>NC_060227.1:7291226-9721635 GCF_907164935.1 Osmia bicornis bicornis
GTCTCCCTCGAGTCACAATACTTTGACATCGATGGCTCACTTCAGCCTCGGGGACAAAGGGTGCAGGCATTCCCGTTTCGATAGTTGGCCTACATTTTCGAAAGCCCTCTTCACGATTTCATGCATACCAATTTGATGAAAAAGTTTCATAAACAATCGACGTTTTGTAACGAGGAAATGCTTTCAGATAATTTCGATCGTACAATGTAGAAGGTATTTGTCAGGGGGCGAGTTACACGGGGGATGATTTATATCGTGTTCGCGATTTATAATAAAGCTCGCTTCCCACGGTCTGCCACGCACCGACGACAGCAGCCACTTTCAAGGGATTCAGTAATCTGTAAGACAAAATCCGTTAACGCTTGACTCACGAGTCGGCGAAACAATAGACCATCCATCCACCAACTTACCCTCCTGTTTCGTGCTGAAGGGACTCTCTGACGAGACACGGAGGGAAAGAGGTGAAAAAGGAGGGACGTGTCAGGACTATATACGTTATTTTTTCAATTGCGGTATTAAAGTTTAAACTGAAAAATGTAAAAGGAGGATCTGTTTTACCGTTACCCATTCAATGCGAAATCTAGGGTCTAGTATTATATCAGTTTCTACGATCCGTCAGGCGTAGTTGAATCGAATCAGCCTCAAGTTCTCGAAAGCATTGTGCTAGTAAAGAGACAGGAAATTTTTGAAACTGATAGGAAGTAGAAAGAGAGAAGAGGGGTCGATCACGGGGAAACCACAGGAATAATCGCGGAATCCAGCTACCACGCGTTTCAAAGACGCATCATCCCATTGAGGGGTTGCGTCTAGCCGCGGCACCGGAAGTCGTATCCGAGAGGAGACAAAGCCAAAGAAACATACGCGCAGAGTGGCGTGCGGGGGATGAAGGGCCAAGGGAGACAGAGAGGTTCTGTTTCATCGCTGCTTTTGTCTCGCATCCTGAGAGAACGCGATTGAATAAGGAGTATGAATAGATCGGATGATCCTAAGGTAGGTCAGTCCATTCTCGTTTTGCGGGAGACTCCTGCTACCTCCGATCCCACCTCCTCCTCCTCCTCTTCTTCTTCTTCTCCTTCTTTTACCTTTTACGGTGCTTCCACCCCCGGACAGTCTCAATTAAAAGCATCTTCCCTCTTGGGAATAATAAATCGTGCTTTACCTTACTATGGAATGCTTGAAAATTTCCGGTCTGTCGTCGAACCATTTGGGGGATGAATTTAAGAACGTTTAAGCATCGGATTTCTCGAGTGACACAGTATTTCAATAATTTTCAGTGGCGTAGCCACGTTTTGCATAGGAACATGACATGTGCCGTAGTATGTTTGGAAGTCACGCGAACAGTTTCGAGGCGCTTTGAATTTTTCCTAACGAAGCCGACGCTTGTCGAGTAATGAAACGATCACTTGGTGCGACGGTGGTATTGACCGAGCGTTGCGAGTTAATTAGTCACGATATCGCGCTACTCCGTAAGGGATGGAAACGTGCTTGATGGATGATTTAAGGAAACGGTAGAGAAAAATCATCGAGTGTTTATCGTGGCGTCATAGGACGGTAAATATCCTGCCGTTCGGTTATTGGACGACTGGACGTGATCGATTCTCTGTGCTGTATGAATTAAAATGCCAACAATACCCTCTCGAATAGCTGCACGCGGCCATGCAAATCCGATAACAGAAAGTACGAACAATCGTCTCCGCTCCTTCTTCGGTTTTCCTCTTCGCCCTTTTCTTCCAGCCTCCTGTTTCCCTCTACCCCTTGCTCGACCAGCGCCATAATAATTCCGCAAGTCTTCCTTGACTCTTTTCTTGCCTGCTCTCGCCTCCTCTCGCCTCCGCCAATTAACGATAAGGTAGCCCTGTTTGTCATTTGTTTGCCGTTTCCGGCGGAATGCAATCAGGCCGGGCTGAAACAAACGCGGCCAATCAGCCGCGACGGACAAACGCATCGAGAGAACAACTAGATTCCTCTATATCGAACCACTCGCGATAATTCCGATAATTTATCGTTCGCTTATTGTTCCTCCACGAATTTGATCCTTCGCTCTTTTTTCTTCGAATAAACAGCTTAAGCTGCATCTTGGTTGACGAAACCGTAGTACCTATATATTATACTTTAGGTGTGTTTCGATTGTCCTGCAGCAAGTAAACCGTAATGTTTGCGAAATGTTGGCAAAACAATTAAAACGCTAACGCGGTGGAAACCCCGACAGGTCATAATTTCTGGCTATATAATAAGAGATCGCCGATCGACGAGGTACAGTTTCAACAAACCTTCCCTCGAATTTGATCGCGTTCATGGCCGTTTAAAGCGAGAAAAAAAATGATCCTAAGGTGAATGTGATTTAGGCTTCGTGCGGTCGTCTGTTGCCGTCGAAAAGCACGCTCGAGCGATAAGCGGGCTGTAGCTGGCTATTGAACGATTAATCATCTAATTAGGCATTCATCGTGCCGGGCCGCTATCACGATTCCTTTCCATCGCATCGAAGCGATTGTTCCCTTGATAAATATCCGTTCCAACTTTTCCGTCGATTCGCGATCGTTCGACGCGTTACCTCGCTCTCGATTGGTCGACATCCAACGAGCAGTGAAATCACGAAGAGCTCGTGATCGCAAATCGACTGCTGGCCTCCTGCATCGAATCGCGAAGCGGATAGCTACTCGTGCTGCGCCTGAATACGGCTGACACGTCGCGCTACCGAGCTATACGATTGCCTCCATGTTACAGTCTACGTTTATTCGTCTCGATATTTCGAGCCTGTCTGAAAAGGAACCTTGTCGAATACACTGGTCTCGCTTCTATCAGGAATTTCTATCGGAACTTGTCAGATTTTTTTAATCAGATTTCTTTTTGATTCACGAGTTATATTTTGTCAAAAGAAAGGGTTAACGAGTAAAGTTTTCTTGGAAGGTTTTCTTCCAAATTGTAAATCAAGGATGAACATTGTCCGCTCGCGTCTACCCTCGGCTATTAGGATGGCCATTCTTCTGAAAAATGATGTACAAATTGACCGTTTAAAAATTCATCTTTATTTCGTCGGTTCTTGGTACTTGGCCCGAGAAGAAACGCGCGTTGTAGCGACGAAATACCGTAACGGATGAGCACGCGTGTCTACGCATGGACTTTCGTACATTAAGAACCATCCTTGCTTCTTCAAACTTCTTCTTCTTCTTCTTCTTTCGTGGATTCGCGTAAACATTTAGCTCGCGAAAAAAAGCTTCAGTTTTTGTGAGTTTCATAATCTGAAATTTATGCAGGACGGCAGGGACATGCAACGCGAGAATCACAAAGATAAATCGACGGTACATTAATTAACGTCGAGGACACTGGACAAAGATGATATGAACGTACGTTTCAAGAAGCGAGTCCACGATCGAGCCACTTTCTCGAGGCGTTCGCGTGTCTAGGATTGTTTTACGAGACTCATTTCCCGCAACGTCATTTCACTACCACAGAAACAGCTCGCCTCCCGTCAACGTTACCATCACTTTTCGCTGGTCGGTTCGCGATCTCGGCTTCCATTGAACTGGGCCAGAATTCCGGGGATTTATAATCGATCTTAACGCCTCCCTGTGACTCGATGAAAAATTCACCACCGATAATACACACGTGTTCTCATGTAAATTCGTTGCTCACGTTGGTCACGTAACGTTCGATTATGCTTAAAGGTCAACAATTTTTATGGAAATTATTTCGTTATACCAAGTTGGTTAAATCGTAACAGTTTCCTTATTTTTCCAGAGAGAGAGAGAGAGATAGAGAGAGGGAAGGGTAGTTGTAAATGCAGTATAATTTAGACGTAACATTCTTTTCGCTAGCGGATAGCTGTAACAACGTAGTAGCCAGCAGTCCTTTGATCAGATAAAAGTCTAATGAATCTGGTATTAAAGGGAATCGAATACTCGATAACGTCAAGCGCCACCCTCTCCCTCGTCCCTTGTTCCGTAACGTAATAACTTCCATTCTCATTTCCTTGGTGTCCAACGCGGACCTAAGATTTTCCTGATGACAATCGCCTTTCGACCATGTTACTACTCCGGCTCTCGTGCAGCCGCGAAACTGTCCCTACCCGAGGAGTACACACCGCGCCGGTCGCACGAACAACCGGCTACAGTCTGTCCCACAAGACGTACTTAATTGGAAAAAGGTGTTTCAAGACTGAGAAAGTTGATCTATCATAATTAGAAGACATAGCAGTTGTTACTTGTGATATACACTGAATCTGGAAGCAAAAGTTTCATGCAATAAACTTGGAGACAGTTTTATAAATGTAACCGCGGCGTACCGATGTAGGGTAAGAAAGGGTTGAATAAGTGCGTAACAGAGTTTTATATGTACTTTGGATTCACATACATATAGAATTCTACGCAGGAGATAAATTTTCACGGAAGCTATTCTAGGGTACACCGTTGTGAGACTGACTGTAGCTGTTAGTCCGACTGAGAAGTAGGTAGTCGATGTAGGAATGACACGAGCGGTTATCTCAGCGGCCACGCGATATTGTCATCAGGGGTGGGAGGGGATAAAAGTAGTTAGCTAAGAAGGGTTAGAGAGAAAAGAAAGAAAGAGTAGGATGGAATAAGGGGGTTAGTGGAAGGTAGCGAAGGAAAAAACGAAGGAGGAAGGAGAGGGTGAGAGGGGGAGAGGGCGCGATAAGATCATCTTACCACCCCCTGGCATAAGTCGACAGTGGCCTTTCCCTGCCCTGACCAACCCCCTCCGTGACTCGACGGAGACCATTTCAACGATAGCACACACAGCCTTGCACGGCCACCGCGTTATCTGGCACGCGAATTAGCTCTACAGATTTCCTTTTTTTTCCCGCCATCTACTCTCTCTTTCCTTTCTTTGCTCCTCACCCTCTTCCTATCTCGCTTTCCCTCGCAGCCGGGTTACCATTCCTTTTCGTGCCGTACGTCTCCCTCGCGCTGCCACTTCTGGTCGACAACGTTGCGACAACGTCGAAGGAGGAAAACCTCGTACACACGACACACGACACATCGTGCACGACCACCTCTAACCCACCCCTTCATCCCCGTGTTCTACCCTCCGGCACGTCTATCGCATTAGCGCGCTGCCACGTTGTTCCTGCACCACGTTGTACCGCATCGGCTACGAAATGCATGACGTGTGCGTAGGTATGTGAATTTTCATTGGAGCAACAGCGACGCATAATTTAGCATAAAACCAGCCTGGGATCGTAACGATTGCGGGCCAGCCGATTAAATTATCGCTTAGACCGCCACGTCGCGTCGCGCCGCGCCGCGCCGCGCCTCACCGGCCCTGTTAAAGGACGGAAAAACGTTTATCCCCGTTGCTCGCCTTCTTATGCAGATTGACAGCCGTTAGCCGAACAATGACGCACTGCTTTTTTGTCAAACAATTCTCAATCGTCGATAAATAATATGCAAATAAGCATCCTTCGCAAAGAAACGATAGAGCTAGGACGAAATTGAAAATCCACCTACTCGATCGTTTCTATTCCGACTGCGAAGAGAAAGAAACGCGCGTTACGCGATTCTAGATCCTGTTTAGACAGGTTCGAAAGATTTATCGATCGAGACGCGGTTTTACGATCATTCTCGTCCGAAGGGTGTACAATAGTTGTGGCTGTGGCCGGTTGTTTGTGTATCACCAAGCCAGGCGTTCGAGTTTTACGATGGTTTGGAGATTTACGCGTGCGAAGAGGATGTCACGCTGCGTTTCGAGATCGACAGACCTTTTGGATTTGAAATCGATACGGTCGCTACGTCGACAAACATCGATAAGTCCTTTGCTTTTCTTTTTCCTTCAAATTTCTACATAATATCACTTCGCACCCTTCTTCGAGCGGTGCTTAACGTCACCGTACGTTCTGGCGATTCTCAGGCCACTTTTCCTGTAACCTGCTGCTTTTCCTTTTATCTTAAGTGTCCACGTATATTACCCTGGATTTGACAGAAACGAGACGATGAAACGATGCTTTCCTAAAAGTTGGAATTCCTACGTAGACCTCTACATATCTATTTGAAGAAATTTCTTCTTCTTATCGACGCGTCTCTTGTCTTTCGAGCGTTCACCCTCCCACGAGTTCGCACCCCGCAATATTTAAATCAGCGTACAGTGACAGAAGAAAGAACAAACACGTACACCAAGAAACATGTTGTCGTTTCGAGGCACGTACGGCTGTTGCGTCTATTTTGTCCTGGCGAAGGTACGTGCACGAGGGTAATGCTCCTCCGGCAAGGTGGATACGTATGCGGAGTGGAATTCAATTTTGTATCAGTATAGCTTTCGTTTCGACAAAGCCTCGAATTCGTTGGCAACTCGATCTTCTATTTGAAACTCTAGAAACGTTAGTAGTCTTCCTGATCCAGGTCTTTGGCGAGGAATGAACTTTACTCCTGAGAAAGTAGAGTGCTTATCGAGTAACTTGTACAAAAGGGCGGTTCATTATCTTCTTCGGTGGAGTTGGAGATGTCTTTCGGTCCCGAATGTCTTTCTAACCCTCCACACCACGCTTCTATTCTTCCCTGAATGGCGGTCTCCTTATCTTCACGAGAGATTCGCGGACCGTTCTTTCAATTGAATTCCGCTCTGGGAATCGTGATCACCCGCCTCTCGCAGCTTCACGTACACACACGCGGGCGTGTTTCGCACAAACTCGTTTCAACCCCTTTGAACGTGTGCGTTTTCGCGTGAGACCGTGCACGTACGTATTTCTTCGTCACGAACACACCCGCGTTTCTAGATTCCGCGTGTATTCGTGCGGTTCTGTCGTTTGTTCTACGCTTGGGAACGACCACTGCCGGGACAAAAACCCCACGGCTCGGAAGAGAAAGAAGGGTATATGGGAAGAGCGAAGAAGAGGTATAGAAAGGACACGAACGAAGAAGAAGAAGAAGAGCGAGGATCAGCTTGTGGCGCGAATCGGGTTTAGGACTGTGTCAAATGACACTGGTCAGGACACGATGGTCCTGGCAATCCTCCTACCATTACCGACACCCCCTTTCTTAGCCTTTTTTTTTGGCGACTCATTCGTAGCACCGTGATGGGAGCGTGCGAGAGACTACACGGAGGTCGTAGGTCGCGTGGGAATCAAGAGAGTACCCTGAACCGAAGGTTCAACAGCAAATTATACGGTCATCTCTTCCCTTTGGTTGACGAAATTTTTTATATTTCATCAAATTTCACGCGTTGCCAAGATGGTACGATGTATACAGACAAACTACTCGGACTGGTCTAATTTATCGTGTCACCCTACCAAAGTAAACTAGACTTAATAGCAAGAGGACACGTGTGTCCTGGTTGGACATATGTAGAACGTTACGTAATTGTAAACCTCGAAGGATGTGGGCGGGATCTTCTTGCAGAAGCAAGTAGCTGTGTCTCAGGCGTGTTTGGACGATCTACCGGACAGAAGCCGACTAATCGAGCGGGACATCCGAGCAGATGTTGCCATCTTCCACGGGACAACTGTCCTGCGGATCCTTTCTGATTTTATCCGAGAATCGTTAGTTGTTTCCGGGATGCTGGCCGAAATTGGAAATTCTTCGAAACGAATTCGATAAGGAACGTTAGAAAATGATGGAACTCTTTCATCCGGTGTAACAAATGTTAGATTAATTTGCGAGGGTCGTCATTCGAACGTCATCTTTTCAAGCTAGTCATTCATCGGCCGGGCATAGTTTCATATTATGTCACGCGACACTGTCAACTGTCAACGCGTGGATGTAGGTGAATGGCACGAAGCGGGCGGACATGTGTGAAATTAGCTTAATCTTTCAGCTCGGATGACAATGGTTGATACAAGCGTGGTTCGTGTACGACACGTATCGTCCTGTGTGCAGGGTGACAAATCTCACCCCATAGACACCCCTCTCGCTCCTCTCCCAGCTCTCTCTCCACCTCGTGTAAATATATTAGAGGATGATCCTTCCATTGGCGTCGACTGTCCTTCGTCAAAAGAAAAAATTAACTAAAATTTAGAAATCTTAACATCGTAGTAAATATCAGGACATATCTTGGTAATCAATACTCGAAGGATATCAATTTTTCTTTGATATGATTTGAAATATTAATGAATGAGGTTACATGGTATTTGACTGCTTTCGAAAGGACAAGAATGGAGTTTGTAGATCTTTACGATCGTGATTCTACGCCGTTGACAAACAGATATCGGTGGGGCCGTAATTTAACAATGAGCCAGCTGGCGCGTGCTACGGGGAAAGGTTGCGACCCCTAATGTAGTTATATAGTGTACTTTTCTACACGCACACAAACGTATCGATCACACAGGAACAGAGGAGCAAGCAGGATATTCACGGGGCGCGAACGACAATAAGCGGGGATGCCTCAGCCCTTTTGTCACGGTGGTTCTCGCGTCAATGCGCATTCAGTCTCTCGTCCATTTTATCATCCCTCTGTCTCGCCCTCTCTCCTGTTTCCTGCGTAAAACGTACACCGCAAGCCCCTCTTTATCCAGCTAATTGAATCGTTCGCGTTTTTTCGGGGGCGAACAATATGCTTTTCGAAATCAGGCCACGAGGCCCGTATCTCCCTTTGAAATCACCCTCTACGAATCGCGAGTTACGAATTGTTCAACATTCCTTCTTATACTCCGTCGACGATCAAGAATTCTTCTTCGAGAATTTCTTTATTTCTTTAATTCACGTACCCGTTATGCTCGTACACCACATTCGATTATGATTTATCGCGGAGTCACGGTATCGTCCTTCCAAGTCCGTTCGACGCAATGAATAATTGGCCCGTAGAATAATTCTATCGAATACCCTTCGACGCGACGGACGCATTATGCCACCCCTTCAACCCCCACCGCATCGAACAACCCGCCCCCGAGCGTTATGATTAAGTAATAAAACATTTAGGCCCTTCTCCCGCGACCCCAAACTGAAAAACATCCCTCAACTCTGCTCACGAGCGACGATCGACGTGTGACTTAGCGTGTGTAAGTACGTGAAACGCGCACGTGTAGACGGGAAAGGGCGTGACGACAGATGCTACGGAACATATCTACCCTCCGCTGGGCGGTTCAGATTCTCTGCTGATTTTTTCTCTCTTTCTCCTTCTCGCGATCGTAGATAGCGTCGAGCATTTTCAGGTTTAGATGCCGATCGTAATTTACGGTTTAGTCCTTGCCGATCGAGATGTCTCCATTGTTGTTCGTCGACTCGTTTCCGGAGCGATGGTGTACCTCCCTTTTACCGATACATGGAAACGATTTCGGTTTATTATTGTAGAAAATCGATTGATTTTTTTTTCTTCTTCTTCTTTTTTTATTCGTTGCGTAGAAGATCGCGTGAGGAAATTTCGGAGGAACATCCCTGCGGACTTATTTCCAATCCGATCGTTCCATCGTTTTGTCAGGCGAGGATTATCGGACGAAGCGAGGCGAGCAGCTCTGTGTTGCGTGTACCGGGCCAATGGTATGAGCTACCGGATGCTCGTGCTTCCAGCCTTGATTTATCGGTCCTTCGAAGCTCGCGGATTGCCGGTAATTCCAGTTATTTCGTCCTAATCCGAAAGTTCGTTCATGTCCGGTCACCGACATTCAACCCTCTCGAACTTCGAAGCGTGACTTCTTTCCTCGCATCTTCTGGCTCCCTGTTCGATGGTGAACTCGTTTCACCACTTCCCGCATTTATCTTTTTTCACCCTCTAAATCAGTATAGTTTTCGCTAGCTATCTCGTTCGAAGGGTGAAACGGTGATAAGTCAGGTAATTGTGAAATTTGAAATTGATTCGTGGTAACGTTTCGGGAAACGAGTTGAGTTTAATTGCAGTCTATTATGGGCAGCTGACGATGGTCGGAAAGTGGATGGAAAATGATACGTTACGTATGATAACCAGTAACATGTGAGAGATCCCCTCGCGACGGTAAACAGGTGCTGCTGACGTTTCGACCCCTTTTAGAAAAATTTGTTCTCGTTGATAGTCAGTTTCTTGGTTTATTACTATCAAAGGCTGAACGAAAAGAATTCGAAGATAAACGAGCGTAAAGCACACTAACGTATCGAGAAACGTGTTTTGCTTGCATCGAGCATTCTTACGATCATTCGCAATAGGTGAGGCGTTATTTCATAGCCAGACCCCCCCTGGGGTATCCAGTTTCTTCACGGAGGAGGATCTCTTTCGAGTCCCCCTGCTGATTCTAGCAAAAGACGATCTTTCGTGGGCGGATCCCTTCTTCTTAACGTTACACGCGACTAACTACTTACGATAACCTGGAAGATCAAGCACAATGGCGTATGGTTACAAACATCTGACCTCGCTCACAATGTCCTCATTAAAATATGAATGCGTCTGGTACTCGCGTGTCCTAACGGCACGCGACGAGTTTTCGATTTCAACAATTTCCAGCCTCTTACCTTGCTATTTCAACTGGACAAATTTGTAGGGAAATCGATAAAGAGGTTGTTAAGCGTTCGGCAAATGCAAATCGATTCTTTCAGCGGGTCTTTTGTAAACGTTTCCGATCCACCGTCGCGTCGGCCGGTGTCTATCGAGGGACACTTTTGTCGCGTACCAAGGAAATTGTCGCCGTTCCTCTGGCGGACGGTCGACCGTGCGAAAAACAAACACGCCGGAAGTTTTCCCGGTTGACGAAAGAAAATGCAATCAGCAAAACGGCAGATAGTGGCGTGATCGTTGCGGTCGCGCCGTGCCGTGCCGTCACTTCCGGCGTGGACGATAGGCTGACGCATAATTTCCGGTCCGAGACCTCGAGGATCCATCGATCAAACACTTTGGAACTCGAAGAAGCTACGGAGCTTCCTTTCCTAGATACACGGTTCGATGTCTCGTCTCTGCTCGCTCGTTAACGCGTCTCTTAACGAGAAAAAACGACTTCCTCGATGATAGAACGTAGCAGAAAAAATGAAACAAGACGCGAACAGAAATACGAAATGGAAACTGCGTTCGTTTATCTTGTTTACAATTTTCCCAAAGAGCATTACCGATCGTGAGGTTAATAAAAACCGATCGTTTCGGTTTTCTTTTACAAACGAGAATTTTATTGGACGATGTTATTGACTTAGGATCTGATATATAGCCGTGTCAAGAAAGGAGGCTCTTTTTTTTCTCCGTATGGAAAGAGCAAGGAGAAGAAGAGAAATGAAAAAAATAAGAAAAGAAAACGTTTCACTGACTTATCACCGTGGCTCCTTTCGGCGACGCGTTTTACCCCGATTTTCGTAGCTGCAGAACCCACAGGCGGTAATTATTTGGAACCCTTTGATGGACGTCCTCCTGGTACCGCGTTCGTCCGCTGCGGTCTCAGGTTGCCCCATAAAGAACTCGGACATTCATTGGGCCCCCCTAGCTACTGTGTCACCGAGCAGGCAAAGCACCACCACTGCGCCTCTCGAATTCGAAGCTTCATTTCACGCCTGCCTGCCAGCCAGCCGCGCAACTGACCCAGCCAGGATCACCGAGACTCCTCCGAGTCAGAGTCCTTCGCATAAATCACCGAACAAACTCCCTAGCCGTGAACGCGACTCTTGAAAACTTGGCGCAGAGATTCGTGATCGGTTCGTCAATGTTTCTCGACATCTACCTAACGTTTTCGATTGTCCCCAAGATACAACCGTCGAACCTCCCACATTGTTGGTGCCCAAATTTTCCTATCTACCGGAAGAAGGATGTCTGTGTATCTGAGAACAGAGATATCCTCCTGCTATGACAGCGATCCAGCCAGAGTGTAAAGATGTGGAGTACGTAGAATAGAAAGAAACGAAACGAAGGGCTAGCCGGGGGTTCTTCAGGAAATCGAACACGGTTAACAGGAAGCCAAACGATATCGGTAAACAATGCAGAGTCATTAAGAGAATAATCAGAGTAGATGTCCACGAAGATGCCGGATGTCACCGACTGTGGCCTCTTCAGCTTTATCTGGCACAGTGCAAACAAGGGCCACGAGTGTCTCGAAAGGCTTCGCCGAGTGGTTGGTCGGTGCTTCTTTATCTCGCGATGCCCGCCCGGTTGTTTAGGCTGCTGAAGCCCTCGTGACACATTCAGGAACATCACACGAGCAATCCCGACGATCCCACGCTGCACAGGTGGTGCTGGGATTAGAGGTTCTCTTTGTCGATCATCGATCATTCCTTCCACTTTGAATCGTTACCATCTCGACTTAACCTATATTTCAAAATTAACTTCAAGATGTTCAGTATTTTAATAATAGTACAACAATCTTATTGTTGTGACTATCTTCTTATCGCGATATCTGATATTCGGTTATACTGGACTTTGCTCCATAGTCTGATTCGTGTTTTCGTATTAGTGGGGGTCATAATTTTGCACGAAGATCGATGGCTAATCGCTCATCGATAGATAACAGGAAGATATCGATTAATAGCTTGTTTGTACTGGATTTTTTACTGGATCGTGATGCTGTTGCGAGCCACTGATACTCGCTTAAGTATCATATCTAATGTATTAGTTTTTCGTTACCATATGGCTAGGGATGAGCATCAGGACACTCTCCGAGAGTAATACGATGGATACAGAA
Organism: Osmia bicornis bicornis; assembly: GCF_907164935.1. Classification (NCBI taxonomy): domain Eukaryota; kingdom Metazoa; phylum Arthropoda; class Insecta; order Hymenoptera; family Megachilidae; genus Osmia; species Osmia bicornis. The sequence continues at coordinate 7,303,732 of NC_060227.1, forward strand.
CGAAGCAGACACTTGGAAACGTTTCATTCTATCAGCTTGCTCTTGGCGCTCTGCTCCTCCGTAGATATCAAGATTCCTTCCGGATGGTCCGCGACGCACGATACTTACGAGCGATCGTCCAGACCTCTTCTTCCTTCTTTCTTTGCCTGCATTCTGCATATTACTATTTTATTATGAAAGATGTACAACACGATACAAACTTCGAACGTGATTCGTTACAAAAGAATTCTTTTTTCGGCTAATCTATGACACACGCGTGAATGACGTAACACCGTGCGACAGTTGTTATCAATCGAACAGGTAACGTGATACTCGATGAATTTTCGGCCGAACAACGGATGGAGTACTTATGTCGCTTTCATCGTGTGTCGTTCCGACATGATAATGACAAAGGGTGGCCGAACAGATAGAATCAGATAACGCGAAAGTGTCGTCGATCGGGTTGGTTCGATTTCCAGCGAAAACCGTTTCGGCTGATTCGTCGGTAAACACTCGGGCGTCATGCATGCTATCGTTGCGGCGTTTCTACAAAACACTAATCGTGCCTCGACCTCTAGCAGAAGAACCAGAAACGGAGTACCGAAACCTTCTTGACCCAGGTGTCCATTGACATGATTTACAAAGGCAATCGTGAGTACTTAATCTTCGTTTCATCACGATGAATACCAATTGAACTTTGGAACATGATTTGGTCTCGTTCCATCTTAAGCTTAACTCCTTTGCTCTCACTACATATTGTGATATATACATATTCTGATTCGAGATTAATGAGAGAGTAACTAAAGTTGGTAATCCTGATAAAAATCAAGCGAACTGTTACGTTATTTGATTATGTACCAGACACAGATAGGTAATGGGGTTTAAAAGAAAATGGTAAATACTTGAGGACGAATAAATTTGGAATTTCCAATCGAAAAGAATGTAGGGCATCTGAGAGACTAATCAGCGATCATCAAACGCGACGATTATCGTGGTAATTCTTCCTTCCATTATCAAGATGACCGTGGAAGGACTTCTCGTTCGTGGAAACGCAGTGGAAGCATGCGAGTTACGTAGCTTTTCGAGATTGCGTGTCGTGGCCTGTTCTTCCTGAGCAAGGACGACTCGAGAAGGCAGGAACGCGAGTGTAAAAAAACAGCTAGGAACTCGAGGGTGGCAGGAGAGAAGAGGGTGAGAGTCGATAAGGCAAATAGGCACTTGGTAAAGTTCGTCGAACAAGAAACGACACAAATTACAGCCTGGCTTCTTCTATCTATTCCACTCGAGCCTGTTCCCTCTCCTCCTTTCAATTTTCTTCACCCTCTGCCCACCCTCTCCCGTTCTAAAACAACGAAAATCGAATATTGCTAGGCTTGGAATTTTCTCTCAAATTTATCCTGCAAAAAATACAGAACTTCTTTGTTCTTTTGCAAGGAATTGAATAGCTTTTCTTCGATAATAGTCTTTGACTGTCTATCTAATCCATATCGCATCTGAAACAACTCGTTTCCGTTTTATTTCGGTTCTGACACCCCCCTGACTTGGTACGTGCAGATAAAATCGCGAGCCTATCGGGCTCGATAAGATTAGTGGATCGGTGATCGAATTAGAAATTCGATTTGCCAACAATCAGGAATGTGTGTCGTTGGTGGATCTTCGTATCAACCTCGTTTTCTACAATGTTTATTCTTAATTAATATACTCATTGTCCATAGAAATGGAAGTTATCGAAAAATCTTTAAATCAATTCCGTGGGACGCCATAAGTAGTATCTAAAGTTACGCTGCTCGAAGATACTTTCATTGGTACGGTTGCTCGTTATCGTCGATAATAACCGCGTAATAAAGACTCGATGAATCTTAAGGCTGTATTTAGTCTTTGTACCTCTGTATGTACAAATTATCAGCAACATCGATGACAATATCATTTGAGAATCACTTTCTAACAGAGAAACGTTATTTATTTATTCGCCGAAGTAATATGGGCATGTACAGATTGCGTAAGTGCCCAGATGGAATGATAACAGAAATCAGCTGTATAGTTAAAATCATTGATAAAACGGTATCGAAGTTTTCGGTATATTGGTATCAATACAAGTGTATTATATTGATGAAGTAACAATATCTGTAATTTTAAAAGGTATCAATACTATACGATTCGACTCCTGGAGCAGTCGAATGAATAAACCTTAAAGGCTTAAAGGCGTCGGAGATGTCGTTGGGGTTGGTGCCGGCCGCGGGGCCATCGGGGGAGAAAAATGAGTGAAATCCATTAGAGGGGAGATTCCGTAGCTGTGACCTATGTCGATCCACTCTCACATTTGCACCGATATCGTCCCGTGTACCGTTGAAACACACGTACTCTACGTGACGTGTACGTATGAATTCTAAGTCGATGGGTACGTTCAGTACGTCTATACAGTGTTGATGCATTGGGGAGTCTGTCACCGGCGCAGTTTCGTGTCCCAACTGCAGCGTCACGTGCATCGCTAATGCGTTTTTCGACTTGTGCCCCATCGAGAGAAACGAACGACTCCGGTTACGTGAATCGAGAACAGAACAGCTCGTATTGGGTGAAAAAAAGAGGAAGAAACAGAGCGTTACGGTATTCACGAGGGTGGTTTATCTATGTTTGGTTAAGAAGATGATCGTAAAATAGCGAGAATTTGAAACACTCTTGACAGAAGTGCTCGAATAGTCGTAAAAATTCATTGCGTTTCGATTACGTGATAATATGCGATGCCTTGGCATTGTTTATCGTAAAAGTCAGCCCGAGGAAAGTTAGAGGCAATTGTTAAATGAGAACTGATAATTAAATTGTTTATTCTTCGTAATCATAAATAAACTACACACTGGTCCTAATCGATCGTACACGGTGAACGAAGCATATGCGAGCATTGGATGACAGAACAATCGGCAACGATTAGACCTCGTTCCGAAAGACAATTGATTCGAGTATTTCAATCGGTTCGTTGCACTTGCAACAAGTACATATTATTATTCGTGGTCGCGTGTTCGAACCGATCGAATCATTGTCTCTCAATCATTTCGTTCCTCTTTCTCTCTGTCTCTCTGTTTGGACATGTGGTGCGTGCTTCTAACGAGATGATATGGTCGATCAGTACTTCCTGAACCACCATCCATCCCCTTCCTCCCCCACTGGTTCAACTCGAGCCTCTCGCAGCTTTTCTTTTTTTTTTCTTTTTTCAAAGGGCCGATCGTCGAGTCGTTTTGTTCCGGTAATGCGACGATTGTTGGCGCGAGCCTTGAAACAAAAACGCGACCGAGCCATCTGTCGAGCGAAATGTGAGAGAGAGAGAGAGAGAAAGAGGGATGAAGTTGACGAGAGACGAAACGAGCTAGAAACATCGGCGAGAAGGGAAGAGAATGGAAGAAAAGAGCATCCGCAAATGCGGCCGAGGGATTGTTTTCTAGTGGCTCGTCGTTTAACCCCTCCAATCTTCTGCTCGCGAACGAGAGCTACCCCCGTCTCGTCGGGGTCGTCGATAATGTTCTTTAACTCCTTCACCCCTTATCCCGTGTCTCGTGCACGTTTCACGTGAAATTTTTTACCTTTCAACCTTGTATTGCATTCTCAGTTCTCTTGGATTTAGAATAATAACGTTATGTTCATATCATTAGGATATGTTATTGGAATCTTAAGAAAGAAATTGTAGACTGAGATTCTTGGAAAGCCATGCAGTCAGTCAGATCGGTCAGGGTCGAAATTCATGGGACACCCAGTAGGTGGTCGATCCGTGCCAAACACGCACCCCGCATAACGCGTAAATGCGGTGTAGTAGCAGGGCCGTGGATTCTAGCAATTACACACCCTCAAGTGCCCTTAGAGACGGGTCCCCATTAGGATGAGAGCAGAGGGATGTTTTAGCGCGGTGTGGCTCGATTTTCGAATTCGCGAGTAATGCTGATTCGTCGCGTTTCGTGCTGTTGCTCTTTCATTTTTTTTTCTCAATTTTTATCAGTTTTTAATCAATGTTTTATTTAATTTTATCAATCAAGCTCATAGTTTCCTGTTATATTCAGCTGAAGTTATAGCCGCGTATTATGATACACCCTGTATATATGTATGTGTACATATAGCCATGCTTGGGAAACGATTAATCGTCCACGTCGAGACGTCATTGCCATCTTTGGTCGCTTAATCGGAAGTCTCCTCGAGTCCCGGGGGAGAGTACGTGGCGTCGACGTAATCGAACTTCGGTATCGGCGCCCTCTGACCCGACAGTCGAAACTTTGCCCGCTGAAAAGAAAGTTCCAACGGGAGTCAGGGAACCCGCTGAAACTCCAAAACCATCGTCCTCGACTTTGCTGATCGTTGCTTAAACTCGTGAGAGAGCTCGCCTTCGTCCACGAAAGATGAATGTTAATGATTGCGGCCCGTTTCAATGGAAAAGGGATAGAAAACCTTATATCCCTCCGGAAGATCTGAACTTATTAACCCTTGTATGGCAGACTTTATACATTTTTCATATTATCCGTCGATCGACGAAACCGATTTTCTGCAGAGAAAAAGGGAAACACCGAAACGAACAAACGAATCACCGTGGGTGTCGCAGAGCCAATGAAAAAATGATCGCAGTCAATCGACGATATAGTGCATGCGCTGCGAGCGTCAATAGGTATTCACACGGTGGCCATGACACAATAATCAATTTTTTAACGCCTCTACCGTTGCTGCCATGCTCGACAAGAGTCATCTGAATGACAGAGCTTGATCAAAGGGCCAAGCCAGGCGTTTGATGTCTGACGCACGCGGTACCATTTCAACCGTCCGCCACTGACTGAATTCAAATCCATGATCAAACTTGAATTTCCATGGGACACCGTCGCCCCGATAAGCTTTAACAGATATTTTTCCTATTTTTTTTGCCCAAAAACGCCAATTTCATATTTTGACACTGTTTTTCATTCGAAAAACAAGCTCTGATCATAGCGTACGTTTGTCAAAGGCACATCACCCCGTTGAGAAATATTTTTAATAAAAGTTATAGGCGAAACGCGGATATTCATGGGGTTGCAACCCCCGTCTTGGAATTCGTATTTGATGAGCGTTCGTTTCGAATCGGCGACGAAATTGAATCTTCTCGCGCTTCCGGCGCGGCTGTTGCCAAATTTTTCTTTTTCTCCCCCGCGCCGGTTCGATTCTCATCGGTTATTTATCGACCTCGTTGTACTTCCTACTTGCCGGTGTCGAGTGTCGACACTATCAAACTCGAATTAGAAGGACGAAAGGAAGAGTACGTTTCTTTACTGCCTGAACAATTACGGATGAGTTATAGATCGCCGGTTATTGGCTCTACAAATCGTCCGGGGCGGCGATTTCTCACGCCTCGAGTCGAATCGGTCGCGATTGTGCCGTAACTTTTTTTCCTTTTAATCGAAATCCTCGAATAGGTCGCGACGGGTTAACCGCAGACAATACCAGACGAGTGGCTGTTGCTGGAAGCACGAATCTTCGAGGAGAGAAAAAATAAAAAAAAAAAAAACGCGGAGAGGTTCCCTCCGGTCGACTTTTTACGTGTTTTTCACGCTCTTTGTATTTGACGAAAATTTCGAAAAGGGTAACTTGACTTTTCAACCCCGTGTAGGTATCGTATATCGTACGCTGTTTTCCTAAGAATTGCAGGATGCTTTTCCACCCCTTGTTCACAGGTAGTAAATCTTGATGATTATCGCATAGTCTTTCGTTCAGCTTGATAGCATTATTTTCTTCAGTTATTTATCGTCAAAAAGATAATTTCTAAGGAGATTAATCAGGGACAAATAAAAAAAAATCAGGTTGGTAGTTTTCATGGAACTTCAATTAGATTTCGATCCGTGTCACCGCAAAGGCTTCTTTCACCCCCAGACGTCAAACTTCACGCTTTTCATCAACCCCTCTTATACTTCCATACCGTACGGAAAAAAATGTTCATAGGACAAAACGAAACGCAGGTTAACTGGAAGCATGATCTAGCAAGGGTAGAAAAACATCTTTACTCGTTTCGCGCCCTTTCATCGGTGCCCCTGAACGGTCCCAAAGGGTGCATCGTGACGAGTTACCCCGTGAAATTCACGCAACCGACTGTCCATCGATTACTCTTCCACAATTGCGGATATTTCGACGGAAAGATGCCGTTAGATCAAAGATATTCGATTCCCAGATGGCTGTTATACCCCCTCTACGGATTTCCTTGCCCTCCCCTTTTATTTCTCTTGTCTCCACACCGTAGATTTCTTCTTGCTCTTTCCCTCTTATTTTTTCTCTGAATAGAATCACACAGCTATTCTTCCAGCCAGCTTGAATAGAGTCAGAGGCAGTCTATTCGCACGTGATGGAACGACGACTGCCAACAGAGATATCTGGACTCTTATCTCCTGGTTTTGCGAACGAGAGTGTCGGATATTGCCGATCGTTCTGATAACGAGACACTTCTTTTTGTTGTTCTGATATTTTTGTTGAAAATTCTGAGAAAGACAATCGATGATTCAAAAAATGAATTTATCATCTAGATGATGGAGGAAGGTGATACTTAACATTTTTATGGATTAAATTCCAACGTTATCAACACGATGGGTTGTTAATTGAATTCCAAGGAAATTACAGTCGACACGTGATATCGTATTAATTTGGTGCAAACATAATGAGTTGAAATTAGTATATCTCACATTAACATTCGAGTTGAAAATATCTTTACGCTGACTTGAGTAAATTTTCGCGATTTACGATTAAAGGAAATCAAGCCTCGATAAATAACAGTAACCATGATAAGCATAAACAGGTACGATAAAGCATCGATCGAAAAATCCAGATTTCGAATCGACCGATACAATTGTCGTCTCTGGACAGAACTGTCCTGGTTTCTTCGATTACCATTCAGTCGGCTCCGGTTTCGGTAAAGCTCGGGGGTGTAAACGGTCAGATCGTATCTATCTCGAGAAGAGTGGCCAGACCCTCTGGAAGTCGCGTCGTTTTTCTCGCTCTCCCTTCCCCTCTCAGGGAAGAGAAGTCAAGCCACGAGCCGGTGGCCGAGGATCGAATCGAAACTTTTAAATCCACTTTATCTCGCGCCCATGCTGGAAACGGTCCGTAAAGGCTGTAAGGGATGCGTGAACAAACACGGTAGCAGAGGGTCAGCGTGCATTGTTGGCCTTGTTTACGAGCGAGGCGTGAGATTCCAGCAAGCAGATTCGATTCTTTCCGCGGCGATTTATCGCGTCGAAGAGCTCGCGTGGATACCCGCGCGAAAATTGAATCCAGCTCGATTACGTTTCCCGTCGAAACGAATGGATTCCCGATTCGCGATAATTTCTCTTTACCTTAACGATACCGTCCAGATGTTATCGAGGTGACGGTAATCGCGATCGTTTAATTCGATGATGAGCAATCTGCTGCCTGCCAGTTATGTACAAGCTATTTACAAAATCCACTTTAACAAGTTATCTTTCTTCTTTCAACTTTGACGCGAGAAAAAAGGAAAGCGGGTGAAGAGGAACTTTTATTTTTCCTTAATTACGATGTTACAGAACATAGATTACGTTGTCGGCTCACGTTCAGAAACATCTGTTCCCCCTCCCTTTGGACGGTTCTACCCTTGCGCAACTTGCCCCCGCCAAGGGCTAATATCCGCAGAGGTTTTGCCCTTCGATCTTCTCATCTACGAGCGAGAAGAGCTAGCCGAGGATTCGTTGAGGACGCGTGGCTCGTTTAAACAGCCCGAAGCTCGAACTATGCGAATCTAATTAGAGTCTAATCGTTCCGATTACCGTTCTGCTTGCCCCGAGGTTAACCAAGGTTTACACTTGTAATCAATTTTGAGATAGATAAACAGAACTATAAAGAGTTAGACATCGAAACACACGATTCCAAATTGTTAATCGATCAAAAATGATCGGGAATAGTTATAGGTACACGGGGACGCGAGGTGTAGAGGAATTGCAGTAGGGGATGCCAGTAGGGGTGGAAACGAACGCAGCAGCGAGGCACATAGAAAATTAATGTCGGATATGAGATAAAATTAATTTAACGGTGGGTTACGCTTGTGAACCAGCCGGAGGCTGTGTGCTGAACTCTGGATCACAATGGCGAAATGGCCGGGCTGGTGGCCACTGCAAACTTCACCCACCACCACCATCACCGTCTCTATCGTCGCAGGCAACACCATCGTCGACGGCAAAGCCGTACTCGAACCAAAATATAATTAGCCTGCATTGTTAATGCATCAATATTTGCACGCTGTCCTGCCTTCCCGTCGTTCCACGCGATACGCGTTTTCCAATAAGTCTGCACTTTGTTACGTTACGCCTATGTATGCATTACGGGAATATCGCTGTTGATTCCCTCTATTGCTTTCAACCCTGTCTCTCGGTCTTTGTTCCGTACTGAATATTCCCGCTTACGACGAATCGGTTAGCTCGTATTTAGCCTGACGGTGTAAACTTGATGCACAAACCTTCCTAAATTAATCGGTGCCCGTCGACGAATGGCGAACGTTTAATTCGCCGCTGAATTTTGACCAGCTCTACCCGCTATTTGTCGATAACAATACGCGCCCGCAGCGATAATTCCCCCATCCACCCTCGTTACTTTTCCGTGAAATTATGTCGATACAATGGCTCCGGCCAACGTCGCGACTACCTTTGTAAAATTCTAAATATGTAATCGACGTGACGCGATTAATTGAAATTTAGATTCCTCGAAGAAACAAGAGTTAACGAGTGTTCGGAAGGTAGGAAAGTAAGAGGTAGGAGGGTGTTGCACGCGCTCGAGAAGGCTCAACGGTATACACACCGGATTTTCCCTACTTCAGCCAGTTCCGGTCGCTCGCGTGCCATAATTCTATCGTCCGCATCTGGGATCTTCTCCTACACGTTTCGTCGATCTTGACCCCGTGACCTGAATCTTCGATCACGAACGTGGCAATTGGATTTCGTTAGCAATTAAATGATAACTGCGCGGCTGAAAAAGTTTCGACACGGACGATCAATCTGTCGGATAGAGATTACCCCGAGGGTGCAAAGTCGTTCCGGTGTCCTTGACGCGGCAACGTACCTATAACGCGTTGGTAAAAATCGTTAAGTCGAAAGAAATGTCTCGACGGGGTGAGAGAGACAAGCTGCAGAAGTTTGTCGAAAAAAGGAGGGCGTCGACAGGAGGAGTTCGAAGGTAGAGGGTCTTCCGTTAGTTCATCGTCTTCCGGTGACTTCCGGTGGCCTCTAACGAGGGACAATGCTTCTGGTACACGGCGTGCACGCGGCGCACAACAATCGCGTCTCAAGTTCCTCGAGGCAGGAGGGCGGTGCTCCTGAGATTCATATAAAGTCTTCGCATCTCTCTCGTACCCAATGTTTTTCTCTTTCGTTTGCACTCGACGCGTTTCTTTCTTCTGCTCGACTACTTATGCCACATAACGTGGCTCTCAATGGCACATTAGAGAGGGCAGGAGCGATTCGAAAGGCAGCCGAGGCGTGTGCGTACACAACACTGCAGAGAACCAACTCGACTCGAACTGAAATTATAGACTGCCGGGCACGACCGTTGAGGCGACTCCATCTAAAGACGTGTAGATCCACCACCAATCGGTATTTCGGCTAACTCACGGACATATATGTAGGTACGTGCTCTCGTTGCTAAGGGTAAGAAACGGCATTCATCGACACGCACGTCGTCTCTCCTCGATCCTTTTCACCTAGCCTTGTATCGCTAGCTTCGAATTATTCCTCTCTTCTCCGCTTCATCTCTCCCCCGTCACCATCCCTCCGCTACGCCTTTCTTCCTTTCTTTCTTTCTTTCTTCCCTGTACTCGCGTCTTTGTCGAGGGACGCGCAAAATCGCTTTGGGGTAGATCAAGAAGTCGACTACGCGGACTCTTGGAAGACCACTCGAGCAGCAGCCGATTGTTTGATCGCTGTCGAGCATCGACGACCATTTCTTTCTTCTCTCTTCTTTCAGCTTAACTCGCGTTGGCTACTTCTTTCTCTGGTCGACCGTTAACAGTCCACTAATTCATTCCGAGTGCAGAGCCTTCGTTCCTCCTGGCCCACCTTGATCGCATCTCGAGAAACTCCTCAACCGGCTACTCGAAAATGATTTCGCGTTTATCTGATTCCCATGTGGATAATAAGTCGTTGAACCTCGTCGAGAGAATAGACTCGTTTCACTCTTTCGCTAGACGCGCTATAATGCCATGGAACAACGGATGTTTGTTCGAGGATCGATAATTGAATTTCAACGGCGACAGAGTTTGCAGCCACGAAGGAATTTCGTAATTTATCGATAATCGCGAACGGGAACTGGCTGAACAATAGCGAACGTGGGGCCTTCCGAGTGTATCTTGTCGTCGTTGTCGTCGTTGTCGTCGTCGTTTTGACAGCGACAGGCAGGCGGTTGACACGCCTGTAAAATTGCTTCTCCGACACGGCGAAAGTTGTCGGTCCCCGACGACCGAGTACACAGGAGACAATTTTCGGGGGTGTGAAAAATATTAATAACTCGGCTGTGTTGCAGTAAGGGACGAAGGGCTTCCGAGTAAGGGATGGCATAGAGTCGGAGGTCGAGGGGGTGGCTGGGTCAGAGGAGGGGGTGGCAAGTGTTTCTGTCAGTTTAATAGCTTCGCGCCTGACCCCCCCTCCCTTCCTACCCTCTTCCTCTCCTTTTACCCCCGTGGGCTCTCACCCCACATGCGCACACTTTGCCAACGACGTTACGGCATCGTCACTCGACGCGTCGCAACTTGCGCTACACCTACAAACTCTGCTTAGATCTGATAACCCTTTGATACTCCCGTGTTATTTATTGCACCCCTAAACCAACCCCGTCGTCCGCCACTTTCTCGATAGTTAATATAATAGTATTTGAGGCTTTCGGGTGTTACCGGTGTCCGACAGGAAAATCAATTCGAAAGTCAATTACCCTTTTTTATTACAGACAGACTTGATTACATTTTTATTTAACAGAGAAATTCTGAGAGATCTCGTTTCTTTTCTCATTTTCTTTCTCCCGAGGAATCGCATTCGTGGGTCGCATTTATCACAAGCAACCCTATATAAAAAGCGCGCGAATTCGCGAGCGAGGTTGAAAGGGGTGGTCGAAGAAGGTGATATCTACGTCAGAGATTGGTGGGAGGGGGACATTTTTATGCTGGTGTAAATCAACACCCCCCCTGGCCAAATATCGCAGCTACGACGATCGCGTTGAATGAACGAAGGGTACCAACGTTGCCGGCCATAAAGAATGATATAACTGCACGCGACACATGTCTTCCTGCCTCCGGAACACCTCTCATATCGCTTACACGACCTTCTTTCTCGCTGAATTTCGCGGCACACGGAAAATGAAGATTTGTTTCGACATCCTTTCACCCGGGCTATTCATTCTTTCCGACCGTTTTCTCTTGACTCGTGGATTTAACCCTTTACCGTTCATAGATCTTTTTTGCGAATTCATAAAATGGAATAACGAATTTTTCCCTAGACGATCGAAATATCCGGACGGCGAGAGTGTAACGAACTCCTCGCGGTTTCAATTTCATTTTTCCGTTGGCATCAGAAAAGTCGTTCACTGACTGTGAAGGAAAGAGTATGGAAAAAACAGGAGTAGAGTGACGTTTTGGAAATTCTGTTACGCGTTCGATTGACTGGCGAGGCGTGATGACGGTCCAAGGAACAAACCGCAATGTATTGTGAAAGGTGGTTGAAAAAAAAAAAAAGAATCTAGACAGCCTCTCGTGACAGCTACTTTCCGAAGAAAAAGGTGACCGAGCCTGTCCAATAAAGATTTCGATGGCTGTTCCACTGACCCTGACTCTGCGTGGGGTCTTTCCACGTTCTCGAGGGTTCGCGCATTGGAAAACATTTCTTCGCACTCTGACATTTGACCCGTGCTCGTCAGCGAATCGAACATTTTCCATCGTTTCGTATTCCTTCTGCAAAAACATGTAAAAGGAACTCGACTTTCTTCAATCGGCGTTATGATCAATAACGTTCAGACTGTAATAAAAAAGAGAAAAAAAAGCTACCAGTTGAGAGTCACAGGTCGCAAGAATTTCAGAATCGGTGACAATTGTGATAGGCAAGAAAATTTCACTTCTCGTCAGAGAAGGGTGAAACGAAGTTGAAAAACAGTAATTAATTAGCAGAAACGAATCCGCGTAGAGCGGATAATACGAAAGGAGCTGGTTTGCGAGCGATTCTAAGAAATTGGAGTAGGTGTTTGATGTTGGTAGCAGGAGCGTGTGTCTCGTTCGTTATCAGAGTCACGTTTTCTGATTCTTCCCTCGACTCCCCCTCTCTGAGACTCGGTCATACTCGCTCAGACAGCCGCAGCTACGTTTTCTCTGTCAGTGTAGTATAAGCAACGTGTCTCTGTGTTCGTCTGTTCAGTTTCAGCTTTTCGTTCTCTTGCTCGCTCTGTCGAGGGATGCTGCGGTGGACTGGTGGGGATCCGAATGCGATAGGGGTTGCTCCGCCCGTGGGCCAACCAGAGGTCTCGATGGAAGCGGCTCCGCCACACCCCGTGGATCGTCCCTGGCTTCCCTCGGGAACCCTCGTTGTGCCATCCTCTTCTCAACAGATTTCGGATCCTCTAGTCTGCCAAGAGCCAGCTGACACGGAGCAGCGCTCTTCTCTTCCTCATCCGTTTCTTATTTCGTCATCGTGTCCTATCCGCGTCGTACGGCTCGTAGTATCGCTACGCTTTCCGACCACCTACCCCCTGCCAACATTTATACCCCCTGCCGATTTAACAGTGAACCAACTACCTATCCTTCCTGCACGGACAATCGGTATCGATCGATTCATCATGGACACGCGATCAGTTTCGACGTTTTGCGGATTCTTTTAACCGTTGGATTATGTTGACAACGTGTTATCGTGAGACTTGACTGTGATAGCATGTGTGATTCGAATTGACAACCGGTGCTGCAGGCTTTTCCGATCGACGCGAATGAAAGGTCTCGATTTGTCCCGGCCCGTGGTCGACTACAACAAGATGAACGGTAAGTTTGAAACGTTTGCTGAAATAGTTGAATCAGGGTTGATTAGTTTAGAAATGTATCGAGTTAAAGGAAATGGAAACTATCCTTTGAACTATTATTTATAGTCTGCTATCGACATCGTCGTATACAAAATTATGATATTTTATTATGTACAGTATAATATTGACACACTTTAATTTTTTACAATTATTTTATTTTAACACCTTGATTTCCAAGTCACTCGTATCGCGACAAATTCTTTTATTATACTTACTTAATTAGAATACAGTCGTTTCATTTGCTACCTTCAATTCTACATATTTTATTCGAATTACCGAGAAAAAGCGTTCTATCTCCGAGTATCTAGAAAAGGAAGCTCAACCGCAGCTTGTCCGGAAGCCAGAGTGCAGAGATTCCTCTATTCAATTTGGTTTGCCATCTACTGGCAATTCCCTGGTGACACGATAGTTTTATCACCATCGTGAAACGGTAATCCTTGTAGCAGGATTTCAATAAATTCCAATAATCGATTCCTTTCAAATCAGGTGCGATTCTTTAGGAAAATTTATTTTCTGATTAGCGGAACAATTAGTATCGTTGGAGCGATACGTGCTAATGGGCAGCAGAACGAACAACTCTTTCCATCAGGATTCCCGTATCACCAGGATGTCCTGTGCGGTTACAGTAATGCGGTCTACGCGCGTGTGAATACGTTCCACGGTGCAATCGCTCTTCCGACACCCTGCCGTTCGCCTGCCAATTTGCTTAATTATCTTTTCCGGGATCCGTCGACGAATATCTCCGCGCCTTCTCTGATATTCCCTCTTTCACGCTTCTGGACCCAAAGACGAGCAAGTATTTAATTCCTCTTTATAGAATCACTTTGTATAAGTCCCTTTTCCCATGAACCACGAGTACGAGTATATTAATATCCTTTGAATAAAGAAACCTGTTTATCCAACCAGAAAGAAACCAAGCCAGTAAATGAAAAAAGAGAGAGAAAGAGAGAGAGAAAAAGCTCTAGTCGTAATCTTCCCACGAATAATTTCGATTCTAAGCCGCGGCAAAAGCGGCACTTTACTCTAATCGGTCTGGAAGCCTCTCGAGCCGCTATCATCGAGGATAATATCGCGTATGGTTCAACAAGTACTCGTAGTTCTGTCAAGGGAGAAAGTACTTGAGCACTCGTGTCCCACAGGAGTCAAAGACCCCCGGTGTCGAGAGTTTTCCAAATATTGTTGTTCCATCGTATCGACTAATCGCGCTGGAGTAGCAAGGGACCCTCCTTTCGAATCATCCTTTCGATCTCTTCTTTACCAGCTAAAGTCAGCCCGGCAAGCCTGTGTTTATTCTATCGATCAGACCGGATTTCCGTTTATCGAGTTCGAGGGATTAATCTTGCTCCTTCTCGAAATCGCATCTTTACGATTATTCTCTTCTGTTCGTCGAAACATCACCTGATTAGCGCCGATAGTCGTCCCGATGTCATAGAACACGATTCCCTGCGGGACAACCAGCTCACGTCTCGATATCTGTATTATCGTCCGTCTTCGAGTTTCGTGTCGACTAGCCGACCGCACAGGATCACCGTTTTCTTTTACGACTGGCTCTCGCCAACTCCACTTTACTCGTTGTTTACCTTCTCCAATTGAAGCTCGACCCATAAATTTGATATTTTTAACGATTTACCGCTGCTCCGATTCGATCGGAACGAAGATGATGCCTGGGAGGTCTTTCTTATTTGTTAGTTTCGTCTAACGTTCAATTATCTTTGATCAGTAAATAGAAAATATTTTTTGTTAGTCATCGAATTGAATAGTGATATCATCCTCTGTGACACCGCGAACGTTGGATCGTAAAAGATCGACATGGCGAATGGAATATCGAGCTGCTTTTATATACTTTCCTCTCGGATACACCTGCAAGCTTGTCGGCAATTTGCTTAGCCGTGGATTCACGCAGCTTAAACTGTTTACAGAGGACTCTCGATCGTTGTCGCAGGTCTTTGCGTGTCACTCGTGGACGGTCGTGCACAGTTCATAGTTTGTTCTCAGATAGCCGATACAACAGCGGAGATATCTTTCGATTCGAAGATAAGTCCTGTATTAGAAGGGCCCGTCTCGTATCCGGTCTAGAGTTATACAAATAAATCCAGATTCGAAGGATCGTTTCGCAGGTTCGTAGTATCGTCGTTCAGAGAAAATTAGGGCCTGAGAATGAAGCACCATCGTCGCGGTCGAGAGAAAAAGAGTACTTCGAAAGTAGAGGACGATTTCGATAGGTTCCTTTCGGTGTAAGATTCAGTCTCATCGCGACGCTGTTTCGTGGTGCATCAGAAAGGTAGGGGGACAATAAAGTCCTCCTCTTATCGCGTCAAACATCCTTGGCTCGGGTGTCGCAGTGTCGCCTGGTACACTCACGGCTCTGTGACTGAGAAAACGACCGACGGCTCGAGGAGAGATAGTGTTCTTCGATTGCCACTTGTCCTTGTGTGTGCCTAGGATTTCGCCTGGCCCTGAAGGGAAACCAGGGTCTCCGCAAACAAACCTCGCCGTTTCTTCACGAAATCCATCATCGTTTCTCTCCCCGTTCCCTTCCTGCTCTCCGTAGGTTCCACAACTTCCTGCAGCGCCTCTGCAAATTTTCACATTCGCGATCGTCGCTGCAACGTTATAAACTGAATTTACCCCCATCTCCGAAGCATCTAATCCCTTCGACGTGGGTGGACGACCTTTCAATATTTCAATTGATCATGAACAACAAAGCAGAACGTGGGTAGCCTCTGCTGTTCAGCACCTTTTAACCTTCGCGAATAAGCGACGTGGTTGTTTCTGAGTTGTAACCGTATTGTTTCAGGAAGCAGCGACGAAGGCGAGTCGACGTCGGGCACGTCGGCTGGAGGAGGTACAGGAATCGGCGAAAACACGGAAATGGAGGAGAACGGGTCGATTCGTGCCGGTAGCAACAGTTCCGGCATCGGCAGTCAGGTGTACAGGGAGCTGAAGAGCCTGCACTCCAACTCCACCACCGGCCACGATTTGTCGCAGGATTACAATCAGCAATCGAGGCCGTCCTATCAACGAGGTTACTCGCCCGCCATGGACAAGCAACAGCAACACTACGAGAAGGAACGACATCGAACAGCCTCGTCGAAGGAGGAAGAAAAATGTTCGTGGGATTACTTGGAGAAGAGTGACAGAAAAGAGTACTCGAGATCGCGGGAGTCGTCGTACAGGAACGAAGCCTACCGTGAGTGGTGAAATACGATTTTTTTTTTTCTTTCGTTTCTCTCTCTACCGCTCGAACGATCGTGTGAAGCTAATCGCTCGAATTAGAATATTGGGTCAGCCGCGAGCTGCTTAATACTACGAATTATCGTGTAAATTATCGGGAGACATGGTGCTTAATTGTCTGGATTAGAATAGTAGGTTAGCAACGTAAGAGGGCGAATGGTTATCGAGATAATTCGTTTGAAAATGAGGTTTACATCGTTCTCGATCTTCGTACAATCGAACGGTGTTGCGATAATTCGTTTCAATTCGCAGAGGACTCGATGAAGCAAGAGCAGAAGGAGCAATCGAATCGCGAATGGGTGTCACCGGTGCCGGAGGTCGAGGTGGGAGGCAGCTCGACCGATCCTCAGGTTCGAGCGCGAAAGGACATTCCACGGGGTGCAAGATTCGGCCCCTTTCTCGGCAAATGGGCGAGCGAACCTTTCAACCCCCGTTACGCATGGGAGGTGAGTGAGTTTTGTACTTCTTTACGTTTGCGCGAAAGCTTATCGCTTTCGTTCACGTTCACGTTCCTTTAGAATTTCACTACGGAACGTAGACTCTACATACGCGTAAGTAAACTATGCGAATATATCGACGCTCCTAAATCGAAATAGCTTTTTCAACTAGCTTCCGGACGTTAGATATAATACTTGGTTACTTTCGGAAATCATATTGTTTCCCTGCGAAACTAGGGATTCGCGTACGATATCATCTAGCACGGGGTTCTCGTGGAACCGTTTGAAAGATGATCGATCTGTTTATGGTTCGGGATCCGGTGGAGGAATACTCTTTGCTCGAAACCAGTGTCACTGGGCTCGCTATCCTCCTGCTATAATCCCTGGTATTATCCGGCAGATGCCGAAGATGGGAACACCGAGGAGAGAGTGAGAGAAAGAAAAAGAGAAACGAACGGACTAGACACCTGGTCGGTTCTGTTCGTCGAAGGTGTCATCCATGTTGACAGATCTGTCAATTGGTTCGCCTCGGACAGTTCTCTCTCGATTCCTTCTTCTTTCTTCGAAATTCCGGGGAAACGGCTCCGTTGGATGCTAGGTTTTTAAGTCGACCGTAAAATCGTGGCGTGGAGTCAAAATTGAAGAAACAGTCCGTGAAATCGTCGGCAAAGGTTCGTAATTTTCCATCTGGAAGATCGGTTTTCTGTCCACTTAAATTGCTGGTCAAGGGTTTGGAATTTGGAATTTGGATAATTTTTTTTTAGTAGCAATCGTTGATGATCGAAATCCGTAATGAATTTATTTTTCGAGAGAGAACGTTTGTCCGCTATAAAAGAGGAGATTATGGCGCGAGTAGAGAGAATCGGAAACTGGCCGCGTACCGTCCAGAGGGTGTGATAGATATGATAGCGGCGGCGTTATGTTACGTTAGCGCATGTCGCACTGACAAAATGTAAATGGCGCCATCCATCTAACTGCCGACAAAAAGGCAGCCGGGGCCAACTGTCGGACCGGCGATTACAGGATCGATTAAAGCCAAACTACCCCTTCGTTTCGTCGGGCCGATCTATCAACCCCACGCGCGTAAACGTGCGAGCACACGAGCCGGAGAAAACATCGCGACAGAGATCTCGCCGTGAGTTCTCACCGAATTTTGGATATCCTTTTTAAACGGAAAGATCGATCGTTAGAATATTCCTGCCGAAAGAATTTCGCGTATTTTTATTTGTCCCCGGAGGAGGAGAAAAAAACGTTCGTTGCACACGGATTGCTAGAAATACAATTTACAGCGAGGATGGAGAGAGAGAGGAGGTGACGAATCTATCGAACGGTTGACAGGAACGCGTGATCCTTTCGCTGAAATTGGAGAAATCTAGGAGGGATCCCTTTCGATCGATTCGCACGCTATCCCCTAATCCTAATCCTTTTCTCACATTCTCAGGGAAAATGGGCGAGTTTCTCGCGCCACGGGATCAAAGGGGGAAAACATGGAAGATTGAAACAGGATTATCGATAACCCGCTATCAGGAAACTCGTAAAATATCAATTTAATATTCCATAGTAATAGGAAAGAGAAGAGATCGCGATGAAGTAAAGCTATCTCGTTACGGTGGCATCGAATTGAAAGGGAATCAGCAGGCAAAAAAACGAACCTTCAAACCGAAATTTTCCCCAAATTCCGTGGATAGTTACCCGCGACGCGACGTCGCACACCTGAAAACGAACGGGGGTAGGTATTCGAGGGGTGGCCGTATTTGAGGCGTATCGTTGGTACCCCACCTGCCGCGCTGGCCCGGGCCTCGTTTTTCGGCTCCTCCGAGCGAGTCGGGTAAGAGGGAAATGGGAGGAAAGCATAAGGGGGATTCTCTGTTCCAGTTGCGTTTTGCTCGGTGACGCGTGATCCGCAGAACTGCCGACTCGCGGCGTGCCTTCGTGGCGACTAAACCAATCTTGGGCTTAGCTCAGTCGGCCGTGAGAGACCCTCGCTTCGAGGGTATATACCGCTCCAATTTACCGAATGATCTCGAGAACCCGGCCTCAAATGATCAATCCCATGCCGTTTATCGCGCTAGTTGTCCATCACATTATTCCTTTCTCCTCTCTAACAAGCATAGTCTCTTTAATCCTCGAACATCCATCGTCAATTCTGCCCAAATCAGAACTTTCATTACCGTTAACGAACGGTGTATTTTTAACGCTCTCCTCGACGCGTACGCACAGGTGCATTTGATAAAAAAACTTTCTATATTTATCCGTACGTTTTTAACTCATTCATATCCGTACGAGGGTCGTGCGATCTGCTCTCTTCCTCGTGTCGTTCGCTCATCGACATATTGAGAAGCATCGTCAATTTTTCCGCGTGATCGCTGACGGACCCTCTCGACGTCTCTCGACAGCGAATGCGAACCGCCACTCCGCGCCACGCCGGCTGCTTTTTCCAGCACGGCTACCACGAGGGAGGGAAAAAGATCGGTTGTTTTTCATATTGAAGCGGCAGCACGCACGCGACTCACTTCCGACCGCTTTTTCGACAAATCGGCTGGAAAGTTGCGCCATTAGCGACGTATGTCGCTGACAAATCGAATAAACGCGCGAACCGCACGAACCACCCTCATGTCCGTGACGAGATAGAACGTCGAAATTAAGTCCAAAATTCCTGTATAATATTATATCACCAACGACGTACATATATGTACGTCGTATGCAACGAAAGGGTTAATCGTGGTCTACGAGCGTGTATCGTGCACCCTTCTCAAATTCTCTGGCGACGATCTTCATCGAAATGACAATACGCTCTTCCTTGCACGCCTACCGCTTAATCATTCAGGATCCAGATTCATCTGAATGGATCCTGAAAGGAAACGTAGGTGGTGCAAGCATTGTGGATGTTATTAAATTCTCGGCCAATCTGTAAGCTCGCCGATTCTAGACAATCGACGAGCCCGTCGTTTTGCTCGTACAATACGCGCAACACCGGTGCCCATTATTCGTGGACATTGTCCAGGTGAACCGGTCTTTGGGGCGTTGCTGGAGGTCAAGCCCCGGAAGTGATTCGACAATGAGCCACATTATACTCACCCTCCTTCTCCTCCACCTTCTCTTCCTCCTGATTCAGCTTTGCTTCTTATTAAGCTGATCGGGCCGCGTGCATTTTCCTTCCTCTCTGCTCACCGGCCACGTTCTTCGTCGTCGCGTTCTCGATGCAGTAGGTCCAAGGTAACACGGTGACCTTCGTTTTCTCAAGGCGTAGGGTTACGCGGACGGTGATTTTCGCCATATGAAATTGAAGCCGGGACCGCGGTCGGAACCAGTGGACAGAATCGGCAGGAAACAAGTGACAATCAGTGACGCGGGGAATATTTGGCATTGTGAGGCCTGTCGCATGCCTGGACGTACCCTCTACACGGAAAAAGAATCCCCGTCGGTAGGCCTGGCCATCTATGCGAATCTACCGGCCAAGGGGCTGACCCTTTTGCATCCCTTGCGCGTTAAAATTTCTTTCCTCAGCAAGTTCCTTCCACGTTACGTAGATTTTCATATCACTGATAATTATTTTTAGTTTTGTTTTTTTCTTTTTTCATTTCTTAAAATTAGGTATATGGAACACGTGGTTTCCTTAGAATTTCGTATCGTTAAAAATAATTGAAGGAAGGGTATGCATCCATACGTTATCCTTGGCTAGGACGAGAATGCAAGGGTCACTGGCTAACTAGCCCTTTTCTTGAGGATCGGGTTTTTGATTGACGGGTTTGCCGCGGCTGCACCTTCTCCTATTATGTTAATAAACTGATGATACAGCTTTGCGAGTGTTGGATCGTTAACGCGTTTATTTTGACATTTAAATTTACCGGCAACGAGTTTTGCTCTCACCCTTTCTTCTCTCTCCCATGAAAGTATTATAAACGTTTCTTTTTGCAACTGTTCAAAGTTGCTCCGACTGCGAAAAACCATCGAATTCGATCGGAGTTCTTTTAACAGCTTCGTTAAAACGCTTTCGATCGATAAAACATTTTCGCGATACGTTACACGTGTCTCGACCAATAAATATTCTCTCGGTAAAGGCGGTGTGTGTACTTTCGACGAAACGAGCACGCGTCGCGTTAGACTCGAACGTAAGGCTTTAACTGGCCTTTCTTTCTGTCAAACCAGCTGTAAAGCCGGCTCTTCTCGCTTTACCACCCCATCCCTGCCCTCGGCTTCTCGTTTCCTCTAGGGTGGCGGCACCAAGGGCGATAAATCTCGTCCGCTCGTTACCCCACTATCTGTCGATAATAGACATAACAGACACGTGTTGCCCGGTCGTCAGGCTGACCCGGCTGTCCCGTACAATGGAGGCGCGTCGTCGCGTCGGAATATCATCGTCTTCAAAGGACGATTGCTTCTTACGCGCTCCTCTCTTCGTACCCCGACGCGACCTGCTACAATTCACTACCCCAGTGAATCCAAAGCTCGAAGCTTATTAAATAAAAAAAAGCAAAAAAAATACTTTGATTGTGCTTCCATTATCGAGAAATTCTTTTTATAATATGTAGTACGTTTGCTTCGATTGGGTTGACCATTGTTGTTACTCTAGCGTTCGTATAACGCCGGATTTGATTTACGGTGCGCCGTCTCTTTATCGTTCGCGTGATTGGCTATCGAAAATGTAATTAAACTACCATCGATACCTTCGTTCGAATTTCATTCTAGCTGGAAATTCGAACGTACGGTGCGGTCTCGATGAAAAAAAAAAAGCGCCGATAGAAAGAAAAAGCTTTGTCGACGATGAATCGCTAAAAATGTTCGCGATAGTTTCGTTCCTCTGTACTCCAGAGAACAACGGAACGACGCGACGGACGAACGCGAGCTAGAAATTAATTAAGGACTAATTAAGAGTGGTAGGAGGCTTCGATAGTCGTCGAAAATCGTCTACGCTCTCCTTCGGGGGTCGTGCTTTAAACTAAGAGGGAATTAAGCAAAGATGTCGCCATGGCTAATGCCGCGTTCGGTCGGGGGGATCACGCTGACGCTGTACCACGCTTGGAATCGTAAACAGCCCTGTTATTTAGGGGATGATAATTGACCGTTTCGTTCGCCCCGTCGCGCGACTCTCAACGAATTTCTCGAAACTCTGGGAAATTCACTGCTGCGTCGCTTCGGAGCATACGATGTTTACGAGCATCTCTCTTTATCCAACGACGTGACGACGAGGGGATGAAAATGGAATTCGATATGCCATTGTCGTGTTACACTACGATAATGACGCTTTATTGTCGATGATTATGATCTACTTGTCGACGAATCAAAAGACTTGGGACACTTACCAAATTTCATAGAAACCGATATCGTGGGGATGAAATCACGATGAAGAGAGAGTGGGGATGATTCGGCTACGGACGGAGAGTTTTCTCCCCGATTAGATACATATTTTCCCGTACTTGACCCACTTGACTCGCGGCAGGAAAGTAATGCAAGTAATGACGAAGCAAACGGTGCCCTTCGACCCGTGTCTAACGCGTAGCAGATGCCACCCCCGTACGTACGTTCCACGTAGCAAACTCGAACCTCTTTCTACCTCCCCCACCAAGCGTGTTTCTCTAAGGGAAGCTACCCTCGCCGTATCTAGCGGTATAAATTATATCCGAGTCGCGTCACTGCCAGCCCCTTATATATTATATGATCGATCATTAGAGAGACTGGCCTGCCAGAAAATTTGCCAGAATCGCTTGATTCGTTTCTTTCGGCCAGACGGACAAGTCCGCGGACCCTTTGAGCCAAGCCTCGGTCGAACAACTAGCAAGAATAATGACGTTTCATCTTTTGACGAATGATCCTTCTCTCGTGACTTCTGAAAATTAACGGCGCGAGAGAAAATTTACTGGCAGCTTAGAATTTGTCGAAGTTGGCGCGATCGAGGTTCCATCGATTAACGGGCCAGATCGTTTCTAGACGCAAGTTCCTCGATGCATCCCAATTAATGAATCTCTGGCGATAGGTACGGGACAATTAAGTTGACGCGGCGCCGGGGTGCCGTGTAGCTCCGAGCTGCCAGCGGCGTCGTGATTAATGCAAGCCAATAGCGGAAGGCACACAACGAAACGCCTGCAGGCAGCAGTGTATTCCTGTGTATATTGAACTTAGGCTACCACCCTGAACCGGACCAGATTAGTTCGGTCATTGTGGCGGGGACCTGCGCGCTCGTATGCACACAATCTGTCAACCGTGGTCGCACTAAATTCTGCCAATCTCGTCGACTAAGTGGAGCTACGTGCGAAACCGAGCAATGGATATTCCGGATTCGCTTGAATTTTCCAACGGTTTCCCCGTTAATCCATCGGACCCATCCTAGATCGAAGGAAATACCACGATCGATCCGGTAATTTTCCAAACGAGCCAAACGATACGATCAACTTTTCCTGTAATTCCATCGACCAAACTGGAAATCATTGAACTGATCAAACATTCGGGCGTGCATATCAAAGCGTTGCTATGAAATAGCGGTTTCAGTTTTTCTTTTTTCTCTCGTGCCACAAAACAATGACTGCCGCTGATTGCTTGTCGATTCATGGACCGGATTGGGTTTACATTTTGAATGCGCCCAACGACCGCTTATCAACGATGAATATTACGAATAAACGACGAACCGTGATCATGTTTAATGATAGCTTCGTTAACGTGCGATTGCAATGAAAATGTACGTTGCATTGAATAACATTTACGGTCAATTTCATTTTATTTCAATTTCGTTGTACTTTGAAAAATAAAGATTCGGTCGAAGTGTAATCGCACGAAATGTCTCCGGCTGCCCCCTTAGAGGCCCGTTAACGGCAACAGTTTCGCGGATCCGAGACAATTGGCGGCACATCAAAGGCGCCAATTGTTTCCCGTAAATTATAACCGGGAGGGCACTTGCTCGACTTCTCGTTATGAGTTGGCGAACAAGTTCAATTAAGTTCACGCCGGCGAAGACGAGGAACGGCTTCCTACACACGCGGAGACCCTATCCAGCGTCTGTAGCGCCATCAACCCCATGGAACTACCTAAACGGTACGGAAACAGAAACGGTGAACTAGGGAAAGGGAGAAGCGGAACACGGTGACAATGAGAAACCAGGAAGGCTACAAGTTTCTTATCAACTTGTAAACTCTCAACCACCTACCTAATCTACGAGCCCTTTGGTCTTTAGAATTTTACAAAAAATTGATAGCGACGTTAATTAAATAAAATTCTATATAAATGATATCTATCAATTTAAGCTAGAATTCAGGGACTGACAAATTGTTCGTATTTTCGACTGTGAAGAACGATTGAAAACGCTTAAATCTCAAACACCGTGCGATGTCACGAAGTTGACGAATCAGGGAAGTTGCTAGGTGAATTTTCCAGGAGGGGGAGGACGTGCTGTGTCGGCTAAAAGCATTTTTGCGTCGGCCATCACGAGACTATCATACGCTATCGATCCGTTTTATTCATAACTTTTGTCCCTCGTTACCAACACCGAACAAGCATCTCTCTTCTCGCCGTTATAGCTTCGTGTTACACGTGAACAATGTTTTACGTTCTCGTTCGAAAAAGAATCCTAAATTTCATTTGCAATTTCACGTAATTAAAATTACTTTCAAACGTTACTTCGCCAACGATATCGTGCACAAAGGTATCTTTGTGGGGACCTTTGAAAGGATCCCAAGAATCCAGGTAGTCTGAACTGGCGATATCTTAATTTGTGAATGGACACGTTCCACGTGACGTGTCGGCCGATTGAAACGTCGAATTCAACAGGAAAGATCACGATCGTAGACCACCATTTCCTCGTCTCACTCAGTCGTTGATCCGTGGAAACGTGGAAAACGACGCGGAACCTGGCCGATTATGAGGGTCCATTCAGGAGGATCCACGAGGATCTTGTGCCGCGTTGTCTGGCCGTCTCCTTTCTCGTGGGGTATTTTCGGTAAAGCCCGAACGACGTGGAAAGATCTTTCGTCGGTTCGTTTTTGTTGGAGGTGTGATGTTACAAAAGGAAAAGAGGAGATCGCGGGTTTTGTGCGACACGGTTGTCCTGCAGGCCCCATACCGAGAAAACGAGGATTCCCTCGACCGCGTGTCCTGCAGATCAACCCAGAGGATGCGTCTTGTTCCATCTCTCCCTTGACCCTCGTCCCTTTTCCTTGCCGTCCTTCTTTCTACCCGCGCGAACGAACAAATTAACCCTACTGACCCACTCTGCAAATTTTTTATTATTGAGAACACAGGGGAGAGCGGTGTTTAAAATTTAATGCATTTCTGATCAGTTCAATGAACGACTTTATAATTTTCTCGTTTCACGTTCGCCTCTCAATTATTATCGTTGGCCTGTAGCCAGCAGCCCATGAACGTCGGCCGATTTTCCAGCAGCGATGAAAGTCGCCCGGGGTTAAAAGATCCGTGTGAAAACTTGGGGGATATAATTAAAATGGTCGCGCATTTCTGCCAATTTTAGCAATTTCGCGCCGGCTACGCCGCTAAACAGGCTCGAGGAATCATGCAATTATAATTTATTCGCGCGTCGACCGTCGACCGACGTCGGTTTCCTCGTTTTCTCAATTCCTCTCTGTCTGCTTTTGCCTCGCACACGCGCTTAAGTTTCCCTTTGAACCATTTTCTCTAGTGTCCGTCGTTATTGTGCGAAGATAATTCACCACGCGTAATTAATTATTTCCCAACCGATAAGGACACGGACGAAACGAACTTTGTGGACAAAAAAAGAAATTTGAAATACGTTTAAGTTTCCCTGAAACGCACGCGTGTCTGTTTTTATTTCAAAAAATGGTGAGGGGTTAATGCGCGTTCCCTTTGCGAACTAGAGAACTCTTGGAACCATAACTCCACCACGTTTGTCGCTGCCTTTTGCCATACGATTATGGGTGTGAACGGGATCCACGGCTAGACAAATCTGTCCTACGAATTGTTAGCACATGTCCACGCTCGCCGACAAAGCGGATAGAAATTCATGCTGGTACGTTCACCGTCAACCGCCAGGCTGTTGCCGAAAAGGTTCACTCTCGTGCGAACCGTGTTGAAGATAATTAATCATTTACAGATGAAATTTAATCGTTCCTATTAAACATTCCGCTTCTAAAATGAAAATCGTAGAAAGACTAGCAACGAAGTACGAGTTTTAACAGGTTTCCATTCACCTTTGCGAAAAATGCTGTTTGCCGCACGAACGAACACCGAATTGGCGCATCATTGTGAAAGGTGTCACTCGCGCGAGATCCCAATCTGTCGCGTAGCACGACGAGAAGTCCCATTGTGATGGTCGTTCGTGCCCATCTTCCGGAAACGCTCCTTAGCAGGCCCAGTAGCTAAACTGGCCATTATGATCAGCCAATGCCACCATCTCGCTTCTCTTTTCATCGTTTTCCTTCTCTTTAAACTGTCCCACTTCTTATTTCGGCATTATGGGGTATTAGTTCAGTTCCCGGCTACCTGAACCCATGCGTCGATCGATGATACCTACTTCAAGGAACGGGCGTTTCGTGAGAAATCATTGAACTTGCCGAAATCTCAACTCGAATGTATTTCTTGATCTTATAATAATTTTGTATGGTAAATAGAAAATAGAACATTTAAGTTGGAAGATGGAACGAATGGAAGGTGCTACCTTTTCACGATCCAGTAAAAAGTTAAAAGGTGTATCTGTAATTGCAGTTGTTTCGAAAATCTGAGACGGGAAGCGTGAAAGCGTGAATGAAGATAATGCAAGGCTGATCCGATATTTTCAAAGTTTACTCGACCCGTGGATTATCCGGGGTACACGGATGAGCGGAGATGTCCGTTGAGAACAGTTCACCGTCGAAGCTCGGTAACCGTGATTACTTACCTGCAAGGTAGACGCTTATCCACCTGCGAGACTCATTGATTTTTATGGGTGCACCTAGTTGCACTCGCTACCGGCAGGTGGTAGGGTAAAACCTACCCCAGCGGGCGATTGCCTGTGGCGAAACACACTTATTTAGATATTCCTGATAAGCAAATGTTGAAACATCTTTTACATTTTCAAACTTGGAACTTTCTATGACCATACAAAGAATATCACATGATAGCCTTTCGTACTCAATTAATCTTCGATCAATCAACCCCTTGCAGGTTTTAATCTTTTTAATCTTGAAGTTCTTTTATGTCTATACTTCGTACGCGACACCATAGCTTCCCACAAGAGGCAGAGACAACGAGGTCCTCGATGGAAGTGGCAAATGTGTTTACAGCAGCCGAGACGAGGGTGTAGATTCGGGGTAGAATTAGTCGGGAGAGGCATCGAAAAACGGGGGTTGTCCAGGGGCGAATCAGGGTGAGACGCTTGGCCGACCAAGCGTCTCGGAGCGTTGCGTGGTCGCGCAAGACAATTGAAAGAAAAAATCACTTGTCTCGCCCTAAAAGTAGGGAGAGTAGACCCTAGCGTGGTTGGATGCTGGAGAAAGAGAAAGATAGAGGAAGGGTGATGAGAGGGCGATATCCGTGGGTGGTAGCCCGTTGAACGCAATGTTCCGGATCCGACACATTGCGGTTCGCCTCCGGAAATTCGCATTCGTTCGATCTATTTTCCGCACGTGCATCCCCGATGGAAATTTATTGTTCTCTAATGACTGACGGTGCTTAAGCATCTTTGTCGCGTCAGGTGCGTTTTTTGATCGCTTTTCACGGAAAGTTTCACATTTTTTTTTCAGGTTCGTACCGCTGGAAGTGGTGTCAGGGGGTGGTTGGACGCATCCCACGAAACGAACAACTGGCTGAAATACATTCGCAGCGCCAACAGTCCGCACGCGGTTAATATGCGGCACGTGCTGATCGGCGGACAGGTAAATCAACGATTATTCGATCTTTTTGAAGGTTGAAATTTTCTGATTATCGGCAAAGTTGTAACGATCGCAACTTCCGGTCACGTTCGACTAGAGTTTCCTTTTCCACGGAACCGCGCGTGTTTCGGTAATTGTTTTACAAGTTGGTATCAACTCGTCGCCGGTACCATTGACCATTTACAAATTCGGTTTCGAACGCAACTGACACTCGATCGACAGTTGCAGTTAATAGGAAGGAATAATTACACGGTGTCAGCCGCACTCGTGGTTAATTTCACGTGTCCTGTGCCCTGGCGAAACTAATGTGAAAAAAAAAAAGAAAATTCGCCGCCACCGTTTCCGTGACTCGCTAATGAGACGGCGATGGAACGGAAACCACGATCAACTTCGTTGGACGGTTTGAATTTGTAGCTGCCCAACTTGATATAATTGAATCGAGACACGTTCGTTTCTATAAATTGAATTAGCTGAATTTCGACTTTTGACTTCGCTTACTTTCTCGCTAATATAGATCAAACGAAAGCAATAGAGGTAACGGTGTCAATTTTGGGGTTGACTCCGGCCTCGTGTCCTTTCAATTTTTCTATCTGTGTGTGAACCGTGGCACATGGTATGTATTTCGTGGTACGCTAGCCGTGCCCTAAGCTACGTGTATACAGGGTGTTTAGTTATTAAGTCACCCCACAGAGTCGTTTCGTCGACTTCCTATACGCCCTGTTGGCAATCGCTGTGGGAATGGGGGATGTGGCTCGCTCTATCAGCGCCCTACAGAATCGTCCTTGTAATGACTTTTGCGGGGGGCCTCCTGACGACACCATAAAGATCCTTTCATTGCTTTCGAACTTTATGGACTCTGTGGAATATGCGTCGCGTGGTAACGAGCTTTTAATGGACAGGGGCGTTTGAAATGATTACACTTCCAATCTTACGATTACGACAATTATTTTCTAATTCGATCACGATTACGCAGATTTGAAGTTCGGCAACAGTGTTCAAGATTACCTATCTAACCATCTTGGTATTCGTTTCGAGCGCTACTCGAGATAATTCGCGATGAAAGGTAACGAGAGAGGGTCGGAAGATTCAAGGATATCATTGTCCGCAGATGGTGTACGAGGCCGTACGGGACATAGCGGCGGGTGAAGAGCTTCTTCTCGGTGTTCGAGAACCTCTTCAGCTGCAGGACATGCTTGGCGAAAATACGACCGAGGACAGAAGCGATAGAGAGACCGGTGAGTATCGCGTACTACGATCTTGTCACAGGAGGGTCACTCTTCTTCCTTCTTTCCACGCGCTTTTATTAACCATTCGGGATTATAGTGTTACCGATCCGGTGGAATAAGGACTTAGGAATTTTTCCCCTCGTGAACTACGCTTTTCTATAATTACCAAGAATCTGTCCGGAAAAGAAGCTTTTCCTTCGGTTATTAACCCGAGTGGAGAACAAGCTTATAAATAATTCACGTGGATATCATTAAAAAATAGTCGATTACGATTGGGCTGCAAGCGAATGTTGGCCAACTGACGCGACAGCGGAAATTGGGGTGGAGGTGAAAGATAATCGAACCTATTAAAATATTCCAAAGCATGCTGGTAGGTCGGCTTTACGACTTTTCGAGCGGGTAACTGGCGCGAGATCGCGCGTACAAGCGGAAAGTATGTTGGTAGGGGGTGCAGGTGTCTTCGGAAAGCGAAGTCAGCCGCTGATGCGAGGGAGGACAGAGGGTAAATCGTGAATCGTTGACTGCACGAGCTGCTCGTCATGCACCCTTGATTCTGGCGTGATTCACCTGGTCGGCCGTTGCGTATTAACCCCCTGTCCTGTAGTAATAAGCACTGATTATTTCGCGATAGACACACTCGTACCGCGTGTTAGCCTGCCTCGTGCCACTTTAAATTCCATTTTCAAGCGATCGAGAACGCAGCTGTAATTTCACGTGCATAGATTTTTGCATTGTCATCCGTGTGAGAAATCTTTCGCTGAGTGATATAGTTTTCGAAACAAGTCAAATGCTAATGCCCGAAGCACCCTACGTATCCGAGGCAATTTCGAAGAGGGTGCCTGACTGGCCGACAATTATCTAGTTGTAACTGTTGCGCGATGCTCCGAATCCGGATGACTGTTGGGCGAAGATTAAAGGGGCTTATAAGCGACATCCAGATGTCGCGGTAATTAAAAGCAAGATTATCGTCAAAGTTCGAGAAGCCCGAGGTGTCTACGCGTTCATTCGGCGCACAATTTTTTTCCTCGTAATTTCGGCAGCTCGTAAACGTCTTCTCGAGGACGGAAGGAAAGACAGTCACAGCCTCGGCGAACCCGCTACAGCTTTGTTCTTAATTAAATCGCGCCCGCCCCTTGCAGAACGATTAAAATTTCCAAGATTTCGTTCCACTTATAAATTATCTTCACCAAGGGGAGTCGAATTTCTCCTAGCCGCTCTGAACTTACAGCCTGTCCCGGAAGTGGTCTCCAACGGTTCCGGCAAATGTTTATTCATAATTACGGAAGTTCAACCGGATGAATGAAGTTCGTAGAATGATTTCAAACGTTTTAAATTAATTATATTAAACGTTAAGATTCTTTGTTCGCAATGTCAGATTTGTTTCTCCTGTTTCCCTTTCGGCGAACCGTAATAAGGGTGGGTTGAAAAAAGTGTCAGCTATAAAGCAGAGTAAAATGGTACAAGAGCATTGTCGTTAATCCAGCGGAGCCATTTTTACGAGAAATCTCTGGCAAGCTGGTGCGTGCAGCGTAGAATAATGATGTCAAACAAACGGTGTACACCCCGTGGCAACCCTTGCGAGGGATATCTCTGCTCTGTGTCTCCCTTGAGCGGATCATTTTTTTTCCAGAAGGGACGATAGGGAATCGCTTTAACATGCCTACATGGGGGCGCGGGTATACATGGAATCGCATTAGCACGGCGACAGAATTTCTTTCATACGTTTAAACAATTGTTTCTAAATACGTCTTTATTTTATTTGCATTCGATACTGCGTGGTATCGTTCGATTTATCGGGTCCCAGACGACCAACAAGTTTTATTCACGCATATATCGCCATCAAAATGAAACAGAAACAAAACTGTCGGCAACGAGAACGCTAATAGTTGGTTCAATGACAAGCGATACGGCGTTTTATGGTGCCAGGACAAGCGCATTTTTTTTCCAACGATTCGGTAAACCACGCGTGCATCGACGAAGGGCGTGTAGATGCAACTGGCAACGGCAGTTAACGTGAGTTATGGTTTTGATTTTTCGTGGCGCCTGTTTTTTCCCCTCTTCACTTTCCCCTTCCTTGGGATTCATCCTTCCTCGTCTCTCAGCATCTCTGTCCGCGTTTTCGGATGACTCTATTTAGGGTCGCGGATAATTTATGACCGGGTATTGTCGATTAACACGCGCGTAAACCAGGTCTCCGGGGCGGTCTAGGAAGAAAAAAAGAAGGGCACCGTTTGAAAAAAAAAAGGGGTATCCGCGCATAAAAGGGCACGCGACGCTGTTTTCCGAGGGGGTGGCACGCGCGGGGTGGGCGAAAACGCGTGACACCCAGCAACCCTATCTGATTCATCCGACTAATGACACGTCCTGTTTGACGTTTCACTCGGTCACATTGTGAAATACTTTTCCCAAACGTGGGATAAATATCCGCAATTGCTCGTCACTTACAATGTGTTACTTTATAAGGTTTCATAAGGCGTAGAATTGCCAGTTTTTAACGAGGGGGTGTCCATCGTCTCGCTCGAATTCTTAGGGACACTTACTGGATCCTAGCTCGTCAGGACGTTAAAGGGACATTGATTTCCGTTACTTTTTCCCATGCAACCGCCAACTGACACGATGGCAGGGGGTGTTGCCAGTGGATCCCACCTGTTGACTTTCCTCCACGTAACATTCCGCTACCTTTTTTCGTGATACGCTCGAAAGTGCTTCCTAACACCGTTTGGATCCATTTATCGATTTTATCTCCCTTGGGAACATTTGCTCTTTTAAATGTTCAAGGAAACATTTAAATTTCGTGCATCGTTTATGCATTTTTTTTAGCATCGTTCTACCATAATATTATTCGTTCAATTATTTTTTTTTCTAAAGATCGTTGTATTATCCTTAGATCACGGGATCGACCGCATCCTTCATTGTTTAAATTCACGGCGTGCCGCTTCAAATTAGTCGTGCATGGAGGAACGATTAACGTTGTATGGGGGGTTAGACCGTGGCGTGGGGCGTAGTTGGTGGCGTAGGGGTTGTGCCCGGTTCCCATGAAGGTCCGTTGGGGGCCATCGTTTGACCATATGGTCGGGACAAGTGTAGCGGCAGATTTAAATAACCGTTGGAGCACGGGTATCCTTTCGAGTTTGCCATTCGCCTGGCTAATATTCGGTCAACGTACATCGATCGGCTAATTATTTTTTCATTATCGATACTAAGAATAATTGCATGTGTAGGAGTAACGTAATTGGAACCGTTGGATCGATAAAAGATCTTCGTCGTTAAAAAACACTGACAAAAGTTACACACTGTCACGGCTCCCTGACTTTACCTGCCGTTGCTCCTGTTAGTCGGGGGTGAGAAGAGGCCGCAGGGGGTAAACGTAGTCTCACCTGCGATTGGCTGGACTCCGACCTCGCAGTTACCAATAGGAAACGGTCCCAGGCACCCCGTTCGTGTTTTCAGTCGCGGGACAACGTGTTACCAGCTAACTGGTGCATCATTGTGTCCATTGTCTTCGTCGACTGCAGCATCGCGACCGATTTAACTCGGAAAGAAGAGGTGTTTAAAACTCGCGAGACTAACCATTGTTAACACCTTGTGACTAATAATACAAGTTTATTATAATCGAATAATTGAAAAAGAAAATTATAGAACCGACCATTTATAATTTTATACAAAAGTAAAGGCGAGAGCGTGAAAATCCATCCACGTCGACAGTGAGTTAATATTTTCTAAAGTGTTGGCAGTTTAAAAAATGACACCGGTTCATAGGGAGCTTATGGATAGAAGCGAGTTCTTCGTTGGATAGATAAAACGATAGTGCCGGTATGATTTAATAATTCAGGAACAATCCCGGCGTCCACTTGTCACGCCACTCTCTGCTGGCCCCGCGTACTTCTCGATCACGTAATTCGCCCACACGACGACAGGTCACGTATCATCGTTCACGGGGTTGTAATTTATAGAGCCGCAGCCCGTCAGAAAGTGGAACGGAATTATGACTTCCACCCTGTATCTGGTTTTCGCGGTATCGGTGTCGTTTCATTCGCCTTTTCTTCTTTGTGCTTGCAGCCTCGCAACACAGCGGCACCGTTGACGAGGATAAAGAGGACGAGGAAGAGGGTGAGACCAGGTGCACCGTATGCGACAAGCCGTTTCAAGACATCGAGCTGTAAGTATTCCTCGAACCAATAATGTTCTTCGTCCTCGACCCTTTCGGATCTTTATCGTCGTACAGCAAGCTTATTATTGCATTCACACGTTTTATTAGCCGGGAAAATCACCGTCGATCCGGCGACACGAACCTCGCGATTCATGACGCATCGTCGTTCAATGTTGAAATCAGATGGTTGCGAATTGCCTCCCAAAGCGACACGTTCGCGTTGAAACGTAACGCTTTCATAATCGTTGATCTCGATGCAAAAAGGGAAACTGCAAGCTTCGAAAGTGGCTAGGAAACAATAGACCGGTTGAGCAGTGTCGTAATCGGTCGGTTGGTTGATTTCATGGATAAATTATTCATTAATCGACAAAATACAGGAACGAGCAGCGCTTTATCTGGTTGAAATCGGAGCGTTAGTTGGGCTTCGTAGGAAAAGAGGGGCAACGAGCACGCGAACTATTTCGAGGGTGCCTGTAGCGGTACGATAGCGTTTTCAGGGGTCGCTGGCGTTCTGTTTGCATCGCCCCATTAAACGAAAAGTCAAATACTTAACCGATGTGACCGCCATATGGAAGTTCGCGTTGTTCGACTTCTGATTTCTTCCCACGATTCGACGACTACGTGGGGTTGTCGAATCACGTGTCTTGATTGATTTACAGAATCTAATTGGAAGTAAATAAAATGAAATTTGTTTATGGAATGATTGTAATACTATCTGTTCTTTCATCGAGAAATAGCCGATTGCGTAACCAGCAGCGGTCCAGTTTCGAACACCCATTTCGTTCCGTTCCGACATCCATTTCCCGGTCTCGCGACAAGCCGCAACACCAGCCACTTCCGTGTGCCTGTACTCGGCAGAGTCACCTGTTGTGGCGCATAAAGTACGCGCGAGATCCGCATTCGGTTGCATCGAGCCACCCCCTTATGCATCATCGAAGGCGTCGCGTGCCCGCAGCTCATCTGGCACGGCACACCGTCACCGTGAACCTACTATCTCACCACGAATAGCTTTCACGCGACACGTGTGTTCGAGGGTGTAAAATCAATGCCGGCACACACCATGGCACATCCTGTGACCATAACCCGTGGCCAGCTCGCGACAACCCCCGGAGAACCGACCGTTCGTGTGCACCGTCCTCCACCTCATCGTCGTCGTAGTAGGCCTCTATGTATGCGATGACCACCCTCTTCCTCGTTGGCGTGTGACCGTTATTACGCGAGAGCTGCCGTTCTACCGGAGTCACTTAGTCATCATCCTAGACTGCACCGAGCGCAGTCTTCGTCCGTGTACTGCCCCGGATCGATTATATCTGAGGTTCCTGGGTCTCCAGGTGGTCCGAGATCTCCACGCGATTACGACGGGGCAGTTTCGAAGACTCTTCGTCGAGAGAGGGTTGTAAAAGGTTGTTAGTTCAAAGCCGATCCTGGTTCTCCAGCGTTGAGTGCAGAGGCGGGATGGAAATTTTACTTTCCTTAGTGAATCTAGTGCAGTGTTTAAGATTTCATTAAAAGTGCTCGTGTTATCCTTTCAGATTGGACAGCCACCTGGTATCCTGTCACAGATATCCTGCGGAGCAACACCGCTGCGATACCTGTCCCCGTGCGTACGCCTGGCGACCTCTTCTAGTTCGTCATCGCGCGATCGTTCACGGTGATCTTCGAAATTATCCCTGTGAAAATTGTCCAAAGGTAAGTATCATCTCTGACCCAAAGGTCATCAAACCCAACACGTTTTCTCTCGAAGCGACATCTTCAAAGTTTCGCTAACAGTCGGACAAACCGCAGGTCTTCACGGATCCTTCGAACCTGCAGCGTCACATCAGGACGCATCACGTGGGCGCGAGGAGTCACGCGTGCACCGAGTGCGGCAAAACGTTCGCCACCAGTTCCGGCCTGAAACAACACACCCATATCCACAGCAGCGTGAAACCGTTCCAGTGCGAGGTCTGCTTGAAGGCGTACACCCAGTTCTCTAATCTATGCCGGCACAAACGAATGCACGCGGACTGTCGCATGCAGATCAAGTGCGCTAAATGCGGACAGTCTTTCAGCACCGTCACCTCGTTGTCGAAGCACAAACGATTCTGTGATTCAACGCCACCGACCGGTCCACCAGGAGCCATGCCGCAGTTGCCGACCTCGGCACCGAGCCCTTTCCTCGTCTATCGACCTCCCGTCAGTCTACCGGGTAGTCTCCCATACTACCCGTCCAGTCTGATGGGCCCGTACCCAGGAATATTTCCAAACGCTCCACACTTCTTGAACACCCCACTGTTGTTCCCGCCTAAGGTTGAGGAAGCCGAGAAGAGAAGCGACAGTCCGAAGAAGGAACGTTTCACCCCGCCAAGGGTGCTACCCCAGCACAGCAAAGTTTCTCCATCCACCGCCGAAGAAGCTACTTCGTCGTTCAGACCCTCTCCAGCTAGACCGCCTGTCCAGCCTACTCCAGAGAGCGACGACGATCCCTCGAAGAAGCGAAAAGTTGGCGGAAACAACGAGAAAAAGGTGGACTCTGAGCATAATTCAACAAACGCGAACGAAGAGACGACAGATCAACCTCTGGATCTGAGAGTCCAAACGAAGAAACAAAAAACAACAGCGAATACCGCCGAGAGGAACAACCACAGTCCTTCGCCTGTTCCAGCACCGATGGAGGAAGCTCCACCGCCTCCTGAACCTCCCAAGCCCGAAGAAGAGGTCCACGCACCGATAGACGTCGATACCAAGGACGTACCCAGTAGTCTGCAACTGAGAACCAGTTTACCTGAACAACCGGTCACCAATACTCCGCCGCACATGGCTTACCCCAGACCCATTCATCCCATGTTTCTGGAGGCCATGTACCGCGGTCCAACGGGCAGTTTCCCAGGTTTTCCAGGCGGACCGCCTCCTGGAAGTGGCACGCCAGAGTCCAGGCTATTACCACCGCTCCAACCGTTCGAACCACCCCGTGGGCTTCCTTTTTTAGGGACGTTCATGAACGGGCTCAGCGGCGCTAGGCCAGGAGGCGGAGGATTCGACCTGCTTGCCAGGCCACCGTTGGGACCGTTCCCCGGTGTCAAGCCGTTTCAAGAAGCCGTAATCGCGCCCCATCACCATCACCATCCTCATCACGCTCACGGCAAGATGAAGGACCGATACTCCTGTAAGTTTTGTGGCAAGGTATTCCCCAGATCAGCCAATCTGACCAGACACCTGCGGACACATACCGGCGAGCAACCCTACAAGTGCAAGTACTGCGAGAGATCCTTCAGCATCTCCAGTAATCTCCAGAGACACGTTAGGAACATCCACGACAAACAGAGACCATTCAAGTGTCCCCTGTGCGAGAGATGTTTTGGGCAACAGACCAATTTGGATAGACACTTAAAGAAACACGAAGCTGACGACGGTAGCGGAGTCGTCTCTGTGGCTGATTCACCAGGTAGTAGTAACGAGAACGAACGCGAGGACACGTATTTCGACGAAATCAGGTCGTTCATGGGCAAGGTAACGTACGGTGGTGAAGCAGGTTACGGGCTACCCCCTCATCCTGCTTACCTACCCAGCAGACTACACGAAATGCACGAGTCCAAGATGGAAACCGAGTACGACGAGGACGAAGACAGCGAGGAAGGAGTGTCCCCTTTAGACGAAACCGATGGATTGTCCCCCGTCGAGGCCAAGGAATCCACCCCACCCCCGCAGTACGATCTGAAGCTGAGGGAGAAGCAAGAAATGCTCAATAACAACACCGCGGAACCGGTCATCGAAATTTCTACATAGCCCATAGGTCGCGTAGGTTAAACGAGGAGAAAAATCGTCCTTTTGGAACGGACTGATCCTCTTTTAGTGACACATAGAACTGTTACGAGGATGTTTGTCTCGATGTAATTTTTTAACCGTAGATAGATTCCGTCGATCGTGTTTGAAGTTACTCGTAGTGAAAGAAGTGTTGGTTCGAGGATTGTGTTACGGGATTACCTAATACATCGACCTCTTGTTTTTTTCACGTCTCTGTTATTTTCGCACCCCAACAGTGAGAGCGTAAAAGAGATCGAACGAAATACCACTGTCTTTTTTTTCACACGCAAACACACACACACACACACACCGGTTACGAGCAAATTGTTCAATAGCGTAGTTCCTACAGACTCGTTCTCATTGTACACGCGCACGTAAATTAATAATCGTTCGAATCCTGACCCATCCCTTTCTCATCGTCCACCGTAGCATTATTTATTCGTCTCGCCGTGTTTCTTTGCGTCGCGTGAAAACCGCCTCGGCCAGAAGAGGCTGACGTCTTTGTCGAGTTTCTAAAACTCGGTTCAACCCTTAACGGTGTTCGTGCAAGGACGATCTGATCGTGAAACGATGGAAAAGGAGGATTGGAACTTTTGCTGGAAGAAAGTCGGATTCACCGCTGTTTTCTTTCTTAGAAAGTAGATCGAACGTTGTAATCTTCGAGGAAGAAATGATGAAAAATGGGCTGCTGAAGTCTGTACTCGAATAGATAGCATGAAAAATTGGTTTAGTCGACGCGAAGCCAAAGCGACGAGGATAACGATTAGCGAAGCGAGCGTGTAATTAACAGAGAAACGTTTTATGAGAATCTGTGTACAAATTTCCATTAGGTGATATAACGTTTGTAAAAAAAAGAGAAACAAAAGAATACGAAAGTTCTTCGTGATTTTTAATATATATATATACATAGACATATATTATACATACATATTATATATAAATATATATATGCGATCTTATGAATTGACCGTGACACGAGTCACGATAGATTCTTTATCAAAGACGCATAATTGTTATGTTTATTTCACTCGATAGTTAATAAAGTCGCGCGTGTTTCCATCCGGTTCTCGATGTTTGAAGAGAAATGCTCTCGTGAATGTTAAATGAAGCAAGTTTGCGAATTCTTTTTGCGAAAAGAAGAAAGAATAACGTTTCCTTCTTGTTTCTTTTTTTTCTTTCGATTGTTCTTACCTACGATTGTGGACAACATCTGTTTTCTTCATGTAAGATTTTACGGATACGTGTTCTAACATATCTCTCTTATCTTCATCCTCTCTGACTAATAGACGATAATAAACTTACGGATTGATTAAGCATACTTACGTCGATCGAGATAATTAAGGACGATTATATTATGACTCTATCTATACATACTGTATAAAATGCATCCTGTAACTT
Organism: Osmia bicornis bicornis; assembly: GCF_907164935.1. Taxonomy (NCBI): domain Eukaryota; kingdom Metazoa; phylum Arthropoda; class Insecta; order Hymenoptera; family Megachilidae; genus Osmia; species Osmia bicornis. The sequence goes on from NC_060227.1 coordinate 7,341,782, forward strand.
CATTATGATTACCATTAAAATATTACACTTCAACTTTGATGAATGTGACGCATTCATTCCCTTTTTTTGTGTTTTTGAATCATTCCTGATTCATTTAACTATTAAAGCAATTTAATAAACTAAAATCGTTATGCTCGTCTTATTTTTGTTATTTTATATTTATATTATCGCGCGCTTCAAAAACCACCTTAGTGGTGCTACCTATCGATGGGTGGAGAAATTAACTAAACAAAAATCTGTCATGTCTTAAAAAATATAAATGAATTTTGAGTTTAAAACAAGACTGGTATGGTAAGAAAGATAAAAAAAAATGTAATATACATCTTTTTTCTTTAGTATTTATTATGTGAACTTTTCGCTTAGTATAAAGCTTTGAAGTACATAATTTTATATTTCTACCAATAGCGGTGATTGACCGTCCCATTTCGACCAATCAGAGTCGTCCTTTTCGGCGATGTGCGTAGTTATAATTTATTACGTCACTTCCCTTCGGAGCTTCGTCCTGAGTGCACGCGTTTGTGACAATTGCGATTAAATTGTATTAAAATATTATAATAAACTGTATTTCTGATATAAAAAGTACGAAAAACAGAAGGAAGAGTTGGAGAGAAGTCTAGATACATCATTCCTGACATCAATTCCACATTGTCTTCAGAAATGGGTGAGATGAAATTTTGTTCTCTTGACGCCAATTGATATTGAGGTTGGAACAGCGTTATCTAAACTTTTTAATATATTTTCCCATAATTTATTGGGGTAAATAGACATATTTATATTGTCCTAAATATTCACGACCAAATTCAATCGCATTCTTTCTTGAGAACCGTAACATTCTGAGATTTGTTCGGCTAGACGCTTCGGTAGATTGCGCATGCGCGGTAATCCTGAACGCCGGCGCAGGGAAGGTTCCGCCATTTCGTTTCCGAACGTCGAAGTGATAACACGTGTTCACAACATCGTCCCGTATAAGTAGTATACAGGTACGCGTGGTTAACCTATTGAAATATTTTAGTTCCATCCTTTATTATCAATCATTTTATTGTTGTTGATTCAATTTTATTAACATAAATTTGTATTTCTTGTTTGTTACAGATATCTTGTTGAGACTGGAAAGACGCCATACCATACGACCCCATGACACTTTATATTGGTTTCAAATAGAATTTCGTCAGGAATTGGTATCATTTCCAGTTATTCTATTACATTATTAATGTTTATTATTACTTTTATTTTATTGAGTCATTGTTAATTGTAAACATTTTTGGTAATTAATTGGTATCAAGGTTAAGGAAAAAAAGATCAGAGAAATTTTCTTTTGATCAATTAATAGAAAAACAATAATTAATTTTTCATTTTATTAAATAATTTCAACTAATAATTTAATACGTGTGTTTTAAATGATTGCTTTTCTTCAATAATTATTTAATTATATTTTCATTATTTTAAACAATTTGTTTTTATTAAATCATAGTAATTCTATTATAATATACAGCTTTTGGTGCAAGTTTAAATTAAAATAGAATCACGGTATTAAATCACATGCTGTTTAAGCATGGTTAATTATTGGACTTTGCTTATTGAAAAGAATTAGATAATTTATAAATCATGCCGTAATAGAATTTCCAACAATTTGTAGTATGCTTATAATCTTAACAACAAAAATCCTCTGCTTTAATACAATAGTGTATTATCTTTATTACAAAATGATTTTCTATCGATGTAATATTCATTGAAATAATTATCAACAATTATTTAAAACATTTCATTTCAATCTAGGATCAATATTCAGCTTTAACAATTATTGTGCTCGTCGAATATATTTCACGAACATAGATATTTTCATTTACAAGCCATTAATAACAGTATTTCCGCGACGAAAGCTCAATAAGAAGAATGTTGTTGTGTATATTTCCACCCAGCCCATCCCTGCTCACTAAGTTTTTCTTTCAGGAATTGTTGTGGCCGCGCGCAATGCGGTCGGTTGAGTCAGTGTTTGTACGAACATACTTCCAATGTTTTGATTTTTGCAAGGGCGAACTGGCCCTGAATAGAGTTGCGTTTGTATGATTCGGAATCACGCGAAAGTAGAGTCAGTGTTTGCTGCGTATTATATTATAAAATATTTTCTAGAGCATCGCGGCTCTAATTTTTCTTTTTCCATCGCGAAAGTAGAGTCTCTATAATTGTTCGCCGGAAATTATTCACGGTCGCGTTTCTAGTACTTTAGATCTTTATTATTATTTTTAATTTTTTTTTTTTACTGCTCGATATATCCGGTATTAGAGTCACGGCACCACTGAAGAGGAGTCTTGGGCGTTGCTCCATAAGGAAAGAGTGTAAGTATCTTATTACTTTATTTAATTAATTTTAATTCAAGTAGAATAATTTACAATTTCAACAGTTGATAATTGAGAGTTATTTTTCATTGCTAATGTTTGATAAAATCCAAATTTATATATAATTTTATTACAATAAGAATTGATAATTCTCAAAATTAACCGTAATTCCTCTTTTTTTGTTACAGATGAATTTTTGAACTTTGGCGAGTTCCTGGACATTTCTGATGGCTTCCGTCTTCTCCTGTAAGGCAACGTCCTACCTGGTGTGCATCCTCCTACCTGGTGTGCATCCTCCTACCTAGTTGTCGACTGTCGGAAGAAGAGTATATCTGCGAACGGTGAGTCGCATGTTTTATGGTTCCTCCGGTGCCCAATCATGTCGAAGGACGAATGGTCCGAATCGACACGGGTAACTGGTTGTATGCGTAGTTTGCTAGCACAGTGACCATGGGTATGATTATACTCATGAGGAGTAACATGTTTATTGTGTTTTATTGTATTTAGTTCAGGCTAGGTCTTCTTGCACTCCGCGTTTTAATATAATTTCAATTCCACATATTCCTGTAGATATTTTTGAAATATATGAATGCTTTTAAATGTTTTTAAATGTGGAATATGAAATATTTTAATACCGAAACAATTTTATTTAGTTTGTCTGACTTAGCTATTGCGAAGGTTCAAAGCAGTATAATATTGATAGTATTATGTAATATGTATACTGGATATACATGTTAATGATACTATTACATTGATTTAATTACATTTTATACATTGTAAATTCAAATATAATTTGAGAATTTTTTACGCGTAGTAAAGTTCAATTACACGTTCATGAAAAATTGAACAATTTATGTGCAAGAAGACTATTCGTGACGGGTAGATTTCCAAGTCAGAGTAATCTATTTGAACACCTTTTTCGTATTCTTGAAAATTTACTCTGAGGAGGGAATCGCCCGAGGATGTTTTATTCATTTTCACAACAAAGAATTCTTAATTAAAGACATTAAATTCTTTTTTATTAGAGATTTGCAATTATTAAATTAGTGTTGCGTTTTACCGCGAGAGTAAATATGACGATGCACTGACTAGTATTCGGTGGGAATCCTTTTGGTTTTTAAACTCAATCCTATGTATTATTTAATTAATCAAATTAGTTACAAGGATTCCGCGGCATAAGACCGTGAACACCATCTCTGGGAGATATACCCATGCATTACTAGGCCTTTGCAGGCGCAGTTTTAGAATACGGAACATATGAAAATATGTTACCATATTCTAAACTGCAGTCCTTTTGTCTATACTATGGGCGTCCGTCAATCTGACACCGTTGGATGCAACGTGTTGGACGGGCGGGTAGCGCTCTTAGCGAAGGGGTGCACTCTGTCCTGGCGTTACGACGTCCAGGCGGGGTGGGTGGTATGTAGCGTCTGGCGTAAGACTAGGAGGCGTGAGACCCTTCGTTGCCAGCTGATATTAGCAGTGCACCATGTTTGCGTCATAGTTGCTCTAGTATTTTGCTTGTCCGTATTTGTTCTTAAAGCTTTATATTTACAAAGTCGAGTCACTTTTATTAAATTAAAATGGTGAAATATTAGCCCGTTAGATGTTTATGTACTAATCATGTTTCTAGATCAGGATTTTCAGGTTTAACCCCTTCCGTGTTTATTGCCAAAGCCCATTCACGTGCCCAGGTGCTACTTCGATGGGTAGAGGCAATGGGCACGATGACCTAGTTTATAAGAATAATAATTAATAAGCGGCTGGCATTGTGTTAGTATATCGTGCACGACGTAATTTCCACATATGGTGTGTGTGTTTTTAGGCTGTGGGATTGCGTCGGTTTAATAACTTTTTCATTTAACTTTTAATTTGAAATAATATTTTATTCAATAAGATGTACAATGAACGTACAAACCAAATAGTATTATTACCATTACTATTACTATATTGCCATTACTATTACCATGATTATTACCATTATTATGAAATATTCTATATCAAAGTAGTTAATTAAATTTTGTATTTATCATTATACGCAATGATTGCTAGCCTTGCCAGACGATTTCAGTGAAAAATGGTACGTACCGTAGAGTGTGATGTGGGATGAAACTCGGGTGACGGAGGCGTCCCGGGACGTTCTCCCTAGTTTAGGTTCTTGCGCCCGGGTGGAGTGTATGGGGGTCGTGGAATGAATTTTTGTGAGAATGTGATTTTGCCTTTTTTAAATATAGCGTTAGGTAGGTAGGTAGTATACCTTCTGGTGTGTGTGGTAGATCGTAAGTAGGTAAGGCCGGGACAGGTTGTCACAGTCTCTTGGTCGGGTAGGCGCGATTTCGCGTGATCAACCTGTACCTGGAATATATTTGAAGAATTGACGATACGATCGATACGAACGGAGTATGCCGTTCGCCTTCTATCTATCTGTACAATTTTTCAAATTTTTGGCGACGTCATAAGTCGTCATACGCGATCGCGATGGCACGAAACGCACAAGTTCTGCTCGAGCACGGCACGTGTGCACGAACAACGACTTATATAAAGTCCTTTTTCGTCCACGTGTCAATTAGTGTTTCGCGATATTTCTTTTTTGTTGATGGTTTTTTTTGGTTTGCGAAGTTGCAAGTCTCGAGCTTTAGATATAAGTTTCAGGTGGGTGGACCGCCCGAAAAAAGAAAAGGCTATATGCCGAAGCGCCCCGACAAACTGTCTTTCAAGAGGGGAACTACTAATGATTTTGCATCCTTTTGCAAAAAAGGATGGGAAATCATTATCGTTACTACTTTGTCACTGTGCTTGCCTGTAGTTGTAGTTTTGTAATTTCAGGAGAAGAGGGGGCCCGTGACCCCCATGATTTTGGGCAAATCGCGTTTTCAATTTAGTGTTGCGAATATTGATCACGGTTCAATTTAATGTTGCGTATGCATGATTATCGCGATTTTCATTTAGTGTTGCGAACTTTAAATATCGCGTTTCTTTCTTGCATTGCTTTAAAATAGAAATTAACTTTTCAATGTTGATTGCTTTAAGATTTTTGAGAGTGTTGCTTTTTAATGTTGATTGCTTTAGTGTTGCGAGTAAAAAATTCACGGTTTGAGAATCCCCCTTTTTTGCATTTTAATTGCAGGTCTCTTAAAGATAGCGTTGCGAATGACATTAGCGCGATTGTTTCCCAGTGTTGCGACTTATAAATACGCGATTGCTTTGCATTAGTTTATTGAGTTCCCTGTTAATTAGTGTTGCGGTAATGAATATTCGCGTTTTGCATTAGAGTTGCGATATATGATGAAATGCCCAAAAACGATCCAGTGGAGTTGCCATGATCCATAAGGCAGCTATGGACCAGCTGCCGTGATACAGCCTTGGATTGGCTGTACCCCTTTTTTAGATTAGTGTTGCGTCTTAGAAAGTTCGGTAGATTTGAGTAGCGTTGCGTTACAGTTCGCGTTTTCTCTTTTTTTCTTTTTTTCAGCTTAGCGTTGCGCATAATGGAGCAGCCTTCACGCGTATGCTTTTGTACATATTATATAATTAATAAAATTAGTGTTGCGAGTAAAAAATTCACGGTTTGAGAATCCCCCTTTTCTGCATTTTAATTGCATGTCTGTTAAACATAGTGTTGCGAATTACATTAGCGCGATTGCTTCCCAGTGTTGCGACTTATAAATACGCGATTGCTTTACATTAGTTTATAGAGTTCCCTCCTAATTAGTGTTGCGTTAATGAATATTCGCGTTTTACATTAGAAATGTCCAAAAACGATCCAGTGGAGTTGCCATGGTCCATAAGGCAGCTATGGACCAGCTACCGTGGTACAGCCTTGGATTGGCTGTACCCCTTTTTTAGATTAGTGTTGCGTCTTACAAAATTCGGTAGATTTGAGTAGTGTTGCGTAACAGTTCGCGTTTCTTCTTTTTTCCTTTTTTTCAGCTTAGCGTTGCGCATAATGGAGCAGTCTTCACGCGTACGCTTTTGTACATATTATATAATTAATGAAATTAGTGTTGCGAATGAATTCGCGATTGTTATTAAATTAGTGGAAGTAACTATGACTCACATTCGGTGGGAGTCCTTTTAAGGATTCCGCGGCCTGAGACCGTGAACACCATCTCATGGGAGACAAACCCATGCATTACTAGGCCTTTGCAGGCGCAGTTTTAGAATACGGAACATATGAAAATATGTTACCATATTCTAAACTGCAGTCCTTTTGTCTATACTATGGGCGTCCGTCAATCTGACACCGTTGGATGCAACGTGTTGGACGGGCGGGTAGCGCTCTTAGCGAAGGGGTGCATCCTGTCCTGGCGTTACGACGTCCAGGCGGGGTGGGTGGTATGTAGCGTCTGGCGTAAGACTAGGAGGCGTGAGACCCTTCGTTGCCAGCCGATGTTTTGTCATAGTTCAGAATGTTTGCAATTTTTTAATTAGTGTTGCGTGTGATTTCGGTTTGTTTTATAGGGTTTGCTTAGGGATTGCTCTTATGGGCAGTCAAACTTTTCTTTTCAGGTTCCCCTGTACCCTCCCTCCCACTGCCCCGCCCTCATTCTTTTTTCTTCTCTTTTTTTAATTTTGAAAATTTTGAGCTTTCGTTTGTTGGAAATACCGTTAAATAATATATGAATTTAATGTTTTCAGAATATTATTAAATACGATAAAGTTTTAAATCGAACTTTATTCAAAGGTTATTCAAATGAAAGTTCATTTTATTTTGTGACGATTGGTGATAAATTATTTCAAGGAATATTTGTTCATTTGAAATAGCTTATTAAATTTTAATTCTACTTTATTCAAACGAAAGTAGTGGATGATTGTTGTTCGAGTTGTTCGATTTTAATTTTTGATCGCGATATTTCGTTTCAAGCTTACGGAGAAGCTAATTAAATTACTTTTATAAATTTTCGAATTCTTTTCCTGAAAATCAAAATCCACTCGTGATTTTCTTTTCAGTTTTTCCATTTATAATAAATTTGCATTGAAAGGTGTATTCAATAATATAATGCAATAGAGTCAAATAGAGTCATGATTGTACGTATATTGCAGTAAATGACAGTTGTTTCAATTAAAATATTGTGCACTATTTGTCGCGAAATGAACGAATGTTAAATACAATAAAATGAAATAATTAATGTTCTTAACTCAAATATATATTTTTCTAAATCTTTTTCTCTTTATTTTGGTACTGAAGTTTGCTTTTAATTCATGTTTCGTATGAAATTGATTTTGAGTTATTAACAACCATTCTAACTTTTGTAAAATTTTATTGTTACTAATGTATCTTCTTTCCAGCTATTAATTTTTTTTTGTCTTTATCTGGATTCAATTAATCAGTTTTTGTTACAGAGAAGTATTTTTATAGAAAGTATGGAGTTAAGGTATTCAATTATCTAAAGTGATGTAAAAATGATTTAAAATTGTACGTAATCCTTTTTAGTTTGTTTCAGCTGATATTTTTGTTAGAATCATCGAACCAACAAATTTATTACAGGTATTTGTTCATATCCTTTTAGACTTTTATATAGGTAGATTGTAAGGCTATGGTTAAAGCAATATAAATTATGTTTCATTCTTTTTAGTTTGTTTCTGGAAGTGTTGTGGTAAGGACAACCAAGTCAACAAATTTATTATAAGTATTAGTTTATATTCCTTTAGATATTAAGTTAATGGTTAAGTAGGACAATTATATATTATAAGGACCCTTAGGTTAAGTAATTCCAGTGTTTAATTAGGAAATTTTAGATTTTAGCGAATTTCTATGATTATACGAGCGCTCGTATTCGTAATATTTAGATGTAAGGCAAATATGCAATTGCATATTACTAATTATAGATCTGTAATCAAAATAAAAAAATATTGAGGTATAGAATTCAAAAATAGAAATATAAGTAGATAAGTAGAGTAGGTAGGTAGAGAATAGAAATAATGCTCCCTTTGTTGTTCAGTTGCACAACAGTCACAAATGTTTTGCAAATGGGCATCAAGGGGATGATGTTCTTGAATATGAATAATAATTTGCATAAATGGAGGGTGGCTGGGATGAGGCTAGGGCGGGTCTCCAAACCGCAGCAACCTCCTCGTGGTGAGACCCGGGCAATCGTATTATTTGGTGGATAATTAATAATTGCATCATTATTGCTATGGTACAATTATTAATTGTGTAACAAATAATACGAGCTAATTGGCTGCGAGCTTAGGAGTTTGCTTTTCTATTTTTTTTTTAATTTTTTAATTTTTTGCCTGCTATATTTTTTTGCTAATTTTTGCTTTACCTTTAATGCACTTTCTTCTCGCTTTGGTGTTAATTATGTTTAAGTTTATTAACCAAGTTTGAATAGTGCCGTCGGTAAATCGGTTTAGCATTAATTCTATTACCTTCGGTATTCGATCGCTAGATGGCTATACTGGTTTGTGCCCGTTGGGAGCAATAATTTTAATTATCATTTCTAGTACTTAAAATGTACAATGATTACATTGGTGTAGTTAAATTTAATTTATAGAATACTTTAGTAGCCTCGATGAGGTGTAGAAATCGCTTGTTTCGCAAAAAATGCAGTTTTCGGTCTTTTTAGTTCCTTCGTTCATCGCCAGATGGCACAAGTAATGCGATTTTCAAATTGCTGCTAATATAAATTCAAAAAATACAAAAATAACGCTTGCAACAATATTCAGAGCCTGTTGAATTAATTATTTTGCTACACTGTAATTTTTTCTCTTGCCACAGCATCAATTAAGTAGTTACAGCTTTATGATTATGGATGTAAACGTCAAGAAAGGCAGTCGTGTGATCCAAACAACATAATAATCTAGTAATTCATGTTAATTACAAGTAATGTTCAAGTAAATATTTGTGCAGAACACGGTTTTGTTGACTATAAGTAAAACGTCCGACTTCTAAAAGAGCTGCCTTTCGAAGTTTACTCATTTCTATCTCGCTAGAGCACGCTGCTTCGTACTTTTCAGCGGTCCGCATCAATTTTTTCAAATTTAAGCTTTTTAAAAAAGTAAAGGAGACGTATAATGTTCGAATCGATATTTCAATCGTTTATGGAATCAGTTTTTTATCGTACGGAGTAGCGTTTCGTTTTACGTCTGTGTCGTTCGACCGAAATTACGAGCAGAGTTGCACAATGACGAGCTAATTGGCTGCTGGCGTCTCGTGGTGAATTAATGAGCGTTGAACTTTGCCTTTACACGCGTTATGATCGTTTGAATCGATCCTCGACGCCCACTCAATCCATTGCATTATAGTACACCGCTCGATTTCATTCAGCACCGTCCGATTGAACGCGCGCGCTCAATTCATGAAAACTTTACGAATGAAGATGAACTGCGATCATGAAATCGGTACTTTATTCGCGCGATAGGTAACCGATAGAGATTGCGATCTAATATTGACGGAAGTTAATGAAAAGACCTTGAATCGCAGGAAGAACACGTGGCTGGTGTCTACTGCACCATTTCACGGTTCAGTAAAACGGATAGACAAATGAATCGCCTTGGTTATCTCGGGGAAAAAAAGAAGGAAAACAAAATGGAAACTGTCGTAAATCGAGCCAAGGATCGTTCGTTTTCTGCAGTGCCGTCTAATTGAATCCTGGCAATGCTATAATTCTTCGTTCAATTATATAATCCAATTACGTGGCCGGGATTCTTCGCGTTAGGCTTGATCGTAAATAATTTGAATGGGCTAGGAATTCTTGGGATACAAAAACAATTACCTAGAAAACACGAATCTTGAAGAATGTGGAGACACTTTCAGGATATCCCGATGAATGTCTTTGATTCATTTCCTCATATGAATTCGAAAATTTCCTTTCGTACAACTTTGGCATGCTTGCAGAATGTTTTTGAAAAAGTTCGGAATATTTGTCAAGTCGCAACAAGCACGGTATCGAAGGAATTTCAATTCCTCTCGTAAAGAGCGGTTTTGGTTAGCATAGAAAAAGAGGAATCGACGGTTTCCGCGGTCCTCGTAGCGAGAAGAAAGCCAGCAACGATTCAAGAACGATCGAGCAAGAGAAAAATGTCTGCGATCGGATCGTTCGCAACGATCCGATCCAGACGGTGAGACAACGATGAGGCAATAATTCCACGCGCGAACGAACATTATTGCCAACGTGATGTTGACAAAAAACTCTACAGCTAATCACGAAATTCCGTGCGCTTTCGGTTTCGGGCGTACACTGTACACGTTTAGAAAGTGGAAAAAATCGATCATACCCGCTCGATTCACCATCGATCCGCGTTGATAGAACAATTAAAATATGGTACTCGATTTCCATTGTTCGTTGCTCATCACTGTATTTGCGATTCTACAAACTTGTATAGACTTTGAAAGGAATGCTGTTCAAAATTGTACACAGTAATCGGTGGTTTAATTACTCAATTCAACGATTTCCGAATGTTTTACAAAAAGAAGTAGAATCGATGAGTAATTGCATTCTCGAAACACGACGAGAGAAAAGGGATTGCAATTGCACTTGCAGTCGGACCGATCCCACGGTAGTTTCCGCGATGGCATCCGGCCGCAAACGATCGAGCAGTCTTTTTAGGAAACGCACGAGAGGCTGTCGGTTAGTTGAACGCGTTCCTCGTTTTTCCACGTCCTCTCATCTCGCCACGTCGCGTCGCGCGCGTCTCCTTTCATTTTAACGCATGATCGCGCACCCGATTCGATCCGACCCGCGTAACACACCCACCGATCTCTAATCCACGGCTCTACGCACCGGCGCGCCGCTCTAGCCTCGCGAAATAGAAAACGCCGAGAACTCTTCTGTCGATCTCGAAGCGTGTCTTCGGTAAATTGTACCGGTTTCAAGCTGAAACGGAAGCTGCTTTAATTAATTGAGTCGTCTATAACGCGTTTAGAACTCGGCGTTCGAGCGACACGACACGAAGACCCGACTGGATCGGATCGTTTCTCAGATTAATTTTCAGGCGGAAGAAGTGTGCAAATTGCAAATTGCTCTATCATGCGGCGTGCCTTGCTCGGAGTCTTATAGCTTAATTTACAAGACATTTTTATAAAGAGGCCGTACAGACCAGCAACGGGTTTATCATTTTTATTTTCGAAGCCTATCTGGTTTTCCTTTCTCTATCATTTTTGTCTAGAGCGGTAGTTCGCTTTCCATGGATCGTATAACATCCGGAAAACAGGATCACGATCGACATCTTCTTCCGCTCAGTAGCGCAGCATCGATCCTCGATCTGTAGTCTAGAGCGAAACGGTGATCGCGAGATACTTACCTGTACGTATACGAGCCACGTGAAACCACTGCTCATGCTCGTTAAGCCAAAAGGATAAATTTAGATAACTTTCACTGTTTGACGAAGCTCGATCGAAGCCTGAGATTATTTGTGCTTCTTTTTTCTCCGCGCTGGACGCACGGTGGAAAGCGTTCTATAATGGACTCGATCGTTTCACGCGTGCTCTAACGTAGGAGGATATTCGCGAATTTCATAGCGGTACGACATCAAGAGTAAGAAGATTAGCAGGATGTTTGAAAGGTAGACGAATAATGATGGATTGAAATATCGTTTGATCAGTGACAAATTGTAAGACGCGAGTTGGAATATGAAGAAGCCAGTGATTTCATTCTCGCCTATCCTCCATTACCGGCGTTCCCTCGGTTGTAACACGTCGAGATAAACAAGCCGATTAAGCGGAAGATTAACTATCTCGCGCTAAAACGAGCTTATCTGCGCCTCGGTTTCGACACGAGGCCGCCGTCATCTTTGCTCTCTCGTTGCTTACGGCTGATACAACGAACGCGATGCACAGTTACTCGAAAAGCTGAACGCCTTCTGCTTCCGTCATTCTCTCTTCCTCTCTCGTCCCTTGTTTGCTTACCATTTAGCATCGATCTTTAGACAAATGTACTTGTAACTCTGGATGTTCGTTTCCATCTACAACTCGCAAACACGTCATTGAAATAAGATTCTTTTCAAATCGAATAAACTCTCAGAGACTTTCGTATAATTTGAATTCTCATTCTTCGACAAGTTAATCATCGTCGCTTGCAAATTAGAAAGGATCTAATTGTTTCTGTTAGACATCAGAATCGTCCTTACAGGCGTCGGTAATCGTATGCAAAACGAGAGGAAAGAAGAACTGCTTTATGTAATGAATTCTTTATCTCGTGGCCGGGTTCCGAGACGCGCCTTGAAGCGCGTCCACAAGCCGATCGATCGACGTAGTCAGATGTATCGGAAAATTTCCATCGATGACTACGTATTATCGCGATCGAGAATCGTTACCAATTATCATCGTCGCGGATGAAAAATCATGCCGCTGATTCGAACGTTTTTCTGACATCCCCTTCGTATTCTCATTTTTCTCATTTTTCGAATTTGCTATTCGCATGTTTGCAAACTGCGCGTCTAGTTTCCTCGCTTCATAGGTAGAAAAATTGAAAGCGTGACCCGAGAGCAAACAAATCACAGTGTGGGAGTCGCTGGCATTGGGCGGAAGAGCGCGAACCGGGGACACGTGTGTTAGCAACACGCGGATTTTACGCGCAGGAACTGGCTAGCAAATGCCAAAGGATTACAGGCTAGCAAAGACACTGCTAAATCCGAATCGCGATACAACTGTTGGAATGCTTCTCGGATAAAATATTTATCGCTCGATGAATGGTATTAACTGTAAATCGTTGTTTGAAAATCATTCTTCAATTTGAACGCGGTTAAATATCGAAAGACATCCACCATGAGGAAGCAAAATCTCTCCGTATGGGTGGAGAAGCACGATGCACGCGTGTGTGGAAGACGCGAACAACGTTGCGCTAGTCGATGCTGAAATGTCAGCCAGCTCTGTGAATCAGATTCTGTAGTAAGAGAGTTCGTCCCATTCACACAGAGCGTCGTCGTTGGGGCAACGATGACATCGGTAGCAGAAGGCATAAGCCTCAGCACTGCGCTCTCGACAGATCAGATAAGTCGAGCGAAGTCGCGGACGTATAAATCTTCGCTCGTCGAGGACGGTAGCCTTGTCGATAGGAAGCGTTTCAAGGAATCCACGGTATCGGAGCGAGACCTACACGGCGTAGCCGATCCAATGAAACTTTGCAGAGAAATCGGTTCTGCGTCGATCTTGATAATAATTCCAATCTTGATGCAACAACCAGTTGAGGTCAGTTGGAAAATCTTGCTCGAACAGAAGATTAAGTAGAACTCTGAAAATTCTAATATCTCGCAACAACCAAGATGGTGATTCGTCAAATCGCGAAGGATAATTTCATCTCTGTCGGTGAATTTTTTGAGATGCCGAGGTAAGGATCAAAGGAGAAACGATCGTGGGTAGAGGAGCACGATACACGGGGCGCGTGCAGCATAGTACCTGACACACGATCGCCGCGCCGGCCTCTTCCACATTTATCAACGGGCGAAATGTCAAGGGATCCTATGAATCGAACCTAGCGAACGAAGATCATCCCATTCACATGGATGGAGAGCCGGTGACATCCTCGTCGGACGAAAATGTCAGACGATTACTTTCATTCACTGAAAATTCGCCTCGCAACAAATAATGTAATCTCGCAATGGTCCGAAATGAAAACGCGATATTGACAGATACTTCGTAGAGCTCCGCGACAATTCTCGAGACAAGCTTCTTATCGAATGTGGGAACCGCGACTCGAAAGGAAATCAATGGTCTTCGACAAAGGCTAGAAATTAGTGGCAAATGTCGTCAAGGAAAGTGGAACACCGGCGAGCCCGTTTCGATCTTTCCCAACGGAGAAAAAAAAAACAATAAAAGGAAAAACAGCGATTCTATTGGTTTAACGAGCTTCGTTAAAGAGTCTCGAACGAAGCGCGGGAGTAACGTGGAGATAAATCGAGGACCGCGAAACGGGTGACGAAAAACGTGTACGACTTACATAAACCGACCACGCCCTGCCCGTATGTTCGGTCTACACGTTACCTAGCCAAACACACATACATTTACAGTTAAACGTGGCCTCTGCACGTACGTGTGTACGTTTCTATGCCTCTCCGTGCTCCTCTCGAAACGTGTCGATAGCTAGCTCGATCTATGGTACCGTGCCCTCTCCTATCGATACACCATGGCTGGCGTTACCTTACGTGGGTGTTCGTAGGGCACCGGAACGAAAGTCTACCGGCAGCTTGCTAAATCCTCGAAACGCTTCGAGAGATTCTATCTCGAGCAATCCAGTCGTACAGGCGACCTGGTATTTCCATCGGGACCGTTCTTGCCCATTACACGACCACCTCCATTTCCCGCGATTTTCTTCGACCCTCCGCTGGGATTCCTCTGTAATTAAGTCTCGATTCTTTGTTCTCCTTTCTTTGCACGACGAGGAACGCTCGTTATTTGTTAGAAGAATCGACAGGTACTTCTCGAAATTCGACGACGGAGGTATCAATCGAGTTGCGATTGCGAAAGTGAAATTAAGCGAGCGCTTTGCTCGTCAGAAGGTCGGCTGGTGGCTAAGCGAAGCCTCCCTTCTCGATCGGCGACGCGATTACGGAAGATTTCCGATCGACAGACCGTGAAAAGTAGTACGTTCCGCGAAATCTGTTTTCCTTCTCGAACGACCGGGATCGTTAGTTACCGGAGGTAGATAGGCTCGCGTAACGCGAATCTTCCACGAATTATTTCATCGGCTATCTTGTTTCTCTTCTTCGGACGATCGGATGCACGAACTAGTTCTCTCTCGCTTCGATTATTATTACCATTATCTCTTTGATCAGCTATTAATGAATCATCGAAGGCTACGTCATCTCGTCGTTATTGCGGTTAACGTCGATCGATTACAATTATGAGATATCGATGCTCTTTTTGCGCTTGACCGATATAACGTGTAGATATACCTTTCGCTGAAAGTTTTGAGAACGCGCTCGTTTTACGCCCGGTTCTCACGTTCTACCGAATCTCACGAGTAATAACAAAGCGTTGTACGATCGAAAGAGCTTCAACCCCTGAGTATCCGGCAGGCATTCCTAAGCGATATTAATTTTAGCGATTAACGCGAATGATCCGTGGGTCAGAGTGATTGCATGCTTGAGATTCCAAGGCACCGCTACTCATCCTTCGAGCAGCGGTAAGAATCCAAGTAGGTATCTATCGTTCCGCAACGGCTGCTCCAACATCGTTTACTCGCTTCTTCGCCCTCGACCTCTCGCTGAACCTGAATCCTCCCGATCACTCGCCACGCCTTTTCGAGCGGCTGCAAAATTACCGCCGGTGTTCGCATAACTGTATCAAGTCAAACCTAGACAGAGATGCTCCCTTAGCCTCGCAACGGCTACCGTTACCGCACGGATGAGTTTCGTCCTCCCATCGCGTGCACGAACCGCCATGCCACGCCGCAGCTGGACGCTTGCGGTTCTTCGAGGATGCTTTCGCGCCCGTTACACCTGGAACAACGGTGCTGTTGGCGCGTTTTCGCCTCGCCCAGACCGACAATGCACGCCTCGATGGATCGTTCGGAGAAATTGGACGGCGACCTTCATGCGCGCGCGACCCTGTCGATCGATTCTATTGTTCCGGATTCGGCACCGTTAACTCGATCTTTTATCATTGTTCAAGCTTGTCTCCAACTGTTCTTGACATTTGCACGAAGGATGACGCCGTTGTTGTTCTGACTGTTGCAAGGGTCGTTCGAACCCTTCCGGTTTATTCAGCAACGACCCACTCGGACAACGAGATGCCGAGGTTATTGTAATACGAACAGACGTCTGACGTAAGTTTCCAGCTTGGTTTCGCCATGATTCCTCTCTTCTATTGAATCAAACGTTTGAACAGTCTCTTGACCGGTAATCCTGACGCCACTCTGAGGCTAAGAGTCGCACAGCTTTGCGATTAACGCGTGAAAATGGGCCAAAGAATTGCTACTTGGTTAGCGTGGGTGGCGCTGAAAGTTTTGAGGATTGATAAAACGATGCTCTCTGTCTTTTAACAATTGCCTCGACAGTTAAATCTGAAACCGCATCTTACATAACGGCGCTTCCGGCGCGGTTTGGCGCGGCGTGAGGAACGGACATAAATCGTCGAGGCTACCGGTTGGTTCCATCGATTCTGCGATCGGTGGCGCACGAAAAGAAAAAAAACGCGGCAATTTGTGAGAAGGAGGCGATAATTAAGGTCTAGCTCGGAGCGAGGGCACTGGCTATTTCTAACGGTTGTGTGTACGCCGAGCGCACTACTCGTTGCTTTCTAATTATAACAGTGCAACGTAATTACACAAGTGGCGCATAAAACGAACAATAACGAAGCGTGCATACGTACGATATATAAATTTCTGATGGGCGGGAGGATAGTTTGCCCGTGGTCTGGACCCTGTGGCTCAATCGCAGACGATCGCTCAAATTCTATTGGTGAGCATAGAGAAAGAGTAACAGTAACGGTGGTAGTAAAACGCGTTACGATAAATCACTGGTAATTAATAAATCCTACCGTTTCCTTCTGTGCCTGGAGATATTTCTTGATAATCGAGCAACATGCTCGTAAACGAAGAAACTGAGAGCAAAACGTGATGACAGATGCAATTTCAGTGGATTATGAAAAGTGTTTCGTTAAAGTTCTTCTTTTGCAATTATTTCGCTAAATGAAATTTGTAACGCTGATCACCGGTGACCACCGTGGTAGTAAATGCACCTGGAAGGTTAATTAATCCGTGCATCCTCGATAATTCATACGGAAATAGATTTCGTTACACAGGATCATTAATAAATTTTCCTGGATAGTTATATCCCATACAATAACATAGGAATCGTGTCTCTTCTTTTTTCGCCTCATCCACCTTGACGATCCCATACAGGATTCTCCTGTTCGCGTCTCTTCTGCATCTCTATTCTCATCCGTGTCTCTTCCCCCCATCTGTGTTCGTTCTTGTAGCCGTCTTTTTCGTGTCATCCAACCGCTCGCCGCAATATTTCTTCCTCTCGTTCCACCAGCCGTATTGAGAGATTAAACGCTATCTGTACCGGGGCGGTATTTCTGTTCGCGAACAGGATACACACGGAAATACCGGGATTTTTCTCCGACCGTGAGTTCTCCGCTTGGACCACCGCGAACGGCGCGATACTCGCAGCCGAGTTTCTTCGTCGTCCTTTTAATCGGCTCTGGTCAGCGTTATCGAGAGTCTTTCCTTTTTTCGACTGATCGACGCTCGTATTAGTAGAAAGTCGGATCGTCTGGGTTGCCTCGTAATTCCGTAGCGCAGGAAGTGAAATACGAACGTTGCTAATCAGGCCAGCCTGCTCCCTCGTTCTGTGCATCTCTCCCTCCCGTGGGTGGGATTTAACGTGTTCGCATTTTCGACCGATTTTACTTCACCCTTCACCGTGTACCACTAGTTACGACATCCTCTGTGCAACGGAAACGAAATAGCGGTCGTGCATTAGGTTCTGAGGAAAAAAAAGAAATGATTTATCGTAGCAAACGGCCAACGTGGACGAGGGGGTCCCTAAACGCGTATCGCCCAGGTGGTCTAGGCGCAAATAGGAAACCCGTCCTGTGCCCCGATGAAGCCTGTAGCTTTGCAACGCTATCGCAGAATTTCCTACCGACGAGCACCAGCGCACGGACACTCTCCCGCGAATCGGCCACGTTCTCGCAGATCTCTCTGGCGGGAGAGAAGGAGAGACCAGGTGAGAGTGTGTTGGTCGGGCGTGGTCGCGGTGGCCATGGAATGCGCTCACTTTCACCGTGAACGTGGCCAGACGAGGATCGAGGAGAACACGCGGCGAGAGAAAGAGAGGTGCTGCTGCTCTTGCACGCACACGAAACACGCCTCTACGCTCGGACCGAGTGCAACGTGCTGCAGACTGCACTCGCTGCTGCAACGCACCGTTTCGTTTCCCTTTGTTCCTTCTCGAAGCTATACCAATTCTTCGAATCTTCCTCTTTTAATAATTCTCTAATGATAACGAACGAGTTGTAGGAAGAGGAGTTGAAAATATGAAGGGGTGAGTTTTAGTTTGATCCTGTTGCCTGTAAGATTCGTTTCTTTGCTCAAAAACAGCTTCCTCTCGTCAAAGAATCGGTAATGTGCTACACGATCAATCATTAAAATCATCAGGAAAGGAGCGTAGATGATTCTGTGAAAAAAAGGGATCGATTTCTAAAGTCGGTAGAGTCCATGGAGCAGCAGCCGCGTTAGAAAGCAACGTCAACCTACATGCGATCGGAGGAAGGGTATTTCTTTTCATCAACGATTCGCTCGCCAAGACACAGACGATAGTCGATTAACGGGATGAATTATAGGCAATTGAAAGCGAGTGAATAGCTAATAGGTAGCCGGTACTTCCGTTCACCGAACTACCGCCACTGAGACTTCTTCCTCGTTGAAACACAGCTTGGTCAGGTGCGGATAGCTAAGCCACGGTAACAGGAGCCACGAAACGAATTCGTGAACATTTTATATAATCCTCTTAGCGACGCGACACTTGATAAATAACCTCGATTACATTCTGGGTTATCTTTATTTTCACCGCACCCAGTGAATCCAATTACCAAAAGTCTGATCGTGGACCCTTAGGAGAAATGATAAGCTTTTAATTACCTGCAAATGAATCAAATTAGATCAGAACGATGAAACTATCGAACGATTACGATTTTTCCTTCGAAGAGATTTGGTTTACGGTGAAGAAAAGAGAAGAGAAGGGAACTTAATTCGCTGTCGTTGAAACGGATATCGGTGCCCTCGACGACAGGGAGTTCTTCCTGTCGACCATTGGCAGAATTCTTAATTAGCGGGCTCGCTTGACGCACGCTCGCAGCATTTGTGTTTCGAGGTTACGTAAAGAGGTTGAAACACGAGATAGGGCTTGAAACATCGTTACTCTCGAGGACGGTGAATTGCCATAAAGGAGAAAAGGAACGTGAAGAAGAAGAAGCAGCAGCAAACAAGAGCCTGCTTAAGAGGGATTATTATTGGGCGTGCCCCAGTTTTACAGGACCGATATAAAAAACGTTTCACGAACGCTTCTTAAAAACTTCAGCACGGATTAACGAGTTCTCACCAATAAATATTCTTTTTGTCTTTCGTTGCTTGCGCAACACACCTTGCCAACACTTGGCTTAAGGTTATGAAGCTTAAAGCTACGAAGCTGTAAAATCGAAAGCTTATGGGTAATGTGGCGATTAAAAAACGACGTCCTATCACACGTTCCTTATGGTGTGTCGTGTATTATCGCAGTTGCGTAGCAACTTGAAAACCCGTAGAAAAACATAGAATCAGTTTTTTTCTCTCGATCGGTTCGTCACCGGTGCACGTACGTTTTATATCGGATGCACGATTAACCAATTGGCATTTTGCTGGAATAATTATATGTTATACCGGCGTACTTTTCACCCGCGGCCGTTCAACCGTGAACACAGATAGCGGCTCTCTTCGCCGTTAAAGTGCACCGGGTGGCGAGGCAGAAAAAAAGGGGACACGTTGCAACGAGACGTTGCACCACGCCGCCGGTTCGCTGCAATTAGATCGCCACGGCATGCCGCGCCACGCTGTTGAACCGTCGTCGCCACGCTACATAGATCTCGATTTTTCGGCTCGGTCCTGCCGCGATTTTGCCTTATTACCGGTTCGCTCGATAGCCGCCGCCGCGTTTTACGATCCTTCTCGCTCGTTTCCTGTTACGCGCGATACCTGTCCAGCCCCTTTCAATGCTGCGCAAGCGTCACTCAACTGGAATTGATACCAGTCTCGAGCGATTCCGACTGTTCTATTCTTCAAAGTTTTAATCATGATTAATATTTCGATCTGTGGATGGCTAAGAAAGCGAGAATCGAAATTTTACTTCTATCGGAAGGAAAAGGCAAACGATGCGAATCGTTTGAAAAGAAACTCGGTGTAGCTAACCTATGGACATTCTTGGAAAGGTGTTCCACCGGACGAAGGAGGCAGAATGAACGAGGATACAACGATGGAGATAAAGAAGCCGGAGGAGGAAGGTGTAAGAATGGGACCTGGGTGACAAAGTAACGCGAACTCGCGAGGGAAGAGCGAGGTGAACGACAATGGGCGGCTGATTTGTGAACTGCCAGCTCGGATATCGTCGTTCCGCGGACGCGGCCCACGGCTTCATCGAACCTCCATAAATTTCTATGGTTCAACATGGGAGGCTCTCTTTCCGGGTCCGTGGATCGGTAACCGCAGCTGCGCAAACCGTGTCCTTCCTCAACATTCCTCGTTCACTCGCTCTTCCAACCTCCTCACGCCGATTCTTGTCGATCTTTTACCATGCTAATGAGCCTTTAATCCTCTCATTAGCTCTAAATTACTTCTTCTTCCTTCTGAATCCTTAGCGAGCAATTGTCATCTAAATTGTAGGAAGTCTAGAATCTAGTTTGCCATTTTAACTGTTCGTAATCGTTTTACCGATGGAATTTTCAAGAAGCGTGAAAATTCGGCTCCGATCAATATCGCGGGCGACCGCAAATCATTGGATTGCGCAAATGGCTGGAACCGCAATGCAATAAACGAGGTGGAGAGCGGTCTACAGGGTCGTAACGAGAAAACGACGAGGAGATAATGCGAATCGACGTGCCGGCTCGAGAACACGATTGTTTTGATCGAGCACAGAGTGAACGATCCTCGTTCTTCTCGCGGTGAATCGTTTGCGCCGAAACTGGTTTCGCGACTCGTACAAATGATCCGGTTGTCAGTCGTCCCATCTTTGTCAAATTCAATTACAACGCTACACGAAAGCTCGAGCATTCCTGTTAAAGAACGTTCCCAAAACGAGCTTGTTCTATCTTTTCGTTTCGAGCAATCAATTTCGTTTGCAAGCTCAACGAAAAATTCAACATAATTCGTGAAATGTAGAGAAATAAAGACTGATGACGATGCTTGATCCCGTCACACGCGTGAATAAACATACGAATAAACGAGCTGATGGGGCCATCAAATTAAGCATCGAACGAGGGTACCAGGTCGCGTGAGGATCGAGCGAAAAATTTCGAAAGGGGTCACGAGTCAAGAACGAAGAAGAACGCGAAGGTGCGTTTAATCGAGGCGAACCGTCGAGAGCCGACCGATGACCCGGGTCGTTATTTCGCAAAGTGCAATAAGTCTTCTCTTAATTTCACCGGTCGGCAAGGATGGGCGTGAAACGCAGTAATTGCTCTTCACCGAGGTGGGTCGAACGTTGCGAACACGGCTTAATAATCGTCGAAAAGAGAAGGGTAGAAGAAAAGACGATCGCTACGTTTCAGACTCGTCCAAGACGTTGATTCATATTCAATAAACCTCGTATCGAACACGAATCGATTCGTCGAAACGTGTTGTTTCGCAATCGGGCTTTCAAATTTTGCCAGATGGGTCGCGGAGATTCGAAGGCCACGCGAGATGCTTCTTTTTGGGAGTGGTCCATGATTCTTCAGAAATATTCACAGAAAAGCGTTTCTTCTTGCATATTATCAGAAGAGATGGGACGATAAAAATAATAATCTCTTTACTTAAGAGGGGTAGTCAATGTTATCGTCAATCGAACTCTGTAATTACATACGAACCAGACGATGAATGAATTATTATCATTTACGCAATACAGTTTATTTTTGTGGCAGCCAGTCACTTTCTCCGTGATTATACAAAAACGTGTTCATAAACATTTCACCTGATTCATGGTAGAAAAAATGATATTTGATAAAGGAGAAATCCTGTTATTCATCGTGTAATGAGAAAATCCAATTTTCCAAGAGAATAGAAGGAAAATAGAAATCAATGCACTTTGATCAGAAATACGAGAGGAGAACAAAGGAGAAGGCGCGCGTATTGCACACTGCATTCCTCTTTGCGCTCTTATCTCTTCCTAGCAGGATTATTACAACCGGTGGACGGTGGTGTTTGCGAGAACGTAGCCTGCTTGCGTCTCTCGCAATGGTAACGGTACTTCATCCACTGGTGCAAGTGGTCAGCCAGATCATCGACTGGTCGATCGTTTCGAGCGCATCGATTGCATAAACTGCGAGAGGAAACCGCGAAGGCGTTTCTTATGGAAAAACTCGTCGGAAGATGGATGTGTAGCAAGGCTGAATCTCGTCTCTGCTCGCGACAGGCATCAATTATCGAAATTCCAAAAAGTAGAAAACTTGAACGGTGCTCAATTTTCGGTCTTTAATTTTTTTCAAATCAGAAGCAATCTATTTCGAAACGAAAAACGAAACTCCATTTCTGTCGTACAAGTTGTTCCTGCATTACTGTGACAGTCCACGTTCGCCTGTTACCGTCTTCCGCGCCGCGAAACCGCGCTCTCTCGTTGCCTTCGTACGTAAGAATGTCGCTTAAAGTGTGTACGCCTAGACCGGTCGCGCGACTAATATGGGAGTGTGCGGCTGGCTGAAGCCTCAACTGGATCACAGATCCAGCTTGCCGATCGAATCGCTTCCCTAGGCGTTAAGCTCCATTCACAACGCAAGAATCGGTGAACACAAGCCGTACGAAAAGTGGTAAAAGTCACCGCCACCATTTCAGAAGATTTGATAAAGTTTCAGATTTCTGTCTCTAAAATGTAACGGAGATTCATTTCATCTTTCGATCTTTATTGCAAGAATACACGAAATGCATCGACTAATACAATAGTGACAAGAGCAGAAGAGACATTCCCAGAAAACCTCGTCACGGAGGTCTGACATTCTACGACATTAGATAATTGCATCCAAGCTCCTCCTTCTTCCTTCCTTCTCTCTCGGTCTCTCTGCTCTCTGCTCTCTTGTACAGCAATTTCGTCGAGAAAAAGAAGCCCCGTTCCGAGAAGAACGCAGAGACACGATCGTCTTCCTCTTCCTCTTCGAGTCAACTCCATGGACCAGCTTACTCTATCCGCGGATCAATGAAACCGTACAAGTGGTCGTGGTGAAACCGCATGAAAGAATTATCAAATAGAAATGGCTACAACGTGTGCAACAATGTTACCAAGGGAATACCTCTGAAAGAGAAAAATAGAAACGAAGAACACGATGTGTACACCGCAAAGTGTAAACGAATACCTGAATGCTTGCAACAAGTTCCAAGTCTTGGATGATCTTAATTAAGAAGTGTTAATTGAATTCTATCTACTCTATGTATTTGCGGTTTAGAATTCCACGTGGTCTCATCTTGCCATTATATCTATAAAAATGATTGCAACTTTATTGCAAGGAAACATTCCACAGCCGGTTTGTAGCTTTCGAGATTTTCCGTGGATCTAGGTGGATCCGGTCGCGGTCGTCTCGAAGAGCAGAAGAACCGATTCCAAGAACAGAATCGCTACCGAACGATCGTTGCAATTTCCTCTTCCCTGATCGCGATGGACGAATTGCAGTTGCACACGTTACGAGCATCATTACGCTTGTTTTATTATCTCGCTAACTTTACGATCGTTCTGACCTTTCCTTTATTGCACCGTCAGTTTTGATCTCTGTACTGTGACAAACAAGCAATTTCCTCGGCTGGCCTTTGATTTGTGAAAAATTCTGGTTCTGTAATAAATACAAACAGGAACATGATCGTTGATTGAATTATTTTTGCAACTATGCGGCCGGTAGCCACACAAAGAGGTAGCCGTTCTATGTTCGAGTCATTCATCGCGGCAGAAAAAGTTACGCAACGCTTCCGTGTGCCAAGAAACCGGAAGCGAATCGATCCAGTCTACCTGGCGAAAAATCCGGATATCGATCACTAGATGAAAACCGTCGAAAGCCAATACGAGAGTACGCGAAACCGCAACGCGTATCTTCCGTGGCCGCACCATTCCAAACACCGGAAGTTGCCCGTTGATGGATTCCCTGGTAATTCGACGCTCACCGAAAAACTGAATCAGATGCAGATCGATCGATCTAGGAAAAGGAGGAGAAGAATGGACGCGGTGTGACAGAAATAAAAAAGGAGAAAGTGATGGAACGCGCGAGTTCCTCGCTGATGAACAAGATGGCGTGAAACTAACAAGTACAACAATTTTATTACATTAATAATGCAATACTTTACATTCTTTTCTTTTCTTAATGATACGATTATGTTGAATTTGAGGTACCAGTCGCCAGTGACCTCCCATAGAAGTCTACATACTAAGTGGTTTTCATGTCTCTGGGTAAGTAGTATAGGTCAGTAGAGTGTCAGACCTTTTCTTTCAACTCCCTACGCAGACCTCAGAGACTGTCTACATAGAAAGACTTTTATTTTGTTAGGACAGATCTTAACTTGTGCTGATTACTTTATTGTTATAAATGTATAAAATGACCACTGATTACAAATGTTATTTTATATTTGAGTTTCGAAAATTAAAATAGCTAATGTAAGTGGAGACCGGTTAAGTTAACTGGTGACCGGTCAACAATGCGTTAACTCTACAATTGGTATCCGAGGCTTCCGGAAATCGGCATCTCGCGGAGACGGAGTTGCGGCGATAACGCAACTCGACGTTCCATCGAAAAGGGAAACGGCAGGAGACACTCGATGAAACGAAACGACGCTGCGAAAGGTGGAGGTGGTTTCAGCCAAAGGAAAGGTGTAGAAGAAGGGAAGAGGGGGAGAAGGAAGAGGAGGTGAACGTTGAGAAACCAAGGCGTAATCCGAGGCGTAGATGCATCGATAGCAACGAACAGCCAGCGAACCCGATTACCACCGACTTCCAGGAGCGTTCTCCGTTGCCTGCACGCACGCACACGACCCAGAGATTCTACCACCTTCTCCACCTCCATCTTCTCCTACTTCTCTTCCTTGAAACGTACTATACGGTGCGTGAACCAGCGAGTGCTGCAGGAGAATGCGAGCGGACGTATGGGCGGTCTGGCCGCTCGACGTCTTCAAAAATGTAGGGAGTGGACCTCGCGTTTCTTCAGCGTCGCTTTGCAGCCTCGCCATCTCCACGCTTTCCACTTTCGCGCCGCTTTTTAAACGCTTCCTTTGGTCAAGGTTGTCCAGAAATCGCCATTTCGATAATTAACTAATTCCTAATTCTCGTTTCGATACCTAAGAAATGATTTGATATTTCAAATAGCTATTCAAAGTTTGATCAACTCTGATTATTCGTTGCACAGGCTCGCGGCTGTCTTGGACAATCGTAAATAGCCGGTACCTAATATACAGTTCGTGTTTCTTGTTGATCGAGGTACAACCAACGCGCGTCCACTGTGAAGAAACGAGTCAGCCGGCGAACGGTGATCGGGCTGGTCGAACGATTTGCAGTTTCTTGCAAAACAGGCACACCGTTCACCAGGATTGCTGATAGCGCGATGATAAGCGAGGCCTGTAGATAGGCGGGGTCGCGATGAGAACCACTGCACGGGGAGTGGACTCTCGGAGCACTTTATCTCCCGAGTCCAAGATGTGGGTCGCGACTGCCGCCCGCCACGCGAACACTAATACTACCTTAAGGCTCGTCCACACCTGGCTGCACGTGCGCTCTTAGCGAATTCTGAACGTGTTTCTTTCTTGCATAATTTCGTTTCAATTGAAACTCGACCTCTGTAGATATAATATTTTAGGGGTAGTTTTAATATTTTCGAGAGACCTCTCGAAACCTTCTTAATAACGTTCGCGTCGTGTCATCGATCGAGAAGGTATCTTCCAGCTTGCCACACGCGATCGGTACCATAACGATCACGTTTTAGTCGTCTAATGGTTGGAACGAATCATACCGTTCACATGATACTTCTTTAAACGTTCCCTTTAACAACCATCAATTCACGATCATTTGCATTCTTGAACACTGTCCTCTTTTATCTGCACGCGTGTACGTTCGGTCAAAAATGAGAAAATAAAAAAATGAGGCTCTCCAGCTGATTGACGTTGATCGTGAATTTCTCCTTCGAGTTTCTACAGTGAAGGAAGAACGATCGAAGGGAAAACTTGGAGCGGAGACTCTCGATTTCATCGCGCTGGAATCGCGATCGATTTCGCGAGACGTCTTGGACACTCCCTCTCTTTTTCTCTCTCTCCTTTGCTCTTATTTTTTCCACTCGTTCCTTCTATGATCGTTCTAATCCGGCGTGGATGAAAATAAATGATCGGAACCGGAGAGTATCATTTTTGTTACTCGTCAGCAGCTTCACTTTCGATATTACTTTCGAGGCCGGCGACGTATCCAGTATCAGCCGATCCTTCCACGGTCAAACGAGAGAGTCTCTTCGCTTTCATCCGCAAGTCGAGTAAGAAACTAGATCGTCCCGAGGATCTTCGCTTTTCCGTACTTCCACTTTGCCGATCGATTTACAAGACGAATTAGAAAATTTTATCAAATCAAATCGATTGGAAACTCGGTGAAATTGCTCGCACAGGCGTGAAAAGTAATCGAGGGTGAATCTGAGCTTCGAGGATTTCTTGTTAATTAAAAGAGAAGCGCGATCCACATCTTCTGGATCGATCTGGTCCCCTTCGATTTTGCTTTCGGAAGCCGGACGGGAAGAAACGGTGAGGTTTCGAGCGGACGGTGAAGCGGAATAGCGGAGAGGAAGGAGCGTGTAATGACATTTAAGTGGGCACTATTGCGACGTTATCTTGGTCGAGGCGGGAGAGTAACTTCTCTCTTTCCTCGGCCAGCTACTAAAACGGCCGAGAGTAAGCGGCCAAACGATTCTATGGGCCGCAAATAAAAAACGGCACACGCCTCGCGGTGGCACGAACGCCGACCGTGTATATTTTCCTTGCAAAGCCGAGCGAACGGAGCCCGCGCCAGCCTTGTCCAGGCTTTCTCTGGACCACCCCGCCCACAATCTGTGTAACGTATAACGTATACCGTATACCAGCTTGTGCACGCGCGTCCATAGAGATGGGATCGAGCGGGCCCGATTCTATGCTTGCGAATCGCGCCTGACGCGTTGCGAATCACGGTACGGTTACTTGCCTTTCCACTGGCTTCGATACGCCACGCCGCCGCCGCCTTAATTTCTCTCTCGGTTTGTCTACCTCGCTGCCGCGAGGATAACGCTGTTGCAATTTCCTATATCGTACTAGGTACCGCTGCTATGTGGGTGATTCTGAAAGTTTCGATAAGCTCACTCCCATCTCTAGCAGTCGTTCATCAACCACTCTCGATAGGCAATTAAAAAATGGACCTGCTGTGTCTGATCTGACATTTCGGTTCTCGTCTTTCGATAACGTCACCATTTTCAGTATGACCGGCGTTAGAAATTTTCTCTTCGTTCGATTATCTTCTTCATCCTTTCGAAGGGCATTGACCTATTCGAGTTGAGTAGAGGTATCGATATCGACAGTTACGCAATACTCGACGCGTAAGCTGTTTAAGGCTAAATTTAATCGATTTGCGAAATATCGAGCGCTAACGAGCGCCGTAAAGTCGCGTCTTCGGGGCGGTTTCGCAAATTCGTACAGACCAAGTGCGTGCCGGCAATTTCGCGGCTCGCCTGGAATGCCTAGGCATTCGATTGGCACCAGGATACGCCGAGGATGAAAACCTTGTTCCCGTTTCCTATATATAGAAACTTCAAGCGCGGTAACACGACAAAGGTACACGGCAGATCGCGCCTTTTGCTTCCGACCGTTCCAGCCACGCCGTTACAAACGTGGCCGGCTATCCAACCTACAGAAATTTATTTTCCATTCGCAGGTGATCGTGGAATCGCTAACGATGCGATCGATTTGCCGATCTACCTTTCTACGACCACCTGATACATCACTTTTCCTAGTTTCCCCCTTACGGCCATTCAAATAGAGCACTATTACTTTCTATCATTAGCCATTCATTGCTGCTGCCGTTCAAATTTACTTATTTGAGTACAATGGATTCCTAAGTACCGTGCGTTGCCGACTTTCCGGACGGATCCTTGATGTCTACCTGGAGATCAATGACCTAAAGAGAATCTGCAACGAGTTCACAATTTTCATGAAGCAAATAATTAAAAGCCCCAAAAAAGCATGTAGAAGAGAATGTACAACAGGTGCAACGAAATATCAGGAAAAACCGGAGAACGTTGATGTTTTGGAGAAAAAGGCCGTCGCGTTCGAGCGTCCATCGGAACTTTCGATCTTCACGAGTCTGAGCGAAGGCGAGCTGGCAAACCGCTAGAGGAGGAAAACTAGATCACTTCGGGATGTGGTCGCGTCGACCACGCCAGAATGTTTGCGATACGATAGAAAGAGAGAAAGGAATCGACTTTATTGGCTGCGTTCACACCAAGCGACGCGTCGTGCCACCACTGTGCGTTCACGGCATGTTTCTTCCACGAACGATTTAGCAAGAGGCGAGGGGGTCGAGTCGCGTTTCCTTTGAAACGTCGACAAACGATCAGGTAATTTGGTGTTTTATCGACCGTCTCGATCGCCTCGATATTTAATCGCTTAATAAAAGCAAGAACATCGTTAATCGGTTGTATCGAGCTGCCGAACAAATATTCAACCAGGGGGGAATCGATCGTGGCACGGAACGGTCGAAGGGAGCGTAACAGGCACGCACAGCACGTGCAACCGTTCCGACAATCAATTAAGCGGTGGATTTCACCGATCGCGAAAACGCGAAAGAAAATAAAAGGCGTACAGATGAAAGCTAAACGGCCGAGTCGATGGCCTACGCTTCCGTAGCCACCAGTCTCCGAGAAACAACCTGATGGTAATTAAGATTCAATCTCGTCGCGGATCAGAAGCTTAAACATTTGAAAACTTCAGTCGTTTTCTTCGCAAGGAATTTTTCTTCAGGACACCTCTAACATAGTGCTTTTCAGGTAAGGTGCAGAAGGAAGGAAGGAAGGAAAAGGAAGGGTGAAAGGAGGGATGAGTAGACACACCAACCACCGTTAATTGGAATCGAAACCAGCTGCTTCGGGCGTAAAGAGGAGCAAGGGGCGAGTCGAGAGGGAGCGAACAAGATCCAGTGAAAGTAGGTAACTGCTCGGCCACGCGTCCTGCCCGTCTATAACATTGCTTTTCTGCGTAAGTGTTAGAACTAGTGCACACGTGCACGCACGTGGACATCCAGTCGCTTCCAGGTATCCACGAATACGTTGACTTGCTGGCCATCTAATACCACCGAGGGAGAAGGAAGGAGATGCGATGGTATTAGGTGTTAGGGAAAGTTCTTCGGGTGCTTTTTTCCCGGAAGTGTATGTATTCCTTACATAATTTGTATTGTTATTCAAAATGATCGATAAGCAACATGGTCTTGGATGAATTTCTTTCATTGCTAATCAAACCGTGCAGTGCATGCTTATACTTCATTTTCAAGAAGGTAAAATTTACTATCTGCTTTAGGATCTGCTATAAAGTAAAAGTTGTTTAGGCACAGTGCGAGCCGTAAACGTCGCATGTGGCAACGAAAACCAGTAAAATTCGCCCGAGAGGAACGGGAGCACTTAAGGTTCCAGCTAACGCGCAAGATCCGAGCGTAATGATGGCGAGAAAGCGATCCCCAACGAAGCAGGTGAGCTCGAGGTGATAATGAGTGCATTTCGTAGCCACACGTGTACTCTATCATATCATAATGCAATTTCTCGAGTTTGATAAGCGCCGTGATCGCGATATTAAGGATACACTTGTGAACAGGTTTACATTATGTGCATCAAACTTTCATACCTGGTATTGATCGTTCATCGATCAGTTAATTAGCATCGAACCACTCACTTCCGTCGCGAGAGCTGAATCTACGATCTCCGATCGTTATTTCAGAAATTACCGTCTTTGCAGGTAAAAATGACGGTAACTAGTAACTGGTTATAAAAGGGGGACTTTGTTAGATTTTATTTTCATAATTGTGACTAGCTTTCAAGTGTCGTTCGATAAAGATATCAGATTATCAAAAACCCTTTACGATTTTATGGAGTAAATGTCTCTTTGGCTTTCGTGACGTGAACGATTTCGTGTTACAAAGCGATATCGAGCACAATCGAGCGAATTAAGACGTGGTACGTGGCAGTAATTTAACGATCCATTCATAAAGTCGAGGGAACACGTGCGATGCGTAACTAAGTGGCAGGGTGAATTTCGACCTGTTCCCATTAATTATCGGCCCGTGCACTAATGGCTTTTTCGCCTCGAACCGATTCGGTTCCATTCAGACGACTAACTTATCCGATTAATGGTCACGATCGTAAAGAGATACTCGGACCATCATTAGGATCATTTTGGCAGCGTGTAATTAATACAACTAATTTCCAGATTGAATGGTGTGAGTCGAGAAAAAAAAAGGATCCGTCGATGTTTCGGGTGATCATCTTTCTTTTAACCCGTGAACGTGTGCTCGTACACGGACACCATCTCGAAACCGTTTAATTACGAATGATTGTTCTGGTGTAATTATGAAATTCGAACGCAATCTCGCATGCCAGGGCAATAATCGGGGTCGGTTACGAACGCGTCCGGTGTGGAACTGTCGGTCGTTGCGCAAGGTAACGAAGATAAGTGGCGGAAGGCAATGTGCAAACTAATTTGAACGCGTTTGAAATATTCTACATTAACGTGGTATCGTACATTAGACACGTCGCTATTTCGAGAAAGTTCTGCAGTCTAGGGGAGTGCGATTTATAGGATTTCAAGAAAGGATACGAATCAAGGAAAGCGAAGGCGATAAATACCGGAAGTAACCTCGTCAATTTGTATAGCAATTTCACGAACGACTTATTCGTCTAGCTTGCTTCTCGGCTTGGAACATAGCTGCGAGAATGGCGCATACCAGCGTGCATTCTTCGAATCCTTCGAAAATACCGGAGCGCGCGTGAACCGTGCTAATAGCCAGGCGTGGTGCGCGAATCTCGTATGTCAGAGGGTGAGCATTCTCTATGGCTTTCGTGTAAAAGGATTTTTCCTCCGCAGTTATCAGCTCTGTTTCTTCCAGACGATGCGAGCCGAGGAAAGTTTTGAGCCACGCGCATGTAACGAGTAGATACGTACCGTGTTTGTCAGACACGTCGTAATTCTCTTGCTACTTTGTCGACTTTGAATGGAAACGGAACACTTCTTCCTGGTAAAAATGATGGCAGCGCAATTTCACGTGCTATGAATAATTAAATGCTGCTATTCCACCCACCAACCATTGGAAGGTTAATTTAAAGCTAATACAACCTACTCGAAAATCAACGTTGAAACGTTATAAAATAGGATAATCATAAGACAGGATTAGCATAACTTGACTGTACACCCGATGACACTTGGCTCCAATATATCTGAACACTGCAGACCCCCGCATAATGGAAAGATAACGTAACTTAGGATCGCTATGGCTAAGGTCTACATTGAACCAGGATTAGTATAACCAGGAAGTAACGGAGTCTAGGTAGAGCCTTATCTAGCTATAACTTAGCCCTAGTGTCGCTTACGATTAACATATCCTTAAGCTGTTGCAGCCTTCCACGATCTGGGACGTTCAAGAATTTAACACGATTCGAATTCAATAGGAGCAAGAATTAATAGGAGCCGAAGGCATCGTTTCACCCCAGACGAGTCGCCTTCTGTCGTAACTCGACGATAAAATCACTTTTTAGCGTCATATGCGATAAACGTTTTGCGAACGAGCAGCACGGAATGGCGGCACGTGCGGGGCACATCGGATGCAGTGGACACTGCGGGCGAGTTTCGTCGCCTTCGTCAGAAGTGATAGTGACACGAAGCACGAGTTGCTCACGGTTGGTGGAACTGGCTCGACGTTATAAATTAAAACGATTCAAAAGGCGAATGGCTTAACCGTTCAGTGGCGTAGCACCGCAACGCTCGATTTTAGTCCTCGTTGAACTGCACGGATATATGGCAGAAAATTTTCAAGCTTCTATGGCCAGCGATAAATCTCGTCCGGCTGCTACGTCTAAGATTTCAACTAACGTCACGTATCCTTTGGATAAAAAGTGCAGCAAGTCCAACACATGGTGTCCCATCGAACGGGACAGAAGCCGTAAGTCGATCTTCCTCGAGATCCTATCGTCTTCCCACCCACGTGACGATTCGGAAGGTGGAACTGGAGGATTCCTTTCCTACTCTCGCAGGACATTACGATCGGTGTCCGTAGCATCCGATACCAAAGCGATCGAGACGCCTGCTCTTACAACCTACACGATCTTGCTGCACCTAGTGCTCGACCAACGAACGAACGGTGGGCTGACCATTCTTTTTTTTTTCCCTCGACCACTCGAGATTATCGTCCGGTTCGGTCTGCTCCGATCCAGGACAGCTTCAGCTCCTTAGGTTCCTTCGTTCTCTGACTCACTGCTGCTCCGCCCTCGGAACGCAGCTCGCGATCTGCGTAGACGGAATCGGAATCGGGATCGGGATCCGGCTTCAGAATCGTTTCGAACGCGTTCGATTGTCTGCACGATCCGCGGTAAAGGACCTTCATCGCGAAAGGTGGTTAACACCTGAGGTAAACAGGTCTAACAAATGTGTCTTCAGGATAGTCATTATTTATTTATGTAATACAGAGTTAAAAAAAAATCAGCTATCATCGAGTGACATCGAGCCGAGGAACGATTCTGTCTTCCTAGACGAGAAATGATTTAATTAACTCGTCGATTTCCTCGAGTCATCGTCAGGGTTGAACGTGGGCTGAACAAAAGGACGTGTCGCAGGAACGCGGAAGGATGTCGCAAGATCGTTTCGCTCGTGGGAGGATTTCGTTTGCGAAATCATCGGGATGCGAAATAAGTATCAGCCTGTTGGCGTACAAATTGTCGATCGATCGACCGATCGATCGAACGTTATCAAGGATTCACCGGAATAAATTGAAATATCGTGTATTCGATATTTCGAGGAAGCAGAGAAACAGATAAAGCCGTTCGGTAATATGTTTATGGCTGGCAGGTAATTTTCTGATACGAAATCGGTTGCGACACAATCAGAGGCGTGTCGTTGATAGTCCAGAATTTCGACACATTTCGTATTTGCGTCAAACTCGCGCTCTGTCTTGAAACCGGTTCCTGTTCGCGTTATGATACACGTTCGAGATCGAACGGTGAGCCGGTGCGGTGCCTCGATAAATCCGCCAATAAGCTGGTAATTACATCCACGGTATCGTCGCCGATCGTCCGGCTGGATCTCTTTCACCATCGATACAGCTTCCTTTTTCTCCAATTTCCAGCTGACCGGTAATCGAGTTAGCTTAACGACTTCGTATCCGTTTGCTACAAATTAGCCGTGACCGAAGCGAGGATCGTTGAACGAAATTGCGCTTCCGAATCGAAGCTAATCTGAGAAAGTCGACCGGTTGCAAATCAACTTGTCGCTCGCCAACTTTACGTCACTGCTTCTCGATGTCCCCCCTGTTTTATCTGCCAGCCAGTTTAGCTTTATTTATTCGGTCACTTTCAACGTGCATCCAACCTCGAGATACAAGCTCTGCTTGATTGTGCGTGTTAGGTGTACCTGAAATGTCGATACAAAACTGATACGCAGTCCTGACATTATATTGGATCGTTCGTAATTTCCTCTTTCTGATAGATTTGAAATTTTTCTTATCTAATTTCTCATTTTCTTGTTTTAAATTGCCTGCCAACTTCGAGTTACTAAGTTGATAAGCAGGGACACTTGTTCCGGAGAGGATTACATTGCAGATACAATTTTTGATTTTCAAATCATTTGCAGTTTCACAGTGTCGCGTAACGTGATGTAGTTATAGTTAATATATACAGGGAATAAAATTATTGATCCACGCCGATTTTTCCACGCAACACGACCGACAGAGCAGAGCGGCTTTCGAAAGCGAATGCAGCCACGGGGCGACATTCTTTTGCGTCGGTTCTGGAGCAAAGCGGCCGCTTCTCTCGCTTGAAACCGCGTCTCCCATCGCGTTGGAATTTGCATTTAAACGCCTGGCTTACGTAACACGGCGCGGTGCGGCGAGGCAAATGCGTTCAGGAAACGCCGATGCGAGAGAGCCGATTCGTGCGAGTACTCCTAGAATCCGCCTAGCTATCCTACACGCCGTACACGTTCCGCTTCGATATTCGACCGTTTATCGAAGCGTCAACTCAAACTGCTTCACTGTCGCGTGAAATTGAAAGTTTATGGCAAACGTTTCGGTTCAGGTTGAAAAAAATACACGTTCACTTGGAATATAAAATAATGTAACTACAAATCGCGCAGCTCGTTTTTGAAATGAATATCATTTCACGAGAAAGGAGTCGAAAAGTGCTCTTTTCGAGGACGTGTGTAACGAAAAACGCAGACAATTCGTTGAAACACTATCGGCAATTACGAAGCTGATATTCCATGCAACTTAACATTTACTTGTTCGGTTTCATCGAGACGCCTCGAGATACGGAGACACTCGGCCTGTAATTATTGATCGTAACTCAACGGGAACGCCTACATGGTAATCCGGGCGAAAATTAATTAAAACATTACGCGTCCTTCGTGACTTTTAAGAGAACAAATTAGCCAAATTACGATTGATCGGTAGCCGGACTGAATGTTTTACGCGAGGACAGAGATCGTATCGAGTGTGCATTTACGTAGATGGATCTACTGAAAATTTTCACCAGGTTCAATTTCCCGCAAGGACGCGGATTAGCATACAGACGGACCACCCATGAAACGACCCTGTGCGAGCAACGGACTGCTCTTCGTTCTCGTAATAAGCGGCCGCTCGTGTCGGATCCTCCGCGTACAAGTACCGCCCGTGTACCCATCCGTATATCTCGATTTATGCCGTTATCGATCCTTTATTGGCGTCGATATATATTCCTGTTCGATCCTTACATCGATCCTGGCCGTCTCCTTTTCTCTTCCTTCCTTTACTCTGCGTTGTGTCGCGCGTAGGAGTCCGATGTCCCTCGAACGGTATCAGCCGACTTTGCTCTCTTCCTTCCTCTTCTTCTTCTTCTTCTTCTTCTTCTTCTTCTACTAGTACACCATGTTACTTATCGAGTCCATGATAACTGGCTGTGTTTACGATTGTCGTTTCAATGATTACGATCCTCATTTGGCTGGTATAATTAATCCCTTCATGATTGTAAGGAACCTGAATGAAATGAGCATGAGATTTATGTTGATATCAGTGATAACCTTCTGCTGAGATACAACTGTTTTTCCTACATTTCTTTACTTACATTCACATTTCTTTCGGAAGAAATCTATGTCCTGTTGTGGCTTGATCCACAACCGCGTAGATACACTTTTTACAATTAATTTCTTATTCCTGACACAGTTGAGTGAAACTCAAGGATACGAAAGAAATTGTTTTAAAAACTGTGAACGTTGATAAATTAATATCTTCCGTTTGTTCGTTCATTAGAAAATCAAAGTTTTCGAATCGAATATCAAATGAGAAAGCAAGAATAGAAGCGACTTTATTTATCGCACTCGGCCTATCGACCCTTGTACTCAGACGTGTACCATGTTTATTAATTAACCCGACTGGTCAATTATTCGATGTAATTATTAGAGGTATGCTCGGTGTCAGGAAGCATCGACAGGCCGATAAGATGTTTCTCTGAGACGACAAGCGGTTTACGTTTCATGTAGACATAGTCGTTAAAGAAGTACATCTCTTGGTGCATTCGCTCGATACAAGGATCGGCTGGATCAACTGGAAGAAGTCTGATAAAAAGATAGAAGTTTTCAAGCTCGAGGATCTCGAGCAACAACGACCGTGATACGAAGGACGGTCTCTTTCTCTCTGTTTCTCGTTCGAAGTGGCAAGAACCGCTTCGAAAATCCCTCTTCGGCTACAAGAAAATGCCGTGGAAAAAGTAGCCTTCGTTCCTTAGTTCGTTGGTCACAGCGAACCATTCCATTATTATTGTTTCATTTGCGTAACTACATTTTTCTTTAATCGTTCTACGGAATCGGGTTTGCGCGTTATCCGTTACGTTCTCCTCTTCCATCTGGTGGCTGGTTAATGGTACAGGGTGTTTTAAAGAAATTCTCTTGCACAGGCACAGTTAGCATAGGTAAATAAATAAGAAGGCATGTAAATAAGAAATAACCGTATACCGAGCACATCGTGTCTCGCATATAACGGGTCCGGTTAAATTAGACGTCTCCTCGAAGAAAGTATCGGCTGAACCGCGACGATTTATCGAGCCCTTCAGCAACGATGAATCACCCAAGATCTTCGTGTCTCGTGCTGGGGGGAAAAAAAGAAGAATCAATGCTCGTTCCGTGAAATTACATTGGTTCGATGAAGGATCGTTTGCCTTGCAATTGAGCTATCCGACTGTCTGACAACTTCCCTTCTCCCTAATTTGATATTCGAACCTACACCTACGTCGAGCGATTCAGTAAATCAAACTAACCAGTCTACCTGTCATCTCGTAGCACGTTTTAATTGCGTTTACCGGGATATTGAGTCGTCGTGGCCGTGTGCCGTTGAACAGGAGGATCTTTCGGATGATTTCTTCCCCGCAATTTTTTCTCTTCCTCTTCCGTTCTGCCCTCAGATCGCTATCGAGCGACCGGCACGGCTCTCGATCCTCCGCACACGATCGTTTCTTCGATCGAGAAACAATTGGCCAACGCGAAGCTGGTTAACGGTGCATTCAATTCGGTCAGAAATTAATCGCTCGAAGTCGTGCGAAAATTATTGACCAAGCGTCTCGCGTGAATCGTAGCTGTAGCCAGGGTCATTAGTTTCCCTGGCGTTCGGTGGTGATTTACGTGATCGTTAACGGGGCATTAAGGAACCGCGATACCACGAAGGATGTTTTGACAGCTTGGACCGAGGGCAAACATGATGGAGGTGTCGATCGAATTCACTCGGTACACGAGCTGGATGCTCGATTTAAGGAGGCGTAATTAAAAAGCGTGCCACTTATCGATACCCCGGTGGATAATTTAAGACGTTCTCGATCGAGGATGAAACCGTGGGTATCAATTTTCTGCCGGCTAATTTCTGCCTTGTTCACCGTTGACGTTAATGGGTTATTTATTAATTATCGTATGAATTCATTAGTAAGCAAAGGGGATCGAGGGATATTCGATAGTTCGTTTCGGTAGTGATTTTAAGTAGAATCGAGGAAATCCTTCCGTTCGAAATCACCAGTCACCAGGTCGACCGACCTTAAGGCCGATTTCTAAAATGGCAAAAAGTCACGACGCAGCGGTGCTCAGGGCTGATGGTGCAACTATAATAATAAAGTCCTTGCCACGAGTGAAAACTTGGTACAATTTCGATTCCTCGAATTTCGATGTCTTCAGATTTTGAGCAGAGATTCTATTTCTATTTGATGTAACAATGATGTTATATCACGCTGGAAGGAGATCGAATAAATTGCGAGGAACAGACATTTATTACGAGAGGAACGTCAACACCGGTGTAAAGACATATATATTCATCTCACGTAATTTCACGCAATTCGTGGAACGAGTCCTCGCACCGACAAGCTGAAGAAAAAGGAAGACGCTTTTTAGGTCAGGAACGCGGCTTATCCCTCATCCCTTTTCTTCTTCGGAGTGTCCGCTACCTCGAGTGTCCTTCTTGCCTCTCCCTTTTAATCAGACTCCATGTAGGAATGGGAATGAGACGCTTCGAAATAATTTTGAATGTCGAACTTTCCTTTTTCTTTTATTTTTATTCAACTCTGAAATATTCTAATTAACCGATATTCCGAAGATTAGTTAACATTGGAAATGATTTGGAAAACGTTTGAAAGTGCATCACGAACCGATTGGTTCGGAAGGCGGCGAGAAATCGTATCGAATGGCCATCGCTACTCGGTCGCGTAGCCAGCCAACTGGTTTTTGCCGATGCAACCGAGCCAAGCTGTGAGTGCTACCTAAGCCAAGCCGAGAGAACCAGATGTACGCGGCTGTGTCCTCGCGGATATCGGTTAGCAGTTTCCTGGGAGAGTCTGGCTGTACGTACGATCGTCCTTGAAGCCGTTACACTCCCTTGCATCGCGGCTCTTGTAAATCGGGCCTCGAGTTCGCCACACTATTACACCCACCGACACGCCTCTGCCCTCTCTGTCCATTATCGACTTATCGAAATCAGCAAGATTTGACTATTATCCCTCTGTAAGATCACGACATTACTTCACCGCAGAACACTCGAATGTTTTCTCCTGCAATAGATCATTCGGTTAACCCTTTCGCTACCAATGACATTATTACACGGTGTACGTTGATAAAAAAAAAGAGAAGAAAAATTCAATAGTACAGCATCGATTTCTTCACGAGTGATTAATAACCCTCCATCAGGTGTGAAAATGTCGCAACGCGGTTAATTATAAGGGTGGGGCCAGAATGACCCGCACGCAAACCTCACTGATACGATTTTAATGATCGTCTCGTTGCTGCGTTCGATCGACACCAGTGAAAGTGATAGAAAGCGAAATAATAGAGACTGGCCGATGGTAAAGAATCTCGACTCCCGCGCGAAATCTCGAGATGCTCGTCCAGTCTCTGGGAGCCGAGAACGAACCGATCGAATCTGTTATAGAGAAATGATTAGTATCGGATCGTTAAAGCGACCGTGTAAACGGATAATTGGGCAATAACACAGAAACGAAGATCACGAACGCGACTCGCGGCTCCGCATATGGAACGATCACGATCGCAACGAAGATCTAACCGTTCAGATAAACAGGTAACGAACGATCCAATTGAAAAAAATTGGGTGGTCAATGTCACGGGGGTGCGGTCTTCTCGGTTCATCGTGCTTATTAAGTACACAAATTTTTCAACGAGGCTGCTCGAAATGTCAGAAAATAATAATCTCGAAAGATTGTAATCTAAACGACGCAGAGTCGAGGGGTTGAAACAGCATAGCGTCGATTTCATTCTTCCGGGAAACGAAATGGTGGTTGGAGTTATGCAACTGGCACGATCAAGGTGAATAGTGTAATACGCTGGAACAACGAGGAGCGGTTCGAGCAAGAATGGGAATATAAATTTCATTTCCCCCGGATCGGTTTCGAATCGAGGCTACAGAGATAAGACGATACGCGCATAGATTTCGAGAACCGTTCTATCGATAGATCCCGCGAATTCTTGGATCGTGGTCGATCGATATATGGGCGTGACGACGTAGCACATCGGCCCTCTTATCCTTTCCTTCCTCGTGTGTTAAATATCTGATTTCCTTACAATGTACAGTGTGTATCGCGTTACACAGTACCGTACCTACCGCGGCGAACATTCGTTACACTTTATGTAAATTCGCGTTAAAGATCGTTGCCTTTATTCATGGAATAGGGCACGGTGATTTGTGGTGTCGTCGATCTAGTCGCAAACCGAACGAGTTATGAAATATAAAACAATTAGAAGAAACGTGTATGTTTGCCGGGCATGAGGCAGGAAGTCGGAAAGGAAACAACACGGTATCACGATGTTTCGCGAGTCCGCGAAACGAGAAAAGAAAGTGTCGTAAAACAGACGGCAGATTTCGCGGGAAACGAACGACTGACTCGGTTGCATGTAATTAACCGCGTGGATAAACGGTTGATTCGTGTTTCGGATAATTGCCGGGGCAACGCGTGTATCAAAAGCGGGCGTCTCGCAAAAACGTAACGAGCAAAGCGGTGAAGTGTTTTACGAGCAGAAAGATCGCTTTCGTTTCGCGTTCTTGGATTTCACTTTTGACGATCCCGAGGAAATTCACTGCTGTAACCTTGATAAAAAAATTGATGAACACTCTCGGTCCACTTGACAACCTGCTACCATCAGGTTCACCGAGTAATTTCTTAAATTTCTTCTTCTTAAATAAACAGTGAGAGTTAAAAGTGAGTGTACACCGGTTGAATTCAGAATTCCAACGATCCTATGGTGTTTTAGAGATTGCATTTCTCGATGTCGTGCCAGCAAAGTGACACTGCCGTCACTTCGATACTTTTCAGATATCAAACTAATTGCAGAGACCTAATTGAATGGGGGAGAAAATTAGCAGCGTATACGACGTGGTAATAACACGTCCTATCGGTCCTAATGAAAGCGAATCGACAGAGTAAGTCGCTCGTTACGATTTCGCAATTGATTTCGTTTGTCGTTCCAGAAACTAAATTGACACGAATTAAAGTATAGCGGCCTGGCTCGATTACGATTGACGTTGACGTACCGTTCTCGTTTAATGGATGTAATATCGTTCTGGATCGTGTACATCTTCGACCTCCGTCTCATAATGGACCTGTCATTAGAAAATGAAGACGCGAGACACTTGGAGAAATTAGTTGGCATATCTTCCGCTTGATTATGCTCGTTAGCGAGTCTCGAAACATCAGGGTCAGCCGTGAAACTCGTCTCCCGAGGAGAGAATCCAAGCTTATCCATCTTTTCACGCGTCAAAAGGCGGAGAAATGTTAAGTGGTCGAGTTATGGAGATGTACGGGAAACGATGCGCTACCTTTTATGGAAGATTTATTCTACTATTTCGAGTTTGCAGGTGCGCATGCAATTATCGAAGTGTTAAAGCTTGAAAACTATCACATCGAGGGGGGCGGGGGAAGAGTTGAAGTGCAATCAGCATGCAACTAATTTCTTACAAAGTTCCTGTTGCATCCAGCTACACTTCCGTATCGAAATGGTCTATCTTCTCTTCGGAGAAGAGCAAAAAGCTACGAAGCAATCGAACCGAGACGTTTCACCGTGGTGCGTGCAGCTTTCATCACGTGCGATTTCCGATATCGAAAGTTCGAAGTGCAATTTCGTGGCAGAAATAAATCCCTGCCGGCTGCATAAATCCTGGTACCTTCGTGCCAGAACCTCGTGCAGCACACGTCGCTGAACTTCTCTCGCGAGTGAAGGCAGGCGAAAAAAAAAATGAAATCTGTCTCGTTCTCCATCTCGAGCGTGCAGCGGCGAGCGAGCAGGACGGAGACGGAGACGAAGAGATCGAGAAGAGAGTCGGAGTCGGGGCCTGGTGTTCACCTACTCGCGAGGGTGTGTACCAAGGCGTGTGCAGTGCCCGTACAACGAAGAATTTCGCTCTGCACGAGACAGCGATACCGGTGCAAGGAGGTATCTATTGCTTGTGCAATAGTGAACGTATAGCGGATGTCAAACCGAGCCGCACGCCGTGCACGTACCTATCTCGCACACCCCTGCACCAACTTTACCTGCATATCTGCATCGGGACGGTTGACAACTCGCGTGCATACGCGCCGCGCCGCTTTCGTATACCGCTAATTTGCAAGCAGGAAGCGGAAAGTCTAATCGACGGATTCTGGACGAATCTCGTACAGAGCCACAAGATTTCTCACCGTGGTAATTAGAGAAATCCTGAAAACGACGTTTCTTCTTATAAAACAAAAGACACTTGAACAAAACAAAAGGCAAGCTTGAACCACTCGAACCAAACGTTATCCTTCGGCTGGTTGAAATCAATCCTATTGCAAAATTAATTAATCGGCCGTACGTGGCACTTGTTGTTCGCGGGTTACACTTCTCTTCATTATCCTCGAATTGCTAATTAACCAACGACTTCGTGAGAACCATTGCGGTGAAAACTGCGCAGGTTACGCAATTCTCATTTCTTCTGTCGATGGTTGCACGCGCCCACAGCTCGAGCGCGTGTCAATGATGCCGAGATGCGAGAGAGGCGCCAAAGGCAGATCGAACGGGGGAGAAAAAAAAAAGAAAAAAGATCGGCACAATGGGATAATATTTCACGGGTGCAGATCACGATCGACCTTGGCCGAATCGATCGTACAAGATCGACGGATCGATCTCACGGCGCACGTAGCACGGTGTTACCACGAAACACCGCTCTGTTAACAGCTACGACCGCCTTTCCAGTGTGTTTACAAATATTGCAACAAATCAAACGGGCTTCCAGCTGCTTCATTGTTACTTGGCTGACTTGCAGATCCGGCGAGCTGTACCCCGCGTCGTTGCACGCAGTCAACCCGGATTTTACGCGTGTCACGGACCCAACCAAGTTTCTCCGTTCCGGCTTCTTTTTTCCCCGTAATTTTGCACGCTGTTATCCCGACTCAGTGTTTTTCGTTACATCATTCCACGGACCTCGGCTTGAATTTAGCATGGATATATTTGAAATCGCTTCGACACTCTGCAGCTTTTTATAAAACGATCCATACGAGCTGACGCTTTTTTTCCCCTGGCTGTTGTAACGTATAGACTGGTCAGTTTCTATTTGACCCACGGATCAAATTAACAGATGCGATTTCTACCGTAAACGACAGAGACGCTTTAATTCGTTCGTACAGTAAAAGAGAAATAAACGCAATCGAGGAGGTTGAAGCAGGTATTGTTGAAAAGATATATTGTCGGTCGAAGGGATCCGTTCTCGCAAGGACGACTCGTTGCATTCCCGAGATTTATGCCCGAATTTCGGGCTAACGAAGCGTCGTTTTTTCGAACGTGATCGTGTCGCAATCGACGACTATCGGTCGTGACAACGTTGTTTTACCATTGGCTCACGAAAATCGTGAATCGTTTTTCGCTGGTGAAATTACACCTCTCTCCACCCGACGTAGGAATTCACGGTGTACGTTCTTCTTAACTCTTTGGCGCTCTTATGTAGGTACCTTGTACGTTTCGTAATCGTGGTTGGATTGCGATGGTAAAACTGTTTGATGAATGTACCGATAGGTAGTAATTTCATTTCAAAAGAATGTAGTGCGTTTTTTGTTGAAGCCTAAGTAAAATAAATGTACTTTTAACACGTCGATCGGCACACTGGAAATATCCGTATCTAGCGTGGTAAATTACAACGAGGATTATTAAAGATATTGAAACTCCTCGAGCTTGTAATTTCGCGCTGATAAAATTCATGGCGCGGAGGAAAATCAATTTATACGAACTGATTACGTTTCACGGAGATCGCTTGAAAATTTGATATCGAATCAAAGTGGAAAGGGTTAAACGTGTGTTTGCCGAACAAATTGAGCTTACCAAATCGTCGACAGTCTTGTTGTAGCGACGTTACAAAACAAGCCAGGTGAAAGGACAAGAATTTGAAGCATCCGAGAAACGTATCGCGAGAGGTCAACGCGAATCATTCGGTCGAGGCTTCGAAAGGCTGGGCAGGGAGGACAGAAGACGGTATAGCAAGGTCTACTTCCGCCGCAGGCAAGGTGATTCAAATTCCACCCAGCCTTGTGAACAACACCGATGATCCTCGTGGTGGTTCGGTATCGAACAACGCCCGTGGTCTCGTTTATCGATCGACAACAGAGAAAATTGCATTAAGCTCGGTGCCTTCCGCTCGAGACATCCTCGAACTCGTCGCGAGACAGGTCCATTTACTTTATCCAGTCGATGTACGCGACCGTCGAAGACCCTGAACGATATCCTCCTTGCTTTTTTCATCATGTTCGTCGAACTCTTTCCTGTTCATTTTTTTTGTTTCCTACGTATAAATATATTCGCAAGGTTACGGGCCCGATTAATTCTGGACCGAGGACGCTCGAGAAACGACGTCCTCGTGAAAAAAACGCCCAATGGGTCGATGGTTAATTTATGGATAGCGACGTTGAGTAGGTGGGCACCCATCCTCGTTTCATTTTTCATCTGAAATATTATTTGAATATGAAACAGCTAAGAGGGAAGCTTACTCGAAGTAGCGGCATCTCGGCGATTCGTCGTCCCAGGGTTAATTATTTCAACACGACATCGTGTTTCCTTGCTTCTAGCCCTGGAGGGCTCACGTGGCATCCGTAAGAAGCCGGATGAACCGTACGATAAGGCTACCAATGCTTGTTCCTATAGTAGTTGTCAGAAGAAGATCGAGGATGATGGAAGATTCGCGTGGGCGCTCTACTAACCGCAGGCCATTCTTCATCGACGGCTAAACGAGTGCCATCAATATTCATAACGTTCGTAAACACGCTCAGAATCGTTTCGTTTCCTGGTCGGTGGGACGTTCGATTAGACGACTTTGTTTTCATCCACGATGATCAGTTTGTTAGAACGGAAAATTTCATCGGTGATTACGATCTATTATCTAATTCGTTATTGCTCGATGTATCGAAGTTGTTTTTTTCCATGTTCTTGCAGAATTACGGTTTCGCCACGGTTGCAGATTAATCTGGCGGACAGTTGCGAAAAGCGAACGGTTCGCGCAACTTGGACGATAAGAACGGCGAAAGAGAGGTAGCGCGTGTAAATTCTCCTGTTGATAGAGACACGCGGTCGTTCCACCGGTGCTCAGATCGCCACGATTACGAAAGCTTCGAGCTGCTGTGCCACGACCTTTGCACGCGACACTATCCTCGCGTAATCGTGTCAAAGAACGGCTTTCCGGTCTCTGTGGAATAGGATAAAGTCCTCGCCGTTAGAAACTAACGCATCGAGCCGATTCGTTCTTTCGTATCGTTCCTTGCTATTTCATCATTTACAATTTTATATACCTCGTTCCATCTAATTCGTATATAAACGCAGAACGAGCGATCACCTCGCGATGGAATCCGGAACAAAGGCCAGACCCCATCCGGCGCCGTGGTGATCATAATTTTTTTTCCCCCGATCGGATCGGATCGGATCGGATCGCATTGCGTATCGGTTAGATTTCATAAGCGCTCCACCGACAAAAGAAACGGCTGGCGGGGAGGAAGGATCGATAAGCCGATCGATTATGATCGAGATAGTTGGAAAAACGTAGCTCGGTGTCCGCGCAGCCGGCCGTGTATCGGTAATTGCATCGTGCCTTGTCGACGCTTATCGCGTTCGTTCTCTCCTTGGCATAAGCGCACGTACGAGGGC
Organism: Osmia bicornis bicornis; assembly: GCF_907164935.1. Taxonomy (NCBI): domain Eukaryota; kingdom Metazoa; phylum Arthropoda; class Insecta; order Hymenoptera; family Megachilidae; genus Osmia; species Osmia bicornis. The sequence continues at coordinate 7,386,597 of NC_060227.1, forward strand.
GTTGCAGGTTTTCTCGAAAGGAACAGTCGTCCAGTCCTAGCTGCAGGACCAATGTTCGCGATAGAAAAAGGATCTATGGCGCCGATCGGTGAGCGTATCGAGAAACCGCCAAGGAAAGAGGCTTGCATCGTTCACGAAAGTCAATTTTCCATCCTTCTTCTGCATCAGAAATTTCTTTCAGACATTACACGATACTCGTGGATTTTTCATTTTTCAAATTGAATCAGCAATCGATATTCGTACTCTGTGCATCGTAAGGTGAATGAATACCTTGTCGTACAACTTTAAAGTGACCCAGATTTCGATATATAAAGATTAACGTATCTGTGATACAACGTACAAACATAATTGTTATTAACGCCACGTACGATCCGTTTCTCCAAATAATCTCGTACAGTCTGATTCTTATCGCGAAATCAATAATCGATGCCCAATACTGACAGTCGCTGACCAATTAAACGACCATGGTACCTAAAGAAAAGTAGCCGGATCGAGCGAATGATTTACGAGCTGACCGTCCTTTCCCTCCAGGCATTGATGTCTCCTTGAGAAGCGCGATGCCACGCATCCAACTCTTTAGCTTTCAGATTCGATCCTAAAGGTATCGCTCTTTCATCCTTTTCTTACATGTCCGACACGTTTCGTATCTTAGGAAGCTATTAGCTTCACATCTTTTAATGTTGTTTGATAGACAGAACGATGATTCTTAGACTTTCTATTAAAAATGTTGGACGGCTCCTCCTCCGGAAACAAGAAACAGACGGGTACCGTTTTTTCTTGAACAGTGAAACTGAGAGGAAGCAAAAAGAAAGAGAAATTAATCAGGGCCGTGGCGCGATTAACGAGCAGGTGCATCTGAACGCATCATCAAAGCATTCGGATGATTTTTAAACAGGGTGCGCCGGATAATGTGGTACAAGCGGACGCGGTGTGATTTCTCGTTAAAAAATAAATTGAAATCGTGGAATAAATTTCGCTGGTACCGACGCGTAATTTTTCACGATAATGACTTTAAAGCTGTGTCAATTGTGTCTGTACGGGTAGTGATTCTCTACCGATGGCAATCAGTGTAATGACACGTCGTATCAACGAAATTTATTCCATAATTTCGATTTATTTTTTAATGAAGGATCACTCCGTTGAGTTGTTTGTCTCGTTAGCGATTAAACGAACGAGACTCGATCTTTAACCTTTCCGGTGCCAAAAACATTTGCCGGTCGGAATAAAATTCGTCTTCGCGTGTGGATAATAATGTATGCGTTACAACAGAGACAGTTGATCTCGTTACGATTGCACAAAAGGCGGCAGAAAAACACGGCGGAGAGGAACTCGAAATGAAAAGTAACGAGGTCAACGACGTCACTGGACTCTCGACGTTCCAAGCTTCGTGACTCGACGTCTCGCGAGACCCGATCGAGACCAGAAGCAAAGGAACCGCGGCGGTGAAAATGCTCATTAAAAAAAAAAAAAAAATCACGGGACAATCAGTGGCGAACACGAGACAACGATGACTAACCGAGAATCGACGGTGAAACCGTAAAAAGAAAATATTTTTCTTTTCCCGATCAACTTATCGACCTCTTCAGTTCGACACGCACGAAATTATTCCACTCTTACGAAATCCTCAATCTCTCTTTCTACTCGGTAACACGTTTAACTACATAAATTATCGATCGATCGGTTGAAAAATGTTTAACGTTCCGATTGAAAATGATTCTAAAGCTGGTGTTTAGGAGTTGCGCCAGGTACAGGGTGTCGTTATGCACACACGACAAACGACATAATTAATAATACATGATGGAGATAATGAAACGGTGACACTCGGACGGTCGGCTAACTCGTTTTAATTCTTCCTGCTATCGATGAACGCGAGCCCGCGAACCGGACACGTTGCGAGTCGAACGTTGAGAATTAATTCGATCGCAAATTAGCTCGAACCACGAGAGTCCGGCGGTGCGAGATAATTGACACGTCGTTGGGAAAAAGGAGAAAAAGAAAGGGAGCGAGAGGAGGTCTTCAAGGATGTCCACTCTTCCAGGTGAAGGCGGTGTGGCGCGGCGGCGAGAAGGCGCGTAACGCCCCACAAATCAGTCGCGGTCCGTACGTTTCGGTTTCGGTTCACCGAATTTCACCGGAATCTTTACGTTCTCTTTGATTCTTCCATCAAAAATTACCTTTACTCGACGATTTCGATCTATCTCGTTTATTCTAAACAGAATACAACATCAAAATTTATGCTTCCAATATGACCAGAGATAATATAATTTTCTTCTCGACGGAGGCGTACTAGAGATTTCATCACCTTCGTGTATTTAAATACCATGCAATAGACTCTTTTTTATCTTTGGTGCAATGTTGGATAATTAAATGTCACATTCTCTAACGAGTAGGGAACACGATATAATTTCGAGCAAAAACTGGTTACAATACTATATTATCAGAAAGCTTCCACAAAATGATTACTTCTGTGATTTTAAGTAGAACATAATGCGGTGGTTATAAATAGAAGAAAGAATGCAAGGGTAAAAAGCTCGGTATCAAGCTTACGAATACGTAACATTAGTCGTCACACTTTTGCAACGACGTTCAACGGTTGAAATAATAGATTTACAACAAACTAGGGTCCGTTTCATTGAAAATTACCGTGCACCCGGGGAATCCTCGCTTAGCCGAAGACAAGAGCGCGTATTAGCCGGCCATTAAACGCGTGGCTTTCGGTATTATGAAAATTACGGGGTAGAAAGAGCGAGGATCGGCTTCGATTACACATCGGTGCTTTGATCGAAGCCCGGGGATGCACTTTCGATCCCTAACAACCAACCGCGTTGATGTTGTTGCACAAACACGGATTTGCCGCGGTTCGCTGCTTTCTACCGTTCGAACTCGATCGTGGTTTCGCACTTCATTTTCCAAGCTGCAACGGGCTCGATCGATTAATCGAGGCAACGCGAGACCTGTAATCTTCCTGCCGAATAAGCGACCATTGACAAATCGTTATCATTAATTCTTCAGTCTCGATGAATCGACTCTCTTACGTTTGTATCATATTTAAAGTCGGTAAAGGTAAAAATTTACGGTTCGCCCTAACAAGGAAAAATAATGAAATCTAGAGAGGAACAAAGAGATGGATCACGGATCGAGGCTAGAGTGAGATCGCAAAGATGGCTGTTACGGCTGTGCAGGATTGCGAATTAGCAACGGCTTGCTGCCGGATAAGCTCGAATCGCTTCACACTTTCCGCGATTAATCCGTCGGGATCGTTCGTGACGCCTACTTAACGGCTGCTACGATCGTTCAAGTAGCGATCTCGACGTTCTTCGGTGACCTCTTCATGTATCGTGAAACAGCGGGGGTCACCGGTGTCAAGTCGTGGCTTGGCAGCATCCAACTTTGCCAACCGGCAGACTTAACGCTTCCTTAATCTCCTACACGCTTCATGCTCGACCATCCTGTAATCTTCGTTTCAATTACGTCAATAGTCGCAGTTTCTATTTTTCAAGATATTTATTCGACTATCTCCGAAAGAAATAAAAGCAATTAGCGAGAAGCAATGACGAGGTAAAAAAGATGGAAAGGAGCTGTCGTTTCAAAACACGATCACGTCGATTCGGTGCCGATCACGTACTCTTCCACGGTGGCAAGAAAACGATCCTATGGATTGCCATAGTTCGAAAGTGATTTCTTGTTCACGGGAAGATTTTTCGAAGACATCGAATCGCGTGGTCCTCGTCTAAGGAGTAACGACGTTCTTGTAATCGTTCAGCTCTCGTAATTCAGCTCGTAGTTTCGCGAGCACAATGCATCCGGCCGACCGATACCTTATGTAATACGGATTCGAACGTCCCCTCCTAGAGCTACTGCACGCTAGAGAAGAGAAAAAAGTAAACGTAACGGAAAGAAAGAAAAGGGTGAAATCCAGCGTCCGCTGGGTTCGCCTTCTGCTTCGACCAGTCTCCTTAGCGGCGCTCCTTCTCTTCCTTCACCTGTTTCTCACGCGGCAATGCAATCTCGACGAGATATTAATATATCCGGTGGATTTTTAAGGACTCGTCGAAACGAAGGAAACGCTAACCTTAAATCAGCAACCGCGCGTAAACAGGTCTTTGAACGTAACGCGTGTCTTTTCGCCTTGTTTTCGATACTCACGATACAAGGAATTAACCCTTTTCAGATTTCGATCAATATTTTAATTGAAATCTAGCAAGGAAACCGGAATTGACGCGAATCGATTCGACGACCGCTTGCAACAGCTGGCAAACTGTTTTTTTGCAAAAGATATATTGCAATCGGTCCACGTGGTAACCAACCGCGTCGCTAATCGCGTTACGATTAGTCCTAGGTATCGCAATCGTGCGTTCCTCGCCTCGTTCAGCCGCGATAATGTTACGCTTCCGCTTTTTCTCTCCAACGGATTGGCACGCACCGCGCGAGCTGATTCACGCCCGCTATGCTTCTTTATTTCTTCTAACGGGTTGACGATAAACGTTGTCGCGCGTCTTCTCTTTGCCGGCCCAGTTCTCACGCACTCGCGTACCCACCGTCCACCTCCCAGAACAGGATTCTATCTGAAAAGTGTATCTATGTAACATGCGGGGCTAGCACCAGTCGGCCGACTCGTTCTTCCGCTGCTTCGCCAGCGTTTCTTGCCAGCCAACTCTGTAACGCTGTTCGTTCTGCTCGGTCAGTTATGAATTCTTAATTTTCGCGAAGGTCGTGCTCTCACGTTGATTGCTCGTGATTATCGTCGATCCGCTTTGCCAGATACTTTAACGACGCTTCCGTCGAAAAAACGACACGGGTACTTAGAATTAGAGGTACAGAAGAGTTTTTTTTTTCTTATCATCATTGGGCATAAGTAATTTATCTTATAACGGGTGGTCCAGGCGACAACTTATAATTAATTGCAATTCTGACCACGCAACGTTCAACTTTGTTCGTTCGAGGAGAAAGCGCCCACGGGTCGAAGAAGAATGTACAAAGAGAAAGTGAAAAAGTAACAGAGCGTCGAGCATTTCTTCGCAACTGTACGAAAGCGTCCGTTAAATTAATTAGAGTATACATCTATCTATCTGTCCGCAAATCTATTGATCTATATCTCGAATCGTACATTGTACGAGAGATAAAAAATGCGATTTATCATGACATCATGAGTAACGTAGTTGTTTCTATAAGAATTTTCCTTCTATCGCACCCCTTTCGGTGGAATGCGAATCGAGGAATCAACAGTGAACACCTTGTTCTCTCGTCCACCGGCTCGTCCATCTTCCCTATCTCTAACTGTACTGGTAAAATAAGTTGCACGCTATCGTTGACCCGCCACGCAAGTCTCCTCCCGGAAATCGAGAGACGAACTCCGGTTCGACGACATCCTCGGTCGATCGGATGTTCCACTAGCTCGAGCTTGGCAACGACTCGGTTTCTGCTCGATCAAAGAGCACCTCCACCCGTGTCCTTTGATGTATTCCTGCCGAGTGCCGAGTGCCGAGTGATAGAAGCCGCCTCGTCTTCGTGGCGTGGCTCGATCAACCGTTCCGATTCTCACGTCGAGACCTTCGAACCCGAACCAGGTCTTCCTGGTTCGTCTAAAATCATGCACACGTGAGATGGGATCGCTTTGTTCGGTTCCCATGACGGAACGGGCTTTCCAGTTACACCGATTCGCTAAAGTATTCGAACCGTTTCAATTAATCACCGATTATATTCGCGAATCTAGGCTGCACGAAGCGTTGAGAATTTTGCTTTAATCGGTATCGTAGAAATTTTGTAAAACTTTCCTCGGTCGATCGTCAGAGTAGCTGGATAAAATTCGAAGGAAACAGCGATAGTTATCGATTGCAAATGCACGCGTTGGCATTCGAAATGAAAACGGAAACACGTGTAAGCGCGTGCAAGCCGCATGTTAGTTGCATACTGTGCGCAATCATGCATTGTGCACCGTTCACAACGACTCGTCGGGGTGCAACAAACGAACGTCGAGCCGAGTCGGTCGAACGATTTTCCAGACGATCTTTTATCGGTTACCACATCGATGTCTGGATTTATCTGCATCGTTAAAGCGCCGATAGCGGCGGCTCGTGCACGTTCGAGCAACAGGAAAGAATCCTTTCTCGCGAGACACCGCGAGAGGGTGTAGTCGAACGTGCGGAATTCTCTCGGAGGATTTTTTTTTTCACCGGCAAATCTCTATGTTCTGCGCGCGGAGATCTATCGATCGCGACCAGAGTATCCAGGCGCCACCGTAACCTTTCGCAATTCGTTTCTCGTTACGTTTCCTCGTGAAACCGATTGTGAAAATGCCTAACCTTTTAACGATTGACATCGCCAAGAAGGATTAACCCTTTAGGCTTCCGATTCTTAATGTGTCAGCTACTTATTCTAGCACTCGTACAACTTCAAATGAAGAATGTATACATACACGATCCATAAACAAAGTGACAGATATATCGTGTCAACTTAATTAATTTCGATGATTAAACACAACTCTCGCACGGAGTGAAAAAATGCATAGAGCAGAAACGTTGCGCTCGGTTGATAATAAAACCGAACGCGGCAAGGTATCGAGGGTGAACGATCTGTATAAACGCAACACGGATTGCGGCTAGATAAGATCGCCAAGCCTGTAACAAGGCTTTTCAAGTAAAAGCGCGGAAAACGTATCGAGGAATGCGAATCCCGAGGAGATCTATCGCATTTAACTCGAGTTCTGTTCTGCTGTGAACCGCGACCAGAGGTCACGATGGTTCTGAAATTAATTTATGCGAAATCTATCCATCGGCAACCTTGCGTGTCCGTAACTTGGATTACGTGGGTGTGTTCCCGACACTCTGTTTAACAGCTTCGACTCTGCGGTACCGTGTTTTCTAAACGAACCAATAACGGCCACGATCATTTCAATCGCGACATTTGAACAGTCTGCAAAGAGAAGACAATCGGTCGTCGATGGTAGGCCAGTTTGAAAAGAAAATTCTTGCTGCCGCACCGGTATGAGATTATTCGCGATGGACTTGTTCGAGGTTTAGACGCTTGCAAATCAACCGGTTATCAGATAAAATTATTCACTAAACGTCTGTCGCTTTCTCGAGCTGATTCTTGTCTTTCTCTTGGACAATACCAGCGTTAAAAGGAGCAATAAAGTGGCGAGCCAGGGTGCTGCTGATAAAGAGCTTCCACTACCGTTTGGCAAATGCATTCGCGTTTCAATAATGATAAAGCAACGTTAAATTCAAATGAAATTGGCCTCTCTCGAGAAACGAGAGAATGAATGAATTCATCCCTCGAAATTGATCGCGACAGCTCTTCGACGATCATAAAAGCCACCAAGTATTCGCCGGCGAACGCGGACGTATATTATCCCTGGAATTGAAGGGTCACAAAACTGGTGGATCGGTGATTACCGTGAAACCTGGCGTGTAACAGGTGAACGTGGTCGGTGGACGTCAATCAAAAGACGAAAGCCATTAATTGGCGTGGACGTGCACGAACGTTTTCGGCACGGAAGCGTGAGACACGCGTCTTCTTCTTCTTCCTCTTGGCGTGGCTCGCTGGAAAGGTGGCCCCTGTCGTTCCATATACGAAACTGCATGGAGAGAAAATAAAGAAACGAAAGCTTGCTGACGTACGGAGTTTCGGGAACAATAATTACGATGTTCTTGTCTCGACTGACCATTTTATTTCTTTAATTACGATACAGTATATGCATTCCCTTCCTGGTTATACAATATTTAAATCCAACGATCGAAGAAAAATAAAATGTACTGAAAGTTGAAACACGAATTCACCGGACGTCATCTTCTCCGGTGCAGGACCTGGAGCACCATGCTGGAAGCTCTTGAAGGCAATATTCATATCCATTACCGTTGAATTCCAGCATTCACGCCCACCTGGTCACAGCAGAGGGTCGGCCACGCGTTGTCTGACTTGCGCATCGCGCCCCTGAAATTTATAGGGAAAACGCGACGAGATAGATCTCGCATTCATCACGCGGATGATTTACGTTGCCAGGTATGGAGATATACGCCGCCTGCCGGTACGTGGGTGTCCCTGGACCATTGGACCAAGATGTCTCTGCACCAAGAATCGTCTAGAGCGTTTTTGCATACGAATCACAGTTTTTACAACAGATGAGCTTGTTTATCCTGGAAAACACGAGGCGCGTATTGAGTTACATCGAAGACATTTCACGGTTCTCTTTTCTTCTCGTAACTTTGTGCACGAGCACGTTTCGACTTTGATTTCAAGCAGAGATTGCCAGCAGTTTGCTTCTTAAGATTTCCTGACTTTTTTTTGCTCCTGTTAGATTCCGTGCTGAGCGAGTGGTAGAAAAATTGTATACGATAATGACGAGAGAAACCTTCATCAATCAACACCTCGTCAATTCGGAATGAAACAATCAATTCTTTAAGCAAACATTTAGTCACGTCGGAGAAAGGAGAAATCACTGCCACGAATGGCACAGAAGGCCTAAATAACCAGGTATTTCAGTATTGACCGTATATAGGATGGTTCGACTTGGACGATCAGAGGATAATTGATGCTTTCTACAGAACCGAACGATTCTTGATGCGCTTACCTGAAAGATTGAATGTTTATAGTGACATAAATGTCACTGCTGTGGGAGACTTTCATCGAGGGAGGTGTCTTGTGTGGTAGGTGTTCGATGATAAACGTAGAAACAGAAGTCGATAATTCATCGATACCCGTCGACGATGAAGCAATATCATCGATAATCGTGATAAATTACCGTCGTGATGTAGACACGATCTCTCAGTTGCATTTGTAGGAAAATGAGACGGAGAAGTCAAACAGAGAATAATTCATAATTTTACAAACTTTACCATGTCTGACTGAATCGAATTAACATAAACGAATCGGTGATTAAAGATAATCAGCCGTATTATTTATGCGCACGGTTTTTCTCGACGAACCTCGTTAATTAACGAAAGATGCATCTGTCTGTTCGCTTGGGTGGTGGTATGCTGACTGCTGACAGACGTATGTGGGTTAATTTTCGAGTCAGCACGATGAAGAGATTAATTAAAGGTTGTACCATGGATAACGACTTCGACTCAAAATCTCAGTGATTCGAGAAGAATTTATAGATGAAATTGTCATTCGATGACTATCGTTTACTTGAACTACTTAAAATAGCCCGCTTGCAAGCAAATCGAAATTAAAATACTATCAAAGACCACACCTTGATCAACTACCATGAGGAATAAAAAAAAATCTTCAGTTAAGTAACGATGGAGCCCCGGTATCGTGTAATTTCATCGATATTAATCTATAACACCATCAATTTTGCAGCCCTGGATAATGAGACGGGTTCGAGACGCCACAAGGACCAGCCTCGATTTTTCTGTGGTACAAAATGGAATCGTGGGAAGGACGAGAATCGAAGCTGCACCGAAGCGAACGAAATGAGCCACCGTCAAGGCGATGCACCCGTCTACCGATGCACTTCCTAAAGGAACGCGATGACGTACGGTAGCAAAACATCAGTCATTATCGACGCCGATCGTCCCCGGTTTCCCTTGGCGACGTTATAACGAGTTTGGCAACTGATTTTTTGCAAACACACGGCTCGTTTGACCATCAAAGAGTAAGTCTTTCTTTATTCTTCAAATTGACCCAACTGGGGTACCCGAAAAAGTTGTAGATATTATTTCTTGCAAGATTTATTCATCTCTGTTTACATAAAAGTTTCTTTTATGAATTTTGTTAGGCAACATACAATGACTCGTCGAAATTATGAAATATTCTGATTTATAAAAATGAATAGTTCCGCAATCTTCTTGTTGCCATTCTTCGACGAGTTTCACTTGCACTTCGAATCTTCCATGACTAATGGCAACAGGAAACAACTCTGTAGTCTACTACATTTTTTGTGAATTTCATCTATTTTAGCGACTTTCTCATTTCTTTTGACATCCGCAGGAAATTACGCAAAATGAATTCCTGGAACTCCTTAAACCCCCTACGTTCCGCAAGAATTCATTATTTTTCAGCTCCCAGTGTTAGAAATTTAAGCAATTGTGGTGATTTAATAGCTGATTAAGGGTGTATTATTGTTATTTCCGATTTCTGGAGAAGCCTGATTTCGAGGTCGTCGAGTAGTTACACCAACGGCGTTGAAATTGCCGTTCCAGACGGAATTACAGTGATAGCCAACAATGTAATAATGCATTATTAAAATAATTGTTTGATTGCCTCGAGTCTAGAGTAGCATGCCGCGCATAGTTGGTGTATCGCTTTCGCTATGACTGCTCCACGATTTCTCATCGGTCCTGTCCTAATTATTCGTCTAAAGAATCTAAATTTACAAAAAGTAGATTTTCTTCAAGTTCGGATGCAACCGCGAGTCGATTGCAGTTTTTATCAGAGTCTCGTTTTGGTAGTGGAGGAAGAACCGCGTCGCCTTGAGGTGATTCGTGGCCTCTGTCTTGTCTTCTGACGGGCTGAGACCTTCCGATCGCTGGAAAAATCAACGCTTCGATGCCAGTCGAAAAAAGGAGATCGTGTCCGGGTCCTTGAGACGATCGCGTACTCGATCCCTTCATTAACTCGTCAGACTCTTCCGAAATCCGTGGAGACCGGTCGAAAACTGACTCGACCTGAATACCGTCTCCATCTGTTTCGACGAACGTTCCGCATTTACTGTATTTCAGGATAGAATTTATAATTATTTTAACGCTGACGAAGAGTGGTGGTGAGAGGCGAGGTCGGTGAAACGCGGGTCGGTTATCGAAGCAGCCCCCCGCCGTGCCGTTCTATCATTTATCTTTGATCGCGAACGGTCCGCTTTGGTCCGCGTGGCGATTTACGCGTAACGAAGCCTCGGTTTGCGTGCCACTGATACACGAAGGCAATGGTTGTGGTGGAGGGAACATGGCACGGCGGCCGCCACGATCGTTACATGCACCATTATGTTGCGGCATGGCACGGTGCCCCGTGCTATCGGTAACGGCAGTGCACGCCGCCAGATATTGCTTATTAACTTTGTTTGTCAGAGGGAAGAGAGAGTGGCCTGGCGTGGCGTGGTTCAGCTCCGTTCTCGTGTGTCCTCGTAGGTCTAACGGTCGTGGCTTGCTCCTTGCACCGACGACGACGACGACGAGGGCGACGGCGACGACGACTTAGGACCGGTTGTACAGAACGGCACATCGTGCTGTTCACGGATAATCGGCTAAAACCGATCGCCAACCTGTACAGTTAAATGCGTTCCTACCGAACCATTGTCAACGTGGCCACTTTTAAGACAATGCCATGGAACGTATCGGAGATCGACGTGGACAATCGGTCGGACGAGCACGCTGCGTACCGTTAACCGATTCTTATTGTTAGTTAGACCAAACGAATACGATTTAATTGAAACCAGACGAGACGACGGTCGTAGGTTTGATCTCGCGATAGAACTTCCTGAGTGCATTTCAAATTCAGATTGATACTACGTTTGACCGATACCACTTCATTTTTACCGAGCTCCTTTACTACACGCGCGAAACAGTTTGACGGAGAGACTCATCAAACAACGAACAGACTAACGAGAAGCGACATAGGTGTCGAGGTATCGGCGTTCCTTTTCTGTTGGTCGAAGGAAGATTTAATGATTGTTAAACGAGCGTCGTTGAATGCAGGATACGTTAACTTGTCAAGAGTAATGCGGGGTAATTGCTATTTATGATGGGATCACAGTGTTGCGTAAAGGCCTGTTAAACGCGCCGGTATAGCATAATTACTTCTCACGATTCCATTGTAATAGTGACAGTTACGTTGCTCTCACACCTGCCCGGGAAACATTGCATCCTCTACCAAACTGTCCCACTCGTAGAACCGATCCAGCCACGCCAACTTGTATCGTTCTTTTTTCAGAAATTTGGGTTACAGAAATTCAACGCTTTACTTGTTATAATACATTCTAGAAATGGAAAATTTAAGGGTTGAACCCAGATATATTAAAAAACATATACATATATAAATAAAGGAAGAAATTTGAATGCCACTGTGACAGGGAGGGTCGCAACGAGGCAGAGCGGGTCCGCAAAGTGAGCGAGGTCCGCAAGAGTGATTGTATTTATCTGAGCGCATAGCGAGTCGCACACAGACACGGACACGCACGTACACAGCCGTGGGCCAGCTAAGGCCCGATAGTTAAGGAACGATGCGGATGGCAGGAGTGAAAGGCCCACGCCCGTGCCTCGGGCTCCTCGGCAAGGGCGACTGGCCCCTCAGCACGCGCGCGTACTCGCGCACAGAAACAGTCAACCTACTCACGTACACGTGCTGGCACACGTGTAACAGACCATCCACTATCCACAGCTCTTTCTCTCTTACCCTTCCTTCCTTCCATCCATCCTTCTCTTTTTCTCTCTCAGTTGGTGCACCTCGAACCTCCGTTCTCCATTCTCGCTGAATCCGACGCTCTCTCGTTACCAGACTACGAGAGTGCACCTCTATGCACCTCCATTGCCGATCAACTTTTATTTTTGGGCTCGATTTTCCTGGCCCCAGGGCTACTCTTTACGACCTCCTCGACCATCTCCTCGAAAAATTCACGAAGACGAATTAACCTCGAATCGGAGAACGAGATTACGCCTCTTCTTCTTTTTTTTTCTTTTGCACGCGTCGATTTCTCTTGCTCGAGGAGATGATATCCTCGTAACAGTCTCGTAATCGATGGCTTTTTTTGCTGATTGAATCTGCATGATGAATTGAATTTATTTTCAATCATCTACATTCGAGCCATCTCCGTTTCGAAGACGTTAACAAGTTAATTGTTAAGTATAACTCACCGTGGTTGAAATTCAATTAAATTCGTATCATCTATCCGTCTCTCCTCTTAGCCGATCTCTAACTAAATTATATTTGCGAAATTTTGCTATTCCCATCCGCGAGCTTTATGATCGGCGTTTTACGTAATCCGCTTCGTGACGCGTGTATCTGCCGACGCTAGTGACGTAATTGTACCCTTTGCCTGGCCGCGGGAGTTTGGCGTCTCGACGACGACGACGACGACGACGACGGGGAACGGAAGAACACATAAATGTGTATGTGTACGTGTGGAGAGAATCGGTAAACGTAAGGCGTAAAGCGAGCAAAGCGTGGGCTCCCAGCAGATGCGCCTCGGTGTTTCGCAATGCGGGAGCAGAAGACGCCCGATGTTCACGTAGCCTGATCGTACTGAAAGGCGAAGAGGACACGTTCCCAAGGCGTATTCCGTACCGATCCTATAATACAGTCGTCCGTCCTGGTTCGAGCCCGTTACCAGGCTCGCGCAAAAATTCAAACCAACCGCAAGCTTGTTTCAGCCTGGAGAACGTTCGGCTGACCAATGTCCGGTGATGCTCGTTCGTTAGCACGTGATCGAAATCATTGAATAGCCCGGTCATTTTTCTCTGTCCAATTCGGACAATAGCGTGGATCGTTCATCAGGATCGCCACGATGCAATCGTCGCGCTAATGACCCGCTTCGATGGATCTTTGAACGTGCCGACCAAATTTCGCGACATTCAATCGGTTTCGACACTGTTGCGTTTCTTACGAGAATACAAACTCGAAAAACTTCTATACAAATCACAACCAAACCAAATTCTATACCCCGAAAAAAGAAAAAAAAAATTAAAATCAGTAAATTTTGATCAATCGCGAGCACCTAGACAGAATTTAAGGGGTTAGTCTCAATAATATCTTCTAATGTCTTCTTAACCCGTTTTATCGAGACAGCGTGTGATCCAAAACAAGTGTGCGTGTTCTCACATGTGCTAGAAAGATCGATCGTGGTCGATCTGAACGAAACGAAACGAAACGAATCGATCGGGGTCTCCTTGATCGCCAGAGGCGTCTAGACCGGAGGTAGCAGTACCGATCACGGATGAGAGTGGGTGGAGTCGCGCAGTATCGTTGCTCAACGAGAGAGAGACGATGTCCTCGAGAGTTATCGCGATAAGAAAGGCCATCCTAAGGACACGCCTGGCTTGAAGAGAAGGAGCTTCGATAACGATCGACATCGTCTCTCTTGGTTCGTATCGGCAGCGTTTGCTTGATTTCCAAACGTTGCCACCGAAACCGTTCACATTTGCCCGATGACATTTCTTCGACTGTGAAACAGACCTCTTCTCTTGTCAACATCACAGACTTTCTCGACTCTTCTTTTCATTTTTCTTCCTCTTCTGTTTTTCTAATGAAAGGTAGATCGATACTCATCCTCTCGATCTCAATCGAACAGCCTTACAGCCATGTCGAACTCGATTCCGTTACCCTTCTGTTTAAGAAGCAATCGATGACGGTTATCCGTCTTCGAATCCTCGCGAAATCATTCATCTGCGACCGTCAACGAGGTCGTTCGTGCGTCAAAGACGAAGCTGCAATAACGATCTCGCTGATAAGCGTGTCGGATGCAAAACACCAGCGCGTCATCGATCGAACGATACGGAACGGTTTAAACGCCACAAGAAAAAAAAATAATAATAAAAAACCTGCTTGCTTCACTTATCCAGGGATTCGCAATAAAGATTGATGGATCCTTTTCGCGTAAATCGATGGGAGGTTGGTAACGATTTTTAAGCAGATTTGGCCGTTCTTCGTAAAGAAGCTCGTGAAGGAGAACGAGGCGAGAAGCGGGTATGAAAACGAAACGTCTTCCGGTTATCGAGCGCATTAAGCGGTCGTTAGTTTTCAAGAGGTCGTAATCGCGAACAGTACAAGCGATTCAACGTCTACCTGGTTATCTTTCAACGAGATGACTTCGCAGAGGGGCGCATCATCGTGGAATTCGAACCGGAGGAAGATGGAGCGAACGATCGATCTGACAGACGAGATTCAGACGAATTCCGATCCGTGGTTCGATACCGTACCATCTGCACCATCGACTCCTCCTCGTCTTTACGCGGAAGTAACGGAACCCATCTGTCCACGGAATCTTAAGTGATTCTTCGTGGATCATTGATCCCTAGAATGTAGATCAATGGCGACCAACAGCGGCAGCACGTTCGGAAACATTAGAATACCGATTACGTTGATACCATTCCAGACGCGAGCGGAATTCGAAACTGCAGCTGGAACATTTCACTCTGTTCCGTGTTCATTTCGTTATCTTTCAAGATATTTCTCAGACAGGAAGCGACTGCTTTTCAATTTTTACTCTCGAGACTGACCGATTCGCTTTCGTTCGACGATTGAGTAATCAATCATGCTAATCGAGATTCTTTTCCATTCGCCCAGACGTTTCTTGTTCCTGATTCTTTCTGTCGCTCGCGGCGACGATGGCTCGATCGCTTCCTCGCGCGACGAACAATCGCAAACGATTATAGCATCGCTGGCCGTGTTGTGCAAGAAGACGCAAAAACAAAACGTGTGTCCGGATCGATTGCTCGACGCCCGAAGGAGTAGAAAGCCTCGCGATCCTCGTGTCATCGTTCACCGTCATTTGCATGTCTCTCTCGTCTTGTTCGCGAGCTCGGCACACGCGTGTTTACGCTTCGTAACGATCCTGTTAAAAAATCAAAAAAGAATACAATGACGAGTCACGTGTTTTGTCCTCTTTGAATCTCTGTTCAACGGTGACACGAATGTGGCGATAGAGGAATGTTTTTCTTCGCGAAGAAGACTCGATGCTTGTTAAAAATTCGTCTCGTTCTTCTGCTACTTCAATGACTCATAGCTGAAGCATCTATTAAGATTTCTTTGTCATCGTGTGTCATTGCGATCTCGAAGGCTTCAGGTGAAACGGAACGAGGGCTGGACGCGTTGGCTTTTTTGCTGAAGATGCTCATGGTCGATCGCGGAACCGAGCCACGAAGGAAGCAGAAAATGAAAAGAAACCGGTTCGATCGACGAACAGATACAGAAAGGAGATTGTATCTTTGGTACCTTCCTCGTGCGTACACGCGATCCTCGCAAATAGCCGTATAATGATGGACTTCGGTGCGACAGTTTTCTAGAGAAGAACCAGATCCGAGAAGGATGAGAAACTGGAGGATTAGTTAGGGAAAGCTGGAAGAGAAACGAAATCAAAGCGAGATGTGCTTGCCGTTTCGGAGGAACAGAAGGCCGTCGTAACAGGATGGTTCACGGAAATCGGAGCAGGTTTCAGCGACCTTGATGTCCTCGCTGATGACGTCCACGACAAAAATCAGAATTCGAGACGACACGGTATGCCGCCGCACGTGGCGACGTCGACGTCGATTCTTCGGCTTGCTTATCGTTGGCCTCGATTTTTCTTTTCCTTTTTATTTCATTCACCGCGATACCATTTTCGTATGGTTGGATTGCGCTAACCCTGGTCCGAGTTGGATGAAATTTCGTGACTCGAGCGTTCCTCTTTCGAATCGCGAGAGATTCCGCGGGTCAGTTTCATTATTACTGGATCGGTAATTCATTAACGATCGAGCCAGTCCTGTTTAAACGGGTCTAAATGATAGATCGGCCACGAGGAGGATGCCGATGGGTTTCCCGGTTTTTGTCGAGTCGTCGGTCGTGCCGCCTACGACCCGGTTCGATCACGGTAATAGGCTGCCTCGGTTCGCCAAGGGCCCCCGTTGAAGCTGCAGTTGCAGTTGCAGCACGCGGATCGATTTTCTACGTGGAAACTGCACGATCCAATCGGTACTGACCCCGACGACCCCCGTCGCATGACTTGGATCCGCTGCCAGCACCAGGCCTCGCTCTTTTCGCTCGATAATAAGCCACGGATTTATTTGCCGGTACCTACCTGAACGTCGTCGAAACGAAACAAATTCTTTATTGGCTTATTTAACAGGTTGATTGGTATCGTTGATGCGGTAAGAAAAATAATATTTTATTCGAAATGACTAGTATGAGATTTCGGTCAGGTTGCATCATCATCACCTTGCTGAAACATATAATTTGCCCTAATCACTTTATTTATCTTCCTCTCAATCAATAAAGAATAAGGTAGTTTCAATACAAATTGAAACATGCCTCCCTTCATTAGGAGTTACGATGGAATTCCGAGTTCGAACAGGCAGACTGACTTGGAAAATAAATCATCTGGCAAACGTTCGAGAACCTTTTCACATTCTTCAATTAATGCTCTTAATTTGCGAAGTTTAACAACACGTTACGGTGCAAATGCAGATATGTTACCCTGCGTGTTTCCTCCTTAGCCACATTAATCGTTTAGATGCGAATTCAGGTGCTAAATCCATCTTGCCCCATCGGTCTACGCAATCGATCCAATTGATCATTCCTTACGTTTCCCCTTTGCGAACGATCTCCTTCTCCTCCCGCTCTCACTTTCACTCCATTTACCTTCTCGTCCCTCGCGATCCTTCCCGTGATTCTAAGGTCGCCTCTACCTCCCTAACTTCATCATCCTGAATCCGATTCACATTTCTCTTACGTCAATCCCATCGAGCCTTGATCCTTCTTCTTCCACTTGTGTACACTCGAGTTTTGCTTTCGTTCAAAAATCCAGTCCGACCGCGTTTCCTCCCGAGCACGCTCACTTTCCCCGTTGACCAGACAGACGCGTCCACGTAATCCTCGCGAGATTCGCCAGGGTAAACGGGGCAACCAATCGGTAGAAGCTCGAAGCGATCCAGAATCTAATCCGGTCGGATGCCCCTGGGCTTAGAAAGGCGTGGTTGCACGTACATACAACGTAGGAGAGAAGGTGTCGTCACAGACGAAGAGGACGGCTACGGCGTGTGGGTGGTGAGGAACAGAGAGTCTATGTTTCTTTTTCGATCGTCACGTTGCAAATTAGGTCGTTCAGGTTTAATGTAACTCGCTAAAATATTACACGTAAAACAGAAACGCATCGATTACCACCCTAGCAGATCTTGTCACCCTGTCGTCTCGTCTCAAGATCGTGTACATACACATCTTCGTATTAATCCTTCGGTGACGTAATCCCGGCGAACATTAAGGTCGCCCCTTAAGGTGAGGTTCACTGTACGCGAAGGAAAAAAGAAAATAAAAAGGGTAAACGCATTGGTAATGACAGAATCTTACGTAACGCGTCCCTGGTGATTCTTTTTTTATACTCGCAGTATTATTCTTGGATACGAAAGGTGGGTCTACCTGGATCCACCGGGCGAGTTATTAATCGTTATCATTTATCACTGGCCGGCTACCAATCGAGGGTGAAAGTTCCGTACTCGTTAGCGTCTCGAAGAGGTCTCTCTTTATTCGAAACGGAAATCAGGAACCAGTCGGATCGAGCGTGTCTCGAATGGAAGACAAGAACAGCACCCCGATTGTGTTAACTGCAACAGGATGCTGCACAGCCTCGTCATCGGACGAATCGACGTAGAACGCGGGACGTCCTGTCATCGGTGTCGTTGGTGAAAGAAAAGCGACAAAGGGACAGAGAAAGAGCGAGGAGGGAGGCAAATGGGTATTGTGGCACGGTGATGCAACACAACTCCGCCCCAGTTACTTGCAGAGATCTTACCGAGAGTGAACCAACAGAGAATGGAGACGAAGAAGAAGGAGGAGGAGGAGGTGGTGGAGAGAGTACACGGACTGAGGTTTATTCACGAGGAACGGGCCGGATAACTTGGCGAGATCTTTGCTACCTATTCATTATTTTGCTAAACGTTGATCGGCAAGGCGCCAAGGCCACCGGTTCGTATCTCCAACTCGCCATTGTTCGGAAATATTCGCCTAGCTTAATGAGCACGCATGGGCGGCCACGCACTTCGATCCAATGCTCGAAGGGTGAGACTATCGATCAACACAACATTTATTGCTCATTTTCCTTCGATCGGACAGAAGAAAAATTAAATAATATCCCGTAGGCTTTTGCTAGCTGGTACGAGTGTACTTTATTGATATCAAGATACGTTCGAGATACCGTACACAAGTGAATGGTTTTAGTTTAGACGAAGAAACATTTGTTCAACCCTTTCACTACGGTAATATTCGTTGAAAGAATTGAAAAATCTTTAAACTATCCGAATGTTTGCATTAATTCGAATTCTCGCGTTGAACATCGATACGTTTGTAAGTAGGAAGTTTGCGTGTTTCACAATTACCCTGATCGATTACTTCGCATGTGTCGTCAATTTAATTAAAAGGGCTGTATAAATAGGCGCGATAAACAGACGAGTTGCGCGACTTGCTCAATGCCGGATCTAACAATAAGAGAGACACCAGTGTAGGAAGGTAATACTAGGCTGCACGATACAATTATCGTTATTTACGCTCGCCTTTAATCCACGACGCGGAACAGAGGACAATTCAGTCTGTTCAATTAATTTCAATACGCTTCTATCGTGCCTGTCCTCGTATCACTCGGGGAAAAGAAAAAAAACATGGTTCAGAGGATATTAACCCCCACACGTCCCTTAGTTTCTTAACATCGTTTGTCCCTTTGAACATTCCTATAACAAGATTTTCGTCCTGATAAGAAGAGAGAGGGTTTCTGGTTCGTTAACGGTGGTTCACGTCATCGTGGAAGTAGGATTACGCAGCTGGAGGAGCAGAGAGGCGGAAGAAGGCAAAGTAGCGATAAATTTAGTGGAACGTTAGAACCGAATTGCACGCGTTAGGACTAGGTGTAGGCGGGTTATATTGCTCGAGCCGGCGACCCACTATAGACTATTGCACGCCGCGGAGCAGTAAAGGAATTTAGCCTTATAAATCAGCAACATGACTGCACCGTGCCACACCTTTCCCTTCTTGGGGCAATCACGAGTCGTCACCGTATCGGCAACATCCCTGCCCGCTCAGGCTACGCTTACCGTCCTCCTCGAATCCTTTGTCTATCCGACCACGATTACGTCGGTTACGAAAGCTCGGAATTTTGGACACCTGCTACTGGAATTCGTTTTCCAATCGCGATGCGAAAATTTCAACGTGAAAGATTGAAAGCTAAACGGTCGTCTTCGAGTGGGATCCGGGATAGAGCAATGAGAAAATTACGACCGCGAAACGTCCCTTTCGGCATGGAAACTAGAATCTAGGACGCAACGAAACAAGGAAGAGAGGCTGCTCACCGCCCGCAGCCAGGATCAAGATTTAAACAGTATCGGTATAATCGATGCACCCCGAAGGGCGCATGCAAGCCACCGAGCAAAAAGATTTTCTACAACTACAAAACACGCGACGACCGCTCGAACCGAAGATAAATCGATGCTGAATAAATCAAAGACGGATACGTGGGGAAACATGTAATAGATATATCTATCAATGCACCGTTCGAGCTAACGTTTCAAACAAATTACCTCATTAATAAGATTTCGAATTTATTATACAATCGAACTTGTGGAAATATAATAATTCAATGAGGACATGATATTATTTCGGCAGAGTGGGACACAAGCAAAATATTGGATCTACGGATTAGAGAAACTCGAAAATTCTCTAATCCGATTAGCAGCAGGTAACGAAAAGAAAATTGCGAGTACTCTTACTCCGTTAATGAGATGCGGGGGCGAAGACGTCTCATTAATAACTGTTTCCTCGTTGAATTTGCCGAAAGGGCCAGCAACGAAAGGACCGGTTGGGTCGACTACAGGCTCGGGTCTTAATTGGCTCCTGTGGAGAGATACTCATTGTGTGTGTTCACAATGGCCGCGAGAAAACGCGGTGAAGAAGGACAGACGTCGAAGGTGCGCGTCCTTTTGAACCCTTGCAACGATACACGGAATTTTAACGAACGAGATTTCTTCGATCGTGCGGCGATTTCCTCGGTTTTGCCTGACTCTTTTAGCTCGTCCAGTCCAAGAGAGTAGAATGTTACCGCTAAGTACAGAGGGGGTCGAGTTAGGTATGGATTAGGTGAAAATGGCGATCGGCGAATCTTTGCTTGGATAGACGGAATTTTAACGAACGGTGTTTCTTCGATCAATTCCTGTCGCTTCCTGAACCGTTTGATCGGTATGATTCGACGGCCAACACCACTTGCGACCACTTTCGAAAGTTTTTCCTCGCTCGATGGGAATTCGAGAGGGCAGAGGAGCGAAGGGAAATTTTAGTTGAAATAATTTAGATTCTGTGCTCTACTTTCGCGATACATCTATCCTATAACAAATAGTCTTTTAATCGATTCACCATATTAATACTTTCATTGACTTTTTACATCGGAATCCAATCAATTGTTCATTTGTTTATCTATTACTTTCACTAATTTTCTATATCCAAATCTAATCCTTCACTTTCTCAGGAACAAAGAGAACTCTTTTGACTGGCACAGTGGAAACAGACGTATATAGTCAGACACTTTACTAATCAAAATTCTATTTCCTTCTCTTAATTATTTCTGATCCCCTTACGCTTTCTCGATGAATGTGCATCTGTGGTGTAGAAATCTAATCTACTAATGGTACATATAGCATGAAAATGATGTAGAATGACGCGGTGATCGTCTAGGAACCGGCTGGATTCGCATGCGTGACCTGTCCTTAAGCGTCGCGATTCAGGCCGGGCTAAAGGTAAATGTTAAGAGAGACACACCAGCCACTCCGATCTGCATAATTATATTCACGCGTTACATAACGCCTGTTATCCGGTTATCTTGGCGTCGTACGTGTACCGTTCCGCCGTGAAATTTCTTTTGCTCGCGCATCCAAGACCGCCTCGAACCGTGTGAAAATCGGCTCGCATAATTTCCGAACCATCGCTGATAACCATCGAATATTCCATCGAAATAATCTACATTGATTTTCTCGGATCGTTTCGCCCCCATAGTTTCATACTTTCCTTATAATCATTGTTTTTCATCGTCTCGTTTATGATCATTGCGCAAATCTTGAACATTTATACATTCGTAATGGTGTTGGAGTATTTATCGAGTAGGAAACAGGAAAACCGGTTACCGAAGCGTTTGCCCCGATGAAAATTAGATTGTTTTTCTCCTTTCGAGGTTGACGAAGACTGAAATCGCAGGGTCCGTGACCCACTACTCTTCTCTTTACCTCGGCGAATTTATGACGTTTGCGTGACGCGAAATTTGATGACTGACGGTATTTGATTGTCGAAAAAGACGTCGGTGAATGATATTGTATGGAAGTGGTCGGATCGTGGAGGTCATCGATGACCAACACTTGCACTTTTGAATCATCGAAAGAAATGAAACGGTGGTGGTATCGGTTCGCCAAAGAGTCAGAACGCTTCGGGTGCAGCCTTTCGAGCTGAAAGCAGAAAGAAACAAAGAGCGCGATGATGCGAGAGGAGGAAAAGGAGGGACATAGAAGCGGATGCTAGCTAGGAGGCAGACAGTCACGTTCCCGGTTGCTGGCTGCCGGTTTACTAGCTGCTTTCTTGGCGACACGCCCTGCCCTGATAACACCCACACCAGTAAAGATAAGCCGGTATTAATAGATCCGTGCGTCCCGTACCTTTCGCAACATCGACCGCTGCAGCTCTCGGGCGCGCAACGTTCACGCGGAAACGCCGACGCGATAGTGCCGGCTCCGTTGGATGCGTTTTTCCGAAAAACTCTCGTGAAAACAGTTAAAGAGCAAAGGGCTACGGAATCTCGAGTAACTATAAATCGCGGAAGTGGCTAGTAAGCAAAAGCCGTGATAATTATGCTTAATCGTAATAATTTGTAGCGAACGGCTTAACGATAACCGATAAGAGGGATCGTTTAGCGAGGATTACTCGCTCCCTTTTTTTTTTTCTCTCTTCCTCTGCTTTTCTCAGCAGGCTTATTGAATTTCTACACCGTGGCCGACCAGTTTTCCCATGTCTTACAGATCAGGATGCAATTACCTACACCGTGACGCCGTTTCATACGTTCGCCGGCAATTAACGCGAATATTCGACACGGTTCCGAGATGATACACGCAATTATTTTCTATACTATTTGTTTTTTCTTTTCCAAATTATCCTTTAAATTGAATTATTCTGCTTCTTATCGTGGACGCGAGACTTGTATACACGGACGGAGGCGAAACTTTGTAGCTTTATTTAATTTTCTTACCAGAAATTTGTTCGATCAAACTGATTTGTGTATTGGATGGTGCTAGTACAATTGATCCAGTGCGAACGTAATAAGTCTGATCAAATCATGTTGCAATCATGTTACCAACCTGGTGCTGGGAATATCTCAGGTTGCAACCGCAAAAGGTTAATATATGTGATAATTTGATAGTCTTAATAGTCTCGTCAGTCCCGTTAGCTTAATAGTTAAACAATCTTGAAACATTATTGGTTTTTAAGAATAGAGACTACGTTAATTGTATCCATTCGTTTCCTCGTTGCAAGTTTTTTAAGTAGTAGAAAATACGAATACGCCGACATCCTACTATTATAAAATGATTTGAATTATCCCAATCTAATGATCTAACAGAATGCATATTATGCATCAACCAAGGTAGATCTCGATCCGGGTACAAAAGATCCACCGATTTCTCGTTTCGCTCGTTTATCGTTCGTAATATCTTTATCCGAGCCACTCCTCGGCTACGTTTGCGATCATTAAATCTTGTACTCCATTCAAAAAGAGGGGAAAAAACCTCGCAACGATCCGATGATAGGAGATCGATTACTTTCCAGACGAACGTTACACGCAGATGTTTTTGCCAATCGTGGAAAAGTCGAGCCTCCATGCCGAACTGTGCTGGATTACGTAAATCGCTTGTTTTTCGTGTTCAACGATCTACGCTCGCGCAAATAATCGTCAAATTATCGCGGAACGAAACGAGACTCGTCGAGGGAAACGTGCTCTTAGAAAATTACCAATTAATACGCGCCCTCGCCTTTCCCTGCGCGCTGTAACAACGATTTTTCAAGGTGCTTGCACCTGCATGAATCAGCTTTCCTTCTCTGGTTCTTTGTTTTTTCCTTCTTTTTTTTTTATCTACCGTCATTCGTTTCGCAATCGGAACTGCTCGACTCGCGACGTTCAGCGAAACGACGTCAAACGTCGCGTAACCCGTTTGCAGCGTTTCAGTTGCTGATCCTTGAAGATCGAAAGGATTCTGATCTTCGTAGTTGTAGATTGTATGAAATTAATGAAGAGTACCTAATACGAAGCTTCAGTTTTTCGCCTAAAAAAAGGGGTCAATTCGCTTCGCCTGTTTCATGTTTTGCCAGGATAAAAGATAGAGTCGCTAACGACACCGTTCACATTTGGACCTTGAGCCTGATTTGGCAATTGATTTTGAGTAGATTTCCGATTCGTTCCGCTTCTGTTTTGCTGGTTTCTTAATGAATCAATCTCGGCTGGATCGAGTGTCTATCCGCTGTGGGGTTTCGATCGACTTCTTTTTCGACTTCCTTCGGGAACGACATCTGGTTTCGCAAACAGAACTCGTTATTTCGTTACTAGATTTCCCTGCAACCTGCTCGCGGATCCGCGTGGCGAATGTTAAGGGGATCTACTTGGGATTCTGAAAACGGCGCGGAACGATCGGCGCCGAGAGAGGAGCACGCACGCTCGTTTCGCGCGATTCCGCGCCGATAACGGAACGTCGTCGTCGTCGCTGGCTCTCGGTACCAGCCCCCTTTCGCGGGACCAAGTAAAAGTAGAAAAACTTCTTCCTCGTGTTTCGCATCACGAACTTCGTACAGCCTCTGAACCGGATTCGAAGAGAAATGCGTCGCGCGACGCGTTTTTTTGTTGCTGAAATTGCAACATGTCTTTGACTCGAAATCGCTGACGAAGAACTTTGGTGGTCGCAAACTTCACGGAATTTATTACCTTTTTTCCATCTCGGATACCCGAAAGTTTGCCCAGTAAAAAGTGATAAATGTCTTATAATGTCTTAAAATCTTGAAGACTTTATAAAGGATTGAAAGAAAGAAAAAAAAAGGAAACAAACAAATGTACTTACCCTTTTCTAATTAGGAAAGTAGATGTACTTACTCAATATCCCACACATTCGACCTACATTTCGCTTGAAAGTTCACCCACCGAATTGCCACAGAAGCAAAGATCTCTCGTCATAGAGACGATCGGCATCGCGGCGTATCGCAATCGGGGTCCCGATTAAATCAAACTATCCCGTAGCCTGGCAAACGAGCACGCCCTTCTTCTCGAATTAAACAACCATAAACGCTGGTATTACGCGGTCGGTCACGTCCCCGTTGGAATGGGCCGTAGGAACGATTAACCGGCAAAAATTGCACCGTGAAAAGGCCGTTTTCGCGAAGGGACGAAAGTTTCGATCCGCTGCGCCGCGCCGCCCCGGCAGACCCGTTAATCCGATTACCCGTTCGCCGCGTAATGGACGGACCTCGTGATCCCCGACGAGGGAGAGGCAACGGTGAACCGAGTCATCAGGTTGCAAATGACCTCTGTCTACCCGTTGAATTAACGGATCCTCTTCAATTTCAGGGTAATGCCACGGTTAAGAAGAGATGCTTACGCCTACGGCTTCGATTGCACGCTACTCCCTTTGAGCCCAAGGAACGAAGCGGACCACGGGTAAGTGGTTATTCAGAAAAAAAGAAACGAAATCGTGAAATTTGTTTGATCCCTCGGTTCCCAGGCGAAATAAGGGCTATCGAAAGGAATATTCCCGTAAGTAGGTAAGAAAATGGAACCTTGAAACGAGCGCCATAGGTACGTGCTTCGAACGAATCGAACAAAACGAAAAACCGGTTTCGCCCTGTTGCACGATTACTTTCGGTAATAATTTATTTGGTCGATAATTCAATGGCAGAACGCATACATTGGATCGTTTATTACCCGCGAATCGAGCGTTAATTTCTACAAAGAAATATTGGAAGGATCCAACAGCTCGACCGGCGTCTTACAGTGAACGCACTCCGTCGTGTTTATATCCACGTAATACGCCGATTAATCGTACAGAGACCGACATTAATCATCGAGCAAACTTTGATAGATACCTATTTCTTTTTTTTTCTTCTTCTTTTTTTTATTATTCAGGTACAGTCACTGCAAATCCGTTTAACGCGTCAAATACTGTAAATTTTTCATTAGAATGGAGTAACATCTTCTAATGATTCCTTTTCGAAAGATCACAATAGAACAAATTGATCGAAGGAAGTTTGTCTCGATCCTTTTACGAGTTGGTGTCGAAGCAACGCGATGGCGCAAATCGACCACCCTACCATTCGTCTTATCGACGCGAGCGCACACGGAAACGTGGCGTAACGAAATAACGAGTTCTAATTGCGAAAGCAGATCTGCAGGCCAGGTGGCGAGAAAAAAACGACGAAGGTGCACCCGGCACCTGATTCATTTGAGTAGATAACGATCTATGACGCAGATACGCGAGCGGGTCGCCTTTAAAAATCGTTCTTCCACGCCTCGATCTCTCGCCCTTTCCACGCCAGTTCCATGAGCCGGCTGTTTTCTTTCTCCTTCGTACGATCAATTCTACCGCCTTTTTTTTTCTTCCTCTGTTCCGGGCGCGATGAAATTGCTTCTTTGTACGTAGGTATC
Organism: Osmia bicornis bicornis; assembly: GCF_907164935.1. Lineage (NCBI taxonomy): Eukaryota > Metazoa > Arthropoda > Insecta > Hymenoptera > Megachilidae > Osmia > Osmia bicornis. The sequence continues at coordinate 7,412,917 of NC_060227.1, forward strand.
ATTGGATCGATACCCTGATAACGATTATTGAAACACCTTCTGTCATAAATTTTCCATGTTTACGTCACGATACGCTTATGACCGTATTATGCAAATTCGAGGCTGTTCACCATTTCATGGTGTAGGAGTTTGTTTTGATTTAATCTTTGCAAGATTGAGAACCTCCCTTATTCGAACTAATAGCCAGACCCACCGGTGACTTAGAAGTTGCTTCTGTAAAAAGTAACTTGTATTTTTTGTACTCTTGTTGTAAATTCAATTAAGGTGCATGAGAACATAAAAATTATTATTATTTTTTTTTTTTTTTTTTTTTTTTTCAAGTATTTTCGACTTCTCAGCGTTTTGGTAACGAGCGATAAATCGATTTTAGATTCGAATGATATTACACAAACGCTGCTTATCAAAACGTGAAACTGGTTATGATTCAGATTTGATAAATAATTACCGGTTAAGTTGGATACGTTAACACCGCGAAACGTTCGAACAACGAGCATGGAAATCGCAATCGGGTGGTCGGCTGATTCATGGATCGACGATTCCGTGTTTCATTAAAACCGAAGAGAAAAGACTGTTATTAGCTAATTGGATCTCGAGCAGGAAGGTAAACGTTGCGAAAATGATTTTTCTTTGCGTACTAGCGCCGATCGTTATCAAAGTGGTCATGTCTGCAACCGAGGCTGATAAGAGGTTTATTATCGCGTCGTGTTCATAACGGATCCTTGCATACGTAAAAGGAATCGCATCGAGTACTGGGGATAATCTTGAACATCTCTTAACGAGAGCATCGACTGTACCTAATGCGTCTCGAATTGAATCTGTCCTTTCAAAAAAACCAGTACCTACTTGGTTTTCTTTCCAAATTCGACAAAAATTGTACGATTATATCCTGGCAATCGCGATTGATTATCCTGGTAAATACGATTATACTCTAGTGTTCAAGTTCATAAAAAGAGATGATAAGTAAACGCGTGAATGACCACCCAGAAATGTTCATCCACACCTCCGGGAACCCGTAGCGCACAATCTCAGCATGAGAATATTGCCATAATATTGTGCGAAAATGGCCGGTGCAATGGAATCGTTGGTGAGAATTATAGAGAGCAGCCCCGTCCCGACTTATCGTCCTCGTCGGGGTTTATGGCAAGTTAACGAGTTACTGACTGCGAAGCAGATCGCCGCACGATAAACTCTGCTCCGCTATTCCCGGTATTTGATAAACTAATTGGCCGATCCGCGGTTCGTCGTAGCGTTTCAATCAGCCGTCCCGTTATCGCCGTTAACAGGTTTCCTCCGACCACTCGGCCAGTTCTCACACGCGCGTATCCTTCTTCCTCGATCGTCCTGCGATCCTTTCGATACCGATTCCCGTCGCGATCGGTCGCGTCTTTCGCAGGCATTCGTCTTAAAAAAGTTGTCTCTTAACCGTCCATTAATTAGATAGTCGTGAAGCGATGCGATTAGACAATTCTTTTTGCTTCTCCTTCAAACAGATGACGACTAGATGGCCGAGACTCGACTTACTTAGATCTTATTGTTAGATATAACTTCAACGTGTTTCGATGCGACACGTTTGGAAATGTTGCTCGAGAAGAAGCCGCGAAACGGGAAAACGATCGATTCGAAGGATCCCCGTTTCAGATAGACTGATCAGACGCAATTCATACCGGCTTTCACCTATTTTATCATCGAATCTGGTACTCGTCTTCCCGTTCGCGTTTCGTCATTGACGATAGAAGAGCACTTTCTAGGTTTCTTTGTTTGGCGTGGCCGTTCGACAAGGCTAATCCTAGGTGATGGATAGGATCGATTAACCGTTCATCGCTACAATTTCCCAGCAGATGTTCCTCCAAGATCGTTCCACGTTTCCGGATCTAGTAAGCCGCGTTCGAAACGTTGCTTCGATTAATCCCGCGTCCGTGGCTTTCACCTGTTTCCATGTGACGCGAAACACGTGCCGCGGCTAGCGATTCATAATCGAGGCGAGTCCGAAATCGAACCGAGATCGTTAAGCGATCGATCGACTTTCTATTTTATGCAGCAACCGGTGAGGGGAGATTCTATTCCAGGCAGGAAATTGTTCTGTATCGGTTGTCGTAAGAAGTGTGATGCACGGACAATTGCCGTACTGGTACCATTGATACCAGAATGCTTTTCAGTCGATACACGAAAATAAATTCCTACCATTCCTCGAAGACAATGGGGATAAAATGAAAATGAACTAGGCTTGAAAGGTTGATGTTTGCATAGGTAGTTAGAGAAGGACCGTAGATGGAAGCCGATCTGGTCGGCAGCAAACGTGTCCAGATGGGCAGAAATGACAGTGCCAGGCGTCAGGCCACACGTAGGCAGATAATGAGCAGTGAGATACGTGTACGAGTGTACACACAGGGATGTAAATGATAGGCTAACATAGGAAATGCCAGCTACGGCGCTATGCATCATCCCAGGTGGCCAGGTGTCAAGAGCTAGGGGACACACACTCATTTCGCGACAGTCGCTCGGCATTGTGCCACCGAATCACGATTAAGGCTGATCGACCTTATACGACCCGATCAACCTTAACCGGCTGCTTCGTATCGCGTTCCTTCCGTGTCTTCGGACACACGCGTGACAAATGGCTGATTTCAGGGTCGAGAGCTGCTCGACAAACGTTGAATGAGAAACGATTAAGGGAGCAGAAAGGTCCTCCTTTTTTGTCCCAACGTTGCACCGTTTTGCTATAATTCGTATTCCCTTTCCTACATTTTGATGATCACTTAGGTCTGTCTAGGATTCGCCAGACGAACAGTAGAATATTCTGCAATCATCCGTTTCCTCGTCTCGTCGTTACGGTTTAAGTAATCATTTCCTTCGAAAGCCATAATGAACACCGGATGAGAGGCAGTCGAGAAAAAAAGAAGGAATGTTTCACCTCTCCTTCGTCGATCGAGCGTTTCAAGGAATCGTAGAAAACAGTATGGAAGAGGCTCGGAAATTCGTCATGGTGGCCTCGCTGAGAAAGGACAACGGAATCTATTCGTACGCGATATAATTGACCGACTTGTCACGCATCGTCACCATCTTGACGTCTAGGCACGTTCCTGGAGAACGAGATTCGAGGCCAAATGGACCCTAATCTTCCACGGTGAGGCATCGGAAGACTCGGGATCCGAACGAAACCGTGAGAAACACCTCCGTCTTCTCTTCTTCCTGCAATCTTTCGTCCGACTTTTTCAACAGCCCTCCCGCAGATTCTACCTTAGCCTAATAGTTTCTCTGGAAACTCGACGATACCCCTTTTTCGTTTCCGTTCAGGCGCCTGAGATAGAATTTCAGAGACTTTTTCGAGAAGTTACGTAAAATATTACTATCGAATAAGATATTGTATTTCTTTCTGCCACTAAAGTCAAAGGAAACGTATGCATCGCGGGGTTAAAAGGCAGCTCTGGTATCGATATTCCACTCGAGAATCGATGTCAATGCACGAGCTCGGGTTCGAACATTAATTTATCGCGGCACGCGATTACTTTCTCGGCTCGTTGTTTATTCGCCGCTGAAAGTCGCGGCTCGTCGACGCCTCACCGAATAAATTCCGACCGTGTAGGCAGAAGCCAGTTTCAATTGTCGCCTCTTCTCGACCGGTCAACGAACGACGAGGAAAGTCGACGAAATTGCAGTGAGAAGGAGAGAAAGGAGAAGCATGGACGAAGCTCTGGCAGAGTGCGACGTGTTGCGATCCAATTAAGCCCGACGACGAATTCGCGAATAAATCTCTCCGAGAAAACAGCCACTTTCTGCTCGCCGCGTATAATAATTCGGCACTGTCGGTCAGCTTCTTGTTAACGATTTCACGTCCTGCACCCACCTACGTCTCTGTTGTTCGTGAAATTGCCGGAGTCTTTGGGTGTAACGACCGTCGTGAATGTGGAACGACATAAGATTTGCGAATAAATCTTCGGTATTTTTGACGAAATATATCTCTGTATATCTCAAACGAAGTTCTTGACTCAAGGGATATCTCAAAAACGTGCTAATTACCCGGAACTGCGATTCACCCTAATTACTTGGAATTGGTCACAGGTGCCATTGAGTAGCAGAGCTCGAGACAAATTCCTTTATTTAAATGAAATTAAAAGGAATTGGAAAGATGCCGATAAGTTGGTAGCGAGGTTTGCGATCGAGGATCGAGAGGCAACGGTGGATCTGGATGCCTGCATCCGCGAGCGACGTGGAGCGAATAGTAGGGCGTGGGGTGGCTGACTACTCCTCGGGTCTAGATCGGTGCCGCAAGGTGGTCTCAGGTGGGGAGTTAACGGCGCAGTGTCGGCAGGAAAGGGAGGGAGCGACGACTTAGAAAGTGAAACTGAAAACGCCAAGTCGGATGCGAGAGGACCCCACCCTGGCGTGGTCTACTCGCACACGTACACACGGACGCGGACGTTCTGACGCGATCTTACCGTTCGTGCAAAAATTCCCGCACACCGGTACCAGCGCCACTGGAGATTGGAAATTTTGCAAAAGTTCAGATTTCCGCCACGCATGCTTCCTGTTGGCTCAAGCGTTGACTTTGTTCACTGATTATCGAGTAAACTTCGAATTTCATCGATCGAAGGAATAGGAAGACTAGTTTAGCGGTAAAAAGTAGCGTAGCGAAAGGGTTAAAGAGAGCTGCGGCGAACGGCAGGATCGATGGAAAAAAGGGACAAAGGATGACGAGTGGAAGGAGGCGACGAAAAAGCAAAAAACTCTTCCCCTTCACTTTTCCCCGCGGCCGAGGTACGACCAGAAGAACCTAGTCTACCCATACGAAAGCAGAAAATCGGCGACTCGACTTCGTCCTCGAAGGAGTAGGTGTACCAGGACACGTCGTCGCGCGAACAGACCATTCAGGAAGGAGGGGAGATGTTAGAAAGTAAAACCGAAGAGTTAAACTTCCACCGACGGCGAACCCCACCCTGATGAAGCGGCGCTCCGCTCCTGTTGCACTCCGCCACACAACACACACATGGCAGCTAAGCTGTTTCTCTCCCATACAGACACGTGCACGCTTGATTAGCGAGCGACTAGCTGGCAGGCATCCGTGGAAATGTGGTGCAGCTCGCGGACGATTCTCAAGAGCAAAGTAAAAGTGGAACGGCTCGAACCGAGTCGCCAGCTTTTTTCCGCAACGTGAAAAGAAGCATCTTCCCGTTCCTTTTTTACTTCTTCGGCAACTCGAGATGCCGAAAGGGAAACTGCTGGTTGAAAGTATCTTTACCGATCAGAGCTTCTCTATTACATTTATTATCGAGCAAAATTGTTTGAAATGGCCTGCGAATTCAGGGATTCGTTAACCCTTTCATTATGCAACGCGGCATATCAAATGGTAGCTGCGTGTTAAGGGTGACTGTAATCACTCGGTAGGTACTAATCACATACGAAACGGTAATAAAGGAGAGTCGAAAACTCTCTCTTTTCTGAAAATGCAAAGCTGGAAGAACTGGAGGCTACGCTCTTCCTCGTTCCCGAAGAGAAACACAGCGTTCGGAGGGATAATTAAGAGGGTATCGAGCCGGGCGTCGAGGTATCGATGGTAACCACGAAACAACGTATTTACGAGTACATCTGTTTATCCTGTTAAGGCGTATCGAGGCATTCCTGCGTGAACGAACCGGGACGATCCCTGGTAGCGGACTGCCCTGTGCAGCTGGGATAATGGGTCACCGCTTTCGCACTGGCACACCTGCGTTCCCTCGCTTTCTTACCTTTCCGTTTAATTTCCTGCGACTCGTAATCCTCGAACCGCAAATTATCCCAGGACACGCGTTTGTGAAATTCGCAAGGACAAGAGCAATCCGAATCGTGAATCGTTCGTTAAAATGGCAGCTTGTGTTCGTCGATTAGAGTACAGGACGCATTAGTGAAATTTGTTCGGGAGGAAGGACAAGACGAATCGTTTCTGTATAAGCGTTGTGGAATTAATTAGCTTGTGTACTGTTGGTCGTAGCGGCAATAAACCCTTTTCTCGCGCCCACGTCTCGATTCAGGAGGAGCTATGAGAACGCTGAACCGTATCTCACGCGTCTTCCACCTCCCACAAGTACTATCTTGTACCAGACATTTAGCGCCCATTGAGAAACATCGCGGACGATGCTGCGCCCTCCCGCCTTCGTTTGCCAACATGCGGTTAACCGCTTCCTAGGGATGTCTCTTCAACCTTCCATGCTTCTACGTTGAGGAACGAACTTTCTTTTTCGATTCTCTGCGATCTCGTGTCTGTTTTGACGATAATTAAACAAACGATTCGTCAGGTTTCGATGGAAGATGATCCCCCCATGATAGCGAACGTTGACTTCAGGCTATTGCAACGATATCGTCCGTTCACCGAATGGTAGAACAACTTAGCCAGAGGACAAGGCTTCCCACGGCATAAAAAGCGAGGATTCTCCTGTCCCGTAAACGGTTCGGATGTTCCCTTGGCCCATAAATGGCGCGGCACAGTAGTGGCGGCAAACGGAGAGGTTCGTATCAGCAACAGGCATCTCAGGCACCGTGTACCTACCGATGTGTTCTTACACGTGTGGGAAGAATGTGGAATATCGCGAATGGAATGAAGCAACCCGGGACACGCCGCTTGTAATGCTCGTTCGACCGTGCGCTCTCGAGCGCGAACGTACACGCTCTTACACCGGGCCCGTATATACTCGTCGATGTGCTCGATTGCGCGTGTAACCGTATAATGACCGAGAACAAAACGCCGCGAATTACCGCCGCGTATCACCTTCTTAAAGCGGATTCTTCCGCCAGTATCGTTCGCTCCTTAAGTTAGGAAGGCACCCGAATCGATTTCCCTATAGATACCGAGAATCCGTCCGAAATTGAGGGAACCACTACCTATCGTTCCGAGATCTTCAAGATGCCACTCCCCTTTTCCTTTTTAAGAGGGTAGTGTGATGAATAGAACGACAGGTACTGAGTGACGATGACTGAAAAGACTGTTAGACGGCACGATAATCACCGGTGTGTCCCAAGAGGGAACGTGGTGACACGTGGTGAATTTCTCGGTAACGCGCATCCGTCGAAACAATCAAACGTGCCCACTGATTCGTTCGTACCTGTTTACAATGCTGCAAAATAAGACCAACTACGTGGGACTCGGGTAATTACATAGAGGAGTACCTCCGTTCGTTCATATACTTTGCGTAATCGGCCGTCCCGAATTACTTTGAGATTAACATTCTTCGCGATGGTCGTACCGTTTGTTTCCAGGCAACCTCTTAATCCCGTTGAGGATACTTCGCATGCCAGAACAATAATTTCCGGCCGAGTGAAACGAAAATACATTGTAATTTGCTATTCTATTAACATTCCTATCGGTAATAAATACCTCTAAACATCGCGCGGCTTGTTATTAATGAAATTATCGATTCTCTAGCTAAAATTGAAACACTGATGATAACGTGTTTTGAAATCAATCATTCGAGGTAACCATTGGTAGGAAAAAGTTTTTGGATGACCTAATGGTAGCTGGACATCGTGACCAAGGCTGACGTCATCTGTATCGATCGAAAGCGATCGAATATCGCAATAATTACGGTCGATTCGTAATCGAGCCAGTCGATCTAGACACGCCGACTGAACAGAGAGGAAGAAGGAAACCGGTCAAAGAGTGAAACCGTCTCGATCGACCAATAGAAAAGATACAGATTAACGAAATTAGAATCAAGATCAAATAGAACAGTCGTTAGACGAGATTAGATGATCTAGTAGCACGTGGACGAGCTTTGTCGAAAGGTAAAAGAAGACTCTCTCTCTGTTCTCTTGGAAAGGAGACTTCTACTACACTTCTTTTCTACGATGGTTGTTGCTCAACCAAGCAATACCGCGAAAGATTTTGTCGTTTTCTTCTTCTCGAGCGATCGATCCGAGCGAAAATAATTCGCTTGTCCAGGAAGTTCCAGCTACGCTTGCGTAACTACGAAAACTTCGGATCTGTCGACATTCCTTCCTTCACTTAGGTCCTCGGTAAATTGCATGAAAGGAATTTTTTGTGGACTTGAATTGCTCTGCTAGAGTTTACTTTCATATTCCTCGAGATAGAATCTCGGATACCTATTACCAGTGTCCCGATATTAATGGGAGAACAATGAACGAACATCGTGTACTTAAATTCTTCCTCGAATTGCTCGAAATTCGAAGTTTAGATCGAACTATTAAACACGTTGTCGACGGGGAGCTAATTAAAATTCTTCGGTAGAGAGAAAGGCCGTAGAGCAGCCAGTGGCCCAGTTATGATCGAGAGCAAAAGAGAGGTTATTACCAAATGCGATCAGCAGATTAGGCGTGCGTGAAGTGGGTGGGTACACCGGAGGCATCCAGTTTCTTTCAATTGCGCCATCCCGAGAGCTTTCAAGGACCCTCCGGGCTGACCATCGAATACCAGACGTGGAAAGCGATAATTTCGCCTGGCCATTTCACATTTCGCGGCCTAAACGAGCCGCTAATGGAAAACAAGAATTCGTGGAGAAATAAAAAAAAATATTGCACCTTTAGAGTTCTACGACACGCGATTGTCTATCCGTCGTGTCAGCATCCGAAAGACCGCGAGCAGAACGGCATACCTTTGGTGCGGCGATCGAGTCGCGACATTGCAAAACCGATAGATCGCGAGGCACACGATATATCGGGCGTATATCAGGTACCGTTGCGGCCTCGCGACGTACCTGGACGCCAATGTAAAATGTGAAACCAGAGACGCACCCTATTCCGTAGGAAAAACAATACCGTTTTATATGTAAATCTACACCGCTGGTGTGCACCGAGTTGTCGACGACTATCGTCACATCGTCCTCCGCGATAAACTTGGACAAAGTTCCAAGTCGAAGTTCAGCAAGTTGATCAGCGAGTTGATCACCGAGCAGCTGGTAATTTGCTGAATAGAAACACTCGGTTGATTCACCGATCGGAATCTAGAGAGCGCGTTCCCTTGCCAAATTGGTCAAACGTATCACTTTGTAGCAGAGTTTCAATGTACCATTGGTATCGAATCTGATGATTAGAAAATGTAACAGTTGTATTCCGAGTAATTGCAATTTTTACGACTCGGCGGTCAGGTTAATTCCCTCGAATGATAACAGAATTATCGCTTCATTCAATGACCGTAATTAACGATAACGGGAGGTACTGTTAAACGGCCAGAGGCGATCGTGCAAAAAAAAGAAAGAAAAGAAGAAATGCATTACGTGCAACAGGCGTTACGTGGACGCAACCATGCGCTTTCGTGCACGCGCGCGTGCATGCATGTACCCGCACTTCTGGTGGCGGAATGATAGATCAACCGTCTCGATACCGATCTCGGGCCGAGAAAAGGGTCCGGAACCTGGTGCACGCTGCTACACCGCCTCGCGAAACCTTTCTCCCGTTCTCTTGAACGATATTTCAATGTAACGTTTGATACGTTATCAATTACCCGCACCTTTCTCGCCTTACGTCACGCGAATTTGCCAGATTTTTTTTTTCAACCTCTCGTATTTCACTGCTTGCTTTACCAATCGCCTTGACAATGTTCCACGAAGATTCCGCCAGCTGGTTAATCCTCCAATGACAAATCACCCGTAACTTTATTATAAAAATCTTCATTTGTTCCTGTAACTTTGACTCCCGGCATTTTTTCTGCGCCGAAGAAAAAGGTTGAAAATAAAACTGATAAAAGATTCTGATTGATGATGCAGTAGCTGTTGGAACAGCTTCTTACGCTTCTCCTTCCACGACGAATAAGAAGAAAAAAGAGGTGTCACCCGATGCGTGTTCCTGTTCATGTTCATAATAAACACGTTCACGTGACGATAATGGATCGCAAGAAAAAAAAAAAGAGAGAGAAGAAAAAGAGGTGAGACGATGTGCTCGATGTACCAAAGAAACGCTCGAAGGAAATAAGGTTCTCCGCGAACGACGTAACAAGCTGTGATTCATTTTTCTGCCGCGGTTGGCCTTTGAGATCGAGATCCCTATCGAGGATGGTTCGGTCCGATGCATCACTGCGCTCCGGTGCAGCGCGTGTGCACGCACGCGCTCGTGACCACGCGGCTTGGGTAGATGTTCATCTCGCTGACAGCTACGTAGGCATACATTATGCGTGTCCATATGCACCGCCGCGCTGCATAAGCGCCAACTGCTCCTCCCACTGAAAATGCATCATCGTTGCACTGACCAATCGAAAGGAAACGGTGCTAGTTTTCCCCCTACCGTCACGCGTCGACGACATCGCGACGCGTCGTGAATTACGCTCACCATCGAGCCGAAAACGCTGTTCGAGCAAGAATTGAAAAAAAAAAAAAAGAAAATGAAGTCAAGCGTCAATCGGGCATAGCTCGAACGATTAAACAACAGAATTTCCTTCGCTCTGGTCGCGAGGTGTTTTCGCAACGATCCAGGATCTACAAAAGTCGAAGTCGTGCGACCAGTCAGACCCAGGCCAGGGTCTGGACCAAGATTAAAACGGTTAACTAACGATGCCGTTAAAGGAAGATTTAGAGCGAGCGTTCTAACAAGGTGGCGCGAAAATGCGCAACACTGTGGACGAGATTCGAGGATCGACTATAAAGAGGATCGGGACGCATCGACGATGGAACACCGACAAACTGTTACGATATCCGGATTGGTACATCGAGATTTCGTTCGGTCGATTCCACGATGCCTCGAAGCTTTCAGCGCGGGAAATGTCTCGAACTGTTCGGCACCTTACTGTCCCAATTTGTAATTTTGCTCCAGGACGCGTTTAACCTATTTGGTACCCACCCAGTGAAACCATGGATTTTTTTTTCAAGAACATTGATTCCCTGTTGAAATCACGAGTGAGCTTCCGGTGTTGGACGCTATCAATGGGTTCTTTCACTTCGATCAGCCTCGTGGGCCTTTCGTCGCGACAACGACGCGTCGCGGTGCAGCATCGCGCCGATACTCCGGCGAGTAGGCGTCTAATGATGGGTTCTCACCGCGTGCACGCGTCCGTCCCGTGTCAATCCCGCGGGAAGTGTCATCGTACAGAATAGAATGCGAAAGGGAAGAATCCGTCGCGACACACGTTGGTCGCGAATTCCGACCCACCTTTCGTCAGCGTGAACTATCACGAAAGATCTTCGACTGGCATCAGCAGGATACGATAATACAAAAAATTGCAAAATTTCTTCTCTACCTACGACGAGTATTTAAAGTTTCCTAAGTGCTCCGAATGTCTGAGATGTACGAGGGAAGATAGAAAGGATATTTGCTCTCGTTGACGACGTAACGATTAGAAACTTAACGAAGAAATGATTCGAGAGGAAGATAGAAAGAAAGAGCGAATTGTCTCTTCGTTCAGCGAACGAAAGGTCGCAAAAAAACGTCACGAAAGCATGAAGTAGGGAGAGAAGGGTCTTCGAGAGTGGCTCACGTTTCTCGGGCCCCCCTCGTTTTTTCTTTTTCTTTTTTTTTTTTCATTCTTTTAATCTGACCGTAACGCTCTGACCAGGTAACTGTGTCAGGACTGCTGTGCCCGAGATCACCGTCGGCGGTGATGGTTGCGCAACAAGGCGGAGCGAAGCAGATCCACGAGGATCCGATGATCTAAGGTCTCGAGGCGTATATACCTACACTGCCTCCTCGATTTACCCGTCGTACTTAGTTTCTCGGGCGTCTCGAGCAACCTAAAGCTAAGAAGCTAACCAGAGATTGACCCAGAAAGTCAGAAGTTGGAGATAATGTTTCCTCCAAATATGGCGGTGCAAGGATGAGTAATTCACGCACGATTCACCTTCCTTTATTCCTTTATTTATTTATCGTACAATTTACACTTTGATTGAATAATGAGAAAACTAACTTAAGGAAACGTGAAAAGTTCTCTTAAATCTATTACTAATCTGCTAATTTACTAGTAATTTACTACTAATCTACTAGTCTACTAATAAAAAAATCTACTGAAGGTAGAAGAACGGGAATGAAACGGTAACGAGTTGGCCCGGTCCTAGGACAACCGGATCAAGGTCTAAGATCCAAGAACCGGCGTGGCAGTCAAACATCCTGTGGTGGGGCAGTGATACAGTTGCGAAGGTGAATTAGTGACCTACAGTCGAGGAATAAAACGAGGAATAAATACACTTCTTCTGTGATCTTAGAAAAACAGGTATGAAAATAATGATTGATCCAGGAAACGAAGTGACGTGACGCGAGGATGGACGGAAAAAAGGAAGACGATCCCTGCACGATCGAGGTGGGGTGTCGGTACAGTTGCAAAGGTGAATTAGTTGGCCGAGAGGTTACACCGGGATTAACGACACAGAAGAAGAGATAGCCGAGCGTTACTCCCGACTCCTCTCTAGGATATACACCGTTTGGTGGGAGGATTCCGGTGTGTCAGTGTCCACCAGGTAGGAGTGGTGCACCAACACTAGATCCACGATTCATCTCTGTCTCTCCCGCGCGTCTCCCTTGGCGGTGAGCACAGTGAGGGAAGGAGAACGTCGAGGAGGAACCTAGTAGAGGAAACGATGGAAGTTAGAAGGAGAACTGGCGGCTGCCGCTATAGCAAAAGGAAGAAGACGCGAGGAACAAGGGGTGGGAGAGAGAGAGGATCGTGAGAGACGAAAGACGGGGATGGAGAGGGCAGGTCGCGTGCCGGCATGGTGCTACTCCCGTAGCTGAAAGAGAGGAGAGCACTTACCTTCCCGACGCCACGTCTCTCACGGTTAACCCTAAAAGGACCCCCTGCATATTTTACCGACATTTCAAATCTATCATATGTTTGTCACATCATTTTTTTATTTAGATTCAATGACAAAAGATAGATTCGGAATTTCCTGGAATCCTCAGTTTCCTTAAGAACTAGTCATGAACAGCTGACGAGACACGACAAAGTTCGGTCATCCAGGGAAACATCATCCTACCTGGACCGCAGCAACGATCCACCCAGGCTACGACACCGGCGAACGTCCACCGTGTGTACCTCCTGGTTCACCTACCTACCTACCTACCTACTTACCAACCTACCCGCCATCCTACGGGTTCAGTCTCCCCGCCCAGTCCACCGTATACCCTTCTCCTCTCTCTTTCTCTTCTTCTTCTTCTTGTTCTTCATCTTCTTCTTCATCTTCTTCTTCCTATCTGTTGGTCTACTTACCTCTCCGTCCCTCTACCGTCGATCACCTTTTTCTCCCTTACTCCGTTCCTGTTCATCATTATCCAACCAACGATAGCACACCGTGCTCTTCTCTTCAGTTCAGTTGGCGCGACGCAGCTTTACTCACCGATACACTCGGCTTACTCACCACCGTCGTGCACAGCCTCTCGTCGTCGCGTCTTGCCGCGCCTCGCTTCGCCACGACTTCTCCCCGTTACCCGCCTCGCAGATCCACGACTCGCAGCGAGTCGCGTCTCTCGAGAGCGTTCGCTGATATTCCGCTTCGTCCACGAGGCAACCCGACGGGGGGGATATCACACGCCTCGAGAGAGGACCTGGACAAGGAGCACCAAACGATCGCCGGACGGTGCTGAGCAACGTGCTTCACTCCTTCCGTTCCTCCTCCGTGCTGAGCCAAAGAAACGACCAGTCAGCACCCGACTGTCCTGTCGACACGACACGCGATCCATCAGGACACCACGAGATCGTCCTCCCTTCGTCGGTGTAACGACGTCCGAGGACCTTCGAACGTCAAACACAGGATACTAGCACGGTTGGTGAACTTGGTGAACCGGTGAAGATCGAATCGATCGTCGCGTGCTACCGTTCCCCACCTCTTCATCCACGTCTTCGACGACGCGACGGTCTTAACTGGAAGGACGATATCTAGTCAAAGGGATTCCTTCGAAGGATTATCTCGCGTCCATTCAGTGATCCGAAGAAGAGTCGCGTGACACGCGTCGCGAACACGTGGTCGCCACGAGGCACACCGCTGAAAGCCACAGTCCCGTCGCGACACCTCTTCAGGATGTTCAATCGGACGTTTCGTTCAGGATATCGGTAGGAACACGATCCTAGCCGTGGATCGATGAACGAAGAGGAAGAAGAAGAAGAAGAGTGCTCGAGTGTGAGGAATAGTGTGCTGTTGTTGAAATCCAGAGTGAATCTTACAGTTTCCATTCTTCGCCCTTTCTTTCATCTACTTCTTCTACTTCTCTCTTATCTATGACTGACTGACTCTTCTCTTTCTATCCCTTGCGTGGTATCGTAACGTGGTGAACTCGTAACGGTGGCACGTGACCGAGATTGAAAAAGAAAATATAAAGGAAAACGGAAAAACGAGTTCGAGAAAGGAGGAAAAAGAAGAAAGGAAAGAACGGAACAGGTGGGAAAGTGAGAACCGTTCGACGCAAGTGCGACTACCAACCCCCGACTTCAAGGTCGTGGAATGACGCATAAGGTAAATCGATTTTCTTTTTCTTCAAAGGGTTCGAGCGTTAGCACGAGCGCCGCCTCTGAATATTTATGAAGCCGCCACCGCCGTCGCCGCCGTGTGAATCGAGAGGCGACCACGAAGAAAACGTGGCTACCTGAAATTGATTGAGACGTTTCGTCGGCTTCCCTCGTACGGTTACCTGTCGATGAAATCTCGCTTCGTACTCCTTCCTCCCTGTGTTAACAGGAGAACTTCCGTTCCCCCAAGTAGTCCGGTTTAACCCTCCGCAGACGATCGCGCATGCATCTGCTACCATGTCAGGGATACGAACACTCATATGTGCGACCAACGAATTTTTACCTCTCTTTGCCCAACGAAAGATTAACGAATCGAGTAGAAATTGATAAATAATTTAAAAATTCCAATTTACAGGTGCATGTCTGTGATTTATACAAGTCGTTTTCAAACCGTTGCTTCTCTTTAAATCCGGATTAGCCTGCATGTAGAAAAGGACGAATAACGAATAGGTGTATGAATTGTAAAATAGAAACGAGCGAGGCTTTCCCTGGACAAGAAGACTCGCGATCGTCTAATTCGCCCGGAACCAGTTTCAAAGTCGCGCTTGCGATCCCGTTTCAAAAATAAGCATCGCCCACGCTCATCCTTATATCACCGAACGGTTCGTTCTGCCGCTCAAGCAACGAGACATCGCGAAAGCTATGTTCCCGCCGCGATGCCCGCCGTGTTTCCTCGTTCATAAATTTACGCGCCTCCGGACTGGACGAGCGACTGCGCCCATTCGTGCCACCTCTAGATAACCTCGCGCTAGCTGATCCGACGTAAATGAGACTGGAAAGCTTGCCAACAACTCTTGTAATTTCTAGAAAATCACTCTTTGTTTGTTGCTTAGACTCCGACATAGAAATTTACCTCGTCTCCAGGTTGACCAGCGCAAGTGATAATATCCGAATCTAGTGCGCCATGCGGCAATCACTATTATCGTGAAGATTATGGATTAGTTTTTTAACAATTAACTAGGCACGTTAAATATAAAATCTAGTTACGACTAGTTTTCCAATCGATAGAAGGGAATTCGGATTATCGATGCGTCATTACATAATAATGATCTCGTCGAATAGAACGAATCTCAAAATAATTGCCACTATCGTGTTTTGTAAATACAAGACCATTAACCGCGCGTATCTTGAAATTAATAGCTCTTGCACGATGATAAACTTTTTTTTTTAATATCGTGTTGCCGTTCTGGTACCGCTTTGAAAGGTTGAAAAAAAATGGAGAAAGCCTTTCGGAATCGTTCGATATTATCGGTGTGTCGCGTCAAAGGTATGGAAAAGGCGTTATTGAGAATCGAGCGTGGCAATCACACGGTTCGCGGAAGATTCTCATGAACGAGGCAGGAATATTCGTGGGTGCCGCATAAATCTCTGCAAGTCGGTCGTCTGTCCGCTCTTAACGATCCAATGATTAAATGCCATGAATTCCCCGAACCGAGATACATTATTCATAGAGAAACAGGCCGGTTCGATAGTGCACGCAGCACTTACGGTTCCGAGGGTGCAGCAACGTTAACAGTTAATTGATAACAGGTAAGCCAACGGCGAGGCGCCTGGATTTTTGTTGCCGGGACCACGCCGATCGAAATAGACCGACAAGACCGTTAACGGTCGCGCGAAACCAATAGGATTGGCCTTCTATCTGCCTCTTTCTCTTCGTCTCTTTCGTACGCGCTCCATTATTTTCTTTATTTTCGTCGATCGATCCGCGCCACGCCATTAACGATTCCTTAGCGACCGTCTTTTCTATCGGTGTAATAATTCACCGACGACCGTTGGCCGGCATTTTTCTCACCCGGACCCGGTCTGTAATTTACACTGGCACTTCGTACAATTAACGCTCAGGCCAGAGATAAACTCGAGATCGAGGGCGGCGTTAATGAAACCGGCCGATTTATTATCGAGTTAAGTAGCATAACCCATTGATAAACATTGTTGCAATGTTTTCAGATAAATTTACATTACCTTTTTATTAACCGGTCGAAAGGATCGAATGTAGCAAGCCGCGCCGGTGTCAAGTGGTGCAGTTGCGCGAACTACTGCAGGTCGCTTCCTCTTTTTTTTTCTCGATTGCCCAACGATCGCGATGCGTAGACGTGTACCGACGTTATTTGAATACGGCCACTATTACGAGAATGGGAAGCACGACAATCATGAGAGACTCCCAGACGTTCGAACAATGTCCTCGCCAGCGGAGATCCTCGCCTCTGAACTGGCGCAAACCGCAATAAAACGGTTCCTGAACGACAATACCGTCGCCGAACACTGTCTTTCAGGTCTCTCTGCCTTGTCATCGTGTTGCGTTATTATCATCCGTTCGTTTGGAAATTGTCGCAAAACACCGGTCTGTCTTTCCAAACTGCATCGCGTGAAACGAAAAACGTTTCTTACGTCTGAGTTATAATTGACCTGACCACTAGCCGTTCCAGGATTAATAGAGCGTACGAATATTCCTGATTCGTATCGGTATCGATGCGTCGCGTCGTCGGATTCCTGATAGGAGACAGGACTAACTGTGGAAAACTATCAAAGAAGTAATCGGATTCCGGTAATCTTAGAAAAACGCGAAACTTCTTCTATCGTGTAGGTATCCAGCGATACCATTAGAATTTATTAAACATTAACCTGATGGAGCAGTAAAGCCGTGCAACGAACCGTAATCCGGACGAATCGCGTTTAACGAGAATTTATACGTTGTTTTTCTAAAATGTCGTTGTCGGTTGTAAAATGTAAATTGGAGCCGGCGCGAGGCGGAAGGAGAAAGAGATGCTCGGTGGCATAAAGCTTGCTGCGTGGGCACGCGTACCGACCTCGTCTATTTATACGTCTCTCGCGTACAATGGGTCTCGTTGCTTTCGAATTAAATTCGAGCAGCGTACCGCAATGCCATTGTTAAGTTCATCGTCGTCACGGTGATCCCACCTATCGTAGACGACCGACGCACACCCACTTTTTTCACCGGGAAAAATTCGCTCCGAGGACGAGAGCGCATCGTCGCGGAATCGATTTTCCGCGTCATCTCGATTAAACGTCGGATTTTCGATATCTCACCGAGGGTTGGACTGCTTTTACTTTCGGGGAAGCTTAAGCACGCGTTCGAGATCGTCCACGGCGATAGGTGAGAAAAGAAACGAACGATTTATAAACTGGTTTATATAGAAGTGAACGGGCGTGACACGTGTACGGCGTGGTTCGCTGAAAGATCGTTCGGTGCCGGGAGCCGAGGCTACGAGCGTGTCATTTTTACGAGCACGGTGCAATCGTCGGACATTACCATGGGCATGCAATTTTTTCCGTTTCCTTTTTTCCTCGCGGCTTGATTTACAACCAGCGTAAGAAACAGAATCGATGCGGTGCGATAGAATAGCGCGCTGGGCACCTCTTCCTGGTCCGTCAAAATGATCTTACGTCGTCGCGGATGATTATCCTCGGCGAGATCGCTAATGGTCTTTACTAATGAAAGATAAAATAAACCGAAACGTGAAAGCTTGTGGAATCTGATTACCATCCATGAAAGGGAAATCTGTTGGTTCCAAGGTGGAAACGAATGAAACAAATGCGATCTGCAATCGAATCCGTCCTTGATCGTTTTCGCGAAACAAGCATTCCGATGTTCGGCGATTTCGGTAGCTTCGATTTCAGGCCACAGTCTACATTCGTGACGTAAGAATGTTAATCGAGATGGCCGTAACGCGACGGATAACGCAAAAACATACATTACGCGAGGTTATTTTGCTCGCTGTTCTCTCGCCTCGAATCTTCGTGAAAGCGTTTCCACTCGATATAATTAACCAGCGACACGTAATTAATTGCATGATTTAATATCGACCAGGACCTGTTACAGTGCCTTTATATTAATTTCATTACGCATCGACTTTAACGAGCCGCGTGCTGAATTTACGCTTCTCTCACCGCCCATCCGATATACATGGTGTCTTTCGAAAATACGATCTTCTTAACTCTTTTGTTCACGAATACGCCTTTGTTTCTTTCTCTGGTGGTTCTCACTAGCAACACAGATGGTTCTCCAAACTTGGACCTTTTGATTAATCATACAAGTATGACCAAGTTCGGATTGGAAGGATGACTAGATGCACGCAAAACAGTCTAGGACGAACTTTGAATCGACCATGTCCGTAGAGTGTACTCTTTACACCGTAAAGAAATAAATTAGCAATTCCTAAGCGGACAACGGGCAGGAACAATTTATTCGTCCATCCACGTTCATTATCCTTCGACACGCAGCTGTTCGAACACGGCTGACGATGCAACAAACGCACGTGCATCAATCTGTTCGATCGTGTCGTATCGTCGAAGGTTACGCACGTGTGTAGATTTCAGTCGTGCGGATCGTAAGCAGACAGTAGGTTTGGAAACGAGCGAGGAGTAGATAGTGCCGTGTAGTCGGACGGATAGTAAGTAGAATAGGACGAATCGAAAGCGGATTGACAAGTGGATCTATAGCGAATAAAACGTACCAAAGTCCGCTAGATATCCACTTCTCTCGCGATTCGAAACTAAACTCATCGTCTTACGATCCGAGCCATTTCAAACGAAAGAGTCTCTGATAATTGGCGGAACAAAATAGGTAGCAAGAAAAGAGATTAAATCCAAACAAGAATACCGAAGATCGAAGAAGGAAAGAACGACGAAGTGGTAGTTTCCTGGAATTCCGTGAATTCTCGCGGGGAATCCTTTCATTTATGGTTGTTCCGCAAATGACTGGCTACCGATGGCCTTGAAAGGACGCTGGAACACTATTTGGATCCAAGTAGCCGAGCAATTTGTAGTCCGATCGCGTGGCTGTTACAGAAACCGTCCAGCTTCCCGGAACGCCAAATTTCGTTTCTCGCGCGTGAAGCAATCGGCGTCGCTCGAGGCGAATCGTTTCGATTTTCCTCGTTTCTCTTCGGAAACGCATCGAAACGGAAGCCAACGATGCCATCGTTCGCTGTCTTCTGCGAATCGGCCGGGAACGATTATCGTTCGACGAGAAAACGCGTGCCAAAGATCGCGTTACGACATCAGGCGGATCGGATCGGATCGGATCGACTACGAAGAAAGACGAAACGGTACAACGTTCGCGTCACTTCGTGGAAAGTTGGTGAACCCCGATATTCAAGCAGGCCCTGGCCAATACCTCGTTCACAAATATATACAACGATCAGGCACGAAATCAGGAATAGATTTTCATGAATTTTCCTTCGATGCGGTTGTTGGCCAGCCGTTGGCCTGATTCTCTCCTACTCTTCTTTCTCTTTACGTAGCCGCATCGATGGATACTCGAAGTTGCAATTTTCGATCTTGCGAATTTGCAAGAATACTCGAAAGACTTCTCGGAGCGTGCAACGGTATGCAAATTTCAAATCTGAATCGAAATTACTCAACGGGTAATTAGTGATGGGTAAATGGCGGATGTTTATTCATTTATAACATACGCAAGAAATATGCAAATTATACGGTACGCAAGAAAATGTAATAAATTCTTCGACAGCGTAAAAAGATAATACTTTAAGTCACTCGAAGAGAGAAAATGTTTGATAAAAACGTGTATTTGCATAAGCGTTTGCAGCTTATCCATCAGTGACTACGCATAGGATAATTTTAATTCCGAACTCAGATTTGCATACTATCGCATGCTCTACATTCTCAAGAATTACCGATATTTGAAGTGTTTCCAGACTTTCTCCATAAATTTATATTCGAAGTATTTGATAGTTGATCGTCGCGATTCTTTCCTCGGTGTCTCGTCTCTGTCGTTATCTTGTCGCGAGCGTCCATCCCTCGGCCTCACCGCGCGGTGCCGTCTTCGACCGTTTTCTCATGAAATATTCACGTTGTACGGAACGAAATCATCGTTTGTTAGTCAACCGCTCCTCCTCCCTCTTCTCCTCGTCTCGTTCGTCCCCTTTTCTCTTCGATCGGTTCGCAGACGATGCGAGAAATCGCCTCATCGGCCACATCCCTGGCACATTTCTTTCCTCCCGTTTATCGCTGACACAGAGAAGGGTCATTCGTTCGGTTCACGTGTACGCGACAGAAGGAAGGAAGTCGTGTTCCTATTCTTCGTTAGATGACGCGATAGATAAACGACACGTGGATTTACCATAAACGGGTTTCACGTAATCGAGAAAACGGTAGCTTATTGATCTACTTTGTTGAAAATCGTTTACTGTTAACCGAACGCTGCTAAGTATAGTACTTTTAAGTGGTAGGTACTTGGGTTGGAGAATGAAAGTACGATAGCTCGGTGAACGCGTTAACAGTGCGATCGGTATAAAGACTGGAAAGTAGATCGAGAAGATTGAATTTAGGGCAAATAGGAGGTTGGAGGAGTCATCGGTTACGCAACAGTACGATTTACAGCACTCCAATTACGAGCATCGTTCTGGGGCAAGCTGGTTTGCCCCAGGTGGCCCACCGCGAACGATTACGATTAATCAAAACGACGAGATCATTATTTGATCGAATCCACACGGTGCCTGCGCCACGGAGGCTAATATCGTTCGACGCATTAATTAAAAGTCACTTTCTAATACGTCGAATTGAATTACACCGGTTCATCGATCGTTGCGTGCCATCGCGCACAGGCGTTCCCCGTTGCGTCTATTTTCTGTCCTGTCGCCCGACTTGTTTTCTCATCTGCCACAGATTTCACTCCTTTTAAATCATACTCGTCTGTTACGGCCAGGGAAGGTGTTCTCTCGTGCTCAATTTTCGTCTCTGTTACGGCTCTGCGTTCACAATAGGAACAGGTAAAGAAGAGCCGGCTGAAAATAGTAACCGACCTCGCAACCCGAATCGAATGTTCCGTCCGGAAAGTCGGCGACTCACGGTAACCTCTGGAACCTGTATCTACTCGTAATTATATTAGAACCATTATCGATAACTGTCCACGACTCTTATCGTAACGATCAATTGATTCGCAGAAAAAATAAAAAGTAATGCATAACAAGGTGCATCGGATATTCTTTCAAAGAAATGACAAAAAACCTTTTAACATAGTTCGATATGCATATCAGAGGGCAAGAGATAGAAAGATCAAGATGAACAAACAATGCCAGTGGATAAAAAATAATGGCGAGTAGTAGATCGATCGATCGCGTTGTAAGAATCGGTTTCGTAAAACTCGGACGTCCGCCAGCGGGCATTTTCGAATGGTTCGAACCGTAGAAAATGATCATGGCCTGCTCGAATCGGCGTGTCTAACGGCAAAGCGAACCGTTTGATGTCTTTGTTTCGACGAACCCTTCCTCCATTTGCCGCGCCTTTCTCTTCCTCGGCTTGGCTTCCTTGCAAACGCAATACTTGGAACAATTTTCCGATATTCATTGAGAATTGCCCTCTTTCGACACAGTTGTTAGAATTTTATTAAGCAAACTAACGAATAAACCGCTTCTTTTTTCTCTTTTCTTTCTAACGAAATGAAATTCATCTCCCGCTGTTCTGCAATCGGCAAAGAACTTTAGCAAGATTCAAGTTTGACTGATTAAAAGGAGTCACTTTCTTTTCCCGTCCCTTCTTCGAATCATTCTTCTGTTATCGCGTAATTTGCAGACAAATGGCTGTTACTGTTACCAGACGCGGCCTAAACGCGTTGCGTTGTGAGAAAAATTCTCAGCCCACCATTGTCCGGGCCTCGATCTAACGTCTATAAATGGCATAATCTTCTTCCGGCGTGGATGAGAAATATTTAGCGAATTTCAGACGATTAACATTCCGCTTGAAATGGGGCTACCTCGACGAGAAAGTGGTCGACGATGTTCTGCAAATTGTACACATCATTTTTCGTCTTTTCGCGATACACTTTGTTAGTTTTGTGTAATATTTTCCACTTTCTTTTGATCGCAAGTGAAACAGTAATATGAAATCTGAGACGGTATCGCGGTGAGAGTATGCAGCGAAATTCCAACTGCGCACCGATAGCTGAAGTTTTCATAGGGAAACGCCTGCAACGAGCCGCCGTTTATCTAAATCATAGAGATACTATGGAGGAAACGAAGGAACGTTATCTCATAGCAGGAATACTGAAATATGGCCAAGCGTTTCGTCTGAAATTCTCCAAATCGTTACGCTGGAATATCCTCGACGAGGAATCGCCAATGAGTCGGCTCTCGGTGCACTTTGCGTTTTTCTACAATTCGAGCCAGCAAATTCTCGAGTAGGAAATTATCTGCAAACTACTTTGTATCACGGTTTCGTTTCACCCAGACCAATCGAGCTTACTCTGCGGATTAATTAGACGTAAACATATAACGAACGAAACGATACGGTTCGGAATGCTAATACAAATTTAATAAAGTGTTTTATGAATTTATTTTTATTAAACTCCGTAGTAAATACATTGCGTTACGTTCGTAGACGCTATGAAATAAAGATTGGAAAGCGTTCGAAGTGTAGAAAATATTATTATCCAGAATAGGTTTCGAGAGGAATCACGGATGATACGTTGCTTCCTTGGAAGAAGAATTGCGGTCATCGCTGACAGCATTGTCTTCCTTCGATCCTAATTGGCAAACGCCTATTAGGGTCACAAAGTCCGTAAAAGTACCGGAAACCAACTGGAAACCTTCTTAATTTGTTCGTCGCGATCCAAACGAAGAGATTGGCTGGCCGGTCGATCGGCTTAGCGAAGCGCGTTACGACTGCGTTTCCAAGGAACTGGAACAATAAAAGGAAGAAATCACTTTTCCTTTCGTCGCAACGCGTCTTTTAAACCCCACGTAGATGATGCCTCGAATATTTTCCTGTTCTGATGAAATATTTTTAGTATTCGAGAACTGTTTAAAAGATCTCCGTTCTAATGGCGTCTAACGAAAGAACAGTTTCAACTGCAAGCGAACACTTTCTCGACTCGGGCCAATTTGTTCGCAGATTAGTCTCGACTTATTTATCCTAACCGTCTTTCATCCATCAATTTAAGGCCCGTGGGTGAACACCGAGCGAGATAATTACCGTTTCATGGAAAAGAAGAAACTCGATGGTGCTCGGGTAATGTTTCGTTAACGAACACGTTCCCTTTCTCTCTCCTTTCTCCGAAATACGATTGCAAGGTTACCGAAGAGCGAAGGAAACGCGTGGGTGCAACGGATCGAACGTTAAGAAACAGTTTCATCGTAGCTTTTATGTCGTCGAAGCGATATCATAAATAATGGACCGGGTAGCAGCCAAGACGAAACCCTGTCGACAAATTAATTCTGCCAGAACGGACATTGGCCGATGCAAGTATCGGTAAATAAGAAGCTCGATGAATAATGAACGATGTCGTACGTCAGGCCGAATGAAAGTAACATTGAAAACGATTAAGCGGCACAGGAACCGTACTACTCCGCGTTCTACCGCTTTACCACCTTTCACCGACCCTTCCCGGCCATTGTTTATTGTTGTCCATTACCCTGTGAACTTTTTTTTCCTCCAACGATCTCCTACAACATCGTTCGTTCTTTTATTTCCATCCACGATATCGATAGAAGCCTCGTTAAGTGCATCTCGGGATCCATTCAATTAGCTATAATTTACCTTGAGAAATAATAAGGAATCATCGAAGATTCTATCGAAATTTCCTTCAGATTTATCGTTGCTTTCGATCTGTCGACCAACTCTGTGCCGCCAGTAAGCTAATTACGATATTACCAAGGCGTCGAAGTAATTATAGCGAGGACAAGGGAGCCCAAAATTTGCCTGCTCTCTCGTCGCACACGTGGAGCAATATTTTCGTGTCGCGCGAGCCGTATGAATTCAGCAACGAGTTTTACTTTATCTCCGACACAGCGGTGCTTAAAGCGGCGCGAGTCGTAATTAAATGCCGGCACCTCTTGGCCCCCTTATCGGCAGCAACGATCATGCCTCATACGGAGTCCGGTGCAACGAGGAAGCCTTTCTTCTTCTTTTTCTTCTTTTTCGACCGTGTCTCTTCTTGCGAACACGAAGAAACGAAAAGGCAGGTTGCCGGAGAGGATCAAGATCTTACGAAGAGAGGGAGAAACAATTTTAACTCTTTCTTTTCTACATAGTCACAAACTGGTAGATGGAAGTTTGTTTCTTTCCCTTTTTTCATTTTTTGCCATGTGGCAATCGACGCGTTAAAGTCCTCGGTTCTCGTCGCTGCAAAGTGCAGCCGCAATCGTTTGACCGACAATGCATATTCGTCGAAGGAAAGTGGCACGCGCTCGAGTTAATTGCGCAAAGAGGATCATCGTGCGAGTCGCAATCACGAGATAATAGCAGTCCGAGGGCGAACAATAAAATAGCTCGTTAAGCATTGAATTTGAATATTTCACGCGACTACACAGGACACACCTCTATGTTACACCTTCTTGACGATTAAAAGACAAAAAGAAGAGAAACCGTTGCGTCATGCGAAAAAGAAACAATTGAAATCTTCTCTGTGGCCGAGGAGCAGACCAATGACGTGGCTCGTTCGGGTAACAATCAATTTCATGAAAAACTTTACACTACTCTGACGATTGCTCAAATTTCGCGCTCAACGATGCGGCCCTGTAGGCGCACTTACGGTAGGTACCCGTAGGTGAATGTCGGGAGAGAAATCATACCGGCAAGGACGACAGAGCGAGTGCGACGGAGGGTGAAAGAGAAAGAGAGTGTAAAAGAAAAAAAAAGAAGAAAAGAGAGACAAACCACGCCCGAGACTCATCCTGACTTTCTAGAAACCGAAAACTGGATCGTGGCTGGCAGCCGTGGATCTTGGCCGATCTCCGGAGACGTCGTTCGAGCTTGATTCACGTAACAGATGTCAGTCTTTAAGGATCGTGTGCTCCGCCTTTCCTTCTTCTTATTTCATCCAACGTTCCAAGGAGCCGGCTACCGTTTCCCGAGGACATTACTCACCGAGTCGTTCGGAGAAACTCCGCCAAACTCGGCAGATAAAACGTCGCGTCGTCTGGAAACGAAATTCTTTGAACACCGTTCGCGATCGTGTTACCGGAAATCCGTGCAAAGAACGTTCGTCGCTGTCGATCAACGGCTGGTCAGCTCGTTAAATCGAAACGAAAAGATTTGCTCGTAAAGGCTGCGTTGTTTACTCTGAAAAATCTGATTAGCACACGCGAGTTTCTCTTTGATACGGACCATCGAAGGGGAACAAGGGAAAGTACGATATGTAAATCGAACTTAAATCGAGCACATCTAGACCGATGACAACGGTGTCCCATCGCTTTCGTCGATCCAAACGGAAAAAGAGGATAAAGTCCATCCGTTGTTGTCGTTAGGGATGCGAAATTGATACCTTTCGCGCTGTCCATCAATGACGGTGAAATTCTGGTAATAATCCCTCTGGTATTATTATCCGTTCGTTTCTCTTTTTACACGCAATGACAGGTCAACACAGATCCATAAGTTTTTTAACATTTCCATTTAATTCTGTATCATCGAATAACGCTCGATACACTTTCGATTCTCTTGGTCGCGTTCTCTTCTCCACTCTCGTAATTAACGCTTTTCACTATTGTCGGTCGCGACGAGCTTTTTGCTTTTGCTCCTTTTACGTTGAAACGGGGTTCTTGCTCCTCTGCGAACTCCTCCTTTTCCCCCCATGTGCCCCTTCTCTCGTTGCTATTCCTGTCGCGAACGGATTTCTCTTTCATCGGAACTGGACAACCAGCTGAGGATTAGCTTGTTCGGTAACTGGATCGACTCGCGTGAAAACGACACCGGCTGTGAAAGGATTCCACGATTTCTCGAATTGACGGGAGCTTCCTTTATCAAGAAATTCCCTCTCCGTGGTCGACGCGAACGCGAAGATGGAGCGAATTCGGCGAAAAGAAGCCGCGTCGATGTCACGCGCCAGTGGAGATTTCAACGCGCGCATAAGCGATGCTTCGCCCGCTCGGTGATTTCAACGCCCGATAAGAGTGCATTAATGAGACAACTTGTCCCCGCGATGCGTTATTAATGCCTCGCACTTTCCAATAATCGCTGTTCAAGTTTTCGGTTATTTGTCGGATTATAATCTTTGCAAAAAGAGGAGATACGGTTTTCGC
Organism: Osmia bicornis bicornis; assembly: GCF_907164935.1. NCBI lineage: Eukaryota > Metazoa > Arthropoda > Insecta > Hymenoptera > Megachilidae > Osmia > Osmia bicornis. The sequence continues at coordinate 7,439,317 of NC_060227.1, forward strand.
GCGAGTAGGTATGTGTGAAATGAAACTAAAATACGTGTGTAATACCATTCATTTATTCGACGATTGAAATCGTACAAACGAAAGTGTTATATTTTACATTCACGATTAACACTTAACGCGTTGTGCCCTTGAAAACAAGTGGTATTATAAACTCGACTACGTGTTTTAACATAGCCTAGTCTCACGTCAAAGCATAAAAATGCGAGCAGTCCGAGAGATTAATTTCTACGGCTTCTGAAATCGTCGCCTCCGGCTAAAAAAAAAAAGATTCGTCGCTTCGTGCGACTTGACGCCCGATGATCCATCGAATCTTATTTCGTTCGGCTCTTCTGTCTCGGGTTTATCTATAGGAATTATTTGCGAAAGCAATCGCGTTACCTATTGTCTATCAAATCGGATTAAACCATAAGAAATGTGAATATTAAAGTTGGGTAATTATCATGGCGTGAATTGATATTCTCGTTTCAGATCATCCCGTGCGACGAGCAGGAGCAAGGCCAAGGGTGACAGCGGCGGTGTGATGAGCGGATATCTCGGTAACATCACCCTGCCCCCAACGTTGTTGCACGACCCGAAGTATCCTCCAGCCATGCGGGAGAAGGACTCGAGTCCAAGAAAAATGCCGGGCCATATCAGCCCAAAGCAGGCGAGCATTTACCCGCTGAGCGTTCGCGTGTCAGACGTCGAAGAATTGCCGTACGACTTGAGCCATGGTCACGGCCGCGGTCTATCGAGTCCCACGAACCAGCAGCAACACCAGCAACAACCCCATATGAGTCCCGCGGCTAGGCCGCCTCAGACACACCATCAGGACGATCTCGACTGTGAGCCGTTGGATCTGCGCGTCGATCACAAGAAGGAAAGGCTGACGGACGAAAATCAGAACGAGATAGAGGTTCTGAATCAAAACAGTCTCGGTAACAGTATCCCTTACCACACAGTCCTGTTCCCCCAACACCATGCCGTCCATCCGTTGGTCTTGGAAGCCATGTACCGATCGCATCACCATACCTCCCCCGTTCCTGACCTACCGAAGATCCAAGTTCGAGCTCTGCCGACGATGGTACCTCTACCACCGAACAGATTCCCATCCACCACCTCGTCCACCTCACCCTCCTCGTCGCAGACCGTTCCCAGAGTACCCAGTCCTTCGAGTGGTCCTCAGCATCCTCAACAGCAGCAAAGCCATTCGAGCCAACAGCAACAGCCACCGCAACCAGCGTCCAGCCTTCCACCTTACTCCATCAGCGTACAAGCCGGCCTGAAACCCAAGGACAGATACTCGTGCAAATTCTGTGGCAAAGTTTTTCCTAGATCGGCCAATCTAACCCGACACCTGAGGACGCACACCGGCGAACAACCGTACAAGTGTAAATACTGCGAGAGATCGTTCAGCATCTCCAGCAATCTCCAGAGACACGTCAGGAATATCCACAACAAGGAGAAACCGTTCAAGTGTCCGCTCTGCGAACGATGCTTCGGTCAACAGACCAATCTCGACAGACATCTGAAGAAACACGACGCGGATGGACCAACGATACTGGACGAGGTCAGATCAAGGTACCATGGACAGCTGCCAAGGGCGGACGAGTCGTATTTCGAGGAGATTCGCAGTTTCATGGGCAAGATCACGTCGCAGAGACAAGGGATACCTTACTTCCCTGGTCTACTCGGACACGGGGGGGACGAGTTCAGGAACGACAAGCAGCAACTCCAGCTGGAAGAGAAGAGAGGCGATTCTTCCTACTTTAGCGACAGGGACAACCTGAGCTCGAGGTCGAGCAGCACCACCAGCAGGCCTGAAAGTGTACAAGAAGAACAGAGGGAGGTCAATTCACCGCCTATGTCGCCCGGGAACAACACCTGAGTCCTGGCAGATCGATGTTCCCAAACGTGCTACCATGAACACTTAAACCTATCCCCCGAGAGACAGAATTATTTTTATACGATACACCTTGTCGTTCTATGCGATTCTCGCATCTTGAAGCTAGGATTTAGCGAATTAGGAACCGGGTGCCTTTAAAGTACGTGCCTAATAATGTTCTCTAAGATCGAAGTTTGCGGATCTCGATTGCACAGAGGACGAGACTCGACCTTAAGTGCCGATATTTTTTAGTTTTACTTTTACCATCGCCGTTCGTGATTCGAAAAGTAAGGTAAGTTTTACGTAGGGTGACTTTAAGAAACGGGTCTAAGGCTTCGAAGGTTTGGACCCTTTTTTCAACATTCTGTATAATCGAGCTGTTCATTTCGCGTGGTAGATCATTTCGAAGGGAAGTTTCTTAACGCGCAGGCTGTCGAAATGTCATCGTAAATACCGATTACTGATTCTTCGTTAAAGAACGTCTTATTCAATCGCGTTCGCTGCTGGAACGAAGATCGGCACAATCGCTACGGGGAAAAGAAGCCGGCGTGGAAAACAAAAACGGTCAGAAGGAAAAGATCGATCGAATTTAATGCGATTCGTTCCAGCGGCAAAGAAGCATTGAAAACGATGCTTCTCGATTTTACGATCTAGAAAGCGAACTTCAACCACTCCATCGCCTCGAAGCTAATCCGCGGCATCGATCGGTGAACCGCCAATGATGGATAATAAAATAGAAATCGGTGGGCGGATCCGTGCGGCTGTCAATCGACGGTCGACAGGTCTAGGAATTGTCCTCTACGAGGAAAGACAGGAAATTCGACGGTTCAGACACGAATCATTAAGTTTTTCATCGAGGTAACCAGGAGGTGCCTTGAGAATCCCGGGACCATTTTAACAGGCTATGAAATCGCGAAGGAAACAACATTTTTATTTGTTTCTCTTTTAAAATCGAAATGAAAGTAGCTACAGAAGCAAGGAAAATGATTGCAAATGGCAGCGAGTACATGGGAAACGCGTTCACCCGGGGAATCTATAAGTTGACATGGAAAAGTGGCGTACTTCCTGCCGATGATGATTAGCAAAAAGAAGGGAACGAAAGGCGTCATCAGTAAGATCCCACACGTCGACGATATATACCCTTCTCATTTCCTGCGGACGATCGCTGAAAACTCTACCCGGGGCGAAACGATCTAATCACCTTCCGCTGTTGCGAATTCACCGGTACTTTCTAATCGGTAAGCTACCAACTAACATCCACGCGAGCCAGAGTTACTTCGACCTTGAGCCGAAGTGGTTCACTTCGATTAATTATACCCGATCTAGATCGGCATCGACAGCAACATCGATCGACCGTTCGAAAATTGATACCGGATGATTACATAGCCTGCGAACAGTTATGTACCCCGTTCGAAGTACATCAAGGTAAAAGATAGCCTACAATTTCTTCAGATAGAAACTCGTTAACGAATCATCCACGACCGTAGTCCTTAAAACGAAGTTTAAACGCGATTTTCGAAGATCGATCGAGGGCTCCGATCGATCGACGCTATCTCGGAGGAAGTATGTTTCCTTCTCGCTGTAGCCGAGCTCCGTTAGGCTTCGTTTCATGCTTCTACCGAGGCTCTCTCGGCTTGGCTCCTTTATTGCGTTTCACTTTCGCGATGAGCTTGCCCGTGCGATCGGGGCGTGGCAAAAGTGTAACGCAACAGAGGTCCGAGGCCATCTCGTCGACCGGGATCGTGTGTATACATGTATATGCGTGCCTCTGTTCAACGAGGCACAAGTTGGCCGCCACGAACAAGAAGAGAGAGGAGATGTATCCGAGATCTATATATCGTCGTCGAGAGCTTAGTCACACCTCGCCACGTCCTCGTTGCTGCATCGATCTCCTTACGAAATCGGTAACTCTCTTAAAATGGATTTCGTGAACCGATCGATTCTACTGATCGCTGATGCACATGTTGATGCACCTCGATCGACGACCAAACCGTCTGCGCGCCTTCTTCTCCCTGTGGTTTTCGGTCGTTTTCACAGTTGCGGTTTACTCTTCGAAATAAATTTGAATCTTTCATCTCCATCATCCGGCTTTTTTCGCTCGTTTTCATTACCATGCAGTCACTGACAGGATATCATGGAACGTTGTATCGAAAGTTTCCTCATGGACGTCATTTTTCGATGATTTTATCGATTCGAACGCACTACCCAGGTTTCCTTTATATCGATACACCTATCAAGGTCGCGGCTTTTCGTGCGCAAATCTAGCTCTCATATAATTTACAAGAACATTCGAAACTAGAAAGCGCAAACTGTTTCTCACGCGTGGATCATCGTTCAATGGGACTCCTTGGGAACGAATACGGCCAACCCCAACCATCGATGGTCGAACGCGTTTACCAAGGTCAAGAGGAGATCTCCCTCGGGCCTGGGTGTAAACACCGTCCGCCTGCACCTGCGCTACTTGCAGTGAATGTACAAGGTAGAAAGTACCGATAAATTGCCGCCTAATATCGTGACGGCGTACCACGATCGGATGGCTCTTGCGCTTCTTACTTTCTTGGATTCAACAGGCGACTTTTAGTTTTCCTTATCCCCTAATCGTGCCGAAATCTCTTCTTGAGATCGACTTTTTTCAGAAAATAAAATTCATGCGAAACGGACAGGTTGCAAAACAACGCACGGAAATTCAAATCGCGTGTTCGTGGAAGTGTTCGCAATCGGAAACGAGGAATATCGTTCTGAAAATGATACCAGGATACGAAAGGTCGACTTTCGATAGAAAAGATCCAAGTCTCTATAATTTCCGCGCTAGTCAGTTGACCAGTTTCATTGCGAAAAAGAAATTTCTCGAGGGGACGATTCTCACCGTCGCGTCGTCCGCGCGACATTTTTCGATCTCATCTCGTTCCAGTTTGCACGCGTGATTTCACTCGTGCTCGCTAACGGACAGCTCGAAAACAATTCCAATTGCGACAGCCTGCTGCGAAAAGAAACTGAAAGTCCAAAAGGAAATTTTCGTTCTCCTTTTTTTCTTTTCTTCTGCCACACGAGTCACTTTGTACATACGCGATTTGGCGGTTGCTCGTGTTACGAATAATAACGTTAGCGTGATACAGGCTGTTCCAAGTTTTTCTTTTCATACCGTTCGCGTAATATGGCTGAAAGAAACATGGGACATTTTGTACGATATACACAGGTGTACCTATAGCTGCTAGAATTCGAAACGAGGCTCAATTTAGTTAGTCCAAGTTGTCGCGGATGTATTAGTTCTCCAAGCAACGACGAGTTCTCTAATCAGTGGTGCTGTCAAATTTTCGAAAAACTTCGATGCTTCAAGTCAAATTTCCCCACTGGCTTAATGGTGTCGAACTCGTCAGGGTTTAAAGCATGGAAGGCAGCTAATCCCGCGAATAAAGCGTGCAATTACAACGCGGAGGTCTCGATCCTCACGCAACGAATAGTCAGCCGCGCGCGCGCGAGGTGTACCAAGCGGATTGTAAAAAGTACATTTAATTTTTATACGTAGCAATATACATACACACAAACAGGCAGAAACATAGAGATCTATATGCAGATGATTATTGAAGAAAATAATACAGATAATATATATATATATATATATATACACATGTATGTATTTGTAAACCTTACCACGATTGTGATTTCACCGAGGTTACCGAGTTAATACGTATTCTATCTACTGTTTAGCCAGAAACGCGGCGAAGCTACGATGCGCTCGTTACCTTTTTCTTCTTTTCCGTAAAACCGCTAGCTCGTAAGTGTACGCACATGACCAAGCTCAGTTCGACCCGTAGGGTTCTTTCTATTTCCTTTTCATTTCTTTCTCTTTGTCTCCTTTTACATAGTCAAATTTCAAGTGGGCCAAGTGCCCGGTATCGTCGTCGCATCGAAAACATATCCTCTTTCTCCTTTTTTCTTCTTTTCTTTTTACAGAGATTACACGTTTATCGTAAGAACGACAGGATGATCTCGTCGCAAAGATGAAATTCGTTCGTCGAGAGGCAGGATTTCTTGATCGCGAACGATTCCCTTTCCTATTTTTGTATTTACAGGTAAATCCACTCTGTTTAGCCCCCCCGTAGTCGCGCGTCCTGTAGTATAGTGGTGACTGTATATATGTTCATATGTAATATTCGATTTGAGAAAAATATATATATATATATATGTATGTACACATACGAACATACAGAAACGAAAGAACGTACGCGTGATAATTTATTTGAAAGATGGTCTCGTTGTATCCGTGCTTTACTTTCTCCGCTCCCTCGTTAGATTCCTTCCATCAATCACTGTGAAACCTTTCATTAACCGATAGACTTAGCGCTATTAACGCGGATAAATTCTTTCTGGTGTAGTGTAATTATCGAGCCTTCCTGGCGAGGCCCGCGAGACTCGGAATTTCTGTTTCGAAGGAAGATGTGCCGGTTTCCAGAAGCTGCTACCTTTCTGTCCCCTTCTTTCGCGGGAAAAGCAACCGCAATTAATGTGAGAAACGGTAGATTGACCAGGGTCATAGACGTGTGAGAACCGGAACACGCACTGGACTAAGGACGTGACCGCGTGGACAAACGGCGAATTTAGATAATTCCACGATTAGTTTGTTCCAATTAAATCTTTTTATTACGAAAAACCATTACCCTGACTCTTCATCTAACACTGTCGAGTCTTGAGTTTCTTTCGATATTGATTTCTTCTTCCTCAAAGAAGATTGATAAATTGTTAAAATACATAGATGCAAACTCGTGGCTGGTTTTTACGATCGATATAAATCATTTTTCATTTCAAGCCAGTTCTTTTCAAGCTAACGAAAAAACAGTGCAGAATTTTCTACGCTTCTGATCTTTAATCCGAGTCCTCCCTTTATTATCGCCGAGGAAGACGTTTTTTCACCGTCATCCTCACGATCTCGGAAGTTTTTGTCCGCTCATTGCCAATCGAGAATATTCATCGAGTCTATAATTATAATACCTGTTATTTAGACTCGTGCTCGAGTTCTTTTGCAAATCTGATAAATAAAAAAAAAAGGTAGCTAAATGTCGATTGAATTCCAAAGATGATCAGACGAGTTTGCCTGGACGGATCCAGAAGATTCATCGTCGACCACTCGCGTGGCTTTTCTGCTCGTCAAACGATACCGATCCATAAATAAAGGCTCACTCATCTTAGCCAAACTTGGCCTGGAGGTGATCGAATACCGAACGAACAGAGAGACTAGGCCGCTTCTTGGCCTCGTCGAGGACGTGACTTTGACCCAGATTATCGGTAAAGTACGCCGGTCGGACGGTAGGCAGGAATTCAAATTGTATCAATCGAAATAAAGTTTGCGTATTCTTTTATATTTTTCATCAACGCGCGAAAGGGCTGACGATTTCTAATCAGAAGCTTTGAATCGAGTTTATTTTTCAGGGACCTGGTTGAACACATTTCAACGACGACGCAACCTTGATGACGGTAAAGATGATTCGTCACGTGTAACCTTAAGAACTCGGTGAGTCATCAACTGTGAGCAGCATCTTCTCCGGAATTAACTTACTACCCACTTAGGAAATGTCTACATTTGTCTAAAAAAATGTAAGCGATGCGGCGTACACCAAAGTGAAGGATGAAGTGATTTCATATAATTAAGTACCACATTTTCTTTTTGTAAGTAATGGTGAATTTATTTACAAACGATTACATATTTGCACGAAATACTGGCGCGTGCACAAAAGTGCAAAATCCAGGTAAAAAGAGATTCAAAAAATATACATACAACCTTTTTACATCTTCACTGGTTAAGATTTGATTACAAGGAATATCAAAAAATGAATTAATAATACTATTTCCACGGAATGGATTCAAGTAACCATTTTTGTTCGATGTTTTTTGTACAGGCTGCTATCACAGGACCCTCGTCGTTACTCGACTCCAGACACATTCCGGTAGATGTATGTAAAAATGTCTTTGTCTGAAAGCAATATCATAATCGTACATCATGCTTAAACACGTAAAGAAAAAATAAACATACTCGTTCGTCGTATTGCCAATTTTGCCTATTATGACCGCTGCAAGCCATTATTTTAACCCTTGGTGTCTTGTGCTGAGTGTCATGATCAGGCGCGTCCAAGCAGACGCTTTCGTCTGTCATTATAATCCCACTTTTTGACATCACAAACATCTGACTAAGCGCCGGTCGTAGGATACACGACTCAAGAAGCGCGTATCCCGAAGGTTGCGAATACGTCCCTTTTGCAGTTGGTCGCATAATACACTTCTTCGTTGAAACGTGTACGATCTAGGACAAAAAAGTTTTATGGATCATTCTTCAACATAATTTAACAAGTAAGTCCATAATTATAATATATTTCACCCTTCCAAAAAAACGATCACTTTTTGGAAAAAAGTGTTCGGGCCACACGTTATCCAAGTACCATTCGAAACTTTTACATTGCAATCTTTTACGTAACGCCAGTCTAGCTCGTATTGGTTGTTTGTCCCTTAATCTAGACGCCTCTGAAACATAAACGGACGCGTCAATAAGAGTGAGCTGTTAATTACCAAGCTATCCTCAATTACCTGCATTAAACTTAAAATAAAATTCCGCCCATTCATCCATCCAAACTAAAGCCACTCTAGCAAGATTTCCGTACAGTATTTCCCCGACACCGCCTGGGAACGTATAGGGGGATGATTTTCGAAACAGATGACCGACATGGGAACATGGAGCAATTTCAATACTGCCACCGCATTGCCATACGCGAAATGACATTTCCAAATTTTCACCGCCCCAGATCTTCATCTGTTCATCGTAACTACCGAGTTCGAAGAAATAATCTCTGTTCATGGAAAATAAACCTCCAGCCATCGCGGGCGTTCTAAATGGTTCAAAAATGTTGTCGCGCCTCTCTTTCAGCAATCGACCATTTAGCGTTAACCAGCGGAAATGTAAATCCCAATTAAATGCACCCCAATGCAATTCGAAAGATCTACAATTTTATGTGAATACATGATCTTGTGGATGAGCACGATTGATGTTTTGATGAACCACACTTACCGAGTGTAGCTAAAAGTTTCATCGTTTATGATGTCGATAACAGGGGATACTACCCTCGTTCTATTCTTTGAAACCGCTTCGAGTAGAGGCTCCAACCACCCTGAAATGTTCAAATAAATATCAGAATTATAGGTGCTACTGGATAATAAGTATTATGATGACATTTAAAAAAAGAAGAGCTTACCTACCAACCGTGCATTCGCAATGGGCATCCAAGAATGTGAGAACTTCACCTTTAGCCTCATTTGCCCCCAGAAGTCTCGCATTCACTAAACCTATACGTTTTCTAGACCGCAGAACTTTGGTGGGGACCCGTAAATTCTTGACATGTTTATCTAACTCATGTTTTAAAAACTCTAATAAAAAAGCACATAAAATAAATTACTTTTATGGAAGGTAAGGTACACACTACATAAATCATCTTTATTACCTCTATCACTGTTATCATCTACGAGAATTATTTCCTCCAATAAATGCCTCGGTGATCTATTAATAACACTGTATACGGTTCTAAGTAACGTACTCCAAGCTTCGTTATGGAAGACGATAATTATCGATGTTTTGCGTAAATCACTCAAATTTGCATATCGTGGGATGCACCTACAATAGAGAAATTAGCTGCAGTCGGTACCGACGGTAGATATAGTAACAATCTAACGTTACCCTTTGCGTCTAACGTCGGGTAAGGACCGATTTAAAGGTATTCTATCGCTGGCCATCAAATTAAAACGGTTGATTTGGAAGAGCTGTTGCATTTGGTAAAAGTCTTTTGCCGGAACGAGAACCGGGCTTCCATTCTTCCCCTCAGACGGCCGTGGATTAAACATGTTTTTATTAATGAGATCTAAAAGGAAGACATACGATGAGACTGAATATACAAACACGATCTATTCTTTTGTAATATACCTTTCGTAATATTTGGGACTTTCAAAGGGTCCACGGAGTCTCCAATGTAATGACCTACTACCACATGTATTCCACGACGATCTATGTAATCCCTTTGATTATCCAAAAGCCTACAAAACATTTTATCGATGTATCTACTTTCACTAAATGGGAGATCTACTTTACTGACTGATGCAACAAGTAATGACGGAATTCCATAGGAATTATTTCAAGAAAGTTTTTGCTTTCACGTTCACTTACCGAAGTGAAACGTAATCATCTCGAGAATCTTCAGTCTCCCGTCTTTTCCATGGCCAAACAAAAAATATTCCCATCAACAGAACGATCGAAAGAGCGATCGTCCACGCGCGGCATGATCTCCTCAATCGTGGCCACATCGTGATCCTCGTCGAACTTAACTAATTTTGAAAATAATCCCGGTTTATCTCATTATGGAATAATTAGCCGTTATCGTTGAAGCCGGACTTCCGTTATCTCACGGTCCTCACTACGGGTCATCGTGAGAAAATAAAAAGTTCCGAGATCCACCTTGAACTGGAAGAAGTTTCAAGAGCCATTTAGTATTGTCATATTATTTATCATAAGAAATTCATGTTTAATTTATCGTGTTTAATTTACAATTTACATGAAATGATAAAAATTACAGAGCTTTGCAACCTCGTTTACAGGTAAGAATAGTGTGGAACAAATCCACGAGATTTCTGAAGTTTATAATTAAGTTTATGATTTACCTGAATCACACCATGGGTGCCATGGATAATTCCAGGTATTTTACGAAAAATATCTGGAACGTCTTTTTAACGAAAAATATTATTTCGCAATTGCTTTATCCTATTGAAGTGCTATTGAATCAGACAATGCACAAAAATCACTCAGTTCACACTCCCATAGATCCGGTAACTGGAATAAACTCCAAGAACTTAGGATGCTATGAATGAGACAGTGCTATGTCAAGATAATCCGTAGCCTTGTAAAATGAATGAAACTTTATAATGATTATTAACTAAATAAACTTCGGTAGGCATCTCATGTTCATCTCTGATTGTTCTTTCAAATATCTATAAAACAACACATAAGAATAAAATTAGTCGTACAACTACATACAGTCAATTGAAGTGCTATATATGATAATATGTAATATACACATATAATATTTGTATACAGAGGTTAGTCGAACCTGTCACGTAGCTTTTTATGATTTGCTTAAAAGAATCGATCTAATTAAGTCAAGCATTTAATAAGGAGGAAGTTCTAGCAGCACCTCACTTGAGACAATTATAAGCTTCACTTATATACCATAATTATTATCAGAAAATACGTAATAGAAGATCATACCAAGTGGGAGAAGCATTTTCCTTCTTTTTCTCATTACTTGAAGAAAACACATCATCTGAGCAGACCTTATTAATGTATCACAAATACCGAAGAGGTCAGCACCATTCCTAACGTACGGTTCGCCAATTCGCCACGTTGGAAGAAGTTGACGGGTAGCTACTGCTTGTTTGACATTAGGGACTGTGTTTTGTAAACTGTAATTAGTTACTATTAATTGAATATAATAAGGTGAGGAAATGTTACTCGGGTGAATAATGTATTTCTTATTTTAGTTACAACCCAGGCCAGGAGATATACGTAACACGTGTTACGATTTGATAGCAGTAGGTCGCTGAACTTTCGAATCAAGAGCAACATAATTATAGTATTATCACTTGCAATTACAAACTTTATACTATAATAAGATTGCCTTTTTTTTCAAAATTCATATTCAGATTTATACACATTTGAACATATTAGTCTCTGCGATAAGTATGTTCTGAAGGAAGCATATGACATCATGTACATACCTTGAAATTTATTTTTAATACTGTTTTAAAATATTATGTTCCTGTCAATTACAATTTTGGTGAACATAAATATGTATCATGTTTTATCATTATTGAGTATCATTTTCTTATTTTATACAATAATTCTGATATGTTTCTTTTAAATAAAGTAATTTATTTTCCAGTACACCCAAGATGAAGGTAAAAGAGTTGCTCAAGACTGTCAATGTAGCATGGTCACCAGCAGCTCAACATCCCATATTATTAGCTGCAGGAACTGCAGCCCAACAACTTGATGCAAGTTTTAACACATCTGCTAGCTTAGATTTATACTCATTGAATCTGCAACAACCAGGATATGATTTGGAATTAAAAGCTAGTGTTGCAAGTGACCATAGGTTGGAAATGGTTCTTTTGTACACATGAGAATATTATTAATCTATTGATGAAGTCTTACATGTCTATATCAATTTCAGATTTCATAAAATAATATGGGGTTCATACGGTAATAATCCAGCTGGCATAATTGTTGGAGGCTGTGATTATGGCATGATAAAGATTTATTCAGCTGCAAAAATGCTAGCTAATGATAGTAACTATTTAATAAGCAGTCCAGATAGACATACTGGTCCAGTCAGAGCACTTGACTTTAATCCTTTCCAAGCAAATTTATTAGCAACAGGTGCAACAGAAAGTGAAATTTATATATGGGATATTGTTAATACAACCACTCCAATGACTCCTGGGTCTAGAAGTCAGCCATTAGAGGATGTGCAACATATTGCATGGAACAAGCAAGTGCAACACATTCTTGCTTCCACATTTTCTCAACGTTGTGTCATATGGGATCTAAGAAAAAATGAACCTATAATCAAATTAACAGATGCAAATTCAAAAGTAATTTCATTTGTATATGTTTTTTATTTTTAATACATGTAGTTTCTATAATTAACTGTTATAAATTAAGGTAAGGTGGAAAGTGGTCCAGTGGCATCCAGATGTTGCAACACAGTTGTGCCTGGCATCAGAGGATGATCAGGCCCCTGTAATTGAATTATGGGATTTGAGGTTTGCAACATCACCTTTAAAAATGTTCCAAAATCATCAACGTGGAGTTTTATCAATTGCATGGAATCCACATGATCCAGACTTGCTTTTAAGCTGTGCCAAAGACAACAGAATATTGTGCTGGAATCCTAATTCCGATGCACCTGTACGTTTATTAGTAACACTTTCATGTTTAATGGTAATGAATGAATTCAACTAATTTATTTTTTTATGTAGAATGGAGAAGTGATTTGTGAATTAGCACAAACGAATCAATGGAATTTTGACGTTTCGTGGTGTCCGAGGCATCCAGGATTAGTAGTGGGAACCAGTTTCGACGGTCATGCAGCAGTTTATTCCTTATTAGGTGGACAACAACAGTTGTCTGTAGAAACGTCCAACAAAATTGTAGACTCTTTTCCCGGAATGGATCCTTTTACACAACCACCTTCTGCAGTCCAGGCAGAACCCGCGGTTGTATTGACAAAGGCTCCAAAATGGTTAAAAAGGCCATTTGGCTCATCCTTTGGAGTAAGTGTCTGTTTTTGAATTATGTAATAATTCATTTTTTCCAAATCGTAATAGAGTATTAAATCGGTGATTCTTTTCATAAAAACAGTAAACTTTTTTTAGTTTGGTGGGAAGTTGATAATATTTGAAAATGGACCTATAGATCCCAATCTACCTCCAAATTCAAATAGGAAAGTCATCATATCACAAGTAGTCACGCAACCGGATTTAATCCAACGTTCAAACGAACTGGAGGAAGTTCTTAAAACTGAGCAATACAGTGATTACTGTAAAGGCAAGGTCGATCAAACTGATGATGTACATAGAAAAAAGATATGGAATTGTGTGGGTGCATATTTTGGTGAAAATGTGACAAAAGATATATTAAACTTACTGGGATATGATATAGAAACGATGAATAACAAATTAAATCAGTACATACCTCAAGATGAGATCAGCAACATTACCGAAGGTGTTGGTAACTTGAATAATGTACGTATCATTTTATGTTTTTAACGTACTTTTAATAAATCATAAAACATGTTTGGTATATCGTAAAATATAATTTGTTTGTTTAGGTAGCTAATGGAAATGTTGTTGATGGATGTGCGGCATTTGATGCCATCGCGCAAGAGAGCAAGAAAACAACCGCGGATGCGCTCAGAAATAATAATATCGAAATAAACGTATCTGATGGTAATTTTTACAACATAGTTTCGGATGTTCTAAATTTTTATTATAATGCTATTAATAATTAATGTTTGGATTTGTTGTGTTATAGATGAGGATGGGCTTATAACTCAAGCAATCCTCTTAGGGAACATTGAAGCCGCTGTGTCTTTGTGTTTTGCAAATAAAAGGTACGCAGATGCAGTCATTCTTTCAATGGCTGCTGGACCCGACTTGTTAGCACGTACCCAGTACAGATACTTTTCAGAACATTCGGGTGCTCTTAATTCTCTTATCAATTCATTAGTTAGCGAAAATTGGGCTGAGGTGATTAAAAATGCCAATATAAATTGCTGGAAAGAAGTATTGATCGGAATATTTACTCATTCTAATCCACAAGAGCGCTCTACGTTATGCGGTATGCATTAAATAACACGTTGCGTGATGATTGAAAATAAATATCTGACTTCTAATACTCTCAATTTCTTCAATACTACAGATATGCTCGGAGACCGATTAGCATCGTCTGATGATCCAGCGCTTGAAGAACAAGCTCAGATCTGCTACATTTGTTCTGGTAATTTGAATAAAATGATTGAATCATCCAACGCTGAAATTCAAGAAGTCGTTGAATTGGTAGTTTTAATGCAAAAAGCTTTGGAAACGCAGGGTATTAGAGACGTACAAATAGAAGGGAAGATTGCAAATGTTTTATCTCAGTATGCCGAAATGTTAGCGGCAGAAGGTGATCTCGATGCTGCACTGAATTATCTTGGAAACAGTCAAGATGAAAATGTTATGATGTTAAAAGATCGTCTATGCAGAGCCTTAGGCTACATTCAGGAATCGAAAGTCGTGCCGAAAGCGCCAGCGGTACAAAATTATTACGATCGAACAAGAAGACCTATGCAGGTTGCACAAAATCCACTACACGCTGCAACGCAACAAGCAAGACCTTTCTTCGATTCGAATGTTGCCCCTACAAAACAATCTTTCGTGCCACCTCCAAACCAATTTAATACCCAGCAGCAACAACAACAACCTTTCGGAATATCTCCACTCCAACCTCATGTACAATCTATGCAATACGATCAAATGCCCAACACTTACACTTCGTCAGCTATGACTCAACCACCTCCTCCACCACCTCCTACAACTGGATCAAGCGGAATAGGATCTCGACCGCCCAGTGTTGGGCCTCAAACAAGATCGAAATACTTAATAGATCCATCTGTGAAATCTCCTTCAACATACGGACAATCTGGTTTCCCTCAGCAAACATCGATGTACAATAGTCAACAACAGGTTTCTCCGTTGCAAGGCTACCCTGCGCCGAACGTGTACCAGCCTCAAATACCTGTTCCTACAAATGCATATCCTGGACAAAACTTCCCGACTATGCCAAAAGAACCTGAACCCTTTAAACCAATTCAGCCAAGCGTATTAACGCCAATGCAGAATCCGCCACAGGGTCAAATTTATGAACCAATTAAGACCCAACCGCTTCCACAGACTTCAATGTATGGAAACGAGAATCAACCACCACCGGTCGATCGTTCGATCGCTTATCAGCTACCACCGCAACCTGCCGGATGGAACGACCCACCAGCTGCAAAATCCAGAATGCAGGTAAATTGTTTTTATATTTTTAATACATTATCATATACCGGATTACTTGTTCAAATAAAGTTAAAGACTGATAACGTAAACTTTACCAAGTTTATATTTATATATGTATGTACGTTCAAATAATATAGCCAGTACTGGCATTATGCAACAAAAATGAAATGTCTGCGGAACATGCCGGTACCCGGAAATGGAAAGAAAAACATTCGAAGAATGTGAATACGAAGGTAGACAAATACAAGAAATTGAGTGCTGTTTTTTACTGTATCATAATTGCTGTTTATTTTTGAGCAAGATGTATTCATTCCCTTGATATCGTATATTAGAATTTTATTCAGTCTATCACGAATAACATCATAGTTTCGTGTGATTTTAAATTAACCAATACCACGGTGTGAAGTACAGCTTCAAACAAACATTGGTGTCGTGTAAATGTTATATTTTACTACACAGACATTGCTAATTTTATCGTTATGATTAAAAATATAATGTGTTATGTGTAAGCATAACAATTTAATATTTTGTACAGTCAAAGCCAGACTACCAGACTCAGAATCCAATTTTGCATCCATTGAGGGGTGCTATGCCTCAATCAGAACCAAATGTAAGTATAATAGTATTATCGTTTTACAAAACTATAAAATTTCTGTTCTTTTCTGATTGATCTTTTTAGGTTTCACAGCAAGAAAAATATTATCCTGAAACGCAAGTACCTTACAATCCACAGCAATATACTCAGAATATTCAGAACGTTCAAAATATCGGCGCTCAGTTTGCCAAACCAATGGAACCTGTGCAACCTGCAGCAATGGCCAGAGCACCAGAGCCAGAGAAACCAAAACCACCGATACCGGAGCAACATGTGCACTTAAAAACAGTATTTGATGAATTAAAAAATCAGTGCTTCGAGAATGCGAAGAATCCAGTAAGTTTACACACTTTTTATAAACTATATAATAAACAACTTTATTTATTTTTTTATTACCGTAGCAAATTAAAAGGAAAATAGAAGATGTATCTAAGAAACTTGAAGTTTTATATGATTGCCTTAGAGAAAATAAGGTAAACATCTGATTTCTTTATACTGTCATTTTCAGTATTAAAATACATTAAATAAACTTGCATTTTACAGTTATCCCAAAACACATTGCAAGGACTACATCAAATATCACAGATGGTACAAAGCGGAAATTATACCGGATGTTTAGATCTTCATACACAATTAGTATCAGGTCCAGATTTCAGTCAAATATCTTCTTTTATGCCTGGAATTAAAGTATTATTGCTAAGTGCCCTTCAACTAAATGTCTATATTAGATAGAATGCAATATACAAAATCGGTAATATTTACATTTAATCATTTTTATAATTTGAAATTTTTATAATCCTTAACATCCTTATTAAATGAGATATTCGCGTTAAATTAACTTTCCACGATATTCAGTGCAGTATGAATAGTCGTAACTACTTACATATGAACTTTATGACTTCATCGTACAATAAAAAAAAAAACATAAAGTTTATATATTCTACAACTAAAAATGGCTTATCTCTGTACATCTAAGAAATTCGTTATAAAAAGCATGTAAAAAAATAGAAAAACTATATTTGAGCAGAGAAGACGTTAATATGTTCTCGCAAACTGTTAATTGAATTTTGTTCTTTTAACCAATATGTGTACATAAAATATTAAAGTTGGCTTTAAAAAATCACGTGTATATTTTTAAATAAAAAAAGTTATATTAAATTTGTTATTAAAAATCAGAAAAATTTATTGAATAATTAAACTGTGTAGAATAGCAGCTTTTTCATTAATAATAAACTTTTGTAATAATTCATCTAATGGATCGATTCCATCACGTGCTGCTTGCCGACGCATTGCTTGTTTCACTTCTTCGCGTACACCTTTGTCAGCTCCACGGGTAGTTATACGTCGATCTATAATATTTTTGTAAAAATATAATAAGTTTAACTTTTCAATAGCTGATATACCTAAAATAACATACTTTGCAATACTCCCGATCCTGAGGCTATATCTAGAGATACACCACCCCCATGTTCCGTCCAGAGGTATGTCAATTCTTCTAAAATATCTACACATATAATATACGCCTGAAATAATGGATATGAAAATGATCCACGATTGATGATTCTTTCCGTAATTGTAGATAAGGTACTAGCTTCCTGAGGCCAATCGATTTGCATCAATACCAATACATGTCCTATGGCCAAGTCTCCAACACCGCCAGGTAATGAAAAATTTTCCTGGAGTAATCGGTATGTATAAATGTACGATCAAAATCGACACACTTTTAACTACAGTTGTATGTGTCAGTTACCTTCATCGCTAAAAGAAGTAATCTGCAGCAATATTGAATGATGGGAAAACGCGCAATTGTTAAATAATGCAAATGCCTTGCACATGGAACAGTTAAATTATGGGATACTTTTCCACTTACTGAAGGCAATGTACTAACTGCTAAAACTATGTACTCTAACATTCCCTGAAAAAATAACATATATTTAAAATTATTTTATCAGGAACAACAGACACGATGTAAGAATATGAAAACAGGTAATGTACCTTATAATCTTTTAAGAAAAAACATGTACTTGCTAAACGAAGATGAGCAGATAAACTACCTGCTTCTTGAGATAATCTTGCTAATACTTCATGATGTAAACCTTTGTACATAGCTAAATCTGTTAGAAAGAAATTGAGCCATGAATCTAAACGAAGCTGTTGGTTTAATTTTCCTACTTCTCTTTGCAAATAATCATTGCTATGTAACAAATCCCATAATTTCACAGCTGATGCTAAACCATTACCACCGTACTCGCTGTCGCTGGTTACTACAATACCTCCATTGTCTTCCCTTTTACGTTTTTTTAATTTTGGTTCTAGATATAATACATACAGTCAAAATTATATACATATGGGTAAAAAAGAAAGTACTGCAAATTCAGTCATTATCTTACCTGCAGATGAATGTACACACTCTCTAAATGCCTCTACTAAACAGTACATGGTATCATCATTATTTATAAGCGTATTATGTTCATTTAATATTCGTAACAAAACTACAATAGTACACATCAACAATTGTCTAACTACTAATTCTTCGCATAAATTTGTTGAATGTACAACTGCATATTGATGCAGTCTCTCGCAATATACATCTCGATTCCAAGGCATTGAAAACAAACTACTCAGTTCCCATCCCAATTTCTTTCCAATTAATTCTACAACTTGAAACAATCTATCCCATGGATGCTGAATTTGACTGTCCTGTGGTTGTTGTATGTATGCCAAATAAAATTCTACTGCTTTACAGAGTAATCTTAAACATAATCTTGGGTTTAATTCAACTGGTGCAGTACCAAGGAGTGGTAATGCATCACAAGCCAATAGCTTTCTGAAACCATTCACTGCACGCCCTGGATGACTGTGCTTCTCTGCAGTGAGAAGAGTTTCTACTAACCGTACCTGAAAATGTAACATTACTAAGGAGCAACTAATGCAAATGTTGAAAAACCTATTAAATAAAGATACTTACTCCATGAGTAGCAATAGTTTGAGGGAACCTACGTAGTAACAATAACAATAATTTACAATGTTCCATTGTATCCTCACTGTGATCAGCTGTCATAACAAGCAATCTATGCTGTAGCTCTTGAGGTATGTGTTGGAACATCTGACATAAAAATTCTGCTTCAGAATCACATTGTTCCATACGTAGACAAGTTGTTACTGTTTCTATTTCCTTCCATATATCTCGATCATCTGGAAAATTCTGAAATCTATTCTCATATTTAAACAAATGTTTACATATGTGTGAAAAATGTATATTTTTAATATTGCCTAGATGAGTATTTCCACCTACATTTCACTGAAACATTTAGCTGCTTCTTTCACATTTTTTGAAAGCTTTTCAATCCGATATGCTTCGAACTGTTAAACGAAACAATATAATTAATTTTTGAATGAATTTCTTAAACATTAATAACGTCGAACATTAAGTCAATATTAACCTGAACTTTAGCACTATGAGGGAATAAAGATCTAGCTGTAATTAGCCAGGATTTAGCCGCATAAATATCAACCGGTAATGCATCTTTTGCGCGCATAATTAAATAATCTTCTTTAGATAATTGATTATTATCAGTGGTGGATGGTTTTTCCAACATTTTTTAAAACATTAATATTTGTATGTAGAGACAAAGGTATCTCGCACAGATTTGTAAATAGTATCTACTGCTAGCAGTCAGTGACTATAGATTGCTATAGATCCAACAAGACTAGAAATGCCTTGTTTTCAAGGGGTCTTGAATTTGTGGAACGAACGCCATCTGCTTTAAAATCTATCTGTTTAACCCTATCTGTTTAAAAATTTGTTTGTCAACGGCCTTTAGCCACTTAGGACATACCGGTACCCGTAAGATCACCGAAGTCAAGCTAAGCGGGCACGATTCTCGCCAAAGATTGGTGACCGTGTGCTGTTGGCAAATGAATAAGCGGAAAGCGGATAATGAATAATGAAACGAATAAGGCAATGCAATGTAAAAAAAAAGTAATGGAAATAATTGACAAAAAGTTCGTTGGGCAAAAGAGGGGCTAATAAAAGCACCTGGACTCAAATGTTCCCGCTGGTTACCTTGACCGACGGAGTAGCTTGTTCCGCGACATCTTTAAAATAGAGCATGAAGTATTTCGTTTAACATACTATATTCATGTAATTAAACAGGGCTGATGATCTTTATGATTTTACTTATTCTGCGGTAAGTATCAGCTGTTCGGTGACAGTTTGCCAGCCGTAGTAGAGTGTTGAGGTTTATTGTTTGGAAAGCAATATGGCTATCTGGTGATTAGTAACAGTGCGATACGTAGACAAAAGAACAACGCAGTTCTCATGATATTTGGAGACGCGTTGTGCGTTCATTTCTAGTTGGTTTAAGTAAGAAAAAACAAGAGAATCGTAGTAAAATGTTGGAACTCGAGGTGGTTCCCGAGAGATCCCTCGGTTGCGAACAGTGGGAATTTATTTTAGGCAAGTGACGAAACCACTCGCGTTGTATCGCGGCTATGTCGTATTACGCATAATTTTCCAACAATTAAATTATTCCGAATGATCGGCAAATTGATCGATGATCCTCGAAACTTCGTTTCACAATGCCTAACACGTCTTATTGATGTTGCCGTCACCCGACTGTATTCGTAGCACCCTATTTCGTTCTATTTGTAAACACCTCGTTTGACAATCGCGCGTAAACAAAGAAAATGGAGCTTGTTATGAATATTTTGTTGCTCATTATGTAATTGTTTACAACTATTCCCTGATTGTTGAGGCTCTTACTGTTGGTATATCAATTATCAGGCTGGTAATTGATCAGAGATAAAAGCTGAAATAAAATATATTTTTTAAATAATGTATGAATTTTATAAAAATTAAGAAATTATGGTAAAACACTTATTAATATGTACATAGTTTAAAATAATGCATAAATATCAAGAAAAAAATGATGTAGTTGTACAATACCGAAGAGATATACTTCTTTAATGAAATTTTTATTTCAGGGATGCATTTTTCTCAATCTGTGTCAATAATACAATCCCAAGTGGGCATTATAAGGGGAGTGCAAGTACTTTATAGTGATAGTGTAAGTATCAATGTAAATTTTATTAGATACGTATTATTGTATTCTGTACTTTTATATAACTAATACTGAATAATATGTGTTACAGAATCCTTTAGATGTAGATTTAGTAATAAACTTACCTCATGATGGCGTTCGGCTTATATTTGATCCTGTGGTGCAAAGGCTCAAAATAATTGAAATTTATAATATGAAATTAGTTAAACTTAAATACTGTGGTTTACCATTCAATTCACCAGAGGTTTTGCCATCTATTGAACAGATTGAGCATTCGTTTGGAGCAACCCACCCTGGTGTTTATGATAGTGACAAACAAGTACATATTTGTTTCAATGAGAATTTTTCAGAAATCTCAAAAATAAAATACTAGCAAAGGGACTGCATATTATTTTTAGGTATTTGTATTAAACTTTAGAGGACTATCATTCTACTTTCCCATTGACTCAAAGTTCCAACCTGGATATGCACATGGACTGGGATCATTGCAATTTCCAAATGGAACATCGCCGCTTGTGGCGAAAACAGCCATTTATGTGGGTAATATGGGGGCTGGAATGGGATGCGACGAACATAATTTAAAGACACCACCACCACCTCCGCTACCTCTCGTAATTATTTTTTGTTGGTGTTATAGTTTAGGCGATACGCATATGTACAGATACAAGATTGACGCTATATAATCATCTTTTACTAGGTCTGTTATCATAACAACCTGTATTTAGAAAAGGCAGATGTTATGAGAGACAAAACGCGTACCCGGGGTCTCAGACTGCATCTCTTTACAGAAGGTAGCTCTGTAACAAGGGTATTACTAGAGCCAAAGAAACGCTGCTTAACAAAAGAGGTCACTTATTATATTTGCAAAATTTTCAGATTGTTGTTCTTTAAACTCGTCGCTTAATTCTTTTCATTTCTGTGTAATGTGTACTGTTATTATAGGTGTTATTTGGCGACACTTGTGAAGACGTGCTGAGCGCTTTGGGAGCACCGTCGCGAGTATTTTTTAAAGCCGAGGACAAGATGCGTATTCATAGTCCTCACGCGCACAAACGCGATAAAATAAGGCGGTCAGATTTCTTTTACAACTATTTTACCTTAGGACTGGTAAATACTTTTCGTCTAAATAAATATTCTGTATTTCACAAGCTGGAGTTATGTACTCAAAAATACTTTTAGGATGTTTTATTCGATGCCAAAACCCAGTGTGTTAAAAAATTTGTATTACACACAAATTACCCAGGGCATTATAATTTTAATATGTACCATCGTTGCGAGTTCTCTTTAACTTTGCCACCGGAAAATAATTCCACCGAATCGGGAAAGTTGATTGATGTTTCCCCTTCTCCAGTTACGGTAAGATATGTTTCCCTCTTTCATATTTTAATCAACGAATATCCATTAACAAACCTTACAGTGAACAGAAACTTAGAGATAAATACTTGATAATTGATAATGTACTTTTAATAACCGTTCATTCTATAGATCACTGCCTATACTAAATGGGATAGAATAAGTGAGCAATTGAAGGCAAGCGCCCGACCAGTTGTGTTGAATCGTGCTTCTTCGACGAATACAACAAATCCGTTTGGATGTACCTTTTGTTACGGTATACGCGACGCGATCGTCGAAGTCATGGCGAATCAACATATTGCAAGTGTAACTCTGTATAGAGCGGTGTGACATCGATAATTTACACGATATGGTGCATTATAAAACGCTCTTTGAAGGGCAAACAAGGGAATAACGTTGAGAAGATGAACACACACTCAAAACAAGAAAAAAGAAAAAATAGACAAGTTTTAACGTCACAGCAATTGCATAATAACATCTACTTAAAAAAAGACTGTATAATCAAATAGGAATATCAAGAGTGATGCGTGTTAAACACCGAGACAGTTTTTTTTCTAACACTAATGTATACACTGAGAAACAAAGATGTTAGGTAAAATTACATATTTACCGAGGATGCAATGCAGCGTGAAAAGCTCAGAATCCAAAACGATATCATTTTGAATATCAAATACTGTTGCTTGTAACATTTTACATATTTTCCTTGAATTTATCGATCAAGGAAGTAAAAAAGTAAAAATGCAAAAAATATGAAAAAAAAAACTGCAAAAAGACGATCAACTAAGGGGTACAAGTGTCTGCAATATTCAATAATATCATATTTAATATACCGTTTTTATCTTTGGTTATAAGTTTTAAGTATAGTTAAAGAAAACACACAAAAAAAAACACAACACAGTCTTACATGAGCGATCAATATTGTAATATCTGAGCTCGATAACAATAAAAAGAAAAGAATAAAAAAAAAAAAGGAAAGTAGTTCCAGACGATTAATAAGAATTTTGATAGTTGTGGATAAATCTACGATGATTGTAACGGTTAATAATCATAAAATATAATAATGTGCTTAGTGCAAGTAAAGAATTAACTTTCGTAAAAGAAAATTTTGTAACGCGTGTTTAGATGTAATGGAAAGTGGAGACAAAAGAAAAGAAACAATGAATGATGATGCAGAAATGATTGAATATAGAGTTGACGATGCATCATGCATAATGTTGTTGTGCATAAACGTAAAAATGTGGATCATAGTAATGTTAGATACACTTCACGTTCATTTCTCAGCAACATAGTAACGAATTGTATCTTAAAAGGGGATTAACGAAACGATAAACGTTTATTGAATAATAAGAACCGCGTATATCATCAGTTCAGGAGGAATTAAACTCATGGCCTGTTTTATACACTCCTATTTATCAAACTCTGATCATTGTGATACGCGAGATTTCGATGCCAGATTATTATTACTAATTACTTCTTTTTGCATTAACACAAAAAAAAGAACGGAGTTATGATGTTTAGTTAATAATTACTTTCTTATATTTCTGTGCTATTAGATAATATTTGCGGTATAAGTATGCTCGCAAAATTGGATTTGTCTTTGATGTGTTAGTCGTTAACAATTGAATCTGCCACCATAAATCTGCTGCAAAGCAGGTAATCACAATACCTCACGGAAAGTTTTTTTTTCTTTTTCTTTTTCCTACAAATTCGATTGAATTTCACTTCGATGTTACATAGCACAATCGTATACCCTATCTTGAAACTGTTCCCATTAACTATAGGGTATAAAATACATATGTTTTATGTATCGTATAAACTTCGATAGTTAATAATCTACAGCAATTATAAGATCTATAACGAGTAATAATCGTAAATTATAAATAACGAACGACCATTCAATGGAACGTGAGATACCAGCGATAATTACTTTGATTAACACTTTTTACTGCACAGGTTTATGGCAAACTTTCCTCATATATTTAACTAGGTACAAATTTGTGGTTCATGTTTTATAAAAAACATATAAGTCCTTGTCAATTTTTCTATTTTACTTCTTTCCTTGAACGACAAATTATCATGTCTGCTTAAAGGTTGAAGTTTCAATGCCAAATGAAATTATTGCATCAAGGGCTCGCGATTAGCAAAGAAAAACAAAATTAAACAAGAATGTTAATCGACGCATAAATGTACAAAACTTGAGAGAGGCAGGTGCTTGTGTAATTAATTCAAGCATTCTACCTGCTTTTGTTTCTCAAAATCCTGTTTTTGCTGAAATACCTCCTATTTGTCGACGCTATGTCAAAATGTTCTACGTGGAAATTACTTTTTAAATAAATATATAGAGTATAGAATAATTTGAACAGGTTTCACTGAAATTTATTGCATACTATTTTTTTTTTTTTTGTTTTTTTTCTTCTAATCAATCGTGATAGTTGTAATGATAATCAGTGAGTTGTTCAAAAATTATATTCTCTATATAATTATTGTAATAATTCTCCTGGAGAAAATCTCTCTCTATTTAGTTTATACTAAATGAATCATTTTGTAACGAATGGATTATAAAATTATGTAAAACGATTTTGTATAAATCATTCTTCTTCCGAAGCTCTGACTTTAACAGTCCTTATGTACTTTTTTAAACAAATTATTCTTGATTACAATTAAAGTGGTATTCACTTTGAACACCTCTATGAACGCAATAAAATAGTAAATTCTCTTTTGTTACAGTTTACCTGTTTTATTTCCTTTTACGCGCGTTGTTCGAGTCATCTGGTCTGTACCCAATATGATTTTTCGGTCTCGAGTCCGTGTTCGTAAATAGCCTGTGTCGATTCAGCTTGATTTCGTTCAATCGGTCTCCTTGTGTTATGATATTTGCATCGTTGCTCCGATATCCTCGCGGTTCCTTCTCTGAATCATCCGATCCTCTGATATTTCGGAATTTTCCTGGATAAAAAAACTTAAAGAGTAAAAATGTTGTTTTATAACGTGCACATCTAATATCTTTGCCATTAAACTTAGATTTCTTCAGTTATACATACATATCGAAAATGAGTTTATTTGAAACACTTTATAATATAAAGTTATTAAGAGTAAAATTCCTTAATTAACAAATAGTATTAGATTCTGCTATTGTATTTTTATTGTATAGAGTATGGGATTTGATTTAAATAGTGATCGATAATGACTTCCTGCGCAGCTATCGATATTTCTGAAGTTGGCAGTAGTTGATATGAAACTAATAACCTAAATAACTGATTTTCTTCAGAAATAAAAGCTACAGAAACTTAAAAGTAGAAGAAAAGTAAATGTATATGAATTTTTTCTTTACTTTTTATAAACAATTATCAGGAAATTTAATTTTGTAGGTGAAACACGATAAATCGCAATCGATTAGCGTTTGAGCTAGGATGCGCGCGCAGTTTCCTGGTTAATTTGGCGCGCAATAGTACAGTGCACGTGTAGCGTCGTTCCGTTAATTGTGACTTTTACATATTATTATTTGCATAAACATCGAGACAGTGCCAAAATGATGCTTCTAATCATCGCCAAGTTAGTGGTATGTACAAAGATATAATAATCAATAAGTTTTTTGTATTCACAGACGAAATATTACATGATAGCATACTATGGGTTAAGCGGTTAATGTATCTACAATGTGTCATCAATAACTCGCTAATATTTCGACAAATCCATAAAAATTTGTACTTTTAATATGATTTACGACTGAATTCGAAGTTTTTATTCGTGAATTTAACTATTAGGTTAACAATTACTTGAATCAGATTCTCACCTAAAATTTTCGTAAGCTTCATTTTACTCCTCTTCTCGATCGGTGGACTATCGTATTTGTTAGCTTCTGAAAAATCAAAGATCGATAACATTCGTGATTAAATCGGGCAAATTCTTAAATATTCAACATGTTGCAGGGGTTGCAAGAGAAAATCCTCACCAGTGCATCCAATTTCGGAGGAGTAAGATATTTGTTTCTCCACTGGATTTGTAATCGAGTATATTCCATACTTGTGGTGCAGTATTACGTCACCATCGCCATAGTACTTCAATCTGGTGTAACCAGTACAGGTATTTAATCAAATCAATAACAATATCATCTAAACAGCTTTGTACTTGTAAATTTAAGTTACTTGTACTGTTGGCCAGTATTCAATAAATTTTTCTCCATATTTTCCAACCATGATTGTTGGTGTCCAATCACGGAACCGGGTCTACAAATTCTCGTCCAAGCGATAGCCTCTCTAGCGGACATTTTGTAATGCTTTATCAAATACGCGGCAATTAGCGAACCTGTTCTTCCTAACCCAGCCTAGATTTGCAATAAATTAAGAATCAGAATAGTCATAAGTTACGCTCGCATAATGAAATTTACTTTGCAATGAATCGCTATTGGTCCTGTAGTATTTTCACTGAGCTGAAGGAATTCGTTGAGAATTCTTCTAGGGGGAACCGTACCGTCCGGCATAAACATATCGTAATGTTTTATTCCCGCCTCGGTGAACCTAGCTCAAAAAATATAATATAATAATTCAATAAAATTCAGAAGAATATTATAATATATACCTGGATGCATCATAAGACTTCTTATTCAATCTGACCACTGCAATCACTCCGTTCTTTAAAAAATAATCAATGTAACATTCGGGTGGATGATAAGGGGTGCCTGGTTCTGTGCTTGGCCCAACAAAAGCAAGAAACTTTTGCGGTACTATCCAACTTAAATCACCGTTTCTTATATCCTCGTATTTCTCGTATTCGTTTACATCGAAGTCATTAAAATTGAAAAATCCAAACGAGGCTGCTTTCTGGAGCGCGTTCAGACAATCTACTCATAACGAAAACACTGAGATTAATTAATTAATATAATTGCAAAGAAAGGAGAATGTTGAATTTCATTACCTAATAAATGAATGTTGTAAATGGCGGGCCCCATAGAAGCATCTCGAAATGGTTTTAGAGGAACATCACCCCCCGTGAAGAGGCTGTTGTAAGCCTCTTTGGGGGTTTTATTTAAGTACAACAAGGCGTAGGATGTGATTAGGTAAGCGGCATTTGTTCTCTTCTGATCTCGTTGCGAGGTGTAATGCACGATTTGTCTATGTTGGTTTACCGAACTTTCGAGCTTTTTGTTCACCTTACAGCAGTATCTGTGGACGATATCCTTTTAACAGAAAATCTATGATTATAAAGTTTCCAAAGGAGTAAGTTTACCTGTACAAACAGGCAATGTTCAAGGGACCAAAATCGTTGTAAAAGTTATTATAAATTAGCTCGTGATCGATGCTGAAAAAACTAATACTCGAAGTACTTTTTACATCTTTTCGACCATTGTTTAACGTTGCAAAATACAGTTTGTCTTTGATATATTCGCAAACATGAATGACATCTGGGTGTTTGTAAACTGTGGTTATATCTGAAAGCAAAGTTGAATAAGGTTAGGCGATGAAATTTGTGTTTCGATCTCTTGGTAAAAAGTACCTTCTGGATTGAAATTTCGGATGTCACAAATGTTTCGATTTTTCGTGAACCCAGAGTCTTTTTGCATAGTGAAAAGGTGACGAAGCTTTAGTTACATACTTGAAACAATTTTCATGTTACAACAGGATCAAATCTTCCCTTCGATTTACCCTAATTTAGCTAATTGCCAAATTTGTGATCTCATGATTGACACATCGATCGATGCGTCCGTCAGGTCTGAGCGTTTTTCAGATGTTTTTTTTTTCAGGGAAACTATATAATTGGATAGATTCACTTTCAGTGACTAAATAACTCATGTATTGTTTCAGGGATCGATAACAACGAAAGAGAAGGCCATCTACGCGATGGATCATCGATCAAGGACCGAGGTACTTCAGGATCAAGGATGCAGGTAAATCGAAAAATCATTGACAACGAGACGTGCTGCGAACGGTGAGTCAGATATTTTGAATTACTATCGCTTTATGCATGATTATGAAGGATCGTGGAAACTAGAATAAAAACGAGAGAAATAAAATTAGGAAACGTTGCGGTAGAATAATCTCGTGGAGGCGTTCCACGATTTGTACTCGATTTTCCTCGAGACGTTGCACGCATCGATTGCACGGGAATCGATCATTTACAGCCGGTCACAGTCGATACTTTCTTCTGAATCGGGAGCCTATAACAGAGAGGCGTATTTCGTGTCGAGCAGGTTGCATAAACCGCGCCTCCGTCCTCTGGTACAATTTGCGATTGCACCGGGAAGTACTTTAACATGCAACGTGAGGCTTAACCGGTAAAACAAGCAACTGATCGGTATTTACGATTCAAGAGAAATCTTTCTCGGGACAGGAGGCGGTGTTCTGTCTATCCGTCTGTGCATCCACTCCTTGCGTCCGTCAATCCGTTATAATTTCTCCGTTAATAGAATCCGAGATTTCGTAGCGAACCGTGCGACGCATTCGAAATCCGTCTCACCTCATCGTTTCTCTCTTGCCCCTCTGTTCTTCTTCCTTTTCATCTTTCTCCGGTGCTTTCTTTTTCCACTCTCCTTCGAAATCTGTGTTTCTTCGGTTCTTCCTTCATTTCCATCGCATCGTTGGCGTTTCGTGAATGATTTTAGAAATAGAAACGATCGATGCGAGTGAAACATTTTTCCAAGAGGAGGGAATTGTATTCAATTGATGTAGAAATTTCCAAGGAAGCGTTGATCGATATCATCAAAAATTCAGACAGCTCGCGAAAGGGAATTCCTGTCGTTCGATGAGTCGTTTGTTCGAAAAATTTCCTGAAGGTGTTATTCGCTTATGGTTGATTCGCGACCAACATCCTCTGCGGTCGTCTTCGTGTGAGGCACGAAGATCCGCTCATTGTTTCTCTAATGCATATTGACTATTAACAGCGAGCCAATGTTCCTTATACGCGAGGATATAACTACGTCACGTCCTTATTCGATGGACGTCGTCTGATCGGCTACGTTCATCTTCGAGCCGAGTCCATATTCGGCTCACCCACCCACCGCACAATGCCAGCCGCATTCATAAAGCGGCTTACCAGTTTGGCGATCAATCGAATCGATTCGTATCGAATCGAGGCAATTGATACGCCGCGCGGACGCAAAATCGGAATCTAGTTGTCGGTATTCAACGGCCTCATCCAAGCCGGTAACGTTAGCCGAGATACTCGGCCTTAAAATAGATCCTCAACGATACTCGTTGGAAACGTAATTAGCCGTCTACAGAAGTCGTTTAGCATTGTTTCCTTTTTCCAATTTTATCCGGGGGTTGAAATTTGCATCAGTCGGAAGTGAATTGGGCGCATAAACTCATTTAAAGCTCGGAGAGGCAAAAGCAAGCGAAGAAATGATGGAGGTCACTTTTCACCTGGAAAACGTGGAATCGAACAAAGTCGAGTGAAGAGGCAGCGATTGGAATGTCCGCCGCGAAAGCATCGAGCTCTCCTATTCCCCGGCCCGATAATTTGGACGTTGCACAGCGTGTCGTGGCGAAGTAACTGGCACATACACACCGCCACCGAAATACCGGCGTACAAGAGAGCTACCAGAGGAACGTGTACGGGGACACGAAGAGTACGTGTTCTGCGAGTGAGAGGCGATCGAGGGATAGATGCTCGGGAGCGTATGCTTCTGCTTCCGCGTGGACGGGCAATCGCCTTTGAGGAGCGCCCGCGCGATCACCAACCCCTCCACCAACGTAATTTATCCTTTACACCCGCTTATTAATGCTACTTGACATTTTTAATTACTCGATTAGCTCGAATCTGTGGTATCGATCACTGGTGACCGACACCAGCTGAGGGTGGCAAATATTAATAATGACATCGGTATCGTCGTACGTATATTGCCAGCATTGAAAGCATCGAATTTCTGTGTTACGTCTGCTATCAAGTTAACAATCGTCCGGATATTTATGAAGGATAATGTATTACGCGTCGAGGAAAGCTGTTCGCTCGAGCCACGCCACGGAACTCTCTCAGTCTTCTCCTCTCGTCTCTCTGGATGACCGGGGCCGATACACCCATGAGCATTCGAATCACGACGACGAAGCGGGCACGTAACAATTTCTGTTCTTGGGACTGGAGCCACTGGATGGATCGAGTCGATCCTTCCAGTTGGCCGTGTTGCACATCCGTGCTGCTGTCCCGTCTCGGACACGCGCGTTTTCGATCTTCCTTGTCGCCCGAGGAACGACCCCACCTTGGCACAGCTTTCTTCTTCTACCCTCCTTCTACGAGCTATTCGATGGAACTCGATCTCCAACTCTCTGTTCGCAACATTATTTCACGCGTAAGGGATGAAGATTGTTAAGGTATTCGAGGACCTAGTCTGTACAGGTTGGATCTATTACGCGCATCATGCAGATGCAAGGATTTATCGGTACGCGAGAAGTGAAATTTATGCGATATTCAACTGGACGTTTTAATTTATCGCGATTCTACGTGATTCCTGTCCTTTCTTCAGGAATTTATCTTCGTAACGCAGACTCCAGGGGTCGACTGCTGGGTCAGGAAGTTCAGAATTTTGCTTTTCTTCTAGACAGAGTTGTTCACGAACAGGGTGAATAGAATGTATCGTAGGTATCGCTGTCTAACGACATTAACCCTTCAACAATGTAGAATTCCAACAATGTTGAATTTATGGAAATATGAAATAGAAAATTGAATTAAAATTCGGACTCTCTTCATGGTCCGCCGTCCGAGGGTTAGGTTCGAGCGAGTACACGATAGAACAGCAATTTTCCAAATGATACCCCTTTCATCCCTCTGAAGATCGAAAACGAAGAGACGCGACAAAAGATGTATCAGTTTCTTGGGAACGTTTTGCGACAAGGTTCGCCGTTCCGAGAAAAGCATTGGTCGTTTCCCCGTTAGGTTCCCGGGTCCCGTGTCCCGTCGGGTCAACGTGTCCCAGGTTTCAATCGTCGATGACGATATTTCACCATTCGAGCGTCGCGGTGATCATGGTGCAAGATTTAAGTCTTGATTCACCGGGACGGGCATTGATACCCGGATCATGTACACGCTGAATTCTTATGCTAATGCGAGAAAGGAGCCGAGAAGACAATACATCCACATCCACACGGTGGTACGCTCTCCCGCATCTGTATACACTCTGCGTCCCGTATTCTGTATTCTGTCAAGTGAATTAATACAATCACGAGGACCGCCGGGTGATTTTAGATGCGGTGAGATCGTGATCGCCTCTTCGCTCCGCTCCGCGCCACGCTTTATTGAGCTTTCTCAATCGGGAAAACACGAAGATCATCGTGACCTTGGAGAGTACATTTTCCAATCGTACAATCAAAGGATCCATCACCTCCTTGCATTAATAGTACAATTAAAGTTGAACTTGGGAGTTCTATTTTCGTTTCCAATCCTAGGAACCATTCGTCTGTTCTCAGTGATCCAACGAGGTGTCCATAAACCGTCTTCTTCTTCGCGCGAATGTAATCGTCATTGGCCCGAGAGTCCTTTAATAACTCATCATACATATGCGAAAAACATTGCGCATAAGTTTCTTTTACGTGATTGATTTATTGAGTCGTTCGTTAAGAAAGTCATCGTACAAGCAACAGTCTCCGCGTGCCCCTTCCCCGTTCTTTCTCTGTAGCACACGTGGACGCTGCTTCCGGTTCGCCTGGTACCCGAACATTACGGTATCGACAACTTCCGGTCATCACTGCGAACCGCCATTCCGTCCGGCGATCTTTTGAACCGAATACATATCTAAATCTACCGTGGCACGTATTTAGATAACGTGTGCTCCTTTTCTTTTTTTCGAGCCTCGTTGATAGCGGAAATGGCGCTGGTAGGGCAACAAGAATCGCTGAATATTTGTCGAGATTCAATCTAGCTGTTAGGTCTAGATTATTTCTCTCATTTAACTTTTTTAGTTTATTTGTCAAAGATAGAGCTGACGATGGTCTTTCAGTCGGACGATCCGCTCGGTTCGGGAAAATTACTGGTATCTGGAGTAGCTTTTCTTTTTCCACGATTGACCATTGACGCAGAAGAGAGAACAGTAGTTAAGAGCACACGATGTAACGGTCGTTCTGCCTGGCCAGGGTGGATGAGTGTAGCATTTCCCGTATTGCCATCGTAACTCGCGACTACCATCCGCAAAATGACAACTGCTAAACAATGGATAGAGGTTCTCGATCATCGACTCGAGGAATTTCGACTTTCTATCGATTCCATGAAAGGAACTAGCTTTACACGCTCGCCTTATTTGTGCCTGTTAATCGTCATAATTTTTGCAAAAATCCCTCAATTAAGATAACACCCTTTAAATGCATCATTCAAAAATAATGGCCCTTAATTGATCCATTAATTTTTTGGATCCCCAAGTGTTTCCAATTAATTTTCTATCTCTTCTCTGGGAAAAAGAAACGAAAATTTCGAGAGAGAACCACTGTGTTACTCAGAGAATCGAGATGGTTACCAATAATAGTTGCGACGTTAATCAGACTATATAAAATGATATATTTCTCGTCGAGAAACAGGCACAGAGAAAATTATTGTGAATTGCAGTGTCAGTAACGGAGCCATGCCTCGATTTCATAATCAGAGAAACTAGAAAATATTTTTCATTTTTATCAACCAAGTTTTTTTAAACAATTCTTCGTTAAAAAAAATTGTTAAAAAAAAGAGAATGGTAACGAATTTATCAGCCAAGTTTTCCCTCATTTTGCTACCTCTCCGGCAGATGTCGCGGGCTTTCCTTAAATTCTTCAATGTATTTTATTCGAAATTGTTTGAAAAATTGTTACTACCAAAGTGCATACACATTGGCGAACTGTTGACTCAGAAACGATTTATATTCAGCACCGAACGTCGTATCGTCCGCGTCCATTATCTCATCATCGATTTCGTTTGATGTTACATCCTAGCGTTACAAGACCGATAACGCTGCACGCTCGCGTTACTCGAGAGTTATCAATAATTTCTGTAAGATTCAATAGAATACAGGTGCAAAAGATAGCTTTTGATTGCTGTAGCAATGAAAATTAATTACCTCTCGAGTAATTTAAGAAGACAATTTAGCAGATGAAAAATTTTACCAATCTACGGAAACAGTTTCGAATAAAAGGTGTGCATGCCTATCTATCGTTCGACGAAAGGAATTACGTTGACGGTGAAGAGTTAAGATCGATTTAACGGAGCAATCGGTAAGGAAATGATTATCATCTCGAACGAACGTTCGGCAGACGAGTGGCCGTCGTGCCGTCTAGAAGAGGGAAACCGTAGAAGGTGGGAAACCTCTCTGGTTCTCCCAACTGCGAGCTAGGAATTAGCATTGCTTCTCTGGCATCTCTTCTCCGTCTGTCTCCTCACCGTCTTTTGCTCCGCTTCCTCTTCTCCTCGAGCGGAAAAAACGTTTTCTCTCTCGGGGGAAAAAAAAAACGCCCCGCTTCCCGCGATTCTATCTTCCCTCTTTCGACCCGCTTACCTCAGCCTTCATCGCGTTTATCCGTTGAAAGCTGAATAATTTTCCAGCCATCCACATCGTGCATGCAATCTTTTTCCTTTAAGTGGAAAATTTGTTCGTGTATTTTATAACAAGTCACTCGTGAAAAAGGATCAGTTTACATTTGTTCGAAAGAGTTTCATCGATAAGAAAAATATCACTTCAAGTAACGAAATTAATCGTGGATTTTAAAGCTGAAGAGGACGTCCAGTTTGTCGGTCTCTTCATCCGATTAAGCCCCACCAGACCAACTATTCCGCACCGCTAATCCATCTCTCTGTTGCCCTTTCGTTTCTCCCAGAAACGTGTTCTTTCCGTTTTCTCAATTTCCCTTTCTCGATGCTAGACACCTGTATCGGCGTAGGAGCGATCAATGAAGTAAGGTGGCTTTTACGAAATTCAAGGAAATCCAGCTTTCGAACGTTCACGTAGACCGGCTTACTTGCAATTAGTCTCGCGTGTAAATAAATGCGTGAAACGCGTCTAATCGTGTAACCGTCGATCACTCGGTTACCCCGTACACCTGCACGCGGCGCGTTACCTTTCGAAGACGCATCGGATTCATCGCTATGTAATACGTAATGCGAATTTCACCGAGTTTCGTGTCCCCTTTGCGCTTCTTTTCTTGCCCGAGACTGCGACACGCCACGCATTGGGAGCAGCGACGATCGGACGATAGATTCACCTCGGAACGCTATCTTCTTCCGAAATTTCTTCGATATTTCGATTTTTTGGAAATTAATTTTGTTCGAGGGTTAAAATTGAGAAAGATAAATCGGTTAGTTTCGCAAAGTAATCGATGGTACTCGTACCATGGAGAAATATTCGATGGTAACCCCAGTGGCACGTGTGCAGCCGGGCAAAAGCAGGAAATTCGTCGGAGGGATCGGAAGGTTTGGTCGATACGAATTCGTACGATCGAAATTTCGGTTAATCGAGCGGGCATACGTGGCCGGTGTTGGTGCAGACCCTGTAGCAAGAGAGGTAGACGTATGCACGCACGCATGCAGGCAGGCAGGCAGGCAGGCACCGCACGCACGCACGCACGCTGGTACGGGCGAGGGGACAGACCGACAGAGATAAAGAGCACTTCCGGAGGCGCACGGGGAGACCAAGGTCCGCGTATCTGTTGCTGCTGGCAAGGAGAGGCAGGAGAACCCGCGGGAGAGTCACACCTGAGTGCCCACGCTTCCTCTTATCCGTACCCTCCCCGTCTCTCCCTCGTTCTCCAGTTGTCTCTCCCGGTCGGCGCCCCTCCGTTGCTCGCCACCGCTCCGCTCTTATCGAAGCCCTCTTCGTCGTTTCATGGGCTACTCCCCGTCCCTGGGGTACATTATCTCTCCTTTCTCTCTCTCTTCTCTTCTCTTTTTTTCTTTCTTTCCTGCCTCTCCTTCCTTCTGTTTCCCCCTCGTGCTCGCAAATGCCGTACTCCATCTCGTTCTACTCGGTAACCTGGCCTACGAACCCGGTACATATAATACTGGTTGAAATTGGTCACCGTGAACAACCACGTAGGGATTATCTCGAGGGCGCGGCTTCTATTCGCCTTATCATCGGAATCGCGAAATGTCAGTGAAAATTTTCAGCGTAGATCACCGACGATCTGCGGATGTTGAAACATCCCTTCTTACCTTATTATTGCTTCGCGAAGTGTACGCGATCGATGATACGTCATACGCGCCTTATAACGCTTTAATATAATCAACGTAGATAGGAAGATAAAGGTGGCGGCGTCGGGGCAAGGTTACCTATCGATAGTTGATCCAGGGAGGCATGTGCTCGATCATCTCTTACTAATCGTCCTATGACAAGGGGGGAGGCAGCTTGTAACAACTGAATTAATAGGTGGCGAGCTATTGCGTGGCACGTTCGCATGCCTTTGCGTATGTACCTATATCACGCAATCTTATCGAATCGAACTGATAAGCGCGCGTATTTTGGCACGTATAACACGACAGATCGATGGATCATCTTCGTTCAACAAATTATCTACTCGAAACACGGCAAGCTAAATTGAAATGTCGCTGTTAATCCTTCGGAAGGGTTAAACGAATAACGTTAAAAAGAAACGGCGCAGGGATATCGTGCTATTTATTATTACGGGCAAAACTAACAGGGAACCGTAACATTTCCATGATTCGTCACGGTTACTTCTCACGATTCACTTTCTACGCTCTTCTCACGCCCTGACACGTTTTAAATTCCGCCTGGCCGTCCGGCGAGCCGATCCCGAAAACGGTCTCGATTCTCATTTCGAAAGCAGATAATCTTTACTCCGCCAGTCGTCGTGCGTTCGTGGCGGTTAAAAGAGAAGCAGGAAAATTCACCGCGCATACATATACATGTGAATCGGCTTCAATTTAACCGTGGACATTCAGGGAAACGTAATCCTCGCTCGATTCTCGATTCTCGATTCCGAATCCGTCGTCGAGGAGGAAAGGTCTCGAGAAACAATGAAGAAGAAACGAGGTAGCGTGTAAGAACCGATGAAGGGACAAATAGACAGACAGACAGACGGACAGGTTGTTACGATCCGAGTGGGGGAGAGGGAAAAGACAGAATTTGATGGAATATAAACTTCTCATCCTCCGTTCTCCAACTTCTCCGGACGTAGTTCTCCTTAATCGAAGGAGGATGTGGAGTCGGTTAAGCCGAAGTCAGTCAGTCAGTTTCATTTGAACGTCAGCTGCCCGGATGTCTCCCCCATCTGTGGGACTCGTGTTGCAGGGAACAGAGGCACCCATGTGAGACACCTTCTCCTCCGTGCTCACTCACTCGTCTGCTCGCTCAGGTGGACCTACACACCGGTTTCCACGTGTGTGCGGGGTTTAATGCGCGCGTATCTCCACGGACGTGGATACATCTGGACGAGAAACGCATCTGCGAATCCTATGCTTCGCCTGTTTCGCGAAAATTTCTTAGATCTACAGAAAATATGGGTCTCGTTAGCTTCACCCTTACCAGTCTCGATAAGGAGATAAGTGGAAACTTTTCACGGCTGGAAGTATAATTTCGCTTCGGAATAAGTTTAGCACGAGGGAAAATCTGGATGATTCTACGTTCAGAGGAACTGTAGAAATATCAAAGGGAATATCTTGTAACTCTCTCGTCGAGAAGAGTGGAATAAAGTCGCTGCACCGAGCTCGAAACTCAGCTTCTAAGGCTTCAAACACTTTCCCAAGCGCTTGCATCACCTGTCGCGACTTAACAATTGACTTTTTAACGTTGCCAAGCGTCCGTTCGATCGAAGTTTTCTGAATTCCATCGCGTTCCCTCGTTTCCAAACGCTGTAAAGGAAACGCGTTTCTTCCCGCCCCTCTCTCCTTTCGTATTCATTAACTCGACGCTTCGAGAAGACTTGGACGGGGTCCGTTGATGAGTTTTTAGGATGGCCGTTAAAGAGGATGAATAATTCACGCGTGGACGGTATAGGTGAAAAGGTCAGTAATCAAGGGTCATCCGACGCATAATCAGGCCGTTTGTTTATTCGATCTCGGGACTGTATCAGCCGGCTAGAACGATCGAATACATATGCATTTTAATTCGGCGACCGAACGCGACCACGGTTTATGCTCGATGAACAGTGAAAACCATGGCTGTTTTTTGCGTTTCGCACGCGTGTCTTCGTCATCTCAACTCGATGCAACGTCAATTTCACACCGGTTCTCCCCTCGATTCCTCCCTTAATTATCCATACCAAGGATTATACTGCATTAAGAAGAATACCCACCTTTATTCCGACGCTTTGCATTTTTTATGCCCTCTTACTTACGTCCGCTTATAGGAAGTCGTGCGTCATTGTAAGATCACGGTGATACAATATTTGAGTAAAACGGGAGCGCGAAGGCGATTGGAGAATAAATTTCGTTGAAAGTTATGGAATGAAATTATGGAGCAGAAGCGAAGGTGCAGGTTGCCGTGCCGATCGATTAACAAATGCATTTTCAACCACTACTTTCGCCAATAATTCACACTTCTCTGCAACATTTTGCCAAATTTCACGCTATACTTGCGCGTGGTTACACTGTAACTTTGCATGCTAGACAGCCGACGAATTTATGGACGATTCGGACGGCAATTACCGTGGACGTCCGCGTCGTTATTACTCTTTACGTTAATTGCCATTCATTTGTTGCCTATTTTAAAGGTGCGACGAAATATGGGGACATTATTTTAATTGTGTCGGATCAGTAATTCTGGCCTTTCCACTCGATTATTGAACGTTACATAATTGAACGATGTATTGCATTTACAGGGTGTCTTGTTTGAATCCGTTCGAGCAGTTGTAAAACTTAACATTAATATCGTAAGAACGTGATTTTTCGCCCTTTTTAGTTGTTTAATAAAATTTCGCTCGGTCACAGTTGTTAATGAAACGTCAAGGTTGCATTATACATACGTATGTTAATTTTTGTAATTACGAAAATGTGTTGATGTCTGCGAGGATAGTCGAAGCGTGCAAGAGTACGATACAAAAAATAAGTGACCGTGCACATCTGTCGGTGTTCTAGAGAAAATTTCGCGGGTTTGGCGATTTTTCGAACGTTTCGCGTTCTCTGTTACACGTGGCACGGAAATATTAGCGCCGCATCCGTTTTCCAAGAAGCGTTCTCGTATTATAACGGCGACAACTTGCTTCGATGACACCGGTGCAAATATAGCAGATCGCGTATCACAAAAGGCAAGTTGATAAAACGAGAAGCATAACTTCTCCACGGAAGATATTCATCGCGCGCTAACCGTGTCGCGCTTGAAATTCTTCGACGTTCTCTTCGAAAATTTCACCTGATTTTATATCGGTATCAGAAACGGCGAGAGTAGAATAATTTTCATTAAAAAATCTGAATTATCGGTAAAGGAACAAATACGAAAGAAAGTGCATAGATGCATCGCTGAGAGTACAGCAGGTTGTGGAACGGTCGCGGAAGATGAAGGAAAGAGGGAAACTTTATAAGAAACGCTTCCGGATGTGGGAATTCTAATCTTGATCAATTCTCGTGGCGAGATAACCGACTTAACGCATTCGTGCGTTCGCTGAGAAGTTATGGAAATGTTGCCTTCCGACCGCTTGACACCAACGTCCTCTTTTATTCTGACATTAGATCAAGTTGTAGAATTAATTATTAGACACTCGATGAATTTACCAATTATCCGTTACCTCCCTCGAACGGTTG
The DNA here is from genome assembly GCF_907164935.1 of Osmia bicornis bicornis. Taxonomy (NCBI): domain Eukaryota; kingdom Metazoa; phylum Arthropoda; class Insecta; order Hymenoptera; family Megachilidae; genus Osmia; species Osmia bicornis. The sequence continues at coordinate 7,478,456 of NC_060227.1, forward strand.
GAGCGCGAAAATGGTAACAGAAGATCTATATCGGGTATACATAAATAATCGAACGGCCTATCGAGTTCGGTTTTTCACGGAAACTCGGTATAGAACGATGGCGTCTGAATCGCGTGATAGCATCCGAGAACATTGAACTCTAAACGATGGCTGAGGAAAGACAAAAGTTTCCTAGCCTCCGCTTCACAGACACCTTTGCCTTACAATTTCCCAGCCGGCAAGTAGTAACGTCGATTCTTCGTTCCGTCTGCCGCTTACTTTCTATATTCTCGATTTCTTCCGAAACGAACCACGTCGATCGCATTTCTCATTAATTAACATTCAATGCAACATAGCGCGCGTTGGTTACTCGGGCCTTGGATGGACTTCTCGTTTCTGCCGTCAGCCATTTCGAGCGATCATTTTCAAACGATGTTGCAATTGCTGATTCGTCGAGAGATACGTTTGTTCAAGAGCAACCGGCGTACAGGGTGATGATGATTAATCGTGTATTTTATGTTAGCACTTTAGGGCGCGAATGTGGGACTCGAAGCGGGAAACCCGGCTCGCTTGATATATATTTTTTGAATCGGTCGAATTTTTTTTCTTTTTTCATTTTTCAAATGCGAAACGATTCCGTGTAGCGGAAAGGAATGGTTACGTTACGGGTAATTTCAGCGCGTACAGAAGAAAAATCTCCATATACGACGAACGGGGAAAGAGTACTCCCCTCGATGGCGCAATCGCGTCTGTCTAATCGTTAATGTGGGAGCTGAAGAAGGTTGAGAAACGGAGTGATGTTTAAATGGTCGCCACAAAGTGGTTCGTACGCGTTCAGCATCGCCCACGTTGGGGTAAGGAAAGTGAGCGGAAGACAGGTGAACGCAGGTGAGCAACCAGACTGTGGAGAGGATGTGCACGCGGCTGAAACTGAGGAATCGACTTGCCCGAGGCTAGATTACTCGACTCCGCAAGATGCTTCACCGAGTCTATGCACATCTTTATCCACCGGCGTACTAAATGTTCCTACGTTCAAACCTACGAAACGTAAAATTCGAAAGTGATGAAGTCATTAGAAATCTAAATAATAACAGTAATCTAGAATCCTCTTACGAGAGGTTAACAGCGAATGATTGTGCATCCAGACGATTTTCTGATAAAATCAACTCGTTAGGAGGAACAATCAAGCTTCCTAGTCGAAATGTTAAGACGATACGAGTTAAAGAGCTTCTAATGAACGCTGTAAAAGCAATAACGCTTAGCTCGCAAACGACCCATTAACAGATACCTCAAACGTTCTCAGAAATTCTCCTAATAACTTTTCTCTGTCACGAATCGATATAAAAATATCGAATGCCACGAAATATACGGCAGTGGATACGCGAGGCGGAGGCAAAACCGCAAAGAACCGCAACGAAATACACACTCGGTCGTGCAGGGAGTATTCCTGGTAATAGAGGCGACCTTTTAGCATCGAAAGGAAGGCTTCGAAAGTAACGTTGTCATCGGGCTCGAAAAATGGCGTAGAGGAAGCGGCCGCAAGAGAGTGTTCGACCGCCATCGGCCAGGGGATGCATCAACATCAACGCTCACGTATACACACGGAGAGAAAAGAGTTGCGTGTTTGCGGGTGGTGCAGAGCACAACGAGAGGGAGAGAAATAGAGCACCCTTTCGCTCGTCCCTGGGGCTTCACGGGGGCGCGGGGCTGTCCCGTGGCTGCGGTTCCCGGAAATGGGTGGCTGGCTAGGACGCCACGGAAGGAACACGCGTGAACACGAGTAGAAATAGAAATTCTACGACGATCTGCATCGATTCCTTTAAACGATCTCGAGTACTACACGTAACGTAGTTCATTCAAGGATGAAACTCGCGAGGACGTTCTATCTAATTGTCGAGAGCCGTTATTTATTCATGGTCTAAGCGACGTTCGTGAAACTTCCTCCATGATGGGAACATGCAACGTCAAAGTTTACTTTGTAAATATACAGGTTGAGAGAAAAAGAATCGAAGATTTTAGGATGTTCCCGCCGTTCAATTAATTCCAGTTAATTCATAGGAAGTAGTCGTGCTGGAATCAAGTAGCATAGGAAAATCGTAGAGCAAAGGAGATACCGTGAAACGTATCGGAGGGGTTGGTGTCCGGCGGTGGTTGTCAGAAAAAAAGAAGAACGAAACGGGTGGATGGCGGTGGCGTGACTGGGTTCGGAGGGGATGGTGTGCTGGTGCTACTGCTGCTGGCGTCGCTGTCGGTCGGGGAGGGTCGGTAGGAAGGGTGGGACAGGTGGAGAGCAACTCTCCACCGGTGACGTTTTAGCTCATGCGGAGGTAAAGGCGGCAACAGCAGAGGCGAGGTATTGACCGGTTGCCTCCCTAGCGGTAGCTTAGCAACCGTTTGTAGCCAACACACCTATGAAACCTTGGAGATCTGACTTTAGCCTACGGGCCACCCGTCCACCCACGCGGCCACCTCTTTCTCCCCCTTGAATCAGATTCCCCGGGTTCGTGGAAGAAGCGAACGCTCGATCATTAAGGCTTCCTCGCAAGTTCTCGCATTCGTACCTCCGCCCACGTCACGAATCTGCTTCCCCCCTGACGACAGGGTAGGCCAGATGGTTATTACCACCATCGAATCATCCTCGTGTCAGTCGAAATTCTACTCTCACCGATCGGACTGTTTGCGTTGATGATCTTACGTTAATCGCTGGATTGGATGAATTTTCAAAGGAACATTTCGGATTTCTTCGAAAATTATTATCGATCCGACCAGAGGGAGAATTATCAAACGTTAATCGAAAGGGAGGAAGAGGATGGAAACGATGGTTATCCGGGATCAGAAGCACACACTGCGGCAGACAGTAGCCGACAACGACGACGGCTCGTTGGATGAGTAATAAATTGGTCAATCGAGGGTGTGGTTACGGCTGGAACTAGCCCAGGTTGCCAGGCTACGAAACCACCTACCTCGGATCCTCGTCGCCACACTGGCGAACTTTGAGTCCTCCTTTGTCACGTTTCCTACTACGCGAGCTTGCAAATAATTTTTTTTTTTTTTCTCTACGATCATCGATAAAACAGACATTCGTTTCCTTCTTCGAAATATATACAAGTAGTTCATCGTCAGTTCGAATCTCCGAAACGAAGCCATTGGTCACCGCATCAGCTTCCAGAGCAATCGAAACCCTACGAAACGAGACCTAATCTTCGCTAAGAGAATAAGAACATAAGCCCGTTCCGCCGCAGAAACGGACGGTCGAGTGGTTCCCAAATTTTTCAGAACGTAATATTACGTCGACCGAGTCGATCCCTCCAGCCGAGTTTAAATCGGTATCTGCGCCGTTACTTCACGTGCACCCACGATAGCTATACGTGTAGTTTCGACGAGCAGGTGTGGGTGTACAGCACGTAGGTATAGGCGACCATTATCCATAGCACATCCAATATGGTCCTCCTCGGGCTGGGAGTAAAATCAACCAGCCAGTCAGCCAGCCAGCCAGCCAACCAGCCAGCCGATCAATAACCGGGGACCTCGCCAGCTCCACGAGCTGTCTTCCGTCGAGTACACACCTTTCATGGAAATTGCGTTAACGTTGGCGTTCACCTGAGAAATCCGCCGCGACCGATTGTCTGGAAAGACCATCGTCCTCGTAATCGTGTCCATTGTTCGGCCGCGAGATGACGACGGGAACGGGAATCGAGGCTAGCCTCGGATGTAACGGGGGACCAATTGGCATTTGCGTAACTGGGCGTCGTTGAAAACTGCTCTTAAGGTCTTATCGAATGGGAAATTAGCGGGCTCGTTGCGAAACTCCCTTTTCTACGCGCGCGTCTTTTTGGTTTAGCCATTTTACCCGGTTTGGTAATTCGCATCGAGCTGTGCCTGCGCATTGTTCGGCAGGGAACGTTGAATTAATTCTTGCAAATCGTTGAAATTTTCTAAACGTTATTCGTATTCTTGGAAATATCCGTTGTTAGTTCTCGTCGCGATAACGATCGTCGAGGATCCAGCGTCTCTTCCTCTGTCTCGTGATCACGTAATCCTGTGTACACACAATTGTGATTTCATTAGCGACGATCGGTGGACAGGGAAGCGAGGGGAATGATTTAAATAGACGCCGTTAGTCATCGAAAAGTGACAAAGGTACACTTTAGAACAGTAGCAGAGGCTGCTGATGATCTTGGAAGCAGCAATGCGTAACGGCCACCGACAGTCCTCTCCATTGTTCCGCCTGTTGAATAAACACTAATACTGCTAACCCACGCTCTTGAAAGATACTACACCAGTTCCCACGATTCGCGAACACGCGAATTCAAGGTACCAGGCCGCGTTCTCCGTTCTGTCTTTGATTACAGGGATCTCGCATGACGCTACCACATCCGAGATCCGAGACCGCGTCGCGTCGTAATCAGTCTCCGAAGGAAATATGTTTTTCCCTAATTCGACGCCGGACATACGAGAATAGGTCGCCATTTAAACGTTTCGTGCAATTCATTCGGTTGCACTGTGTCATTCCCGGGCTTGCATGCGGAAATTTAATTGCACGATGCCTTACCGGGGAGTCCTGCAATCTGTGCGGGGGCCGTTTTCTCGTTTCAAACATGTCGCGATAAATTGACCGAATTTCTATGGTATTCGACTCGATAGATCGTTGACGAAAAATCATTTTCGTAAGAAAAGCTGCGATGCCATGAAGACTCCGCGTTTCGACTCGTGACCGGCACGACTCATTAACGACATTCCACGTTGTTGTCTGACTCATCGACAATACCTTAGGCTCATACAACTCTGCATACCTGAACACAGAAGCTCGTATTGTGATTTCGATCTCACGGAGCCGATAGGCTGCCTTTAATTACCCTTCGAACGGATAACTGTAATAAGCAATATTGTGATTCTAAGAATGCTTCTTGTCGATGTTGCCTCCTCATCTGTGCCATTGTTTCAGAGTTTGACAATTTTAACGTCTTCCCAGTTGATACGAAAGGGTAACGCGAGTCCACGGTCCGCGCTCGACGCAGCTCATCTTCTTCATCGTTCTTTTCTTTTTTCGCGACTCGAACTGTAGTAGGCCGAATAACAGGATATACGGTGTCCGATGAACATCCTACAGTCTGCGTCTCTACCCGTTATCGACCAACCAGTGGACACGTTTGCACGCCGATAGCTGCACGCTTCGTTTCGATACACTGTGAGATAGTGTGGGTGGTCACCTACACGCAGGAAGAAAAATGTGACACTCGAATGTGTGTGTGTCGCTCTTGGAACACCTTGAAACTAGCTAGAAAACTGGAGCTAACTGTTTCAAATTTGGCGATGATCTCGTTAGCGTGGATTAATCGTATCTTCGAAAGAAGGAAAATCTTTGTTTCTGATATTGTATAATCGTTTGGACGTCTCGTCATCGAGGAAAGTTACCGTTTCACGGTACAGCAACGTAGCAGAAAGAACAAAGGAACACTTTTGCCGCGGACAGAGCGAATGCTCGTAAGCCCCCTCGGTTTTCTCTCCTCTTGAAATTAAAAAGCATCTTCGAACCGTGACAGAACGCGGCCTGAACGAGCTCGAAAACAAAGATTTCTAAGTTTCATCAAGGTGTTCGTGCGCGTACCACCTCGGTTTGCACGAGTCAAAACAGTGGAATCATCTTGTAAATCGCACGCAACGAGCATCGTTGTAACTTGATAAGCTTAGAAAACGTTTCCTCCATACGCGCCCCGAGATCAATAATTTTTCCTTTTCCTGGATTCTAACTTTCCTCGCGATTGAATTATTCATTTTGGGAAAGCAAATACTTTCTTCATAAATAATTGAATTATTCAACGTGTTCCGTAGTCTTATATCATACCGGTGATGGGAAAAAAAAAATTAGGGAAACCTTTTCGTTTGTATCTCCCCTCTGAAAAAAAAAAAAAAGATGACTCTAAACCGTGACAAAGTAACATGATGAACTATATACAGGGACAATAGGTCGGCGGCCGAGTGGTACCGGCCTATTAGAGGGATGCTGTTCTGACATTTTAACAGTCTGGCATTTTGCCTCTCCCCTATACAATTTCCTATCTGATCATCGTAGCCCGTTATTAGAACATTTCCCGCCTTTCCGCACGATGTAATGCCGTCATCTCCGCTCCCCTTCCTGTCCCTGTATGTGTGCACTTCCCACACTCGGTTTCGGTGGCAGGCGCGTGCCAAAACCACCGTCTCGACACGAAACTCGGTCCCCTGGATAGAATTGCACTCTTCCACCGCGTCCAGCTTGTCATTTTCATCGTTGTATCAAATATTTGCCGTCTAGGTATCTGGTGGCCGAGGTAGTGTATTAATTGCTCGTCCAGGATAATCGTTTTCGTGCCGGTCCAATTTGTTGGAGTGGACCGTGGATTGTTTATTTCTTAAACGAACCGATAGAATTGAATTTCGGTAAAAAACATTTTTTAAAAATGAAGCAGCGTATCGTAAGGTGGTTCGTTCGCATCATCCGCTCGGTACTCTTCTCAGAGTCAGCTGTCTTCTGAGTACCCATACCTTCGATGACGATAATAAATATCCATTAATGCGGTCGTGGCGAGAAGGGGGAATAGTTATCGCATCGCGAGCTACACGGGCAGATGACTCGAGGAAGGTCCAGCTGCCTTCGATCAGTAGGTTATTGTCAGTTCCATCCGCCGCACCGCGGCGGCCGAAGATGTGGACGCATATGGGTTGCCTTAAAAAAAAAAGAAAGAATAACCACGCGCGAGATGCTCGAAGCGATCAACCTTACTCCTCGTGTAATTTATCACCTATAATTGATACAAACTTGTAAGCTGATTCCATTAAGCCGGATATTATAAACCTTTGAAGTAGGTACGCGAGAAAGTTGGCGATCGTTTCAATTAACTCGGCATATATCAAAAATATTATCACGACTGGAAAATGTCTGATCACGAGCGCATCGGTGGGAAACTCATGGCGAATGGAAACTAAGATATCTTGTCGCCGATATGCATCTCGTTGTGCATTGCGCGCGGCCCAACTAAAAGGCAGCACCGATCGTTCTTGAAGCAGCAGGTGACATCCATGAATTTAAACGGACCTTCGCAGCCCATGAAAGGAACAGATGAGAGATGCGATCTTTATCTCCTCGCTCGAGCAGAACTTGATGTTGCGCGAAGAAAACGCGGTTCGGAAGGTCAACCGCGTAAGACGTTAAAGGGTTGAATATTTGAAAGACCGAAGAGATCCGTCATTGGGACGCCGGTGCGAAAGTAAAAGTGAATAATTGTCTGAAAATATCTGCGGACGTATCTGGGTTAAGAGAACGCCGATGAGTCTGCACGAGAAGAAGTTAGGCCGCTCGGCCGCCTGCTTCTTCGTCTCTTGGTGCAACGGTGATAAAAAAATTTTACGCAAGGATCTTCATCCGAGCAAGCATTGTTGGCTCAGCTGGCAGGTGCTACCCTTCATGCAACGGGATGAATACCGCGATATATACAACTCGAGAGAGCTGACTTACAACACAAGCGCAACGCAGGTCCCCGCATCTGCAAGATGGTCGTCGCGACGTTATATCGCGTTCGCAGATGCAACCTTTCCATCTTGACATCCCTCGTTTCCACTTTTTCAACCTTTCCAGCGAGCCTCATTGTCTTTCGCGCCTCGTTATCGATGCATTGTTATCAGACCGCGGATGTTTATGCATTTATAACATGCCAGAACGGGAAACGATAGATACCAAAAAAAGAAATTTTTGAAAGATTGTATATTCTATCTTTTAAGAAGAAATCTGAAATATCTCGGAACTGATATATACCGTTCGTGCTATCAGTCTGAAAATTTTCCAGCCGTGAGCTGCAGATAAATCCGAGATCGATTAAGCAGATCGATCAAAGGTTCGGTGTTATGATCGATCAAGAAACATCCGGCAGGGAACGATAGAGAATCGATATTGATAATGGATACTCGAATGTCTGTAAGATTCGTTCTTCGGAAAGCAATGCTGGACAAATATGTTCTCTTATGACGGATAAAATTTCAGCTCGTTAAGAGATACGCGTTCTGGAGGAGAGAACTATTTGGTAGGTGTAGCTGTAGATAAAAGTTGGTAGTACGGGAAACTGTGAATGATAATCGTAGAAAGTGATTGATCGTTGAAAGAAAAGTGTTCAACTTCTGGAAGAAAGAGGCAATTTCCGAGTCGGGTTACACGAGGTGGAAATTTCACCGGGTCCGATTGGCGGAGATAGAAGGCAAGGAGGGCAACGGCCAGACACACGAAGGATCTCGGTATTCACATCTTGAAGGCTGCCGGCACGCGTCTGCAGCAAGGTGTGCCTCTCACTTTATTCATCCAGCTCCGGTGTTCGGGCACAAGAGCAGCTGTTGCCGAGCGGGCGCGTGCCACCAGGTACCTATATAATAAACCGGCAGATAATGTCAGGGTGCGTGGCACCACGCTACCAAAGGCCCTTCGACTCCGCTCCGAGAGTCGAGAAACCGGCCGAGGAAGTTTCTTTTCTCCTTTCTTTTTTTACCCCGTCAAGGGGAGAGATCGCTTGTTTATCCTTCTTCCCACATCGCATGTAGGTGGACCTATTCATCCTTCTTTCTCACCGTTTCCTAAACGGCCCCTTCTACTCGCATTCGATCGATCGTTGACTTTTTCCTCTAATTCCCTTCCCAGGAATCGATCTTCCTCCCCATAATAGTTCCGTTCGTGGGACCATGCTCGTTTGTTCTCGCGAAACAGCCTTTTTTCAAGGGTTGAAGAAGAAAAAAATTCGAAAAATATCTATCCTCTGTTTGGTCCATAGTATACGAATATAGAAGAGACACGTTCATCCCTTTCCATTTCCTGCTGTTTACTCTTCGCAGGCTTCTCGATGATTAAATTCATTTATCCACCGGGTAAACCGAAATCACAGGGGTTCGAAAGGGCACGAGAAGTCGGAAGGTTAAATTCGCCCCCATCCTGAGCGAACGAGCTAATAGGACTAAACAGAGTCGATAATCATCCCTCCACGCCCGTCGTTCGGGATCCACTCTCTTCGCCAGATTAATTATCTAATGTGGCTGCAACATCTGTCATCGCTTTATCGTGGTGGGTGCAGCTTCATTCAAGCTGCACCCACCCTTCTTACGTTCTCTCATTTTTTTTTTCGTTCTTCTTTGCCAAGATTATTTAAGTGTAAATTATTGCACGCGAATGCAAGTCTTAATTATCGTAACGTACCGATCGCGACTCTCTCCTATCTTATCAAGGTTTTCATTTTTAATTAATCGTCATTAAACTTGATTATCTGAAGTCAGTTTCACCGATGCCTTCTTTAGCCGGTTATTTGTCAGCTGAGACAGAGTTCGTTTAATCAAGATGTTAACGGATATGAAAAATAACTCTTTTTGGTTAAAAATTGTTCAAATATTGTAGTTTCAATGATTGCCACGGTGAGCCGATTAATCGGCAAGCTGACCATCCACGATTCTATCTGGTGGCAATAAATTTCAGCGAACGTTCGTACCCCGCATGCGATTTGTAAGACAGCCACGCGAGCACGTGTTAAGAACGTTAACAGTTTATTTTCGGTCCGGCCTGCACGCATAGTTCGTTGACGACGCCTAATATATCCGATGCGTCGTCGAACGTCGGCGCCCGCATAAGCAACCGTGGCACGCGTCACGACGCCTCACCTCATCGCCGATAAACAAGGCGTTGTAGACGAAAACTAACGGGATTTAAAAAGCAATCTATCTTCGATCTCCTCGTATCTTCTATACTTCTGGAATTTGAACAAATTTCTTTCTTCGATCATTCTTCTATTGTACTATATGTTATTATAATACTGTTTAAACGATGAATTTACATGAGGAGGGGAACTGGGTAATAAGAATCGCGACTTAGAAGGCAAACGCTGTCGCTGCTAGGCCTACTTCATTGCGGTAACGGAAGTCTCTTGGCCAATCAATCCGTCGATTCTTGGTCAACGGGTCAGTCGGATCAAAGTGGAAGAGAAAATTAATGTCGTTCACCGGTGTGAAATATCGTTAGCCGGTCTGCTAGAATCCTCCGATACAGTCACGATAAACTTATCGTCGGGTTTATTACTCGCTTTTTCCGATTCGCTCGTTTCTTATTAAAGGTTAGACTAGCGAGGCAACCGAGACATTGCGTACCGGCATCGGCGTGTCTCTATTACCGGAATCTAAGTAACGAGGTATTTTCTCATATTATATGGCATGCGCGCATCTCGTATTATATGCGGGACCAACAACAAGCCTCGTTGTTTAGAGCTAACTGTACCGTCTCGTTCGCTTTACAATTCACTAGCTACGTTTCTCAGACTCGAATGCGATCCGTGTGATCCGTGGAATAAAATGCTAGTAGAGTAACCAATAATATCTCGATCTTCTGGTACCACGATACCAGTTCCATTCATAAACCTTCGAAGCTACCTACAACGAGTATTAAACGATCTACTCGCGGATTGCCCTGAGGTTCGGCGATAAAAGCCGGTAGATCAGTGATCTAATATAAGCTACTCGAGTCTGCGAGTGGTTGGTAGGTGGATAGTGGTTGTTATAGGTTAGCGGGCAGGCAAGCAGGCAAGCGGGCAGACGAACAGACAAGCAAGCAAGTAAGCAAGCAGGCAGGCAGGCAAGTAGGCAGGTGCAACGCTGATGTTGCCTGAGGACTGAAACAGCTGTCGTCTTGCCCTGCCCTACTGCAGGCGCACGCGCCAACCGCATCCACATTTACATTACGTTGCGTTACCTTTCTCCCCGTTTCTCCTTCGCTTTTAATCGCTATCTCCTCTCTGTAACGGTCAACGATCCCTCGCGCGCAGATGAAAATGTCCCCTGGAAACGGGCCAATGACAGGCATGATCGACGCTCGTTCGTTCAGCAGCTAACAACCCGTTGATGCACTTGTCGCGATGTCACGTGGACGAGGGACAAAAAAATTGATTGCCATACCGAAATAATTCTGTTTAAGGAAAGCGAAAGTAAGTCGGCCTTTTGATGTTGGAATCTCGTGCTGACATGTATACTCGTTTTTCTCTCGTTTCTTTTTCTTTTATACCCGACTCATTTTTTATTTTCAGGCGAGAATTTAAATGCTTTACGAAATTAAGCGATTGATGCTTTAATGTGTCTCGCGACAGATGTACGTTTCTACTTCGCCGGTGAACGTATTGAAATGTTGGTCGTCGCAGTAGAAACAGCTACGTCTAGTAAGACACCCGGCAATATCGACTATTAACTTGCCATTTTACAATCTATTAATAGGGTAACGTGTACAGTTGTTCATCCCTGTACAATGATTCACCCCTTTCCTAAAATGGTAGGAAATATAATATGATACATTTTCTAATACATTGGACGAATGTCCTCGCTTATGTACACCAGCTCCAATAAAGATGTTTACGTGTCTATTAGTCGCTATCACTTCCTTGGCTGTTTATTACTACTTCGGTTCTTCGATAGAGCCGAGGAAGGACATTTTATCGTTTCTGTGCGCTCGTAAAAGGGGACGATTAACTTCGATTTCAAACGTACACTCTGTCGACTTTATTGACATTATTTTAACAAGTAATTCACTTGTTCGCCATCACCTGTTACTTTATCGGCCAGGGAAATCCCATGGAAATGATTCATTGGTCACAGAGAATTCCATGGCGCCCAATGTGCGCCATGGGAGACGAGGGTGCTCGTTGAAAGGCAGACCCTTTCAAGGACTTTTCGGCAAAAGTATTTAGGGGCGTTGATGCTTACGAGGCACGCCATTGGTTGCAATTTCAAATCATTCTTAAGCTATTCTCCTTTTGCTTTTAACAGTGCACATGAAAAAGTGTCTTATCTGCTGTGTTTTTTTACATTTTTCACGTTCAGAATATTCACTCGAAAGACGCATATTATCAACGATGCGATGACAAATATGTTCAACTTCGTTTCGCATAGAATTTGCATGGATTAGAGAATCAATAGATGAATTCGTTTCCGTGAGAGTTTCCTTGTTCCTTTATTTTTTTCATTATTTTTCCTTGAATCGTATTCTATTCAAATGAAATTTTCTTCGGATGATCGGACGTTCGAATGGTTTAGTAATATCTTTCAAGGGAAAGACAGCTTGTTTCCCGGCTCGACAATGAAGAGCTGTCCGTAGAAGAAGAAGGGGCGAAAGGAAAAAGGGGAACGAACCGATACCGGTGGTTTATCGCTATCGGAAGCGTCTTTTCTGCGTCGTTCCTCCGCGGCCATCTTCGAGCTCGTAGCTGCGAATAGAAACTTGTTATTACCTATCTAACGAATAGATTTCACTTATTACAATACGTCGTAGAATTTTGAAAATTTTTCTATATACATTATCGCGAAGAAGATGTTGAATCGAAGATAGATCGTAGAATGAAGCGAACAGTTTCGAGTTTTATTAATCTGAAGGAAAGTCGAGGGAAATCGAAACGCGAATTTTCGCAATCGCGCGCAATGAATAATGGCTGATGAACGGCCCTGCATCTTATTGGCCACGCCAATCGTTAACTAACGCGAATCTAACCGTGTTCTATTCCTTCTACTTTCACTCGTGCCACGTGATATCTCTGTTTTCTTTTTTCACCGTGTAAGGGAACGGCTCGTCCTTTTTCTAGAGCTGATTTCTAGCCATTCCTCTTCTGCTAAATTAGACTACACTTTGCAATAATTCGTTCGAATAATCCTTCAGCAATACTGTAATGTTTTAAACAAAACTTGCAGTCTAGAGAAAATAATATACATTATACTTCTTCAACATTATCTTACGAGTAACGTCAGTTAACAAGTACAGCGCTGATAAACAGCGTCGATTGAAGCGTTCGAATGGCGATGCCGGTCGTAGGATTTTTGCACACGTCCCGTTTGAACTGTTCGCTTTATTTTGTTCAGCCAAAATACTTGAAAGCAAATGATGAAATCTCGACAATTAAAACGAAGAAGCAAGGTGTTTCGTAGGGACGAGCAAAAAGCTTCGATTCCGCGGACGGAAAATCGCGAGGAGAGAAATAAAGAAGCGGAGAAACACGGTGGTTTACGCCCACGCGCGTAAGCGAGCAACCGTATTTACATAACAGTCGGTGGATCTCGTAACCGAACGCGTTCGCGTGTGCGTTCGCCTGTATTCGTGGTCTTCATAACAGACGATGCTCGACTCGCGTCGAGGAAAGTCTCTTGCGCGATCGCTTGCTTTTATGGAACAATCGAAAGGGTAGTCGTATCCAAAAGATACCCGAGTAGAACGAATCAATCGTTTCTCTTATCGTACATCCCTTAAAAAAAGTTTGCGTCGCTTTCAACTGGGTTTCGCGTATCACGAGTCTCACGCTTTTCAATTAATTTCAATTCACCAAGAGACGGCGGAAGAAGAAAACTTTTTCCACGAGAAGTTTTCGACTTTATCGTGCAAAATATAACCGCAACGACCGTGTGGCGTGTGAGCTTGAACTTGAGATCGTTATACTTAAATGCACATGGTAGCTACGCCTAAATACCTAAATACTCTTACCTATATGACGCAGTGGCTTATGCGTTTGTTGCACGAACATTTATACATATATACGCGTGTATATAATGCAGCCGACCAAACGGATCCATTGATCCAAGCAACAATTGACTTGGTTAAACGATACCTATCGACGACTCAGTAACCAGAATCGTCGGGAGAGAAATGCTCGGTACGAGAAGGCCAAGAAAAAAAATAAGGAAAAAAAAGATAAGTTACAAAGATACGTATGCAAAAGAGGTATAAATTAACTGAGATAAGATAACAACATTTAAAAATGAAGGCAGCTAGTCGACTGTGTACGAAGTATTCGAGACTGCGAATAGTTCGAAGAAAGAATTTCGATATTTTTCAATGAAAGAAATAGAAATGAAACCGAAAGGCCCTCTTTCAAAATGTAAGATGTATCATTTTCAAGGTGCAATCCAATCCCCTTGTACGACGAAAAGTCAGTTAATAAACATTGCCTCGTCATCGAAGGTACCATTAAAAGGAATTACATGGAGCAGCTCGAAGAAAGTCATTTCTTCGACATGAAAGGGTGACTCAGGATGAGCAAGGCAGCTATCGTGGAAGGATATTAAACTGGAAAATGAAGTCGATAGGATAATTCATCGGGGCAACTGCGAACGTACAGGGGCGAGAAAGAACGTTTACACGTAAGATGGGAAAATAGAGGAAGGGTGAAATTGATTCTCGTGTGGCATCAATGGCCCGAAACAAATCGTCAAAGTGGCGATTTTATGTTGTGGCCGGGTATCGCGATGGCAACCAACCTGGTGGCCATGGTAACGTTGCTAGCTCATTCGGGCTTTAATTCACAAACGTAGAGACGGCTGGCTGGCTGGCTGGTTCTCCGTTTGCGAGATATTCCGCTTCGATGAAAGAGGTCGAAGGGCGAGAGGGAAGCCGGTGAAAAAGCACGAGCCACCGGCGAGAAAGAGGAGAAAGAGGTAACGGATTGAGGGTGGACGAGAGTTGGAAAGAGAAGGGAGAGGAAAAAACGGGAGCGAGCTACTACAACCCCACGTGTGTTTCTTCAAGGGTCGCTATGGTGACGCTTCGGTGTTCGTTATAGTAATGGGTTGGGAGTTGCGCCGCGCCGGGAGGCGCTCCACTCTCCCACGCTCGTCGGGGACACCTGCTTTAACGATTATCCGCTTGAAAAAGGGAGAGGAAAATGGGGAAAAATGGACGGGAGAAGGGTCGAGTTTATCATCTACCATCATCTCGAATTTGCGTAATTTTCCTTTTTTTCACGAACTCGACGATTCAGACTCGAAACATCTCGATTACATTTCAGGAACGAAGGAATGAGATTCGGTCGCAGCTGCTGAAAAATCTTGCGCAACAATTCCAAGTCACGTTGATTCCTTTTCTTTCCGCGATCGCGATAAACGCGGCGTACACGTGACGCGTTTGGACACAGGTTCTGATTACTCAGTTGTTCCGTCCATCTTTGACGTTTCAAGTTTTCTATTTATCACCTCGACACGTGATAGTGATTTTATTTTCATCGCGCCATCTTTTGCCCTATTTACATCTGCTTTGCTCCACATTCCAGCGTCGTTAGCTACGAGTAAATCGAGCGTCGGTATCGAGTAGGGAACATAGAAAATTCGTCGGGCATCTAACAACGGTTAATTGGTCGATGCTGTTAATAGTCGCGCAATTAACCGCGATAAGGAGGACGGCGTTAATGTTTTGTCCCGACATTTACTGCAGATACGTACATCGTTGCAAGAAAAACAGGAACCAAATAGCTGTGTACGGCAGCGATATATGTTCGCATAATGCCGGCCATTGGTTATATTTGGCATATCTAGAGCTGGAAACGAGTGACTCACTGTCTCCTATCTGCGGTGAACTCGTGAAAAAGAATTCGCCTGTTCTAGTAGAAAGTATTGCAAAAATAATATTGGAAAAACTAATTATAATCTGAATCGATCGCGAATTAAATTAAAATTAGACTTCTCTCCATGGTCCGCCGGTTTCGTATACGCATCATCGTTGAAGCACTCTGTAGAATGGCACATTATTCAGTCGCGACGCATCCCGCGTACCTCGGCAAATCATCGCCAACAGCAAAGAATCAAAATTTTCGTCATAATTCTCCGGATGGAAATCCGCGTTGCCCGCCGCGACAATCGTACGGTGATTTGCATTCAATGAAACGACGGTTGGCGAGCAAGGAAAAGATCGACCGTCGATTTCCAAGCAGACAGAAAAAGATGTCGTAGCGGGGTTGTGTAGAGGAAGGTAAACAATCAGTGACGTAGGGACCAGCCATGATATCGGGCAGAAGTTAGAGCATCCTCCTGACCTGAGGATCAATGAGTGATCGACATCGAGCATGGGCGATCCATATTCATGTAGATTCATGAGCCAGAGGAGGAACGACGAAGAAACTCGACGTCTCGACGCGTTAGCCTTCGAGAATTGGCTGGGTTATTTGCGTGAATGTAACGATGATGTTGCGACGCGTATACCGGGGGTCAGAGGTCGTTGCAAACAATCCTCCATGTGGGAACATACCGAGTTTCGAGCTCGTGTCAGAAACGACAGGCGTCATGGCCTCCCGGAAACCAGACCGCGATGCAAAGCTAGAGAGATAGTCGAAGAAGGAAACGAACGTGACAATTAAAGGGTTGAAAGAATACGGGACGCCAATTTCTTTTTTATTTTAACACTCGAGAATGAGCAGCGAAACGCTCTTCGATAAAAATCTCGATGAAACAGAATGAAATTCGAAGGGATGAAAGAATCTGAATAAATTGGAGATCGTTGAAAATATTATCCGACATAGAACCATGAAATATGTTATGTCTCTCTTTTTTATCTTCTGTTCGCGAACGCGTACGATGGATCCACAGAAATAAATAACGCTTAGGGATTAAGTGTATGCAAAGCAGACGATTACCACGCCGATAGCCAGTCGCAGGCCAGTACACCGGACGTTCCGTCTGTAAATTTATGTTAATCAAGATGTATCAGTAGTTCTGGAAGCTCATACCGACCGACACCGGTATACTTTACCGATGATACGGAGACCTGTTAACACGGCCTGAATAAATAAATCCTTCTCGAACGAATTTTCTTGGTGAAACGATTATAATAAAAAAAAAGCTACTATCATCCGAAGAAGCAGAGATCGTTTTCTCACATTCGAAGCGGACGATAAGGCACCCCAGTTTCCCATGAGATCCCCATGGACCATGGACGCGACCTTCTTCCGGCTAGAAAGAGTTCCTACAGCCTGAAAAAGGTCGAGGGACATCCCGATGATTCTCGAGGGTTGGCGATATTCTAATTTCGAGATCGACTGACCTATGCGAATGGTCAGTCGTTCTAGATTCCCATGGATTTCAGCTACCTGGATGGTAGCCGATTTCTGTTTCGACCCGCTGGAAAAAAGGACGCGCGGTCATCGAATTTTACCTGGACACCCCGTGCTCGCCATTTCACCACCCCGGATAGATACAACGCGTTCGAAACCTATTTAAATCAGGTCGAAAAAATCCGTTAGACATAGGTGACCGTCCTCGTGTCCGGCACGATATCCTTGGACGATGGGAAAGAGGAAAGGCAACCGCTAATATGGCAGACCGTTAAGGGATGCGGGGTGTCCTTTGCACCTGGACAAACGCTCTATATCAGTGTCGTTGTCTTCCGCTTTTTCTCTCGTTTCAATTTTTTTTTTTTTCGCCTATGCCGTCGTCGTTGGGTCATTTCGTTAACTGGAGCAACGGTCTTAAGAATTTGAAATTTCATCCCCACCACGGGGTGGAGCGTGATGGCGGTTTGTTTGATATTCTAGCTGGTCAGAATCGTCGACCGTTGAATTTTCTATGGGGGTTGCTTTGCCACTGGCTCGATTTTATATGGAGCAACGGACAGAGCGTGGATTTACGGCCTGATTGATCGAGCTTTGCTTTCTTCCGTTGGAAGTTTCGCTTTCAACCCTTTCAGGGTTGTTTGGTTTTGCGTTTGAAGGTATTTAAGGGACGTATGTAAATTCCAGAGCGAGGATTCCTGGAAATTTCCATGATTTATAGACGTTTTATTATTGCATTCGAAAGGTGAGTCTTAGAAAAGAGATATAATAACGTTTTTCCACCTGTTCCGTGCCGCGAACCTTGAAATTTAATCAGCCACGTTGGTTAAAGTTTATCACCTGTTATCGGGACCACTGTACCGTCATATTCTTTACATTATTCAATAGATATACTCAGAGGTATAGTTCTCGAGAATTATTGCTGAACTCATCGAATGCCACGAGTATTGTCGTCCTAAAGACACGATATCTCGTCACGAATATACGCTTTGAATATTCACTTTGTTGATAAAACGAAAAGGAAGATCGGTGCAACGCGGTAGATAAACGTTTTACGAAAATCACGATGCGCGTTGGAGGACATAAAGGTTCCAAGGAAACGGATATAAAAGCCGCAATCTTCTGGAAAGAGGGAACGACGAACCTTTTTATCTTTATTCATTTATTACGACCCGATTGAGGATTTCTTTGTTATTTCGACACAGTAATTCTAGACATTAAAGGGTAAACAAGATTAAGCACCCCAATTCATTAACAATATCCATCCCCTTCAAGATCGTCAAATTAGTCAGCGAGAAATTGTTTTTAGAATCAGCGGTCGTTGATCAACCCCCTGTCACCGAGAACACCCTGTTGATCCGATTGATCGTTTTAGCCAACGGTCACCTCGTGCCGTGCCCGTTGTCCATCTTCTTCTTTCCTCGAAAACGGTTTCAAGCAACTGGACACACCGACACCCTACTCCCTTCCACGTAGAATCCTCCAATCGGAACGTTCGAGAAGAACAGACGTTTTATCAGCGGTATTTTCTAACACCCCGTCGAGGAAAGGGTACGCGCGAAACGTGGACATTTAAACGAGCCCCCTAAAAGGGTTATCTACCTGCGTGACCCGCACCGTTTCACCCTTGGGTCCATTCTGACCTGCGAACCTGACGGTTCCCCTTCGACTGGCCCATTCGAATCCGATCCCTCGGGAAACAGGTTTTTCCACACGCATGCTCTCGATCGAACAGGTAGTGGACGATGTCAGTGTCCCCCAGGAGTGTGCAGGTATATGATCCTCTGACCCCTGCGTCCTGCTCCACTTCTTATTTATTTCCGGTTCTCTCCGCTCTGTGGACGAACGTAGTTTCTTTTCTTAGGATGTGATTTTTCTAGAAATTGCAGCATCTTGGGGTTCGCAATGAAAGACGGTTGATTAGAGCGATTCATGGTATTTAATTTTTATTTATTCTATATTTATCTTAAATTTTAAATTTCAACGCGTTAGTAAAAGAAAAGGGTATTGATAATAATGTAAGGTTAATGAATTGTTAGTGACATTGGGAACTAGAGCAATTTCGCGTATGAATCTAGGGACTTCTAGAGATGAGCTCTGGAGATCGCCGGATGCTCCGCAGACGTGATCCACCCGGCTTGCTATTGGTCTCTGGACCAGAACCAATCCGAAAGGGGATCTCCCCTCTCCTAGAATGGTCCAGCCTCTCGTGTATTTATCAGAATGACTCCTTATCGTCTCTTCTTCGTAGGAATTCGATTCGCTTCGGGGATAATGTTAAAGAAAAGAGAATTATTATACGCGTACGTTGATTGGAAAAACGAGCACACGTTTTGCATACGGTGTCTTTTTGTCGCATAATCGTTGCGCAAGCGACCTGCGAGCGCGAGTTATCGTTGCGACGATAAAATGAACGCGGCGAACTTGTTCGATACCGATTTCCGACCGGTTTCTTGGTGAATAGTTCAGAGTAGAAAAAAATTTGTGTTCTAAGCATCGACCACGTTCAAATTTAGTGATGGAATCAAGTTCAATATAATAATTTAATTATTGTTATTTAAACTAGTGGATTCAAATTTAGTCAATGTTTTTAAGCCGATCGCTAATTAAAACACCGGTACGAGTGGAACGCCTGTTTCGTTTGTACGTAATTAATTAATTAACGAAACGTTTGATAATCGTGTCTCGCTCGCGTCGACTACGCGTGCTTTCTACGAGCAAAACGTAGGAAATACCTAATGAAAATACTAAGAGAAAGTAGTTGATTTTCGTCATTGAAACTACTACTTGTGAAATTTTCTTTCTCGAGATTTATCGCATCCCGATAATCAATATTGTAAAACGTTTTTAAATAATTACGAATATCAAAGTCCTAATAATATCTCCATAAATATTAACAGCTCAATTATATCGATCTTCGATGCAAACGTTAAGATGTCCCTATCCGATTCCTTGAAATGAATAATTTCTTAACTGAATAATTAATTACATTTCATTACCGATGTCCTTCTAAGGAGACGGTTGTAAAATTCCGGTTCGCAAATTCGTTAATTCAAATTTTAAAAAAAGAAAGAAAGAATGGGAAGAGGAGGGGTTGGTTTAACCCTTCCACGAATGGTCTGGAAGGAAAACTCGAGCATCAGCCCGAATAGAAAACTGGAGCACGAGCAAAAGGGTGGTCCTGCGTGTTCCGTAGTGGGGGAAGGGTTCCTCGCGGACTTGCTTCGTTCTCCACATATCGTGTTCACCTTCGGCTCCTCCATGACGATCGTTCAATCGAATTTCCGTGTTCAGTGTTCAGATCGTTTCTGGACTCGGTCCAATCTCTGTCGCAATTAACGTAAAACGGTCGGCAAGACTCCTCGGTCATAGCTTCTCATAAATTCAACCCGACTGTTTCTCCCACCCTGTTCGCCTCCATCGTTTCTGTTCGCGTGGAACGTGTCGTAGAATGAATTTCGAATCGGTTCGCACGGCCGCTGCGTAATTGATCGATCGGCACCGCGAACAGTTTGATCGATAGACAGAAGACGATCGGCGTATGAGAGGTCGCGGGAGAAGACTCGGCCCTGGTGCGAGAGCAAAGAGGTTACCTCGTCCACGGCAAGACAAATCGACGAAATGGGTGAGTCTTGCTTCATTTTTATTACGTAATTAAGTTTTTCAATATGTGCGATATCTCTAAAGATTCTCGTGCGACTGTTAAAGCGAATAGAAGGTGTGAAAAAATTACGCAATACGAGAAACATTGTACGGTTATGATAACAACAAACGCATCGGGTAATCTGTGCGTCTTCTCGCAACACGTCTCTCGATAAAGATAACGTTTGAAAAGTTCGTTGTCAAGGTTTGAAGATCAATAGAAGATGTAAAAACACGAAGCAATAAGATGTCGATACGCGAGTGACTATCGATAGAGCTCGGTATGTTTCCTAGAAAATGTACATCGGTGTACATTTAATCATCAATGATGCACTAGTGGAATTGGTAGAACTATTTTATTGTACCTTCAGAATTTACGTACGTTCGTAGATAAGAGTGCGAGATTAGAAGTCGGACCTTAAAAGAGTTTGATATTCGTGGAAGGAATTAGCAGAAAACAATTTCGCCACAATTTTCTCGAAGAAATAGATTCAGGAACACGTGCACGCTATACTAAAGTCACGTGTCGGCATTACACTTTTATCGTCACTATTTACCTGTGCTCTCGAATGATCAGAGAAAGAAAAAAAAAAAAAGATTCGAACCTAGCCAAGGTGCCGTGTGTTTATATCCACTCCTTGTTGATCGTTTACGGAGATACTCGTAAATGCGACTGATAACCGAGTTGCACGATATCAATCGACAATTTCCATGGTCTTTTCCTCGAACCGTGCTACGCGATCGATCGATAAATAATTTCCCGGTAAACATCGAGACTAGGCTTGCATTAGAACCTTGACATTGGACGGTCTTAAATAATATCTGCATTTCATCCCCAACGGGAAGGCCCGATCGTAAATCATCGTTCGATGACGAATATCGAAGCGACGTTCGAAAAGACGAAAATAACAAGGCTGGTAGTGAATTTTGAAGGTGAATCGTGGCCCATAGGTGACACGAAGAAGACTCAGGATCCAGGCATGAGTCACGAGGAGGCCCCTTCTGTCAACGCGTGCCTCGATATGCGTGCGGACACGCATTCACTCCGGAAAGCACGTGATTCATCGGGCGCACAATCGGCCAATCTGCATTAACAACGTGCCTCGTGATTCCGAATCCGCTTTTCCAATCCCCTTGTGCCCTTCGTTCCTTGCCGTTTTCTCGTTACGTGCTCTCCTCCATCCAGGTATACCCATATTGTGTAAAGGCGTCCCGTTACGCGCGGATTACCGTCGCGCCCGTGGAAATGTAAAGGAACACCGTAGGTAAACGATATTCATGGTTCGAGGGTAATTGAGGTAGTTCTTGTTTCGGTTGTTCGCGTACGGATTCAATCGGAACAGTTGTTGTATCATGAACATCCTGTGTACGATTCTTACGAATGCAATAACACGCGTGTAGGATGTAACGTGGATAAAAAACACGGCTAGTTTACAGATGATACGAAAGTATAAAGTTACGCAGATTACACGTGCCACACGATTCATAATCCCTGACCTCTCTTCTTGTATCGCCATTACCTCCCGCATCCAAAACATCCTCTCGTTATCAGCCAGAGTATCGTTTAACCCTCGGACCGGGTGGCGGACCATGGAGAGAGTCCCGATTTTCTAAACTTCGCACGGTTCCTCTAAAAAAATTATTCTTCCACTGTGTTCAACTCTTCCAAATTATTCGTACAATTAATCCACGTTGCATAAATCATCAAAGCAACGAATTAAGATTGAATTCCCTTGTAAATTGATCAATTAAGGTATCATTATCGTGGCGCGAACAAATCTTGCAACGTTACGCTCGTTCTCTTCCTGCAACAATCTCGAGTGACTCGATGGGATCAGCATTCTCGAAGACATTCTACACAGCAAGATCGAGCGATAAGAAAAGGAACAATCGCGAGATGGGACGGCTGGTATCCTTGTCGACTGGCGACGTATATACACGTCTATGTCTATATAATTTCGATGTGTTATCACTTAATACGTAAGGGGGGAAGGGTACGCGTGTACACATCATCTCCGATGCAACTGGCACAGTGTCTCGTTGCCACGTGCTAAAATAACTCAGCAGTCGAGTCTGCATATGCTTACAGTCGGTATCAAAAGTATATCTCGCGGTATCAAAAGATACAGAGGACAACACAGAAGAGCGTTTAAGGCGCGTTCATAATAACAGATCCCATGAACCTTCGTGGCGGTCACGTAAACGCGGATACTGCTCGTATCTTCCGGGTGATCAGCCATTTCCATGGTGTCATCAACGAGATATCCCATGGCCATGAAGTTTCTTTATAGTCGAACGGCGTTTCCACCTAAAACTGGTAGTCCACAACAGCTGGACGGGGGAAAAAAAAGAGAAAAGAAAGAAATGGTGCACGTCATGTAACGTTCAGCAGTCTGAAGCTTTATGGGATTTATGGGGTTGGGTGTAGCAAGACTCGTTTAATAGCTCTAGTTCTCCTGCAAGATGACTGCCTCGCATGTAACCCCGTGCACTATTTCGAAAGAAGTCAGCCTTTTGTCCGTCAACGCTGCGCAACATTTTCTTTTCATCTCGGACCTGCTTCTCTTTTCTTTTTAAATTTCTTTATTTTTTCATTACATTCTCGGCCGTGGTCTAAAATGTTGTTAGGTGTAAATTCGAAGGTTGAAACGATTCCCTGACCGATGTTAATCGTAGCCTTTGCCCTGGAACCTGTTGAAAAGTCGCATCGTCAGGTATCTGTAGCTATTGGAATGTCACAGCTGGTGTCAGGAGCCGTGTTACAGGTAGGGTTACACGTGCTCGTTATTCGACTTCTGTTCACGGTATTCAGAAATCATCATTCGAAGAGTTTAATCACGGTTCGACTTAAAAAGAATCCTAATTTTAAAAAATGATTGCACAACTCATTGTATCTTCTGCAACGAGAAACTTTCATTTCTTCCAAATGGAATAAAAAAAAAAAAACGTTTCACCAATTGCAAGGAGTGATGCAGAGCACGAAGAACGTCTAATTGCAAAAACCATCGCTCTTCTGTAACGATAATTGCATAAGTTTTTCGATTTCCATTGGAACAGTTGAAAAAGGTTTACACGGTTTCCTTATGGCCTTCGTGGAACGCTATTTTCCATACGTTTTTCACCGTTATCGCCTTTCCCATCTAAATCCAACGGCTAATTCCTGACTTTCTGCATCAGAAGGTTTTCAGCATCTGATAGGTCGCGTACGTATCTTCGTTACCTATCGAAATGAACAATTATAGAAAGATTTCGTATGATCGCTGACAGCCCACGGAAATTCACCGCTATTTTTTTTTCGTAATATTTTACAAGTTTCGCCGAGAAACTTTAGCTAGCTTCCACTCTCCGCAAATTATTCCTCCCTCCACCCTCGGGATTCCGTCGAGATCGTTATCCGTAATAAAAATCCGCGAGCAAGATGAAATCGGTGAAAGCGAGCAACGAAGAGGGAAGTAGAGATTGTGGATTCGATATCACTTGAACGTAACATTTTTCATTTCTTTTTTTTTTCTTTTCTAATTCGACCACAGGAAAATGCGTTATGATTCAATCGAAGCGTATCGATAAAAGTCTGCGTAAAATCGATAGAAAATTCATAAACTACGAGATGAATCATCGAAGCGTTGAAGGCTCCGGATGATGGTTGCTAATGATCATTTCAACGTAACGAAGCGACATGAATTATTAAAGAGCACGGATTATTTATCTGTCTGGCTTTGCCGAAATGCTTCCCGATAGAACGAGACGAACCGTGTATCTTTAAAGGAACGAAACGCGTGTAGAACTTCGTGGCCGTCTCTCTTTTCCGCAATAACTAGCTCGCTCGCTCACGAAATTCATTTCACGGTTCTTAATTATTTTTAATTATCATTGACCAGGCCCGTTCGCTCTAACGATCCAACGTCGAACCATTCTTTTTCTCTGTTCGTTGCGGTAGCGTTACACGCGCCTAGAATCAAGCCAGACGTGCGAACCCGTGAAACGAGCCTCTGTCAACTGATCCAAGCTCGTAGAACAGGATCCAGGAAGTCTGTCTGGTGATGAAACGTGATTTTTTATTTAGCGGAGTTCCGTGGGTCAGGAAAGCGTTAAGTTTCTTATAAAACTAAGTTAGATGTTGAACCAGTGGAACGTTTGATTTGTCGAAGAATGGATTACATTTTAGTACCGATTGTGAGAGTTCCTTTTCCTGAAGGTATTAACGACGATCCTTGGCAGAGTTGTTTCAATTTTTCTATTTCCCAACTCGTCCTCGTATTATTCTCCCCTATAAATACCAAGAATCCGTCTGGACGGTACTTGGATTCCCAATCCTTATTAATTCCCATAAATTCCAATCGAAGTGGTCAATAACCAATTGCAAAACATTTGAAGGGAAGAAGTAAAACCTGATGGTTATTTGAAATGCAATTTTCACTAGTCTGAATCTCCGATCGATCGAGTTGTTTACTTCTCGGCCGTTACGCGTGGGCCACAACGACGTGGTTACTTAATTGGTTCAACACGGGAAATGCAGAAAATTGTCGGATTACGAAGGGGATAGGCGAATCGATGCGTGCTCGCGTTTTCGAAAGTGACTTTTCGAAATCGACTGCTCTAAGATCGGAGTTGAAGATCTGAATTCACTTCTTCGGGTATCGAGCAGGTCAGTGAACGTAATAACACGCACAGTGGGGCAATTAGATAAAATCACATTTTATTGAAATGATCTATCATTTCATTGAATTATGTATGAATCTCGTAACATTTCACAGGATAACAAAGTAATTGTACACCTGGAAGGTTTTAGTTTTAGAAATTGCATTTTCGAAGAAAAATCTGGAAGACTTAATTTCTCAGTCTTTCTCTATTCGGCAAAGGAACTCGTCGTGATTTATTTCCGCGGATGGTACGCCAACAACTCGCTCGTAATCCGCTCGCAACGGCCACGAATCCGCAATTGTCCAGGTCGGATTACGTAAAACTGGACGCGTTTATTGCACAGCGAACTTTTGCTAATTAGCGCGGGAGAAACCGGCGGTCAGCCAGCCGAGATAGACGCTCACACGATTCTATTTTGCCAGCGTGGTGTTGCGTAGGTGAGTGTGCGTTAGAACGCGAACGCGGATACGATGTTCGCTGGCATGGCGCCTTGTAATCCTTGCAAATTGCTTGCCTCTCGACAATCAGATTTTCCAAATTAATTTCCTAATCGTATCGCATACCTACACTTTGCAAAAATTAAATACAACTAATCGAACTGTATGTTGCTCCAGTTTATCCAATACTTTCTTTTTATTTCTATTTGTAAGACATACTAGATTTCCTCCAGATTTTTCTTTGGAAAATGAAAGTTTTTCTTTCGGAAAATTTCCTTAGAAAATGAAATTCGATTCGATCGAGAAGAAACAGGAAAAGCTCGGAAGACGAGGAAGTTACACTAACTCGTGTTCAAGCTGGTGAAGGCTCGCGTTATGCTTTCGATCGCGCGATAAGAGGGAATCACGTGCTCCAAAAAGAGACGAAGAAAGAGGAAATCCTCGGAGGCGAATCTCTTCCGCCTTCTTAAACATCCACCGACATAATTCATACGAAATCGAAATATCTTTTATTATTTTACGCTTTATGTGGAAAATAATTCATGGTTATAATCAATGTTATCTGAACAGGACTAATTAAAAATCCCCGTCATTTATAATTACCTCGAATATCCTAGTCTATAACTGTGTTATTATTTACCTCGAGCTGCTGCTCGAGACGAGTTAACTCCTGTTTTCTCACTTTTTCTTCATTATGCATATAGAAAGGAAATATTTTCCCTTTCGAGATCTGGTTAATTGACCGACAATCTCGACGCATCTCTTGCGTTTAGGTATTATTTCTCCTCTTGGAGAATACCTCTCGTAATTTCGAAAATTCATTTTTCTATGAAAAATTCGAGGTAGAATTTCCTTGATCGAATAAATCAGAGCGTTCGCGCGTCAATTAGAAGGGGAAGCGTCCGCGTTTTTCGGATTCGACCTCCTCGCTTCCGGTAAGGAAAAGAAAACGTGGCTCTGATTTATCCTCTAGCAGCCAGCTCATTTCACTCTCTCGACTTCTTTAAAGCGTTTTACATTCGGATTCTCGCTGCTCGTTAATCACAGCGGAAAGGCAACGCGCTTCGACTCGCCTTCATTACCTATCTACCTGTATACAAACGAAAAAACATTCTATTATATCGATAATCGTAAATAAAACTTTTCCATCGGAGAATTTACTTTTCCTTTTTTTAGATAAATAAAATTTCCAAGCTTTATTTATCCGAGAATCTGACGAATATTTTCCGGAAAAACTGGCAAACATGAATTGCAATTTAAAGTTGTAATTACATAGTAACCGTAGACTGATCGTGTTAGTCATTGCCTGTCGTTCCAGTAAGATTCACTCCATATCTGTCGACTCTGTTTCGCGATTTTCACAGTGAGTCAACTACGGCTGACGTTAAGCTTCATTTTATCTTGTTTCGCGTTTGCTCATTACGAGAAACAACCTGAAAATTCAGCGTTGAACGAGCTACGTTACCACGTGTCGTCGTCACCGGCGCGTATCCTCCAACTTGCTTAGATAACGCTGTAATCTTATTTGCTTCCCGGTTGATCCCCGACAGATTAAAGCGACCATGTTTCGCGGAAATCGGATGCTTCACTTGGGACCAAAATGAGAGATGAAACGCGTAATCACGATCAAGACTAATTCGGTAAAGGAAGTCTTACAGTCGTCCGTAATTTAAAGCGAAACACCTTTCAGTTTCAACTAAGAACTCGTCGTACTCGCGTTTCTCATCGCCGTTGAAAAGGAGCAATTTGTAAGCGTTTCGCAAGACGAGCCGGCAGAAAATGGGCTTTTAAGCGTCTCTGGTCCCACGCCATGAAGATCTGACACCGGACCCGCAAAACGGCCAACTTACCTACGTGATTACGCGCGTACGTGCGACGCGATGTGTCGAGCGGTAACACGCGTCCACACGCTCGACAATAGAACGTGCTACGTGTACTTCAGCCTTCCCTCTGACCGGCAAATTAACCGTGATCTCGTTCATTCCCTCTGCGAAAAATTAACGAAATTCCGACGTTTTTTTTCTTCAATTTATTTTTTCGACAACGAGACTCGAGCAACGAAATGAACTCTCTGTATCCGTGAGTTAGTTGAACACGTGTGCCTCTGGTCGTCGTCGTTGCACTTGACCTCTCATCTTTCGACGAGCCTTTCTGTCCCTGTTTGGGACACACTCTGGACTCTCCGGAACGGAGCAGGTTCCGGACAATGGCACCGGCGTTCAACACGTGCCGTTCGGCCACTCCGTACCGTTTTCCGTTGCCCGGTTCCTTCTTCTCCCGATCGTTTCCTCGTCCGCGACCAGAGAAGCGTCGTAGAAGGAAACGACGTATCGTGCATGGCAAGTTGATGAATCGAGAGGTAATCGAAGAGGAGATCGATAAATTCAAAAATGGAAGCCAGATTTCTCTCGAAAGCGAACGGGGAATACTAAGTAAACGGATCAAACCCAACCCCAATTTCTTTTCACCCCTTCGGTATCGAAATTTTGGAGAACCTTGTATCACTCGAACAACATCCCTGGTTAGTTAAAATGTTCCTCATTACTCGCCCTCCTGATCCCGTTAAACTGCGAGGCTAGGATTTACGTTTATGGTGTTACCTGCAACAGTAAAACCGTGTGGCCGGCGTTCAGTGTTGATTTGAAATCTCTTAGGCGACAGCTATTCGCACGCTAAGAAATCTTCCCAAGATATTCGTCGACCTGGATAGCTTAAGTTTTACAACTAGAAGCTTCTTTTTGTCTCTTCTATATTCCACGCGATTAAGTGGAATACAGATTTCCTACGATATCCCCGATTTACAGAAGGTTTTCGATCCTCGGCACGGTCGAAAAATCGTTCGAACCGGAAAGAGAGAAGAGTATTCTCGTTTCACACGAGCACATCGAACGAAAGGAGGCCAGCTTTCGACAATTTCGTAGCGTGCCCGTTGAATCGCAGCTGTTCCGTCGTACTTCGTCGTTTCTCCTCTTCTCACGAAGCTGACGAGAAGGAAATGATGCCCCTCGCATAACAAAACCGACGGTACCCGCTCTTCCAGCCGCTCTTTTCCTCGAGTTGTAACGTGTAACGCGTAACTTATTACGTAATGGCCGATCGCGTGGAGTCGCGTTCCGTTTCGACGTCGATGCCTCGACGTGTTTGTTCAGTTTCTATTAGAGAAATTCCACCTTATTCGTTCGCTTCCACGATACTTTATGATTCTGTTCCCTCTTTGAAACGATATCTGATAACATCGTCGAGTGATCCATATCAAAACATAGAAAGTTTTACACGATTCGATGGCTTCCATTTGTTTCTTCCTTGGAATAATTAATCGTTCAATTTACGGTAATTTTCATTAAACCTTAACGTGTCGGGATTTCGGAAACTGTGTACTCAGAAATCTTGCTCTCGATTGACGATGCGTTCCTTCTTCCCCGTCGTTTCTCGAAGAGACTCACGATGGAAGAAGGAAATGACAGCCCTTGCATAACAAAATGACGATACGTCAGAGAGTAGCACCGTTGCTTTCCTCCAGCGACGTGTGACACGCATTACGCGACAGATTCCTCGCACTCGCGCGCGTCTGGAAAAAGGATTCGAGAAGTGTTCAAAAGCGGGAACTCTTTAATTTTATAGAATTATACTTATTTTATCTCAGCTTTCTATGCCTATATTATTAGGGTAATGAACTATAAAATTAAATTCACCTTTTCGGTATGGTATGTTCCTTAGGAATTTGCTTACGATCGGAATTGTCGATCATTTCCAGACTAAACAAAAGACCAGCAGGAGTATAGATCTTTATTCGCAAATTCATGAAATACACGTTCGCACACATAGACAGACGAGCTTAACGCGCGCCGTTGCTATGGAAGAGGTATTTCAAAATTGCGCAAAACTCGTCTCGTGTGACAGCACAGAAACGGGACGCTCGTTATTGACTCATCGATCAGATCCAATTGGCTTAAGACTCTCCACCAATCTTTCCGTTAAATATTTCAATCGATTCTTGTACAGTCAGCCATCGATAACAGGTAATTATCTCGATGTGCATTTTACTGAAAATTCAACGAGGAACAGTCGAATTAACTTTTGTAAAAATTTGTATAATCGTACGATTAAATGAGTTATTTGATCATTCTGATATACTTCTGACTGTCAGAATCCAGTGACAATCTACCGAGATATCTAGAAGGATCGTTTTCAAGGCTCGAAAAGTCTCGCATCGCCGATTGATTTCGCCCCGTCTGCGGAATAAGAGAAACGCGACGTTCCTGAAGACGGTGCCCGCAAAATCTGCCGGGTACAGAGTTTCGCGGTGACGCTCGCTTCCAGCTAAAACGGTATCGCGATCTCATCGATTTTTATTCCACATGCCTTGTCACATAAGCGAATTCCATCGAACCGTCCGGGTCTTGGTCGTTTCCGATTCGTCGGCATTGCTCCGGAGCATCTTGAAAGACGAAGCAAAGCTGGAGGCGCGAGAAACGCAAGATCAACGTCATTTGATACTAGCAAAGTCGAGATCTTTACTTCTGCAATTCGTCCGAGTATATTAGTAGATTTCTCTTATATTTCACCTCCCACGCGACAGACCTTGCTACACGTGTAGCAGCTACCGTGGCTTAGAAATATTAACTCTCGAACGGCGGACATTTTCTAACTTTTACACCGCCTCGCTGTTCAATGATTAAAGATGAAATAATTCTTTAAGAATAAAAAAAAATAAGAAAAGGAGAGAAAGGAAGGAAGAGCCTCACGGAAACGCAAGTTGGACAGAAAGTTTGTCCAGGAAATCGTATGCGATCAATGACCCCTCATTGTTGCAAACGACCACTGACTTGCATCCCAAATGGCCATAAAGAACCTCGAATTTTCAATCATTCTCTTCCTTCCTTTTCTTTACGCTCTTAACGCGGCTTGAATGATACGAAGTTAAATTAACGATCGAATGCGTTAAGGGAAGTTCAATATCCGAATCGTTAACGATAGCTTTTTAATTAAAAGCTCGAGTTACGAACAATCAGAAGAGGTATCGTTCAAGATCGACTAGAAAATGGCTCGATTGAATAACACGTACAAGAATGTACCTAATTACGATAAAAGAGATCGCGATTGCAAAATGGAATGCTATTATTAAGCTGGTTTATTTGTATTTCGCGGGTAGATTGGCTCGTTAGTCGTGCGATCGCATAAGCCAGATAGCCGTGGCTAATAGTTTTCCAGCTAGGAGGATGCACGCGAACCTTACAAGAAACATCCGCAAATTTTATCTGGACGTCCATTACCGTGACGTTGCCCGTGAACGATACACGTTAACAATAAGAATCACCGATTAAACGCGAACTGGATCTACTCTCCTCGCTAATCTACCCGTGACCGTACGTTTCTCGGAACAGTTACACACGGTTGTTTCCATCTTTTGTCAACATTTGTCGCGATGATAACGTCTGATGGCTGATTAACACCGAGGAGAGGCAGACGTGCCGGACTCTCGTTCGATACTTAACATTATTTTGAAAGAAATGATTCTACAGTAACAGTATTAGAATTTCAAAGGCAAGGATAAGAAGTCATTAGACTCGTCTACACAATCTTTCCTCGCAAATACCGAGAGAATGAAATTGTCCTGGCTGAAGAAGGAAATCTCGATAATTTGATCGTACAGTCCAGTGTACCGCTTCCTGTTACGCTCGTCGTCGATTTTCTTCGTCTTCTCAGAGGCCACTTTCGGACGTGGCATAACTAAACGCACAGCCTCGTGCATCAGACCGAGAAGATGTAATAATTCTTTGCGCTCATGCGAGTTGCTCGCGCTTGAAACTCGGCTTCTGCTCCCGGGAGATCTGTTCACGGTATAGTAGCCGCGGAAACGTGGTCTCTTCTTTAAACTAGGATATTCAGTTTCGAATTTTCAAACGGACAATATGGATTTTTACCGATAAAAAGAAACCACGTGTCAGGTGTTTTCTCGAGTTCTATATCATATCAAAATTACATCGAGTTCGGTGTGAATCAGCTGAGCGATGACTTCTGCGAGATTGAAAATTTCGATTCGGGAAATTTTAGATGGAATTTGAACGTTATTGAATTTCTTATTTTTTGAATCGTGAAATGAAACTTTCGTGCAGAATAGTGAAATGTTGCTTCTTCGAAATTATTATAAATCAATTAACGAATCTTTTCGATACCAATTGATGATTATTCGATAGCGAAGGAATCGAGGATCGTGTACGACACGGCAGGTTCTATATCCGCTCGTCCAGTTACTTACGATTAGACGCAGCATCTGCGTGGCCTCCTCTCGCCACCTGTGTACACGAACAGCATTATCTTCTCCCGCGAAAGAACACGGCTTTGTCATCCGCTCGACAAACTCGTAACTCAGTATATGTGTATCTTCGACGTATCTTTCTCCTACGACGTGGAAGATGTGACTGTTTGCACCGTCGTCGCGACCTGGCTGCAGAGGAGCAGGACGGAATATTCCGCTTCCAAAATTTTCTTCCTCCGACTCGGCTTTTCGATGAATTCGATTCGATTGAATTCGAAATTTTTCAGTCCCCGGTTAGATTTCTACATGGGGACGTTTGAATTAAAAATAAGATCGCGAAACCCGGGGTGTTCGAAATTAATCCCAACTTCCACCGAAAATTCCCCGAATTACCAGCTTAAATAAATAACGATAATAATTTGAGGAAATAATTAGAATAATTCGAATTTGTATCGAATTCGATAAATTCGAGAAGCCTTCATCTAACAAAACATATCTGAAAAATGAGATAAAAGTTTCAACCGAAATCCACGTAACTGTTCACGAGCTGCGCAAATCGTTGTTCGTCAGGGGAACAAAAAAAATTCCATCCGTTCTCTCCGAGGCTTTATCAAAGCTCACGGTATCGATATCGAATCCGTTGATCGAAATCTGCACACGGATGAAACTGGAGATTCCGTATCAGTCGCGGAAGATGTGTTCAATTCACCTTAGTGGTACGATAAAGCCAGCTCAACCTTAGCACGCGCTATAATTTTCGTATACATTCCCGATGATCGAGTCTTTTTACGAATCACAAAGATCTATACCAACGATAAGTAACAAAGGATAAAGAACATATATCGGTAGAGTTAGACACCTGATCTGAACATGATAATGTTAATAAAGAAGAAAAGAGATGGTAATTTGTAAATAAAGCAAATTGTTGGATGATAAGTCGATTCGACTCGCTCGACGACCGAGTGGATCACAGATGTGCAAACAAGAAGAACGTCGCCGATGATTGGAGGCCGAAGAATCAGAGGATCCTGTAAACATCCGTGGTTGATTTTTCGTATTTCATGGAAGTTTACTCGAGAAGCAACGAGCAGCTCGATGTTGATGAATCGTTTCTTCTTAAACGCGTCTGATCGAGGAGTTCGATTGGAATCGAAGATCTTGGATCACGTTTGCACACGTAAACGTGTTCCGTGACACTTGTGGATTTTATCACCCGCTATCGAAGCCTCGATAAAATTATTTCTGAGCTGCTCACTTCGTCGCGAATCGTTTTTATCGTTACTCTGAATTATTTTCCAGACTCGCGACTTCGTCTACCGGAAGTATTAGTTTGATTAATTCCGTAATCGAACCGTGATCCAGGAAGAAATGAAAAATTTGCGAATTCACAAATCGGATAAACTTCGCTAGAATTCTTCGCTATAGGAGACTGGTTTTCAAAGAAAAATGACTCTCGGAATATTACCACATATACATACAATTAACGTAAAAGAGCTACGATCCCATTGTACCGATAGAATTAACTTAACCCACTTTTAGACCTTACCACTTGTTAGTCGCAGTGTTAATTAAAACATCGATCGAACCGTTTTACCCACTTACTCGTGTGCATTACGTGGCTAATCTCGAGAGAACATCTTCAGCGATCTATCAAAAATAAATGAATCGTTATTAACATGTACAAGGATCTTTTAAAAAATTCAATTCTCATCAGAGGATGGTAATCTGTACGCCCAAGTGTCTTAATTGAAAATTTACACAGTATTTACCGAATGTAAAAAGCTCGAAATGACAAAAATTTATTATCCTTCGCAAAGTTTAATTATTTTCTTGGTTACACCATGAATTCTCGTAGCTACAGAACACACCTGTACCATTCTCTCTTTATATTTTTTTCTCTTTCTTTCACCCACCCAAGGAGTATATGTAAAAGAAGCAAGGAAGTATATTTCTATAGGCGCCACGTCGTTTCAGAAGGTTTCCTGTTAGAGCTGCGATAATAGCTTCCCTCGTCTCTACAACAGATTTCTAAAACCGATACATCTACAGAAACGTTAATTGTTCAAACTTCTCCAATTGATCATTTTTTTTACCTCGTAAAACCTCGTTAATCCATCGTTCACGTCGTTCTGCTAACAATAAAATTCATGCAAATCCTCCTTTCCATCTGCCTCTGTGAACCATAAGCAGCTCCTTTCACCGTTCACCCTTTCGTGGTAACGTTACATGAAAATCGGGTGTGTTTTTCCCTACGGAAAACTGGTACGATTAATCAAACTTCCTTTCTCCTTTATTATTTCCTCGATCGTGTACATTTGTGAGGTTTTCATTCCAAAGCAATAAGTATCCGGTTTCAGATAATGAAAATAAAGAAAGCACCCGTTGCACAACTATTTCTCTCAGTATCGAAACGAGTTGATCAATTAATCGAATGCACATTGCCACGAGGATTTCCATATTTCCATATTACAATGTAAACAGCTTTCACGGTGCAGAGCGAACTGCGCGTTCTCACGTGGAATAATACCGCGCCGGTCTAGCGTCGAAACAATAAAAAAAAAATCTATTCGATGAATACAAACTAATCTTGGTGCACGCAGCACCAAGGTGCGTTCGTTCGTTGGGAGGCTGCATCGCGCACGTGGGAGACAGGTAGCTCGCTTCCGGTCGCTAGAGACCATTGTACGGAGCACACCGAGTCAACACGTTGCAACCACGTACCTTCTTCTTCGCACACTCTGCTCCTCTTCTGCCACGCAAGTTGATCTTACAAAGGAATCGAGAAATAATTGAAAAATTTCCAAATTTCAAAGGGGAAGCCTCGAGGTAACGAAGAACTTCGGAAGGAAGCTGCGGATCGCACGTTATGTTACGTGCTGCAACACGTATACGCGTGTAATATAGAATCTCCGAAGGTATCGTGCGGTGGGTCTGCGCATTTCGTGCATCCCGTATAATGGTCTCCGGCCGTGGCGGCCGGAAGTGAGCTACCTGTCTCCCACGTGTGCGATGCAGCCAGCCTCCCAACGTGATGCAACGCAACACGGCCTGAGGTCGTGCGTGCACGCTGCATCGTACACGAGGACAAAAGCCACTATCCGTCGCGGTCTTCGTTATTCTTCGACCTCGAAATAAAATTAACCCTCAACTAGGAGAATCATTTATCCGGAGGATGGTGATCGATCCTTAGCTCAAATTTCGAGAAACGAAAGTATCTCGATGAAACCTGTGCAAGGAAGGATCTCCATTCAGCCGAGTGGATGCAGGAGAAACCATACGGGAGAAAGCAGTGCATACCATCTGTTCGATACGACTTCCTTCACGAAAATATTTCCACTCCTCGCGAGCGCATCGTAAACTTTATATACCGACTTTTAAAGTAGAAAATACTTGTGACAAAAGTGTCTCTTCTATCGCGATGCCTGAAGAATAGGTAGATGAGATTCCAAAGGATCGAGCGAGGTACACGAAAGAAGAAGAAAAAGAAGACGTTCTACAGGAAGGAATCTTCTCGCTGGCTTCGATGTCGGTGAATAAAAACCCACGAAGAGACACGCGAGAAGAAGAAGAGAAGTGAAGCGAAGCGGACCAATGGCCGCTTCTCATTCGTAATTCAAACAACGTCTCGTTCACAGATGAATGAGACTTCGGCAACACGGGAAGCATAAAAAGCTCGCGAGACGATCTGTAACCTGCTCCTCATCTACGTGGAGGTGCGTTCAAATACGTCCTTCTCGATTCTCTTCCCTCCGAAAATCAAACTTTCAACTAAAATTCGAATCTTCGAAATTCATCGATCTTCTCCCATGGAAAAATCAGCCGTGGAAAAAGCGAAGGAAAATAATTGGAAAAGGAAAGCAAAGGGTGTCTCGCGTGCGTGTTGCACATTAACGACACACATGCTGGAAAGTCGCAACCTCATGGTAGGTGGTTGATGAGCATATAATGGCGAAGGGAGGCTGAAGGGCGGCTTTCAGGGCGAGGCTAGACAGGTACTTATATTTACACAAGCCGCACGGACATCTGTTGTGTACAGGTAGTATGGGTACACATGAAACCACACATACACGCATATATGCTTTCCGTTAAATCACACATGTCAGAGCTTTAAAACGTTCCTTTAAGTCTAGGAGGGAATATCAGTATAATTTATTGTAATTTAATAATGAAAGGAGACAAAATTTTCTTTCTTTCAAATCTGCCACTTTGAAGGATTGCTACGTATATTAGAAACGAACGATATTTTTGCTTTGTTGCATCGGACTGGTCGACTCGTTGTAACGACGTTGCTTCCAATTGCTGGTCATATTCTAACGGATAACCTACATTCCCGTCGAACTGATACGCTCATGGCCGTGTCCACGTGGATTAGCCAGGGTCCCTTTCGTATGCAACTTTCGTCGCTTCTTTTCCTCGTACACCTCTTTATTCGCGTGTATCTCTCTACCACACGAGAATGTATCGCGTCTGTATACTCGGTCAGATATGGTACGTAAATACCACGTACGTAAGTAAGTGGGTCTCGTACCGTTGTCTCGCGTTTCAGTCAAACGACCCGAAGGGGAATCATAGAATTGTCCGCGAATAAAAGCTTCTCGAACAGGTATATACCTGCTGATGTCCCATCGTCCATTCAGACGATTCTAATTTTGACTGATTTATTGGCGTTTCCCTTTTTCTTTTTTGTCTCGACTCTTGTTCGTTTCCTCGAAAGTGCTTTCAATAGCTAATGGGCGATCGACGGTTCAGAAAGCGTTCCCGATGACGGAGCCTGTTGAAACGAGTCTCGAATTTTGGTTCGTTCGATTATTTTATTTGCCGGCCAAGTATCGAAGAGTGCTCTCGATTTTTTTTGCGAAAGATAAACACACCCGTGAAATTCGTATCGAGCCATTTTTCAGAATTCTTTGTGCAAATAAGGGGACGGGTAATGGCAAATATTGGACAGTGATTTCATGATTTAAGGCAGTGATGCTGAGGACTATCGTGCTATAAATATTTCTATTTCCATTTATGGAAATCGTTAACATTATTCGGTTTAGAAAATATCTATAGTATTGATAAAATATTAGGAACGTTAATCCGTTACTGCTGAATATGTCGAGGGTAATCGCTGATAAGGAATAGAATTTATAGAGCAAGGTATTAAAGTATTACCCGGTTGAAATTGGCGATCGTTTAATGGTAACGTTTCGTTTCGAGTCTACCCATTTTTCGTCGATATTTCGTTCAGAGAAAGGAGAAGTTTCTGGGTAGCGTTCGATTTTTATCAGTGACGAGACTTTGACCTAATCCCGGACCGGATGGACCAACGGTGACATCACCGTTCAAACATGGGCGAGGAGAAGCAAACAAGAGCGATCTAATCGCGTGCGTCACTTATCAGCTTCGAAGCTGAAAGAGAAGTTATTGACGATGCAGCATCACTCTGCTGATTCCAGGACTTTCCTGTGGGAACAGCTTATCAACGAGGCCCACCACGGGAACGTCCGCATCGGATCGGCTTGGCCACGAGACCACGCGGTCGCCATCGACAGGTTTCCGTCCCGGAAACCGTGGTCGACCAGCTCCGACCTTCCCTTCTCTCTTCCTCTTTCGATTCCTCTCTGACTAACACTCGATTCGCTTGAAACTGGGAACAAGAGGAAATCGATAGCTCGTCTTTTTTTCTTTCTGTAAAACTTTATTTCGAAAACCATTCACCGTCGTTCGGGTCGACGAGAAATCGTCTGGAAAATTCCCAATCGTAATAATGCAACAATTCCTATAGAAGTAACCCTCGAATTCTTATACCTAAGCCATTAAGGGTATCTCCTCTCTAATCGCGACCCTTTAAGCTGTAAACGGCGACTTTCGTTCGCTAATCTCGAAGAGTTTCCTAAACGAAGCACGGCAATTAGTCTCGCAGTACAATCTGAGAAACGTCTATCGGTAACGGCATCGGGATTTCGATTTTCCAATGTTCCATTTGCGATCAAAATTATCAAAAACTTTCGATGTGACACAAGTACCATATAAAACACCTTGTCATTGTAATTATCATAATCCTTCGTCAATTATTTGATTTCCTTATCTGTTGTGTATCTCGTCTTAATTAGCTTGACTCGCAAACAAACGTTGTACGGGGTGCCATTAAATTTTGATGAAATTCTCTGAGTGTAGTTGAGAAAAATCACGAACGTACCGAAGATTCAGGGGGAAGAAGCGACGTCGAGACGTCTAGGTGGTGCCATAATGTCATCAGCATCGTCTGGGAGACGTCATTAGCCATTCGAAGATCGTCCATTGGTTAGCCGTTTCGGAAACCTTCCTTTATGGCGTGCTAATAACGTGATTGCGGATTAAGCAGCTTTTCACTGACTTATTCAACGAGGCTCGTTGGCCAGAAACTTGTTAATCCCTTTTATTACGAAGGTCGTTTTATACCGATCCAACCCCTGGAACAAGGGAATGGATATCACAGAGTTTCCCAGAATCGCGATTCTCCAGTTAACAATATTTGCAAATGGAAATTTTCTCGTGTACCGCTTTTAAAAAATTCGTCAACTATGATATAATATTTGGAAAGATAATTGGACCACGCGTTTGAAGGGATAGCAAAGAGAAAAATTAACAGACTCTCTCGTTTTTGCAAATATTATCATTCAAAGATCTGCGACTCCGCTCGATAACAGAGTTATTTGCTTATGAAACCTCTTGTTTTATTCATTTTCGCAAATACTATCATTCAGTAGGATTTTGTACATTTGCAGAATGAAAGACGGTAATCCCTCGTTTTAATTGTTCCTACAAACATTGTCATTCGTGTGATTTGTCTTACAAAAGTTTAACCCTCATCTTGGTACACTTGTGCTACGGTAATCAGTCGAATGAAATATAAATTCCAAAGGATTTGAATGGCAGAACAGCGTGTCCCATCTTTCTGGAATTCTCCTCGACTTGATTGCGTACCAATATTCCTGTCGTTATGCCTAGAATCGCTCAGGTATGGAGACAGGTATGACCGAGTCCCTTGGTTAATTCCACGTGAAAGGCAAGCCGCGTTGAACACGTAAATTATACACAGCGTTACCGTTTCCCCAAATAACCGACCCGTAATTCTGCTCCTTTGTGTTTTATTTTCTCGCACTACCATCCCCTACAAATCCTTTTGTTATTGTTAAAAACAGTATTGTAACGCGACGATCAAGCGCGAGTTACTCAGTTTCTGTGTTTCGCTCGAGAAACTTACGATTAATAATGATTCAATTTTCGAAGTCACTGACTCGGAAGCGAACCTTCTCGCTTTCAGGTAGAAGAGGAAACGGTTAAAAGTCAACTACCATCCTGATCTTTTCCTTTTTTTCTTCCGGGATTCAATTTGACTTCCGACAGGTCCAGGCGCGAGATATAAATGACGAGGGTAGCTTCTTTCTTCATCCCTTTTCTTTTCGTCTCCAGGTCACGATGGACCATCTGGACATCGCGGTCAATCTCTTTACCCTTCGTTTTTATATAATGAACGATACTTGACGAAATCGTCTCAGGTAAGCGATATTAACATACGGCCAGCCTGGACACCTCTCGGAAAACGTTACGGGGTAGTTGCTCGTTGTTTCGTCCGATGGTCCTAATGTCTCGGGGTACAATAATACCCGGAGTTAACTATTGTCCTGCATTATTTTATTGGGTCCAAAGATGCGGCTGTTTGACCAACAGACTTCGAAGATTACGTGCTTTTTGTCCGGGGCCTCAGGTATACGATCTCGGGATTTTACGGTGGCTCGAAAGGGGTTGCCTAAAGGGGGTGGCTGGTTTAAGTTCTAACGATTAACCCGTATAAACGCAACGGAATTTTATTCTTTGTACATTTCTAATTTTTCCTATATTTTATACATATTAATTTCAAACATGGAAAGTTAGGTGGTAACGCCGCTTAGTTCTCTGAAACAGTTTGCTGAGTATCGTAGTTATTGCGTATTGAATTCTCGTTACTTCTCTGACTGGCGACGTATTTACCGAATAATGGCAATAATTGTAATAAATGTAATGGAGGTATACCATTATACCGTGTAGGCCCCGCAAACGAACCACCTTAACCAACGCCTTTTATTGCTGCAATAATTGTTCAGCTGAATTTACTGCCTGTCAAAGACTACTTCTCCAGACTGCAGACTATACTAGAGTCTCTAATACACAAGGCGACGAACATTATTACCAAAATTACCAACTGATCCCTTTCTATTCAGCCCGTTGAGCGTATCTCCGTGCGGGCAAACAAGAGTTCGGTAAACCCTTTAAAATGACAAAGTCCAAGGGTTCCTTCCTTCGAACATCG
Organism: Osmia bicornis bicornis; assembly: GCF_907164935.1. Lineage (NCBI taxonomy): Eukaryota > Metazoa > Arthropoda > Insecta > Hymenoptera > Megachilidae > Osmia > Osmia bicornis. The sequence goes on from NC_060227.1 coordinate 7,518,572, forward strand.
TCCTGTACCTGTAATAAGAGAGGGCACCGTAATAATTGTCGTCTTTCAAATCAAATCGCTACTTTCCATAGGAATATTTGGACCAGATAATTTATTTCGCCGCAAACGTTGTCTGTATACTACAGATTTTGTGTAATAATTATTACTTAATTATTATTCATCGAGGAAAGGTGCCTAATACTTATGAAAATTGATCAATTTTCACGGCTGATTTTATATTCGCCATTATTCTGAACGAGCTGACGCAAAAGCACGAGCAAGTACATTATCTAACGAAACATTAATGCTCGGTCATCCATCCAATGACGGTGACCTTGCACCTTATCGACGCTGACTATCGTCGTAATTTTCGCGATTCGAAGCTAGTGCAAGATTATCTATCTCTACGAAAAAAATCCCCTTGTTTCTTTTTTCATTTTCAACATTGCCTTTGGTGAATCGATCCATCGACCACGTATCAGGGGTTCTCTTATTAAATCGTGACATTTATTTTCCTTCTAAAAGGGAGGAAGGGGAATTGTAATCGAATTGTACTGCTCCAAATTCTCTGACTCGTTTTCAAATATCCGATCGGCTCGCGCGGCCACCCCCGTGGCCGTTTTACGTAATTCCCGTTGCATCGCACGGGGAACGGGTGCATCGGTGCACCGTTGGACGACTCGCGGATGCACGGGACCGATCGAAAGGGGGAAGCGTATCGGATCCAGAGGATCGCGCCTATCCTCCCGCTTGGCCTGGCGAGGTGGGTGTTCGCGCGCGCCTGCGATCACGTACACATCGAACCGAACGGACCCGAAGGTGCACGGGCGCCCACGGGTGCGCGCGACCGCGACCGACGCTGTTACACGACGTTGGCATAGGTACAGATTGGCATCGGGTGGGGATAGATAGAGCGGAGAGAAAGAGAAAGGCCGTCGCCCAAGTGCGGCGAGAGGGGATGATAGCAGCGTGGGAGGGGTGGCAACAGCAGGAGCCGAGAAAAACGATCAGAATCGAAAACAGAGACAACCGAATGCAACGAGGATCACCTGAAATTTAGAGTAGGGGTAAGAGGGAAGTAATAAAGGGGTTGCAACTTTCAGATCTGATACGATAAAAAAATATTTCAGATCAACTATTTTTCCCCCAAATCATTAAGCGTAACATTTATCAAACTCGACTCTTCTACCCGTGAACACATACAGAGAAACCGGACATACGCTTCTCCGGTAGAGAACACGTAGGAGCACGATGCAGCCAGGCGGGAGAAGTTTTAGTCGAATAGTGGGGATGACCGCAAGAGACTCGCGAGAGAAAAAGAAGATAGAGCGACGAAAGAGCGGTGAGGATAGAAGGAAGGGAGAGTGGTACCTGGAGGAGATCCACGGGAGTAGCCGAGCGCCACGGCAGAAGGGTGTACGACAGGAAAAAGGGGAATTGGAAGCGGTGAAGAGGTTGAAGGGTAGCCTGGTAGTGGGAGAGGCACGGCACGGCACGCACCGTCGGTCTCTCCGGAGAGTCGAGAGAGAGGGAGGGAGAGAACAGGTAGGAGGGATGATGAGGCTCGGGCGCAGGCTGGAGAGAAATTGTCAGAAGCACCGTGTCACTTGTCCGTGGTGAGTCGGCCCGTCGTGACCTCAGCTGGACCTGGCTTTTGCGTGTGCTTCCCCACCGCGTCGCATCCTTCTTCTCTCTCGTGGGAGCCGCGGTAGAGGTGTCCAGCGACCCCTTCGAATTCCCACCGGTCCTTTTACTCGTCCATGATCCTTCGTCGAGCGAGCACGCATGGATGCGACGCGTCGAACCAGTGCTCCAATCGACACGGTGATGGTGATCGTTCCGAGGGAAGTGTAGCAATATATATCGAGCCACGGAGGCTGACCCTCGAAGGACTAATCCCTTGGAAGGACTAATAATTTCATTTAACTGTTTGTGCGACGTTCCGATGCGAGTTTCGTAGAAAACAGTGAGAAATCGAGAGATTGACCGGTTCGCGAGTGAGAACCCCGATGACGAAAGCTCGTGTTAAGTGCAGAATCTATGGATGTTAAGTGCCGGGACCTAATTAGCTACTCCATGAGTGTACCACGACGCTGACGAGGGAAGCATGGATTGCTCGACGAAAGGTACGTTTCAATATCCAACGATGATCATCGATAAATCAAGATATTTTTTCGTCGTTTCCACCTCTCCTCGATATGGCGGTGGCTAACGTAGCTGCTGGTAGGGTTCTCGATTTAAAGATGGACGTGGAGAACCATCTTCGGTCAGCTTCGTTTAACATTCAGTTTTCTCAGAGAAACTTGACATAACTTTTATTCTACGTTATCTTCCATTTTTTATCGGCCGTTAAGTATATATAAATGGGAAAGAGAGTTGATCAGAATTGTCTTCGTTTACGTTTTTTTTTTATAATGACACTGTCGATCACGGTCGAAAGAGAAGAGGAAAAAACGATCTTTCGCTTATTATTGTTTTAACGATCGGTACATTGTTTCTGGATGTTGAGCCGATGGTGGCGTTAACGTCGATTTATCTGTGGCATGGGAATAGCTATTCGACTCTGAGACAACGGGATATACTCGGAAACGACCGAAATTCGATGGCTAATGAGTCGAGAGTTTGATGATGAACGAACAGCAGATTATTATCGTTCGAGGCCCCGTTGTCTCGCGCGTTTTTCGATTAACACACAAAATATCGATGCCTATCGGTATCTCCATTAACTCGGCGTAATGGGATTTTCGTTTCAAGAACACGATACGTTCTTCGTTCGAGTGTTATCCTGCTAATGTTTCGCTGTAATCAACGATAGTCAACATAGTTGTCAAAAATTGTTTCAATTCATTTAGATTATTCTTTGTAATTCGAGAAAGATTCCGAGTATTCGTAGGAAAGATAAAGTTATACATTGGAAGTGAGAGAAACCACAAATCTCTGAATCATCACGATATGTGGTGCAGCTCTAACCAGATGATTCTTGTCATCTAATTACTTACTGCAATTTTTATCTTAGCATATTTAAAAAAATAAAAAATCTAACTTCAAGAATTCACGAATTCCTGAGTCATCTCGATGACTCTTCAAACAGATAATTCTCCTCTTCCAGTATAGCTACTTAAGTTTTTACGTAAAAATCAGTAGAAGTTGAAAAATGAAATATTTTCTTTCCACTTCTATCATCTGCGGCGATAAACAGAAACGTGTCTGTGGTGTGTTAAATGTCCAGCGATCGGTCCCGTTCCAATATGGCGTCTAAAACGGAGCAGAGGCTAAAATTCGCGCGTCCGTGGAACGAAAGCTTACGAGATAACGAGATTACGCGGATCGTCGGTGACGCAGTCCCGTGTATCCTAGCAGCCAGCCAGTTTCCAGGAAGCTCGAGTATCGACTTTTTTCCGTTGCCGTTCGATAGACGGAAAGCAAGCTTATCCTAACTTCTCGTATCATCAATTACAAGAAAAAGAAGGAAAGGCGCGCACGGAGATTCGAGACTGACGTGTTTGAATTGTAATCTATCGGGAATAGAAAGAGAGTCGACAGTCCAAGTAGATAAGGACCTCTTCTCTTATCTGTGGAATTATCTTTCGAGGTGTTCTCGTAAAAAGGGCCAACCATCTTCCGAGGATCGTGAAAGAAATTTTCAAATAGGTATTTTCCTCGAATAGTTTCAACATTGTCTGGACCAAGATTTATTTTTAACGCCTATTCCATTGAAATTATAAAAATTTAAATTTTATCTTCGAATTATCTACTAATCGATTTCGATCAATTCATTTTGGTGATAATTAATTACTTTCTTCTTTCATTGATTTCTGACCCTCTGTGCAGAGATAGCTAATCACGAAATACGAGAAAACCAAATTGAAATTCGTTTAATCTTTCGGTCAAGTATCCGGCATTGCACTCGAAATTTCTCCACTTGATTTTATTAATATAACACGGATTATTCGTGATTTCTGGCCAGATTTTCGGCTAGGTACAGGTGTACGGAACAGATTTGAAAAGGACAGATCGAGTTTGATGGAGGGTAATAAGCGCGTTTTCGTACTTTCCGAAGGGTCGGTAAAAGGTGAATCAGGGTGTGGCGTGGAAAGTCAACCGCTCCTTTTTCTCGCCCCTTGACGATTTCACCCTCTGGACGAGACGTCCTAATTAACGTTAGTCTCGTCGACCACCAGGGAAAATTTTGCTTGCTATCCTAGCGTTCGAGTCTCTGAATTTCATCCTTTAAATATTATTTTTGCAACGTCCGAATAAATTCAAATATGAAAAATAATTCTCGTTATGATGTTCAACTATAACCTGACATGAATTGCTGGTATCTTGGCGTGAAGAAAAGTGAGAATTCGTTCCAGGCGCTAGAATCGGTCTCTGCATATAACGCGGGGGTGGGTATAAATGACAATCGTGTCCGGGTATATGCGGAAACACTCGGTTGGGCCACGTATACGCAAGATTTCTTTACGTGACATCCTTTACCGTGGATATAGATGGACAGTTGGCCCCGTTGGTCAATAGCAACGGTCGAGAGCAACTTAATGGGCCGAACTGTCGTCGTATAATTTCTTTCTTCGACCATGTTGGATCGATCGTTGGGAAATTTGTTGAATTTATCGAGCTGAATTGTTGAATTTATTAGAGGAAACAATAATTTGTAATATAATTTGTATTTAAAAACGAAGATTTATCGAACGAAAGCAAAACTTGATTTAAAGAGATTTCACGATATCGAAACGGAGAAAACGGGATAGAATTCGAACATATCGCGATCGTCCATTCGTTGTGGTTCCGCGTGGCCTGAGAAACCATTTTCCCCGCTTCGATCCGCGCGCGGAACGTTGCCTCCTTTCATTTTCCGCCCGCTGGATCCGCTCGTTCCCAAGAAAATCCTGAAAACGTGAGAATCGTTGTCCCCTTCCCGATCGATTCTTCGATACGGATAGGTAGAATCGATACAGAAAATATGTAGCTGAAAAATTTTGACAAGTTTTTGATTTCTTATTTTAAATTAGAAAATTCACGTCGAACATCCGCGATCCAAATCGTTTACGGGCGCAACTTTTTCGTTTTGCTTCTAGCCAGAACGATCTTATTGTTAGGCAATGCTTAGCCTGTTTGCTATCGAGATCTAGAGGTCATTTCTTCTGTTTACACGCAGGCAGATCAGCGTTTTCGAAGAAAGTATGTCTAGTCGATCATTCTCCAACGAGATAATGCTGTGTTTCGAAATCGTTCGAACCAGTGTTGTGTATTATGTTCGAACGAATGATTTAACTAAATTGATCCGAAACAAACACAACATATATCTACTGTGTGGAAGATGATGCTCTTTAACAAGAAAATCAAGTGTTCAATTACAAATCCAACCGCGATAACTTCTGATATTTTGAGATATTGATCACCGCGAATGTTAGATCATCCATTGTAAGTTTTCAACCGTAGACACGCGCGTTATTTTTTCGTGCAAACTTTGGACCCCGTAGAAATAGAATCTAATCTCACTAATCTGTATGAAGAATCCATTTTCGTGCACAGATAAGACGAGGGTTATCCTTGTCCCTTTTGCTCTTCTTTTTCATTTCATCCGCGTGATGATTCGCGTAAGTCTGCTGTTACTTATTTGTTTATGTTAATCAAAGTATTAACGGGTTTTTAACCAATGAAGATACTGTTCAAAGAGCCCCGTTACAAATTCAAATTACACCTTGATGTCTCCCCTCTTGCGGCAGCGCCCCTGTCTGTCCTTCCTCCGTTCTGCATCATGTGTGTCCCCCTGAAAAGAGAGGAAACAAGGAGAAAAAAAAAGCGTGTCACCCACGGGTAAGAGCATGGAGGGTCGGCAGAGAGGGTGGCAGGGTGTCACGGCTGGGTAAGTCCAAGGTTGTCAGGGCTACGACTCTCGAAACACACTAACCGACCGCCATCTTTGCTTCTCCTGCGTGCTGCGTGGGTGTAACCGAGCGTGGCGAGAGCGGGGCGAGGGAGAAACAGAGAAGATGGAGAAAGAAAGCCGACGTCGGACACGCTCGAAAGAACGAGATGAAAGAAAGAGAAAGAGGAAGGATGAAAATGGTGGGAGATAGGGGAAGATGAAAGAGAGCGTGCGGAAGGTGAAAATTCCGAGAAAAGCGATCGAATTTTCATTTACGTTAATTGAGAAGGAAAATTTTAGAGATTTTAATAAATACCTAATTTTTACTTCAACGGAGGGTAGGAAAAAAAACTTAAGTATAAATTAAAAATTTTTAGTTCTATAAAATTTTTATTGAAAAATAGAAGGGTCTTTTTATAAATAATTGCACGATAAATAAAAAGAAAGAAATGTGGCAATAAGATAGAGAGGCACAGTCGGTGAAAGAGAGAGAAACGAGGAGAGGAGGAGGATAAGGAGGAGGTGGTAGTGCGGTTGGCGAGTGGGGGAAGTTAGTGGTGGGACGGAGAGAGAAACGAGATAAAAGCTCGGACAGATGAGAGGCGACCAATGGGTGAGCATCTCCCCACCAATGATTCGAGCGCAGCATCCTATGATTCGTAGGAGGCACGGGTTGGCGGAAGTGCGCATGTACGCCCTCGATCAACTGACACTGCTCCCTTTTCCGTGCTTCTCTGCGACGCGAAACCTACCCCAGGGGGTGCATTGCAGATACAGGGCGTGGCGTTTGGCCCTTTGCAATGTCGCCCTTCGTTCTCCGCTTTCATCCCCTTATTTCGTTTACCTCACAAGCCGGAAACGATTGAAATTTCCAGTTTCCTCCATTTAATAATATGTATTTTAAGACGGTAGAAAAATAGAAATCAGTTTTTGTGGTTCGCAGAGCCTCGTAACCATCGGTCTCAAACGATCGGCGATCGTTAGAAATGGAAAGCAGCTGAATTTCCACTTTGCCGCGAATTTCACCGGGAGTCATGTGTCTTTCTTGAGACGTTTCAAAGTTCTAGAGATTCTCGACTGCACTCATCATACTTCTCGCATACGATCATCACGATCGCGCCTTTCGATGATCGAGATATAATATTATATTTTAAAAACAAAATTTCTCAAAATCCAGATAAGGTTAGTCAGCTCCGTCGCAGATAAGTAGTTTTTTTTATCTGTTAGATAAATGTTTATTTGCTATCCGTTGCGAAATTATCAGCCGGGAACTTTTGCGAATTTCTCATAATTCCTGAGTAAGGTGTGCATCAAGCGCCAGTCGCGGAGATAACAAATTCTATTTCTTTTATTAGAAAGGTAACGTAATTCCAAGTTAAATTTGCGACTCTCAAGGCACCTGTTTACCGGTAAAAATTTCCCAACATTTAAAAAGAGTGTCAGGTTACGTGTCGGTCAAAATATCGCGTTGGTTAACGAACGTTAACCCCGTGATTTCGCGTTCCGTTTCATTCGGCATTCTCTACGATCCGTCCACGTGACGGTTTCTCGGCAAGCGAAAAACGAGTCCCCGTTGGTCGGTAAATCATTCGTATCGAATTTATTCGCGCGTTTAGCGCGAACCGGCTCGCTAAACGCGAACGCAAACCGCAAGCTAAGTCGCAGTTAAACGACCGAAAACCCGTTCCGTCCGCGTGATTTACGTGCATGAATAAAGTCACCTGTGTGCAGCCACTGGCAGCAGGTACTACGTACGTTTGTCACCGGAGAACGCGGGTTTAATCGAGTTCATTCGCTCGCACCTGTCTTCCCCTCGTCAACTTGTCGACGACCTGTCCTCGTAAAAGATCAAATTACCCACCTTAACATTTTTTTGTCAATTTACTTATTTCGCATCGATTCAGAATTCACAGGTTTAATGTTTTTTAATTTTCCTCTTAATTTAATTGAATTTTTCTTTTAATTTAGTCACTTGTATATTCGTGTGAACAGTAGCTAGAATCGTCTGATGTTTCTCAACATCTCTAACTAGCTCGAACGACAATGATCTCAAGGTCGGCTAACCGTAGATCGAGATAACAGGGCGAGATGTTTTGTCTGCTTCCTGCTACGGGCCGATAATGCGAATCGACGCTGCGCGATTGTCAATAACGCTTAATCTAATTGCTTGTCGGATGAAAAGAATACTGGAGATAAATTCCAATGCGTAAGATCATAGTGTGCATTTAAGCTCGATCAAATAAATGAAACTATACTAAATTATTCATTAATATTATATTGTATGACTGTTCGTACTGTGACAGTCAGTGTTATTTTGTTTTTCTTTTCGTTCTCTGATATCGTTCTCGGAAGTGGCCCTCGGAAGGAGCCACGTGAAACGGCATCGAAAAGCCGCGTAAATAAGGACGAGTGTGGTCAAACTTTCCGATAAGTGTCATTGTCCCAGCTCCGGCCCGTTCTTTGCGGTCTTGTATCAGCAGTTTCCGGAATACGCGTGCACAGCCTTCTGGCGACGCGATCGTATCCTCCTCTAGGACAATTAAAAAGATTTACAAACAATACGTAAGACTGTTATCGAGGGGGGAAAGCTATTTTTCTTCCGTGCAATTGAGATCGAGTAGACGGCAATAATCTTCTTTGAATTAATTGTCAAATCTCAGAATATATGCGTCTTCCTGTTAATAACGATGGATGTTTGGTCTGGTTTCAGTTACCGTCAAGAGCGGATCCGATCAGGGACACGAGAGCGAAACGCAAGCCGATGCTGCATCGTCTCCGTCAAGCGTAAGTTGTTCAACCCGATACATATTCGTTCCATCGGCGTAATTAAATTTGTAAGATTCAGACTAAATTTAAAAATAGAACTTGGGAATATTGATCAGCGAATATTTTGTATCTTCCTGAAATAGATCTTTTCAGGTTCTTTGTCCTTAACGCGTTCCACTCGTCTGTTCCAGGTGGAGCTGCCAGAAAGCGCGCATCCTTGTCCTGCCTGTCCCACGATCCTGCCGAGTTGCAGGGAGCTGACGAACCATCTTCGTGGCCACAATTCGCCCCGCAGCACCGATTGCAGCGGCGAAGAGGATTATTGCTGCGGAGTGTGCAACAAGGTGCTCAGCTCGGCTAGTTCCCTGGACAGGCACGTGTTGGTGCATTCCGGGGAACGGCCGTTCAAGTGCAAATACTGCGAAATGGCGTTCACGACGAACGGTAACATGAACAGACACCTGAGAACGGCGCACAGAGGCGCGTCGTTGAACAGCTGCACCGATTCAGAGGGTAGCAGCGACTCGGAGAAGCCTACGAAGAGAAAGCACATGGAGGAGTACAACAACAACGAGATCACTAAGAGGAACTCGCCTGACATCATCGACAGAGAAGAGAGATCGCCGAGTTTGGCCACTAAAAGAAAGTGCACCGACTATCTGAGCGATAACGAGAACCAGAAGAGGCACAAGATCTTGATGAACAATTCAAGGACCGAGATCAAGACGTCGCCAGACGATAACCAGAACGTTTACAATTGTCCTGTATGTGGTAGACAGGACTTTGCCACCAGTGCACTCTTGGAGGCGCACCTCGAACGAAGTCACCCGGAATTCCCCGCGAAATGCGACTCCTGCAATCTGTCGTTCAAGAACCATCGGGTGCTGAACCTGCACCGGTTCATGATCCATTTCGCGGATCACTCGATCGGAAATACACCGAGGAATCTGAGGAACTCGGTGGTAGGCTTCAACGATCTGACTTTCGTGGATTTCTCGTCGGACAAGTTCCCGGCGATCGCCAGGGCGATGTGCGAACAGTCACTGCACAGACCAGCCTCGGGAGAGGTGGCCAAGTTTCAATGTTCCAAGTGTCTGCGAGCATTCCCCTGTAGGTCTGCTCTAGATGCCCACGAAATCGATTGCGGCACGACCAACTCTCACGCAAGGGTGACGGACGACAATCAGTCCAGACGCGACAATTTCTTCGCGGGCCTGGATCTGCAGAACAAAGCCGCCCTGACGGAAGCGAAAGAAGGAAAGGATCTCGCCGATATCCAGAGCATCATATCCGTCACATCCGGTCCTATACTGCAAAACTTTCCTCGATCCGACGCTAGTACTCCTGAGAATAACATCAAATACACTCCCAGTCTGAATTCGTCCGGCTCGTCTGGTGCGTTCTCGTCCGAATACCACGAAGAGGAAGCTCAAGACGCGTTCGCGGCCGAGTTTAGGAAGATGAAATTGAAAGGGGAGTTTCCCTGCAGACTCTGCTCGGCGATATTTCCAAATTTAAGGGCGCTGAAGGGCCACAACAGGGCGCACATGGGTGTAGGACCTGGCATGCCGTACCCCTGCAACATGTGTCCCTACACCAGCACAGACAAAGCTACCTTAGTCAGACATCTAAGGTCCCACAACGGTGACAGACCGTACGAGTGCTCCCTTTGCAATTACGCTTTCACCACGAAGGCGAACTGCGAACGTCACGTGAGAAACAGACACGGTAAACTGACCAGAGAGGACATCAAAAGCGTGCTGATCTATCATCCGAACGAGGACTCGACGAACGAGAACGTGGAGAGGAGCTCTCCCAGGGTGATGAAGGACAGCGACGCGAGGAAGAGTTTAGTTTATCCCAACGAACGTCCCGAATTCCAGCACCAGGTTCAGGTACACTATCCTCCGACGCCCATGGACGTCAGGGGTGAGATCAGGATAATAGAGGAGGCGAAATTGCACAACTCGGCGATTTCGATGCACAATGTGGCAGCGAATCATTTTGAGAAGAGCGACGCGTTCTCGAGACCCAGCCAACCGATCGAACTGACGCAACGGAATCTCGAGGACACGAAATCCACCCAGGATACCAAGTCGGACTACTCGAAGCTGGACGAGGATCTTGAGTCGAGGTCGTCGGAAGGCAGCGTGTCTCTAGTCAGTGATACCAAATCAGATTCGCACCAAAGAATACAAGCTAGTCCGATGAACCTGAAGAAGGGTCTTAACGTGTCAGAGAACGCTGCCGGGGAGGATGGTCCGTTGGATCTCTCCATGGACGTGCTAGACCTGAGCAAGAAGTCGAAGGACAAAGACGAGAACGATTTCACCGCGTCGCACGAACAATTTGGAAAGAATCAAAAGGACTTGTACAACACCACTAGTCAGCTGCTGTTAACCGAGGCCCTATTGAAAGCCGGACAAGGTACCTCTCAGGCAACTTCATTGGAGGCTCTTTACGCGAACGCGATTTACAGAAACTTCGGTACGTTCGGTGCTGGTGTCGGGGCAGGCATTCTGCCACCGTACATGTTCAATCCTCACGTGTTCGGACAAGATTTCTCGATGAAGGAAAGGCTACAGAAGGAGTTGGTCAGAGGTCTGCAGCTGACCAGCGGAGGTACTTTGGTCGAGCCTTCGATCGGTGCCGCGGGATTCACAGCGTTTGCGCAGAGCAGAGAGTTAAACTCTCATTCGGCAAGCGAACAGAACGAGTACGCGAAACTGATCTCCGCGAAGATGGCGAGCAAAGCTCTGTCGAATCGCGACAAACCCGACAACATATCCTCTTCGAATTCGGTGAAGATGGTAATCAAGAATGGAGTGTTGATGCCGAAACAAAAGCAAAGACGATACAGAACCGAGAGACCGTTCACCTGCGAACACTGTTCCGCGAGATTCACTCTAAGGAGCAACATGGAGAGACATATTAAACAGCAACACCCGCAGCACTGGAGCCAGAGACCCAGAGGAGGCCACTCGACCAGGGGAAGGCCTCCATCCAGTCACCCCACGTTGCTTCAGAATCTCGGACAGCCCGCTGCTTCTCAGGCGACTCAGTCTTACACGAAAATCCTGCCGAAAGTTGAACAACCATCGAACTCGGACTTCGCGAAGCATCCAATTTCCGATCAAGTGAAGTACGCGATTCTGGCGCAGCAGTTGAAAGCCAACAAAATGGAAGAGAACGATTCCGAGGAGGAGCTCGTGATCGACGAGGATCCGCAAGATAAAGACGGTCAAGAATCTCAGGATCAGAAGGAGAAGAGTTTGCTGAGAGGGCATTTAGAGGGTGCAGATACCTCGAAAGACACCGTGATGAGGGACGAAGCTGAAGAATCCACGAAAGACGCCTCGGAGATCGGAAACGCCGAATCGACGAACAACGAGAACAACGATGCCGAAGATGCCAAGGCGTCGGACTCTATGTCGGAGAGACCCACTGAAAGTGAGAACTCGCAGGATAAGACACAGAATCGAGCGTTCAAGATCGAATCTACCGATGACAAAAGTGAAAAGGCGGAAGATGGTGTGACAGACCTTGCGAGCGTTTCTGAATTATTGGATAACGCTTCTCAACAATATCAACAATTCCAACCGCAATATCTGAGCGACGAAGAGGGATTGGTAGCCTCCCATAGCGACTGCAATAATTCCGGCAGCGACGACAAGTCGGACTCGGTGAACTCGTTGAATTCCGTCAGCATCTCGTCGAAGAAGAAGAAGAAAAAGAAGAAGAAGAAGAAGAAATCCGCGTACTCGATGGCACCGAATCGCGTCATCTGTCCATACTGCGAACGACCTTTTCCCTGGACATCGTCACTCAGGAGACACATCCTCACGCACACGGGACAGAAGCCTTACCAGTGCATGCACTGTTCCCTCTTGTTCACCACGAAATCCAATTGCGACCGTCATTTGTTGAGAAAGCACAAGGCGAACCCGAACAAGGTACGTCGAGCCAGGAACTCTTCTTCTCCCGATTCGCAGGCGGTCATCAGCAACAACAACTCCTTCTCTATGAGAAACGTGCCCGAGAGGCCGTACAAATGCAACCAATGCCCCAGCTCGACATTCTCCACTCTGGGTAACTTGAAGAAGCATCGTTCCACGAAACATGCACGTAAAATGAAGTCAAGGTCCGACACTCCTTCCAGCGAGCCCCAGAACAGCCCTCAGGAGTGCAGCAAGCAAAACAACGAGCAGACCGATTACGACAGTCAATCGTCCAGTGTATCCGAAGGTATGGAGACCTCTTCGGTGCCAGGACTTCCTAAATCAACCTCGAACACTTCGCCGTCGACCAACGACACGTCAAGATCGAGAAGACCCTCGCCGAGGTCATCCCCAGGACCTAGCGACGTTCCCTTCAAGTGCCACTTGTGCGACTGTGGTTTCGCAGACCGACAGGATTGCTTGGAACACATCAAGGTGAATCATAAACGGTCGTACGAGATGCTGGTGGCGAAAGGAGCTCTGGATATGGACATAGACACCGTGGAGGATCAGCAACAACCACCCCCGCAACAGCACACCAGCGACGGAGAGGAGAAGAGAGGACGTTTCCCGGATTACAGTAACAGAAAGGTACATTATTGTTATTTTTTTTTTTTTTTTTTTGTTATCGCACACCTCTAAAGTCCTTCCTAGGAATATGTACTTGTTCTGTAACAGATCAAGCATTAACGAAGAATCGCGGCAACTAAAAGAGCCAACATTTCCAGGTGGTCTGCGCTTTCTGCATGAGGCGGTTCTGGTCCGCTGAGGATCTCCGTCGTCACATGAGGACGCACACAGGGGAGAGGCCGTTCTCTTGCGACATTTGCTGCAGAAGGTTCACCCTGAAGCACAGCATGCTGCGTCACCGGAAGAAGCACGAGTCCATCGACTCGACGATGTACGTTGGTACCAGCGGCGACGAGGAGAACTCGCCCACCCAACCGCCTACGATCACGCCTCGAACTCAACAGCATACGCCGGTGTTGATCGGGGCCAATGCGGGAAACTCTCAGATTTCAGATAGAATCTCTTTATCTAGTGTCGCTCCAGTTGCCAGCGGTGATGCAACGCCCAGCGGACTGATGAGATTCAATCCGTACAAGAAACTGACCACCCTGACCGGTAAACTGGCGAGCATACCGCAAAATGTAAATCCAGACGCGACCGAGAGCACGGACAATGACTTGATTTCGAATCTCCTTGGGATACGAGACAAGAGCTTTATTGACCGGGTACTACAAGCGTCCGCCGACGATGCCGCCAAGCTGCTGGGAGTGAAACGCAGCCAGGAATAAAGCTGCATCTTATTTTTCAAACATTTCACATTTGTGCCTTAGGTTCCTCTCCTCGTCGTCTAAACCAGTGAGTTGATCTACATATGTGGAACAGAGGTATATCTGAAAGGAGTCATAGTTAGGTGTGCGATCTTGATGAATCTTCACGATAGTTTATTGCAGAAGTGTTGCAACAGTTCATGGATGAATGTTCAATGTATCAGTAACGGTTGCTATAGCAACTCTTTGTTAAACGATTGCGCACAAAGAGTTGTTGTAACAACTTTCTACCGAAGCATTGGGTGTACATGAACATTCATTCGATGATGTCAACAACACAGTATTGATCTGAATAGGTAATTGATGAAGTTGTTGATGTTCTTGTGCTTTATTTATTTCATATTTATGTCCAATTCTGTTTTAATTAAGAATCTTTGAAATTCGATCGTTTCGATCTTGTTCAAAATTCTCTTAGTCTTGGATATTTCGTACTAATCTCAGTGACACAACAATTCAACAATGAACTCGTATCAATAATGTTCAATATCATTTTCATGAAGTTCATCAGGTTCTTCGAACGAGCTGGGGGAGGAACGCGTTATATATTGATTACAAAAGCGCAGAGCCACGTTTGCTTTTCTCCATTTTCACTGTGAGAATGATCGTAGTTAGGGTCACTGTTCGTTCTCTACGTCGATTACGTGCCTACCTTTCTCGGTTTTTTTATTTTCTTTTCCCACACCAAGCGCCAGAGCGTACTCGCGTGTACCTCTTTGTATTTACATATGTACATACATGTAGCCTTGCCAATACAAGGATGAGCGAAGACAAAGGGAAAACTAGCATGCGAATGCGCCCGTCGAGAACGGGAGAGCGTCACCAGGTATCAAGTATTAGCAGCGTTTATTCGATCGACGATGCTCTCCGTTGATCGATCGGACCGTACTGAAACCCAAAGATACATTTTACACAACGAATTAAGTTAGCCATATATAATACGTACTTCTATTTATTGTTTGTCACGGTAATTAGAGAAAAGAACTTTCCCGTCGAACTGTATTTTTTTTTGTTTTTTTTCTTTGACGAGAAGGAAGTCTCGAAACGCGGAATAAACTGAAAGGATTGACGAGCGATGTTAAGTTACCGACCGAGTTTTCAACAGCTCGAACGGTAATCAGTTGCATCTGTTCTTTCGGTAAGCGTCGTGCAAAATCGAAGAAGCGATCGATAAAATACGCAAGTAGAGCAATATAGGAAGAAAAAGTTTATCATGACTATTATATATATATATAAATATAGATATATGTAATCATCGATTTTTATTCCGTCGCGTAAAGATTACTGTATATAGATAGTCTAATTGAACACTTTTGGTAGGTGTTAATGAGTTTTCCGAACAAGGAGACGATATTTAAAATGCAATTATACCAAATAAATCGGCTTTGATTTAGCCGGGCGTCGAAATCGACATCGATCACTCGATCGATCTCGCGCAACGCGATTCGAACCGACGCGGTAAAAAAGATTTATATCTCCTAATCGTGATACTTTCCTTTTCAATTTCTTCTTCTTTACGGTTATTGTTTTTCCTCGTTCACCGTATGATCTCTCTTGCATCACACGAGCACACGAATGATTTAACAAATGTATTTCTTCTACCTTTCGTCTTTGTCTCTTTAAAAGAAAATCTCTTTCTATCCCATTTCTATTTGCGTCTCTCTCTCTCTCTCTCTCTTTTTAAGCTCACTGTA
Source organism: Osmia bicornis bicornis (assembly GCF_907164935.1). NCBI lineage: Eukaryota > Metazoa > Arthropoda > Insecta > Hymenoptera > Megachilidae > Osmia > Osmia bicornis. The sequence continues at coordinate 7,534,218 of NC_060227.1, forward strand.
TTTATTCTTTTATAGAAAGAACGACTTGGGTGAGTCGACGTGCGCTCATCGGGAAGTCGAGGATAATTTGCTCGGGGTGCTTTCCGTTTCACTTTTAAAGTGCCGTCGATAGTATTTGGGGTCTCTCCTCGATGTTGCGTTATGCATTTCTTGTGCATAACATATTTATTGCGAATAAATTACGTGTGTATACTTTATCCCGTTGGAATCGGTGACAACGATGTCGAATGACTTCGTTTAATCGATACAGACGATTCGATGCGCGACGAAATCCGTTTCCACGATTAAACGGGGTTGCTAGCGTTAACACCCCCTTTGTAATATTTAGGTTAGGAAAGTCAGATATAGTTATACATATATATAAAGGCGGTTCATCGTGTTTCTGTCGAAACTTGAACGTGTTCAATGAAAATTGTTGTTAAATCCACGAATGTCGTAAACCGTACGCGTGTAAATATAGAGTTAGCGATTACGCTCGAAGTTTAAGGTATCGATATCGAAAATTTGTACATGTCTCTTGTGTCAACGGTGTATTTATTATAAATACCGAAACTGACCGTAACTTTAGGAAAATCAAAACGTATATAATTAGCTTTGTTCTTTGTACAATTAGACGGAAAACACCCCGTAGTGATCATTCGCTCTGAATCGGTGTTTCTTTGCTGCGTGAAACTGGGTCGGATCTAGAAACATTTTTGAATCTTTTCTTGCACAATTTGAAATTAAATAATCAAGTTCACGTATAAATTAATTTTTCGAAGATTTCATCGTTCTGGATCCGTCGCTGTAATGAAGATATTTTTCAAACGGATTTCAAGGTCCATAAGAGGTAGTCGTACATATATTAAGGGAACGTTTTCTTTCTCATAATTTTCTTCAACAGAAAGTTAGTTGTTAATTTGGTCCGTATACTACAATATTAATATCTTTGACTGTCTGGATTATTCCTTCCAGATTCTTCGAAAGCGTTTAGTCATGGAGTATCGTAATCAATAAACCGTCGAAATAATCTTCAGCATCTCAGAAAGATGAAACGCTGTTTCAGATCTTATTCGAATATTTCCACGTCGATGTGGCGCAATGTGTCGGTTAAGTCTGCGTGAAAAAAAAAGCATGGAACATGTAAATGATAAAGATCTATTTATTAAAGAGGCGAAATATGTTTGAATCCTTGAAGTGTTTTTCTTGATTTGTTTAAGAAGAATTTAAGCTATGGAGTAATTATTGTAGCGCACGTGTACAAGATTATGTTGTATCCTTGTTTAAACTTGGCTATGAATAAGAATATAGCATATCAAAATGACAAATTAATGACTAATTTTTCAATTTTTTGAAAAAAACGAAACGGGAAATAACGATTATACGCAAGCTCCTTTCCACGATTTTATTTCCTGTCAAATACTATATAATATATTTTACTAATAGTAACGTCCAGTAAATGATATCAATTAAAGTAATAAATTATTAAGAGCAACCAAGCATATATTGCGCTATTTACATATAAATATTACACATTTCGCTAAACTGCGTTCTACATTAAAAACGCTATCGACAAAATAGCGTTGAATGCCGATATAAGAAAGACTTGCTTACATTTTATATTTAATTCATTTTTTTTTTTCTTTTCTTTTCTTTTCTTCCTCAACTTTTGCACTTTCGCTTTGGGATACATATTGTCAAGGATAAAACCTTACGGTCCCATTGTTCATTTCAACATCCGTTAATGACACTTCTTTGTTCTTTCACGATTATACAAACGTGTGCGTTTAACGAGAGACACTTAACTATTAGATGATCAAACAACACCGACTCGCTCGTATGGAGCGTCCTATTAAAGATTTCAATCATAAACGTTCAAAGTAGCAACGAGTATCCACTATTCTGATGCGTTAAAACATCCTCATAATATATCTTCCTTAATCGCTTCGTGAGTTACAAACATTTTTATATAGAAGACTTGGTCATGTATCGAGAAAAACACTAAGAGTATAGACACTGACGTAACTAAGATTTTTCTCTAGCTCGTTCCGCTTTCCGCTTAGTTACGCCAATGATTAAAAATGATTAATAAAATACATTCGAACATAAGACATTAACTCACGCTCTTCTCTGAACTTTCTCGTGATCGACGCGTCGCTACTATAAAATCTTCCTGTCAACACGTTAAAAACGATCCTAAACAAATCATCTTAAGTACTTAATGTTAGTGCATCGTAGTAGGGGGAAAAAATATGGGGCATGCAATATATGTGTATGCTTAGAAATATGATACACATTAATCCCTTTCGGAATAAGAACTACGTATAAGTAATGAAAAAGCAGACAAAACATGGAAGCGATTATGAAAGTACTACTACACATATGTATGTACACGTATTGCAACGCTTTCTGACTTGACGATAAAAGCAATTTACCGGTTGATAAACTTATCTTACGTTTCAATTTTTCTTTTTTTTTCTTTGCCTTTTTTTTGTGTTTTTGTATAAACAAATCAATAGCACTTTAGGCATTCTTCACATACAGATAACATCCATTCTATATGCACTCATAAATAAATTTAACAGAGACTGAGATTAATAGGAGTATTAGGTCGTTAGATCACTGTAAGATCATATCATGCTACAGTATGTCGTTCATTGGCAAACCAGGATCCGGTTGTATCATGTCGTTCGTCGAAAAATCAAATGGTTCCACGTCTTTTATTTCATCTTCGATTTTCACCGCATTGCTACTCATATTATCGCTGACTACAGCGTTATTGCAAACCATGTTTGAGGTGTCTAACGTATCCTCTGTTTTTATATCTTGCTTCATCATGAACGCCTGCTTCTTCGTCTTAGTCTCCCGTTTCGCATCCGTTCTGTCTCTTTCGTACATAAACGTTTTTCGTTTTCTTCTCATCGGCTTGCATACTTTCTTATAAAGCACGTTCATCTCTTTTATTCTGCTGGTCGGTATCGTCCAATCCATTTCCTTGGACGTTGTGTCAGAATTGCGTGTCGGATCCATTGTACTTTCGTATTCAGGGATCTCTAGCCCTAACTTTTTCATCACACTGATCATTATTTCATCAACGTTACCATTGATTATTAAATCTGCCTTTTTATCCTAAAAAAAAAGTATTCTCCATAGGTGTACTCAGTTGTAGATTAACAATTATACTGACCACACTCTATGCTTTAGTTAATGTACATAAATAATAAATGATTAATACATTCGTTATTAGAATTTTTAAGCATAAAATTTATCCTTACATGCTTTGTTGGTTGCAGATTACATATGACGAGACGACCACCATACTTTTTCGTGTACAGAGGTAAATTACCGCTTGGTATAATTTGAAGCGTCGTTCCAAGACATATACTTAAATCCGCCACACTGCAAACATACATTTCCATACCGTAATTGTTAAACTAAAACCTGAGACACAGAATTTTTAGATTAACGATTTTTTTCCAATTTTTTTCACATCAAATTACCTAGAATGTAAATCAGATAATGTTAGATCACTGTCTGGTAAATTATGCTCCCAATCGAGGATAGTGTCGTGCATGCGTCCACGGCATGGACGACCACCAATTTGCTCAGATCTACACACAGTGTCAAGAGACTTCTTGCCCACGCTTTTAGTAGCGAAATTTCGAATAAATTGCCTAAAAATGTATTATGGTATAGTATTTAATATTGTACAATTAAATTTTGACAAAAGAATACCAACCTTCCACATTTATCACATTGTTCAGTAAACATGTTACCGTGTAACTCTGCAAGGTGCTGTCTCTGCACTCCAGACCGAAGGTGCAAACCATCAATGTTCTGACTTATGATAAATTTAACTTTTTCTAAAGGAAACCAATCAGGTATTAATGAAATTTCGTTACTGTTTATTGGATAGCTATGCTTTCTTCTAACTATACTTACTAGCATCTATTAATTTTTTCAATGACATATGTGTCTTTGTAGGAATTGCTTCATCAAAGGAAATGTTCATGGTAGGCTTTAAACCTTTTTGTTCCAATGTCCATACTCCATTTGTACCTCTATGATCATGCATGATATATGAAAATAATTAAAAAGGAAAAAAGAAACGAATTAATCATGAATGTATAATAGGGTAAAAAATATATTAAAATATTAATTATAATTATGTAGAATTTAGACTAATCATATTTTAGACGTCTTCTACTTAAATTTGCAATAATTTCATCATTTTTGTTTATCGTAGATGCTGAGCTATCAACGTTTCGAGAAATCATCACCACCATTGTCGCGCGCAACAATGGTGGACGGCGTCGATCAAAGGAATTTCGCTCCTTTCTTCGCGGCTCCATTTCCCGCTTGATTAATTTGAAAGAATTGACCAGTGGCGCTTTGAAACGTACAACAGATCGGAATCAGAGGGTATCGGGGTGCTGGGGGGAAGGGATGGAACTACATTGAAGTAGGGTGGGGATTTGAGGGAAAAATTACAAATGATAATCACCGAAAATCCGGAATGCCCGCAGCAGTGCTGATACCAGCACCGGTGTGAACGACAACGTGACGTGCCGCCTGTATCCACTCGGCTAGAAGGCCACATTTCAGTCGTAATGCCTCGACGCTGTCGTATCTCTAAAAAGGAAAGAAGAAGAAAAAAAAAATTTTACACATCAAACAAACGATTGAATGCATCGCGGATGGCCGACTCCCGCCTAAACGAGCGGGTAGAAACAACGCTTTTTACCTCTTCCAAACCCAGCACTCCTTTGTTTTCGTACTGCGAAAGCCCGTCCGCGTAGCTGCATGACATTTTGCTCGCACGATCGTTCGAAAATTCGATCCGGAACCCGTGTACGACGCTAACAATGGCACGATCGTGTTTTTTATAGCGCGAAAACTAGCATTTCAGCCACGATATTAAGGGGTTCCCATGTGTCAGACGACACGTAAACAATTTGTAAGTTAATGACCGCGTGTTGTTATGTTTATACGCTACGAATGACGATAAGTGATAGGAAACTCGAGATCCACTGAGAACGCATTCTGTTTTATAGACTGCACTGCATGCAATGAAATGGCACTTGAACAGAAAGAAGATAATAAACGTGTGACGCGTGCGCGTTAAGCGCCCCTGGGATAGCTGGCTTGAGCGTTGCAGACGCTTGAGTTTCTCGCGTCCATTCAATTCATGCCGCGAATAGTTAGCGCCACCCGATGCCGCCATTCACGACTAAACTTCGTCCGCGGTAACATTCGAAACAATTACCGTTTGTTCAACTGTTCGCGTATACCGCGCCTTTTCATTCTTGCCGCTTTCATCTTCTTATCGATTCGTTCTGCACTACTTTGAAACAACGTTTCAAACGCTTAACCCATTATTCGATCCTTAAGATATACCCTTCAGGCATCAATGGCTGTTACGTATGTCAAAATTTCTATTACATTATTCTAAATCTAATGCAGACATTCTCGATCATTTTGAAATCGTACGATGAATATAATGGTATTAAAGCTAGTTGTTTGAAACGTTAGTTTTCTATCATTGCAATTTTATTGCTTATATGCTATTAAATTGATTAGGATTCAAAAAGTTCTATCTTTCTAATATGGTGTTGAATCCCAGTAGTAAGTTTCTTCTTAGGAATCTTTTATTTCATTCGTACATCATCCAGCTTATTTTTTTTTTTAATTATCTAAGGTACAAGAAGCATATGATACGAAGAATTAACTAGGAAAAGTTGTAAGAAAGGATTGCGCTTAATTTTCTTTATAGGTAGATTTGTGCGTTTGAAGATTCCGCCTTGGATTGCAATGTGACCCAGTGACTAAAGAGGGTGCATTCCCCGTGCACCAAACGGACTAGGGTAGGAATACCATGTTAACCTCTGTTTCAAGACCCAAACGGATTTCGCCCCTCGCCCAGGACTTTGTCCTCTGGCTTTACTTCACCTCCTAGCAAATTTTTTTACACATGGTTCGATTCGTTCACTGCTACGTAGAGACGTACGATTAAACAAACAAATAGTAAGGAAAATGAGGGGTGTCAGGAAAAAAAAGAAACAAAGTTGCTGAACACTGCGGAACATTCGCGTCGTTGATATTCACGTTATTAGTTTCGAAAAATGACACCTTTCTAAAGAGCGACTTGTGAATATGCTGCCGTTGAACGCTACCGATCGTCAACAATACATTCATCTGACCTAACCTCAAATCGTTTTGGGATTATATTACGTTTTAACAGCGTCAGGACATTAATATCACCTGTGCCGAATGTGCAAAACAAGATTTTCATTGTCACAGTGGATGCTTAGAAATTTCCAAAGCTTTTTTCTGCACGTAAGTTATAAACATACTATTTCCTCATTATTGTTATTATTTATGCTTGGACGTCATTAGATGATTGTTCATTTTGGTACTTTCTCTACATTCTTTTTTTTTTCATCCTATAGCATGATGGATAGTAGGAAGTGTGACATTTGAATGGCACAGGTATGATCAACACAATGTAGATCTAGCAAAATTATCTTTTGGTACACATGTTTTTATGAAAAATTCTTTTGTTTATATTGTGTAAATGTAAATGTATTAGAACTGTACAGTGAATCAATTATATGTATATACTGTTGAATTAATTATGTAGTAAAGTTATAAAGATTAACAAGAGTATGTAACATGTGTCTCTGTGACTTATTAGTGAAGGATGTAAAGCAGTTGGTTCTATAACACTTCTGTTGTTACAAGTAGAAAGAAGCAGATGTGTTTAGAATAGCATTAACAATTTACTGTTGTGGAATGGGTTTGAAAAATAATGAATAAAAATTCCTTCAAATATGCTGTAAGGCAGTGGTTCTAAAACTGGGTGCTGCAAAATTTTGGATTATTTGTATGTAAAAAGGTAAATATTAATAAAAGGCTCCATATCTTTATTAACTGTAAAAAGCAAATAATAATAATAAGGGTGCTGTGGATTTTGTTTAATGATTTCAGTGTGCCACCAGACAAAATGTTTGAGAACCACTGCTATAAGATAAAGGTTCTGTTATATTAATTTTTAGAGCAATATTTTAGCTGCTGTGCATATTTGTACATATAGCAGAGAAATATCAAGGGACCAAAATTAATGCAACTAATATCATAACTAATTTTCTTATTTACTAATATTCACAGCAGAAAAAATCTTAAATATCTTTTATATTTCGAAGCCGAATGTTTGCTTTACGTAATCGAGTTTAACAAATTAATTCTCAATACGTTTACCTTTAACTGCATACAAACTTGTTGATGCACTTGTGAATCTTCAAATGAAGAGAAACAGCATTTTAGAATAGCACTGATTTTTCTAACTCTAGAAACTAAGAAGAAATCGACCTTTCGAGAGCGAGCACTAGAGAATACTAGTATAAAGTAGTCGCAATCGATGTTTAACTGATAAGAAATATATTCTTATCGCGTAACACTCGAATAATTGGCGGTTACTTATGCTGCAACTAGAATTGGCATGCCTCTACTAAAAAGCAAGATACTTTAACCCAATATTTTTAATTATTAATATTTTGGCTATCGGCATCGATTTTCCATATTGACGCTATAATTATGTCATTTTATAAAAAAAAAAAAAATGATTCGATCTGCAATCACATATTATATGTAGATAAGGATAATGAGACAACTTGCAAGAACCTTCAAACTCTTCAAGGTTTATACACGAGTTATAATTATTTAAAGGAATCTATATGCACACTCTGTTATGAATTACCGTCCATAAGACACGTCGAATTTGTTTAAACAAAAGAACACAGAAACTTCTGTTGCTTTCGACTGTATGTTATATCGTTTATCAATTGTTCCGGGCATTGCATTATCTACAGGTGTTCGGTATCATTCACAATAATTAAAAGATTAATCATTCGGAATGTATACGCTATCTAATTGCTTTCTCTGGCAGGAAATAATAAAAACGATCTTGCCGCGACCCCCATTGCAATTGTAAATGTCTGTCTGTCTGTCCCGCTCCGTAGCAGCCAAACGGTATCGACTTGGGACCTTGACTATTGAACGCAGAAGGATCGATAACCAGAAGGAAGCACATCCAAATTTTCAGACCTCGAGGACCATTCCTTCCACCCGAAATCGGGGATCAAAATCATCCCTATGAAGTTTTTCACCAATCAAACAATGTATACTTGGATAGTGTACATTGATCGCTAATCAGCGGGCGGGGCCGCAGGGGGCCATCGCTACTACTATCTTAGGTCATTTTTGGGAGTTACGTAATCGCTATATCGCCTTGCCTTAATTTAATGCTTTGCCCTAAATTATTTAACTTGTAAAGTATAACAAAACATGGTATCGCAACCTTTATTATATCTTTTCGTTTCTTGTTTCCTTATAAAATGGGCACAGCATCACTGGTCGTAGAAACGATAACTCAATAGCGTGCACATCGAAGTTGCAATAGTCTTAACTTGTAGGTAGTTTCAATCAGTTTTATTGCTGTTTCGTTTCCTTGAAACATTGGCGGACTTCGTTAAGTTATTTGATATTAGTAGTAAACATACAAGTGATACAAGTCCGACGATAGTTCAAGGTGTCTGGAATATCAATAATCCGCTATCTGTTCAACTTTCACTGAAGTAGACTTACGTCAACTATAAGAGAGATCAGGTGCGATTTTAAATATCAATCAGTAGATTATTTATAATTTCTTCTTCACGGATATGTAAGGCAGGTGTAAGGTGTCAATGTAAATAAGAAAGGCAGGTGGAATTTTTCAGTTTGACATTAATTTTTATTTGAGAGTGTGCGTTATAAATATAAAATCCGTTGCGACATGTATCTAATCTTGATTTTTTTTTTTTTGTTTTTCAGCCAGGCTCGGATGTGTATGATGTAAGGGGTTCGTTAGTATGCTGGATAAGCGGCGGCTTTATGCCTCCGGTTCGCCACCATGCACCCTGATTTTTGTGGTCGCTTTGGCACTGACTGGATGCTTCTCCTTTTGGCTTCACATCGAGGGATCCGGATCGTCGACAGGTTACAGCAACGGCGGTGTCACGGCACCTGGATACCTGCTGATCTTTCCTGGGAACGCGACACCCTCACCGCAGCCGTACTTACTGCACGAACTTCCGTTCGGTGACAAATCCAGTCTGATCGATATAAAGGATTTCAGGTTTACGATCAACCACGATCCGTGCAACCGGACGCATCCGTTGCTATTGATGCTCGTCCATTCGGCACCCGAGAATTTCCTCAAGAGGAACGTCGTCAGAGAGACTTGGGGTCAACAGTCAACGGATGTAGCGCTCCTCTTCCTCGTTGGCTGGTCCGATGAATATCAGACGAGACTGGAGGAGGAGAATAGGAGATACAAAGATTTGATACAAGGCAACTTTCTCGATGCCTACAGAAACATGACTTACAAGCATGTGATGGCGTTGAAATGGGCTACGTATCATTGTCCAAGTAAGAAATAAAAATATTATAATGAAAATATTCCAAAGGAAATGTAGAATTTTCTAAGAGATTTTTAATACGTCTTTCAGGTGCCAAATATGTACTAAAGTTAGACGACGATGTTTTTGTTCACATACCAGCGATGCTGGATTTTTTGACACGTGATCTGTCACCTTGGGGCGCCAGACGGTTGATCCTTTGCGATCTTCTATCAGCCGGCACCGTGAAGAGATCTTGGCGTTCCAAATGGAGGGTTTCACCTCAAGAATATCCTGGTAGACATTATCCTGCGTACTGTGCCGGATGGGCTATATTGTATTCTCCTGATAGCGTATTCCTTTTGTATCGCGAGGCACAAAAAGAGCCATATTTCTGGATCGATGATGTTCATATTACCGGGACGTTAGCTAGGAAAGTAAATTTAACTCAAACCTCTCTGCATTATCTGGTGCTAACCAACGAGAACATGCAGGACCTTCTGTCCAACCCGAGTTCTCGAAGGGAGTTTCTATTTGGACCTCCGAATCTCAGTGAAAACGAGATAAGAGCCTTACAAAGTCTGGTCATCAAACCACGGCCTAGCAGTGAAAGCCTATTGAACTGAGACGTTTTGAATTTCATTGAAATGTCCCGTTCGTCCATACACACAACTTTTTTGGTGTCTGATATTTTTAGCTATTTTCAAATACTTTAATTCTGTATACGCGTCAAGTGTTCAAGATGGTGCACAGTATGGTTTAAGTACCTACGTCAAGTCTACAAAATGTATTTAAGGCACTTATCTTTATGGAATGTTTTTCATAGGTTACAGTCGATTTACAAATTTCAATCATGTCTTTGTAATTTTTTTCTCTTTTTTTTACTTAGTTACTAACAATTAAGTAGTACCTATTTCGAGGACTCGCATAATTGTAAGACGGTTCCGAAGGACTCATACCAGTATTAACACCTCATAGGAGCAATTTTCTGTATAAATCGTATGAACGTGTAAACGAAAGTAAAAATGTAATTTGAAGGTTTTTTGAGATTGTGCTCGCGAGAGAAGATATTTATAGATATAACATTATAACAAAATTGAAAAGTATCAGATTGTTGTATAAGATTCTCAGACCAGTGAAATTAATGTTTGTTAGGTAGCAATAAGAGTACAACCCGAAATTAAGGGTCCATTTGCAGGTCAGGAAGTTGTATTTAAAACGGAGATGATTCCTGTATCATGATAACGTTCTTTAAGGGATTCTATTCAATACTAAGTCCCTTAAAAAATATTTGAGCGATTACAGAAAGCAGCATAAACGTTTACGCACTTTCTTTTTACGATTATCAGATTTGTCATTAATGTAATATACCTCAGTATACATGTATGTAATCAATTCATATTCCGTTTTTTTTTCACTTTTAAATGTAGAATACAACGAATACGACTTACAAAAAGAAACATGTGAATTTCTCTGAAATACGAAGATAAAGAAAAGATTTTTATCGTTATATAAATGTTAACACGCTTTACCGTTGCTTTAAAGAAAATCTGTACATTTTTGGATCAATCAATATATAAATATTGCATATACGTACAAAACGTTGGTGACTACTAGTTAGTGAATTGTCTTCTCAATTATTTAACCTAACGTGGAATATATACAGCATTTACTTATTTATTTTAATGTATTTTAACTATAGCAACATTTTCGGTCACGTCGTGTGAGAAACGAAACGTTTCTATTGTGTATTGCTGAATATGTCCATATAGCGATGAAATAAAACCTCATCTGTGTCATTAAAATATGGAACGTGTTTGCTTTATTATCAGTTAATTTTATAACAATAAGATAGAACATTATACAACACGAAAAGAAATCATTTAATGAATTTATGATATATATACATAACTTTTTTAAATTAACGCGCCAATTAATAAAAATTTGACTGTTGCGCCATCTATTCGAAAACGGCGGAAACTACTCAACAACAGTTTCCCAAAACTACACTGCTGCACCACCGGTGCAGAGGGGTCCCAGACACCCCAGGATGGAATCAGGTCAGTATGCATAGAGCGCCACTAGTCCTTCGGGGTCCCTGACACCCCGGATGCCAAAATGTCGGTATGTAAACAGCATCACCGGTGCTTAGGGGTTTCTGACACTCCAAGATGATATGATGTCGATATGCAGAGATGGTTAATGGTGCTTCGGGGTCCCTGGAACCCCGGATGCTATATTATTAGTATGCAAAGATAGTCACCGGCGTTTCGGGGCCCTTAATACCCCAATATGATATCAGGTCGGTATGCAGATGGCGTCATTGGCGCAGCGGGGTCCCTAACACCCCTGGATAATATCATGTTCGTATGATTAGGGCTCAATCAGTATAATCTTTTTCCAGAGTTTATTTAATTTATTTAGTTTCTTTTTTATTGCACATTAAATAAGCTCATCGAAGGAGAATAACATTTATGATTATATCCCTCTTCTGGGTCTCAGTCGAGGACCCCATTTATTTTCCTTTTTCCAGTTATTTATATAATTTTATCCCTCATTATAGACCAAGGCCATCTCAGTATCCCTTACATCCCTACATTCTTTTCATCCCTACATTCCTTACATCTCTTCGTCCCTTAAATCCTTATATTATTAACATCCCTACATTCTTTTCATCCCTATCCTCTTTTCATCCCTACACTCTTTTCATCCCTATATTCTTTTCATTCCTACATTCCCTGCATCTCTTCATCCCTTTCATCCCTACATTCCTTACATCGCTTCATCCCTTAAATCCCTACATTCTTTTCATCCCTACATTCGTCTAATCCAATTTGTTTGAAAATTTCGCGAAAATTTCGAAAAAACAGCGCCCCCTAGCGGCAAAAATGTGAACTAAAATTTCGACCTTGGATCAGCGCCATCTGGTTTCGGAAAAAGGAACTAAATTATGCTCAATTTCTGGCCCTCTGGCGGCAAAAATGTGAACTAAAATTTCGACCTTGGATCAGCGCCATCTGGTTTCGGAAAAAGGAACTAAATTATGCTCAATTTCTGGCCCTCTGGCGGCAAAAATGTGAACTAAAATTTCGACCTCGGAACAGCGCCATCTGGTTTTGGAAAAAGGAACTAAATCATGCTTAAATTTTGGCCCTCTAGCGGCAAAAATGTGAACTAAAATTTCGACCTCGGATCAGCGCCATCTGGTTTCAGAAAAAGGAACTAAATCATGCTTAAATTTTGGCCCTCTAGCGGCAAAAATGTGAACTAAAATTTCGACCTCGGATCAGCGCCATCTGGTGGCAAAAAAAGGAATTAAATTTTGCAAAAATTTAAATTTTAAATTATTTTTTAGGAGACTTTACTTACCTTTACTTACCTTTACTTACCTTTACTCGAAACAGTCTTTATAATATATTTATTATAAGGGATGCAGAGATGTAAGGAAGTAGGGATTTAAGGGATGAAGAGATGTAAGGAATGTAGGGATGAAAAGAATATAGGGATGAAAGGAATATAGGGATGAAAAGAATGTAGGGATGTAAGGGATAAAGCGATGTAAGAAATGTAGGGATAAAAAGAATGTAGGGATGAAAAGAATGTGGGGATGTAAGGGATGAAGCGGCATAATTAATGTAGGGATGTAAGGGATGAAGAGATGTAAGAAATGTAGGGATAAAAAGAATGCAGGGATGAAAAGATTGTAGGGATGAAAAGAATGTGGGGATGTAAGAGATGAAGAGATGAAGAGGTGAAGAATGCAGCGAGGTGACATTACCGGCAAAAATGGGCTTATCTAGGAATAATTTATGAATTGGATAATATAAGGATAATATAAGGACCAGACTACCATTCTTTGGAGCCTCCTGAACACGTCACTGAGTACACATATAACATTTTTCTGCCTTGTTTTCGAGCATGCGTACAACGTCTCAGAGTCACTCACAGACATGTTTCCGCGTTATTAAAAGGAAGGATGAAACAAAGTATTTTGTGTTATAACATCGTTTTATTAGATTTAAATTGAAATCGGTTATAAATTATGGTGATGAGTTTGAGTACTAGGACTAGGACAAATGGTTCGCGCTGCTTTGCTCTGTATACTCAATTTCATATTGCATATAGTTGGTGAAGAATAATCATCAGTTGAAACCTCTCCCTTTTTCTCTTACATATGTATACACAATCAATGATGTGTTCTTTAGCCTTTCTTTTTCTATGATAAATGTACACGCATTTCTTTTTCCCTTTCACTGTTTCTGATTTTGTATTAACACAATGGTAATTAACGTCAGTTCAATGACAAAACATGCATCAAACTCCAGCACGCATGAATATTTTCCACTCAATATAGTTTTAATAGCATAAAATATATGTAAGAAGAGTTACAATTTCATAGTTTGAAAAACTGCATTCGATTACCACTTTGTGACATCTGCGCATATGCACTGCGCAGACACGTGACCAAGAGTCTATTTAAATGAAACGCGGTACGCGCACGCGTCACTGGAGTTCGGTGCATTATACGACAGATAAGAAATAAACGAACCAGTCCTGGGGACAGTGTTCCGGTACCTCCTTATCGCGAATCGAAAGACACACAATTGCAAGGGGTTATCGACGATTTTGTCGATCCTCTAAGTTGCCAGCAACTCTTTAATACCGACACCAGAACTCCGTCCAAGGTACAATGTCCGTGATAGGTTGGTTGTTTCTATAGTTTCTTGCAGACACAGTTAATAAGCGATACGAATCTACTATTTTTCTTATATATCATTCCTATTATGATATGGTATCTTTATTTTTAAACAATGAGTTAATAGCTGGTTGAAAAATAACAATTTATTTTAAACAATTGAACAAATAATTTAAGGAAAGATTTTATCTAATTTTTCAGGTAAAAATAAATGCATCGTGAATAATAATAGAACACAATAGAGTATCGCACATTGTTTCATAATAAAATTAACGTTCGTGATCGCTTATTGACCTCGTGCCGCTTAAAATTGTTCCACGACCGCATACTCAATCCTAGCATACCATTTATTAAAATGGTCTCGCTACAAGAAACATTCGAACTAGTAATTGAGACTAAGGAACCCTTCTCCTCGACTCTGATGCTGATCGATTAAATCTGAATTCGAATTGAACGTGATAAATCGAATCAGTTTGAAAGGATCGCATTTCGTTTTGAAGATCGTTTCCGATTTTGTTCCAATTCGACTCGCGCGCAGCATTCTCGATATATCGCGATCGAGATATCGAGGACTTCGCTTGAATTGGAACGCGGTTTCGAATACACATGTCTGCTATCTATATGTATAGTTTACTTGAAGCAAAATTTACAGAAGAAACGTTTGCACTTTGCATCGTTCTTTCATCACTAATTTTCCTTTGCATCAATTTCTTCTAATCTCTTTCATTAGAGCCCATGACGAATCTAACCACACGCGAATGAAAAGAATAAGAAAAAGAGATTTAAAAAATGGAATCGAATCTATGTCATCTTTGATCGAACGCAGTTTATTATTCGTTGCTCGCGTTTTAGACACGCGTTGCAAAAGGCGCCTTTGTAGCTCTCGAATCGATCTAAAGCTCGATCGCAATAGCGCGAAAATTCAAACACGCGTTCCTTTATATCACTTCTGCGAAGTTAAAATGCTGATGGATCGTTCAATCGTTTATTCATTCTTTGCGTCAACGAATCAAAATGTGGTGGCGTCGAAACGTGAGTTCACCTTTTGCCTTTCGTTCAAAATTTAACACTCTATACATATGCGTATGTGTGTGTATGTATGTATCGTGTGTGTATCACATCGCCATTCAACAATTTACACAGCCAGCGACGCCATTTATTTACACTTTCCGTCCAACCATATCCGATGATCCATTACCAACGTGGTTGATCATTCATTTTTTTCATTCTAAACACCAGCACGAGGAAGAATTACGTTACAATAAAAATTTCTTTCACGATCAACAGCTCTCTCTCTCTCTCTTGGCATTATCTCGTTCGTCTTTCTTTTTCTAGCCTTCTTTAACATTTACAATAAATTACGAAGCGAACATCTCGAGTATGCAATAGCGCGTTTTTAGTCACTAATAAACTGTTGTGTAACAGCCGTGCACGATTCGAACTTGTAGAACGATATACAGGGAAGTGTGCCGCAACTTTTACAGTCAACGATACAGCACGCGATATCTCGCGCGATGACAAAATTAATTTCGATAAAATTTCAACAATTTTCTTCTCCTTACAAGATCAAATTGTGCCGGCAGAATGGTAACATTTGCTTTGAGCAAAGATTCGTCCGCGTTGTTGAATTCGAACGTGTTCTTCCTACTGGAAGTGTCCTCGTTCGAATTCCCGCGGTACGATCGCTTTCGAGGTTCGAAGATACACGGTTTTATTCGAAAATAAATACCCGTGCTCGACGAACATCGGTAACATTCAAGAGCCAAGTTTCCCTTAAAAGCCTTTCTCCAGGAAATCGCTTTGGACGTCGAATCGAATAGCCGATTTCCACGGACGAGAATCTCTGCTTGAAACGGACCATTTTCTTTTTTTCTTTCGATATTGAAAATCAAAAGTCTTGGATTCGTTTGATCAATTTGTGATTTATTTACAAGTTAAATAAGCTGAACCATTCAACGATAAATTGTCAGGTTGGAAAACGAGATCGATTATTCGATTCAAGTCGGACTCGCGAATATCCGAGCACACACGCACATGCACGCCTCAAAAGTAACAGGAAACGGGGACAACGAAGGGTTGATAACATTGATAACAGGATTTGGTGCTTCTTCTTATTCTCTTCTCTCGGCACCAATCGTCTCGATTAACCCTTTCGTCACGAATAATCAATTTCAATAAAGTAAGAATAAGAGTACGCGTGAAAATGTAAGACGAACAAATTGTTTCTTCTGATTATTGCACGTTAGTCGTGGCGAAAGAGTTGTATCGATCACATTTATCATTCCAACGTTTCCCAAATTCTGTAGAAATATGAAATGTACAATTTGTTTAAAAAAAAATGCAACCTGAAGAATTTGGAAAACGCTGTCCTATTTAATTTAACACAGTTTCGCTAGAATTTCATTTCTAATTATCATCAACACTTTGATTGCCATTTTACTCGTATCTCATTTAGCGAATTACAACTAATTTTATTAGATACTTGAAAGATTTACGGTTTTGGCCTCGCACTCAAAGTGTCAATTAAAAATCGAAGGATTTTTCTCAATTTTCATTTCTAATTATCTAATTATCGTGCGAACGTTCCTTCCAGATAGAATCACGATCGTCGTAATGCTTTAGAAAAATGAAAAACCCGAAGGAAGAAACCTTTGCACGATTTATCGTTCTTTTTTGTCGCGAAACGAAGTCAGCTCGTTATTGGCAACGTGATTAATTAATTAATCAATTAAAAAAAAAAAGAGAAAAGTCTATTTGGGGTCCCTTTTTTAAGATCGACATCGAGCAAGAAGAAATCGAAGAAGCGAAGGACGTAGAGTAAAATAGAGAATAACAAAAAGTGAAGTATAGTAATTGAAAGACTTGAATAAGAAATAGAAGAAATGTGATCGAAGATGAGGATCGACAATGACGACTACGACGATGACAACGACGATGCTGACGATAATAATATTAATAGTAATAATACAATATAATATAATAATGATAATAATAATAATCCTTATCGTTACACCAATGACGATTATTTAACGATTATCGGTAAAATCAAAGTCTGATAACGCTATATATATATGTATATATGTATAACGATTTTCATTTTTTTTTTTTTTCTTTAATGGGTAATATTACTGCGAAAGAACTTGTATCCGCTACCAGGACAACAGGTATAATACTATCAGTTAATTAATATCATTTCATACAATAATAATAATAGGGTAATAATTCTGTTAGTGCTAAGTGTATCGTTATATCCATATACAGGGTGTACCATTCCTCGAATATCTACCAAACTATTTATAATATAAAAAAATATTTCACAGTTGTATGAATTATACTCAGATAAAAGTAATTAACTCCGGTTCATAAACTTTTGATAATTTCCTACTTTTTATTTTGTAGACTTAAATTAATTTTACAAACGAGGAGCTCGTATAATTTTCAGAATCCTTAAACTCTCCTCTGAAATATTTTTGATATTATCAACAGTTCAGTGGGTATTCAAAGGGAACTGATTGAAATGAGACACCCTCTATATACTTATGTATATCTCGTACAATTCATGTATATATATACAGTACGCAGTCTAAAAAATCTGATGAAAATTGGTATGTCGAAGGGATGACGACAAAGTGTGTCTATGAGTGTGTGTGTGTAGAATTGGTGACGATGAAATATGCAACGCGTGTCCATGTGTCTCATACGTGTGCATATGCAGTGTACAGTACCGAGCATGGTAGGCTTCTCTGGGAAAAAGAGATCTCATGGACTCCCATCATTGGCGTACAAACGTTTAGATGGAAGAATTTCAGATTAAAAATCATTTACATTTTAATATTAATATAATCGAAATTAAAATTTTGTAATGCTATTATTTCCATGGAAATCTACTTTGCACGATGCTGTACATAGATACACACACATATACCTATACATAGATGAACACACACATTATGTACATATGTATGAACATGATTCGAGTTATATATTAACTTTTTTCCTCCCGTTTGTTCCTCTCTTTTGCACTCAATCTACATACATGATTATTACACTCAATTTCATTTTTTTTTTTTTAATGGTAGGTACTATTCTGGGGATCCACGGCGGCAATGGTTAATAGACACTGGCGTAACTAGGATTTTCTAAGGTCCCAGATATTTTTATTTCATAAAATTGTAATTTGACTAATTTTTACATAAAGTAATTTTTAAATATTTTTGCAATTCGCAATAGTATTTTATTTGGAAATTTGAATTTTCTTTTAATTACTTCTCTATCTAGTTACGCCAATATTAGTGGAACACTTTTTGGCATTTTTCTTTTCTTCTCGTTAGTCCCGTGGTTTCTCTCTCTCTCGCACACCCACATACACACAATCATACTCTCATTTTCTTCTTTTAATCAAGAAACACACCCTTCTAACCGAACGATCTTCTTCTTGCACCCTCGTTCTCTGTCTCCGTAAATCGTGAACGTGTGCCTTAGAAAAGGGTTAAACGAACTAAAGTGTAGAGTAAAGAACTGATCGATTCGTTCCCTGTGAACTAAACATTCTACGTTTTTAGAGAAGAAATTCTTCTATCAACCCTTTTAAAGCCTGTATAATGAAAAACGACCCCTTTCAATCAGTCTCTCGGCGAATTCCTTAAGCTCTTCATTACATTCGCAGCCCTCTTCGCGTCTCCTTCCCTTTAAAATCGAGCCTGTGTGTCTCTGTGTAACGCGTACGCATTCGCATCCCTTGAATTCGACTTGGCACAAACAACAGAGTTTTTCTTTAAAAAAAAGGCACTATTTTTGTAAAGCGAAACAGTCACATCTCGTTCGTTCAAGATCAAATCTTACGTAAACGTTCCTCGAGTTTCGTTATATCACATTCCTAAAGCGATTATTCGATCGTGAACAGATCTTCGAAAAATGTCTCCTACGAAGAAGAAGGCAGAGTTTGAAGAAACGCGAAGAAACGATCATTGGGAGAGAGTTGTTTGGCTGTGTTAATTTCATTCTGCGAGCCTCTTCGGGGTGAGAATTGTTGCAAGAGCGCAACTAGCGATAGGGTATTCGAAATATCATTAAACTCTACGAGCATTGGAATTCTCGGGATTGTTCAAGAAAATTTTTCAACACTTTGACACTAACATTTCGAATCTTTTCGTCTCGCAGCGGTGCTAATGGTATCTGTCTCGACTAACATGTATCAAAAACGTTCTCAGTCTTATAAATTGTATTTCAGTGCGAAAAAGCGTGAAAAAGTATGTGTGTGTGTATGTGTGTGTGTAGAAACTTCGAGGCTATCCTCGAAGATGACGAAAATGTTCACTACAAAACGTGCGCTCGCTGTTCGTTCGAACTCTACGATCGATCTTGAAAATCTATCTCGGGGAAAAGTATCAATCGCGAGAGTTCGATTCGGATTTCCTGCAAAAATGGTAAGTTTGTAAAACGTATACAAATATGTCGGGGACGCTGTGTACAGTGTATACAATAGGAGTATCAAAATTTGGAAAAAGACGCGTGTCGTAAAACGGTGATATTTATCAGTTTTTCATCGTCGCTGGCGGATGCGTCGAAGGTGAAATTGAAACGAAAGTATAGACTGTCATCGATATCGTCGCCACCTTCGACACACATCTATCTTCTATAATATGTATAAACCCGTCTGAAAAAAGAGCCGCCGTACTACTGGCAAGTAGAAAAAGCAAACGTCGAGTCGTTCGTCGTCTCGTTCGCAAGCAACAAATATACGTTCTGTAATTACAAAAAAAAGAAATAGCAGACGATTCGTGGGGAAGAAAAGTGTCTCCCTTTATTGCATAGGATTGCAATGTTATTGATTATCCTTTATTCAATTACATATATTTCTATTAGGTCATTTTAGAATGATTTATCATGCCAAGAGTTTATTATATCGACGAAACCTTTATAGAATAATTTTGATAAAACTTTAAGCTTTAAGTATTATTTCGTGGAAATTAGAAAAGACCTAATAGAAAAGGTATAGAGAGACAGTTTCTTTCTCCAAGTAACATGGATAATCATTTATAAACCAGGCATACACCATAAACGTTTAATATCCAAGAACATCTATGTTACATTTGATATAATATGGTGTTCGTTTGAATTGAAACAAGATTGTACAATTCGCTTTCGTTATTTCCTGAACACGATCTGATTCAGAGTATCTTGTAGGTATACTAAAAATGAAAAATGGTCGTTACCTCGTTTTGGCAGTGATATTTTTTCCCACGAATATTAATCGCACGTGTATGAGACAGATTTCCCTTGAGAAGGAAAGAGGATAACTCTCAACGATGATCGACGTTGAACGACTTTCTTTAATTTACTCTTCGTTTCTTTCTCTTAACTGTGCGCTGTTCGTCACTTTCATACTCTCTTTCATCAATCATTCTTCCCTGTTCTTTCGTAACAACATTTTCCATGACTTTCCAACACCAGAGCTGTTCGAGAGATGCCTTGAACGTTCGAGGCATTCGCGAACAGTCAGGTGGCTTTGAAACGTTTAAGTAGAAAAAAGAAAGCATTAGAAAAATGAATAAATCGTTCGAGACATTGACACAGCCAAATCTTTGTTTAAACATCTCCGATACGTAGCCACGGTCTTCGTATTCGTTTTATTTTTCTCCTCGACCCCCCTTAAAACCTACTATTTTTTTTTTTTTGTAATTGCGGAACAATTCGTTCTTTAATCAATTTCTAACCCCTTCGCCCTCGTTCGACACCGAACCCACTTCTGAACACTTGGTGGATATTGCGATGTGCGTGTACCGGACGAATCCCGTCGCGTGTCTTTCAAACAACCGGAAGTCGTTCGGTCAGCGTCCAAGTTTCTTCGAAGGAAGTGATGAAAAATTTGAAGAAAAAAAAAATATGTATATAAAACCTCGAAGCGGTTAATTAGGTCACGAAGAGTAAAAAGAAACTTTACGAAAGCTGTCCCAACGAGGATATGCAAAGGGTGATTGGACACGCGACGGTTTCCCCGATTAATTTATTTCTTTTTTTTTTTTTACCTCGAAGGAAAGCTTAGCGAATTAAGCGAGTCGTCCGGTTCTTCGCACAAAATCGAAAACGTTTTGCCCCTTTTGGCCGACTAAAGAAAAGCACACATCGTTCCTCTCGAATCGAGGCTCGTCATCGTCCACGATCCACGGTAACCTAATTATTATTTATACTATATAAACGCGAACATTTCAACTTTTCCGTAACTTCTGGCTGTGTGTATGTGTGTGTTTAGTGTGCGTGTTCTTGCGGAGGATCTGTCCGTTCCCGTATCTCGGATCCATGCTTTTAGACTGTTTGCTTTAGAATTGCTGGCGGATTTATTCAACCCTTTCACTACCGTAGACGTTCGATTAATTTGACTAATCTCCTTTAATTTCCTAAATACAACCTCCATCTTTTTCCTTCGTAACGATTATTGGATTTTTTAGGTGAACTCTCCTGCAGTGAAAGGGTTAATATCGGTAATATCGGTAGAATAATATTAGGTATACCAACGAATCATCCACTATTTTTAGTTCAGTAATTCTAATAAAAGATCTCTGTCAGAAATGCAGATAAAAAAGATTTATTTTTAATAAAATTTATAGATTAGTCTTAAAATTTCATGAACTATTCATTGCTATACCGAATATTCGTTCACGTATGTTGTATCATGTATCGTTTCCCCAATCAGTGCATTTATAATAATTAAAAAAAAAAAAAATAAAAAAATGAGAAAAGAAAAACGTCGCGTGTCTCCTCGATCAGTCCTTAGTTCACATGTACATGCGATAGTAATAATAATAATATTAATAATAATAATAAAAATAATAATAATAATAATGATAATAATAATTATAATAGTTTCATATATATATAATATTTGTATGTATATATATATAAAATTTCTATGTACACAAGGTAGCCAATGAATTATTACACCGCTCGTTAAATGTTTCATTTGGATCCCCAATTTCGTAACAATATCGAGCTCCTAGAAAAGAAAAAAAGAGAAGAAAAAAAGACACATCACATAGATACGAGTCAGTGGCCAACAAATTCTAATGGGGGTCGGCTAATCGAAGCCCGATTTCCCATAAAGCAAGTCAGCATAAACGCATACCTATTCGTAACACCGCTCGCGCGTGTTACATCGAACCCCATCAGTCGCAATATTAAATTATGTATAAAAAGAATTCATTCACGTGCGACCAGTGAAGAATTTCTTTGTTTAATTGTCCTAGAAACCTATCTCCATTATTTTCACACCGTACACGTGTCTCATCTCATCCCCTTGTTCCTTGCTTTCTTTTTTTCTACACGGTAGAATATCGAAATTGGCAGGCATATATATAATATTATATATGTATATATATGTATATATGAACGGTTGGTTTGTTTCCTTATCTCGCTCGATAATCACTTACAGTTTTACAGCGCTCGATAATAAAAAGTACTAAGTGGTAGAGTAGTTAATTAATGAATAGATAGCAGCAGCATCACCTTAAACACCTAAGGCGGATTATCTTAAAAACGGGTAGCGTAAATTGTTCTGCGGTAATAAAAAGTAAAAATGAAACGTGGATAGTCGCTAAACGATTATTAAAAAGTTTCTTCGCGATTTTACAATACGTCTTTCCTAAACCTACTCGGGTCACGTTTGGAGGGGGGGGAGGGAGGATGTATTCTTCTTTCTCTATTCCCCCTTTCATATACATATTTTTTTGTCATTTTTTTTTTTCTTCTTTTTTTTCTCGTACTCTTCTCATTTCTTTGTATTTCGCGCGTAAGAAATGTATCGTCGTCCGTACAAATGTGTTTGTTTTTTTATTCAGTCGGTTTCGCGGCGTCCCGACGCCGCATCGATTTTTCCAAAAAAGAAAAAGACGCTCTCTCTCATTCTCGCAAGTTGTGGTAGCATTCATTCTCGTCTCGTTCGCTCTGTTCCTTTTTTTCTCTCTCGCTACTATTATACCCTTGTTGCCGCAAGAAATTAAAACAAAGAAGATGTCTCATTCTCTCCCCGTTCATTTTTCATTCTCCCTGTTTCTCGTACTTCGTTTTTAGCGTTGATACATATATTCGTATATATAAAGTCTCTACTTGATACAATCTTATTATTATATAATAGTCTTCGCCAAAGTCTCTCGATGGCGTGTCCGCCTGTCTCCCGATCGCGGGACCATTCCCGTCGAACATTCCGAATACAAAAGATGAGAAATTAAACACTCCTTGTTTAACCCTTCGTTTCGTTAGGTCGCTGGTTCCCTGTTCTATCTGAGGTATATTAATATATACATATACGTACTATTCTGCGAGATGAGTGTACAGTTAAGAAAAATATCTGCTAATCGTTCGTTAATTAAAAATAGCGGTGACCGGATAATGGAGCTGAAAAATTGACTCTTAATTATATCGAATCCTTCCGTCTGGAGTTAAATCAGACTTCTATTGATCCTACATTAGGCATAATCACAATTTAATGACGATGGTACACTCGCAATCAAATCAGAAAAATGGAGAATTTCTCGGGGTAAATAGGGATGTTCCGGGTCTCACCCTTCCCCATAGGCATCCCCGGGGAGATTGACAATGTAGGAATGGAGGGCTCATCAACGTCATTGCGGGAAAATTTGAATTGATATTTATTTATTATTCATATACTAAATTTGATGAAATTTAGTAACGAACTTAAATTAATATTAATATCGTCAAAATGATAACTCTGAAAATTCCTTGTTATATCACCCGATCTGATCGCGAGTGTACCTCATATATATTTTTGAAATTCAAATTGGCAAGACTCTATTCTACAAAATGACCGAAATTTAAATGAAAAATAATAATTTCTCAAGCTAAACTTTAGTCAGTATGCTTACTGTAGGATAACTCTGAACTTTCCAATGGTAATCCAATTAAGATGCATCTTTCCATCGCCATTTCCGGTAGTCTCGTTCGTTAAAAGCGGAACGTGATCCCCTGGAAAAATAAAGCTTTCGCGTCGCGATTTCTGTTGTCGTGGCCGTCTCGAAACGAAGGGTCAAGGAAGCCTTCGACGCGTATTTTCCGTTAGCGCAACCTGGGCTAACCGTCGATGTCCGTCGATTAATCGATCAGCCGATAAAGTCCATGACGATGGGCCGTCAGGTGGTTCACTTCGGCACGCGGTAATAACGCAACACCAGGTAGCCGAGTGTACGGAAAATCACGAGAAACGCCAGGAGAACGGCCGTGTTCGCCCACAATGGAAGACCGGAACCCCTGGCGCCATTTTGGCTCTCCAGAATCGCGGACACTGGTATCGTCGTCGCGTTTCTGCATTCGGGGAATTTGCTTGGTTGTGAGCATCTGGAACACAAAAGCGATTCTCCGCGATCAAACACGTTTGATAAAAAAAATGCCACGGAATCGGCTCAGAGGACCCAACTATCGGTACGTTTAACGGGAATGGAAATAATTGGATAATTTACAAAACTGTAGAATTAAATGACAGAGTTACCGCGCTGCATAATTTTAGACCGAATTTTTGCAAAAACCCGTGCCGCTCAACGCTATTTAAAATTTACATTCGTGTCGTATATTGAAAAGAGACCGCCAGATTAAAACCATTATCCATCCCTCTCGTCCTTTTCACTTCGTCCGGAGAGATCGATTGAAAACTAACTCGATTATCGCGTAACCAGGATGAGACGCGAGTCGGGAAACACGTTATTCCTAAAGTGCGAAGTCTGAAGCGGTTAGGTCTGGGAATTGAATGATGTATGCGCCGTGTCGCGGTTCGGATACGTTCATTATTTACACCTGACGTACCTTTAACTTGATTAAAGCGGCCCGATCGGGGACAGGTAGCGGAGGATCGATCGTCTTTGGAAATGATTCTCGATAAACGTTTTTCTAAGGTATAAACGTGCACTTACGTGATCGGTTCGCCGACGCCGAATTCCAGGATCTGCATGTTCTGGTAGGCGTAGTGCACCATGCTCGTGTATCTGGCCCACGCCAACCACGGTGGTACCGCGGTCGCTAAATACCCGCCCAGCAATTGCGTGGCGAGCGTGTAAAGCGCCGAAGCGGTTATGCTCACCTGTAGGTCCAAACAGCACGCACCGACGAAGAAGCCCACGCTCTGCGAATCAAACATCGATCCGTTAGAAGTGTCCCTAATTCGTCGATCATTATCATCCGGGATTTACGCGACACCGATTCGTTCGAAACGATTGAAATTCGCGTAAAAGAGCACCGCAAAATCGTGGCGACCGATTCGATCGTGATATTACACCGCGGTGTATTGTGAAACACGAGAGTTACTCATTTCCGTCAATAGGTAGGTGGTTTTGAAAGTAAATCGTGACCGCCTTTCATGCTACAATGACTTAGAGTATTGACCGTAGGTGGACAGTGTCGAGAAGTAAGGGCAGGGAGGAAAGAAAGAAAAAAAAAAAGGAAACCGCGAAATGCTTGCCGTTTCGAGCGATGAAAAATAAACGAACGTATACTCTGTCCAATGTAAGAATAACCACGTTTCGCGCATGGGTTGAATGACAGGAGGCGCAACGACGCCCCACTTAACAGCATACGTTCTTCTCTTTTTTCATACGCGGTGACAATTAATTCCTTATACACCGATATCGCCCCCAATTTGGGCGGTACCGTTATCAGTAGGAGACCAATCGTATGCGCCAGATCTGTAGGTAATGGTGAGGGATGCGCAGATCGGTCGAAAACTGAGAATATTCTTACGTTGGACAGAGTATAGCCGATAGCGTTACGGCTAGTTTATCCCGATGATTTTTTCCTACCTGTGCAACGATCGTGTTGAGCAGCAGGAACGCCAACAGGGTGACGAAAACAGCCGGACTGTGGAAGCCCAACATGGGGTAACTAATGATATGGTAAACTGCGGGCAGCGTAATCGTAAGCGGCAACTCGCCGACCATTTTCGCCAGGTAATAGGCCGAGAGCCGATACGACCCTGACAATCGCTCCTTGTTGATAACCTCGCGTTCTGGAGGAACTGAAACAAACATTTTCCACCTCTGAGCATCCCTTATTCTTCGAAATGTCGAACACGATCGGGGTCGAATAGAATTTGTCGAGGCAACCTTGAGCGATAAAAAGATACGACGATCGGTAACAGTGTTACAAAGGAACGAAGACCAGGAAGGGAAAGGAGAATCAAGGAGGATGATAAAATTGCTTTTACGGCTCTGACCCTTTCTCGGGTTCGCTTTTAAAACGTCTCCTCCGAGCTGTTTCACTTTCTAGCCAGGATAAGAGACGAGCAATGTAAAACACTCGCGACTAGGCCGTGAACAAGTCTATGGCTAAGTTTATACCTCTCTTAAAATAGTAGAGTACCTATTAAACTTTTTCATTTTATCGTTTACTACCCTTTGTTCGCGACGATTTGTCACCTTTTGTTCAACCGGTGGCACGAGTTTCATCTTTTTACTACGAGCGCAAGATTGCATTCGTTTCAATGAAATTTTCTATATTTCGATTTATTTTTTTCTATAAGCAATTCCGCCGCGCGGATTCGTTGTCGAAAATTTCGTCGCACTCGTTTTGCACGGTACAGAGTCGACAAAAGGGCCTCCAATTACCCGGTCCGGATAGTGGGTCACGGCGCGACCTACATATACTAACGTTCTTGATTGACCGTTCCTCTGGTCCTTTGCAAATCTTTGCAATAAAAAAAAACGATCTTAGCTGAATGGCCGATTCAGCGCGTCACGTCGTCGTCGCTCAATTAACCAATCTACCTCATCTGACTCTGTTCGCGTTGCGCAATCCTCTCTCGAATACCTGAGAACTTTTCGCGCGACAGCTTTTATTCCATTCTTCTATACTCCAAGCAGCATTCTTACGAGCTCACTGTATCTTTAGTTAAGTAAGTTTTAGGGGAAGATTTTTAATTATGCATCAGGGATACTCACAGGGATTGGCTGGGACTTAAATTTTTACTAAGAAATTTGATTTAGCGGAGAGGATGGGGTCCTAATTTAATTTTCATTTAATTTATTTAGGATACACGGGTGGGTACCCTTTACATTTTATGAAGGTGTGATAAAGACAAAAAGAAATTAAAAATTAGAAGAGTGAGTTCGTCTAAGGGATAGTGAGAAGTTGTCGAGTTAAATTTAAATTTAATTTGAAGTCCGAAATCCCTGCCTTCGAATTCCTATGGCTCGACTAGCTGCTCCACCTTTCTCGTCTAAAGAATACTTACAACTGGAGAGTGTACTGAAGTGTGCGAACAGCATCCAATACGTGGTGCTGAAGAACATCCAGCCTTGAATGTCGTGAAGAGCTGCTTCGGTTCTGGGAAGCCTGAGCCACAGCAGTCCAGCGAGTAAACCTAGGGCTATCGTTTGCAGCCAATTCAGACGGGACAGCATTCGTGGCCGTGCCTCTTGAAAGTTTCTTTCTGATAATACCTGCGAACCGATACACAAATCCATCGTTTATTAATTATTATTAAATAATCCTTTATCCTGTTTCTCTTCTGGACCTTAAAAAAGTGTCTCCTTCTTTGCTATTCTTTGGCCTAACTTGGCTTCGCTTCGATGATCTTCAAACATCGACAGAATCTAAATGGCTTAGATCGTTGACAAATTATTTTTTAAAACTTGTACGAAGCTTCGAGTAAGTTTCATGCGACGATGATAAAGAGCTGGTATCGTGATAAATTGTGTACAAAAAATAGACTGACAGAGAGTGCTGGTTATTAATCACACATGTTCATAACGATACAAATGCTGAGCGACAATGTCACAATGCAAGGTTGCTCGGTACACCTCTTTGGTGCAGCTCAATTATATCAACGGCCGTGAGGAAATAGAACGCAAAAGTTTCACAATGCTGCTTTCGAAGGCCTCTTTAAATTACAACTATATAACAGAGACATTCAACCGTGCAACGAAGAGGAACTTTGTATCGTTGATCACTCAATTATCTGTGCGATCTGATATCGATTCGTTTCTTATCCCGAGATGTGATCAGAGGCGAATTGAGAAAAATTGGGAAGTTGGAGAAAATTGATAGGGATTTGAGGCGTGATTAATTAAAATTAGGGCCCGTTGCTTCGCACCTGGACAGTGCAATATTTCGAGAATTCCTTTTTAAGAAATCTTCGAATCACAGATGACTGGAAGAAAAATATAAAATTAATTTCCATCGAATCAGGTGTCGCAAAGACATTTTTCAGTCGACGTAGATTAAGGAAAAGGGTGAAACTTTCTCTGTTTCTCGGAGAATCAAACGCGATTTGACGAAGAAGAATTTCTAGATGGAGTAAAAGTGATGCAAGTGACGAGATGCGTTCCTGTACAAAGAGCATCATCGCAAACGGGCATGCTGGTCGCGGTAATTATCCGGATATGGCGAATCGTGTAAACGCGACCTAGTTCTCCTTTGTGCACGCTCGATTCTCTTTTTCTCCGACCACTATTATTTCTCTCGCTTCGAATCCAATAAACAATAATTCAACGTTGGATTTCTATAATTCCATAGATCATAATTTTTTGTCTAGAATAGAAAATCTGAATTATAGAAGGTAAAGTTCATCAACTGGGGTTAACGTAGACGAAGACAGGAAACGGAGGTTTACTTCCTGCATCCGAGCCCGTTTAATTTTTTATGGGAGGAAATTGTAGCAGTTCCTCCTTTGCAAACCGGAGGAAATTATTCTATCAAATTTTCAACAGCCGGAAAATTACTTTATTCGACCGTGTGAAAAATTACCTTCAGCCCTGTTTATACTTCTTCAAATTAATTTGCCGAATTGTAATACAGTAAAATGTTCCGTTTGGAAATTCGAGTGTTTTTTTGTCATTAAAAATATGTATTTAAAAATTTTTTGCGGAATCGAGACCTTCGGCATTGCATCTAACGAGGTTTTTTATTATGGATCAGAATGATCTAGGATTAATTA
Source organism: Osmia bicornis bicornis (assembly GCF_907164935.1). Classification (NCBI taxonomy): domain Eukaryota; kingdom Metazoa; phylum Arthropoda; class Insecta; order Hymenoptera; family Megachilidae; genus Osmia; species Osmia bicornis. The sequence goes on from NC_060227.1 coordinate 7,563,259, forward strand.
ACAAGTATCCGTCTTCCGAGGTTTAACGAGAGCATTACACTTGAATCCTGATGTCATTCTAATTACCCTAAGCTATTATCTAGCTCGAATACCAGAACACTCATCTAAATTTTCATATTACCACTGCATGCTCTATTAATCGCGTCTAGTCGCGCAATCGAACTTTTCGATCTCTCCTTCGTCGTTCGATGGAAATACGAAACGGTGACAACGAGCTGTGTGAAATCACGCGTTGCTTAGATATATATGGTTATATATTGTAATCATTAATTCCTGGTATTTTAGCAATTTATTTAAGTTAACATCTGGATCTAGTTCGAGCTAGTTCGAACGGTAGATAATCCGAACGATAATTTATATAGTGACACCGCTCGTTTCATTCATTATTTATTGGAATAATTAATACTGAATTGAGATCTCCTTTGCTTTCAGATGGTTTAGATAGCTGATTTCGAAACATGGAAAGCCTGATACGATTTCATGACATAAAAGTATCGTGAAACTGTAATTATTATACATCATTTTAAAGCTTAAACTTTGAGGAAAATGATCGTATAAAGGTTTCATTAATATTCTTCATACAACATGGCTGATTCTTTATTAGACGAAGCAGTGATTGAACCGGCTTATTGTTTACTCCAATGAGGGATCATTTAATCATTTTTATTAAAGTTTAAGCTTTAAATTGCTAGAATTTTGTAACAACTTAATATTTTATTACGTTGTTTGATAACTATTTCTCATTACTGATCAATTGTTTAAATTGTAATTCCGTATCGTTGGGTATCTATTAGTCAGATCACTTCGTCGCCGTGAATCTCAATTAAGAAAATTACCTACGTGTCTGGTGTCACGAGCTCCAAACGCTCTGGAACGATGGAGAAAGAAGGTATCGTTAAAGGAACGAAATGAACCGGACTCGGTTCCGTTATTTCTCCAGAAGAAGTGACGTCAGTTTAGCAATTGAAAACAGAATCGTCACGAGATCGTTCGGCTCGATGCTCCGGTTCCCGATCACTTTCTGATTTCACCTCTCGGGATGTTGTGCATCGATTTTCGGGGAAAATACATCACTTCGTTCAACCTTCTTCTTTTTTCTCATTCAATTTCATCCAGTTTGAAAAAAATGGAAATTGACCATTTCGAAAATGGCAAAATGGTACTTACTTTGAATTGCGACCAGAAACTGGTGGGCCACTGCCAGGAATAGTCCTCGTCCGCCGAACTGGCACTGCTGCTGGCATGGCTTTGTGTGTCCAACCACAGTGTACGACCTTCGTCTTCTTTCACTGTAATTCAAGAAAATTTCCGAGGATTCGAGGGATGTCTAATCGAGAGAAAGTTCGATTACACGCGAAGCCACGAGGAAGGAAGAGAGAGAAAAAAAAAAAATCATCCCCTTCGGGTCGACACACTTCTGAACGGTGAAAAACATCTCCATTTATAAAGCTTTAATCAAACAGCGCCAGAGGAAATATTCGTGCAACGAGATACGCGTTATTAGCTGATTACCGGCTAACAATGATTCGCATTCATCGGCGAACGCGAACACGTGTTTAATAGGCGATCGGTGACACTAAATTTATTATTACTAGTGTTATTCAATTCCTATCGAGCTCCGACACGTTCTCTAGCTCGGTGAAAACGACCGTGTGCAATTTAGAATATTATTCGATTTAATAACAACGAGATTAACCTTTTGAAAAAAAAATGAAATGAAATAAAAAAGAAAAATTTCGTCCTGGAGTACTCGGCAGGCAAATGGTTAACACCGTCGCCTGATAATTATCGAACAAACGAATTTTTCATATTTCTAACGATCTACGTTACAGCGCGTAGCGTAAGTTGAAATAAGTATTACCGTTGTGGCTGATGTGGTGCTCGTGATAATGTATGAGATGGTCGCAGAGCGGATGTTGGCTGGGATTATATTCCGGACGAAGTTCCGGCGGGCAGTCAGGTCCCTGTCTCGCGTTCCGCGCTGCGGTTACGATACGCTCCCGAACCTCCTCTGGACCCTTTATTTGTTCCACTGAAACAATCGCGAAGAATCGCGTGTTTAAAGTACCGACTCGAACATTATTGCATATCGATCGATCCCCGACGAGTTCAAAGCGAAATGAAACGTATCATGAATTCCGTTCGAAAATGTACAGGTAGATTTTGTAAAACGTAAAGGTACCACGGGTGGGTAACTCTAAAATTCATTTGGTAAATAGAAAAAATTGCTGTTAATTTTAATTGCCGTCAATAGCGAAAGACACTAATTGCAGCGACGGCGTCGACACGATGAATAAAGGAGTGTACTCACGTATAAAGTCGGCGGGGTTGTAATGCGGCAGCAAGGTAAGTCCTATCGTGGAGAAAAACCTGCCAACATTCGAGGTGGAGCCGTAATACGCCACCTGGCCACGGCTCAACAGAAGAAGCTTACTGAAGCTGTGAAACATCCTGGAACTGGGTTGATGCACTGTCACCACGATGCTTTTACCCTCTTGTTCAGCGTACTTCTTCAACCGTGAAATCAACGCCTGTGCCGAGTGCGAGTCCAGCCCGCTCGTTGGTTCCTATCGAATAACAAAATTCATTTTAATATTTTCAAAAGGTGAAACAAGTTATTATCATAACCGAAAGAGATCCTTACGTCCAGCAACATCAGCGACGGATTCGTAAGCAACTCGCATGCTATGCTGGTCCTCTTCTTTTCACCGCCAGACAGTCCTCGTTTCGTGTAATCTCCGATAACTGCAATTGAAACACATCAACATTGTTATTTTATTCCGACCATCGATCGATAACCGACAGAAGCGGAATGAATGAAAATTCCCGTTTCATTGCGTTAGGTGGAAAAATTGCCTCGAAATTGAATTACAAAAGCGACGGTGCATTGGAAAAATTCAATCGAACCTCGTTCGATGGTCGGGTTAAATAAAAATTGATTGGTGTCTGGCGAAATTCTCTGTCGCAATGAATAAAATGTTTTCGTTCTTCATTTTTTTTTCTTCTTTTTCTGTGCATCGTTATGTAAAAACCATTCACCGATATAAAATAAACTGCTATCACGGTATGCAATCGCTTTTTCAATTGCCTTTCACTTTTTCGTCAATAATTTCAAAGGAAAGAGGGGTACGGTATTTACGGCGCATATTTTTATTTTTATTAAACATAATTATTATTCAACTTTCCATTCTTTTCCTGCCAGCGACTGAATTTTAACATTCAAAGATGCGTCTAATATTTAATTTGGGTCAATAATGAACTTCGTTACTGGGAAAAACGAACGAGCTACGATCGCGGAAATCGTCAATCAAAATCGTGGCGACGACGACGTCCGGTTAGCGAAAAGCAACGCCGGCTAAAATCGTTTCTTACCGGTGGAAGTCGTAAATCGTTACACGGCTTTCTAGTTTCGCGTTCGTAAACAAATTACCGTGAATTTACGTGGGTGCATCGCACGCGAGACAGGAAAGTAAGACGGACTAGTAAGCTCTGCTCTCGATCCGGGCAGCTTTGATCTTTGAGAAAACGGGATCGTGGAAATCGTAAAAATGATCTATCAACTTTCAAATATCACAGACATGTAAATCACGAAAAGTTTCGAAACAATGTATTAAAACTGTGATCCAGCGAAAGGGTTAGGGAAAGGGTTAAGAATCGAAGGACGAAGAGGAGGATATTTCTACTTACTTGTGTCCTGGCAGCCGGAAAGATCGAGGACCTCGATGATATGATCCACGCACTGCATCTTCTGGGAGTGCGAGAACGTGTCCGGAAGCCTGAGCCTCGCCTGGTACTGGAACCCATGAGAAAAGAAAAGAAAAAAAAAGATCAAGCGAATCCGTAACAAAGGGGACGTCGAAGATGATCGGTATCGTGGTTCGCGGGAAAAAGGGGGTCGCCTTTAACCCGTCGCGTTTAGGCACCGTTTACCGCATTAAACATCAACGTAAGCAAAAGCTGTCGGCGTGGACGTGCACATTTCCGTTTCGTAACATCCAGCCCACTTTGTGTCTATTATTACCATCCGACACGTAGCTACCCTCGGGGTAAGATGTACCGTTTCATTCTTCATCCTGATCGATCAATTACGAATAACGCACCCTAAATCGACCCCCATCAGATTTTTATTACATCCTTTTCTTGTTCCTCTTCGACCATACTTTCTCGGCTTCCCGATTGTTCTCCAGTTACTTGACCTATTTGAAATCTCTTCTTTGAAACCTCGCCGAGGTGTTATTGGTAATTAATTAACAATCTTTTCTTTTCATATAGAACCTTCTTGTATTTGATGTTCGACGTTGTTTGAACATCCTTACACGTGTCCATTGGATTGTGTAGGAGGAGGAGGAGAGAAGAATACACGAATTGCATAATGCAGAAACTGTGAATCTTCCGAGGGAAAGAGGAAGCACGAAACGCCGTGGCGGTGTAACGAGCCACACCTTTGTCAACTCGGCTAGAAACGAGCCACCATCGGTCGTACGCGATTCTGCACGTAGTGCACGGACTTTCCATCATGGTAAAACGCGTTCACGTGCATTCGATAATTCGGGGACACACGCGAGGCGAGGAGAAGCGAGAGAAACGAAAGAAAACGTTTCTTCTTCTTTCATATTAAACGCTTTCAACGTACGAAAATATTTGACCGATTTACTTTCCTCCAATTGTCAGATAAAAGAATTGAATTTTTACCGAAGAAACGACGAAAAGATAATAAGATATCGCTTATTGTTAGTTAATAGTAGAGCCTGGTGTTCTTGGGTGGGCTTTTAAAATTCTATTATACGGCTGATTAATAGTCCCACTTAACCGTTCCAACGAAAGAACGTGCAACCGTATGGAACGAGTGATAATAGCTTTTGACGCAGTTGGTCAACTTAAATCAATGTAAAGCAGCCAATTAAACGGCCCATTGTTTCCCAGCCACCTCTTTGAAATTCCGCTCCAACGAAACCATTAAACGGCTTAATGAGAGGAAATTTCATTACCGTTCGAACGACACGATTTCGTTGCTTTGTTTTACCCGACGAGTAAAGAGTACCCTTATCGATGTTGGAAAAATTTTTCGAATCCTCGTTGGAAGATAAGAAAAATTCTATCGTTCCGTTTGTTTCGGTGGCGCCTGGTCGCTTCTGTGTGCACGAGGCTTTATGGTACTTCGGCGGTCGACACACCCTGCGCAGCGAGCAACGCGGATGGACGTGCCATTTTCTCAACAGCCGAGTCCGTTACACAAGAGGATCCGTTATGCCGAGAGAGAAAGTGGCGGCCGATGATATTTCGCGACTGGTATAGCGGTCATCTTCTCGGCCAGCAGGAAACTGGACTACTCGGAACAACGACTGTCAAGATCGTTGTCTCTCTCGAAAATTTCTCGACAACGATGCTGATCATCGCGAAAAGGGAAAGCGATGTACTTTAGAAAATATTTTTTCACTCGAAAAATTTCAAGGGTGAAAGCAACATCAAACCCTATCGCTATGGTAATTCGTCCCTTTGCGTTCCCCTAGTTTCCATAGAATTCATTAGGTCGCGGTTCAATTTCAGACTTGAATGGCAACGAGAACGAGGTGGGTCATGCGCGATCTACGATACGTTTAAATCCTCTAAACGCAAACGCTAGCCGTTTGGCTTCTGTCCCGCATTCCGCGCGCTCGAAAATCCACGGTGTCCTTCTAATTTTCTCTTCAACCGGGGCCTTCGTAAATTTCACGGAACTTGGCACGCGAGACGCTCGATTTTCCGGGAAAACGAGGAAATTGTTCGTCTCTAGGTTGCCCTTTCCTATTCTACCGAGACAATTACCGCTTGGCTTTGATATCGCGTCTGACCATGCTCAGCCGCTTCTACTTACGCGCACGAACTACTTGCTATCAGGGAAACGAAACTATTGCCGAAAATTTTCTATATTTTTTCGAGTAAATGTTAATTCGTGTTTTGAGATTAAACTCACCTCGAGAGTCTGGCGTAACGTGAGATCGGGAAAGAAAACGTCCTGCTGTTGAACGTAGCAGATTCTCCTGCGCCATCTTTTTGTCAGTCTTTCACGATTCAGCCAGATTTCACCCCCGTCAACGCCCACTCGGCCTGACAGGCAATTCAACAACGTCGTTTTGCCGCAACCTACGAAGCGAATAGAAGAAATAAATTTATTAAATAGTTCGAGATAAATTTGGATCGATGAGAATTCCGAGAATAACTGGGTGAATTCGTTTAAAGTTAATTGACTCAATCGCTATTATTCTCTTGAATGCTCGTGGTACCCGATCGAGTTTCGGCGCTCCTCTATTGGACAATTTTGCGCTTGTTTGCGTCATTCGTTTATTTCGTCCCGTATCTACAGACACGGCCTACTCTTTAAACCTTCGCGCTCGTAATTCCTTTTCTCTGTTCACCATTTCTATTTGCGAACGAACGTACACGCGTTTCAGCATTCGTTGCATTTTGCAAGGTTCATCAACACGAGCAACGTTATTCGAGCGTGACAAGAAGTTGCGCCGATTAAAATTACAAAATTTGTAAGTTTTCGAGCTTTAGAGTTCCCAAAATTGGGCGTTTTTTAATTAGAACCCGCCGAGCTTTAGAGTGGCCGAGTTCCTAAATTTCTAAGCCATAGAATTCGAAGTTACGAAGTTCTCGAATTACCTAGTACAATAACGAAAGACGTACCTGAAGGGCCCATGACGGCCAAAAGTTCACCGGGTTTAACAATGCCCGAAACATCCCTCAGAAGAGAACGTTTCTCCTTGACCACCTGCAACCCCCGGAAGATTAACTGCACCGGACGAGAATCCAGCGGATACACCAACTGCAACGCTGAGCTTTCCACTCTGTAACCAATGAAACAAAAATAGAGAAGGATGATTAAAATTGCTGATCGATCGGTTAGCCTTCGTCAAGAGAAAAGGGAAAGACTTTGATTTTTCGCTAGAAAATTAGTAAGAAGCTTCTTTTCAACGATCGTTAACAACGAATCGCTCCGAGGGATGAACGAGAAATGGAAGGTTCTTAATTGGAACTTTCTTTCCTTTGTTGTTTCGTTTTTGGAAGGGTGCTTTTCCTTTCTTCTGAAGAGGAATTAATGAGAAGGAGGTAGGGTAAGTTGACTCCGTGTTCCATTGCGGTCTTTTCCTATTGTCTTCCCGAACGCTGCCTTAATGAATATACTTGAAATCGAACCCCTGCCTGATATTAGCTTTCAAGTATTTTAAGATAAGCCTTCGAATTCGTAAATTTTCAACCTTCCAAGTTTCCAGTTTAATGTAACTCGATTGTTCTTGAACCTGTTGGAAAGGCGGAAAAAGCGTAGAAATTTCGAAACTCTGGCCTACCATTTCACGAACAGTTGCCTTCGTAATAACAATGACGCGCCATCGAAGCTATTTCACGACAACAATTAAGAGAGACATGTGTTGTGCCTCGAATCAGACCATGTCAAACAAGATCTGGCTCGCTTTCAAATGAAATATTCAACCTCTAACTCTACCGTTCAACGTATTCTCTTTCTTACAATTATTTTCATTGATTCCAGCAAGTGAAAAAGCCAAGAAACTCGCGAGAGAAAGGATCCGACATCGTTTCTTTAATTGAAATCGTTCTATTCGCGAAGAATAAATCGCATATTCCGAGTATTAATCTCAATTATCCTGTCAAAGGTTCATTTAACAGATGTATCGAATAAAAATTGAATTTCGCAATCTTTGTTATCCTTGATGCCGAAGAAACAGTAGTTATAGGATTTCTTTCTTAGCTCTAGAGTTCTCGAGTTTGTTCCAAACTTCTAATTTCGCTGGCTGTAAAATGAAAGGGAATTAAGAAATCTCCTGGTATCTCTGCGAGACGTTAAAACAATACCTCTGGACAATGATGCATGTTTTGCGTGCTCACTGAATGCAAGATAAACGCAAAGAAACACGACGCTTCTCGTGATAACGAGAAAGCTATTCGCACGTAATCCGAGTATTTCCTAGTAAACAACAAACTGCTGCTATTTGCTTTTACACCTGCGGAGGTGGAATTTCAGTAGGAAATTCTTCAGAGATTCTTTAATCGCATTTCGAGTAAACCGTATCAATTTTATTACTCACTCGTTGTTCTATCAGAAAACATTCAATTCTGATATTTCCAATTTTCTAAGCTCTAGAATTCTCAAATCTTAAAGTTGTTCAGCTCTAGAGTTCTCGAGCTCTAGAATTTTCTACTTTCAAATCTCTATATTTTTCCAAATTTTCCGATTCCCAAAAGTGATCCTACATAAACTTCCATCAGCTGTATTCACCTTATCCTCCATCCATTGGAATCCCATCGAGTTCCATCGAACTTGTTCGCCTCATCATCCCTTTGGCGATGCCGGTGGATATCCACGACTTAGCTTTAGCTCGACGCCCGCCACGTGACGACTCGCCTTGCCGATCCTCCCCCGATGAAATCGGAAAGGAACTAACCCGTAGCGTAGTGGAAGCGGTCGGTCGCGTCGCGATACACAAAAAGCGGGGGTCGTTGGACAACCAAGTCAGATAATAAATTCCCAACATGGCAGTATCACGTCATCCCGGGGTTCGTTGAACTCGACGACGTCGCACGACAGTCCCGAAGAGGGAGGAAAGACGAGGGACGATGAGAGAGAGTGACAAGACGAAGGGGGAAGAAGAGGGATTCGATGAAAGAGAGAGAAACAAATGGCGAGGCAGAAAGAGAGACCGCATCGTTTCGTGATATTTATCGAGCAATTCTATCTTTTCTTCTTCGACATATTGAAAACAATCGCACTCGTAACCCTTTCGGTTGCCTGACACGGAACGGGGTAGTTTCTTGTTGAATTTCATCGAACTTACGGGATCCTTTTTGGAGAACGTCTTAACCCTTTGCGATCGATCGACGAATTTGTCCAAACATAATTGTCATAGTAATTTATAATTCCGTACATTTCTTCTTTTGTTTATTAAGAAATATTGAGGAAATTCGACGGAAACGTTATTAAACATTGATTAAAAATGATTACACATCAACGCCTTGGTCCTTGGTAGGATAGTGTCGATCCTTGATCCACGTGTAACATAATTTGGCCCAATTTCATCGAAACTTCACGGTACAATGGATCTCTTCATTAGATCGTTAACCCAAGAAGATCTGGTTGTTAGTTTTTTGCGGTTCGCAGAATTCGACCCGATGCGTAAGCGCCTATTCTCTTCTCCTTTACTCTCCGGTTACAACACTCGTCCACCTTCGTCCCTATCTTTTTTTCTCCCTCGATCATTTTCGTAATTCATTGGCTCAATGTCGGGTCGAGGTTTCACGGGGTTAGGTCTCGTTGAAGGAAGTTCCAGGGCCCCTGGTCGAATTGACCCCGCTCGAGTTCATTGAACTGGCTCCTGTATGCAAATGACAGCGACAAAATTTCGACCGTTCTCTTCTCTCTGTCACCAATAACCATCCTGGAATTTTTTTCCCGCTATTCATTTTCACACCTATTTATTTATGAGACGAAAGATTTCTTCTTTTCGCGTTAGAACAAGCGACAATTGAAACACGGCGGAAAATACAGAAATTCTGAGTTAATACAAAGTTTCGTGAAATGGCAATGTGTTCATTATTAATTTTGATATAAAACGATTACTTGTTAATTATATTTGTTAATGGACCATATTAAGATGGAAATTGGTCGATGCTCGACGCAAAGTTCTATATTTACCCGAGCGTATACAGTCTCTTATCAGGTGAACGGACCAAAACGGCCGGGGCTCGTGGCGTTCTCGTTCGTTCCTCGGAGATCGGTTCAACGAACCCTGTGCACAAGTCATCTCGTATCACCGAGGTTAATTGGGGTTGTAACTTTCTCCGATCTGATTTATGCCCGCGAAACATTGTCGCCCGATGTCGGCTTTCTACCACGTTGAAACGCTTTCCAACGGAATTCAACCAGATTCAAGATCCAAGAACCTTTCAACCTTTCAATTTCTCAAACTTCTAAGTTTGAAAATTCTCAAATTCGCGTGCTTTGAAATTTTCAAGAGTGCTCCGATGCTCGAGCATTAGAATTCTAAAAAAAAAGTGAAATTTGGAATTTTCATTTTCCGAGCTTTAGAGTTCTCGGGATTGCCGAGCTTCTAAACTTGCCATTGAGGACTAAATGATCGATTCGCGATGGTAGTTAATAAATTACTCGAACGACACGCAAATTTCACGCGGCTCCCGGTTCAGCGATTCCGATCTGCGCCTATGAATAATTATGTCGCCAGTGTTCGAACCTTTCACGAGCAAACGACGCAGAAGTACGTATCTTGTTCAGCGACAAGTCGAATCGTTGATTCTTCCACTGGTCGATCGTAAATTTGCAATACCGATATGCAAATTGTGCCGCGAGCAAAATGCGCGCGTGTCGTGCTTGAAAACTCGAGCACGCCTATCACAATCGCATAATTGTCGGTAAATTGAGTTATCAGCGTCTCGTTTGTCGAGCATGAATTTGCAATCGAAACGACTGCAAGGGTCTGTTGTTGAACCTTAAGTTTTCAAAGCGCAACCAGAAACTACTAACCTAAATAAGCTATATTTCGATGAAATTCGATCCAGGAAAAGGACAGTCGCTTTCGGAAAGGAAAATTGTCCGCTGTAGGCCGACGGAGATGGGGGATAATGCAAAATGCACGATAAAATGGCCGCGTGCCGCGTACGACGTCCCCGGTATCTGATCGTGAAAGCTAAAATACAACCACCAAATGCTCGTACTTTCTACTACGTTGCTTACTGCGAACTACGTGCGATAGCAAAGTGATAAAACGCCGCGGCGCGCAACAGGGAGCAACAGAAAGAAAGAGAGAAGAGGTGGACGCTGCGGCGTCCCACTTTCCAAGCAAAAGATACCCGCGGAGATAGCTTGCACGGTCCCCCGGACGCTTTCCAGCTAGGCGAAAAAATCGAAATGTGCTCGATAACTCGATTTACGAACCGATACCGGTCGCTGCCACTGTTTGCCTACGCGATCCATACATCTCCAATGAAATTTCACAATCGAATTATCCCCTTTGTACGTTTCAAATTACATTTTACGAAAAAATCAAACATACCAGGTTGTAGTACCAGGATAAAATAAAAAAAAGTCATAAGTTGTTTAACTATTTTTAGAGAAAATCAAAGAGAAAGCCTCCTGTCTCATCGGTTCAGTGTATCAGAATTAAAGGATCTAAAGGAGGCTGATTATAATTCTACCAGTTTTATTCGTTTTTCCTTGCGAATAACATCAAGATAAGGACTGAAACTCGATGTCAGAGGAAATTTGCGAAAGATTGAGCGGTTGTAAGCGATTCTATCGTAACGCGGTGCGTGTTAAAGTCTTTCCGTGCGACGAAAGCCGGCTGCAGGAAACCCGTTTCGTTCGCTGCACCCAAAACGAGGTTATCTCGGTTCTCACCGCGAGTCGCGCGTGCAATACGCGTGTAATTTCGATATTCCGCTCGATTCTCGCGCGAAGGTTTCATCGATGACCCCCGCGATTCCGAGTGTTTTTCCTTAATCACATCATCAATTACCGTCGCGATTTTCCTACGCTATCCGCGTTTTCATTTAACACACATTATGTGAAATTTGCGATACTAAAATTCGTTTTTTTTTTTTTTTGTATTTATATTATTATTTTATGGAGGAACGAATAACGCGGCTCGTTGGATGCATCGACTGTTTCCAATGACTAATTTATAATATTTTCATCGATCTTAGTTAACAAGACAAAGAAAACACGGCGGTTTCTAAATTCGACAAGCTCGAAATAAAACTGTAAATCGGGTCACTTTGTAACGTTACGTTTCAGATGCTTTTCTCCTGCTAAATGAGTCACCGACCACTCGCACGGAAAAAGTGGAATTCTCGAGCGAAACGAGACGGGCAAGATTTCGTTCAATTATATTCAACTAATTAAGCGTTCTCCGCAAACGTCGATTATTAAGAATACGGACAATTATGAATGAAATTGAGGAAGATCGAATAAATTTTAGATTTTATACAAATTTTTAATCAAATCCTGGCGTCACCACCCAAGTAGGAAAATAAGAAACGAACAAAGTATTCGGTGTATTTGGTCGAAAACAAACGGGTAAAAGAGAAAAAAGGCGTCTTCTCGGGAGTGCAGAGAAACAGGGACACTCAAAACAAAGCGTCGTAATTTTTCGGCGACGACGCGCGAATGTGCGTGAGTACACGAGCTCGTTTCTTGCTTTTCTTCGCGAACCAAACCAGAAAGATCGTTCGATCGTGATCGAACTAGCGAAGGCTTCGATCCGCATCGATCGCTTTTGAACAACGCTCAAAAAAACTATTGCAAACAGCATCGAAAACTCAACTTAACGATTATAGAAAATTCTATCCACATTGGGAAATTGAATAGAAATTATGTAGTGATAGCTTCGACCCGCCGTAAGTTTCAAACAAATCGATTTCTCGATATTAAACTTAATAATAATCGATCTAAAGTAATTTCAATAATTTTATCAATTAAACTTACCGATATATGACACCTATCATGAAATATTAAATACCAATTATAATTATGAAATGAATCTTGTTAATTAAATTATCCCTCTCCTTAAGCACAGGCGAAGAAACGTTGAAATAAGAAAAAATTCAATAAATAATCAAGAAAAATATTCGTGAAACTCGATCGTTCGCGAAGTCGAAGCGGAGGATCGCTAGCTGAAGCGGTGCAATGTACGGACGACGATCGAGTGCAACGAGCTTGTGTGCATTTCTCTCTCTGTGTGCGTCTTTCTGTACACGCTCGCGTGTTCGAGCTGGTAGGTGCACCGGCACAGAGGAGAGTAAACGCAATAACTGTATCTCTGGTCCAGGGGGTCACTGTTCCACGACCACGAGACTCCGCTCGACTGTTCTCGGCTTCGCGCCGCATTATACACGGTGTTCCTTGCAAAGAAACCTAAAACTTCGTATCTTCAACACTTTTCGATCGACCATTCACATTTCCGAAGTCTCGAAGCGGTGATTTCTCGACATCGAACTCTACTTTCAAGTTTTCGAGTCTGCAGAATCGCGATGCGGTTACTGTTTGCGGATTTTCGATTTGGTTTTCAAGCTTTTCGATTCAGATTTCAAGTTCCCGTTGAATCTACTTTTTCAAAGTTCTTATTTGCTCGGGATGTAAGACTTCATTGGGATTCGAAAAGTTTTTTATTCGATTAGGGAGCTGGACTTTGGGGACTTTGTTCTAGGGATTTCAGATTGTTCAGAGTATCGCAATTTATCCTCTACTGTTACTGAAAATTTTCAAATGACACCACGTTCCGTGTATCATTATTTTTCACTTCCACCGAACGGTCATCGACGCTGACTGATCGATACTTGTTTGCCCCAGTTCGGCCACCCTTGCTTCTCGAAAAGTGAAAACAATCGGAAGTCCACGTGTCCCTGGGCACGTTGTTTCCCTTTCACTTCTTACCACCAGACCCATATTACCCCCCTGGGAAACGCACCCTTTCCCTTTCGTTTTCCACGCCGATTTTCCGTTACGATGCACAGACGCCCATCGGAAAAGGGAGTGATACGCGTCAGTGAAAATCTCCTATTTATTAGATTTTTTTTTTTCACGGTGAAACATTCTTTCCTAACTAACAAATTTAACGCTTCTTCTTAAATTTTTCATTTTCAATATTATTATATGTATACTCAATCTTGAATGATTCTCCAATGATTTTATTCAAAGTAAGAAAAGGCAAAGAAGGAAATTAAAAAATCAAAAATCTCTAATAACTGTCTTCGAAATATCGCTAATCAAATTCGATCGGCAAATATTAATTTATCCATGCGAAATCAATCGGATCGGTCGCGTGAACTCGCGCGAGCGATTTCCGAGCGGTTCGTTTTCCAACCATCGAGGGGACCTACCCCTGGCTTTCTTCTTCCTCGTTTTTTTTTTTTTTTTCGCTTCCCCACGGTTTACCCCGGAATAATGACCCAATAACACAGCTGACCGGGATTTGCGTTCACAGTCCGTGAACTGGATCCGCAACGCGCGCGTTAACGAGTTACCGTCGAACAATGGTCGGCAGGGAGAAAATTGCGCGCGAAAACGCGTTCGAATAAACGTACCACTTTATATCCCGTGAGCAAGGGTACTTGGTGGGTCTGAAAAGCGAAGGAGCGTTGTTTGGTCAGTGTGAAAAAAAAAATGGCGTTAACAAGGTAAAGAAGGGGATGAACGTGCGTCGTGACCTGACAAAACGTATCGCTACGTTTAATCGAATAATAATTCCTGCAATTTTTCTTCGCGTCAAGAACGAGCGTTCGTTTAATTTTCCACGCGAGAACAACCTGTTACGCTACGTGAACGGGTCTCGACTCCCACCGATGGAAAGAACGTAGCACTACGTCAACGGATCGCAACGTAACGCTGAAAAACATGAGAACGGAACACGGTATGGTAATATCTGTTGCGACAGCAACGTGGTGTACGTCACCACGAACCTATGGGTACCTGATTTGTCCACGAGGGAACGGCCGACGCGACGCGACGGTGTGCGGTGCCTTTTTTAACCCACCGGGAAATTCGATTTCTGCATAAACGCGTGGGCGTGCAAAGTGGGCAGCGAATCACGGTGTTCAACGATGCGTCATCCATTCCTCTCGCGGACATTTAATACCCTTCGGAACGGAATCAGAACCGACCGGGGGGTCGATTTTCATCGATTTACAAAAATACCAGATGAATCGGTAAAAATGGCCATTTATTTTCGAGTCGGTTGATTAATGAACCCCTATGATAATAAACGCGTTAAACGCTCGAGCGGAGATTGTACCTTAGCACCGGTGATAACAAAGGAAAATATGACAAAGCAGAAAAGTTGTATTGAAATTATTCTCCCTCTTTTTTCCAATAATAAAGAAACTGAACTGGCGACTGATAACGGGCCGTTATCACGGCTGAAAGCGAGCCACGTCAAACAAAGCGAAGTCTGGCCAAGTATTCTTAGCGACGATAAAAAAAGAAGCTGAAAGTTACGAGTGTCATTGCGAATAAATCGTAACAGCTAGACTCATATATTTTCTCGTCCCGTCGCGATTTGTTCTTTTTTTTTTCTCTCCAGCGAGATGATAGAAGCGCATCAACGATATTCCCCTTTGTTTTAAGATCGGTACAAAATAATAAAGAAAGAGACGAAACAGTTGTGTGACAATCTTTTTATATTGTAATCTTCACTAAACATAAGTATATGTAAACATAATACTCCATCAAACGCGGTAATGTAATCTAATAATTAGTATAATAAAAACACGAGGGGAAAGGTTGAATTGCTTGAGTTTCAGAATGGATACAAGGAGGATTTGGCTAACTAATTTGCATCGAATCGAGTTCCTTTTTTTTAACTTGCAAATTCTTGTAAATTCTTGACGTGTAACTTCGAATTAAGTACACGCAATTAGCATCGGCGAAGTTAAAGAACGGGTGCATCTATTTGCATCCAGATAACCGAGTGGCTTGCATTAGAATTTCAGAATAATTTCAACGTCTTGTTAACGACCGAATTTCGAATTGTAAATGATAAAATATCTAGCGAATAAATTGTAGAATATGCGAGACAAATTTATTTCTCAAGGAACTTCTTAAATCAGAATGAAAAATAGAATAATAGTAAGGGTTGGACTGGACGAAATGAAGGTACGTGGTCGAAGTAGAACAAGGGAGGTATGTGGTCAGACATTGTTTCTCGAAGATAAATGGAAAAGTTTCTAAGTTTCGAGCGAAAGAAGAATGGGAGGACTCTCCGGACGGATTCTTGATAGAGTTAAGTAAGAGAAACGCTTGCGAAATTCTTAAAATTCTTTAAATTTCTTTAAGTATCGAGATTTTTAAACGTGTAGAACTCAGAGCCTGAGAATGACGAAATATGTTTCTTCGAGCGGTGGAAATCTCTATGGATCACGTGTCGGGCAACGAGAAAAATAACTAGGATATTCGGTGGTGTATTGGTCGATGCAACGAGCATAGGCGCATGCGCGATTGCATGCGTGCAAGTCGGACGTTGAGTGATGATATCAAGTATATATACGACTGACTGTGTGTCACGGGTCATCGGCCCTCGGATATTCTTGGCAATTCTCTCTTTCTCCCTCTTTCTCCCTCGTTCACTTGATTTCTCCTCCTCCTCCTCCTTTCTCTCTCGTTGCTTTTTTTTTTTTCTATCTCTCCCTCTGTGTGTTCGACGACCCTCCCGAGAGTCTCGTTCGCTCCCCTCGCTATCTCTCGTTCCCGGACTCGAGACTTCTTCTCTTCCGTTGTCGTTTCTCGCCCCTTACGCCTGTGCCTTTCGCCTGTTCGATTACCTTCTAATAGTCGAGCTGCAATCTCGGTACATCCTGTCTCTCCGGACGCCGCTAACGAGAAAAATGGGGTGCGAGCACCGGGGGGCAATCGTCGCTCGATTCCTCCCCGCGACTCCGTTTGTTTCCTCCTAATCGCCGCTCGATTCTTATCCGCGGCATCGGTCATCCTCTTCCAAATTAATACGCGATTCAACCTCGAACGCTGCTAACGAGTCAATTATTTATCAAGTTTCAGTAATTGCACAAGGAACGTGCAGTGAAAGGGTTAAGTGGCATTTTCTCAACACCCATTATTCCTCGTTAAAACTTGCCCAATGGGCAGCCTCTAACCTTCCTAAACATCCTCATCCAGCGAACGACTACCGTTCAGCCGATCTTTCGCAATGAAAAATTACAACTGACTGGAAACGAGATAGTCAGCCAGGTCCCAACGCGAACTCTAAACAGTCGAATGGCTATACAGGTTGGATCATAATAGGTGGACTGATGTAAATGAAAATTGATTATTCTTAACCCCTTCGAGACAGTAAATGGGTAGAAATTCATGTACTCGAAGCAGACCCGACGCACAGTACACACTTATTAAGTTAGGTCGACATGTTACAGTACACCCTGTATTTTTCAGTGCTCTCAAACAATCTGACCTACCGCACCGCCCTTCGAGCCTTCTCGGAACGCGATTACACGATCCAAAGAGCGCCGTGGTTTCATTCATCAAAACGCTTGCAACAGGCTCGTGTTGTCCGCTAAAGAGGCCAATTTCGTCGCGATGACGCGACACGTTGAATTTCAATTTGTGTCGAGTTTCGAGGGCGAGACGAGTGAAAGAGGGATTAATTCGTGGGCACGGTAGTAAAGCTTTTACGAGCTTCCAAGTCTCTCCCATGAAATTCCGAAACTTGTTTTTCTCCAAGAAAGAAACGACCCTCGACAATGTGGTAGTAAAACAACGTCCGCGTCATCCTTGACGGTTTACCGACCCGAAGGTCGTCATTTTTCGACCGTCACGAAAAGGGGAAGAAAAGGCGATTCGCTCTTTTTCATCGTTTTTAAGACTTACATTTTCAGATTCTCCGCATAAAAGACTATAAATTAGAAAAAAAAAGGTCCAAAATTTGGTGTGCCCTAAAATAAAGTTTAGCCGGCCGCCGGCTGAACTTTACCGTTTCCGAACCAATGACACGCGTCGTAACGGTAATTGCGTGACGTAAATGTTCCTCGTCTAATTGCCATCTCGACGAACCGTCCGGACGGCCAATAACGACCCGTCGTTGCCTCTGTAACCCCGTTTCCGAGCTTTATGTCCCGGTTTTTCTAGCGTTTCGCCCTGCATTCTCGACGAGTCACGCGGACTCCTTGGTAGGCGAAATCGTTAGGATCAACGATGATTTTTGGCGCCTTTTTCATCGAACGTCGAAGATCGAACGTAAACGCGAGACAACTTGGAAGATTTATTATTTCATTCATTGTAAGGAAATTTTCAAAAGAAATTCTTAGTCCTACCTTTGGACGATTGCTAAAACCTCAACGATAAGGGATGAAACATTGGTGACGATTCGTATTTTAAGAAAAGAATCCTGCAAACGCGAATGAAACTGAAAACGATAAAATCCAAAAATACAATGGAACGTCGACGATAAAGATTCTGTTGTTCTCACGATTGATCCACTTAAAATTAGAGAGGAAAGATGGAATGTTTTCTAATGTGTTTCTACGGAATATCGATGAGAAACAGAGCAGAACGAGAGAGAAGACCGAAAGGAAGATCTGCTGGTCATTTGCAAGGCGAAACAACCGCAAGAAAAACGCAAATGAAAGGCATTAGTTACTCCCGACAACGAGAGGGCCCATTAAAATTGCAACTCGTTCTCGTAGCTTCATCATCGTCATCGTGATAGATCGTGGCAAAGAATCATCGTGTCTACGGATGAGAACTGGCCTATCATTTACAGGCTGTTCCAAATTCTACGTTCAAACGAAATTGGCAAAACAATATTTTGCTAGCCAAGCGTTTGTATAATATATCTTGGGCAGCCGAAGGTTCAAAATAAAAGGAAAAAGAAAGTGAAAAGTGAAAATGAAGAATTAAATTGAAATTGATTTTAACGATGTTTAAATTATTCTCGGAAGGCAAACACAGAAGCAATTGATGCTGAGGCGAAGATAATCCAGCGATAAAATATTTGATTATAAAATTGAAGATTGAATCTTAAACGAGACAGCATCCAAGGTTCGACGGTTAATTTTTATTAAAACAGCGAGTAGAGTTTTGAAACGAGCTGTATATCAGCTTGGAGGGTTGAAGCGTGAATCTCGGCGTCGCGTTTTCCGTCGTTTTATTCTACTAGCTTTCGGACGAAAAATCCTCGATACTCGTTACTGGCTCATCGAGCTTCGCTACGATAGTCGTTTCGTTCTCGAAAAGAATTTTGTTTTCTCGTCTCCCCGATAAATTTCAAGCTAAACGAGAGAAACGTACTGCCGGCTGCCGTACAATCCACTGGTAATATACTCCCTGATACTCTGTATCAAACGTCTGATTTCTTTTTAGAGAACGAATCGGAAAATATATTATAGAATAAACAGCATCGGATTAGAGGGAAAACGAGCGTTGCTTAAATTTATGTTAGTTTCGAGAATAGATTTGCAAATATACTCGATAGAGGTTCGATACCATCGCTGTCGCACGGAAAGTCGATCGGAGGACAGTTTCACCGTCCAGGAAAAATTCTGCCTCTCTCTTTCCCTCTTCACCGTGGAAATCTCTGAGCCCCCTCCTCCTCGAGCAATTTCCCCTTTCATCGAACGCCATTCCGCCTACTCCCGCTCGGTTTCCTGCTCTTTTTTCTGGGTCTAAACGCGAATCGCCGATGGGGATGCGAAAGAAGGACAAATTCGACACCTCTACTTGGCCATGATTGTAAAAAAAATTTTTAAAATCAATTAATAAAGTGATTTTCAAGAGAGAGAAACTCTCTAGATCTCTAGAGGAGGGAAACGTTTAAAGACGATGAGGAATAACCAGCGAAAAACAAAGCAAAGTTCGATAAACGACTCCAATAAAGAGTCGCTCGAAGCAAACAGTGTCATAAATAAAAAAAATGCACTGCCCGCTCGAATGCAACAATATCTTCGGTCTCTTTCGTCTGCGCCTGCGGTGTTTCCCTGGCCGCAGCGAACAAAGGACACGCGGCAAGGGGTGAAAAAAAAAAGGAAGCAATCGAAATTGCCTCGATAATATTGAACGACCGCGTGACACACACGCGTCTACGTGCACGATTGTATGCGACGCGTGCACCATACTGCACCGACGGTTGTTTTCCAACGTGCCGTTGACCTCGCGTCGCGCGTCCATCCGTTCCTCTGTTTGCGTGTACGTCGCCTGTGTTTGCGAGCAACGGTCTTACTTCCTCGATCAAGAAAACGACGAATCGTCGCGTTATCGGCTCGTCACGCTGATAACAATGGCGTCTAACGATGGTAATTTTGGCAGATTGGAAAACAATCAGCGGTTAGAAGTTTTTATCAGAAAATAGATCGCGTAGATACAGCCACGATGAAATCGGGATCCATCCTTCTCCTTGGGCGGTCCCGAGGCGAATGACGATCGAGGGGTGGAGGCTCCCTATATATAGGCCTATGGCGGACCCACCAATTACGCGGCAGAATTTGAATCGATATTCGTTCATCATCCATATTTCTCAGTTATAGACACTAAATTTTATAATATTTAATAATTAAAAATCGTATTATTTTGTTTCTAAATTATTATTAGAAAATCACTATATCGTAAATTTCCCTAGGAAATCCTGATTTTCTAGAAAACGTGTTAGAAATAAGGCAAACTCTTTTGAAATTGCATTTTAAACAGGCAATAAGTATGCCTCGCGAGTCGGTTGTTCAATTAAAGCGAACGATAAACAAGTCCGCGAGTTTACAATGTGAAAGGAGAAGCATCGGCCAAGTTTCTCTCCGGCCTTAATAACCAGGATAATTGGAAATTAAGGACGTCGTCTTATCGAGCGAGGCACAGTCGCTAGTGTAAGCCTCGGTGCACTGATAAATCCTTCCCCAAATTAAACAACCATGTTGATAAATCGAATTTGATTGAAGTTCATGAAACACTCTAATCGTCATCTCGACAATGGGTTACCGAAATTGAAAACTTTTTCCGACATTCGAGGAAACGCATAAATCAAAAGGGAACGACTTGTTTCGTCGAACGCGTAGTCGTGGAAATCAATCATCGAGTCTGTTCAATTCCGAAACCGGTTACATCGCGCGGTTGCTTCGAAGGTGAAACGAGGAAAACGAAGGAAAAACAGATCTCGAACAACGGAATGGACTTTAAATCGTTGCCCATTATTTTCACGTATCTTCGCTTGTGTACGCGAGGTCGATAATCTTGCCTATTCGACTGCGAGCGGAGAAAATATCATCCGCGTGAAAGTTTCCTTCTAATCGCGGATGCTCGTTCGCAGAGATGCAGTTTTTAAACGCGATCCACCGCTTTCTACCGTTTTCCTTTTAGACCTTGAAGAAGAAGAAGCCTCGAGAGGAAACAAGAATTCCGCGAAACTCTTCCACGATTCCCAGGATGGTCGTGAAACGTTCGTCCGTCGAAGGATTTCATGAAAAGCATACGTAGAAGGGTATAAAATAATTCATGAATCACTTTCAAACCCAACGGAATTGTCATTCTTACGAAAGGGAAGTTGGAAATCTTTCCTGGACGTCAAATTGGATTCGTCCGAAGAGTCGGCGACGCACGGTACTTAAACCGTAGGAAATTCAAACGTCCCGATAATGGGACGTGGCTTTCTACGGAATAGAAAATTCACATAATAAGCAAAAATGATATACTAACCGGGAGAAAGGAGTGTCACGAATTGTCTTTTTCTTCGTTAATTATCCAGAGAGAGGATCATTTTCGAAATACATAATACGACGTTGGAGGGTTCGTTACTTCCAATTGACCGACTGGCCCAATTTCTACCGATTTCTCCTGCTCAACCGAGCCATTGGAGATGCAACTTGCACTTCAACCGAAGCGTTTCCGATCGATCGCGAACTTCGTCTATTAGCTTAACTAGCACCTGTTGCCAGTCCACTCTGTTTAACATAATTATTTTTCATCTCGAGCTAAGAAAACAACAGACACGAGTCTGTAGAAAATGGTTTCATTTATTAATCTTCGTGGCGAATCGGTTTATCTGTCAAGGGCAGCGATGCAAAGGGATAAAATGGAACGACGTTAAGTACGGTCATGACTAAAACGTAGGATGACGAGTGAGTTCTAGCTGGCAATTAAGTCTCCTTCAGCGGATTCGCCGCTAATAAAACGGACTGGATGAAGTCGTTTCGCGGTGATCTGATAAAAAATCGCGACAAGCCCGCCGCGCCGGGGACAATTAATCCACGTCAGCTCCTGGTGCACCGAGTTCAACGACTGTCTTCGTTCTAACTCGTTGAAGGAGAAACTTGAAACGCGTTTCGTTTGAAAATTCGATCGAAGCGTTAAGAAAAATCGCGATTAATAAATAGAGAAAATACCTGTCGACCAAGAGTAGAATCGTGCAAGAATTCTCGTCCAGGTATCCAGCCACCATAGCAGACGTCTTCGTGTTCGTCTTGCTGCGAGATCGCGTTCTCCTGAAGAACGACGATTGACACACGCGATAGGAAATCGGCAAAGGCTATCCGTCTCTCGATGACCGAGTTCACAGCTTCGAGTCGCTTCGCGATCCACCGAATTCACGTAAATACTCGTTCCGAGGCTACCCACGCGATCAAAGTAACTAGGAAAATCCGTAGGCGTATATAGAAGGCATGGATGCTCGAGTACGCCACTGCACCAAGTTGCTGTTGGCCATCGAACGATCGATGCACCGTGTGCATTCCTCGCGTTATGCGTTTCCACCGCGAAATCGATTTTTCCCTCGACCGATCCGCTTGTGCTCGATCGGTACACTTCTTTCTTTTTTACTTTCCCCTACCAATATTATCCCTTCTTTCTTCCCTCGCTTCCTCGCCCACCACCTTCTTACCCGATCGAACACGGAGACAATCGCATGGGTGCTGGATATCCTTTTCGATTTTTCCCACCATAATTACCATAAACAGAATATGTATTTACCAAAATAGAAGCAACTGATCTTTCGACCGTCTAACCATGCTTCTGAATTACTTGAAACTTTACAACCACAGACCACTTGGAGTGACTTTCTTCGTAACACAGAGGATGCTGAACATCATCCTGCACTTTACGCAGCTGGGGAAAAAAAGTGCGGTGATACAAGCGAGCCGTCTGAATCGTCGGAGAAAGGAAAGGAAAAGGAAAAGGAAAATGGAACAGTGAGAAGCGTGGTTTAAAGACGGACAAGTGTGACTCGGGGCGGTGTGTACCAGCCTCGAAGAAAAGGGGCGACGCGACGCGGGGAGCAGATATAGAATGAGAGAAAAAAATGGAGAACTGGTCACGCCCGGCTCAGCCAGGCTTGGGTCTCGACAATCGCGACGTTTTCAGGGCGAAAAACCGACCCGGAACCCAAGTGTGAGCGCTGCAGCTCGCGACCAACCTCTCCCGGCTCTCTGCAACAGGCCACACGGAAGTGAACGGCGCTCTCCGTTCATTTTTCGGCCCAGAAAACGTTCCGGCGTGGGTGTCAGCCTGGATACCTCGTTCGATGCACTCTCGGCTAGGAGGCACGGTCACCTTCGTAGCAGCACGTGAACAGGTAAGCTCGTGTTTGCAGCTGCATCCAACCATCCCGTCTCTCCCTCTCCCTTCAACCTCTCCCCTTTACCTGTGTATCCAACAGACAGAGATAGGATACACGAGAGAGGCTCCTAACCACGACGACGACGACGACGATGTCGCTTTCCAACAACGGAACACATCTCGAGAGAATAAAGAAAGGAAGAGAGGAGAGGGTTTCTTGGATATCGGGCAACGATTCATAGGCAGATTTAGGTGGATATTGTTTCCGACCAGGCTGATGTGGGACGTTACCTGGTTAGAGAGCGTCCGGGTTCTTGTACCCTGAACAACCTCCATGATGATTTTTCAGCAACACGCGTGTGCTGCTTTCCGACTACCTGCGGATCGTGGGTGATCCGTGGCTTTCTATCAACATTGCCATTGATGTTTCATACAAAGGGTATTGCAGGATAAGATAGTCAAAAGTGTTCGTCAAGTTTCAACCCTGTATCTCAACCAGGAGGGTAGTTACAGGGTAAAATAGAAAAAGCAGTTTCTGCCATATTTTCCCAAGTTTTTCAGAATTTTCGGAAAAATAAAAAACGCAAAAAAAGTCGAAAAATTGAGATTTCAGGTAGAAGTGACTCGGTTAATATTAGGTTATTCTGATAAATTCTCAGGTAGCCTCGAACGGTGGATAATGAAATGAATCAATTACCAATGAATTAGCTTAAGCCTTTCAAACTCTTGACCAGATAATCGCTTTTATTTCGCTTCGTTTCATCGACTCGAGCTTCCAACTTTTATTCTCAGACGTCTTTCTATCCAATCAGCACGGCCCTTCCCGCGAGAATAGAACTCGTTGAAAAGTTCTGAACCGGTCGACTTCTGCTTTCCTGATCACACTTCCTTCCTTTCGACCGGCTTAATTAACGAACCCCAAACTTTTTCCGGTATTAACGCTTAATTCGCGGAACAATTAGCCCGACGTTGGTGCAAGCTCGATTTCAGAGACACTTTCGACGAAAATCTATCGATCGAAATGTGGTACATTTCTATTTCATATCCTGCGAAGCGCAGAGAATCAGGCGAGATCCGTGCTGAAATCGAACGATAAAGGAGCACTTTCTAACTATCGGGCTTCATTAGCGATTAGCTATTTAAACGAGCCCCGTAGCACATCTTCTCTGGTTGAAAGTGGCCGTCGCGTTCCACTTGCAAGGCAGATCGGTGACATGTAATTTTCTCCGCGATCCCGAGCCGCGATATTACTCGCCCGTCTTTAATTCGACAACCGAACCGTGTCCGTTCGTTTCCGACGAAACTAGTTCAGATTTTTACGCGGCACGGAAGAACGGTGACAACCGGCACCGGAACCAGAAGAGAAAACGATTTCCAACAGCTTTTCAATACACGCTCGAGGGAATCTCGGTGAAACGATCGATCCCTTCTCGCTACCAGATAATTACCCGATTCAAATTCGTTCATTTATCATCCTTGATACATGCAATTAGTTAACGATCGCCGTGCTACGCGGATGGTTGATCAATGACGGCCGGGTGTAGTCTCCCTTGGAGGATGAACAACGATATCTATGGAAACATCGCGATCCCAAAGATCACCGGCCGGCAAAAGGTAACGTTTTGCATAAGCCGCGGACTCGCTTCGATCACGAAGAAGGGGGCATCGCAAAAAACCGGCAGGACCGAGACGAAACAGGTTCCCGGTGGCGGATGGCGGGTTGCAACTTGCCACGAGTCTTCGTTCCGGCGCACGTGAGCAGGAAAGTGGTAAAAGCCACGACGGAATGCGCCTCGCAGCCTTGAACGCGGTTGCATTGCCGTGTCACGCGTTACATCTCGTATCGCCGACTCGCGATACGACATTACCTCTCCAACTGTCGCTGTCTAACCGCAGTCGCGACATTTAACGAGGGACCGCCCTGCTCGAAATTCTATGCTATTTCAGCGTAAATTCATCAAAAATAAGAACGAGTATTACAATTATACCTCCCTAATTGTCGCGAGCTAGGGTCAGTGTCTTGACATTTAGAGAGGCACTGTATAAATCTCCGACTATTTCTCCATATACCAGTTGGTTTATCCAGAAATCTCGGGAAATAATTTATCGAGGCTTCTCTCGGAGACGCGTCCCGTAATAAACCACGTCGGCGAGCATTCTCCTCGTGTTCTTTGTTTTCGCCACTCATAAAGCGTATGCAAAGTCGTCGGTTGTTTAGAAACACGTCCTCGCGATGAATTATCAATAGCGATTAATCGTCGACCGGGTACGATCGCTTCATTGAATCCAGAATCCTCCTTTTGCATTCTATCAAGCCTGCTGATCGAGTTTCGTCTCCCGTTTATTCTATCGATCCCCTTCGTCATTTTCTATTTTCTTCTTGATTAACAATTATGATAAGCGGAATTAGACGAACGGTATGTCAATGTTTACGACAGAGCTGTGACACGTGGCGCTACTATGTTGCAGTATCATCGCGATAGAGTATCTTTATGGGTTAATTACGAGATATCGATGTTCAAATACTTGAAATTCGAATGTTAGAATTATTGGAACAGTTTCTTCGACGATTTCGAATTTCTTTGGATGCGAAATTTTCGAGATACGATGAAACTAGGTTGCAGATGGGTGTGTCGAACACGTTGTTCGAAGAGATGATGCACGCGACTGCTTTCCCGCGACCGGCTCTATCCGGGATAGGAGAATTAATGCACGATCGAACGACGATATACCGATCGTGAATCTTGAGAGTCGATCAACGGTAATCGCCGGCCCTGATATATCGGGAACCCGTATCCTCCACTGGCTGGCGACTTTCTAATTTCGCGGGAAAACCGTCTCTACTCGTACGGAAGATACACGTGGAATCGAAGAGCGATAATTAATTAATAATTTTCTCTGTGCTTTCAAATTGATCTACGAATCGATTGAGAAACATTTGAAAAGCAAGCTCGAAAGCACGGTACGAGAGTCCGCGAACTTCGGCCCGTCTCGATATATTTATTTCTGGCCTCGGTTAGGGTTCTCTCTCTTTCTCTCTTTCCTTCTGGCGTAACGGCAGTAGTAGCGCTTCGGTAGTTGCACCCAAGTGCATTTCACCGAGATTACGGGTGTATTGACCCCGGCGTCACCCCCTCGTCGCCCTTCCGCCACTTTCCTTCGGCTGCATCTCCTCTCCAGCCGTTTTCTGCCTCCTCCGACCGGAGGTCGCCGACGACCATGTCCCCCACCAAAAGCCCTTCCCTCCTTTACCTCTTCCTCTCCTCTCCGAGCAGACTCCGTCGCTCCCTCTGTTTCCCATCCCTCCTCGCCCTGCACCCATTAACCGTCTCTATTCCTCGTTTCGTCCATTTCAAAAACATTATATTTTTCATTTACCCCGGGAATGAAAATTGGAGAAATTATAAAATTTGCAAATTATTACATCGTAGTATCGATTTCTATCGAAGAATATTCGCCAGACGATGATTTTTCCGCGGAACTCGTTCTAGCCGAAGGGTAAAGTGCAGCATCGCGTCGCGTCGACTCGTCACCCGTTATCACCGACGAGATGACGTCCCCCCGAGAGGGTTGGATCGTTAGGGATGTCGGTGTTTTCACCGTCTACCCGATTCTTCTCTTCCTACGCTCGTTCTTTCCGTCACTTTCTATTCGCACCCTCCGCAGCAGGAAGAAGCTCGAGAGCTTTCGAAGGGCGCGACGAGCGAGGGTCAAGGTATTCGAGCGAGTTGCCTCGCGACTTGGAGGGTCGATGTTCCTCGCGTTCGCGGGATTGATCGTGAATAATAAAAAAGAAAGAAGGAAAGAAAGAGGAGAGAACCGGGGTTGATTTCGAGCCGCTGCAAGTTGAAGAAGGTCATGGTACTCGGATTCCCGAGTATCTTATTCAGAAATCATTTTAATTATCCCTATCCTATGTTCGCTCATGTAAATT
Organism: Osmia bicornis bicornis; assembly: GCF_907164935.1. Lineage (NCBI taxonomy): Eukaryota > Metazoa > Arthropoda > Insecta > Hymenoptera > Megachilidae > Osmia > Osmia bicornis. The sequence continues at coordinate 7,590,240 of NC_060227.1, forward strand.
TCAATTATTGCGAGACTCTGACAGATCGCGAGTTGCGCGAAGATTTCCGCGAGCGAATCCACTAGGCTTGTAGTAAGCGAAGCGGTTGCAAAACGGATCGCGGGCTGAAACGATCCCCCCTTTTGGTTGGGTCAGCAGCCGCACGCAGCGCGAAGTGAAAGTAACATTCTAGACACGTGATGCGGCATCACGCTGCACACACCGCGGAAAAATGCACCGCACTGCACCTGTGTGCACCGGTCAACGGCGACACGTGTTCACCGTGCACGCTCGCGATTCCATTCGACTGAAAACGTTCCTTCAACCCTTTCTCTCGCGGCACGAGTCGGATAGTGAAATTCCCGAAAGGATCTAAATTCAATCTAAATTCATTCTAACCCATCGGGATCGTGCTAACAATAAGATAACGCTTCCGGTCACTTCGTCACTGACCGTTCCAGCCAGGTCCTCGTCTAAGAAGCTCAGTAATTTCCTAACGAACCGCGAACGGATTCGTTGCTCGAGCAACCGGCATGATTTATAGCGGCTTCCACGCGTTTATGGACAGCGACGGGCAGAACGTTAGCCAAGGGTTTCGCTCTCGATGGTTCGCGTTGCCGAGGTAGATGGGCGCAAGGACCCCGGACTCGCAAGGCTCCGAAGCCGGTGAACACGACTCGGCTGGAAGACTAGGATTGCAGAGGGGCTAAGGGCCTTCCACGAGACTCGCTCGCTCGCTCGCACGCCAGACAGACCCATAAAACGCTTTATATTCTTGCTCGCGAACGCCAGGCTATATACCGCGAGACTTTTCTAAGCTCGCACGGCCGAAAGGGAATAATAAAAGCGTCCTGCTGCACGACCGTGTCTGCGAGTAACGCTCCTTTCTTCGACTGCATAATATTTTCAGACTAGACGTCTACGAACGCTTTTTTAGTCGTAATTCATCGTTTCTTTAATTTTCGATATTTTTCAGAGACGAATAATTTTCCAAGTTTGCGAATAATGTTGGGAGATGGGTAAAGGTTTCGTAGAGAGGAGACGCGTCGCGTTTTCAACGAGCGCTTGAAAACGCGACTGTAGACTATTCTTTCGCCTCGCCGAGTCTGTCCTTCTTCTTCGACTCCGTTCTCTTCTTCCTAGTCCAAGGTGGAGGAGGTTGTTGCACCCTCCTCGAGCATTGTGCATGCGTGCACGACGAGGGTGCCTAGCCCCCTCATCCTCTACTCTGTATGCAACCCGTCTCTCCTCTCCGCTACTGCAATGACACGCGCGCGCGCACATACAGCTTCGTGTGCAGAGGCATCATAGCGGAAGAATTCAGGATTATCGATCGGTATCTCGCCTGAAGAGGTCCTGATCTCGTTTCCAAGAATTTCTTTGAAAAATTCACGCTTTGCGAATTCGAACGTTTAATAAGATAACGTTCGAAGAAGTAATTGAGAAGCAACGAAGGATCAGCGCGACACGAATGGAACACACAGGATACGATTCACATTAAGGTCTCGTAGAGCAACGAGCCTGTCGATAAGGTATGCGACTCGCATATATCCGTGAATCGTAGGAAGTTCTCGTAGCTTTTTCTTTTTGTCGCTTGCATAGGCATAGCTACGATCGAACAAGGAGAAGGTGTCGCTGACCCGTCATCGAATTGATCGGCCTGTTAATTAGCCGTGTCAGAATCCGACACCGTATCCGCGCCAGCACCTTTCTAATCTGCATGATAAAGGAGCGGCGTAAATTAAACGACGATAAAGAGCGTGGTAGTCGTGCGAGGCCCATTATGTCCCCCCCTCCGTGAGTCATACGATTCTTATCGATTATCGTGTCGCTTTGCTAATGGAATTAATGAATATTTCACGCCGCTCCTATAATCCTTCCTGCTCTCTCTCTCTCTCTTCTAATTCTTCCGCCCTGACAATTCTTCCGGCTGATAATAATTTCCGATCGATTTGAAATTCTCCTTTCAGAATACCGTGAATTGCCGGGTGGGCGTTGAAAATTTCACTGTTGAAAGATAAAAGAAATTGAAGAGAAAGATGGAAAGGCACGTCAGGGTCGACGACCTTGCATTAGGTCGCAGCCTTGACATCGTTTCGAGGAAACCTCTCGATACGACACGCCACTGATCGTTAAAAACCTAGACCAACTGCATCTATTAATCGTACACGTCTACCTACTCGTTTGTTCTCGCTGAGGTTCACGTTGGAATCAATATTACAGTGGGTGATCAAATTATTAGAGCCACGGTATGAAGAATAGGTTTCTCGTGTTTGGAGCCACAATTTTAAGGCATTTTTTATTTCTAGCCGATACTTCTATCAAACGTTCAATCAATTGACGTTTATTACTAATAATAAATGTTCCCACTAATCGTCGATGGGGTTGGGGTCCGGAAAATTTCCAAGCCAGTCAACAACTTTCACTTTTCTCAACTGTGTATAACTTTACAAGCATCGATACATCACAAAACAATAACAAAAACTTTGTTTAATTAGCTTTTCATTTAAAAATTAATATTTTAGTAAAATCGTCAATTTATGCGGGCGGCTCTAATAATTCGATCACCCATTGCAACTAAATAATTTTACCTTGATTCTCTTGATAGACCGGTAGAGTTGCCAGTTTATAAGATTCTTACCTGAAAACAGAAAAACGAACGTAGAATTAATTACCTGTGCAAAGATGCACCCTCTCGTGATAATTAACCCAAGAATTTTCGAGAAGTCTCCTCGATATTTTCGAATCCTTCCGTACTTCTAGCCCCTGCGAAGCTTAGAAAGTCGAGAAAGGGTTAAATTCACGATCGCGACGAGCATCGAGAGAAGGCAATCGACTCGGTTAACGAGACGCGTGAAATTCTTCCTTTCAGGGTACATACAACAGGCTAGGTCTACTCTCTCTCTGGAGATCGAGAAAAGAGAGATTGTCCAACGATTTAGATAAACATCGAGCTTGTAGGTAGCGAGGAGTAGGTATAGTCCGCATAAATCAACGGCAGCACGGTCACGCGTTCGACACAAATTATCCTTGTTCACGGTACACGTGATACGATGGAGAACGCAGACGGAAAACAGCGTAGCCAGGCTTTGATGGCTGATTTCCCAATCTCTTGGACGGTAAATGCTATTCGAGAGAGGCACAGCCTCTCACGGTGACTCATTGCCAGTTATCACGAAACTGCCAACAGGCCGATCGGCTTGGAAAGGTTCAATGCACTTTCCCGTTGTTTTCGCGGCCCCGGTAAACAGTCGAGAGCGGACCGAGGTTTCTTTCACCTCGTTCCTTGGGAAACGTTGCTCTCCCGTCGACCAGGGGAGACGCTAAGAGAGTGGCGTCTATCACCTCTCCGTGATCGCCTATTTTCTCTTCCACCAGAGAGATCATCTCGCTTTATCGTAGAAAATTCATTTTTCTTTCTAATCGAACCAACTCGCTTTGCTTTCGACGAAGCGCGAGTTATTAAAATACCAAAGGGTGCTACCGTGTTTCCTGGTAGTTTTCAGTGACGTTTCACCAGAAAGGGTTGCGTTATGTTACGCGACACGAAAATCACGTTTACACGCTTTTATGACACGCGTAGCCGATAACGAGCTCGCTACGTGACTAAATCACGAGCCACGACCACGTAAGGGAACTTAACTCGTAAACGTATACTTAAAAGTATAAAAGAATTTGCTTCGTAAATGTGATACGTTAACTCTGATATAAACGTTGGATGAAATTAGGGTTAAAAGGGTCAGTCGGTAAAGGATGCTTGCTTTCCAGTGAAAGAAACCAAGGACGGATGTGCACTGGCCCACATTTTAACCGGCCACTGCACATCCCACCCCTTCGAACATGTTCCAGCAACTTGCTCGAAGGAACACGAACCGCGACCCGGTGATCGTTCGACCCAAGGGTCCACTCTCCCATTTCCATGGTTTCTCTATTCTGCTGAGAGAAATCGATCGATACATATGTATATCTATTTTCTTCTCTTTCTATGGTAGAAGAGATAGATTTTTCAAAGAGCAGAAAAAAGAAAACGTTGAAGGAGCTGCAGAAGGTAAATCGAAGGTGGTTCAGATCCGGTGTCAACGACTGAAACAAACCCCCATGAGCTTTCTGCGCTAATAGATACTATATTACAGCCATAACGAGAAAGGAATCGTGGCCGCGAGACCGTTTCAATTTTACGGCCGTCCCTATTCTTCACGGCTATCGTATTTATGGTGCACCATACAAGAAACACAACTCAAAGAAGCCCGTTGTGTGTCCGATCCTTGCAGACCATAAATAATTTCAATCGCTTGAATTCCGTCTGATTTATAGTTAATTCAACCGTACGCAGAAAACTTGCTTTACTATGCTCTAATAGCGTTTCAACATTTCGTATTTGATGCTTGAAAGATAATAAATTTTTGTATAGATTCTAAATAATCTCGATACTTTATTCCCAATCGATCTATATCGATACGAAATATCGATGCGATTCAGAACCTATGCCCGTCATTACTTTCGAATGACCGAATCTCCTACGAGGCAACATCATCTCCGTAGCCAATTATTATACAATGGTCTCATTGTCCGGTACGGATGGACGGTCCGTTATTGGCCGCCGATAGAGGTTATCACTGGCGAACGTGCTATTGCCGCGTTCTATACGCGTAGCTGTGGCGCAAGAAATGCATACACGTACATAGACTAGCAGAAATTCACGTATACCCAGGGGTCTGTGAACTCGCAGATACAATCTCCCTGGGCACGCTATCTATCTATCTGCTGGCTGGCGAGAGAGCCGGCCTGCCTCACATACCTCCCGTCCTACGTAACGTAAAAACGCGTCCCGACACGCGTGTACAACAGAAAATATACACGGCTTGGCCTCTATTCAACGGCCCCTGGACGCTGATATCAGCGAGCCGGCCGTCAGCCCGGCTCGTGCCTACCGGTACACCTCCATCTTTTTCCACCGATCCTGGATAAATCAGCATACTGACCTGCTGCCGCAACGTCGGCTGCCTTTTTCAACGCTCATTTTCGACGTATAAACGTCCATTCACAGCACGATGCCAATTGAATTATGAACGCTCGCAAGAGTTCAATACCTTGGCCCGGATTCTACGCGTCGGGCCTTAATTCCAACAAGAGCGTCTTCTTTCAAAATTCTTCGTTTATTTTTTAAAATATTTCTCATTTTTATATCGGGGGGCCAACTTCACACGGATTGCTGTCACAGCTTTCGATTCATTTCAATTCCGTCGATCGATTCCTCCTGCAGGATATGGTAAACATCCCTAGAGGGGAAAAGGGATGAAAATGTGATCGTAAGACGGGGCGAGGACGCGACTAGCCGGAAAGAAAAAGCTTCTACCTCGGCTGCTGGTGCAATTTAATCGGGGAGATCAGGTAGATCAGCTGGCGAAGGTAGAAGAGGAGTCTGGGGTGGATGTTGGCTCGGTCGGTCGCGGCGCGGATATCGACCCCAAGTTCATCGACCTTTCTCTCCGCCACCCATCGACCCCTCCACCTGACAACCGCCGCCATCCCTCGTCTGCTAGCCCTCCCTCTTCTTCCACTCTCTCTACGTCCGGCTACCGACCCCCACCCCGTACCCTACTCTTCGCTCGCTCTCCGCCACCCCGGACAACCAGCAGCTCTCAACCCTACCAGATGTCCTCAACCCGCGCCACCCTTCATCGATCCACCCCCCCGCGGTAATTCAGCATCCACTGTTCAAACTCGCCTGTTCCATGGATTTCGATGAACGATGGGAATTTTAGTGGAAGCGATCTCGAAGAGATCAAGCGATTTCCGTTCTTCTAATTTTTCATCCCACCGATTCAGACACGTATTTCTATGCACAATTAAATACCAGGACTCGGTATTATTCTTGTAAATTTTCGACTGATCGACGCTAACGAACCCGTTCGTTACAGAGAAAGGATCAACCGGCTCGATTTACCAACCGATCTTTATAACAACTTATGAAAGCAATTTCAGTTACGGAGGATTAATGATTCTATTTCGGAGAGAGGTGATTGCCGCGGAGTTTAACCGGGTCAGTTTACGGTGATTTTTGGCGAGGATTGTTTCGCCGTCTCGTTAGAAGGCAATTCGCGAACGCTCGCGGCTTACGGTTAGCGTTTAAACGCTAATAGCCAGCTGGTACTAGTCGGTCGTGCTTGTAAAACGCATAAAAGTGAAATTGTTAGGGGGGAGCTTTTCGTTCACCGAGTTCGCATCCTTTAAGTTGGCTCGTGCAATCAAAGTTTACGAGCATCGTGTCTACTTGCCAACATCCCCACCCTCCTCTGGACACAGTTTGAAACACCCTTATTGTCCTGCTACCTTTTTCAGCTGGAAATTTTCCCTCCAAACTACGCGATCCGTGAAATTCTACGAAACTGGAGTTTCTAAAGTTTCTGCCTCGTTTCACTCGCTATTTCCCTTCGAAAAAGGAGAAGAGAAAATTTGTTAAATTCACGATTATTCGACGAATTTGATCGCTTGTTCGATATACGGGACGAATGTCGACGGGTAATTAAATTTATAGAGTAATATCATCGATATCGCGGCGAGTAATATTATCGAGGCGCATGTAAATGGAAACACGATATCAGTTAACGATACCGACTGCAATGCATATGCAATTCTCATTACGGCTACATTAAGCTTGATTCAATTATACGATCCACCGATTGCGTAACGAATGAACGCACGAAAATCATAGACATAATGATTCGGTGCTAAAGACCATGAATCACCAGAGATTTGCATAACGGAGCGAAATGTTAGAAAAATCTGAAAACCGTCTGGACTGTTTATTATTTTAATAAAGCAATGACTCGAGTATGAAATTCTAAGAAATATGCTAATACACCGTACGCCTGGATGCTTAATTTACTACGATAGGCGTTTTCTACTCTTTAATGTATCATTAAACCAAATAGCATAGAATTATCCCGCACATATTCTTAACTGCTCTCCCCGTATAAACCGATCATTTATTAAGCATATACAGTAGTTCACGAAAGTATTCGGACACCATTTATAAAATTGGACCAAATGATTCAAGATTTTCTGAGAAGCTATACAAATTAATTTAAAAAAAACCTTAAGTCGTTTGGTCCAATTTTTTTATGAGGTATTCTGTTTTAGAACATCTTAGAACATAATCAAATTTCCACCAAAGCGAAAGATTTTCGCGAGTCGTTCTCGATCAATTACCGATAAATCACGTAGCGCTACGTTTAGCCGGGTTAACTTATCGACCATGAGGCGTAATAATTCCGAGACGTAGGGTAATTCATTTTCCAGCAATTAAACGGTTGAATACGAAATCACGCGGCGCGCGATTCGACTTCGGCCGCCGCGGCGATTTTTCCGATCTCGATCGTTCGCGATCGATTAGAAGGCAATCTCGCAACGGTGCACGAGACAGTCTCGTGCCGTGGAAAGGGGACGGCGGTGATTTCGCAGCCGAGTGTCGCGCGAAATTCGCGGCTTATTAGAGGTTAAACTCGTTACGAAACGCCTCTCAATGTTTCTCACGTTTACCTCGGTGCAACGAACAATTACGTAACACGGCAAAGCGAACCACCAGTACCTACGAAACCGTGTTTGCATTTCAAAGGAACGCGTACAGGTACGCTTCTAGAAATTTCAAAATTTCTTACGAATCAGCTAAGAAATTAAAAAGAGAAGAGTTAAATTTAAATACTTTCATAAATGTAAAAAACGTGTAAATCACTTTATTTAGTGTCCAATTACGAATCTGTGTATTTCAATTGTAATTCTTCGTAATATATATTCAAAATTTGTGATAATATGTGTTACTTTTGACCCCGTTACACGATTCGAAAAAACGGTACTGTTACGGCGGATAATTTTCGGCTCCTTTCGTTCAGCAATTCCGTGAACGCAACAGTACCGTCGAGTCGGGGAAAGGATTTCAATTTGGAGGATGTATGAAACAGAGAGAATTGAACGACAAAGTCGGTCGAGTTCCGACAAGTGTCTACCGGTTCGCGTGAGAACCACCGTCCAAAAACGACCCACGGCCCTCCTCTAATAATATGCCATGGCAGCGTGTAACATTACCGGCAAACACGGTAATTTACCGAAAGCGGCCTTACCGGATGACCGCAACAATTTCGTTAGCCGTGCAAAAAGCTTGCCGAAACCGTCCTCGAGCGGTTGCACAGTCAATCGTTATGCCGTGTGCTTCTTTTCACGGGGGACCGTCCCTTTTCTTCGGCCACCACTCCCACAGTGTACGTCGGTTATTATTTAACCCGTTTCGGTGATCGACGAAACCGTTGCTGCCGAGTGAAAGCGTTTCTCGAGAGGGCACGAAAGGAGATAGTTAAATTAAGGTCCAAGTGAAAAACAAAATAATATTAGCTCTAATTTTAATTAATTAAACCCATCCTTAATTAAACCAATTTCCTTAATTTCTGATAACCACTTCGACCCTGATTAGGAGCACCCTTCAATTTTCTATTTTTCACCGATTTCTAAGGTATTAATTAACTTCGGAGCAGTGACCTGCGCGTATCCCGTGGGAGACGGGTCCAGATGCCCCGTTAGAGGAGAGGTAGGCTAGATCAGCGATCCGAGGGCCTATAGACGTCGGGACGCTACCCGGTCGATACAAGCAACCAGACTAGGAAGTAAACCCGGCCATCAACCTCTGCCTACCACCCATCACCCGTCCACCTCGCCGGCAAGAACTCCCCCCGGATCTCTGAAATTCACCGGGTGCAACGACCTCGTCCCCGACTGAAATTTGGATCCTCTGCCATCGCGTTAGCTAATTATACCGGCGACAAGCTTCACTTACGTTTCCTTACATTCCCTCAAGATCTACCGGAAGGGTGGATGCTGCACCCACGCGTTAACCCTTCGACACCTTCCGTACTGTTCATCGAACGATACAACTTTAATCAACCGACGAGTTTTCGTTTGACGAAAGGCTAAAGAAAGTACAACGATCCTTTAAGGAAATTTATGAAACGATGAATCTGTGATGCAAACCGAATGCATTGGAATTAAAATCAATGTTAGCAAAATAAATTTCGAGTATTTTTAGAAAGGATTTTTTTTTTTACCATTTAACAAGCTAAACAGGGCAATCGGGTGCATTAGACGGGATCGGTGAGTTACTGACCTTAAAGAATGCATCGTGCCTTTTATTTATGCATAACCGAGTTCGCGCACGAGGTAAATTTTAATGCGATACGACAGTGTGGCCAGCGATTCCGAAGAAAGGATCTGTGCCAAGGTAATCGAAATGGAATGCCACCCGGTTGATCCTCTTTTTTTTAATTTCTTTTTAATCCTTCCTATTTTTCTCCTCTACTCGGTTCGATCTGGACCCGACACTCGGGTCAGAAAGGAACGCTTTTCGATGTTACACAAGGAATCGAATTTTTTCGAATACACATCCGTTTAATCTATCAAGGATTCAATTAGGATAATTGATTTACGCTTCGACGGGAGACATCGGTCAATCCGTACGATTTGTATAATGATCGTGACGCGTGTTGCACCTTGGATCTGACTGTTTAATGAGACGAGCCATTCCGTTATGGAAATGTTGGATTATTGATTTGCCAGGGCGTTGGCGTTCTTTTTTTTTTCTCCTTTTAATTGCGCACACATACGTCGAAGAACGGCACACGAAGCCGCTTAGAAACCTCACCTTGGATACGGTTCGCGATGATCCAAGGCAGAAGGTGATCTCACTCGTTTCCAACTTTCTCGAAACCTGCTGTACCAAGATTCTCGGTAAACGTACACAAGTCATACACGCAAGCCTTTCTCCAAATTTCTCGTGTAACTACGAATCGACGAGTGCTGCTATTTACAGATACCGACTGTCGGATTATTTTTCGAATTATACAGTGGAAAAAGCGTTCATTGACGAACTCCGTCCATCCTCGAATCGTACTATTTGCATCGTCTGTTACTTCACACCTGCGCAAACAACTCCTTCGTTCGCTATCTAATCGTTTCGTTTTTGCAATTGACCTCCGACAACGTCGAGCCGTCTCTGAAATTTTGATAAGCAACCAATTACGCGATCCATCGCGCTGACGTATGGTTATTCAAAGATGCAAATGTGCAGTTTCTGCGGCTGACCGTACGCCAGCTCGCCTCGCGACGGCTACCGCCAACGCGCACTCGAACGCGAGTGCCACTGCGAGTGCGTCCCACTTTTCTTCGCGGTCGGAATTTTATTCGCGGCCTTTCGAGCGCCGTAGGCTACCACCGCGAGAGACGGTATGTCGCGTCCCCTTGATACGGTAAATCTACGATCCAACTTATCCTACACCGACACCGTTTCGTGATACGGACAATGATACTTCCAAATAAATTCAATTAAAAGGTATGACCGGATAAGGTGGTCGAAAGTGTCTCTAAACCAAATTCAACGATCATAATTTTCAATTCGGTTTTGAATAGAACTATCGACGCTTGATGCACACTAATCTTTAAGTTAAAAATAATGTAGAAAATTGAATAGATAAAACTGTACATCCAAGAAGTGTATCTTCACGCCTACGTAATTCAACGTTACAACACGGTTCTTGTCGCGTTAATTTATGGCGCAGATAGTGTACTTGCGACAACCTGTGTCGACGAAATTAGCAACACCGCAGGGTATTTCGAAAAACGGGCAAAGTTCTTTTTCCTCCGATTGCCTCCTCGACGCAGAGATAAGAGAATAATAAAGTACAATACTCTGAAATAGATAGTTGAATTGGCGCATTTTCTTTCTTGCTGGATTCGGAGAAGATAGGTGAAAACGCGGATTAATTCGCTGTCGATATTAATTTCGTCGATCCTAATTATCCCGGGTGCACCCTGTTCCACTTATTGGCTACATTCGTCAACAGGAACGTTACACGGAACAGAGCGCATCAGTCACCTACGTGCTCGACAGCTGTTTCGTGTAATTCTGCCTCGAATCCTCGCGAGATCAACGTATGTAATTGGGAACGACTTCCGCGTTAGCCAGAACACGCTTCAACGCAGCCAAGTTACCGGACTTTTAATAAACATAAATTTCCACCGGGTTGAAACTCGTAGTCTTCGTTGATTCAAAGTTGACCGATCGAATCGTATTAACGCGCGCGAAGCGGTACTTTGATGATTTTGCTCTAGTTTCCTGGTAGACGGAGGTTCAACGTTTTCCAGATAGAAAAAGAGAAAAAGACGGTTTGCACGGTTACGTTTGTCTGCTAGCGCGCTCGACAGTCTGCAAAAGTCTTATCTGTTGAATAGCTTCAATATTTGCCACGAAGGAAAGTCGAGCCGGCGAATAAACCGTTCATTGTGTTCCCGATAAAATAACGTCACGGTTCGCGGATTCTGCCACCGATCGCGAAAAAAATTCGACGCTGGCTAATTCAGCTGTAGAATCCTCCGAGGGATCGATTGGAAATCCAACGGTCTTGCGAATATTTGCTAAGTCAAGAATGCTATCTTATGTATTCTGCGTCTGTATATTCTCTATGATAAATCGCGTTAGGAGAGGAAAATTTCTTTCAATTTTTCCTATTCCCTCGGTGTTGGAAATGTCAAGCGATAAAATGGATGGAATTACAATTCCTTTTACCGGAAGCCGCAAAACGGTTAATAACACACTCGAAATTTGGATTTTTTCAAAAAAAGAACCGTTCATTACCGACAAAAATGGTTATTCGAAAGACTAAATCGAAATGAATCGATTCGGTCGCAGCTATTCACCGTTTCCAGTCCCGAGGATCGCAAGAATCTCGACAATTGCAGTTGCACGCGGCGTCGATCCAAAGTCTCGATCAACAGCCGCGAGTCTCGATTCGACGTTCCATACGAGGAACGTCCAATAGGCACACAGTATCTACACGTTGCCAAGGAAGGAAGGTTACCGCGAAGCTGATCCCGGGGAACCCTGAACGCGTTTTCAACGCGGCAATTGCAACGCGTCTCGCGTAAATTGTGTTCCAATTTTCACGAGATAATTACCATCCGAATATTAGCCCGTCGTTTCGGCTACCGGTACATCCCTGATGAATGGAGATTCGAAAGACGAGTAGGCCAGTTACTTAACCCTTTGAAGAAAACGTCGGTCGGACAATGAGTGGCGCATCGTAAGGAGAAAAAGAGAGAGGAGAGGCTGGCACGTGAGAGAGCCTCGGTATATAGGAGTACGTTCGGTTCGAACAGGAGTGGTTGGCCACCCCTGGCCTGGATACCGCCGCGTGTTGTTCACCTCCGTGTGAAAGTACTCGCTGCACGCACACGATGCAACACGCACAAGCTTCTGCATCGATTCGCTCGTGCGTACACCTATGCAACGGGTGGCCCGTCTCCTTCTTTCTCCTCTTTTCTTCCCTTCCACCCTCGAAACCTTTGCGATCATTCCAAATAGCGGAAAGTGAAAGAGAAAGAGAAGCTGATGACCAGTGTCGCGTTAACATAAAATAAATGTTTATAGTTGAAAATTCGTCAGAGATGAAAGAACGGAACGACTCCCCGTTGTCCCAGGTCCTGGGAATATTTTCGGACAGTGGATGCTTCGATGACGCAGCCCGCTTCTTGTTTGGTCATCTTTCGAGAAATCTTTCGCAAGTTTAACGATCGAGACCTGACGTATACACCAGGTAGAACGAAGATGCGTTCGACGATCGTGGATGTTGAGGATAGAAAAGGCACGGAAATGGTAGTCGTGGATCGAAGCATAGGTGTTTGTGTTTTCTCTTATTTTCTTCTACCTGGAAGTCACTTTTTCTTTCTATCCGTGCTTTCACTGCTCTTCTACCGTTTACCCGTTTTACTTTCCTGCCTCGTTCTACTATCTCACTTATTCCACTTTTCTTTCTTATCCTCCGTCTACTCTCTCTTTCCTTCTGTACTTTCTTTAACCAGCCTTCCTCGACCTCGCTCTCTTCGTTTTCCTTCAACCCCGTTCCATCTGTGCAGAAGAATCCTTATCGATTCCTAACCAACAACCAAAATTTCATCCATCACCCAACGAAATCGTATCGATCGTTCATCGAACTCCTCTTCGCGGATCCTCTGTCTCTGCGGATTCGCATTTTCGTAGCTGTTCGTGTTACCACGCGACACGACACGAAAGGACCGCACATAGGAACGGACTGATGGTACCGTTACCAGGCGGAATGGCAGTGTGGCAGTGTGTTAGCCGCGCAGGATCACGTAGGTAGGTTGCTGGGTATACCGAAGGCGGTCTCAGCCGCGTGTTGTAGGTGTAGGTATACCGGTGAACAAGCTAGCAGCACGAGGACGAGAATGGACCGCGGACGAACGGAGCGAACCACGAGGAAGAGGACGCGACTCTTGGAAGATCTACTGCAATCTTCTCGTAGCTAGGACGAGCAACCAGCTGCTCGTAGGTAGTCGGGAACCTGTCCCTACAAATCTTTATAACCGCTACCGACGTCGTCCACCTTCCTCCTTCAGCCTATGCCTTTCGCAGACGATGCGACGGTGTCTGTAATATATCAGCCCTCCCCCCCGAGTTCTTCCTAGTCCTTATGATATTACGAGGACCAAAGACCTGGAAGGACAATGGACTTCCGGGGGTCCGGCACCCTAGCTCCTCTATATTCAATCTTTTCCTCGCTTCGATTAGCATCTCACTGTTTCTTTGTTTGAAAATTCAAACTTTCCAAGCGCTCATCTCGGAAATTCATCGCGGGATTATTTATTTGTTTCGACACCGAGCGAGCCTGTTATCTAAACAGTTATCGTGTACGTGGTAATAAATTTCTCGGCTTCTCCGAGGAGCAGACAAGAAACATCGGATATATCGATGGCGTAGCGGGTGAAAAAGTGGGTCAGACGTGTCCAGCGCAGAGGAATGTCAAAAATCAGCATTTGCAATTCGAGCAAGCACCGTTAACTCCTCTCTCTCTCTCTCTCTCTCTCTTTGATTCCTTCAATTACGCGCGAACGGTGTCGGATATTCGGGGATAATTGCGTAATCCTTCGTCGATACTTCCGCGTTTTCGAAGCAGACTCGTAAACGAATTCCCCGGACCGATTGCATACTCGTCAAACATTCGCTCCGATATTCTAATTTCGTAATCCACGAATTAAACGCTTTATCAGCAATCGAATTCGCCATCGCGATTCGATGACATAAAGAGGTATTGCAAAATAACACTCGGGACGTATCGATTTCAAGCTTAAAGTTCAACGAAAACTACCACGTAAGCATTTGCAGCTTAATGTTATTCGAACGTCGAAACGGCCGACTCGAACGACAGGAGTCAACCAACTGTAAAATTGTTATTACTTGATAAATTATATTCGTGATAGCGTTTCTTTTTTTTTCTTCTTTCTGTATATATATATATATATATATATTTCTGCTCGACGAACAACAACCGGCTTCGATAAGCTCCACGACAGCCTTAACATCGTTCCAACCTGATACCTCCGACCTGAAACCACTTTCACCCTTCGAAAGTTCTCCGTCGAATGGATCCAAAGCGATTATCAATGTTCACCACGCGTTTATTCGCCTTTTCAATTGTCATCTCGAACGACAAGAGGAAAAGAACGTCGGTCAAAAGCCTGACCCGAAGACGATAAATAAATATTAAGCTCGGTCTAATCGGCTGATGGCGGTTATCCTTGATAGCGATGGCACTCGAACGGTATCGAGACACTCGAAGTGAAAATTAAACAAATTTTTTCATAATCGTTTTCATAAATCGAGCTCGAATAATCATTTATACAGCACCGTTTTAATTAATTAAAAATTGAAATGTACCGGTGGACGGGTATAAGAGAGTGGAATCTATCTGAAATTCCCATCGCTAGCTGTCGATGATTCCTTCATAGCCGTGACAGATACGAATGAAAATAAACGAGTAGCGAAACGGGGAAGAGCAGACTGACACCGTGACTGGCATTGTCCCATTGCTACCGGCGCGGCGGCCGTTTCTGCCTGGACGACGTTAAAAGACAATTAATCTGAATAACTCAGCCTAGACCCGACTGTGTCCCACATTTCGTGATGGTGCAGCCGTACACGCTCGTTCGAATCGTGCCAAATGCAATCGATGGGAAATATACACGTATCTATGATTCGAAGAGGAGTGTAGTTGGACGTTTAATTAAAGAATAATTATGCAAAAGTTTGCAGTGTCTCTAAGGCTCATCTTTCGCAATGAGATATTAAAAGCGATTAACAGTTATCTCATCGAATCGACATGAAACAATGGCGAAACAGAAAATCAACCGCAACCATCGCGATGTATTTCTATCGATGACTCCACGGAATCGATTATGTCCGAGAGAGAGAAGAACACTTCCGCGGGGAGTCCATCAGTTGGCGAACGGACAACACTGTTCTCCTTGATGATATATAATTCTAATATTTTTCTAAACCCCTGACATAAAGAAAATTTCTGTAATCTGATCCATGCGAAATGAATAACAAAATCTGAATATAAAAAGAAATGATACGGCCGGTGATACTCGACCAGCCTTAAAATCAAAGATTGACCAGCAGAAGAAATAAAAAAGAGGACACGGTTGTAAAACGCTGTTAGCCGATCGAACGTAGAAACTCGAAACGCATAATGAGCCTGGTATAGGAGGAAAAAATAAAGAGGGAAAGATTTATCCGAGATTCCAGGACAGGGTGAGGAGAAAGCCACCCTGCGAGAATGGGCCTAGACCACAGCTGGGTTTGCCTCGAAATAAAAACTGTTAGCGAGATAAGAGGCGCGTTTGTACAAGCGGGAATCGCGAAGCGTGGGCGTGGAATCGAGCGGACTAGTCCGCTTGGCTAGTCTGGCCACGATCTCGTGGAGCCGAGCCAAAAAGCCGGGTCGAGTTCTTGTTCCTGGCCAAACATCGCCTTCCTTCGAGTAACCGGCTGCTAACGATGCCCATTCAATCCTATGTTTCAAAAATTTTTCAAACTTTGTCGACGCATCGTTGTGTAAGTCTGGGTCACGATTCGCCCGAACGCCATTGTTGAAAATAGACGAAAATCAAAGTAAATGCGAGGGTAAACATCGAACCGCGAGTAGTGCTCGAGATGTCCATCTAGGGATCCCTAGATTCTTGAATTCCTAGGGATCCCTAGATGGTTATGAGGATTTATTGCTCCTGGGGAACACTAAAAGAATGATCTCAGTGATAGAATTCGTTATGACCATCTAGGGATCCCTAGATTCTTAAATTCTATCACCGAGATCTTTCTTTTCGTATTCCCCATAAGCAATAAAACTTTTCGTTACATACGAATAAACTAAATTCTTATCGAAATCCTAGTAACATTTCAGAAAACTTTCTAAAAGTACAAAGCATTCGGACGAACGCGTTTAACGAGAAAATTCTTTAAGTCTCGCCCAAGTATTTTCTCGGTAGTCTGGAGGGAAACTTTTTCTCGTGTATAAGTTCGCAAACACGGTCGACGAAGCGCGAAGCAAAGAAGGACTTTCGGTCGAGAGAGGAGGGAAAATTCAGCTGAATGTCGAAACAAGGGTATTTCAAGGTAGAAAGGTACGAGTCCGAGTTTTGTGCCGTGGGTCGCATTGTTCGAGGGAAAAGAAAGGAGACTCGAGCCCGGGTTAAATTTAAACAGCCCTCGTGGCTCGTAAAAGGTAGCCAGCTAAACTGCTCGGCCAATTTCCAGACTTTCCTGCCCGCCGCTATCGTCTAATGGCCGTCCTTTGGATTAATCTTAGAAGGAAGGAAGGAAAATCCTGTCTGGCAAAAAAAAAAAAAAAAAAAAAAAAGAAGAAGCGGACCATCGCGTCCCTTTATTTCGCCCTCGAGCGAAGGACACTTGACAAATCTGCCTGTAGAAGGAATTATGAAACTATACGAGCCTCTGGCCGGCTCCTGATGCAACCTTTATACCAGACTCTCTCTCCTTCTTCTCCGCTCTAACTCCGGCGTCTTTGGAGAAAAATAAACGAAAACGGCGATGCAGAGGAAGGAAAAAAAAAAGCGGAGAAACAGCCGGCAAAGGTGCATTCTCCGACGAACGTTGAACGACGCCTCACAATGGCGTCTGAGATAGTCTGATGAGGTTATTTGTTACATTGTTCGGATATAATGGAGAGGGCCTTGCAATGGATCGCCCTGATCCCCCTTTCTGTTGCTCCAAGGATCCCGAGAGATGTTGCTCGAACGCGGGCCCGAGCTTTGATGATGGCTGGCCTGCTCTCGCGTCAGGGTCGTCGGGCAGATTTTTGGCACGCAGCGAGCTCACCGGCCTCGTAACGGAGTAACCGAAGCAAATCCGCTTCACTTCGGGATATAAATCGTGCCGGGGGAAGTTTCGGGCGAACCAACGAGTTAGAGAAACTTGCTGTCTGGATGCTCCAAGGGTACAGGGACGATGGGTGCTCGAGGCGTTCCTTCGAAGGGGATGAGAATAACTCCGGGATGTTTCTTCAGAAATATTCTCTGGGACATAGGTAGTAGACCACATTTCCTAGGGTACTAAGTTGGCCCAGGGCTGAAACCGTTATCCTCCAGGTCGCATTGGGGCTACAGTTGCGAAAGAGAAACGCTCGACGAAGCGCGATTCCGCGTTCGACGCCGACGTCACGCGTCGCTTCCGAAATAGAACGACAGCAGGACGAGGCGCGGTTCTCCTCGTCCTTGTTCAAAAGAGTCGCGAGCGAGCGTGTCGCCGGGAGAAGAAACGTTCCAGTTCGTCGTCGCGTCGGGTCGACGGTAGACTCTCCAGGAGGGCGATATTAACTGCATGCGAGTGTTCTAAACGAGCTATTACCATTGCCGGCACGTTTACACGAGATGTGGCAATTACACGGTCCCAGTCAACGACGCGGGGCTAGAATCTTCCTCGATCGTTGCCCCAGCGAACGGACAATTATCCTCGCGGTATAGTTGTGCATGCAACGTCGATGCTTCGTCCGTCTCCAGGGGTCCGGATGTTCCGTTCTCCTCTCCTTTTCCTTCGTCCCTTTCTCGTTGCTCATTCACCAGCTTCGCTGGCAAGAACCAGTGACGAAGAATTAATTGCGGCTCAGTCCTTGGCGCTGCTCGCAAACGCAACGTGGGGCCCGGCCGCGATCCTCTTTGTTCGCCTGGACTCGCTTCCCGTATCAGCATGCGTGCTACGTTCTCTCCGGTGTGTGGGTTCACCGGCTGCTGGAATGCACGCACGCTGCCTCCGGAGGACCACGTTCGGTGGCCCTCGAGCGACCAGTTCGCGGAATATCGATGGACCTCGATCGGAAACCATTGCCCGGACAAGGACGATTGTCCTTCTCCAGGCAACTGAACTGAACTTAACTGAACTGTACACTGGAGAGCAACGTAGCCTTCGTTCGGCTAGCAGCTTTATCTAGGTACACCTTCCTCCATAGCTCGAAAGTCTTCGTGGAATTGTAAGAAAAAATTGTGCCACTGCCAACGATCGATCAATCGAGGAAACGATGAAAAAAAGATGGTACACGGTGTAGAATTGGCAAGAGGTTCGTTCAGACGCCAGGCGTGTTCGTGTTGGCCAAGTATGTCGCGGTCGTTCACGGATGCGGGTCTTGAATGAACCGGAAGGAACATTTGCCACACTGGGCGGATGTAAAGATGCTCCTGGTGGCGCGGTGGAGGCCGACGAAATAATGGAAGAACCGTCAGCGGAATTACTTGGCACCGGCACAATGTTTCTTCGTCCTCGGTGACCTACTTCCGGCCAAGGAATTCTAATCGTACGATACACGGCACTGCTCGAAACACGAAATCAACGATGCCGTACGTGCTCGAGGGAAGGACCAATTACGAGGTTTTTACCTCGAACAGGTACAGTACGGAGCATGGTAGGTTCACCTGGGGAAATGAAACGTTATCTGCGAGCGATTCGCGTACCACCGAGACGCGTGTAATTTTTTCTCGCTCACGCTTCGAATCATTTCCGCGAATTGTTTATGCCTCTCGCTACGGCTGAATTGTCGTCGTTGTCGCGCGTTAATCAGTTTCGCTGCCCTTAATCTGGAGACTCGTTAACGTTCTAACGTTCGGCGTTCGAGATCTAGGGAGTTTGATAGGGCGAGGAATGTGGACGATTAAAGAGGGAAACTCGTTGCGAATGGAGGCCGTTTCTTTTCGCTTTAGCCTCGAAATTGATCGTAAGGGAACGAGTCGAGAATTTCTTGCTTCGATGGAGGAGAAAAGAAAAATGATGGCAAACGGGCTCGCTTACGACACGCTATTCTCCATTTTGGCCCAGAACAGACTAAAAAGGAAACGCATCTCGAGAGTGTCCCGTCAGAGGCTGGAAGAACGGCGTGACGCGACGCGACACGAGACGAGCACCACCAAGAGGTCCAACAATAAACCCATGCTATTTTTAAATCGATTCACGATTCAGGGTGCCGAGGAGACGAGTTCGTTGCAATCGCTACGTCTACGCGTAAACCCGACGTGTCGCGATTCGAGGAGGCCAAAGTCAACCCACGCGAACATCGAGTATGTATCTCGTCGAAGGGATCGAAACTATGCGAATTCTAGTTGGCCACCTTCCGCGACGAAATTAGCCGAGTAATTAGACGATGAATCAAATTGGTCCGAGTGACGAGAGTTAACTGGTCCCTAGTTTTGTATCGAAATTAATAAGGAAATTTGCGTTGCTGAAGATTCTCATCGAGGTGACACGAGATGACTCGACGTAAAAAGAAAACGAAGAAGCGAATACCACCTGTCTGAGAAGCGATCAGCGTTCAACTCTTTCCTGTTAAAGGAGAGGCCGAAAAATTAACGAAGAAGATTCGGTAAAGAGAATGTTGGGTGAGGAGGGAACGGAAAAATTGCAAGTTACGAATTCGCTGAAGTATCAATGACGCATAGATAAATTTACACCGACCGAGTAATAGGATGTAAAACTCGAGGCAGCATCTCGGGCTCTGCCGTTGCGACGCGTTAAGTGCCATCAATAACAGTTCATTCGTCTTTGTCCTGATATTAAAGTTGACCGCTCCTTTGACACGTTTGTTAAAGTGGTTACCGGCGACTTACTAATTATCCGTGCTCGTCCAATTGCAACCGGGACTGTTCGCCGCAGAAAGGCCTTCTTCCTTCGTCGTGATTTGTAAACGAGCTGGCCAACTATTACGAAATAACGTAAATTTCTTCTTTTTTCTCAATCGTCGATCGATCAAACGTTCTCCTCGTCTCATTGAGAATTCTTTCCTTCGATCGGGAAACGAGGAAGGCGAAAGAAGGAAAAGAGGGAGTGCTCTTTCCAACAATAGAAACAAAGGCCACATGGCCCGCGGTAGCTCGAGACTCCAAAGAGCCGGTGCATCTCTCGGTATACATGTCGAACCGTGCAAATATTGGACGAACTGCTGGAATTTCGGGTATATTTTAAGAGATTCATCTGGCCAGTCGGAAAGTTCCAAGAAGTAATTTCGATCTTTACGATGCTTATTCTCGAACGTTGCGTAGCGACGCGACCGAAAGATACGGCAATCCAATCCCACCTCTTTTTTATTATCGCAAAAAAAAATCGCGAGTTATCTCTGATACATCATTTATTCCTTTTAATCTGGAGGTCTGCGAATCTAGGGATCCCTAGATGCGTTTAGTAACTTTTCTCTTTCAACGGCCGAGAGAAATTATTAATAGCCGAAAATATTCCTCGTCTCTAAGTACGAAACGACGAGCTTTGCTTTTCTTCTTCTTTTCTCCTTTCCCTTTGTGTTCCTTCCTTTGCCATCCACTCTCTTCTTCGGAGGTGCACACCAGGGCGCAGCTTCGCGTGTTCGAATGTCAATGACGATGCCGGTGGGCAGCTTGTACGTGTGTTTATCCGAGAGCACCGGCAGCCTTGGTAGGCGCTAAAATTCTCACTTTCAGTCTCGTTGAGGTCGGCCCGTCTGCCTGCCGAAATTCCGGCCACTGATTCACCAAATTGGGACCCGTTCTGGACGCGTTACAACCAGCGGATTCGGCCTGACACCGATCACCGCGAGCGTGAACCGAGGTCGCGTTGCACCAAGATGAAAAGCGGTCTCGTCGCGTCGGCTAATCTTGACCTTTCCCCTACCGCGCGTTAAGTGGATGCTCGTTAAATAGCCGATCGTCTGCTCGAACGTGAACGCTTAGTTTTAGAAAACCAGTAAATTGTCACCTAGGCAATCGCATTTTTTAACACTCCTGTTTATTAGTCTCCCGTTATCCACGAGGCCATCGGTAATAATGTTTTTTTCCTCGAAATAGATAAAAAAAACGCGCTGTTAAAGAATGCAATTCAACCACGCACCTGATACGGCTATCAGCAATAAAAAGGAACAGATAACTCGGCGCGAAGATAAATAAATTCTCATTAAATTCGTGGAATTTCGTTGAGACCATACCAGATTTGTCGGTATTTAAATTTACCGAGAGAAATGATGAATATTTTTAAGTAAGACATTAAAAGCACGAAAGGGTAGAAAAGAAAAGAATGATCGCATCTCGAGAAGCACGATCGGAACGCCGGCATGGAATCATCAATGGCCGGCTTCTAAATTATTACCGACCCTATATAAACTCTCATCGCCCTCAATAGCCGCTTAGCCCGATTATTGGTGAGTTTCCTACCAATTACGGCTACCAATGCGCTCGCTTCGTCTTTTCCAACCATCGAAATTTTCCTTAAATTTTGTCACGAAACCATTGCGATTCGCACTGCTACGTCCGTTCCCTTTCAACTATCTCAATCGAGTCTCGTACATTACTATCAACGAAGGTCGGGAGGATAATGGAGGAGCAAGAGTTGTCCCCAGAGGCAGGAGGATCAGAAAGAGGTATAAATAGAAGGCATTGAGCAAAGAGAGTGTCGAAAATACGCAAAAGCCAGCGATCGGTTCCGGTATGCTCAACGGCCACCCTTGAACAATAGTCCTTCTATCGATTGTAATGAAAAGCATGAGGTTGCTAATCAACCCCTTCAAAGTGAATCAGCACCCTAGCCTTACGTCTCGGGGTATCCGATGAAGAATTCGAGCATCTCATCGAGTACGATAGAATTCGATGGAAGATACATATGCGGAGAAGCGAGGAAATGGCATGGTGGCCGGATATACGACGATAAAACCGAAAGTGGCGTGACGTGGACCCGGTGTTGCCCTCCTCTTGCCCGTCCGTCCCACACGGTCCTCCTCTTGCGGTGCGTTCCTTCGTTTATGCTCCCGCCAAGGTTGTGTTCCGTGTGACCATGCCCAAAGCCATGTCGTATATATGCAAAGCAAATGCAAGGTCGCTCGCGCGTGTCTCTGCCGTTTCTATATACCGTGGCGAAACACGAACACGATCGCCGCACACCAACGTCCAATGTAACCAGACGAAATGACGTGGCCCGAAACGGTGGCTCCGTAAAAATCCCCAGAGTCTGGTCCCGTCTCCTTCTTGGCCTGCAGGCAAAAGACGAAACTGGACCTTGACGCGTGTGTTGGTGGCCATCCTCAATTTTCCATACGATCGTGGGAAAATCGAGGGGAAAATTTGCTGGTATCGAAATCACATCGGATGGTACTTCTAGGGAATTTTCTATTTCGCAATGCCCAGGCAGAGTATCAGGTAGTAGATTTTTTAGTATTCAGGGAGATTCTAGGACTCCTCGGATCTAGGGATTTTTCACAGAGTTTTCCATTTAAATCAGTTGGATAGATTCGAAAAGCTTGTTGAAAGTATAGATAAATGGTAGAAACGAGCTCGCTTCGTTATCAACGGACAACAATTGTCTCTCGGTCGTGTTAGTCATCCGCGGATGAATAATTCATGGCGGGAACCCACTTTACTCGAAAGACAAACATCGAAACGTTAGATCGCTGGCTCGATCGAGATTTTGCTACTGAAGTCGTTCTTCTTTTCCCACGCCTCGATGGGATTTTTATTTAACCCTTTTAATTTAAGGATTTCGATGTGCCACCTTATAATATCAGAGCAAAAATGAATTTAAAAGAAAAATTGAAGAGCAGAAGGAAAGTGAAAACACAGTGGTATAAATCAAAATTTATCTCCCAGGCTGCAGCGAGCGCGGACCAAGAAGAGAAAGAGACGCGCGAAACCTTGCCAGAGGAATCTTTTTATACGGCCTATGGCCACGATCGAGTTTTTTTCGAGCAACATCACACTCTCGACAGCGAAAGAGAAGATTTGGAAAGACGGTGAGACAAAAAGGAGAGGATGAGACAGAAAAGAATTCCAAATAGACATTTCTGTACGAAACAGACAACGAAATACTTCGAGCACCTTACGCGTTTCCACTTCGCCTAGCTGTTAAACGCTCAACCTTGAACGGTATTTATTGACCCATTCTAGATACTAGATTCAAGAATAAGCTGATTCATTACGCGTTTCATTCATTTACCGTTCTACCAAGAGGCAACCGAAAATTCGAGAAGTGCGAATCAAGAGAAAACCCTTTATACGTAATCTAGAAATAATTAGGTATCTATTAATAATTTAATAGGCGAACGAGAAATTCAGGAATAATTGGGAACAGTTTACGGAGATTGATGCGAACTATAAACTAGTTTCTCTTCTCGATGATCGTATTTGAATCTGGACGAGATTCAAGAATATAATCGGGAACAGTTTTCGAAGATGAATTTCCACAGTTTCGAAGATGAAATTCTGATCGTTCGGCAATGTCTGGACATCGAGTTCTAGCATCTCGTGCCGCTGACCTGGTCAGGTAAATGATCGGCCATTTTCTTGGAATCAGCTTCCACGACACGAGTTGCCATGCAACCTGGCTAACCTTTGCCAAACCCCGATGCTTCACGTTCACCCATCAATCTTTTTCACGTGTTTTAATCTCATAAGCAACTACTTAAATATAAATAACTTACAATCAGTCGATAATAAAAAGTGGATGAAAATTCTGCTATTCGGTGCTTGACTCTTACCTGAAACAGAAAAAGAAAATCCATCGTTAGAAAGTTAAAACTCGAACCTAAATCCACGAAAGAAAAAAAGAAAAAACACCCTCTCGAATAAAAGTAACCCAAGTTTTCCCGAAGTAAAGCAGATTTTCGAGAATTGAATTATTCGAGCTATCTTTTCCACCCGCCCACGCGTTTCCCGCGATTCAAAGAGTTTCGACTCGAGACAGCGTGTAGAGTTCGTCGAAAAGGCTCGTCAATCATCCCTCAGCGCGGGCAACTTCCTCGAACGTCGGTCCAACTGTCTGCATCAACGCTCGAATCGAATAGCTAGAGAGGGCCGCGAATATATACGACTTGACGAAGAATCCTCTCAGGCTGGTACCGGGCAATAATTAAGCCTCGCCGGAGAGAGAGCAGGTGCACAGTGCAGCAGCAACGAACGTTACACGAGGTCCTTTTATCCCGTTTTGTCGGCGTTAGAGTAACGAAGATGCGTTACCCTCTCTTCACCAACACACGTATACCTAGACGTGTGGTGGCAACCGGTGAACCGCGGCACTGGGCTACCTGGATGTACCTGGAGACCCCAGTGGTCCGCATTCCAAAAGTCAAGGACTCCTCTCCCGACTAATCCGTGAACGTTGCAGGCGCCTCTCTTTTCGCCACGTGCCTCTCTTCTCCACCTTCTTCCACCACTTTTCTAGGGAGACCCCTCGGCGTGCCCCGGGCCTTCCAGAAAACGCTCGTAGATCATCATCGCGCTGACTACCCCTCGATCGGATCGATCGACCGATCCATCGACCGAGAGGATCTCTTTCACGCTCTCTAATTTTCATAATAAAAGAGTATTCTCTTTCCTTTGAAAACTTTGAGAGAAAAGATGGAAATCGAAGAATAATAATTCGCCAAGAAGAATTTTTTCATTCGATAAACATTCTGGTTTCTGCGACGCGTTTTTGACGAGACACAACATTGCAATGACGATATGCAAATTTCCAGAGGAGTAGAATTATTTAAATGTTGAGCAACAAGACGAGACAGTCTCAGGGACAGAATCGTGTGTACCTCTTTCAGACACGTCTTTTTTCAAAATGAACTTTGTCTTTGCTATTGTCAACGGAGGAAAAGAAACAATTTCCTCTTCTTTTCCAAAAGATTGAATTTTAGAAATTTAATTATTTCGACGAACCGTCATGATACAGAGCACTATTTTACTTTCTTCTCTGCGTAGAAGATCGGTCATTATCATATATGCGAATTTTCGTGGTTCCAAAGCCGTCCTTGGAGGCGTAAAGGTGCGCGCACGCGTTGAAAATCAAGCGACCTAGGCGAAGGTTGAACAGAAAACGATGCCTGCAGGCAAAACGGGATACGGCTATTCTCTGTTCGGGCCAACAACTATACCGCTTCCGACTATGACAACGAAGGTCGACGTAAGAAATATCGAGGAGGACCCGTTAGCCAGCCGAAACACCTAACTCACCTACCATTATTCTCGCATCATTTCATTTTGTTATTCACACGGGACACCGATCGGTTAACTCACTTTCCATCGAAACGGAATGCCGAACAACCGTTTAACCCGTTCCATACCGTAAAACATTTCGATGTAACATCGTTGCGTTACATTTAACTATCGTCTCTCTAACGCTAAAGATAGAAACAATCCTGTGATGTGAACGAGTGAAAAAAAAAAACGAAGTCGTTGATGAAAATCAGAGGTCTCGACGGATATACCTTAATAAGGGAATCGTACCTTGACGATCGCAAACCGGTGTTACAATGGCGCAGAGTTGACTGAAAGTGGGTGACCCAAGGATAAGAGAATACGAAAAAACAAGCTTGGACAATCGTTTCATCGACGCCGTTCATCCCTTCGAAGAATTGATCTTTGATGAATTTTTCATGTAAAATTTCAATCAATGCTTGTCGGAAATTGAAAATAAAAAATTTCACCATTTTCTTTATCATTTTCACCTTCCCTGAGATCCATTGATTTTCATTTTCAAAAATGAAATTTCATCCCTCCAAAGGGGTGAATTAAAAAACGTTAGCGTTCGATAAGCCGTACAGGAATCGGGCCAGTCGAGACGGAACACTTTTGTCAACCCGCGTCTAATCCAGTATCACCGGTCACGTAGGAAATAAAAAAATAAAAAATCGGTGTACGTTCAATGACCGAGTTCGAACCATTAAATAGCAACAGGTTTCGCTGCTCTCTAAGCGGCTCAAGAGAGCCGCGTGACGTGTACATACTCTCTATACGTCCCCGTATATCTTTCTCTGTTCTTGAAGGCCCACGGAGGCGGATAAAGGCGAGAATAAAGTCGAAAGGCATTCACCCTTTGGTGAAAGTAGTTCTCCGATCGATGTCGTCGCCACGTTCTACCCAAGACCCGACGCCGACAAGCGAGCCTCACCTGCGCCAACTTTGTGTGCGTTTTCAGTATGCAACAGGAGGCTTTCACACGCTCGTAATTCGCGTTTTTACGCGGTTTCATCACGTTTTCATCCTTTGGATTTTATTTCCTTCGCAGCCAATCGGCGAGTCTGCTCTCGTACAGGTACCAACGATTCGTCGTTCCACTTAATGGCTCGACTTTTTTTCCCCCTCGAAATAACGAAACCGGGACTGGACATTTTTCTTGGATAATCAAATATTCTAATACTCGAAAATTTGAATGTACAAGCAGGCAAGAGCGAGTCGAGATCCCCTAGCGAGTTTTCGCGAGTCAACGCGAAAAGCTTTCTTTCCGGAAAGTGTCGAGCGTAACGTCTCGAGAGTGAGAGCCAGCCTCGTTTGAGTGTTAATACTAATTTCACTAAGTATCCGCCGTCTAATGAAATGGACGTCGCCGGCTACAACTTCGTCGCGGCAGGTCAGTGACCCGTTAGAGTTTAGATCGTCCAGGAGAGGAGTGCGCGTTGAAATAATCATTGGAGTTAGAGTAGAATTGTCGGTGTCGTTCGGTCGATTGAAAATGAAAAATAAATAAATGAACAATTGATTGCAAGATTTTCGAAGAATTTTAAATACCGTGACACGAAAATTGTTAGGCAAGGGATAAAATTAGATCGCGTTTCGTTTCTTCTTCTTCTTCGCGGTAGTGATTTAATTGCCTGAAGAGGCCGGCAATTGATCCCTTCGCGATGATTCCAGTCATTAGGCGGCGCCTTCGAGTGTTTGAAAGGGTCACTGACCTTCCTCAGGCAAGTTTTGTAAGCAGCGTTTCTATCGTTAGGTACACACACATATATACCAGTCGAGAGCAGGGATTACGTTAAGCTTCTGTTCCTTCTTTCTATCCACCGGTCGACATGTTTTTTCAATCTCAATGTTTGCCAGCTACAACGCGTGTTACAGGTGGTATCGATTCGATCGTTTACTTTCGATACGACTTCCTGCTTCTATTCCCGTGTTTTCTAAAATACTTTTTTTCAAATTCTCGTTAAACCTTATGCTATACATTGCTAATGTTAACCGGCCGGAAAATGGGAGAAGTGGACCGCCTTCGAACAACTTCTCCCCACCTCCGCGCGTTAATCGAGCGTAATCAATTAAGACGACAAGTACACATTTCTTCGTTCAATGTCGAAGCGAAAAGAGTGAACGGGTAGTTTCAATGGAAAATCGATCGATCATGTGTAAAACTTATTTTTACGCAACCTTCGGCTGGATTCTTTTTTTTTTTTCCAAGAAAATTACAAATAACCTGAACGGTTTGAAATTTCTATTGGTCTATTACACAAGGTAATAGAACACGTACGTCTATTTACGCTCGAAAGAAAAAGAAAGGAAAGGAGGTCAGAGTTTCGGAGGCTTTCAGTTGGTCGGCGGAGGCAAGGATTTACGGGTTCCGTTGGGTCCCCTGGTTGCGCAACAACATCGGACAATGTTGGGGCAAATTTGACGAACTAACAGTAACCACGTCGTGACTGTTAGACGGAAGAACGCGTAGCGTATACGGTGACCGAGTAACAAGGAGGTCAATCACCTTCCTTGGAATATTTCAGCAGAAGGGTTCAGTTAGACGTTAGAATACAGTTTTCGGCGGTTCGAAAAAAAAGGAACCGGCTTTGAACAATTCTCTTTTGATATGAAAATATATGTATTTACAAGTTCGTTGCAAACTTTCCTCCCGTTATTTCCTCGAAATTTCATTTCCGTCCGAACGAGACGAAACGAAGCGAAACAAGAGACAATCTGGTCGACCCTAGTTAGCCTACTTGATGGAACGAAATTACAGTAAGCCCGCGAAGCGCGAGCGAGAAAGAGGAGCGGTAAACTCGGAGCAGGGATAAAGGAATCTCAAGCTCGAAACTTTATTCACAAGCGTCCGCTATAAATTCCCAATGAAACGTGCTACGACGTGAATCGAGTTGTACCAGCCGCGTTACGGTTGTACCAGTAAACTAATTAACCACGTTAATGAACCGTGATATAAGAGGCAAACGTACGCGGTTGCATTGCCGATGTGTATCGCGCGTGCCCCCGGGGGTTAACATACATCCTATACATGGACACCCGAGACCTTTTTCGGTAAGAAACAGCATCGATTATCAGCGAGATCGCGACGATTCGCCGATTACGCGTAACGGTATCGTCGCCTACTAATTATACGAAGAAAAAAAAAAAAAACATTTAATCGCGGCAAGGATTCGTGTCTTCCTTTTCCTTTTCCATTTCTATCTCTTTATTTTCATCCGGAAAGGATAATGTTTTTCCACGAAAATTGTGCAATCTCGTGTTTCTCACGCATCGGGAGTAACCGGTGCATCGTGTTCTGCGATGCAACTCGGTGCAAGGAAAAGGAAGATTACGTTGCAAAACGCATGCAATTTGTCGCGTCTCGTTTTACATAAGAGA
Organism: Osmia bicornis bicornis; assembly: GCF_907164935.1. Lineage (NCBI taxonomy): Eukaryota > Metazoa > Arthropoda > Insecta > Hymenoptera > Megachilidae > Osmia > Osmia bicornis. The sequence goes on from NC_060227.1 coordinate 7,618,950, forward strand.
CGATCGAGCGTTTCGAGGCGTCGAGCTCGGTAACCAGAATCTTTCTCGAACCGATTATCCTGTTAGCGTGCCTTGCGGGGACACTCTGAGATCAAAGTGTTTCAATTTTGCGCGACTGTCCAATTTCGAAACTATCTCAAACGGTGGAAGGTTAAAGAAAAAAGGGGGGGATCGGTCCAATTGTCAGGATTATCGAGATACCGACTATCGTCGTCGTCGTCCTGGATCAACCTGGACCAACCTGGACCAACCTCCAGGATTCGCGCAGGTGCATCGCGGGGACGATTGATTGTCGCGAGTCGGTGAGGGTGGTCGGTACAAAAATACACGCGCATATCATCGGGTCGATACGCCAATGGAATATTGGCCGTACTATTGAGTCAGAACCACCATACATTAACATATTTAATGCGGCGGGCGCGTATACACGCAGCCGTTTACGTTGCACGTGCACGGTATGCACACGCACACGGTGGCACGCATGCGCAAACTATGCACTCCAAGAGTCATTGACCCGCGTATAAAACACTCACACGTACGCGTTCGCACCTACACGAGAGTCAGCGAGCCGCGGAGCCGTCGTTGGTTCGCGTTCGACTACGGTGGTGGTGGCCGGCGATGCCTTGGCCGGTGGTGGTGGTGACGGCGGTGCAGTGCACTGCAGTTGCAGCATTGCACAACGCGGGATCGTGTGTTCGCGAGGATTGTGTTCTCCTCGCAGTTATTATTATTACGAGAGAGATGCGAAAACACGGCGCGGGGTTGAGAAACCTTCGGCTGCCTACGACGAGGACGATGACGATCGCGATCACGGAATAAGACTCGAACGCATCCGCGAGACGATTCTTCGTATTCTTCTCCTACCTGCTCCCGATCAGGATACTTTAGCCATCGAATCGAATTATTATTTCGGTGTCCTAAGAGTCATTGCAAGATAAAGAATGTGCATTCGGCTATCGTTTATTCGAATTACTACTCTCGCTAGAGTAGGTGATATAGAAACGTCAGATTGTTTCAAAGTGTCGATTACGAACGAGGCTGAAACGAGACGAGAAGGGATCGGCAACGATAACAAACAAATTGTCCCCATGAAAGAGCACCATGTGTCCCATTTACGAAAACGTGGCCGATTAAGAAATTGCGACGCGGGGTTAACCAGCACGACTCAGCTCTAATTGCTGGTTAACGTAACGCTTCTACGCCTCTCTAACTCTATTATTTCAATATCCATCGCGTGCCATCTGTCCTAACGCCGTTCGATTCAGTCGAAATTTCACCGAATTTCAACGAAATCAGATGCGAGAGACGACGAATTGCCGTGACTGGCCCAGCAACGACAATGACTATTACCCGATTTTCGAGAGATTTGCGGTCTGCCGAGCGGCGAACGGTCGACGGCCGGTCGGGAGTGGGGGAGGGCACGGTAAAAAGCCCGGGGACCGCAGGGACCCACGCGAAACGGCCGCGAAACAGCGTAGTTGTTGACTCGCTGACTGACTAAACTAATGACATCGTTACTGACTGGCCTGGCCTTATGCCGCCCTCTCTCTCGCACCGGTAGCCTCGCGCTGCTTTTTCTCTTTCTACCTTGGCTGCTGCGGCGATGTGTGCGCGCGAGTGCAAGCGGTGCAACGGCGCACTCTACCACCGATGCACTTTCGCGCGAGCACACATTCACGCAGTCGCACATTGAGCACAGACTGCGATCACTGCCGAGTTCAACGATCCCTCGGCTCGTCCCTCTCGCGCCCTCCTCCCTCCCAACAACTTACCCTCCCTTCCCCTCACAGGCTGTAGCTTTCTATCTCTCGCTAACTTTTCGCCCGTCTTTCGTCCTTGTCTCTCGTGCCCGCTTCACCGCACCCTCGCTGCCCCTTTCTCTTTCTACAGCCTGGATATATCTCTGTCCGTCACCCTCCTCCGCCCTTTACCCTCCTTTTTCGAGACTTCTCTCACTCTCTCTTTCTCCCTCCCACTTTTCTTTCGGTGCATCGTCTCTCCTCGTTCTATCCAACGCGCCCGGTATCTCGCCGCTCCATCTTGTCCTTTCCTTCTATGCCCTCCTATCTCTTTCCCTCTCGATACCACCCTCCCACCCTGCCACCCAACCCTCGGAGTCAAACTCCGCACGGCTACTCTCGTTCCTTCTTTCACCATCTTTCACGCGAGCGCAACGCTCGGTGCAGCCGGACAGCGGCGCGTTCGCCAACGGAGAGTGCAACGTCTGGGGACCCCCTTTCTCGTTGCAGCGCCGAATGGGATATCGAGGAACGATAATGGACCTTTTCGCGGACCGCGATCCGTCTCGAGGATAGAAATTTCCATGGAACCTCGACGTCGGATTTTAGCCGTTTCGCGCGCTTTTCTCGCGCCAAAAACTCGTTCAGCCGAGACGAATCGGAGAAGCGACCGGGTCGCGTCGGACGAATCGCAACGCTCCCGTTCGTCGTCGCGTTTTCACGCGAAGATAAAGGCCATCGAGGCTTATCTGCCGGAACGTCCTCGTTTCGTTTCACCGGGCACGTTCGATGAACGCCGCCCGTTAATCGTCTTAACGAGCAATAAAATATTATCCAAGGGAGACGGAAACGTGCGATGCGTGCTCGCGCGAACATCGTCGAAAGCGAGAGTCGTACGAAATACGTATGTATTCCCTGGCACGCGAGCGCGCATGTGGGCGCAGAAATACGGCCGATCGACCAGCCGCATCCGTGTGGATGCGACCGATGCGTCGATGCGGATCTACCGGCTGGAATGTCCGGTGCAACTTTATCGCAGCTGATCGTGTGTTGGATTCGAAACGACGTGGGAGTGACGCGGTACGCGCCAACAACTCGTCACGGTGTCCTAGTAATGGCGAACACACGCGGTCGACGTTCCATTTTTTGGACGCGTTCGTCGTTTTCTCGATGACGATGCACTTCTGTTTTTGCACTCGACCCGCGTACACGTTGCTCATTAGCTGCGTCATACTCGCGGATGCCTCGGATACTTTGCGCGATTTCCTTCGCGAAACGAACAGATTCTATGCCGGCCTGCCGCTCTAGCCATTGTACAGTGTAACGTTTGCCCAATCTAGCGGGGAGAAAAATCGATTTTGCAAATGACACAGATACGCCCAATGACATAAGCGAAATGTCCATTTCATCGGAAAATGTTAATATTAATGTAATTTAAAACTGTCGGAAGAAAATTCAGATAGCAACTTTGAACAAATTTGTATAATAAATATTCTGTATACTTGTTTAATGTATAAATTAATATAAATTAACAAATATATATAATTATCAATATTTAATTAAGTATCATGTTTTTGACGAATAGAAAAACCAACAATAATTAGTATTTCTTTCCCGCCAGATTGGCCAAACGTCACCACTGTGTCATCGGAAGAAATACGAATGAATTGTTCTAGATTCTAAGGGATCTTTAGTTGACTCGATTGATTCGTAGGTACGGCCAAGTTCTGAGATAAAGGTCTGCTAGTTGGTAACGAGCGGCGAAAGTGTGACGGAATCGAGATAGGTCCGTCAATTGGCGCGCATTATGAGAAAATAAGCACGTTCATACGTGACACGGCTGGTAGGAGCAGCCAGAACTGACCCCCGTGCTTAAAGGTCAGTGCGACTCGGTGCTAACGACTCGATAACCACCATGATTGTACATATATTGGCCATCTTATCAAACGCGGCGCGCCGTGGGCATTAAATTCTATCACTTTCCCCCTGCGTACAGAGCTATTTCGCTCGTCATCTCGAGCGTAGCGTCGCCACGATCACCAACAATCGTTTCAACGCTCGATTTTCTCCTTTCAGAAGATCTTACCAAGCTTGAAATCGAACGATAATCGTCTTTCGGCAAAGAAAAGGTAAAAACTTTCAAAGGAATAGAATTACACCCGACTGCTATTCAGAGTTCCAATGTTATGTCCACCTTTTCGCTCACGTTTTTCGTCCCACATCCACGTTATTGCAGACAAGGCGTGGCCTTGTGTGCAGAATTTTAACCGGCGATAAGTCGAGCGAACGAGTGAGCGCGATAACCGGAATGAAAATTCCTCTCGAAACACCGCGCCCCTACCTCCATCGTTACTATTCCCCTTTTTCTCCCTTTTCCCACTCCAAGAAGAAAGATCTCCTAAATTTCGTAGATCGCCTCCGTAAATCAGACGGTTCTTTTGATTGAAAACAGTCTCGACTAGCCGGTGGGTCTGCTTCGCTCTCCGCACGATCGCGTCGAGGTTGATTTATCAACGCGTTACTAGAAATAATTAGCCGCCAGTTGACAACGCTTGCCACTTTCTAATTCCCCGATCACCGGTAGAATTTATCTATTCGGACTTCTCGATAAATTATCGATTTACGAAGCTTTATTTCCAAAATTTCCAACTCGAATTACAAACGACTGGACAACGAGATCGATCGGCGATTATTTGTGCTCCAGATCCGCGTTAACCGTATAATTAATTACCGGAAATGAATCGAGGAACGAGCAACTTTATCGCTTAACGATCGATCACAGGCCAGGTCTCGTTTATCCGTCAGATAAATACATTAGAAGAGCTTAGATCTCGTCGGTGGGATCGATGGGAATGTAAATGAGAGCGCAGGATCGAGTGCATCGAGGCGCATCGTTCGTTCTCGTAAACAAACGGTTTACGATCGCGGTGCACGCATGCATCATCGAAGGAACTTTTAATAGTTGGCCGTCGGCTTTAGTCGCAATAATCGTGTCAGCGGGGAACGTTTATTGCCTCCAGCTGGGCAGCTTTTGGAAACTGGTCAGGAATCTTGAACGCCACATGGAGACGTCTATCAACGCGCGGACCTAACCAACGTCAATTAAAACGCTTTATGACCGGACTGTCTCTCTTACGCGAGCTTCCTCAGCCTGGCGACGGGAAAATTTCAAAACGCTTTTCCGCGAGCTCACCGATTCCCAATAAAATCCGCCGAACGACGGCTGATTTAATCGGCTTAGCATCGCGGGATCGCGAAAATCTGCCAGCTAGCGGGCGGGTATGATCCTCGAGGATCGCGGGAGGAAAGAAACTTGCGCCGATAGAACGCGTCTCGACATCGAGCTGCTAAGTTATTTCTGTACGGGCGCGATGCGGTCTCCGACGTGCGAGAGGTCTCTGTATAGAAATTCTACCCTTAGAATTTCATTTTACCAACGAACCATTTCCATCGGCAAAATTAAATAAACTTCGAGCAGTCGTCGAAGATTTGCTACGAAAACAATTCCATAGCCCGGACAAGATCTCGGCTATCGAAAGGAAAGAAAATTCTTCGCTATGCAAACAATGAATCGAGCAACAACGAAAAAACAACCACTCGATCCTTTCCTTTCTTTTTTTTCTTCTCCCCTTCGTCGAGGACCCTTGGGTGCCTGAAGCAGAGAATACGCGAGAGTATAAACCGACACGGTGAGAAAAAGAAAAATTCGACCGATCGGCCTTAACGACCGGGTTATCGGCGAACAAATCGTGTCATTGTTTCAACGATTCCGACTGAAAGCGACAATATTGTGCGCCGTATTGCAAACGCACCGCGTGTATCGGAGCGAGGAAACTGGGACGGCAACAACGGCGATAACAAAGAAGCCACTGCAACACGCTTTTGCGACCATATTTCATACACCTATTACGTATGGTATATCTATATAATATGTATGTTATACAGAGGCGCGTTGTGCGCCTCGTTTACGGCGTTAGATAGGTGATAGAAGCAGCCGTTTGAAGCGCAAAGTGTTCGATAAACTTCTTACTTGACTCGACACGTTTCTCTTGGTAAAAACAAACTTTCGGCTGATTTTCAGAGGAAAATACAACTTGGTCTTTCAAGGAAGGGAATTTGTCGTGCTTGTTAACCCTTACGACTGTTCCCTACTAAGAAGGAATCCTCGCTTGAGAGATTCCCGAGGATTCTTCAGTCCTAATCCACGTTTAAACTTACGACGCATAAAAGTCACGAGGAATATCCGTGGTTGGGTATCCTCGAGGAACTTCAGAGGAACCTCGACGTTTTAGGAGGGAGCAGACGGTCGCGAGGTGTACAGGGTGTCCCGATACGAAAGGGTCTATCGTTTAGAAATTTGATTACCTAACAATTGATAATTATTTCTGATTTTCGAATGAATTTTTGAAGGAATCTCGCTCGATTTTTCAAGCATCAATTACACGACACCCTGTATATCACGAACGAGGGAGAAAGTTTCCATTGCTCGTTTCGAGTCCTCGAGTGCAGGGGGAGACGCGTAGAGGGGCAAAAAGACGGACCATAAAGAGAGGAGAGGAGAGGAGAGGATCGTGACGGCGCCGGTCATTGGCCCGTTGACGCAGGTATATACACCAACGCCTAACGGAGTGTACACGTCCGTGTTATGTACTTGCATTCGCCGAGTCAAGGATGCGATTTGCATACGGTCATCGGATGTCTCTACGTTCGCACCAGAGCCACACTGACATGTCTGGTATTCGTTCTCTGTCGTTGGCCCGTTCATACGAATACGCATGCGGAATAAAGAGTGTCCGCTCAGCAAACGCGATACCATAGATATTTCTTCTCTCTTTCGGCTATGCGTAATTATAATCGGTTCTGCCCCGAGACATTATTCTTACCCTCGCGTACCCTTAAGGACTCCCTTCTTTCACCTCTCCTCTCTTTACTTTCTTTTTCTTCTTTGGCATTCCCGTTTTTTAACCCTTTCAGGTGCAGTGGTTTTCTTTAATTTGCAGATTTTTTCAACATGCGAGTACTTTTTATACTCTTGGCTTATCTGCTTATAATTAGTTTTTTTTTTCAGAATTTTTCACATGCCAGTTTTCTAGAAAAAAATTTTTAAATTATGCAATATTCTGACGTTAGCAAAAACCTTTGATTTCGATAATTTGTTCGGAAGAAAAATATGCCCGTCAAAGGGTTAAAATACAGTTAAAATTCTAAATTAATGCAAGAAACTAAGTCGTCGTCTGACCAGACGTCTGCATCTATACCGTGACAGTAGACCGTGTTATTTTACCGAATAAATATTCTATTCAACGGATTCGCGTTTAAAAGTAAGAGTAACCTCGCAAAAAGCTGCGCTCGCGGTTGACGAAGTTAAATGTTCGGTAAATTGTAAAGACAGGGATTCGATAATAAGTGGAAGATAATGCGAGCCAGGTTCTCTGGTTATCTCGGTTACGCTAATACTAATGGTGTTTTATGGACGGCCTATACCGTACGCATATTTTACTGACTGCGCCCGAGCATTTGACGATTGCTCAATTAGCAGTTCGCTTTTTTTCAGAAATATCATTACGCGACGCGTTGAAACATCTATGCATCGTTGAGCAACCGACGTCATTAGGTGGAAAATACGAAGGAAAATATTTGGAAATCGTTGATGAAATCGTTTCGAATAGCTTCGAGCGTAAGTATTTGGAAAATACGAAGATCAGCATTGCCATTGACAATCAAAGGTATTCGGATCGTCGTTCAAAGCGGTGTTGAACGGTTCGTAAAACGGTGAGCGCGCTCGTGGAAAACGAGAGAAGTTTGGAGAGCACGTTGCGAATAAACAGATCGTGTGGGACGCGACGAAGACAATTTTAGACGAGGGACCGAATTTGAACAGCCGGCACGCACGTTGATATCGTAAATTGCATCGAAAAGCTGCCTGGATCGCGCGTCATAATTTCATTCTCATTCCGTTCCCGATACGAAACGAGCCAACAGCAGTTGGAGCATCGGCTTGGTAAACAATTCTACAGGGTGTCGAGTCGGTTAATGTCAAAGAAAAATCGCTTTCGAGCGCGAAAGAATTGACAGGAGGAAAGTTTCCTACTGAAACGTTCACCGAATGACCCGAATCGCGTTCACCTTCGACCATCGACGGCACACTGACCATCCGACAGTTTCGTCCCAGCAAAACAACCGACCGATCCGATTCCTCAGTCCGGTCACGAATTTGCCCGTCGATTTCGTGCAGAGAAAGAGAAAAACAGAACGAACCTTCATCCCTCGGACGACTCGGGAATACCCTGCCGTTTAAAGCGCAAAACGTCAATCAAACGTAAACAAGCTTGTAAAAAAATTGAACCACGATTCTGGGTAAAATATTCCCTAGAATTTCCACCCTTAAATAATGAAAATCTACCCTGACAGGAGAAAGGAAAAGGAAGAGTTGCCGATTAAATTCGACGGTAGTTACACTTTCGAAATTGGCATCAGGTGGAGAACGTGACTTCCGTTTTCTACGTGATCGGAGCGTGTAGATGCGAGTGGAACGACGCGAGGCGACGCGACGCGACGCGTCCTTGGCTTGCCTCGAGGATCGAGCGAGAACTCGAAACGGAAGGCGCACCGCTCGTGTAACAAGCAGCGATAGATAACTATAATAAACTCGCCTCTCGAGAGTGGCGTGGCTCGCGTGAGGTAGGTCAGCGTCCCACTCGCCGGCAGGAATCCCTGGCACACTCCTATTTCCTTCCAGAATGCCGCGTACACGATCCAACTATCGCGGTGTTGATTCGTCAAATTCTTCTTTAACCCATTTTCCCTCCGAGACAAGCCCGAAATTTCAGGAGGGAAGGATGATTCTTGGTTCGAGACGAGTCTCTCTGGAATTTCTCGCGAGCCGGTTAAGAAACGCATCTCGTCCGGACGAGTTATTAACCATAAATTTGTTCCACGGTTACGAAGCCACGGCTCGCCGTCTGAATAAGAAGAAGCCTTTCCGAACAACAAAAGACAACCACTCTGGTCCATTGTTCGGCTGCACCTTGTGATTTTCAGCGTACCTGGACTAGAGTTGGTGCTCCCGCTGATGTCCGTCACGTGATTCCTCTGAAACGAGGCATTTGCATTCCTCCCCTATACCGTGCCTCGGCTGATTTAAGAAGGGAATATATACGCTCGTTCGCATCTTCTCCGCGCCAGTATACTTGTTCTTTCCGTCGTGGAAACGAGTCTCTGAGACAGTAGAACGAGTCCGCGTGAGGCAGGTCAGGCGTCCTCGGCCAAGGGAATGATTCATTTTCAGAATGGGCTTCTTCATCGAGGCATTTGCATGCCTCCTGGGCCTTCTTCTCCTTCTCTTCTTCTTCTTCTTCTTCTTCTTCTTCTACCTTCGGTAACCATCTACGCATCGCAATTTTTCCAACCGATCTACCTCTCTTATCTCCTCCTAACATGTTTCTCTTGAAAAACGATTTCGAAGTTGAATGGTAAATTTTCGATCTCGTATGAAAGTTGTGAAACTTTGTTGTTTAGATGGTGTACAGATAAAAATAAGTAGTCCATCGAGCGCAGTTTCCATCGTTGGTGAAATTGAATAATCCTTTGTTCTCGAGCGAGCTGCTTTCTGCGAGGAAAATCGCTCTCGAACGGGAGGAATTACGTGAAGCAGGTCAGTGTCACTCTCACAGGAGAAATCATTCTTCGTACCCTTCACTCGTACCACGCTTGATAAAACTATTAAGATTCTCTGTAATCATCGAGCGTCATCCGCGTCCGTCGTTGAAAGAAATCCAAGGTACAACATACCGGAGAACCGATAACAATTTTCCTACATACCGCACCGGTAAACGTATTATAATCGAGATTCAAACTATGTTTTCAACGATTATCGAAACTTTTTCAGATTCCCTTTTTATATTCGAAAATAAAAGGCACGATCTAGACACGTGCAGCGAGGTAACGCAAGCTAAACTAACGACAGACACCTGCAGCCGAACATAAATAATCCGAGCGAACGAGTATGCATATATCATATGCTCAACTATAATAAGTTGAGTTGTATCCGTGGCTTTCAGGACCGGCCTCTCGTAGAACCGGCGAGGCATGCGAATATACAGGGTGTGATCGAGAATATATTTTCACGCGAATCGAAAAATCTCGCGTTTATCGAACGATAAACTATTATAGGTAAAGTAGTATAGGTCAGTGATCCTTCCTTACCTCGCCTACTTTCACAATTTCTTTATTCATTGTCAGAAAAAGATCTAAAACCTTCTAATAAAGTGAAGAGAATAGATCTGGTATATCAGAAGTAGGTCTAACGTTATGGACTATTTGGACCAGAGTGTTGTAGGTCGATGATCCTTCTCGACACCTGCTTTCACTATTTTTTATCTGAATGAAACGATTCCCGACTAGGCCGAAAATAATCGATCGATATCCCTCGATAAGGTGTATCGTTCAGATAAAAATAAGAAGATAGGTCAGTGATTCGATATCTGATTCGTGTACCGTTCGGTTTCAATAAAATCCCACGAAAAATGGAATAAAATGATATATATAGATAAGCTGAATCCTCTGTGTAGTGTGATTAGAAGCTAAGCTTGCTTCCTACTTTCGATGTCTCTTTATCTCGACAAGTTTCGTATATTAGATAACCGTAGGCTAATTAACCGAAAGAAACTGGGTCAACTTGTGCTCGTTATCGTTGAAATGTTTTAATCGCTTGGGAAATATGTGACTCTTAAAATATATTTTCTATATTAATTCGTTTCGGGTCATCGGGCTCGGTGCTCCGAATAAAATTAACCACCGAGCACCTTTTTAATTAGTTTCATTTCTTTCTTAACCCTTGATTTTCTTGATTTTCGAAACTGAAAGCTCGTCGGTGTATTATTTGCGGATCATCGATACAGATGAAATCGGTGATGCGTAGAACAACGTCAGTCGATTGCATTTGTATCGATATAAAATTGGCTAGTTTCAACTGAGCTCGTAAACTTAATCGATTGATCAAGTGTTAAAAGATTGATACAAATTTCTGCTTTGTTACGTGATGCATAGTCACGGTCATGTTACAAACAGATAGTCTTTCAACGAGAAGATACAACGTTCAAAATAAATTCATAATTTAAATCTTCCAATTTAACTTTTCTGGTTTTAATTATTTGATTGCGTATCGCACTTAAAGCATCGATCACGAAATAGAATTTTAGTGAATTGTTTTTTTTTTTTTTTTTGATAAAAAGACGAAAGATCGAAAGCACGAGGAGAAACTTGGCGCAAGTGGAGGCAAGACAATTCCCTGGTAAATTAGACGCGAAGCTGATAGGCCATTCAAGGCCGCGTGCTAGCTACGAAGGAGAATAGCGCATTTTTCTAGGCTATTGATTGCGTCTACCGAATATAGGGTAATATTCAATCTACTTAATGGCACGGTTGCCTGCGTGCACCGTCCTCGATTTCATCTCACCGTCAGTCGTGTTGGAATACCGGGCCTCGATGTTCTTTTTTCCTTCTTTTTTTCCCCTTTTTTCGTTCCACTTTTGCATCTAAGCAAAATACTCTGGCCTCACCTGACCCGCGTCTTAACTCTTTTTCCCCCGTAGCAAGAAAGAAAAATTCCCTTTTCCTTCGAATAATCAAAATCGAAAACGATCGAAACGTGTTGCGATTCTCGATACCCTTTTACATAGAACGAAATGAAATCGGATCGATTCGCGTGGAAACTATCGTGAAATCAACGTTTCCACGCCGATCGATCTCGCCGAAAGTCTGACTAATTCCGTCGAATGAATCATTCCATCCAGTCTCGAAAGAACACGGCCAAAGTGCATTGCACCGACACCAAATTGAACTTGAATCCACGTTTGCTACGCTACGCTCGCTCGCTCGCGAGATAACACTCGTTCGATCGTCGCGCTTCTTTAAATAGTACGCGCTTTTTCCCGGGCTTTTTGTTTCTTTTCTTTTTTCGCGCGCAAAGAACCGCGCGTTGCGTAAGCAGCCGGAATACGTATCTTCGGCTCGATAACGCCCGACGAAATTTTCATCGAATTACGTTGATGGAAACAAATGGCGCTAACGCGGATAATTAAATGGAATCGAGACCATCCTGTTTTCCATCGATCGGCGGTTGATACCATGGGACACACGGTTAGATATCGTAGGAGAAAATGAACGGCGCGACGCGTTGAAAACCGCAGAATCGTCCGCGAGCAGATTTCTAACGAGCCGCGTGGATAAAAGCATCCATTCTCATTCCCATTACGTGCAAGTATTACACGAGCGTGAAACAGAGGCGTGTTAGCGTACGATACGCCTGTGTAACCTAGAAACCTTTCGTGCGATCGAAAGAAAAATCGGTGGTTTCTCCTCCGGAGAAAAATCGAGTCTTCCGCTTGGCAGAGATGAAACTGTTCCAGTTTCCCATGCGTGACCCACTCTCCGCTCTGTGAAGGGACTCTGTTTCTCCCTCGCTGTCTGCACACGTGTTCTACGTATTCGCGTTCTCTTTATCACGGGCGTGGACCGGTCGCGAAGGAAGAAAAGTCGAGCGGATTTCTTGCTACTCTTATAGCTGTTTTCTAGCCTCCGCGATATACGATGCGCCGCGACGATGGACTTTCAACGGTTTCTTGCCAGACGGCATCGTTTCCACTACGATTCTCTACCATTCCAGAAATCGCGGACGCGTTTCCTCGCGAAAATCACTCGATACAACGAATCAGAAAGCGATAGGCGACGCGGTGCAACGTTCGCCAGTTGATAAAGTGCAACGGATCGGTGCACGAAATCATTGAGAAACGTTTCTTCAATGTCGAGAGTGTTATAATATACATGGTGTATTTTTCACACCGGTTACCCGGTAATAGAGGAAGGAAATGCTGGTCGTAAAATGGTAAAATGGTAATCGTAGAAGGCACTTACCTGGGAGCATTGATGATCGGTCGGCCCATTGCCCGTTGCTGGCGCTTCTCGTTACTGGGAAGGCGCAGGTAATCTTGGTCGCCAAAGAGGAACAGATCCTTTGAAATAATCATGTCCACCGTGTGGTTGCCGGTTATAGCTGCCCGCCTCTCCCTTTTATCTTTCTCTCACTGCCGAACCACTGACTGTACAACGCACGACGACCACGAACACGACCACGACCACGTAGAAACGAACAAGATTCTCACCCAAGTCCCGCCACCCGAATACGTCCGAACCGATCGCGAGCAACGATTCACCGGCTTCTTCGCCGCCCTCTTTCTCGTCAGCAAACGGACAACATTTTCGTTTACCGATCCAGCGACAAGACACCGATGACGTGTCTCGATAACGATACTTGATCGCGAGCATTAAGTTCGAGGAAGGTTAAAAAACGTTCGTCAAGTAATATCGTTCGAACTCGAACAGCTGATCGAGTTTAACCGTTCGATTTGATCTTCTTTGGTAGGGTGACGACTTGAGGTCGTGCCTTTGCGAGCAGCACTGTTTCGGTCGTCTGAAAACGAAAGAAAAAGATTTCGATTAGTTACGCTTTTGCCAGGCGACAAATGAAAAAAATTTCCAGGTTCCTCTTTATTCCCGCTGTATTCCAGCTGGATGGAACGGAAAAATGAGAGAAACGAAGGAGTAGAAACGGAACGCGTAGAGAATGTCAAGTGCCTCTATTTTCAAACGCGCTGTCTATTCGCGATGAAGTAAAGAGCCGCGGCACGTAGCACCGAGACCATTTTAATACGACCCACGGTCGGTAAGTTTAGAATTACGAGCGGAGTCCATTCTACTCGAGCATATCTGATATTCCCAGAGAATGCTGCGCTACCGTTTACAACGAACGCTTCGTATACGCTCGTGAGCGTGACTAGCCGCAGCATCGCGTTCATTCATAATCGTCTATTACTACTAGCGAAGGTAATCGTGTCTGTCGAGTAATCCGTTACCGGCAACCAGGCCAACGAAAACAGAACGCGAACCTTTATTTCGCGATATTATGTTTGGCATCGTTACATTTCCCTCTCGTATTCGTCGATTAAAATTGCCTGATCGCACCGATGATACTAGAAATTTAATATAATGGAAGGAAAAAGAAATTGAATAAAAATTTTTAGTCGTATTTATATTCGAAAATATGTTTGAAAGTTTCGAAATATCAAGTACGCCTACAGCGCCATCTTTCTAAGGTTATACGTCAGAACGCATTCTACGGTCGCACGAAGAAATTCCAAACGGCCGGAATGTAAATAAAAAAGTAGCAGTAACGTTTTAAAGCTACCACTGTCGGCAGACGAGAAAAGAATTTGAAAAATTCACCACAATTTCGCGAAACAGTACGCATTTATACGTATATATAAATATGGGTTACCTATTTTTGTTGCCAGCGTACACTGATTCGTGTCAACGACGATCGACTTCCGAATTCCTCGAATGATTCGAATCGCCATCATTTCACCGTGGATCGTCGTTATTTATCGACGAGATTTGTCAGTGGTTTAACGTAATTCTAGCATCGGGAACGCGTAGACGCGGTGGCAAGGAGATGGTCAGGTTAGACGTCGCGTTTCAAACTGACCAAGTAAATCGAGCGGATATACGCGACGGACGCCACACGAGAACGCGTCCCATATTTACATCGCGCCAATTTTCACCTGCCAAGCATTAGTCACGGATGAGTGGCTAACATACGAAGACTCCTCCGGATGATTTTGACAAGTGTTCCTAATTAGTCGAACCACCTTAAAACACGATTACGAACGACACGATTTTAATTTCACGGCCGCCGAAACGTCTGATCGCCTACTGACGCTATATCGAACTTCCGTTCGATAGTTCCGTCGAGCGTCAACCTTCAGGCGGGTAATATTAGTGGCGCTGCTGTTCGAAATCGTAAACGTTGAGGAAGGTTATGATACCGGTATTGTACGAAAGCGATACCGTACGTTCGGTAAATGTTACCTTGAAATCACTGAAAAGAATTTCATGGATATAATTCACGCTCGATAATTTTAGGTTATGTCAAGTTTAGGTTATAAAAACATTATCGATCATTTCGAAATCACTAATCGATCAATGGAAGGACTTTTCGAAAATACGAAATTACCAGATACACGTTTAGCTACGACTATTATCAATGAGAATGTGCGACGATTAAGAACAATTATCTCATCGCGAGTAGTACGTTTCGTGTCACGGGTGCAATGATCTCGGTCTGTTAAACAACGAGATCAATGAACACCAACGGTCGATAACTACCAACGAGATTACGACTTTGAATTTCGATCACCGCCGTCTATTCGACGAGCTTGCATCTAATATCTGCACCTTTCAAACTAACAATTTTATTTAAATATTATTGTATCATTCGATGAAATATTCCACCTGTTGTATCGTGTAGAGTGGCGGCAAATTAACCGGTGATCGGACCAGGCTAAAACACGTACTTATCCTGATTTACTCGATTAGAATACACAAGCCAACCGGTTGGATTTGTTCCAAACCGCGAACTTGTTGTTCCTTTCATACGCTACAACCGGTGCCGTCTAATCGGACGTATCCGAGTTTTGAAAATTGAATAACCTAAAAATACTCGTCGATGAAAGGGAAATCGTTCCTTGTTCTACGTTTACGCAATCGTTCTCCAGAGATTTCTTTCCTATCTCTCGGTTCTCTTATTTAAATGTACCCTCCGAATTTTCAGAAAGAAACTATGAAAATAAAGAAAGATAAGACACCGCCGACTCGTGACAAAGTCTATCATCCGTTGATTAGATACGAAATTAGAAAGGTTCATGAACTTAATGAACAAAGCGGAGAGGAAAAAAAAGACGGAGTCGTTCTTTCGGGTATAACAACCTGTTCCGGACCAAAGGATTAAAATTATTTTCAGGGGTGGACAAATAGCAACCCGCTAAGAGTTTTTTCCTTCCCGTGCGCGACCGAAGATTTAAATAAATTGATGATTTATTGATTTTTATGGTACAATTTATACCTTTCTGAAATGCAAAGTTAACTAATGAATGCAATCATTTTAAAAGGTACGACCCTCCGCTAACCTCCGCTTCCACAAAGTGGCCCCCGAGCCAAAACAATTGTCCACCCCTGGGTTAATGGAAGAATCGTCAGGGTATCGGGGAACGTGCTTTTCGGAACAAGATTGGCTACGCTGCGACAATCGTCCAATTAAGTATTATTACAAAAATGTGACATTTATAATACCTACGGTAGGTAAGGTCAGCGTATTGGTGATAAGGTCATTGCAAGTATGACGTATGCGTCCTTCGCTTGCTCGTCCTTCGTTGCAAAGGAATGAATTTTTAACGAGAGAGATATCTGTAAAATGTCATTTTTCCTAACTGAAAATCCTCGTTGCAATCGAAGAACAACATTTGTTTACAATTTCTTAGAACGCCTAGGGCAACGCGCTCGGTCGACTCGATCAAGAATAAAAGATTGAAAATATAACGCGTACGTATCGTTCGGTTACGCTTTCTTTCGTTAACAAACGGAATAGGTATAAAAATGTATGATTAAAGGGAAATCTAGAAAAGTCGAAAACACGGGAACGCAAGAGAAACGCTCGAAAAAAGAAAAATAATTGATCGCGATCGAGACATTGTTGCGGGAACAACCGGTGAACGAGAAAACACCGGTCACTGTGAATGACCCTGCGCCCTTGATACACTCGAGACACACTTGTTCTAGTCGAAAGTCAATTTTAATAACGGGTGTTTACGCGTCGTAAAAAGAGACACGAAATTACTAAACAGAGACTGGAAACGAAAAATTAGGTCGATTCGATACCGCTACCATAATGCATCGCAACATCTTGCGAACGAAGATTCTTAAAGTAGCACGTAGATGTCATAATAATCATTATTTACCGAGAAGTCAAAACATTTGAAAATTCCTAACTCCATTTTTACAAAATATCAACAATGCTCCGATATCGTTGATTTCATCCGTGTCGATTTTATAGAGAATCAAATATGAAGTATCAGAAACACTTACCTTAAAAAGCAGGATAAATTCCAATGCGTTCCTTGTCCTTATCGGTCCTCCTCCCGATCGAGGTACACGTTCCAGATCGTCCAGAAAGCTGAATAAAACTTTAGTAGGTCTCGAGTTCGATATTAGCCGGTATCTTCGGCCTCGTCGTCCTCGGCGTCGTCTTGCTCGTAGCTCCTGTCACACATGCACTGTGCATTGGCCACGAACATGCGGCCATTGCGCGGCACGCAGTCAATGAACCCGCATTGCTTTTCACCCGGGAGTCGTCTTTGCCTTTTTTTTTTTCGCTCCTTAAAGCCCTGCACGCACTATCGCCGGTCTCTATCCGCGGATCTTTGGCCGTACACATTCACGACATATATTCCGGTGGCGGTTTTGCACGAGGAACACCCGACCCTCCCGGTGTCACTGGCTCTCTTCCCTCTTTTCCTGCGCCGTGTCGTCGTTGTCTTTCTCTTTCGTCCGTGTATGTGTAGATGTATACGTGTATGTGTGCGCGTGTGTGTGAATATATACGCGGGTGCGCACGCGCGTATTCGCGTCTCTCCTCGGGTTCGCACGTGTATATACGTATGTATGTATACGTCGCGACGAAAATCCCTCTCTGTCCCTCTTTTATTTTTCGTTCTCCCTCTTCCTTACCTTTGTGCGGTCGTTCAGTGACCCGCTCTCTCTCTCTCTTTCTCTCTTTCTCTCTCTAACACCAATCGTACGCGGCTCCGATTTTTCACTGATTTTTTTTTTCTCTCCCTCTCTCTCGTTCGCGAGCACGAGTCGAAAAGGAAGAAACGAAAAGATACGGAAAAAAAAAACAAGGGTGTACGCTAGATACGGGATAAGAAACCGTGGTGTCGTATCACGCGCACTCGCACAACTGACTCTCTTGTATCGGAGTCTCGTGTTCCCCCCCGAAGTTCAAGCACAACTTCGCGACGCGACACTCGCGGCGGTCGGATGCAGACTGAATCGAACGCTACGAGCATCGCTCGTGTTTTGTCGGATCACGTCCCTCCTATATCCACCCTCTCTTTTACTCGCTCGTTCTCGTTCTCTGCCCTCCCCCCTCTTTCCCTATTTACTTCTCTTCGCGGTGGCTATCAGCTCGTGCCAGACCCCAGGCTCATTTTTACTGACGACGCGCGAATACGCATCCACAACAGCGAGGAGGCTTATTCTCGAAATTCCGAATCTTTTGTCTTACTGAAACTTCCTGCTTTTCTTTGATACAGATTAGTGAACAGTATCGGTAGTGGTGGATACAGGTATTTAAATGGGCAATCGGTGCCCGAATAAAATAACATTCAGTCTGGTAACATTATGATTCTTATACCTATTGGGGGAAAAAAAATCGAAAATTTATAAATTATTGCAATTATTTGTCCGTATTAAAAGAAAAACAAAATTGTTATACCTTGCCCAATTTATCTCACTCGAGGATTTGATATAAATTTTATCATCATACTATTTTTAGTTACTTTGTCTATAAAACTTTATTCTTTTTTATGTTACACACTTGGTAATAATACTATTTCTTTATTTAATTTCATCTATTTAGTATTATAATAAAACCATAGTCAATGAATTATATTATTTAATGATCTTTCACATCAATTTCATTAGAAAATTAACAGAAAGTTCAATTTATGAATTTGTTTCAATACATTCTGAAGCAATAATTATAGTAATTACATTATTTGTTAAATAAATTATTAAATAATATTCAAACATCATCATACGTATTATTTCTCTGTTCTTGAACATTAGATTTGGAAAATCCCATACTCTCATTTGTTTGGCAGACCACATCGATAATCGCACTAGGATCATATAAATCAGGTTAGTGTTTCGATATAAAGATAAAACATAACCAAAAAAAGCATTTAAACAGTGCACAACACTTACTTTAGTAGGTCGCCTTCGTAATTATTCCAGGTTACTGTTCCTGGATGTGTAATTTTATATTCTAACATATTATTAAACTGATCTTGTAGTTTCTGCAATTATTCAAACAAAAAATGTCAGTAAATTATCATTTATAAAACGTAAATTTTCATATATTTTTATACCTGAATGAGTTGTGCAGTTCGTTGGTCGCAAGGAAAAGTTTGAAAACTTGGCAAAGTAATAACGAAATTTCCTTTTTCTACTTCTGAAAAATCCAAAATATCAATGAAAACATTAGGTATTTTAATTAATACAAATATGAAACATTCGTTTACGTACTTATACAGATATTCGGAGCAGCAAATATGAGAATCGGAACGGTAACACATGTAGTGTCATGTAAATATACTGCAGTTGATCGTTGTTTCGTAAAATATGTAATAAACTGACTAGGAACTTGCTTGACTTTATCATTTACACTAGAAGGATGTATAGTAACTCGACCATCTTCCGGAGTCCATGCAAGCGTTCCATTTTTTGTGACATCCCTGAAAGACATAAATGGGATAAATGTATTAAAATTTGTATTGCAATATTATATTGTTAGGTTAGAAATTTTACGCACCTGATTACAGCAACATTTGGGTATAATGCGGCGCATACTATTGCTTTTACCAAAGTTATGTTATCAGAATTTCTATTGGCATTTGGATCACTAGGGTTTTGACTGTTCAAAAATTTCATTTCGTACAAATGTTGAGCAAATTGTGATTTCATTTCGGAAAGAAGTTTCAGCGTACTAAAAGAAAGAAAATAATTTCTACAAAAATAACCAGCATTTCCCCTTCTATACGAAGATTCGAATCTCGTCAATGCTTCGGCTAATGCTATGTGATCGCTATATTGCTCCTTATTAAGCTCAAGTTTCTTTTGCTTTGCTTCTGCCTCTTTCCCTAGAGGACAGTAAAATGCGTGTTTGAAACTTAAACTCGCTGCGATTGCAAATACTGGTTCGACACATGAAAATAATGCTGCCCATATGATCATTTTTCCTAAAAATGCATAGATCGTTAGAGAATTATAATAAGAATTTATGTTCAGAAACAAAAATATTACCTGTTCGTGGATCAACTGGCAGTTGTGCCAAATGATACCCTAAAGGTGTTAAATTTTCGTCATTATCTAATGCATTCAGGGTCCTGAGTAAATTTAAAGATAAATCTATAGCTTCCCAGTTTGGAGGGTTCATAACACTGTCTAGGAAAGATCTAGCCTTTCCTAATTGTAAAATTTTTATACGTAAAATAACTTCCTCTAATCGTGTTCTTAACATTTCCGGTAATGGATACTGTTCAAACGTCATTTCTCTAGCTTTCGAATACAAATGATAACAAAAACCAGGTCTTACTCTAAACAAATAAAATACAATTAATCAGATAGATATATTTTAAACAACAAGTTCATTTCTATAGAGTATCACTTATTTTACCTGCCTGCTCTACCTCTTCTTTGTTTCGCATTTGCCAAGGATATCCACTCTGGTTCTAAAGTTTGTACATTCTTCTCTATATCAAACTTTCCAAATTTCGTTTTTCCACAATCAATGACATATACTATATCTTCGATAGTTATAGAACTTTCAGCGATAGAAGTAGCGATAATTATTTTTCGAACCCCTTCGGGTGGTTCTTTGAATATGAGTTTCTGATCAATTGTTGGCATAAGAGAGTGAAGAGGATAAATAACATATTGACCTATACGTCAAACAATTGTTTAAATTATTACAATCATCAAAAACAATATATATTACGTCCATAAAATACACTTACTATCAGGATATCGTACACTATCTAACAACATCCTGTGTAATTTTATTATGTCCATCATACCAGGAAGAAAAACTAAAATGGCTCCTGGACCTTTTGTACTACAGATATACCAAATCAATTGTTCTGTAAGTTCAAGAGATAATTTCTCACTTTCTGGGTTTCTTAACTGATCAGTCACATGTCTTGGATATGTTTTCTGTAGTAAAATAAAAATAATTAATCGAGGAAATGAGAAAATAATAAACTAATCCATCGCATAAGAACGATACTTGCTTGTGCTACAAGTCTGCGGATGTGTGGATCTATGATTCTGAAAAACTCATCTGTGGTCTCCTGCATTTTTTTATATTTTTTACTGTGTTTCCTATGATCTTGAGGGGGAAGCTGTGCTTCAGGGAACTTAAATCTATAAATTGATATATACTCTAATTTTTGTCCGGATTCTTGTTTAAAGTAAGCATAGCAAAAAATGTTACCTTGTGAGTGATAAAACATCCTCTAAATAAAATTCTTCCACTGGGTAAGTGAAACCGGGAATGTGAATCATTGGACAGCCATTATAATATTTTGAAAATGTTTCCGAGTTAAGCGTCGCGCTCATTAAAATAACTTTCAAATCCGGCCTCTAAAATTAGTATATATGTTAAGGGGGGAACATCAGGTTTACTTTATTGAAATTTGAATTGAATGACACTAATTATACCTTTGGAATAATTAATTTTAATAGAGCAATAATGAAATCACTATCTGTAGAACGTTCGTGAATTTCATCCAGAATAATGTGAGAGAATTCTTTTAAAGCTGGATCACCTTGCATGAATTGTAATAATAACCCAGTAGTACAAAATAATATACTTCCTCTATCTCTAGGTAATACTCTATAAGAAGTGAAGATATAATAAAACAATGATAAAATAAGTTAAAAAATATTAAAATAATAACATACTTTTCAAGCCTTATGTGGAAACCAACAGATCTACCAAGTTTCTCTGCTCTTTCAGCAGCAACTCTTTCAGCAACAGATATAGCTGATATTCTTCTAGGTTGAGTGCAAATGATTTTGGTAACACTACCATTGCCTTGTTCTATTTGGTCATCCAATATAAACTGGGCAATTTGTGTTGTTTTACCACAACCTAAAATACATCTATATAATAGCTAGAATTTCTTAGTAGAGTTAACATCACATCTTTAATAATAAACTCACCAGTCTCTCCACTTATTACAACAACTTGATTTTCCCTAAGTAATTCTAATATTTCTGATCTTTTTTGATATGATGGCAATTTCGTTCGAAATGTCATCATATTCTCATATTCTTGCAAAGACTGTTTTGCCTTATATTCATTTATTAATTTCTCGTCTATATCATTATCCTTGTCTAACTTTGATTTAACAAGTAAAGCTTTGGCAAGATTCTCTTGTATATTACCAGACACTATATTTAAAAACTTTCTCTTAAACTGGGAATCATGAATATGAACATATTTATTCTCCAATGCAGTATTTGTATCTTCTGTACAAGCTTCATTGTTATGTAGTTTATCATAATATCCTTTAGATCTTTCTAACAAATTTTCAATTTTATCTTGAACATGTGATGGAAGTTTAATGTTGCAGATGAATTGTTGCTTTTGTTTAGCTTTGTTAATGGCTTTGTCTCTGTAATATAATCCTATATCTTTTCCCTTTAACCATGGGGGATGTCTTTGCCCTGTGCTTCTTGAAGCACCATGATGTTCAGTGCGTGAACTTTCAGACTGAGAACTATCAACTTTGCTCCCTGCACAAAAATCATAACACACAACATTAGAAGAATACAATTCTAATGTCAAACTAGCAATTCTAACCTAACTAAAGTATAATATTCTTATAACGTTTACAAACAATTATTACTACATGTTACATTGCCTAATGGCACATGTTATCAAACTGTAAAAGAGATAAAATTGTAGTTTATACAGACTGCAATTTAAACATACAATTACATAAATGTGGTTACACTGATTAATTTTTGTAATAATTTTGTTTACCATGTTTGCTGCGACGTGTATAATTTCCTTGTGCTGAAACTGATCCATAAGGATGAGACATTTTTATTGTATGTACCTTTAAACTGTTAATGTTCCCTGCTTTCAGCACAAAATCTTTTTAACTGCTTAAATATTGATCAATTCGACGTTCTGTCTAGAAACGCAATGGAATCAGTTTTCACCAAAATCATTTTTAAGACTAGAAATACTGATGTGTTATACATCCAATCATGATCCGCTTTTGGCATATATTCTTTTTCACTGTATATACATATATGTATATCAAATAATCCATAAAAATCGTATTACACGATTAAAATTATATTGCACAAAATTTTGAAAAGGTAACTAACACAACAGTTAATTTTAATAAGAATAAAAATTATCCAAATATCAACTGATTTTGATACTTACTACTGTTGTAAACTAAGAAAATCGGTCTTGATTTTTTAATATAATTAATTCTTTTCACTAGTATCATTAGTTCCTTTGCAAAATCATATCTCTATTAGTTGCCTTGTTAATGGCAGCGGAATTTGCTGATTGCTCTGTGGGATATCAGCGCATATGAACTGTGTGGAACTGTGTCCTTCGCTAGATCAACGTGATAAATAGTATATGTGTAAAATATTAGGCATGGGTAGTACGGAAATAACAACAGTTCCAAAGAAATTGAGTGAAAGCACTGATATCGGTGATATTTATGGTCCAAATTTAAAAACACTTCCATGTAATAACCAAGTGAAAGAATTGCAGACTATACTACGGGATAAGTAAGTAAATTAACTAAAGGAAATCATTCGGTTTGCATATAGGATTTTTGTCTAGAATTAATAATACCGGCACAATGCCGGTACATCGTACCGTCTGTTTCCAATTAAATATATTAATGAGTATGATACATCTTCGTTTACAGAAACACCACGAGGAGCGATTTCAAGTTTTACGCCGACCGGTTGGTGAGTTACTCCTCTCATTTAATTACACTGTCATATACGATTTTTGTTCAAGAATGATCATGCTTTTAATAATAACAAATACTTTTTATTTTTTTTTATACTCCTGTTAACAAAAAATAAGATTAACGATATATATATTTAAGGAAGAAGGTATATATATTTAGAGCTTTAAACTTTCAGATCAGGCTAGTTATAGAAGAAAGTTTAAATCAGTTACCCTTTTCCAAATGTGTGGTAACTACACCAACAGGAGCCAAATACAATGGTTTGAAGTACCAAAAAGGAAATTGTGGGGTGTCCATAGTAAGAAGTGGAGAAGCAATGGAACAAGTATAATATTAATTTGTATAGTCATTAGCAATTGAGATTTTTTGATTATATTTATTACTTTATATATAGGGTTTAAGAGATTGTTGTCGCAGTATTAGGATTGGAAAAATATTAGTTGAAAGTGATGCAGATACCCACGAGGCCAAAGTAGTTTATGCAAAATTTCCAGATGATATATCTGAAAGAAAAGTTTTGTTAATGTATCCAATAATGAGTAAGGATATGGTTTTAAGTCATAATTAGAAATGCTGTCATTTTTTTTTTTTTTAATTTTTGAAGCATAATTAATGTATGAACTGATTGAAGGTACTGGAAATACTGTGATCAAAGCAATGGCAGTGTTAAAGGAACATAATGTACTCG
Organism: Osmia bicornis bicornis; assembly: GCF_907164935.1. Lineage (NCBI taxonomy): Eukaryota > Metazoa > Arthropoda > Insecta > Hymenoptera > Megachilidae > Osmia > Osmia bicornis. Next base: position 7,643,063 of record NC_060227.1, read on the forward strand.
AAGAAAACATTATTCTATCAAATCTGTTTTGCACACCAATTGCAGCCAAATCTCTAGTCACTGCCTTTCCTCAGGTAATGTTTTTAAATAAGTTTACTTCTTTATCACTAAAAGGTATGATACATCCTTTGAGCAAATGTAGTTAGTACACACAGATGCAAATAGTTTGCAGATTATGTCATAACTCAATTTTTTGTCTGAAATTTCCTTTTTATAGATGAAGATTTTGACATCAGAAATTCATAGTGTTGCCCCAAATCATTTTGGACAGAAATACTTTGGTACGGATTAATTGAACTTTATTAGCATACAATTTAATAAGTTAGTACTTACAATAGACACATAAACTAATGGAAAATCAATCACAGAAGGTGAGATGTGGTATAAAATAACGAAAATGGATTAAGATATTAGAAAAATGCAAATATTAACGTTTTGTTTATCAAATTATTATTGTTAACGTTTTTAAATTATTAATTCATTGCATAAAAAGTAAAAACGTATATAATTTTACGTAAATAAATTCTGTATGCAGTTTAATAAACTGCAAATAGTCAGCAAGCATAATCATGCATAATATTTTATTTATTCGTATGTTAATAGTTAAAAAATATTTAGTAGAAATAATTTCTTACTAATATGTTATTCAATTTTATATGCAATGCATAATTTTGTATTTAGTTACGATCTACCCTACATTCGATTTTTAATTATGCATTTGCGACTAATAAATATATACGTATTTTACTTTTACGTGTGCAATAGAGGATGAGAATCCAAATATATTTAGATATTGAATACATCACGTAAACCTTCTGTAGACTGACTTCTGTTTAATGTAAGACTGTAAGTAACATGGTTTGCTATTACTAAGAGAAATCAATCTGGTACAGATTGATTGACCTTTTTTTGCATAATATATCAATTGAAATTTTTTTTATCTTTACTTTCTATTAAATGAAAAGAAATAAGTATTTCTATAAAAAGAATATGTAGTCGCGCGAAAGGTATAACAATAGATCGTGGTGCAAAGATGTTATTAATATTTATAGTTTCAGTGAAAAGTGCTTACTAAGATTTTCACAGCCATAAGCAAATTCTACCTTTTTTTTGTTTCATTATTGGATTTTAATTGTAATATATATGTAATATAGTGTCAAGATACTTACTCGTGAACGTGCGAGTTCATGACTTTATAAAGTAACAAGTACAATTATTTCAAATATTACACAAGTTCATGATTAATATTTTTTTTTCCTTTGGTGCTACATATGTGTAATTTTAAAGTTCTTAGTACACTTGTGAAAAGAAAAAGTATTGTAGAACATTTCATTATTTCAGGTAAAGCACAACTTTTATGCAATATTTTAAAATGCTACGTGCATAATAATAGCACTCCTTTTACAGGTGCAAGTAATGTTTTAAAATAAATTTTTCATTCAGATAGTTGTACATTTAATTATAATCAAAACAAAAAAATTATTTTACATATTATAAATCTCAATTTTTTCTAAATATTTCGATTTTCAGAATATGTCCTAATCTTGTTTTGACGAGTATCGATATTTATTACTATTTATTAAAAGATCGTTTTCTCATGTTGAAAACAATTCAATGTTGAAATGCCAGTTTAATAAAATTCGAGCAGTATGTTATTGTTCAATTTGTATGTAAATAGTATTATATATTAAAACAGATATATATATATATATTTTTATTGCAAAAGAAAATCATTAAAATGTGATGAACAAAATGAGAATATTCACTAGTTAGCTGTACCAGTGAACTCTGTTTCTTGTATTAATATGTTTCACATCACTGATTGCTGCATTTTAAGACTTTTCTAGCTTTTATTCAAGTAGTGCTGAATGTATTCTTGATTCAGATTTTGTTTCTTTCAATGCATAATAGTAAAGTACAAACTTTAGCATAACATTCAATTGAATATCAATTCTTTACTTAGATTTTTTATTTTAAGTGTATTCATTGAAATGATGTATGACAGTGTCATCAGTATGAATACTAATGATCATTTCGTTTTTAATGGATAGTAATATATACAAGAATAAGAGCAATTTGTGATAAAGTGAGAGATGCCTTTCATGGTCTTTATATGTTACTGAACAACAGTTAGTAGTTTAATAGTCTATTATTGCATAATATTTAGTAACATTACTAAATGTTACTAAAGAATATACTAACTTACCGATTACTATAGGTGTCAATACACAAATTGATGAAACATTACTACTTGTATTAATCAGGTTTTTTGTATGACTGTTGAATGATGTCTAGGATTGTTTATGCAGCTTTTACAGAAGTACATTTTTTACAGTTATATTAAAAATAATATTATCTTTATTTATTTATTTTATTTTATTTTATTTATTTTTTTTTTTTTTTAAATTGTACTGTTCTTGTTCTTTCTTTTTTTATCATAGAACAGGTCAAGTTTCAGTTTTATTACTTGCATAATACTCGTGCAGAGTAATTTAACTTCCAATGTGCTTATAGAAAAGCTGCATTACAGTATCTAGAATTATGATTTTAAAAATCATGCTTAGAAACTGTGTGAATTCTATGCATTATGTTATATCATTTTTAGTATACCCAAATGTCTGTTATTACAAGCAATACTTGTACTTATATAAGTTACTTCAGAGTAATTATCAACATTAATTAATATAATTTTCACATTCATAACGAATGTATATTAGTAAAAATATTGTGTAACATGTATACATTGAGATGTATGAATAAAAGTGCACAGCAAACATTAATCCTAACATAAATGATCCAAAATAAATAATTAAGGTCGTAAAAAAAATACATTAATTTCTTTTTTTTTTATTCGTTTAAAAGTACAGAAAAACTTATTTCTGTACTATTTCTTAACTATGAATTGAATTTTATTAAACCTGCTGAAAAGTAATTGACCAATGTTTTAGTTTAAATACAAAAATTTATTTTGTGATCTAAATATTTTTTTCTTGATTTAAAAAAATTCATAAAATAGCAAAATTATTAATTAATTTATCTAGTTCGTTACGATAGAATCTTAAATTCTATTTTATAGTTTATATATTTATACAAATTATTTAAAAATTATATGCTCTGTTGTAGATAATTATCTTATACGTAGTAGTTACATAAATATCATGAAATTCGCGTTGACAATTGTTGTTTTCAGGGTGTTCTCGTTTCGTCGTAAGAGAGACTACAAACGTACAAGGAAAAGATATTTGAAGAATTTGTATTTTACACATATCACATAGATGATAGATTTTAGTTATACTTGCCAACAAATGGCTATTGATAATATGTGGATAGAAACAAATTAGGGAATATACTTTCGAGTGCAATATACGTTTGAAGCGTTTCTTTAATTTGTACCTAGTTAATTTGTGCTTTAAATTTAAATGAAATCTATATTCTAAACGTTCAGATGTGTAATTCTTAATATGGTATTCAAAAGCTATTTACAAGCGCAGATATTTTATTTTTACATTCATTAACAACGCTAGTCATCTCATTATTGTTAATATAAAAAATAAATTTTTTATAAAAAAACAATACCGATAATATAATTCCTAACATATATGATATAACGTTAATTAGTATAGAAAGTTAGAAAGTATATTTATTAATTCATAGTTAAATGGAGAAAATATAAACCTATCTTATAAAAATACGTAATAATATAGTTGATTAGTGACACATTACTTACCAAATTGTATAAAATACGTATGCAGGATTACTTAGACAGAATATTGAATTTCTGTAATGATATTTATTAGTAGATTCATATATATGTATAACAATGATCGATATGACTCATATACATCGTGTATAGCGAATAATTGTTCTCATAAATATAAATTATGTATTTCCAATATGTAATGTTAAAATTTATTAATTCTAAGTCTCATGTCCAACACCTATTGCTTATGAATATATAATTCTGTAATAATAACGAGGTGGACATCTCAATTTGAAAGTAGTAAAGCTTTTTGCTGTTTCTGTTTTTTTGCTGCTAGCTTAATTATAACAGCGAATATCTGATATTTAAAAGCTGCAGTATGTTATATTAAAATTAGTCAGGCTTATTATCTCGCGCATAAACTTTATTTTTATGCTTTTTTGCCTTATAACAAATGGTTCATAACTCACATAAAGCTTTTGATTTATTCGTAATGCGTACCTGCCTATTATCTAATCAGCAAGTAAGTAGAGTATAAATTTATTACAAGCCGTGTAAATGAATACTATAGTATGGCTAAATATATTTTATCAATATTAATTTTCGTAAAAATAATCGTAAGTAGGCCTTTGATTAAATGGGTTCAAGATTTTCATGTTTTCTATCACTAAAAAAAGTATCTGTACGAATTAGATTATTACAAATATAACAACTTAAATTTTATCAGATAGATTATGGGAAACTAAAAAATTTCCTAAATTAATTCTAACTTTCATGGAAATACTATCAAGAATTACTTCAGGATGACCTTGATAATAATGAAGTATTAGTGCGCACGGTATTTGTAAAATTTATCGTAACTAATTTTGTGTCGTCTTTTGTAATCTTATGCAAAACTGAGTGTTGTACTGTCCGAACTTACTAGTACTACGTAATAAAAATCTACATTCTGTTAAAATTTCGCATACAATCGGATAATGAAAATGATAAAATCTGGAGCATTTATGGAAGTTACTTCTCACTACCACTGAGAAGTATAGTTTATAACTTAGACCATTGGTGAATCTACAGAGGCGTTCAGTGAACGCTTAAAAACAATTATGAAATGAATACCTAATAAGATATCTGAAATGAAAACAAATTAAATAATTTCATTGTTATCTTTTTAGTGAGTAACAGAAAAATATCCTCAATACTGAAAATTTATTATTCTTACAGCATTATTAAAATCGTGATTAAAAATAAAAGATAAAATACGGCATAAACGATCAAAAATATTGGTATAAAGAATTTTAAAAAATTTATATTAACTACTGGTACGAAAAATGATGAAATTAATTCATATTTTCTAATCAGATCGATTGAAAATCTGATGGTGAAAACAAGCTTGATCGCAATATAAAATATTTCTATAAAAGTATCACTTATACTTCGAATATACTGTTTGTTTAATATGTTTTCTGCTAAGCAGAAATTTACCTTGGCAGTACCTTCACTCAGCCTTAGAAGTGTGATAAATATAACTTTTATAAAATACCCTTACTGGTAAAAAAACCAAGTATGTCAAAAAAATATGAATGTCCCACTATCATATGGGCTTATTTAACACCTACTCTTCCTTCTCTTGATCCCCAGATTTTTCTTCATTTTTTTCAACACTCTCTTTCATATCCTCTGCATCCTCTGTTTTTGTTCCACCATCATGATCTGTAGGTCTAGATTCATCTGACTCTATATTTTCATCTGGCAAAGTTGTCCTCTCCTCTGTACTAAGATGACAAAAGATTATTTTTAAAGCAGTAATCATATATACATATAAAAAAAAGTTCGAAGTTTCTATTTACATATATTTAGAGTTATAGCAATCACCTAATTTGAATAACCAATTACAAAGTAATGCAATTAATATGTGTATAGTGCTTACCTTTCTGCCTGTGCTGTTGCCACATCTTTATCTATGGAAGGCTAAAATAAATGCATAGTAGTAAGTATGGACAAAGTATAAATTTAGTTTCAAGGACAAAAATAAGTGAATTAAAGTAACCAAACAATTACAGATAAAATGTTATTCGTGTCTTGAATAATGTAACTGTACTTAACATTTAGTTAGATATGACTGAGCTATAGTGAACTAATAACAATTTATACCTCTCGACTTGTAGTATTTCCATTTTCTTGAATGTCCTTACTCTGATTTGAATCAAGAGCAGTTTCTGTTGCACTAGCAGGAGGTGCCACTTTCAAAAATTGTTCCAATTCATCTATTTCATTTGCCAAATCAAAATCTTCATAATCCTATAAATCAAATATATAATTTACAGAGTTTACACTTAGAAATTTATCATGTTTTATTGTCTGATATAAAAATAATTACCCCACAATATTCATCTTCATTAAATATTTGTGGAGGTAATGGATATTTACTTTCTCTTGCAATACTATTAGATTGCATAAATTCTTTCTCCATCTCTTTTCCTGGTTCAGTTATGTCAATAGTTTCGTATTCCACATTTTTACTGTCTAATATCATTAAAACACGTTGTTGCCTCTTTTTTACCTGAAAGAAAAAAAAAACATATAAGTCATTATAAAGAATAGAAAGTCTTTTTTCAAGTATGTCATTTCACTGTATAAGTATGTTCTGGAAAAAAGGTAACAACATGAAACGTTAATTGTTTTACACTGTGGTGCAATACAAAACAATTATCGATTTGAAGAAACGGGTGTCGGTGTAACCGCGTCAACCATTGTACGCGTTAAAACCTAACGGTATTAAAAACGGTATTAATAAAAAATACGTGCGAATTGACACGAAATAAGAGCAAAGTAAAAGTAGAAAAATCAACGGTACATAAAATAACGAAATTCTATTACAATGAATATAAACATTAATCAAAACGTTCGATTACCCAAAACTCCCGGTTCTATTATTCACGAATACGTTCCCAGTTCTATGCTATACCCTTTGTTAAATGTTTCAATTACTTTCATTATACTTGAAACCACCCTATTGTTCACCGAATCTAGCGTACACTTTCTAAAGTGTATCCAATGAAAGGAAAGTTGCATTTTGGAAGAGAAACGAATCGTTTGAACGGTAAATCGTTCCGTATGTCGCGTTTAGTTAAACGTAGATCGTCTGACAGCGTTGGTTTTCAATCAACGCTTGGGTCGTAAGATTTCAGATGTAATTCGATACAATGAAATATCGTTAGAATTCAGGTGCCCGGTAAATCTGGCATTCTCTGCAAGTCACACAAATACACGCACACCCTTTTTACTCCCTCTCTTTCTCTCTCGCTCTCTGTTCTCGTATAAAATATCTTTATATTCTTTGGTCAGTACGAGTGTTTTGCACTCACTTCCTTGTTCCCGCTGATACCCGATATGTAGATTTTAACAACCATCGTTAGCCAACACCTTTGTACCAATTGACACTCTGGCACTTCTGTTAGGTGTATGCCACGATTAGTGGTTCCGCGGATTGATAGTGATCGGTGAATCACTATAGACGATTACTTTGGAGATCGCCAACAATAAAGCAACACTGATTTAACGCGTACAAGTCTGGCTAGTCTGGGATCCACTGGCTACGTCATTTCAGGCCGGTTTTCGAGTGTTCTCATGCGCGTCTATATGACGAATCCTGATTTCCTTCGAACCACCGCCTTATTGCAATTCTAATACTGATAAGCACTTTATCGTAACCTAACGGTGCATTATTGAGGTCAACTGCATAGCCTATATACCGGTTGAAACAAATTTTTTGGTAAAATAAGATTACGTATTCATCGTGTTTGCGCCTTTTCGTGTTAAATGATTTTAATGAAATTGTATCCCTTGCTTGACTTTATCGTCATGTTCCATTCTTCCTGAATGATAGTAGAAGTAATTGTAAAAGGACTCGACTTCGTTTAACCATGATTTCTGCGTTAAATTTACATAAAGTTTCTTTTCTAAAACTTATGATTCAAATTTGCGCCTTACATGAATGCGCGCCATTGTATGCGCCGCATTTCCGGTGATTTATGCGCACAGTGAGAATTGGACTTTAAATCCTATTCCTTTTTCCGGTTCTTGCGGAACGTACGTTATATTTACGCAAAATGGTAAGAATTTTATTGTAAAATACTTTGTAAATCTGATAAGAATATTGATTAAATTTGTTATGTTGTGTTAAGAAAGATTATTAGCGAAGTGTTTAAATGTATATTGTGCAGATGATCAATAATGTTTGAAAATAACCTAGAATGGTGACATGAAATTGTTTATACTTTCATTAAAGATCGTATTTCTTATTTGTCACATTAAAAAAGTATTTTAAGTAATAGGAGTACAATGATATAATATGCCTGATCTATTTTATTTATGAAAGATTTGAATGAAAAGTTCATACTGAAAATTTAATCGACATAACCTTTTCATGATTTACAACCAAACCCTGCATATTATACTTTGTCGAGTTTACAAAACACTTATTTCTATTTACTAGGCTAAACGTACAAAGAAGGTTGGAATCACAGGGAAATATGGTACCAGATATGGTGCCTCCCTCAGAAAGATGGTTAAGAAGATGGAAATTACCCAGCACAGTAAATATACCTGTACATTCTGTGGCAAGGTGAGTATTACACTTTTAACATGATATTTGAAACTTCTAATGAAAAATTCATGTGTAAATTTGTTTGCATCATGTGACAGGATGCAATGAAGAGAAGTGTTGTAGGAATTTGGTCATGCAAACGATGCAAAAGAACAGTTGCAGGAGGTGCATGGGTTTACTCAACAACAGCTGCTGCTTCAGTTAGGTCTGCAGTTAGGAGGTTACGTGAAGTAAAAGAACAATAAGTAAATACAGTAAATATCTTACCATAAAATTTGAAGATCTTTGTTTATTTTAACCCATAACTTTAATATCCTAATTTTAAAGCTTAAAAATGAACCTTCTAAAAATTAGAAGGATGCTAAAACAAAGTACATTATTTCTTTTTTTTTATTGTCCTCAAAAGTATGTTCATGTCAAATTTTGTTTATATTATAAGCCACAAAAACAGATACTCCTTTTTCTGTTATCTAAATGATACTTGTAGACATGTTCATACATTCACGTGTAACAAAATTTTAACAAATGTTCATAATTACTTTAATTAACGATATATTACTTCCATATATAAACAATACTCTTAAGATGAATTCGGTGAATGTATTAAAATCATACTCATAAATTCACCATAAACAGTTCCAACTGATGATTCGTGAGATTAAATAGTGTTTACACATTGTTATTGACTTTATTTTCTCTATATTTGTGTACGATTTACTTACTCGAATTTAATTAAACTTAACCATATCATTTTAAACAACTTATAATTTATCTACAAATTCAGCTAATATATTTATTAATTAAAGATCTATTCAAGTAATGTATTGGTTTAATAAAAATCGAGTTCTGTACAAAAATAAATACTATAGTTATGTACGAATAATTAAACATATAATTAAGCTGTAAATGATAATTTGTTGCACCATCACCATTTCTTTGTGTAACATAAAATTAAGCATATCCTTTTATATTAAAGTTCTCCTAAATTGAAATTTCAGAGTCATATATATTTTAAATATTATAAATGTAGTTCAATATTTTCTCATTTAAAGTTACAGAATTATTTTCTTTTTCTCAACTTCAAATGTAAGTGTATCAGTCAACATTTTCCAGAAACAGTGTTTTACGTTTTGTTGACTATCGTTTCAGAGCGTGAACTCTGGCCTACAGTAGTGTAAGGGAAGGGCGCCAGAATCTGGTAACAACATTTTTACGTTAGTTATAGGAAACTGTTTTCTTCAAAGTCTTATTCAAGAAGTATATTGCACTCTAAATTTTCGGTACACTTCTAGTACATAGAAGGTACAGGTAAAAGGGGTTCGAATCTATGAAGGATTACAGCTATAAAAGACCTTAGGAATATCATAAAAATATCTACTTTTTTTTGTTTAATAAAAAAATACGGAAGACGTTCTGCCATGAATTTAAGAAAGTATTTGAAGCATAACACAGTAGTGAATAACAGTCGATATTTTCTCGTATCCTTAAACGATGATCCATTAATGTAATCTCATATTACTATGGCGAATTCAGATATAAGTACATTTATCATTTTAAACAAGTATAAAAGAAAGTAACAACTAAATTATATGAACGAGATTTAACAAGGAACTGTTAGAAATACCAGTATAAAAAGATTCAGTGCTCTTCCCTAATCGCTAGAAAATTATACAGTACAAGTTCTAAATCGTAATCGACAGTGTCACAATAATTTCGCTCGCATACCTCCATTCACTCTGTAATAGTAACCACATACGCTGTAAACATAACGTTGGTTTAGCGCACTGATATATCTTTCAGTCATCCGGCATTGCACTCATCCCACATTATCAAATATGTCTCTTTTCTTTAGTATTAACAATTATTTATTTATAACAGTGGTCTGATATGCTTTTCTCTCTACTGTTTGCTAAAAAAAAAAATTCTTCACTTCATATCACTTGTATACATCTTCACACGCAGCTGGAAATAGTTTTGTATTATTTTTTCTTTTCTGTTTCTTAACACTTGTGCATTATTAATCAAGGCATACCATGAGAAATGGCAGTAAATACATGATACTGCTAGCAACAGTAAATAAATCCTATTTAACTAAACGCATTAACTTCAATCTCTCGTGTTTAAGGTATAGATTAATTTATCTTCCACATCATCAACTCCATTGATGGTTTAGCGGATCGACGATACCGGACTATGTTTATCAAGTATAATACTATCTTCTTGATGTTGCATGTACAGAAATTTTTTTGACTGTCAGTTCTTCAATGTAGCAGTAAATATATCAACAAGTATTGCATAATGATGTTGCATTTAAAAACAGCTCGTATTAGCTGGCTTGCCATTTGAATTTACTACGCATTATCCATTTCTGACCCCGGTTATCAGGATTACATGGTGCTAAGACAGGTTGCATTGCATCGTTTGAACGAGGTTTCGATAAACAATGCCCTGTATTCGTATGTTTAATCATCTTCGTCTATGAACAAAAGAAAATAATATGTTAATAATTATTTTACTGAATCCACCTGATTTAATTTTATCATACCTCTTCGTTATAAACCCATGCCTGATTTCCTCCCATACCGTGGCATCTTACTATTTTGACAGGACCTTGGGGACTAGCTGCATCAAGGCACATATCATCAGACATAATTTGCTGTCGTTTAGTATAAGCAAACACCTGAATACAAAAGTTTTTATTACAGAAAGTGATTAAAGAAAAATCAAGAAAAGAAAAATGATATTTGGTTTACTGACTTGATTGCCACCTAATCCGTGACAATAGCTAATTCCAACATTTTCACCTGTTCTTCTACCCATAGTGTCCAAACAGGTTTGTGTGTCAACATTTTGTACATCACCCAAATAATAATAATCTAACGGCATTGGAGACTCAGGATAAATATTCTCCAGATACCATCTGAAACTTTTGCATTTCAGACGTTCCCTTAGCTTAATCCTTTCAGATACATCACCGACGGCTACATTACGAGCACCTGTAAATAAAATGATCGTTTGAATATCTTTCAATTAGCAATCATTTGAAATCTATATGATGCAATTAATGTGCTTGCATGTATGAATGTCCACTGGAAGAAAGGTGTGATCAGAAATGTGTGCTAAAATAAAGAAATTGCCATGTGTGGTGTATTAATGGTATATGCTTGCCCTTGGAAGTAATTGTGCTATTATTAATGTTCATTTGTTTTCGATACTTTGTCTATTAACCCTTCTCTTCAGTATATCATTCATAGCATTTTCTTATTTTTTTTTTTTTTTTTCTTAAATGCATGAAACAAAAAAGAAACTTCTTTATTAGCTTCCTAATATTAACGGGTATCTGATATATGCGTTTGTAGCTGTTACCCAACTCCAGTTAAGCTTACAGCAAATGCAACTTATAAAAGCGTACCATCACCCAACCATAGTAAAGAAAAATAAAATCAAATTAAATGAAACATGCGAAACAAATAAGCCAAAATGTTTGAGAACTCAGCAGTATTGCAGTCTAGTCTTTTTTTTTCCAGAAATACTGGTGTTAGTGCTACCTGGATTAATGTTGTAATAGAAGTACTTCCATTGGTCCAACCAGACCTCCGCGAGTCGCGCATTGTTGTGGTTCACTATCTTGCTGGTACCACCAGGGAATGTATACGGTGTTGACTTACGGAATACATGACCGACGTGCGAGCACGTTGCGATCTCCAATGTCCCACCACACATCCATATCTAACCAACTCAGTTCTGTTAGTATGTTAGCAATTACAATGGTGGTTTTAAAACAGAGCAAGAAAACAAACCAAAAAACAATAACGAGCTAATACATTAAATTAGAATCGATCGTGTGGATGTTCGCTCTCCTCTCTGGTACCTATAATATAATTTATAAATAATATCAACTAAAAGCAAGCAAACTTGTTTTGTTAGTCGGCTGGATGGATGAGTGGTTAAGACTATACCAAAGTATATTGAAAAAGTAAAGAAATTGTATTCCTGGAAATGAAATCTTCATGGCTAAATGGAGAAACAACTTAGTCCCAATGTCCGTTCTACACGTACACACACATACACCAGTAAAGAAATTTATGAAAATAATTGCGATGATATAATTTGTACTAAAAAAAAGAATACATTTATATATCAATACGCATATGTTAATTATTAAACTGTACGGTAAATGAAAAATTTGGTTAATATTACACCGAGGAATATACTTAATATTAACTATGTAATTACGGGTGTTAATAATTTTAACATCTAGTTTGTTACACATGTTACCATTTGCGTCAAAATTGATGGGATGTTCATATCATTCAAGAGTAAGTTACTTTTATTAGAAAAAATAAGAATAGGCAAAATCTATAGATGAAGATACATTTAAATACAAAGAAAAAAAAAAGTGTGCTATAATCCTCTTTGTATCTTAGATCAGATTGTATCAGATACCCGTTAAGTATGATTTTCTTTTCAGTCAACAAACAGCTGCACACTTTTCTAAAACGATATTCAAGAGTTGCCAATACATAATTCACTGTCGAATAATCAGTGTTATTAGTTGAAGTAATTTGTAGAGATAATAAAGTAAACAGTGAAGATTATACACGTTATTTTCTAACCTGGGTTCATGGCATAGTAAAAATCTCTCCACTCATCCATCCAGACCTCGGCCACCCTGGCCGCATTGTGTAGAACTACTTTGCTGACACCACCAGGGAATGTATATGGACTCTTGTCTCGGAATACATGTCCAACATGTGAACACGGACTGATTTCTAACGTCCCACCACATTGCCATACCTACAAGGTACTTATTACTTCACACATGAAGATGAAATATCAACGAGGAAACCCATCGGTTGGAATGCAAACTTAAATCTATCATCCCAAAGAGGAGATCATCCATCTAATACTAGGACTTTCAAAGAATCGTTGGATCTCAATTTCCCAAGCAATCAAAATTGAAGCATACAATGTAAGTTCCATATTAACGCGTAAAGTATGTCAAACTTGAGATCTAACTACAATTAAGAAGACACACAACTATATGGAAAGAAGTTTTCTATGAAACCGACAGTAGTAAAGATTTTAGCTGCAAAAGCAAATACAAGAAATTACTTTTCTAACAAAGAGTACAAGAAACTCTTATACATTAATCCCCTTTGAGAAACACCTGCAAATCTTTGAAAAAGTTATCATCTATTCCGTTTGAAAGATTTAATTACGAAGTATAAATATCATTACTGATTCATACTCACCCGGAAACTCATTTCAAGATTTTCACCGCCCCAAATGTCCATGCCTTCGTCATAAGCACCCAATTCATAAAAATAATCCTTGTCAATAGAAAATAATCCACCAGCCATGGTTGGCGTTCGCAGAGGAGCCGTTCTGTCTCCTAATCTTCTGTCCATTTCCCTTTGTGCTACTCTATACCTTAAAAATTGAAGAAATAAATATACCAGCTGCTCTTCAACAATAATCGTACGAGCAGATTAAATAAAGAATAACGTTTCGCTGATTCTTACCATCTGAAGTTCAATTTCCAATTGAAACCACCCCACGTCATATCGCTGGCAGGAATATACTCAAACGTATCGTCGCTAATTACATCTATGATGGGGCAAACAACCGTGGACCTATCCTCGGCAATTCTGGAGAGCAAAGGTTCCAACCAACCCTCGGTACATTCGCAGTGGGCATCGAGGAACGTTATAACTTGACCCTTCACGTGTTTCGCCCCAAGCAGTCTAGCTCTTATTAGGCCTGATCTCTTCTCGGTGCGATACACGTACGTTGGTACTGGTAGCGTTTTTACATAGTCCTCCAAATCTTGCTTCAAATGATCTGTGGATTAAACGCGCGTTATCGTGAGCAGAAACAGATATCTGATTATACAATCGATTTAATCCATATTGATTTAAAGCTCGAAGGGTTCGCGTGGTATTTTAAGCCAAGAGTTTCACCTTGCTCGCTCTTGTCGTCCACCAGAATGATCTCCTTGAGCAAAGTTCTGGGCGATCGATTGATGACCGACCAAACGGTCCTCAGCAACGTGCTCCAGGCCTCGTTGTGGAACACTATCACGATGCTGGTGTCCGGAAGGTACTTGGGGTGCTTCTTAGTTTTGCAACCCTCCAGCCTGATGTCCCTGAGCGATCGATTCAACGAGATCATGTCGCTGGCCATCAGATTGAACTGATTTAACTTGAACAGCTCCTGTTGCCTTGCCTCGTCCTCCGGCGAGATGTGCACAGCTGCGCCCATCTCGCCGGGCTTACCCTTGCTCTCACGTATGACCTTAGCCGGCCGCCAAAGATGAAGCTCGGATTGCCTGTATCTCTTCTGGCTGTGCTCGTTGCTCGATTGGATCTGTTGTTCCTCTTTCGCCAAACCCTTCGCGTGCGGCAGGTTCTCCTCGGTCAGTATCTGCTGTTTACTGCTCTCGGTACATCCCCATCCGGACCCTCCGATGCAGTCCGAATAGAGCATCAACACCATCACGTCGACCAGGAACCATACCAGCGACGTGAGCAGTATCACTTGACAGGTATGAATGCGAATCTTTGAGCGAAACATTTTCTAACGGGTCCTGTTGCTTTGTCACCTGAGATCATCACCCGATCCACGATTGATCGGAATCTACGACGAGGTTCGAGCCAGGAAGGGGGGAGCTGTTACAGGGAAGAGAGTTCACAACCGAATCTGAGGGCAGAGATCAGCCTTCTCGTTTTGCCAAGTATTACATGACTACAACCTCGGTAACCTGAAACAGAAAGAAAAGAAGTTGGAATTTTCACCCTTGCGAGGGTAATTGCCTGTCCATCGAAGGTTTAACGCTTCGGTGGTCGCGATGGAAATTTTCGTATTACAATTACGCGGATAGTCGCGCGAACACCTCGAAGGTCCAACGAGCAGGAAGACACTGTTCTCGGCGAACAGTCCGAGAAATCAATTAGCGAAACAAGGGAGAGAAGCCTAGGGGAGACTGTCTAATCGGTCAACGGACTAATCGACTACATATTCAACAGACTTGGAAGGAATTTCGAAAGCGACCGCAGTAACCACTGGCTCATCCGCGTGTCTAACTTTACACGAGGTACCTATTATTCGAACTTGACGTTAACACAGGGTTGCAACTAAATAATTCGTCGCATGATGCACGCCCGGTTCCTTCCACCCCTCGTTTATCCTTGCTAAATGACACTGCACCTTCCTTAAGAGTACTCCTGGCGAACAATCGAGCCATAAGTCACGCGAGACTTTCAGCTGCTTATTTATCACGCGCATAATACATCGGGCAATTTACCATTATCGATTCGTTTGTTACTCGGCACAGCTTACGGCCGCCTGGCTACATTCGCGCGATAACCAAACGCGGATCGAGCACATTCTTGCTCTACCATTTCGACGAGATCGCATTTCGCTGCTCGATGGATCTTTGGCGACGAGTTTTCACTGTCCGATCGTGTGGGAAAGAGCGAAAGGAAGATCGTTCGACACGTTTCGTTAACGATTACCGGTAGTGCCATTTCCCAAGGAAATAACGAGTAACAATTGAAATAATGAAACGTCTTTTCTTTCTATGGGAACCAATATAAATTAGATTTAGAGTTATCAAATGTTGATTTAGTTGCAGGGATAGTCGACTTAGAAGATGTATTTGATAAATAGCAGAGGACTTGCGAGCAGATAACGTCTGGCTCTTTAGCAGAAGTATCAATATAATGGTAAGACTATCGGTTATACAATTTCTAGGTAATTTGAATGACCCTCTTCAACAAGAACATGCTCTATTTTAAGCGTTTGTTGATTAACGACCGATTAATAGAGATACTATTTGAGATACATCGATTAGATTGGAAAGAATTTCAATTCGAAACACGATAAGATTAGATATAAAAAAGAAAATAATCTTCGATTTTAGGAAACGGAATAGAACAGAAATAACATTTTATTTCTTTTTCAGATTCGCGTGAAAAGGAAGCTAATGAAGACAATTTTATCCCATTTGCGAGAGACCAATTCTTTCGCTATCGTGGCAGAGACAAGAAAACGACCCCCTGTCGCTGCTGGCCAGCAAGATAAAGAGATGCAACGAGAACGGAACGAACTTAACCGGATGGGCTATTATTTATACAGTTGGTAAGCTGCTTAAGAAGAGGCAAGGTACAAAAAAGCGACAAATTTCAAGGCTTAATAATAATAATAGAGCGATCGTTCCCTAGTGTGTATGCCGTGAAAACGACTCCTCCTTACGAATGCGGTGACTTTAACGAGGATGCGTTCTTCGGCTCCTGAGAAAACGACATCGCACGGTAGACCGCCGATGCTAATTAATTAGAGCCTGCTAAATAATTCACTTTCATCGCGATAGCTAGGAACCGCGGGTAATAGAGGCTGATAATTGCGCGACGCTCGAGAAACGGCGGAAATGCGGTGAGGAAGGAAAACACCGCAGGAGTTTTCCGCTTGTAATATATCAAACCTGGCCTGGTATTATTGCCATTTTCAATAAGGGCACCCTGGTAACCTAACAGGATCATATCTCGTTTTCCATCCACCGAATCCCAAAGTTTCCCGAGCATCGAATTGTCACTTCTATATTTTGTTTGACGTTCCCCAAAGTTCGTCCGCGTTCTGGTTTGCTATATTGCCAGTCAGGACTTGGCTTCAGCCAGCAGAGTCCTCGAACCGCTCATCAAACTTCAAGTATCCTCTTCACTGTTGCGCGAAGGAACTTGCGATTTGTACGAGCGCTTTTCGAATGAAATTGAGCTTAAAGTACAGGTGAAAGTGGTCGTTTAAATTTCATTTCAAACTCTTCTTCATCTACATTTTCAACGTGAAAATCTTTCGTTTGGAAAAACATCTGAATACCGAGATCGAATTGAACAAGTGGGACTAATTAACATATCTGTGCAACTCCTAATTACCAGCGCCAGAAGTGGCAGGTGTTCCGCAAGACATCGGCTACCTAAACAGCTATGCAAATTAATTACGACGCTTCTTGGCCACGTTAATTTGTGTGTGTTTTTTAAAAAATTTTTTATCTTATTTTCATCCAAACGTTGCCACCGGAGTTTCCTTCTTTCCGTTCAACTCCGAATTACGAAAGCAAAACCGCTGAAACTCCGAACAATGAAAATCTCTTCTCTGCCGGAGAAAAGAGCCATTAACTTCCTTGCTAATCCAGCGTTCCCATGATCTCGAGTGTTGTAACCGAGAGTCGAATCACCGGATCGTTGCCGAAGAGATTGAAATCGCGAGCATGTACCATTCGAATCGTCCGAATCACTCGACTCGGCCTGATTACTAGATTAAATGCTATATGTAGTTCTCATAGATTAGATAGAAATGCTGGCCGATCCGTTAGGCAATCTTAGAGAAGAGGAAATAGACTCGCGATCGATCGAGGATTTCCTAGAGATAATCTATAACGGAAGGGTGCTACGAGAGAAGTAGGAATATTAAAAGTAATTTAGAAACAAAATAGGTCCTCAAAACAGTAGAAATATAATATGATGAGTTTTCTAGAAAAAGAGTGATCGATGAGAGTGTATAATAAATAAATAAGAAAATAACGCGTTTTCAAGCCCTCGGATGGCGGACCACGGAGAGAGCCACAATTCCAATTTATTATCCCATAACTCGGGTACCCGATGCGATTGCGAATGTACGAATCAATCGAACCATTGGTGAATTACTGTTTCGCCTGAACGATCGGTGCTACGCTTGTATCTTACGCAATCGGAACTTGCGACATCCCCGAGGGATCGTTAATTATAAAATCGAAATCACCGCCTCGAGAGCCGAATATCTCGTGGAAGGCATCGTATTTCGCAAGGAACACACCGGTTAACTCGCGAACGCAAATTAGCAGAATAATAATGATGCCCCCAGTGTTGCTCAACGCTCTTTCAACAAACTGCTAGCCTCCTTCGATAAATGATATGTTGATAACTTTTCAAACGGCACTGTATCAATCCTCCGAAGTCTATTTAGACCTACGCGTTTTAAGTGTCAGGATGGAATTTATATAGAAATTCGAAGCATAGAACATATTTTGGAGCAACGACAAGAAAGCGATAAGTATAATAAATCACTGTTCACCGAGCGATAAATCATTCCACATGGACGAATAAAAATGTTTTACTACCATCTGGCAGATAAAACTTCTTTTGTTGCACCGACCACTATAAATATCCGTTTAATTGTCCCGTTTGTATGTGACTAATTGTTAAGATAACTTTATTGAGACAAATGTGTCTTTAATCGATGTTCAATACTGACTTATCTCGCAATGCTCAATTTTCATTCAGGAACTCTGTGTTTCTTTTTTCTTATCACTCGACGGTGCCTTTTGATATACGAGATACATCAAAAAAATAAGTTTTTCTTAATGGATATCCATTTTTTCCATTATATTTAAAAGTGCATACATGCGTCCAAGACCGTGCGTCGCCGACTCTCCGGATAAACATTTGGTATTTATAGAGAAGCTTAGCGTCGAGGTGTTGAAGAGAAACAAATTTCTGGTGATCAATCTTCTCTATTTATTACGAAATAAAATCACGGAGCTGCAGAAATTGGTCGGACCGCGATGCGATGATTCCGACGTAGCTATATTGAAATTTCAAAGCAGAAAGCTGGCATTCGAAACACGAGGGAACGAAAATTGAATGTAACAACGTAATTTCCGTTTCTCTTGTTCACGCTTTTCACGCTGATGGATGCGAGATGTTGAGCCACTTTCGAGACTCTCGAGGCCTCTTCGCGAGCGGATTCCAAGCGAGTTTCGCGCGTGTTTCACGCCGGGTGTGCGATAACTTTTCAAGCCAGCAACACGTACACGGGACACATACGAGCGTTATGGATTTTACAAAAGCGTTTCAACTTCGCGGACACGTCTCAAGATATATATCCTCCTCGTCTGCGACTCTCCATCGATTTCGCGAACCGATAGAACTCGAGATTCCCCGGCCCGTTCTCTCATCTTTCACTGTTCGAAAGAAGCATTTCCATGAAATCCCGATGCACGAAAAATGGACCGAGCCATCATTTTCCTTTTCTCTCAAAGAATTCGAGTCGTTCGATTATCATTCATCGAATCATTGGCGCCAGTCTATTAACACTTCTAAATAGAAAGGCGTTAATTAGACGTTGCGGAATAATTATTTGTCGTACCAGCTCTGGAGACAATTAACTCGACAATGAACGCGCGTCGAATGTGAGTCATCTGATACTTGATTGCGTATCTCGTTATCTAACTACTGCATTCAAGTACACCCGAGGCGTGGCAGATTATTTTCAACCGAGAAAGGTGAACATATATACTCGAGAAAGTTATAATTATCTTGAATGAAATTAATACTAGAGCTCATCCGTCGGTGGTATCAGTAATTGATAGCTAATCGATTTAATCAATCGAAATTTCTTTTAATTGTAATAATTATGCAGCCGAACGAATCAGCAATTTTAATCGATCGATACCCGATACTCTTTCTACTTCGTGAATAAAAATACATTCTTGCCTGGAACAAAGCGAGAAATGAAATTCATGGACGCATTGCAAACGAGAAGGAAGCTTACTCGAGGAGCGCTTTTCGCGCGAAGGAACCACCACTCTACTTCCGGTCCCCGGCACAGTTATCGCCGCGCCCAGGCTATACCTGTGCGTCATTTGCGCGGCAAAATGAGCCATAAAACCGAGCCCCTCGAGCAATACAATTCGCGGTATCTTTTAATTAACGCGTTACAGTTCTTTCATCGATTAAAAATTACGCCTATATTCGCGTTGACTATTTAATCACGCGATAGCGGGATTTATTGGCTGTAAGGAAACGGATAATACCTCCTTAAGGTGTAACGAGAAACTAGGCTACACTTTTAGCGTAGGCTCTTTGTTAAAACGACAGACGTTTTACTGCTTTGTAATCTCACGGTTGCGGGAATGGTGCTTTGGAAACGAGCCTTTTGCTTTATGCCTGATCGATAATGACGCTTATTACACGTTGATGAAAATGAATATAAGAGTACGATTAAGTATTCTAATTACACGGGGCGTCTTTGAAGTTTCCATTAACCCTTTAAGGGGCAGTGATACGTATGCGTACCGCCTTTTCTTTCAGAATTTTTCGCATGCAAGTTTTGTCGAAAAAAATATTTGAATTTTCCAAAAATTGAGAAGAAGAGAAGAGAAATGTGCACCTCAAAGAGTTAAGCACGATGGTGTATTTTGCAGGTAAAAATAAAAGAATAAAGGTCGGTTTATAAACGTTTCGTTATAAAGTTATACGGATGATTTCACGTCCTACGATGTCGCATACGCTTTTCTACAATTTCTCATCAGAATTTTCGTAATGGTTGTTGCAATTATGCCGGCGTTGCTCGACAATGTACCAGCCGTACAATGAGGATCGCCAGTATCGTACGAATACCGTTATTACGCACCACTTTATACGGGTCACAAAACCGGCATAAAGTTTTCCGGGTAATGGAGAATGAATTAACAATGAAACGTATATGTACAAGGATCCTGTGAAACGATCGATACATATTTCTTTTTAAATACTGCCTTGATTTGGCGCGATTCTCACGATCAGACTTCAGTCCTCAGACGGCGGACCATGGAGAGAGCCCTTAGATCCGTCTTTCAAGTGTACGCTTCGGTACTATAGATTACTTATCAATTGCATTCCAAGAATTATTTTATCAATTCCAAAGATTATCTTGTTTTTTAAACAAGATAAATAAAATTGATCAAACAGCCCTACAAACTATCCGTTGGAAAAATGATTAAATTCTCAAGTTTATACGAAGCATAGAATAACTTTTTGAGAACATTACGCGCGGTTTATTAAAAGCGACCACTATGGAGGTCGCGAATGTCGCGAACGATTGTCGTTAAAGTGCAAAGAGCAATTTTTAAAGGTTTCTTGTACGGGCGCCGATAAGCTGGCGGCGAGCAAACCGCGGCTTCATAAAACTCATCGTATGTATATAATAGATGTGTGCAGAGGCGACGAAACACGGAGGGAGAAAAAAAGACCATCGCTCGTATACGAGGTTAGTTATTATGTACTAGATAATTGAAAGTGCGCTGGCGTAATTTGCAATATGGTATCGACGAAACAAACAGATTTCTAGAATTTCAACGCGAACAGCTCGATTTAGATAATATCGAACTTTCGAGTAGAAATTATTTATTTTTCATAATGCCGATTAGCAAAAAGTCCATTATTATGACAATTGTATTACTTAGTCCACTTTCAACGAGGTAACAATGGCCGAGGTATAAATAATCTAATGGATTCTAAAACAGCCTCGGGTCTCGAAAACTTTAATCCGATCTTAATAGTGCATAAAATATAAAGTCTGTTCGACGTTTCGCCGCTTTGCGAATAATTAACAGGAAACGAAGAAAAGAACAAACGAGGGGTTGGAGGAGGCTGATATACTCGTTCGAACAACGAAACCTTCCCGGCAATTCGTTTCGAAGTGCTCAACTTGGTCGCACGTTACAACAAGCTTGCCTTTGAAACGGTTAATTAGCGTCGTTTAATTGCTACATTCTAGGCTGCGATGAAAAAAAGAAAAGAAAATGTTTTACAGTCAATTATGCAGGCGGACTGAGTCAACCAGGACGTTCCACTTTCTATATACCTGCATGACAACGAGATAGTAATCTTAGTAAGACTCATCAAAAATAATCTTATCTGTTATTCAAATATATCCAATGAAATTTAATCACATTTTGCATCATCGTCAACGACGTTCGATAGAAATTTAGTTCCAGCCGTTATTTTGAAACATAACCTCACTTTATTAATTGTAGCCGTCAGCCGGTAGCGAGAAGATTAATATCATCCTTTTATGATTAAACGAAATTTTCTATGTTATAACTCTGACCACGACATAAATTTAATCGGTGAATGTTAAATATTTAATTGCAAATAATAGGTGAAACAAATACGGGTATTTCCATTACAAAATCATGATGTACGTTGGTCCCGTTTAATATTCGAAACGCATTTACCGCGACACGGGCTGCGTATCATGTGCTACCATTTCCCTTGAATTTCTGAACTTTACAATTTCCCGGCACGAAATTTCATCGCAGCGCGATTAAATTTATACACGTGTTTCTCGTCGATATTATGAAACGCTATATGTATACCGGGTCAATGGTGGATCAAAGCCACGAAAAAAGGTTGGAGAATGGGAACGAGTAGAGCCTAAAATAATATCATCGAACCGATGGAACTCTATAAATGTCATCTTGGAATAACATAATCGATCGGTGATTTTCACGCCTCTCCCGCAATCACGTTTTACAAGTCTATTATGCCGTAGTACCGCAATGGAATCGTTTTGTCGCAACTGCATAAGGAGATCCGCGATAGGAACTGGGTACACGTGTCCTTGGAGGTCGAGTAACGTGTCATCTTCAACTGGTCAATTCACTCATCAACCAAGGAGAACTTTACCGGGGAACCTTTCGCTCGTTTTATTAATCGCCGTCGAAGTATGCTGCATTTACCTATTTAACGTTCTTTGAGGGGAAAGAACCGGCTTCTCTTCATGAATAATTTATTCTCTCTTAATGAAGGTTGCTCGCGACGATTTATACCGGCTAACAGATCGAGCAGTTTCATTCTCCCACTTTTTATTTTCCCGTGAAATCATATCTATCATCGTCAAAATTCATCGTGACGTTCAATTTGGTCCCGGTTACCAAAGACCTTGGGGGACTGCGGTGTAAAAGACGAGCAGGTGTGCCCCGCATTCCTTAAAACGAAATAACGACGTACGAGCCGGTAGAATAAGATTATATACTTGTTTCAAGAGGCGGACCAACAAAAACGAGATGGAATCCGCGCGAGGCGGCGGTACGGTTATATGGTGAATTGGAAATGCGTAACACACAGACACACGCGTACAGGGGCGCGCGTTCGCATGAACGCGTGAGAATGATTTATCGTTGCAAACAGCGGGTAACAGTCTGGCCTCACGGTAAAAGACGTGGACGCGTCAGAGAACAAATATCGGGTATAGTGCCTATCCACGTAGCACCGTTAACTTACACACCACATGGTCGGCTATCGTCGCGTGACACGAGCCTAAAAAGACATTACCCAGCTTGATCCTGTCTGGTCGAGTACACGGTGTTTCGCTCGAGTCTCTGATTAGGTCGTATTTGTTCGTTTTGTGGCACAAGGAGAGATTTGCGATCGTCCGACGTGTCCAAATTCTATACACCACAATAAAGTCTGTTAAGTATTTGACGCACAGCCGATAGCCGGCGTGGAATTCGTCGAGGTATGTAACAGTTTAACGCGCACCCGGTGCGTCACAGCGATCACGGACTCGCCGAGAAACGATTCATGGTCGTTGTGCAGAGAAATTTGACGCGATTAAAATCGTCCACAATGCTCGATTCGTCGAACAGGACGAAAGGAAAGCAGGACACCCAGCAGAGTGAACATACACACACATACACGATAGATCAAACTGACGGGAGACGCCAGCCACGAGCAAAACGGATCGGTCAAACTTCGATGAATGCACTTTGTTCGATGTGGCATTTACTGTCACACGCGGACCTCTCCCGTGATCGTAAGTAACTACTTTTTCATGAACAACGCTTGTCTAGCACAAATTTCATTGATACACACCTCTTATGACCTAGAAACGAGAACACCTCCAGGTACATATCCCGTACGTCGCACATACGTGTACATCCGACACTGCAGAGCCACTGAACAGCGCCGAGGTTAGGGTATAGAAGTGGGGACACCTGTTCGACATCCGTAGTAGCACCCAGACCCTTCAAACTCCCGTATTTCGTGCTGTAACGCAGTGACTACAGATACAAGAAGACTGGATATGCCTCTGTTCGCGAGGGATCATGATTTTGGGGTTCCAGACATCCCCAGGCACAGTTAGGTCTGCATGTACAGAACACAGTCGGTATGACGACCGACCTACATGAAGCTAGCCGGAAGGAATAATAATTATTTTTCATTTTTCTTAGTGTATTTTGTTTGTAAATCGTCTGTGATTGATTGTAAGTATATTTTCAACGTTTGTGACAAATTAGTTCTTTTCCAATTAACAATTTTATTTCAATCATTATGTGAGCCGAAACATTTGAGTAATTTCTTATAATAAACAGATTTTGTGATAACTGATAACTGTAATTGATTGGAAATCGTTTGTGATTTACAAATATATCATTTTCATTGTTTGTGAGTGAATAATTTCTTAATTATTTACAAGTTTGTTTTATAATAATTGTAGCGCGCATGCGCTACAGATCCTGTCGTACCCATTACTACCTCGAACAAGTAAGTTTCACAATTTGTTCGTTTTAAGGTCTTATATTCCGCTAGATCCGGCCAAACTCATCACTACTCCGAACAAGTGAGTTTCCCGATTTGTTCGTTTTTCGTTTTTATATTTCGCTAGTTGCTTGGGGTCCTTGAAACCCCTGGTAGCATAATATCGGTGTCACCGGTACCTAGGGGTCTCAGATACCCCGCATGCCGTAAGCAAAATGTGTCATCGGTGCTTCGGGGTCCCTGACACCCCAGATGCCAAAATGTCGGTATGTAAACAGCGTCAGCGGTGCTTCGGGGTTCCTGACACTCCAAGATGATATCAGGTCGGTACAAAGAGGGCGTTATTGGCGCAGCGGGCTCCCTAACATCCCTTAATAATATCAGGCCCGTATGAAGAGGGCACAACCAGTATAATTTTTTTCAAGAGTTTATTTAATTTATTTTATTTTGCTTAATAAGTAGGCTCATGGAAGGGGAATACCGTTTTTTTTTTTTTTTTATTTTAACGTGGTGGAAATCCTCAGAAAGACACCTTTAGCCCCCCTGGGGAGGGGCTGGAGGTAGTGTGGAATTTTTACCCACTAAAACCACCACGGTGGCCTGCACTAGGGCGGTAAGGAGGGTCCTTCGACCCTTCCGCTATGTGCCAAACTCCGCCTACAACGGGGGCCACACCCGATGTCGGCAATCCTCGGGCCGCGTGAAGTAGAGACCTGGGCCCCAGCCCCAGACCCCCACGAAATTCATTAACATCCCTCGTTTCGTTACATCACTACAGCTCTTACATCCCTGCATTCTTTTCATCCCTACATTCTTTTCACCCCTATATTCCTTACATCGCTTCATCCCTTACATCCCTAGATTCTTTTCATCCCTACATTCCTTACATCCCTACACTCTTTTCACCCCTACACTCTTTTCATCCCTACATTCTTTTCATCCCTACATTCTTCTCATCCCTACATTCTTTTCTTCACTACATTCTTTTCATCCCTGCATTCTTTTCTTCCCTACATTCTCTTCGTCCCTACATTCTTTTCATCCCTACATTCTCTTCATCCCTACATTCTTTTCATCCCTACACTCCTTTCATCCCTACATCCCCTATATCCCTACATCCCCTATATCCCCTCAAACATTATAATAAATATTATAAAGACTGCTTCGAGTAAAGGTAAGTAAAGGTAAGTCCTTTTTTCGCCTGAAATTTTGCAAAATTTAGTTCCTTTTTTCGCCGCCAGAGGGCGCTGACCCGACATCGAAATTTTAGTTGAAATTTTTGCCGCAAGGGGGCGCTATTTTTTCGAGAATTTCGCGAAAATTTCGAAAAATAGCGCCCCCTAGCGGCAAAAATGTGAACTAAAATCTCGACCTCCGATCAGCGCCATCTGGTTTCAAAAAAAGGAACTAAATCTTGCAGAAATTTTGGCCCTCTAGCGGCAAAAATGTGAACTAAAATCTCGACCTCCGATTAGCGCCATCTGGTTTCAGAAAAAGGAACTAAATCTTGCAGAAATTTTGGCCCTCTAGCGGCAAAAATGTGAACTAAAATTTCGACCTCGGATCAGCGCCATCTGGTGGCAAAAAAAGGAATTAAATTTTGCAAAAATTTAAATTTAAAATTATTTTTCAGGAGACTTTACTTACCTTTACTTACCTTTACTTACCTTTATTCGAACCAATGGCCATAAGTATATTATTTATAATATATTTATTATAAGGGTTGAAAGGATACAAGAGGTGCAGGGAGAATTCAGGAGTGTAAGGGATACAGGGATATAAAGGGTATAGAGATGTAAGGGATACAGGGATATAAAGGGTACAGACATGTAAGGGATGCAGTGATAAAGGGTTGGACGTGGTGAGGCCGTTAAAGATAAAAAAATAATAAATAAATGGGAAGGTTGAGTCGTGGCCCATGAAGAGGGAAAAAATAAATGACTTAGGAGGGTGGTCCATGCGAGGCCCGAAAATAGGGGTAAAATAATAAATAAAAGGATAAAATAATAGGCCAGGCACACAGATGAAATAGAATCTACACGTTCATGTTCCTAATGAGTTTATTCAATAAGCTAAGAAGATAAGTACAGCAAATCATTCCTTTTAATAACACGAAAACATGTAAGTATGTGAGTGACGCTGAGACGCTGTACGCATGCTCGAAAACAAGGCAGAAAAATGTTATATGTATACATACTCTTACAATAATAGTGCAATAAAATCTGTTAAAAAGGACATCTGAAAATATTATATCGGTACGCAGATTGATTCACCGGGGTCCTAGGCACCCCAAGACGATAGGTTGGTGCGCAGGAAGAGTCGCCGGGGTCCCTGACACCCCATGATGATAGGTCGGTACACAAAGTGAATCCCCATGCGGTCGGGCGGCGGGGGAGTGTCAGCAGTCAATCCCTAAGCTATCGGCCATTGCGCCATCTATATAAAAGCGGCGCAAACTATTCGTTAACTTACCGACTGCCGAAGGGTCGATTACCGACTGTCGGAAGTTCAGTCTTTTCAAAATATAAATTTGTCAAATAATTATTCTAATCATTTTTCGGTCTTGTTACTTAATAAATGATGTCACTATGTCAACCGGAAAGTCGTCGAGTAGTTTCAGCCGTTTTTGATTTTGCAATTAAAGTATAATTCAAGTTTACACACCATAAGTAATATAACAAATAATTACCATTTATTTTTAAACTAATTGACAGAATAGTTAGTTGTCGAAACTGGATGTAATCATAGGAATCTTTGGATCTTTAATAACAAATTAGATATAAGCAATCAAACATCATTCTAGAAAATTAACACTAGTTTCATAATTAAATGAAAGAAAGAAACAAAGAAATGTGTCAGACTGAAAAAATGATTTATAATTATCGATGCACTGCGTAATGATTAATTAGCTGCGTAGGGTGAAGAAAAATATTGGAACCTGATAAACTTGTAATGGAACGCTGCCTTGAAACTAGACGCTATTAAAATCAATCGTAACAATCGAATCCTGATTTGTTCAATTATAATTTTCCTTCGAAGAACAGTATAAAATAGCAAAACACTTGTATGCTTTAACAAAATAAATTTGTTTACTTGAAACAAATGATATTAACTTTCCGCTAAAGTTATAGGAAACAAAAGGTATCAGTATCTCTCATTGAAGAAAACAAAACAGGTTCGAAGTTTACCGAAACATCGAGATTTTCGCGTACCCTATGTCCCCGTTATCCGTGATCCTATGTTCCATGAAATTAATCATTTGCATGATTAAAGGCAACCGACTCGGAAATCCCAAACAAAAAAAGTATGAGAAATTGTTCGAGAAATCTCAGTAAACAATAATGTTGTATGAATTGCGCGTACATACTGGCCAGCTTAGATCAAAGTACAACGAGCTAAGCACGTTTCCTTTCTCTGAGCAATCTTGCTTCGACGTCGTCTTATTTTTTCTTTTTTTCCTCTAACAAATTCACCTCGAATGCATTCGACAAGGCGAGTCGATCGGTTCCGTCGTCATTATATTCTTCATGCATACAATCTCTTCTCGATGCTGCATTATAACTCTCTCGATCGTCCTCATTTCAATTGCATCCGATGCAATATTATTATTCGATTCAGTTTCAGGGTGCGACTTCAATTCATGAATCTGAAAAAGAAAAAGAAATCCTTATTAGTATCTCAATGAGTCGAGGGAGGTATTATTGACCCCAGAATTTGTAAATTCTAAAAGATAAATTATTTTCCAATTTACAATCAACAAAATTAATCATACGAGCAACGCAATGTATTTCATAAGAGAAAACACAGCAAGCAACAAAGCGATCGCAATCATTGTTGACTTTATCGAAAGCGAGATACTCGGATTATTCATGAATTTTTCGGTCTCATTACGTTGAAGAGATGAGAATGCATTTCGATTTCGACACAATCCAACACCGCTTCGCTTGGTCCGTAGTTCACAGTCTGCTCGCGATAATTCGCCAATCCCACATTTGACGCGATAATGCGACAAAACGACGAATCTATTCAAGTGGTTACGAGAAAAGAGAAAATAAAGAATTGTCGATGCGACGTTCTGTTTACTTTCGTTGTCTACGTTTTGCAAGTTTTTTTCCATCTCTTGGCTCATCGTCGCGCAATTCTCATTTTGGAGCATCACGCTTCTCGGTCCTCCCCTTCTCGGTTAACAAAACACTAATTATCTTCTAGATAACGATTGAAGGACGTTGATACAAAAACAACGGGATCAGTATTCTCAAGGCGACGGTTAAATGCTAATCTATAATATAATTTTCAAACAATCAACAGGATACAACGCATTTAAAGTACCGCTTTGGATCTTGTCATTTTAGATTAAGAGCTTTTTAAATATATGCTTTGAAACGATTAATTCTTAAATTAAATATAAATTAAAAATTGACGTATGTATCAAGGTCAGATATAAGTAACATTGACTGTCAAAATGTTATAGTACAAAATACCAAATTACTTTTAACTACATTCAATAATATTTATGTTATTAATGATGTAACCCGAAGTGCGATTTCAAGAACTTTTTTCATGTCTGTTCTGGTTATCTCGACAAAGTTGATTCACTTAAATTCCAGCTACATCCTGGTACTTATACTTTGTACTACCGTCTAATCGATTAGACAGCAGCGTCACGATTTGCATTGACCAATATTAAATTTATAAGCCACTTAATCGTTCGCGGATTGCACAGCTGTTGACGTTCAAAAGTGGTGGAACCTGAACCTTCTATTACAGTTTACCGAGATGCACGGTATATCCGCCGATCGATATCTTTTGATTCAGATACGCGAATCAATAACAAGCTAATAAGCTACATAATTAGATTCTCCTCGTATCTGATTTCAAGCTTGTTAGCCTCGTTATCAATCGAGAATCTAGAATTCAAAATGTGTACCATGAGAAAATTGACTAAATTCCTTGATCGATTTGGTCTATGAAAAATAACAGGTAATTAAGAGTGCACCGATCCGCTGGGATAATCGCGCGAGCGGTCAAAGCATGCGAGCTAGATAGCGAAAAGCGAAAGTGTTCGCGCAAAAATAGAAGAGCAAGTAGCAGTAACGCTTTCATTATAAAACCCGACCGGCCGAACCAACCGATTTCGTTTTAATGCAAGGCGTGGGCCGATTAATCGCGCCCGCGATTGCTTTTACTTCTCGAACCGTGTTGCTCGAGCCCAGTCAATCCGTAACCGTGTGATCAAGAGTACAGTCCTTTTTGATCAGCTGCGACCCAGCTGCGACCGAATTTGGCAGCTCTCTACTCGATTAGCTGTCGAAGAAAATCTCAAGGACTACTACTGACAGCGTCGAGTTCCGATCAATCAGCCTCGACGTGTACTTTTTACCGTCTCCGCGTCGTCTGTCGGCCGGTGTTCCAATTAAACCTCAGCTTGGAGCAGCGTCGTGTCGTTCGGTCACTCGCGGCCGCAGACGCGTCGCGGATCGCCGGGAAGTTCCTCTCTTCAGGGACCTTTTTCGATTCGTCTTGCCATCTCGAAATCGCATCTCCGTTTCGACATCATCGTTTGCGCCAAGGCACGACCTGCAAAAAGGCCAACAATCGGGTCAATAGCGATCCCTGAACGAGTGATCCGAAGTCCGCGGCCGATTCCGCCAGCGTTCCGTCTCTCCCCACTATATCGACCGGAAGTGCGATCGGCCAATAGGCGAAACGAGCCAGCAGGACTCGCCGGTATCTTTGACGATCGTATAAAAGCGACCAGCAACAGGGATGTCGGCGAGAATCGATCCGATTCGCTGGTCGAATCTCGCTAGAAACGGTATAAACTTGACCAGGAACTTCTCCGTGGTAGCTGCCTCTTTCAGAAGATCTTCCATCGTTCATCCGAGAAGTCTTCGGTATTCTAGAGTTGGTCAGTCGATCAATGTCCTCGAGATTAAACGACAGTCTACACGGTTCGCGATTCTGAGCCATCGAACTCATCCCGGCTGTGGAAAGAGACTCGACATGCCGCACGCGTGTGTCGACGTTTACCACCCGCGGTGAGTAAGCTGTGCTTATTTTCTTGAGTATTTCTCTTAAAAAAGCAGTATGTTTTCTTTGGAAAATTACCATGTTTTGGGGCGAGATCTTCGTTCCTTTCATGAGGTGTAATTTGATTTTAAACACATTTTGACGCCCGGACATTCCATGCCTTCCAGAATCTGTAATTTTATATTTTTTATTAAAGTTTCGTTTAACACGCGTAACCGGCATCTGAGAAAATATTATTTTGATGCTTTGAAATTGATTGAACTGTACTCTTCATATCCGTTCAAGTGCGAATAATTCAATTTGTTCATCGAACAGAATTGTTATATAAAAACTAACGATGTGGATTAGATGGAAAAAACTACCTTTGCAAAGAAACCATTCAGTTAACTATATTAGGCTTCTATTATATAATGTTATCTTAGGATCTAATGCAACGCTATCGTCATTACGCAATTTACGTGCAACATTTATTTACAATGATGCCGCGAAGTAAACAAAGTAAAATTACCATCTTCTGTAAAAATATTATGAATAAACTTTCAACAACAATGACGTTGCATTTTTCTCTTTCAATACGTTTAATCTTCTTACCGTGTTTCTCAAGCCTGCGTTTATATTGAATCAAGTCGTTTTTTATAAAAACTAATTAAGTTTCATCGCAGTATATTAAAACAATGATAATCTTTTACCATATAACATCAATGACAAAGTGAATGCATGAACGTTTCATTACCTTGCGGATTAGCTATGTGAAAATTCATTTTTTCACTTGACAAGGTTTATATAGTGATGGAGTAAGAGCCAATCGATCGACGTGTTATTAACGCGGTACTTCGTAGAACCACCTGTTACTCTGATATCCCATACCTAAAACAAACAGGTGTTAAATGTACAGCGAGCATGTTTTTACAAGAATCTTATCAATGAAATAAAAACGATGAAAAAATAAATGTTACCCTTTGTCCTAATAAAATATCACAATTATTAAAATATAATATTATTTAACATTACCTATTCACAGGGTGTCAACATTGGTCACCCATGCGGCAAAAAATCCGTCCCTTAACAACAATTACGAATATATTGGTAAAACACCTTTGCTAAATACACTGACGGAACCTCTCGCTCCGAAACTTCGATCGTACATCGAGGAATGGGCATCAATTTGTTGTCCAAAGGATATTTACATCTGCGACGGAAGCGATGCGGAATATGATCAGCAATTGAAGCTCCTCGAGCAAAGTGGAACCATCTTGCCCCTGAAAAAATACGAGAATTGGTAAGTATATTTTATGAATGAATTAGTATATATAATAAAATATGTTTGGTGCGTTAGTAATTGAAGGAAGTTATTCGCGATGGCCGTGTTGATATTTCTAGCAATGCTTTTCTTTGGCCATTTTCCAACATCTGTTGAAACGACACTCGTCTCATAAGGATCAGACGATATTAGATCGAACGAATTCCAAGTTTTCCAGATGTTTAGTCGCTGCAATATCTCATTTGCTTTTTTAGTTGGCTCGCCAGAACGAATCCGGCGGACGTAGCACGCGTTGAGAAACGCACCTTCATTAGCACCGAGTCAAGGCGTGATACGATCCCAACGGCACGCGATGGTGTTACCGGAGAACTGGGTAACTGGATTTCTCCGGTTGACATGGACAAAGCTATTCTAGAACGTTTTCCTGGATGCATGAAAGGTCAGTTACTTGTGGTCTTACGTTCATTCTATCTGTTACTTAACAAAATAAAATACAAGCTGTTCTTAGTTCTTCGTAACGTAAGTCGAGACAAACCTAGAATATCCTCTATAATCATTATAGGCAGAACAATGTACGTGATCCCGTTCAGCATGGGTCCATTGGGTTCGCCTCTGTCAAAAATTGGAATACAGATCACAGACTCTCCATACGTCGTCTGTTCTATGAAAATAATGACCAGAATGGGAAAGAAGGTCCTGGAGGCTCTTGGAAACAACGATTTCGTCAAGTGCTTGCACTCTGTTGGTGTTCCAAAATCAAATTCGAAAGTCGACGTAATACCTTCATGGCCATGCGATCCTGAAAGAACCATCATTCTACATAGACCAGCGAAAAACGAGATAGCCTCTTACGGAAGCGGTTACGGTGGAAATTCTCTGCTTGGTAAAAAATGTTTCGCCTTGAGAATCGGCTCGACCATTGCCAGGGACGAGGGCTGGCTTGCAGAGCATATGCTCGTACGTTTGAATATCATTTATCCTTCGAGTCATCTTTTTCTTTTCAATCGTTGCTCAATGCTCACGAGTTTGTTCATTCGTCTAAAGGGATTCTGTATCAGTTACCTTTTCTAGATACTGGGTATCACGAGCCCAAAAGGTAAAAAACGTTACGTGGCCGCCGCGTTTCCCAGCGCTTGCGGAAAGACCAACTTAGCTATGATGCAGCCTACTCTACCCGGTTACAAAATCGAGTGCGTCGGCGACGACATCGCCTGGATGAAATTCGACAAAGAAGGAAGACTTCGCGCCATCAATCCTGAGAACGGATTCTTCGGTGTGGCACCTGGGACCAGCTACGCCACAAACCCCAACGCCATGAAGACCATCTTCAAGAATACAATCTTCACTAATGTGGCTGCTACCAGCGACGGTGGAGTTTTCTGGGAAGGATTGGAGAAAGAGATCAGTGAAGACATTGAGGTATAGAGATCAGAGATTAACAGTGACAGTGATGGTGGTAAATGTTATCTAAGAAGTGATATTTTGAGTAGATCACCGATTGGAGGGGTAATAAGTGGACCAGGGGATCCAAGACACCTGCTGCGCATCCAAATTCCAGATTCTGTTCACCAGCCAGCCAGTGTCCCATCATTGATCCTGCTTGGGAAGATCCAAATGGCGTTCCTATAGATGCTATACTCTTCGGTGGCCGCAGACCCGAAGGTGTTCCTTTGATTTATCAGGCAAGAAACTGGCAACATGGTGTCTTCATAGGAGCAGCAATGAGATCCGAGGCGACTGCTGCAGCAGAACATCAGGTATGTGTTATATGTAATTAGCTGATAAATGTTTAATTATACATGCTAATATATATTGAATAATTGATGATCAGGGTAAGGTAATCATGCACGATCCATTCGCGATGAGGCCCTTCTTCGGGTACAATTTTGGACATTACGTCGGTCATTGGTTGAGCATGGCCAATGTGAAAAATGCTAAACTACCAGCGATATTCCACGTGAATTGGTTCAGGAAAGGAGCAGACGGTAAATTCCTCTGGCCAGGTTTCGGTGAGAACTCTCGTGTTCTGGATTGGATTCTCCGGAGGATCGACGGCGAGGACGTCGCGATGGATTCTCCGATCGGTTTACTACCAAAATTAGACTCCTTTAATCTGGACAACATGAGAGAAAACGTTAAGATGGAGGAATTGTTCAGATTATCGAAAAGTTTCTGGCAGAAGGAAGTTGATGACCTTAAAAAGTATTTCGATGCCCAAGTTGGCGATGATTTACCGGAAGCTATTCGTCTCGAGCTTGATCAGCTTGCACGTAATATCGAACAACTTTAATTCCATCATTCTAAATAAAAACCTGATTCTGTTATGGTTAAAATCTCCAAAATTCAATTAAAATTGTACGAAAATTCAGATCCACTTGTAAATGTTAGATCTGCAATCATTTCTGGTATATCTAAATCATTAACAGCTTCAATGTTCAAACATAAACGTAGTATTACATTTTTGTTTCTGAGTTGAATATTAAATACATCATTCATTTAATTTGTATCTCATTTTCATCGCCGAGACGAATGTTTGGCAGGAGTTCTTCCTTCTATGACTGCTTGAAACCGTGTGTGAGCGCAACAGTATGCAGATGAATGTCAAGTAAAATGAATTCATTAATTGTGATGGAAAACGTATGTATTTTTTGGATAAAAGTTTTTAAATAAAACATTTGAAAAAGCAGGAAAGGATTTCTTCCTATTTCTTTCTCCTCCCTTACCACCTAAAAAATCAAAGAGGTAGAAATTAAACGACAGAATTAAATTCGCTTAATCTGAAATAAAACTCGATAAATCGTTCTGCTAATCGTATTTATTTATCCAATATTTTTAATCGTCTAAGTACTATCAATGAAAGACTTCAATATATAAGACGTTCAAAACTGTACATTCGGATATACGTACGTATGTTACATCATTATTGCGGTTCGTATAATTAAACAAATTCATTGAAATTTAATGAAAAACATCTGATTTCAATTAATTTGTTATACGTTTCGTAATTGATACGATACTTAAAATAATAACGCAAGTGATGTCGAAAGATAGATGATACATTTTATCACAAACAAATTCCATTGAATTTATTAGTGATAAATTGAATATGTATTTTAATATATCATACCCGTATGTTAAGTATCGAGAAACAAGACGTGGAAGACTGTCTTGCAGGTCGAAAATATGGTATATAGGTATATAGTTTATTTAAAAGAATAACTAATAGGAAAATGTACCATTGTTGAACAGAAGGATTTAGATTTTATTCAACGCGATTTTCCTTTCATATATTGCACTTTCTTCAACGACTGTTCCCTGTTTTAGAGTTTTCAATCCTCTACAAATTGATTCACGTAGCATACTAATTAAGAAAATATTGACCAGTTAAAATAACTAACATGAATCATTTAAATTTAGTATGTTACATTATGTTTATTAAGTTGATAAAATATTCGGCAGTTTATAATTTAACATAATTATAATTAAATTTGCATTGATTAAATGTCTAAAACCTTCCTATTTGGTTACTGAAATCATGATGAAGATCTCTGACATATAATATTATATCTCTATTATTTTTTTACTTTCATGCAATTCTACCATTAAAAGACAATAAAACATTTCTACCAGCCTGTTCCATTTGTAACCAAAAATCTTGTTTACGTTATAAATTTG
Source organism: Osmia bicornis bicornis (assembly GCF_907164935.1). Taxonomy (NCBI): domain Eukaryota; kingdom Metazoa; phylum Arthropoda; class Insecta; order Hymenoptera; family Megachilidae; genus Osmia; species Osmia bicornis. The sequence goes on from NC_060227.1 coordinate 7,678,672, forward strand.
TATTCTATACACATATATTAGTTCTATTTCCCTACCATATTCTTATATTAATCTAATTAAAAATAAATTTAACTTCAAAAAAAAAAGATCACTTAATATATACCTGTATTAATAAAACTTCTACCATGATTAATTATTATATAATTCTGGCATATACTTTTCAGACTAGATGAATGTACTTTTTTTTCAGTCCTTAGTATTTTGCACCAATTTTAGATAACTGCATCCATTCTCTAGTGTTCTGTTATTATACAATTCTAATGTAATATAACTACTGTACAATTGTATATTATATTTCACAACAACTAGCATTTGGTTAATAAACCTCACACCTGGGTAACATGTTTTTTATAGCCATTTTTATGCTATAAACCAAAGATTGAAATTCTAATAAGACTCAAATTTTTAGTCATTGCAAACTACAAATTGCTGCAAAGAGAAATAATATTTAGTTCGTTATTTCTTATATTTATCGTTGTATTTGAATTAATTAATTTTTTTAATCATAGTGCTAATTATAACGAAATTTATTATACTGTATACTAATCAGAAGTCACGCGTTTAATTAAAATTTTGCTGATTTTGTGATGCTCATGAATTTAAACAATATACAACAAAAAATATATATCAATTCATAAGCTAGCTCCTCTTATTACCTTACAGTACCTTTTAGTACCAACGATTTATGAACACATAAGATCTGTTTCCAGTACAATACGTTCAATTTCAATGTGCGTAATCAAACAATTATGATACTTAATAAGACAAAAGTCTTTAAGTAATATAAAAATTAGTGCACTATAGTATTTTTTCTTTTATATTCAGTAATATGTTTAATAAATTTTTGTGTCTATGAATAGTTACCTGTATATATAGATAATTTAAAAAATATGGTTTGGAATATATAGAGAGCTTTAATCCTTTACAATATTCTATGATGTTTGTTGAATAGATGTTCGAATTGCAATGGCAAGTATTTTGTCCATTTCATACTTAGTTATTAATCTAACTAGATTACAGTACTTTTAATATACTTTAGTCTATTAAAATTAATTTTAATGTTCACTTTATATGCATAATTTGTGTTCTTTAAGAGCCTAAGAAAAAAATTGTATACCAGTTTCTTCTAAATAAAATCTCAGGTACATACTTCTCACCCATTATTCTTTTTCACCAACGTTTCCAATGCTCGTGGTATACACAATGGACACAATATTTCTGGTTTAGACGTTTGAAATAACATTTTTCCTAGATACTGAGCTGTACATGGAAGAACTAGTGATTCAGATGTCAGTAACTCAGTTTCCATTGTTGAAATCACTTCCGTTTTGTAGGTAGACAATGGAAAATGATGTCCACACGTAAATACCATTGTATCTTCTTCAGCAGCGAGAAATCGATACACTGTGTCTGGATCCTAATTTTCAACAATGTACATTTTTTTAGTATTTATTTTAATTACTTTCGTACCTACAGGTATATTTGTAATTCACCTTAATATGTACAAATGATCTAGAATCGTGAGTATTAGAAGACACAGTACTTATAATCCCTTCTATCATTTGTTTCGAAGTATTATTCCCACTCGAACCTGGATATCCAGTGAGTGGTGGTCCATAATGATCAGCAGTTAAAGATGATAACAGCTTGATAAATTCGGGTGCAGGCTCATCTGTGATACAAAAACGATTTACAAGAAGTGTAATATAAAACACGTTTAAAATCGTTTATACAAGTTTACCTTGATCAATATGATTCAATAACATAGAACACACTTGAAGGCAAAATTTAACAGAAAATAAATTAACCAGAGTAGAGTTCTTGACTTCTGTATCATTCTTATTTGTGTCCAAATATTTATCCATTATCTCTTGACTGTGAGAATTATAATAATTAATTGATTATGACAAATAAGCCTTGAATAATAATGTAGCCACTTACCAGAATAGTAATAATCCAAGGGGGTAAAAAATTGATTCAATATGCTCTAAAAATACATTTTCGATGCTTTGTATAGGTAACTCATGTTCAATCCAGAAATCAAGAGCATCTTGCAATATTTTGCACTTGGTCGTATCCGGTTCACTTTCCATTTCGTTTAAGAAAAATTTAATCACTTTAACGGCTTCGTTGATGAGGTTGTTTTGTCGAGAACTTGAAATTTTCTTTTCACTGCTTTTGTACAGTTGATTTTGTTCAGCTGTTTCTTTTATAGCAGCAGAGGATACTGAATTGTCCTCGGTTCTACTTTCTTTTTCTTGCATCAAAACAAGATTTTCCACCCATTCATCTGATTCAGAATTAGCATCAGAATCGTACGAGTTTTCAAAAATTTCTGAAGGTGCGTTCTCGCACTTCGCGTCTTTGCATAATTCCTCTAAACCACCTTGGCAATCAAATGTGTACAATTCTTGTTGAAGTATCTGTAAACTATTCAATGATTTACTCGCTGGGATTTTCAATTTGTTTCTAACAGCACAATCCTCGACAGAATCGATTAAATTCTTTTCCACTTGTTTATTAAATAATTCAGTATTCTTTTTAACGTTATGATTTAAAGACTTTGTTTTTATTTCAGTATCCTCCGCCGTCTTACATTCTGCCTTTTCACGTAAATGTTCAGACTTTGTTTTTGAGCAAGAGCGAATACTTATTAGGTGCAAAATTTTCAGTTGATATGAGAATGCTTCAGAAATATTATGTTGCAGCATAGCTATCTTTGAGCAAGCTTGATAATTACTGAGTTCAATACACTAAAAATGTATAAGGATATATCACTTCATTGTTTTGCTTCAACAGTTTTATGAAATACATGAAATAATAAACCAACCTTATCCATGATTCTTGAAGAATCGTATAAACCAGAGAAATATTCTAATGCATAATGCAGCGTTAACTCTCCTGATGATTTTTCTATCACGCTTAAAGGACGAATAACACCCGCAAGAGGAGGTACATCATAACTCTGATAAGAAATAATGGGTGCAGGAATGTTAGGAACTTGACTAGGCACCTCCATAGCTCTATGCGAAGTATGGGGTAATCGTACAACGCGTTTTTTAATTAATACAAGTTTATCGTCGTTCTCGCGTGTATCTTTTGCAAGAACCCGGCCTAATTGCGCTCTGCTATTATTACCCCAAGCTAAAACTGTACCTCCTGAAAAAGAAAATAAGAATTAGTCAGAATTTTATTAATTGAATAATAAATTATATAATGTATATACCTGGTTGAATGGCAACCGTGTAGTCATAGCCGCAACAGACTCCAACCGTTTTAATTATAGGATTTACTTTTTCTCTAGATTCATTGTTTTCCGTTTGAAATGGTTTACTTTCATCATTCGAGTTTCTATGTCTTTCTCCCATTGTGGACGTTTTTATTCCACCATCAAATTCTTGCTCTTCGTCTCCTCGTTTGTAAGCGTTATGTCTTGGAGGTACTTGTGCAAAAACAGAAGCAGGATTGTAACATAATGTAGTGGGAATTGGTATTTCCCTTCTGCTACCGTCGCCTATTTGACCATCTAAATTACGACCCCACGTATAAAGCGAACCGTCTTTTGTTACGAGGGCATTATGATGACACCCGGTTGATATCTGTTCAAAATGTTGCGAAAAAAAAATGGTAATTTTGTTTGTTAGGAACAAGTTTAATTAAAAATCATTTCACAAACCTGTATGATATCCCCTCTTACTAAACTTGTATCTACTATTGTTGGTTTCAAATGTGTTTGGACTTCTTCGATCGACCCAACATTTACACTCTTTAGACAAACGTTATCTAATTGTTTCTTCCGTGTCTCCGAATGACTAGTTTCCGTCGATTTAACTTGTGCATCTTTATTTTGTGCATTGCCTTCGAAAACCTCTTCATTCGAGTCGTTCATACTCGCTTGATCCGGGACTTTCTCAAATTCATCAATATTTTCAAACTGCTTTATAATATTGTCCCGTTGCTCCAATATTCGAGCCCTTTTTTGTGTTTGTGCTTGCAATCGAAGAACTTGGGGGCTTGCTCCCCATACGTATAACTTATTTGTGTAACTAACGGCGAGCTAGTATAAGCATATATGTATAAATTATGTTTACGCGATAACATTGAATTAAAACAAGATAAAGCACTCCACTTACGTTATGAAAATATCCAGTTGCAATAAGAAATATTTTCTCTGATAGTAAGACTTTTATTGGCACTGAACTTTTAACATTATTCCCTACACCCAGTTGCCCGAAAATATTGCAACCAAACGCGTACACCGCACCCTCTGTAGAAAGGGCTAGTGTATGTGCATGGCCGGCGCTAATGTAACGTATAACTGTACCAAGTAAAGATGTGACTAACGTGGGAACCATCTTTTTATCGGTATTACCATGACCCAGCTGGCCATGGACTCCCCAGCCCCATGTAAAAACTCTGCCATCCGATGTCAACGCGACAGAATGATATTGACCGGCCACGGCATCGATAATAACTTCTTGAGCCAAATAAGTAACTAATTCGGGTGACGAACATTGTAAAATTTTTCCTAGACCTAACTGACCGAATTGATTTGATCCCCAAGCATAAACACCATTGTTAGTCATTGCTAAAGTGTGACAATGACCGCAGGATACGCTAAGAACTTCGACTTCCATGATCCGAAAAAAGGGTATAGCTTGTGGCGGGCCAAATCTCAATACAGATGGACCAGTTCCTACAAATGATTAAGAACATAAAATATAAGACACATTTTATAATTGTACGTATGCTTACCTAAACGTCCCTGTACAGAACTTCCCCATGTGTAAACATTTCCATTTCTAATAAGAATAACGTGAGAGAATCCAGCACATAAAGGCCTTCTTTTGAAATCAGCACCATAAGTAGTATTATTCCTATCCTATTTTAATGGGTACAGAAATATACGATTATCTACTGATGTAAGATACAGAACAGCTTATGTGATGATTACCTTTGTAACGTTTAATAATTCAATATTACACGTAAGAGAAGTTTCTTGATGTAAAATAGATTTTTTATAAATCAAAGTCAGTAAAATTAGTAAAAAAGTTTCTATAATTTCTTCTATCAATGTGTCAGCCTCATCCTATGGAAGAAATTAAAGTATAAACAGGTATAAAGAATGAATTGAGATTAATGAACAACTTATACTTACATTTTCCACGAGATCTATAGAATCACACTGACTAGATTGAGAACTATACGAAGTAGTTCTATGACGTATTCTACATCGCACTATTCTAGGTCTTATCACTGGATTCGTTGGATCGTATAGTGTGACCAATCTCTAAACATTTAACAAAAAATAAATTAAGTTGTTGAAATGAATACATTTTTTTCGAAGGATTAAAGCTTTACCTGAAGTACAAAAATTTGAGAGTTTTGAAGATTATCAACAATAAATGACATATGACTTCTAGCTAACTCAGGATTTACTAAAATTGCTTGCATTAAATTTGGTTCACTTATACATATTAACAAACCATCTGAAATGATTTATGAAATGTTTAATTCTCGCGACGCAACACGTGTGTTCAAGTAATTTTATGATCATTGTAATTATTATACATTACATGGTGTTGGATAGAAATTGCTTGTACTGAAAGAATATATTGTCTTCATAAGTATATCCAACATCTGTCCATAAAGACCCTTCTGTGTTGCTAAATGATGCAACACTTCCCAAAGACACGTTTGTCCCGCAATATTAACCGCTAACAATTCATCGTAAAACGAATTTGTAGATAAGAAATATCTGTAACATAAATAATTTTTGTTAATATTATGTACCAACACATGTATCAAATATTTAATAAAATACGTACAAAAACTCCTTATATATCGCTTTAGACTTTTGAGATGATATTCTAAGCGTCCGTTCGATAAAGGCAAGAACACACAAATTAGAAAGATGTATTCTTGATGCAATAGGTAGCTCACTAATAGCTGGAGAAGCTAAACAGTGTGTGAGACAACGTAATGTGTAATCTGCTGTATATCCAACAGATGCAAATTTCAACATACTTTTCATTATTCTACACTGGAAATAATAATTTCAAGAATTATATACGAATACACGTAACTAAATCTTGATATTATTTTTACTTACTTTAGACAATTTATAACAAGCCACCGCTCGTGGAAAATCTTTGTTTGTCAAAAGTATGTCACCAGCTTGCTCTAACAACTGTTGCGCATTGATGCCAAATATTATAGCCAATTTTGCTGCTTTTTCAAGTTCATTGTTTTGCAATACTAACTCCATAAAAATTGACAATATTGGTTTCCTTAAAGTGAAAGATTATTAACGATAACGCGTTGATCTAAATCGATGAAATATGAAAGTACAATACCAACCTTAGAACAACTTTATACACAGAATGATTTGTTACAATTATACAAGTATCTACATGAGGTAATTCAATTTTAATATCATTTATTCCCTTTGGTAACGTGTATTTATTTTTTGTATCATCGGAAGGTGGTATTGGCGCATTGTTAGTAAAATCGACAGCTCTGTACACGGCACGTATTACTTCTTTGCTATTTGCTAAAGAAAAGTAACCAACGATACACTCTGGATTAAACTTCCCAATATCACTTTTATCAATATCACGATTTTCGGATAATCTGTCTGATATCACATACATTACACGCTGACTAGCGTCAGTAATAAAAAGAAAACGTTGAGTTAATAAAACGTTTCTACAAGATTCAACTACTTTATGTGCTGATAGAGGCCTAAAATTAGGTCCATATACCTGTAATTATAAAGGTATTTCAGTATTACATTCATCGTTTTCTATAGATTAAAAAATATTTCCATACCAGTATTTGATTTGTTAGAGAATGATAACATGTATATAATTGTTGGCCTTCTCTGTCAAACTGAGACATCAGAAACACTTCTGATGACATTAATTCAGGTGTTATTTGATTTTGATTCACCTCTGTAGATGGATCAGAATGAATAGTTATATTGTGAGTATTTCTGTTACTTGTAATATCTGTAAAATCAATCGATTCATTAGTGATCTTAAACAACACTTAGTTGTATTATATTATTTATTATGAATGCTGCAGACCATGATATTGCAGATTTTCTCCTAAAGCTTGACTTTTTGTTTCTATCAACTTTTGTCTAAGTATAGCAAGTTTGTCAACTGACAACTGCTTGAGTCCTTGCAGTCTGGATCTAGTAGAAGCAAATATTTTTGTATTATCGTACATGTTGTCATTTGTGTGCAATACATTATATGGTTCCCCATTTTCCAAATGATGCAAACAGCTATACGTTCGCTGCTCTAAAAGTAATCGCCACTGCCGCCGGGATTGACTTGTTATTAAGAGAGATACAATGTCATTACTCTGATCATGGCAAATGTGCAAACTGGAAATGTTTCCTTTAACTTGTGTAACGCTCGTTTGGTGACCAGTTTCGAGATTTATAAATAAAATCTCCCCATATTCAGTTCCAATAATACCAATTTCAGCAGGTATTACTGAGCTTTGCCACCATACTATTGCTGTAGGTCTGTAAATCGGAATCAGTATTAATTATGAGAGATAAAATTACATCTAGTGTAAAATTTATATATAAAATATACTTTGAATGGGAAGATTGTGAACTAATAGAAGGAAAAGAAGTTATATCATCACTGGTCCATCTTCTATCTCTATCATAACTTTCATCAACCCAGCACAAAGCAGGAATAATATATACAGAGCCATCAACACTTGCAGAGAGCAACCATGATCCCACAGAGTGGAAACATAAAGCTGAAATTTGTTTGTGAGATCCTTGGAACCAAGGAATTCTTTTAATTATTGGAGCAGATGAAGAATCCTTTTTGTAATATAAAAAAATTTCAGCATTCCCAGTTGTAAGAGCTAAAAATAGTTTATTTCCATATTCACATTGAGCACTGTGCTGTATTTCTGTTGCTTTAATCAAACATTGCAACTTAAACAGGCGTTCTTCTGATAGCCCTCTTGGCTGAAAGCCTTCTGTACCAATTTCTGAGATCATTATATTTCAGATTCTTATTGATCTTAGTACTACCTAAAACATATAATATCATATCATCATCTTTTTAATAGAAAATCTTTGCAAACATTAATTATATTCCATAAATGATATACAATTATTAAATTTCTATAATAATAAATTTTATTATACATTAGTTATAAAGAAATTTAAACGCAAATTAATATTTAGGATATGTTAGTAATTTTTGGGATCACGCAAAACATAACGTTAAAAATATTTAATAAGATATTGTTAGCTGCGATACCTGTGTTTATATATTCGTAAAATAATATAGCTGATGAGAAGAAAGCTTTGTCTCTTAAGAAATTCTTGTGCTAAAAATAAATGATTGCAAAAGAAACCTAGACCAATTATCACATTGCGCATTCCGTTTAAACGTGATATCCTTTCATATGCAAGAAATGAAGGAATTAAATTATTCACAATGCATTACATTTTTACAATAACGCCGCCGTCAAATTTCTAAACGTCAGAACATCAAGGTTAGATTACATTGTAACCATCAGTGTAATCACTACAGAAAAGATTAAATCACTATTTTGGGGTTGGTAATGCTTGTAGCGCACTTCAATAAATATCTATGGGTTCTAGGGAACCCCAGAATCATGATCCTATAGCACAAAGGCATGTCCAGTCACTAGTCACTGGCTATTACTTACGCATCGAAAAGATGGTGGAAAGTATCAGTAATTATCGATGCATAAAGTTTATCGAGTTTTAGATTTTTGATAAAATAGTGCATCGTACATTTTAAAAGTTCATTGAAAAGATAAGAATGGGTTCGAATAAACGGCATAAAACAGAGAAGAGCCGGGATACTAAGAAGAAGCGGCACCGAAGCCGCTCACGTAGCTATACGCCTGAACGCGAGAAAACGGATAAGCACAGGCATCATAAAAAGCATAGAAGAAAAGAACGCAAGGATTATGACAGTGATGGTTATTATCAGATTCATTCTTTCTAAGATATACAAATACGTTATGCGATGCATTTCTCAATGTCGTTTATTTTTTTTTACAACTCTCGTAACTGTAGTTATGTTTGAGCGGTTATTCGAGATATGCTTTTCATTTATTCTTAACAATTTCTTTTTCCTCATGTTGAAAATGTATCGCGTTTTATCCGCAGAAATGTACTTATCAGTGTTGAATACGAAATTAAATAATTTGAAGGGGATTGAACCGAATAATATTTATATCTTGCATAGGTACATAAGCATTTACTATGATGAACATACTATGTTTAATGTCAGTTAATACTTTGTTCATTTTATTTCAGTTGAAATAGTTAATGCACCTCCTCCACCAAAAATCTCTAAGTCATCACATCCATCAACACCTCCACCTCCTGAAATTTCCAAGCAGCATAGTCCTTCGCCGGTCAAAGGTGGTGCAGCTCAGAGTTCTTTATCCATTGAAGAAACTAATAAATTACGAGCAAAATTAGGTTTAAAACCATTAGAGGTTGATAGTACTTCAAAAGATGATCCTAATAAGATCAAAGATGATTTGGGAGAATTTTACCACAAACCTGCTCCTGATGTTAATGAGAAGTTAAAGTCACAAAAATTGAAGGAGAAAATTGGTACTCAAAAGCAGAAAAGGCTTATTGAAGCTAATCTAGCAAAAATAAAAAGCTTAGGGGAATGTGATTCTGATGATGATGCTAAGGCTTGGATTGATAGAACCAGACGTTTGGTGGAAGAGAAGAAGAAGGCAGAAGAAAGGGTAATTCTTGAAATGCTTTAAACATTTAACATGTTTTTTTACTAATTTTTAATTTTCATTAGGCAAAAATGTTAGATCAGTTGGATGAGGAATTTGGTATTGGAAATTTAGTCAAGGAAGAAATACACGCTGCTCGAAATACAGCTTATACCGAAAAAAATTTAAAGGGTCTTAAAGTAGAGCATGATATTGTAAGTATTTATCTATGGAATTCGGATTTTTCGATTATTCTTACAGAGAAAATACTCTAATAATTAATATTGATGTTTTACAGGAAAAGTTTGAAGAAGGTAAAACAGTTATTTTGACTTTAAAAGACCAGGAAGTATTGAAAGACGACGACGACGTGCTCGTCAATGTGAATATAACAGACGAAGAACGTTATCAGCGTAATATTCTAAATAAAACTAAGAAACCTGGTTATGATGCATACGATGACGATAACTTTGATGAATTTGGTTTACCTAAGAAAAGTATCTTAGACAAATACGATGAAGAAATCGAAGGCGAGAAGAAAGAATCTTTTGTATTGGGAGCTAATAATATCAAAGATAATAAGAGTAAACTCGATTACGTTAAGCAGCGTTTAGCTAATAAACGACTAGAATCATTGCAGCTAGCAGAGCCAAAACTAGCTAGTGAATATTTCAATGATCAAGAACTTGCAAAGTTTAAGAAACCGAAGAAAAAGGTTCGAAAAATTAGGAAGAAATTAAAAGCAGAGGACTTGATTCCTGAAGATAACGATTACCTTCGCGACTTAGGTAGCAGGAGAAGTAAACGACCTAAGGATGCAAAAGATAACGACAGTTTAGACGTGGACGATTTAGAAGGTATTTCGCACAAATTTCTAATAATTATATCATGTACCTAACGTGTAACCTATTGTTCCTACTTTTCAAATATAGCACCTCCTGAAGATCTTAGCGGAGTAAAGTTGGAGGAAGATGACAAAGAAGTAGAGCTTCAGTTGGCACTGAAAAAAGCTCAAAAATTGAAAGAATCACATTTGGCAAATATCGAAAAAGTTGCTGAAACTGTAAAACATGAACCCCTTAGTTCTGAGGAAAATCAGTCTGGGAATATTGTTCTGAATGCTACAGCAGAATTTTGTAGAACTTTAGGAGACATTCCAACGTATGGACTTGCCGGAAACAGAGAAGAAAATGGGCAGGAACTTATGGATTTCGAAATGGATGGAGTTAAAGAGGAACCACCGATAAATGATGAAGAGGACGATGGTCGTGGCGCCTGGAATACTGTACAATTAGGTATCGTTTCATAATCTTAACATACATGGGCTACAATTATTTGTAATATACTTATAAACTATTGTACTTTCCGGACAGATGAAAGTATAATAGAGCCAGTAGCGATGGAAGCTGCGATTTTAGACGCGGAACCTTCGCTTGGACACGGTGTCGGTGGTGCATTAAAATTGGCAATGAGTAAAGGTTATTTGCAAAAAGAGGATAGTAGTAGACCGTCTGCGTCTCGTTTCGCGCACTTACAGGCTCAGAATTATTCGATAGAGGACAAAACTTACGGGTATGTATGGAACGTAACTATTGTTCAATATAAGAAGCTTTCTTACAACACGTTCACAAATGATAATTCCCATTAAAAAACGATTGTAAGAAATATTCTTCTATTGAATGCATTCCAAACGAATGTTATTAGACAAGTCTCTAGTGAATTTCACTGTTAGTTTAACAGTCGTAATTAGTGCCCTGATTTCGGTGCTTGGAAATGGATGATCCGCTACCGCAAGAGTTAACTACTTTGTCGGAGATGATCAAAGGCCTGAGAAGAGAGTAGGATTAATTGAGGTATGTTTATATTATGCGATTCTATTGTCGCCAGCGAGATACATACAAGTGTTCTAGACAAGTCCGGTACGGATCGAAATCATATTAATTTATTTAATATAAAAATAATTTCTTATATCTACTCAACGATGGTTTCATTTATACTATATTTGCATGTTTCAACATACAAAATATGATAAAGTTCATACAATTTTCTGTATTTCTCAAATCAAATTTAATCTTCCCTACAGGAAATAGCACGATAAATTAATTTTTATTGACTTGTTTAGATTCGTGTTCATTTAATCGCATAATGTAATGTATCTTCAAAAATTCGATAGCCTGTTTTTAATTACTACATATTCTCGGTAACGTAAATTTCGAAACACCGAATTCCATGGGCTACTATAAATTTCTATACTTAATATAACTTTTTATTTGATTTACATAGTGTTCAAATTATTTCATCCATCTTTTTCCTTTTAGAGATGACGATAAGTTTGGCAGAAGAGATCGATTCAATGGTCCAACTTCAGAATTCAAGGAAAAAGATGGTTTCAAACCTAACGTGAAATTGGAGTACATCGACGACGATGGACATGTTTTGAGTGCAAAGGAAGCTTTCAGATATCTTTCGCACAAGTTCCACGGAAAAGGTCCGGGGAAAAATAAGGTCTGAGTTTCTTTCTACATTCTGTGTCCACTTTGAAACTATAGACATTACGACTGTATAATTTTCTAATTTCTAGGTTGAAAAGCGAATGAAAAAGGCGGAACAAGAAGTCCTAATGAAGCGTATGTCTTCGACGGATACACCTCTCGGAACGCTTAATTTATTACAAGCGAAGCAGAAGGAAACTCAATCACCGTACATAGTTCTCAGTGGAAGCAAACAGATGCAAACGTAAGATTGTTCGGTATTATATCGTTACGTAATAAGATGTGATTTAAGACATTGTCACATGAATGTTACAATTATTTTTTTTTTTCAGGACTAGCATATCAAAGTCGAAGCATTAAAGGTTTTAAGGCTAAGTTGAATCAGAATTGTATATAATATACAGGCGGGAAGAAATCTTGTATCAGTACAGTTTTTCAGATAAAGTAACACATTAATCGTCGTAAAATAAAGGCATTGCACCTATTTCTTGTTTTGTTAAAACTAAGTACATGGTAATAAAGTAACACTTAAGTATGTGAATTTATAAAAGAGGCTAATCCCTTTTATATCCTTCTTTCATTGTTTTTAAACATATCGATTGTTTGATAGCTTCAAATATTAATTTTAACAAATTTATTTCATTTATACATCATACAAATCGTTATAATGAAATTTTTTATTTTTTACGAATGATATGGCCCAAATATTTATATTTGGTAGGAAGATCTTTTGAAACTTCGTTTAAAATTAATTTTTTTGGTATAATTTTCAGTATTTTGAATGTGTATTATAAAACAATATGAACGATATTGTTTCATCTCGATGGGGTACTTTGTATTCTTACTCAAAGTACGTTTATTTTAATTAAATAAATTGACTGTTATCACAATAAAATTAAGTGGGGAACAAACGATGTTCACAACTATCTCTTATTCTTACCGATATTCATTAAAACAATACAATATCTATATACTAACAGTAACATGTGCATAAAAACTATGAATATTTTAACATTACTCCCATTTCTATACTCAATCACAATTTATAATTTCTAGTAACCTATTCGTACAAATCACTACTTGGAAGATATAAAGTTGAATACTACAAAATATTTTATCGTTCCTAATGATACACTATATAAACATTTGTTGAACATTCTTTGTTCACTACGAAATAGTATTATCTGTGACATTGAAAATATTTGTTGTTCCGTTGAATGAGAAGATCCGCAGTTAATCATCAATGAAATATATGATAACATTCGCCACCGATATTTACTGAGTATTTTTACAATTTATATCGGTATCATGCTCTTGAAAATGGTAACGATTAATTATTATAAGAATGCTAAATGATATTAAATATATCCCTGATATCACAAGGCTTTCCTTTGTGCAAAAATAGTAATACTTGATTCCTTGAATCTTATGTAGTGCACAATGATCTTATAAATTGTATTTTATAAATATACCTCCAACTGTAGACAATACTTGTAAGACTTACTCTCTATTCACTATCCACAATTCTTTTTTTTTCTTTTTTTGGGAAAGTTTGGCACTTCTCTCGACGATTTACACAAAAGTAATTAGGAATTTCTTTGAACTAAAAAACATAAGATGTATTTCCTATTGTTAGCTAAATTTTATAATCAGCTTTAAAAGGTTGTCAAAAATTTCAATTGGTTTATTAAAACTAGTATCTTTATTGATAAATAAAAATACTGGGTAACTATACGCTAACAATAAAAAATATTTTAGTCTTTTGTTTAATATTTATTTCTTAATCGAATTCGAAGCCTATTTCGCTCGATATTGTACAATTTGATACTTACTTTACATTATGGATATGATTTTCTATTTGTTGAATTCTAAGAAACTTATATCAGTAACACAATGATAATCGTCAAAACGACGAAATTTAATATATTATACTTTACGGAATATTTACAAATCTGTTGTTTCACCAGAATTCAACAGATCTAATATTTTTGTGTTACTGTCATTTTTAAGAAATCCCTCATCCTCAGCATATCTGTTACGTTATATTCAAGTAGATATTTCTTATTTTTTTTCCTACACGTCAAGATTAATATAAATTATACGAATTAGATGAATATTTTTTAAATAGCTTATTCATTCATCGCACGAATCCTTTCTATCTTCTTTTCTTATGTACATGTACCTATATACTAAAATATTCAACTAATCTGACAATTTGTCAAATCTGTATAATATATTATAAATTGACTTGGTTTGTTTTCCATTCATCGTAAGGTATTAAAAATCATTGGTATAAGTACCGCGAAAGGGAAGTGCGAGTGTCAGCGTTTCGGTCGACGGTCAGTTAAAGAGACACGGTTGTTAAAAAATGAAAATCGATCATCATCGTATCAAAACTGTTGTATACAAGATAACTAATGCAGTATGAAACGGTGGAGGTAAAGAATCGAGCGTATAATACAGTTGCTAACAATTAGCTTTTTGGATATACCTTTCTCAAGTTAGTTACCTTCCAAGGTATCTTCCTTGAGCGTAACATCATAAGTAATTGTTATCTGTTCAACGTTTCCATGTTTTGATTCTGAGCATTCTTGCTCACAGCTTCATCTTGACCGCTTGGACTTGGAAGCCTGGTAGATTTGATCGACTTCAACTTGGTCGTTCCACCGTATCTGAAATTCACGTCGCTACAAGTATCCAAAGGATGCATTGTTCCCATTAAGTTAGTCACATCATCGTCGTTTGTGACTTCTAACTTGGTAGTTGGTACTTTCTTAATCGAGCCCAATTCGTAAGCCGATTTCGACGACTTCAGCTTCATCTTCGCGTTCAGCGGCAACGACGCGGATTTCTCCAAGTTCACCGCCTGAACCTTTAGATGATTATCATTCTGCGCCACCTGCTCGTTGGTCGAGTTCATTTCATCGGTGATTTGTATATCTATATTGACAGTTTTTGGATCATTCTCGTCGTTTCGAATAGTCTGTTCAGCGTACTCGTTTCTAAGAGCGGCTAACTGAGCTCGCTGCTTCTGAATGTGGTTGTGCGAATTGGAGAAGAATGACGAGACCCTTTCGAGTTTGGTAGCCAAATTCGGTTGGCTCAATGTAGATTTCAGAGGATAAGGTGTCTCTACGGTGATATTGTTTTTCATGAAATTGTGAGATTCTCTACCTGTCGAATTGCTTTTTACCATTCCCAGTTTAGCGTTGTCCTCGATCAACTTTAAGGGATAAGATCGGACAATACTGTTCTTTCGTTTCTCGGCAAGGCTCAGTTGTGCAATAATTCTACGAATCTCTCCGGGAAACTCGATGTCGGGACGGGTTTCGGATAACTGTTGAATAAACGCACCCAACGTAGCGACGGTCACTTCTAAACTACGATTTTGGGACTCGAGTTTTAATAGAGTCGATTGTTGCACCGATCGAGCTGTCTCCAGACGATGCAAATTACTCATGGTGATCTGTGAACAAAGTTTGGTTGAATTAGTTTTAGAAATGCTATGCTTGAAATAAGACTGATCCCTGGATATCCTACTTCTAGTTGTTCGTTCAGCTGTGCTACATCTTGGGTAAGTTGTTTGTTAAGTAGCTTAAACTTCTCCAAGTTTTCCATTTGCGGCTTCACCGACATCATTTCTTCCTGCAACACTTGGTACTCGACCCTGTACTCGTTCAACTGTTTCGTGATCTCTTGGTCCGGATAGAACACGCGTTTCATCACTCGATCCAAAATCTCTCTATCCACGGCTGGTACCCGGGTCTAGAAATAAAATAAAAATACAAACCTGTCTTTCAACTTGAAACACACGCCGGAAGAAATTCCCTTACTTTAAGATACTCCATAATTTCTTCGAAACTGTCACACGTTAATAATTGATCTTGATGCTCTTCTAATAATGCCATTGCTACACGGAAGAGTACTTCTGTACTTTCCAGAAAGAGTAAATCTAAAAGGGTAAATGAAAATAAATCAACATTAGAATTCTAAGGCATAAACAGGAGCGTAAAACTTCATCTGATCGTGTTAATCAATTTACCAAATACTCTAGTTACAAAACCCAGTGGAAATTGACTGGCGAACAATGTCAATAACCATGGCGCGGCGTACAGTGTAGGCGAAACTTCCTGTTTATCGAAATGATTATAAATCGCTGGTAACCTATCGTGTAGTAATCTAGATAATTGATATAAATATAGCTGCAATGCTGCCATATCGGGAAGATACAATTTCCTTAGGCCTCTTCGAAACATTAGGTGCCGTAGAAGAAAAAATGCTTGATCTTCGGACATCTAATTGAATAATACAAAAATATAAAGTCGAGGAAAGCATTTCGATAAACGGTTAAAACATATGAATTATAATACTTACATGCAGTAACAGAACGCCAGCAACGAAACTAAGTCCCTGGCAATAACCAACCTCGTGGTCCAAAAGTGAATATGCTTTCAACAAATTGAATAACGCTAATTGCCCTGGACCTAGAGGTGAGCTAAAATAAGGATGATTTGGAAACGTTCGTCCCAAATCGATCAATATTGCATGTTGCTGTGACGTAAGCTGTGTCAAAAGCACATCATATGGCGTATTATAGTTTGGAAAATCGCGTGTATCTATGGGCGGTTGTTTCAAGCAAAACTGTTCGGCTAAGAACTGCCACACTTCTCCTCTCTTTCCTTTTGGTACACCTGAATCGTTTAATTGTTATAATTAGTACGATCTACCATAGAACAAAGTTTCCCGATAATTTACCTTGTTTAATAGCGTGCAACAGCATTTGATTATCACATTTGGTAGAAACTCTCGATTCTTTGCTCACGAGAAGATCCCATACTTCTACCAATTCGCGAGCACAACTACTAAGCTCGTCATATTCTAATTTGATTCTCTTAACAGTCGCTTCTTCTTGACGTACTGAAACAGAAACCAAGCTTTAAGTACACTGATCTTAGCATGTATTTTATTTACAACAAATTGGACAAGATATTGTACCCCTAAGCCTCGCGTTCTCCTTCTCCATTCTTATAAGTATTAACTGTTGATTAATTGCTTTCTTCCACAGATCCCTTAATTCTTGTTTCGTTCTGCGCTTTGGGGTTGTCTGAGGTGTTTTATTGATACCAATGTTTCCGGTTTTATCGTTCTCTTTCTCGTGATCTTTACTGGGAGTCACGACTCTGTTTAATATAGCTTGCCTCCAGGAACTGTTCGACTGGACCGGACTGTTTCCATCGGTTTCTGTCGGTGACATTTTTGGCGAATTTCCTACCTTTAGAAATCTATCGAAACATATTTGCAAACGTGAGTAGCAGTAAAAAAGATGTAAGACTATATCATTGTTTCTAATGTATTACGTACATGTCCAT
The DNA here is from genome assembly GCF_907164935.1 of Osmia bicornis bicornis. Taxonomy (NCBI): domain Eukaryota; kingdom Metazoa; phylum Arthropoda; class Insecta; order Hymenoptera; family Megachilidae; genus Osmia; species Osmia bicornis. The sequence goes on from NC_060227.1 coordinate 7,696,289, forward strand.
CATAGAACTCTTTGGTCCGGTATTCACAGTTAACTGTTGTTCAGGTGAAACTCTCAGAGACCTTGGCCTACTAGCTTCCGGTGAGATATCAATGATAGATGACTGTCGCGAAATTTCCGGGCTTTGGCTACCGCTTTTTTGTATCACAGCATTGAGGTGACTCGTATCTCTCAAATGCGAGATAAGACCAAGGTCGTCCCGCGAACCCTTTCTTTTCATCAGATTATCGAAGCTGTTTGTAAGAGAGCGTTTTGCTTTCATAAATATTGTGCTTCCAACACCTACGCTTAAGTACTGATTTAAAAATTCACTCCTGTAAAATATATCATAAAATAAATTTAATATACAAAAATTTAATAGATGATTTATATTTTGATATTCTGTTTCTTTAAACAGTATACATAGAGTTTTTCCAACCCGATAGTATAATTAAAAAGGGGGTGAATTTACCGCCAAAAGATGTGGCTCCGTCTGGTGTTTAAGAGGAGAACTACAAAACGATGTAATTTTTGCGCTCCCTATCGACGAAACAAAGAAGCTTATTTTTAACACCAAACACGAGATGGCTCCACTTATTTTCCCGCCATAAAGGTTTTTTAAAACACAGAAGTTTGATGAATTTTTAATATTTAGGAAAAGATTTATTTAGAAAACACCACCCAGTCAGAGACACTTAATATGTTAAAATGAATAAATAACATTACCTATTCTCAGCCGTATCGTGGACATGTCTGGCTTGTTTCGCCTCGCAATGAACGCGCAACAGCCTCATTAAAAACTGATTTTGCTCGCGCAGAGACGTACCGGTACCGCCAGTGGCCTCGGCGCTTTTGTATTTGTTAACCACGATTTCCTGTTCGTCCTCCGGCAACAATTCCATTCGCGAGAAGATTATACTCTGAGTTCTTCTGTCGTTCTGGCCTGGAAGCCAAGAAAGACACGCAAACTCATTATCCCTGGTCGCTCGTAATTCCGTTGTAAATCAAAGAAACAAGAAAAATAGAGAGAGGAAATTACCATCGATTTCCTGGCACAACTTGTTGTACCAATACATAGGGCAGTGTTCGCACGAAATCACAGGATATCTTTCTTTCCTCGTAACGTCACAGGTCCCGACGAATGCTTGCGAAATAGCTATAACAAATGACCGCATTTTTAAACATCAAATTCAATTCAACTCTATTCCAGTATACCGATGAGTTTCTGGCAATACCAAGACACAAATGTACTTAATAAAAATTTGAACAAGAATAAAAGTTGACTCACCAGCAACAAGGTCGTCCGCGACTGATTCCGACTGACACTTGAACACATAGCCGATAAAGCAGTCTATGGTATTTTCTTTACAAATAAAACCAAAGTGTTCTGAATTTCTCACGCCTTGCACGCAGCTCGCTACATCTCTCAATTGTTTATGAAGCAGTACCTGCTTTCTATCCGGACTGATCAATCTCAAATCATGTCGGCCTACCTGAAATTCACTGTCAGATCAGGATATACTTTCAACAGGGGCTTATTGTACAACGAATCGAGTGAATTTCACACCTGGAAGAGCATCGTACGGTTGTGCTCGTCGCCGGTTTTAACCAAGGAATCTCTTCTGGAATTCAATACGCTACCGGTCGAGGATGCTCTGTTTCGCATCACTTCTGGCGCATGCATGGAATTGTTGTTCGTGGCATCCCGATTCTCCTCGCGTTCCTCTTTCTCCGCTAGGCTGGCATTTTGCGGCTTTGGAAAGGTCTCCACCGAGCCGGTGAGCGTCGACGGAACTCCCAAAGGATTGATAGCTGATATGATTCCGCTTCCTGAGACATTCTCGATACTTCCCGTCTCGCTGGCGCTCGATTCCTGGGATAATAATATTTCAATAATATTTCAATGATACATATACTGGAACAACTTGAATCGTTAGGGAAAGGAGAGAAAACTGGAGAGAGTGAAGCGTGACACTGACTCACCGCGCTGTTTCTCCTGTTATTGGAAGACGTTAAAATTGATTGACGCTGATACTCGGTGAGGAAATTGGTCGTCGATAATCTCGATTTCTCAAGACCGTGAACGCGAAACCTTACGAGCGCATCGTCGATAAAGGCCTCCGATACCTTTGGATGCGATACCTTGATTTTTCCTACGTAAAGCACCTGAAAGTAAACTCTGAACGATTAATTTCCGTATTCAAGGGAATTGGGATTGTTCGAATGACAATTTACCTCGAAGAAGTGGGAAGAACTGGGCGATATGTCAGCACCTAGAGACATCAGGCTTGCCGCGCTGCTTTGAGATCTTTGAGGCGCATCCCTGCCTTCGAATCGGGACGAGGCTGAGTGCTCCTTCATGTCTCTGAGGAATTGCTGAACCTGGAGACAAAGAGGAGCATTATGAATCGTAATATACCCCCGCACGACCGTGTCATTACACAGCGTTCACAGGCAGCAAATTAATCCTCGTCACGCGACAACAGACAACAATCGCATTAGCAATCTTCGTGTTCGCGATCGCAGTCATTGCACCTCAAAGATGCCTCCATTCATCCTCAAATCCTACTTAAATACCTTCTTTCAATGAAAATATAAATAAGGTTTTTAAATATTTTTTAGTAGATTCTAAATTATGTACAGGAGATCTGTTATATTGAGAAAGGAAAAAGAATAAATTCATTTACATAATTTTCATTGTTACAGCAAACGTGACAAACACGCATCACCCATGCGTTCGAAAATTTCTTCACGTTGAGAGAATTTACCTCAGAAATAATCCAGGATGTAGCTTTTCTTAACTAAGTAGCTTGTACCATTAATATACAAAACGGATTTCGCAAGGAAACGTGCATCAAACGTGGCCGATGGCCGTGGACCAAAATAACCTTTATTTCAGGAGCACTCGTCGATCACATGGATTTCCTTGTTCTTCTTCAGCTCATCATTTATCTTCCTCGTTCAATATTAATGACTTTCATACACGCTCCGCGTTCTACAGCTACTTTCTATCGCATACGTTTACCATTAATCATTCATCACGAATAATTGATATCTCCTTTCGAATAATTTTCTTAATTGTTTTCTATATTCACGAATAAACTTTTATTTAGCACGAATTTTTCGTAGACATATTTTTCTTAAATCGTTCACGAGGATGAGTCGTTTCGTAACTAGATGACGCGATGTTTGCGTATGATAGAACACTGAAAAGAATATAAAGGAATAACTAATAGAAAAGATGATTAGAGGACAAACGAAGTTATAAATGAACCGTGTTCGAGGAACAGGAAAGAAAAAAGAAAAACTGGGCAATCGATCTTCGCGTAAACGTTTCGATAAGTGCAAACAATTTATTATGCAAACCGTGGTCGGGTTTCGATTGCACGACATCGAGTGATTAGCGGGGTGGAGAAACGTCAAGATGTTCGTTGACACGATCGATCAGGAAACAATTCGTATCAATGAAAACAAGAAAAAAGAAAAAAAGATTATCTTGGAGGGTGGTTATCTTAGGGACCGCGAGGTCTTCGGCTGCGACAGGAAAATCTCGCTAGCAGTTGCTGACACAGAAAGCAGATCGGCACAAAGCGATGGGGCTTCCTTTATCCAATTACTAGACGAGCTCTTTCGACTTTTTTTTTTATTATCCGGCTGGCCCTACCTTTCTGAAAAATATTCAGCCGACTATTGACACGGGGATACATTTTAACCGGAGACGATGAATATTCACGCGATACACGAGCAGGAAAATTGTCATTTAAATTTCCATTGATCGTACAGTAAGGATAGATTAGAAAAAATATATAAATATTCAGGAACGTTTACTCTTGGGTATCAAGTGCTTATGATTACTATGTGTCTCTTTTAGACGAGTATACATCGATAAATAAATAAAAAAATAATATACCATTGATTTATTTATGGTAAAAATCATCAATATTATTATTATTTTATAAGTACAATTGTTTTCGTAAAAAAAAATGATTAAAAAAAAATTCGAGGCGATGGAGATTTGAACTCGCGAACCTCCGGTTTGAAAGTAACTACTTCACTGTTTTACGCTAATCCAACACTTTTCCCTAATTTTTATTTAAGGAAAAATAATTAATTTTGTGGTAATTTACAAGTTGCACAACATTTAACTCAAATCGACGACTTCGCGGTCGTGCTGTTCCCGTTATTAGAAGTAAACTGTTCGTTTCTTCCTATCTCTCTAAGTACATCTGTTCGCGTCTCTCCCTGCTCCATTTGTTTGATACTCGTCTCCACTTCCGACTGATCAGAGCCAATTCAAGGTACGCGTGATCATCAGGAGCACGGCTGTGCATCGTGATGCGGATCGATTGAATTCACGTGAAAAATTAGATTGAACGTCTTCGAGATCGACCCTATGATCTGTTGCATTACGAGTTGCAGTTAAACGGAGGCGACCATTTCGCAAACATCGTTCTCGGAAAACAAGGACGTCCCGCACGAGGAAAAAGACGAGCGGAGAAATCGTTTCCGTTCGCTTTTCCGTCGCGTTTCACGGCCAAGAATTAAATGTCGAAGGTGTGAATCAGACACGACCGCAAAATACTCGATGGCGAACCTGAAAATTTTTAACTACTGCACAAGCGATATAAATAGACCTCTCGGTGCAATGAACCATTATTATCAAAGTATGCAAGGTATTCGTTCGACGCCTATTTGGAGAAGAAACGAGAGCTAAGTTTCTATGCGCGCCAGGTGTCGCCCATAATTAAATCCTAATTACACCAGCCACCAGTGTCTCTATGCTTGGTTTCATTCGATTTCACGCTGAAAAAGTAAACCTAGATCACGTGGAAGGTCTTTGATCTTGGCTGACACGATTTCCATTGAAATGTCGAAGAATGCGTCACAAGTGACTGCGAATACCTTAACAGATTAAAATGATATATAACGAATGAAAATTAATTAACAATTTCATACGTGCAATTTTTTAGAAACGACTAATCTTTCAATTGCAATTAGTATTCGATACAATAGATAAAAATAAAACGGTGAATAATGTAAAACGAATGAAACGTGAAAATCATAAATACGCGACAAGTTTTGTTCTATTATTCGTGATATTTCTTTCAGGTAACAGAAGAAAATGTTATTTGTCATTTAAATTACGATGCTTGAAGAGATGTTCTAGATGAATTCGTTCAGCAACGCACAGCAGCCAAGATGTCTAATTATATGCAGACAGCTTGTCGCTTTTAATCCTTCCACGAATACCGAAGCTTTCACTTGTGTTATTTAAATACCACACTCCCACCATTTCAACTAGCAATTTTGACAACAACAAAATCAAATTCCAAAGTGTATTTTCCTTGGAATAACAAAAATATGTGTAAATATTTTCGTTTACTCATTTGGCAGAAATTCGCGCTATTTGCAGAAGTGGCTAGCGTAATTAAGTAAGGATAAGAAAATCTCCTTATTCTAAAAGAAAATCCTAGTTCCATCAATGACAAAACTGTCGTTTTAATCGGTACGAGCTAAGCAACGATTGAATAAATTTTATCGAAACGATAACAAAAAGTACCATTATGTAACATCGAAATTATTCGTTCGATGTTCGCGAATAACAATGTAAATAACGTTTTTTACACTCGGCAGGAGATCTTATTCTCGTTCGATGAAACGCAAACAATCGTTCGTTGAAAACATAATACATTATATTACTGCTGTGAAGAAGAATGGTACCTTCTTGCACGTACACGTGTGCTGTAAAAACAGCAATAAAGAGAAAAGAGAAGGAATGCAACGTATCACTTGTACGTGACGAAATTAACATTAAACCTGAAACAAGGTGGCTGCACAACGATGCAACGAGATATATGATTATCGATACCTTGTTGCAACGAATACTATAATCTCCGAATAATAAGATTCTGAGTAAACGAACGCCTTTTCTGGGATAATCATGTACAGGGCTGCAAAAGTATTCGGACACCATTTAAAACAGAATACTATAAGTTTTTTTCTAACATTTTTAATGCTGGATCAGAGAACTAGTCCCGACCTCATAAATCGGCCGATTCTCGTTTCTTTACGCGTAAGTACATTTCGCTATCGCTTTCGCGACTGTCATCAAGAATTCGAAGAAATATACCGCAAATCGCGAAAGCAGACACCGGTACGTGATCGAAATGTTACAACTTCGGCACGAGGGCGACGTGTAGCAGGAAAAATCCGTGAAGGAACTCGTATACAAAATGGGGATCTTTTTTACGGTGGATTCCACGAATTCCCGGTTGAAGGGCGAACAATTAATTATCGAGCGATTATTCTAATTCAGGGGTGAATTAGCGAAGGTTAGCGGAGGGCCGCGTCTGATCGGAAACGGCCGAAAAAGTTCACTTTAGCTTGTTCATCCCTATCAGTCTATCAGAGATGATTTTTCCGTCTGATCGCGCTCGAGCGAGGAAAGGAAGTTCGCTGGTCTGGATGCTGTTTCCTCTTTCTTGTTGCTTCCGTTCGCCGGCTAGGAGACGTCGGGTTCGTGGTACCGCAGAGTCTAAATTTACATCGACCGAGGAACGAAGCAGAAAATTTCGAGTCTCTGGCAGAGAACGTTGACTGACCGTGTTCCGATTATTTCGTGAAAAACATCCTCTTACCAACCGACGTCCCTTATCCGCGAATATTTCTCTTGGTCGCGATCGAAGACTGTTGTTGCTTCGCGAGCGTCTAAGAATACCGCGTTGCATTCTCACCTCTACCTTGGTGAAAGTTACGTAAAACGTGAAATACAGACTGAATCGTGTTTGACGTAATTGTTTCGTGGTCGATCCGCTGGCTGTGACACACACACGCAAGTTGCCTTAACCCTTGCTTTTCTATTCGAAAAAAAAAATGTCGGATAACGAGATTATCTCGTGCACTTGGTATAGCTATTCTCACGATTAGCTTTAACCCCTAGGAAATTATTTATTTTCTCTTGTCCCCTTAAAAATTTTCGAAACACATAAATCTCTATTAATAATACAAACTAGCTCGGTGCCAGGAACTTCAATTCTTGTAAAAATATTTTTACAAAATCTTTTTTTTTCAACTAGCTTATACGTAAATTGTGTTGGCAGTATTGCCGAGAAAACAGAGCGAATGACGGAGGAAAAATGTCAGAGGAGAGCAGTGAAAGAGAGTTTAAAAGGCGGGTTGAAATAGAGGAAAGGAGAGAAGAGAAAGAGAGTAAGGTAATAAGGGAAACAAGGCTAAATAAATGCGACCTCTCGTTTACGTCTGTTACTGTATCTTCATTTTCTTGCGCTACTCGAATCGTGCGATTACTTTTTTCCTTCGAATTAGCATTGCCTTGAGAAAAGGATGTAGGTTAATCTTAAAAAAAAAAAAAAAGGGGTATTTAATATTCCAGTAGCGTAGATGTTTGCGAATTTACTGATACGAAACTACGTGCATGAAAAAGAAGGGAAAAAGAAGTTAACGGTCAATGAATCCGTTTTAGCAAAGAAACGGTCCTCTCTTCTCGGTTACTTGTGCATAAAATATGAATACCACTTGTAAATGTTCCAACAACTTTGTTGCATTTTTATTTAAAACGATAAATAATCGATACCCATTCGAATAATGATTTTCGCAACTGGTTTAATCAGAAAAAATGAAAGAAACGTGTTCGCGCAGCGTGAAAATAAAATAAAATGTTTCGACTTTAAATGGTTTCTCGATCTACTCACTGCAGGCTTTTTGCCAATAGCGCTTGTATCGCTGTAGGACGTAACCTTCGTGTAAGGACTTGAAGCGGATATCGGCACGGTGATCATTTTTCCGTTCTTTGACTTTCCTCTTTCCCATCGGCGAAAAATCAAACCCCTCGGATCCCCGTTCGCCTTTTTCCGCGAACAATCCGGCACGTTTTCACGGTCACTTCCGGCGGCCCGAATTTTCTGTGAAATCGGCGTAGCTTCTCCTCAACGATGACAAAACAATCTTTTTTAATAACGAGATTATTATGTATCCTCCTGTCGGATGCATTCGATAATTAAGGATTTATCCCCACCTTCGAAGACTATCACGGATGAAATATCATCTTAACTTTATTAAAAAACGTAAGAACCGGTAATGGTAATTCGTTTAGATTATCAGTAGCGATAACGTTATCAGAAAACCGATCGGTTTGCGGTGAATATATTAAGGGTTGAGGCTGTTCACAATAGTCAATAGTTTCTCAATTTCCACAGCAATGATCCGATTAACCGCAGACTTTCATATGGTCCATTCAACCGTTGAAAAACGGATAGAAGCTTGTTCACAGGGTGTTCTATACAGAGAAAGGAATTGTACTCCACTTCGATGTTTCTGTCAAACTTTAACGTCATTTATGACTGTCCTTTTCACTTCGACTAGTGTCAAACAATGTTTTACGAGTCTGATTCGATAATAGAATCCAAAGTGGTAACACCGCTCCGTTTCGAAGCAGGTACCGCACTGATTCAATCGCACTTCTTTACGTGCAAAGTGCACAGGAATTATTCTAGTGCCGAAACAACGTTCGTTTGCGAACGAGCGCAGTTCCCGTAACACCTTTACCGACGGACGAGGAAACATCGACTGACGCGACGAGCGCCTCTACGCTCAAGGAGAAAACAAGAATGGACCCCTCTACGTAAGTCGTCCCCCCTCAGGTAACACTTTGCTGAATTATTCTAACACGAAACAGGGTTAAGAGGTTCCTGACATATGATCGATTTACCGTTTCCAGATAGCAAACATCTCTTTGTATCGTCATTAATTGATCGGATCTCTTAGTTTATTGCTCATCCTTGTTTACCCTTTCTGACGTTACAATATCTTATCCGTCAGTCATTGTCACTTTAGGTTCCAAAGGGTGATTCACGTCGAATAGAAACAAAAGTTGAATCATAAAATAATCCGGACAGAAAGACCAAAAAAACAAAGTTATTGAAATCTAATTAAGATTTCAGGAAAAACAACGCTATCACATAATATAAATAAATATTTTCACGGTCGAATAGAAACAAAAGTTGAATCACAAAATAATCCGGACAGAAGGATATTTTTTGTAAAAGAAATTAATTTTAATTGACAAACAAAATTAATGAAATCTAATGAAATTAAGATAATAGGAATAACAATGCTATCGCGTGATATAAATAAATTTTCTCAAGATATTCGTAATCCACTAATTGAATTAATTGTTTATTAATAAGATTCATAAAATGAAAAAAAAAAAAAGAATCTTGTTTTCAACGTGTTCAGCACTTATCTGGCGTTAAGTCCGGCCGATAAAACGCAACGAAATCTCGGTCACGTCGTGCAATAAACAATTACGGCATACCATTTGATTATAAACATTCCGGAATTGCAATTACGCGAGTACCGATCGCGTTATTCGTTTCGAGGATACGAGGCTCCCGTTCGACGGATATTTATGTTACGTGACTTGGTCAGTATTTTGTTTCTCATTTCAATTCTCCAACTTTTAGCGCGTGCCTGCGCGATCACAACATTTTACACAACCTTACTGCCCACCCGGTAATGCAATTTGCAATTCAAACGTGGCCAGTTCGATCCGGCGAATTTTTAACATGCACGTATTATGCATCTCTCTTAAAATTTCTTCGTAAATAAAAGTTTCGCAATGCGTTGTATCGCGAAGAACAGCGCGCTAAAGACTGCTTACACCCGATTTTGTGGTACCGTTTTGTTTACATAAACAGCGGAACGCATGTGCAATCGGAATTGTTGACCTAAGAAACGGGCCAACGAAAGCGGGAAGATTCTTTGACTCGACGAACCAATATAGCCAACGAGAAATCGAAAGTCACTTTTTCCCTGTACCTCGGTAAGATTTGCATAATCGCTTCTCAGCTGATGGATATTATTTTCCATCGTTCCGCGTAAATTCTATCGCGATCATCTGCAATTCAAATGCATCGATCATCTTGTGTTTTCGTCTCGACGAAGGATGCATCTACGTAACCATCTGTATCGTCGAGGATCGTAAAGACTCGGGGAAAGATTTAATGAAATGCGCGTGTTGATTAGCAACGAAAAACGCGGTACTAAAACACCTGTAAAATTACTTTTACTCGATGTTGAGAATTGGCAAAAACACGGTTAGTCCGTCAGTAGGCAGTTATCTCGTATTTTTAGACGGACTTTGCTTCTCAAGCTATTTCGGTAGCCTTGTATTTTATCGATGCATCGATGTAGAAGCTGGACGTCATCATTTCAAGTATCCTCTATTCGCATCGAGCGATTCAAGTATTAGAGAATTTAAAGATAATTCGCGGATTGGCTCGTAGATCATTGAACCACGACAGAATTTCAGGGTCGTTTCGCACCTTAAAACTAATCGTACACAAATGGAAAAATCAATAAGTCTTTGCGGCGATGGTTGCATCGTCGAACCGAAAATGACGAAAATCGTGATGCGATAATTGGCGAAAACACGTTCGACACACGTTCACGACATTTAAATTCATTTTGAATAAAAGTAAACAGAATTCTTCACTTATTTTTTATATGTCGAGCAAGAAACGCGAACAAAATAATTTCCTCGCGAATCAACGGCGAGGAGGAAGTAATTAACGTAATTTCAGCGCGATTAAAAATATTCATGAGGTGTAACATTTTTTTTACGTAACTGCAGTTTCTTAATTTTTTCCTTTTTGCTAATTAACGCTCTGGCGGTCGCGTATTTCATAAGATCTACGTTCCTTTTCCCATTCAAAATGGAACTATTAATAGTAAATACGAATAGTAATGCAAATTTATTTGAAAAGTGAAAATTGCACCCTCTGTTCGCGTATGTGAATCCCGTGGCGCGCGGGAAAAATGGCGGTTCGTTCGAAAATCGAAACGAAAGGTTCTCGAAGAAAGTCACTGGACTGAATAAAAGAAGAATGAAAAAGAAATAAAAAAAACGTTACGCAACTGAATTCTACATAGACCATAAGAACTTTCAAAAACGCGAACGACGCGGCACGACCTGTTTAACGGGCCGAGTTTTAATTATAGGTGTGCACGGTCGATGAATATCGTAAATTAACGCGGCCAAGAGATTGGTCGGCGCGATTTAACAGAACTTCTTTCTTCACACACGCGATCTTACCGTGTCAGTGTGCCGAACGAACTTCCAAAATGAATGCTACTGTTGTTTTCCTTCGAAAACCCTCGAAATTCTCTATTTCCAAATACGAATCGGTACATAAATCACGCGCGTTTCAATGAAAAATCGTCAGATCGATTGTACACAACCGGTCGAGATCGTTACGTCACCGTAATACGTCAAGTAATATACAGTGAGAGGCAAAAGTAATTAGGTACTGTTCGAAATAGAATACCTCGGTTAAAATTGAACTAGATAACTTGAGGTTCTTTGAGAAGTTATAAAAATTAATTCGCTAAAATATGTATTTTCATCGTTTTAAAAAACTACAATTTGTTGATCGGTCAACGCATTTAAAAGTTATAAGTAATTAAAATTTTCGAAAATCGCGACTTTTCATCTAAGAACTAGTCTACTCACTTTTGCCTCTCACTGTACGTGTCGTTCGACGCAAGAGCAATTTTCGTTCCGGATAATCGCGATGCTAATTATCGCGCGTACCGATGCGCTTGCTTTTTCCATGATTCCAAGGACTTCGGCTTCTTCTCTATCGAAGCTTCAGAGACGTTTTTCGCGGCTAACAGAGACGCTCGTTAAACTCCAATTAACCGGATCACGTGAGAATCACTCGTCGGATACTAATCGGTCTCTAATTAAATCGGCTCCTTTTGTCTCTCCCTGAAAGTGGAGATATCCGATGAAAAGGTGCACTAAGAGTGCTCTAACGTGAATCGAAGCTGATTACACACCTTATAATGACCTTTAGCTTCGGTGAACTTAACGATCAGAGGCGAGATTAAGTTCAGCGTGTATCGTAAAATTTCAATTATTCAGAAAAACTGGTATCAATGAAATTTCAAATTAGACAAGATGAATGATTAATACGTACAGTGAATCGCAAAAGTATTCGGACACCGTTTAAAACAGAATACCTCATTTAAAATTGAACCAAATGAAATGACTCGAGCTATACAAACTAATTTACCGAGATATTAATTTAATGAAAATTTAAAAATATATAAATTCAAATAAGTTACGCGTGTCAACGCACTTAAAAGTTAATTTGCATAGCTGCTCAAAGAACCTCGGAGTCATTTCATTTGGTCCAATTTCAAACGAGGTATTCTGTTTTATACGGTGTCCGAATACTTTTGCGAGCCACTGTATATCGTAGGATAAACGTGTCTGTGGGTGCCAGTTTGCGCAAGGTATACCAACACGTTATCAAAGAGTTTAAGCTTGCACGGTCGCGGTAACAGTATACCCGGAGCTACCCTGCCATTGGAATGCAATAAGAATACCGGCTCCTGCCAATGAACCATGAAATGTCCTTTCATTTCGTTTCCCTATTGTATTGCATAATGGCCATAATTGAGGTCCGTTGGGATCCTGTTTGGAGAGGGCTGAGGACACGAGGAGAGGGAAGCCCACGTGGGAGCACCCACTCCTCGGCATTGCCATTTTTTATTGAAGAAGGCCCCCATGCCCGGTACTGTACAATAACACTGAATCTTACATTATTCGCATCTCCACTTATAACGGATCCTTCTCATAATTTATTTATAACGGATCTCGAATATCTTAAGAAACATGAAATACCGAAAGTCCTTCATCACTTTTCTCCGCTTCTTTTTTTCAGAGCGTATCGATTCAAAATGAATCACAGGCACGATTATCCCAGACACTTTCGCGTTAATTTATGTTTTCAAAATAAGAGAAAAGTTTCATCCTTGTTTACGTCCATTTTAATAACCTGAATTTCAGCTCCAACTTCTTGGACGCTTGAAATTTATTCAACGTCGAACCGTGTTTAATATACACCAGACTTGGAAGATTCTGAATTCCGATAATGCCTCGAACGTTTAATTATCAGGCTATAACGCAAATTGCTTGATCATGATTATGGATGTAATTAAATAATTTGTTTAATCGCGATTTAACGACGCGGTATGAGAATTATTTTCTATGAAAACCACGTTGAAGTTTTCAGAATAGCGAGGGTGTACCTCGGAGTACGTTTAGATTTCATCTAAATTTTCTGGAGCTTATGGTAATCATCCTATTAGAGTTTGCCGTTTCAAACAGGAAGAATAAAGACCGCTACGTATTTCCTTGTTTCGTGTAACCTAGCCGTCCTTTGTACGCTAATTAACCCTCTTTTTCGTTCGCTTTGCCACAACGTACACGGGCGTTTTATATTTTTTTACGAGCAACCGTGGCGAAGAACGTACCTATATACGCTTCTCGCGATAAAGTTGACGGAATTTTTTCATTCACCTCCTCGGCTAATCTTTACACGCCTCGTTTTCTTGAAAATTAACGAGGTAGTTTAACGAATATCGAAGGTAAAACATAGACTCCTATTTAAACTGGGTCAATCGTGATCAAGATCTACGAAACGGATACAACGGTGCTTCGGTTAAAATTAGACACTCGATTCTTCTTTTAACAAAAGATTAAAAAAAATAATTTGAAAGGCAGCGCCAGTGCGACAGTAGAAAAACAGTCGTACGTAGCTGGACACGCTATGACTGCAATTATGCAGAATGCAATTATTGCATTTTTCAATTTAAGCTTTCCACTTATTATCGCGTGTAATTAACGCATCGAGCGGCGCGGGGGTGACTGATATAATGATTACTCCGAGTGAAAATTTCGAAACCGGAAACTCCTGAAAAAAAAAAATTGAAAAAAGAAAAACTAAATGATAATTCCGACGTTTCTTTTTATCGGTAAGTAGTGCCGTAGATTACCCGAAATTAACGGAACGTTGATAAGAAGCCTAACGAGCGGTGGACACAACGGTTGCTGTCGAGCTACCAACATATATACCATATTTTTCCTTCTTTTTTTCTTTTCTTTTTTTTAACAACTCGTCCGCGTGTTAAGATTGTCGGTGGCCTCGAGTGCACGCCATTAGAAGACGGTACTCGAGGGTACTTGGTCGGCTTCAAGCGAGGACGTGGCGAAAGAAGAGGGTTAATAACGCGGAGACCCGGTGCATCGAGGAAACTGCATGATATTCAGACGGAAGGAAAAACAAAGCGTGCAACGGAGAAAAACCTTAAGCTACTGAAAATTAAATCCCTTATCGTTCGATTATCACACGACCTCGAAGATATGTCACGTTTCGACTAAACGCTGGCAATCAAACGGTACTTGAGATAAAAAAGAAAAAAAAAAAAAAAAACTGTAATATGCAGTAGCACTTTAAATAAATAGACTCCTACACTTGGCAATCGATATACTAACATAAAAAGTGGAGATCAGTATTTCCAACGGAAGTCGGTAAGCGCCTTTTCCCCTTCTTCATATATTATTCCTACATGGTTACACATGCTTGTGGGAACCAACTGGATTCACCATATTTCTCACACGTAACGACCAGAGTTCCTGCAGCACGGTAACGACGGCATAGCGAAGAAGTTGAAGAATTTTAAAGGATCTTTAACTTCTTCCAGACGATCGACCCCGGTGTACTAGTTCATGTAGAACTTGCTCTATTTTCCAGATAAAAATCACCTACGAAGCGGTGCTTCTAAACCGCGTAACACCCTGTAGAATGTAGAATGGAAACGGTAGAAAGAAAACAAGCGATGAACACGTAATAGGTAATTTTAACCGCCTCCTGTTATTAACGGAGGTACGCGTCGCACAGAGTGCGGCAAGGGCCAAGAGTCAACTGTGCAATTGACCATACGGACGTATCTTTCCGAGAAATGTCCTTCGAGTTATGGAACAAATGTCAGCCGTTCTTTCATATTAAAACAAAGAGTCTCGGTCGTGATAAGTTTGTTCAGCGAATCTTTGCCAGCAATTATTCGGTCCCATTCATAGGCAAATATCTATTCACCCTCGGAGGATGTTGAAGTTCAATGACAACGATGGCGAGCTTTCCGCGTGTCTGTTCCTTTTACGAATTACCTTTAATATATAAATTGATTGGCCGCGTTTCAGCAACGGATAAATATTGTTGCCCGTCGATCAACGTTTCGACAACGAAACGCAGCCCTGCCGAAAATAGAATCACGTACGAACATAGACGTGAGTGCATCGTGCGAGTTATGTAAGCGATGCACGTGTGCAACGAATGTCGATACGATGGAAACTGTTATTAAACGAGAAAAGCTCGATAGATTTCTTTGCTTGATCTTCCTAAATAATCGATATTTGCCGTTAGAAAGATTTCTAACGGGATGGTTGAATAACGCGCGGAAAGAAGAATTCCAATGTCGTGTAACTACGACATTATGGTCGTCTGTAACATATCAACGGGTGTACCCGTTAAACGCAATGCACGCTCCTTAAGTCTCGATAACTTTGCTCAACGGACAATCAACACGACATTCCAATTTCGTCACGGAATTGAGTTTCAGAACTGTATCGATCCGTGTCGAGCAATTGGATAGTGTCCATCGATCTTCAGATTTACTTTGATATAGTGGTTCTCAATTGATGATCACTAGGATAGCTGAGAGTAATCGGTTTTTTGGGCAATTATTTACATAATTTCCCGGGTTCCCATCCTTCCCCCTAGGCATCCCTAAGGAGAATAACCCTCTAAGGGTGGGGGGCCCTATGTACAGCGGGGCGCAAAAGTATTCGGACACCGTTTAAAAATGGACCAAGTTTTTTGAGAAGCCCCCTCCCGAAAAATTTCAATTAATATCCCGAGTGTACCATTTTATGAAAATGGCAAATAAAAGATAATTGGCCGGGCATATTTAAAAATTTCACGAGACAGCTATTTCGAGTGGTCGTGCGACTGTTCGCTGACAATAAGAGAGAGACAATAAACGTGAATTAATCGTAGATGTCTGTTAATCATTCAAATTAATCCTCTTTCTATCTAGATTCCATGCAATGCGATAGGACGCTTAAGCATAAATCCTCGAGGCTTAACAAGAAATTCATGGTCAGCCAAGAGTGTCCCACTTTCCGTCAATGTTCCAGGCACATACGCGGCGACGTTTTATCTGTCGCGCACGTGTGGGCGTGCACGGGGCATAACACTGAACATTCCCCGGTAAGCGCAACGACGCGCAGCGTGCTACTTCGGTGAACAAAGATGCAAATTCCAGTATACATATACGTAGAGCGTATAATATTCAGCATGGTGATCCTAAAAGAGAGGTAAAACGAGACGAAGGATGGGAATAATAAGCCTACTCGGTTGGTTATACGAAACCTTGCCGTACTCGCGCGAGCAAAGGAAACTTTGCAATTATAATTTGCCGACCAACAACGTTCCCTCGACCAGCGTCAATTGTTGTATAGATAAGATATTGAACAAGTAACTGCTAGCTATTTCAATTTACGTAAGAATCAATCGTTCTAAAGAGATCTTGCAACGGGTTGTTCATTTTTAACCGGTAGTCCCATAGTAGGGAGTTTTTGATATTTTTAGCGATTACGAGAGGATCGCCCACCTCTCAGTGTCAATACATTCGGAGGTTACATCGTTACTACATCTGGTAAGGGGAGCAAACACTGTTCCCAACTAATTATCTTAAAACGTTCCACACTTAAAATCGTACAGTCAGATCGATCCCTTATCGAGCTGGGCGTTGGCGTATGGAAACGATAATATGACGAATTACCAATATTCGTATAAGTCCATCATCCGTGTAACGTGGTATTTGAATAAAACAACGGCGCGGTAATAAGCGTGGAACGCCTTGATACGTACCAAGTACCTGTTGGACGGTACTTGCTTATTTATCAATACAAGTCGCGTTCACTTAACCGTGGCGTAATGAACAATAACCTGAACGAAATTTAATCCTTCCAGGACGATAACCCACATCGTGCATTGGTATCATTCGATCGAGTTTTAAAAACGCCGGTGTAATATCGAACCGAAATGATTCATCCGGAACATAAAGATGCAACGATGCACCTGAGCGCATCTTACCAAACCGCGCTAAAAATACAACTTTCTCAATACGATTGTCAGATAATCAAAGAACGACACTATTTTCCAAACCCATCGAGATAACAGGGGATTACATAAATTTTGAAACGATTATATCGACACGCCTTATACTCGTCGTTGCTCGATTTTAATCACTCATGATTTTAATCACTCATCCCACGAGGGATTTTTGAAACTAAACTCCGCAGTTAAGCTGGTTAAGCTATGGTCCTTGTTAGTACAAGGAGCTTACCTGGAACGGAGATCCTCGCGACACAATTCCCTCAGGATCTCCTCGAGAACACTACACACTCCCTACGGACTTCCGTGTAGACAATCCTGGAGTCACTTAACAGGAATGACGTAAACACAGTGACACGGGATCACGAATTGATAGGCTCGCGTACTGCGTGAACGGGTCCGGTGCCATTCGTACGACGGCAGCTAATGGTACCGAGACGATACCCGTAACGATCGTTAAGGACAAACTTAATAATAGTAGCCGGATATTTGCTGCAGATCGCGAGTCGTCCAATTGGCCGGTCGGAGACGAATTCATGACTACTAGCCACTTTGCGAATATATTGTTCAACGCCGAGCCAAAATCGTCGGGAAACAAGTATATTCGTTTCGCGACCGAACAAAGACACCATATGGACGTTTATATTCTTTGATAAACACTAAGTGAATCAGAATTTTCGCCGAGAGGTCATTGGACATAATTTGCAGTCGGTAATCAAGATTTCTGCACGACGCACCAGGTGCGTCGCGTAAAAATCCTGTTATCCTTATCGATGCTCAAAAAGCGAGATAAGAGGAAAATGAATTTTATAACTATCGTTTAGTATTAAGAAGTAATTATGATGTAATTAGAAATTATATATTATATCGATAGAAGTCATCGAACTTGGTGCGTTACTTTCCACTTGCACGTTGCTTAAGTGAGAGTCAGAAAATTATATTTACATGCAAAATTTCATAAATAATGGAAAATTCTTACGTAAAAAAAAAAGAATAATAATAAATTACGAGTTTCAAGTTTTGCGTCTATGTAATGTATATGCGTCAGATTGAATTTCGAGACTTTCAGCTTTCGAGAGTGAAAGATATTATCTTACTGCTTGATAATGCGCAATGAAATGAAAACAATCACTCTTAGCAAAGAATTCTGTCAACTCGAGGAAACGTAATCAAGATCGGAGACAGGAAGTGTCGTATTGTGTAAGTTCAATTGCGAAAAGGATAATACAGTTACACATGTATAATTGTATACATTTGGAAAAGAAATTATAGTTATAAAATTATTAAAGTTAAAGAATTGTTAACACACATATGCCTCTGTATGAAAACTGAAAGCTCAACATAAATACATATGTCAAACCATTACAGTATCAGGATTACTATATTGCAGTAGCGAACGTTAGTTTCCCTTTTTGTTTATATAACAGCGTAACATTATGCATGACATATCTTCGGTAGCGGTATACAACGTACAATTTCTTAAAAACTTACTCCTCTTCAACGAAATATCAAACCGAATCAGTTGTTACTTAACGCGCCAATTATGCAATGCAGAATTGCATTACAAGTGACATTTTCACTCATAATATCAATGATCTTAAACTCTTTTATCGAGCAGCGGTGTAATGCGATAAAATTACGAGAAATAAGGTATTATATATTAAGAAATTACGTACCAAGGACCTAACCTAAATTCTAACCCGTGCCATTTTAAGGAATTCACTTACCCCTTCGCGATTTGGCGCCAGGATACCTCACAGCCTTTCCCTCAACTGTCGCTTGTCCAGATTCGTACAAAATGTCTTCGCATCTAACGTTCACCGATCCACTCCTTGGTCGACATTCTTGTTCTCGTTGTGTGTTCTTTAGAACGTTGAATAAACACGCGGTAATTCGTTCCTGCCGAATTGCGCGTCCAAGATTGACTCGTATTTAAACTAACACTCATCACAACACGAACCGTTCCAACACGAGCGACAACGTTCACTGAACAACAGCAACAGCGGTGTCACCACGGATGAGATATAGGATAGACTGATCACTTTGCAGGAGTTCGGCTCACCCAAACTGAAATACCGACAATTTCGAAAGTCTTCTCTGAGCAGACTCGTTGCGCACTCTACCGACTTATAAACTATTCGTTTATTCACTTTGCTGCGGTCGATAAGGTAGTTGTGCCATGCATGCTTTACCGAGGTATGGTAAGAGCAGAGCCGGTAAAACAGACAACTGTTATACCAACCGTGGAAACCTAGCTTTACCTTGGGGTACCGCATACCCCAAAAATGGCATCCCATCGGTAACAAAGGCATGTCCAGTCTTACTGGCAAAAATATACGAATAGGAGTAATAATACCATGTGGAATTTACTGGTTAAAGATTTTTAAACTGTCAGACAAGACACTGAATATATTATCATTGTTAAAAGTTGTTTCAAATTGTTAACATGGTTCGAAAGAAACGAGGCAAGTTCCTATACTACAACCTAAACCATTTATACTAGAAAGGAAAGCAATTATTTTATTAAATGCATTCTATTCCTTTTTAGAATTTGAGCAAAGTAAAGAGGAACGTATGGTTATGACTATAGGGGAGATTATCCAGGAACTTTTGAAAGCACATCAAGCAAACAGAGATGTTGATTTAAATAAATTAAAAACTAAAATTGCTTCCAAGTATGGCTTAGAATCCTCACCTAGATTAGTTGATATCATATCAGCTGTACCTAGTGATGCAAGAAGTATACTGGTACCAAAATTAAAAGCAAAACCTATTAGGACTGCTAGTGGAGTTAGTATTCTAAAGTATTATGTAGTTAAGAATATTATTATAATTACCATATATTCAAAAGTATGGTTTTCAAATTACAACAGATAGCTGTTGTGGCTGTAATGTGCAAGCCACATAGATGCCCTCACATCAATATGACAGGGAATGTTTGTGTATATTGTCCTGGTGGACCTGACTCTGATTTTGAATATTCTACTCAATCTTATACTGGTTATGAACCAACATCAATGAGAGCCATACGTGCAAGGTACAATCCATTTCTACAAACCAGACATCGTGTTGAACAGGTAGAACCAATCAGCAATTAAATGTCTTTGCAGAACCAAAATTGTACTAAATAATAAATGAAAAATATTCCAGTTGAAGCAATTAGGACACAGTGTAGACAAAATTGAATTTATTGTTATGGGAGGAACCTTCATGGCTTTGCCAGAAGATTACAGAGACTATTTCATTCGAAATTTACACGACGCATTGTCTGGCCATGTCAGCAGCAATGTTGATGAAGCGGTAAAATATTCCGAACGAAGTCGAACGAAATGTATTGGAATCACTATAGAAACTAGACCTGACTATTGTCTTAAAAAGCACCTATCCGATATGTTACGTTACGGGTATGTAGACCGTAATATTATTTATGAAACGAATCTTGTATTTGAGGAGAAAAATTTTGATGTAGGTGTACCCGTTTAGAAGTTGGAGTACAGTCGGTATACGAAGATGTGGCACGAGATACTAACAGAGGACATACTGTTCGCGCAGTATGCGAGAGCTTCCAATTATCAAAGGATGCTGGTTTCAAAGTAATAGCACACATGATGCCTGATTTACCAAATGTTGATATTGAAAGAGATGTTAATCAATTTATTGTAAGACAAATTTCTTAGTAAATTACCTGGGAGATTTTTAAGATCTTTCATTTCAAAGTTTGTTTTGTCTTAGGAATTTTTTGAAAATCCTGCTTTCAGAGCAGACGGATTAAAAATTTATCCTACTCTCGTTATACGAGGTACGGGTTTGTACGAATTATGGAAAACTGGAAGGTATAAAAGTTATTCACCAAGTGTATTGGTGGATCTTATAGCGCGAATTTTGGCTCTGATACCACCTTGGACTCGTGTATATCGTGTACAAAGAGATATACCTATGCCTTTAGTCAGGTAATATTAATTAGAGTACATACATGTATGTTACTTCCACTTTATAACATTCTTATTTTGCTCAAACCTAATTGTTAATATATAGCTCGGGTGTAGAACATGGAAATTTGCGTGAATTAGCATTGGCAAGAATGAAAGACTTGGGAACTGATTGTCGAGATGTTAGAACTCGTGAAGTGGGAATCCAAGAAATACACCATAAAATACAACCTTACGAAGTGGAACTTATACGTCGCGATTATGTTGCTAATTGTGGATGGGAAACATTTTTGTCGTACGAAGATCCAACGCAAGATATTTTAGTTGGATTATTGAGATTGAGGAAATGTTCCAATGAGACGTTTAGGTAAAACAGCAACTAATGAAAAAATTAAAAGTAAAAGACAATTATATCAGTCGAGTGTATTTTACAGACCAGAACTTAAAGATAGATGCTCGATAGTGAGAGAACTTCACGTTTATGGCAGCGTCGTTCCTGTAAATGCCCGTGATCCTACAAAGTTTCAGCATCAAGGCTTTGGAATGTTATTAATGGAAGAAGCTGAACGGATAGCCAGAGAAGAACATCAATCACACAAAATAGCTGTTATATCAGGTATGAATTTTAATGAAACTAATCATTCCCTAGTCATTGATATATTCATATCTTTTTAGGCGTTGGAACAAGAAACTATTACAGAAAAATGGGTTACGAATTGGATGGTCCATATATGTCCAAAATGCTTATAGATTGCAAATAAATGCCTACTAGTTCATGTAATAAAAACAGTGTAATTATTTTCTCAACTTCTATCTAAGGAAACGAAATCTGTAATTACATTTAAATTAAAGTCTTGTACAAGTGTTTTATATCTGTCTTTGTTTCTTTATCCACGTAGACATTGAAAATACCGACAAAATTTCCATGATATAAAAGATGGTCGTGCTTGACATATTCTCGATAGATGTCTCTATAAGTTGGCCGCTATATTGATCAAGTTAAATTTTCTAAGGACGCATGTTGATAAGATCGCGTATTTGTCGACTGTATAAGAAATTTGTTACGATATCAACATCCGTCGGGAGAATTTTTGTGAGGTTCACCATCGCGCGCCATTGTACGATCGTAATTTTTCGTTTATGACGTCATTTGTGAATTACACAAGCGTCATCGCTCAATCTGTTGTGGAAAATTTCATCGAATTCATGGCAGCACCGACTAACTCTGTTTTTCCTAATAAAAATTAAAACGGCGGATTTTTCAACCATATTGTACCGTTCAGTGAACGTTCCCTACAGTGGTTTCGTTCCCCCGAGAATCCCGTTTGAACGAAGTGAGCAATTCTATTTGCCTATATTTTTCCGTGATCATCTTCATGCAAATCTATATTTGTTATACCAAGCGATTCTAACTGTATTGTTAAGCGGTTTTTCTTTTATTTTTGTATTTTAATAACGCTATACTATACCCTTTGATGATTCGGCAAATAGTTTCTGTATTTTTCGAGAATGACAACTTGACCGCGAGATGAACCGACGAATTTCATTCGATCTTTTGGCATTATCGAGTTTCCCGATCTAGTTTAGACACGTTTAAACATCGCTCTGAGTTTAAAAAAGTTCCGTTCTTTTACGAGCAATAACAAGCATTTCGTTGACAGTTTAATGTTTACACTTGATGCCATTTTTTTTAACGTCAGTCACCAACACATTATCATAAGTTACTTGCTCTTTTTTTTTTAATACACCTATGTTAGGAAATATGTAAAATACTTAATGCTTATAAAGAAAAATGATTTTAAAATAAATTTAAGGATATTTTATAGTTCTATGTTTACATAGTTTATAAGGAACTAAATAATGAATAATTTTGCAGGTTTAATTATCGCTTTTGGCTGTAACTTGGCAACTTGCTGAAATGTCGATGCAACAGTTTTGTTTACGATGGAACAACCATCAGCCAAACTTTATTTCTGTATTTTCAAGTCTGTTGAACAATGAAACATTGGTAGACGTAACATTGGCTGCTGAAGGAAGACACCTACAGGCACACAAAGTTGTATTGTCTGCCTGCAGCACATATTTCCAATCATTGTTTACTGTGAATCCATGTCAGCATCCGATCGTCATATTGAAGGATGTAAAATTTTCTGATTTAAAAATCATGGTTGACTTTATGTACTATGGTGAGGTGAACATATCACAGGATCAATTACCATCAATTATAAAGGTACATAGATACTAATAAAAATTTCTATATTTGAAGAAGTATTGCTAATCAAATTCTATTTATCATTTCCTACCATAGACTGCAGAGAGTTTGAAAATAAAAGGACTGGCAGAAATGCATACTGCTTCTTTAACCAAATGGCCGAGTGGTAGCAGCGAGCCTGGAGGAGGAGATCGCGGCGAATCTTGTTCACCTAGTCCATCTCCGTTATCACCTTCTTTTAGAAGGAAAAGGTTAAGGAAATCATCCACAGGCTCAACATCTGGGTCTGGTGACAAACCAGAAGAGATGAATGAAATCACTTTAGTCGCTACCAATATCGTAAAACCAGAACCATTAATAGTGTCCCAAGAAAGCGGAGAGAGTCTAAGAAGACCGATAAATACTAGTACCGAATCTCAAGGAAGCATAGATGAAGATCAGATATCAATTGTAAGCAAAATTCCACTATAGCGATGCTTTTAACTGTATTGTAGCTTCTTTTGCGATACCACGATGTTAAGGGAGGGATTTTAGTAAAATTTATTTCAGATGAGTAACATGGAAAACAGTTCCGCAACAACGCCAGCACAAAGCGATGGATCTTTACAAGACGTGAGTCAACAATCAGGAGGAAATGTGGCGCAAAGTTCGCTTTCTTCGCAACCACCTGCGCATCAAGGTAAGTAATTGTTTACCGTGCGTTTAGTTGATCTACATACTGAAGTGCAATATATATAAAAATTAGTAGCAGGAAAAAGTATTGAAATCAATTTCAGGTAGCAGTTTCTTTAAGGAAGCACATGTAATAATACAGAGTATTTATGGAATTATAATTTGCTGATAGAACAGTCTTTTGATTGTACTATAAAAGAATTTTCAATACTACTGTAATTTTTATCACACCAATTTTAGAAACCCTACCTTTCTTATTTGTGCACAAACGGCAATAATTTAATTTGAAACATGCATGATGTCTTTCTCTCACACAGTTACCCTGCTAGTTTCGTAGTTGAGCGCGATCTATAGCAAGTGTGGTGGGTATTGAAAGTGCATGTCGACAAGTGAAATTTATACACATTATATGCTGGCACAGATGCGTTTAAATGTACTGCACAAGGAAAATCAACAGACGTTTGACATGAAAATAGAGCGAAAATTGAGGAAAAAGTGAAAATTAGTAGTGTAAAGTTTCAATTAAGGCTAGTCTCATTCATAAAATTCACCATGGTACACAGATACATAGCACACAATGTATAAAAAAAAAAAGAAAAAAAAATAGAAAAATGTTCTTTTAGAGGACAGTCAAATTGGGTCTTTAACATTGTTGAGTGTGTATGTGTGCCTTGCTCTGTCCTTTAATTTGGTGAAGTGGTACACACTTGTTTTCCTGTACTTCAAATAAATAAATAAATAAATGAATAAATAATGTGCTTTAAAATGTATCTGTGCCATGCCATAAGATTCTGCTCTTAATATTCCCATATATATATATACATATCATTATTTTCACAGACCTTTTTTACAAATACTTCTTCATTCTTTTCTGCTTAAAGCTTAGCATTGTTTTGTTTTTCTTTTCACACACAGTAGCATTTCATATGGATTAGATAATTTTTTTTTTCAATTCTATAATTTTACTTCTACTAAATAATTATTGCCGAATTGCCTTTTTAATTTCTAATAAATAATATCACCTACTTATTATGCGACACAAATATTTAATTTCACTTTGCCTAACTCTGTTGAATAGTTCTGTTATTTAAGAGAGATAAGGTGTTTCATTGAAAAAAAAAAAAAGTACATCTCATACACGTAATTAGTTAAAAAGAAAAGACATCTATAGTCTGTATGAAACTAATTCCTGTGCTCTGACCAAAGTATGAACCGGTCTGTTCCACAGGATTGCAATGGACTATTATGGAGCATACATATCCACGTTTCGCTCTGTCCTCGTGTCAAACGAATCTGTCGATCCAAGCGTCATCAGCTTTTACCACGCCCGAAATAACAGCCTCCTCGGCGATCAGCGATCAGTACTCTGGTACCAGCACGACTGGTTCCAGTTGCGCCCTGACGAATTACCCGAACTCCTCCCACGGGACGTTGCAGCACGCGTCGTCGGGCGGCCCTTCACCGTCGTCACAGTGTCCCAGTAACTGCCAGAGTCCTTGTGCCAGCCCGCAGACCGCAATTAAGAGGAAAAGGTCAACGAATCCGCAGGCGGATGAGAACTTTATCAGGGCGTTAGACGCAGTACGTTACGGTGGTATAGGGTTCTGTAAAGCGGCACGTATGTTCGGCGTGAACAATCGAACACTTTGGCTCGAGTATAAAAAGCGTGGTTACCCGAACAATCGGCCGAGCTTGAAGTCAAGGGTCAAGCAAGAAGTGAATTCCTCACCGCCCCCAGCCCAGTCGGCGCAACCGGTTAATTCGCAGAGCCCTACGCCAATGGGACCTCCCACTACACCGCATAGTACACACAATACCCACAGCACGCATACCATGCTGACCACTCATAGTCCTCATACAATGTTAAGTGGTTACATCGATAGCAGGCATACAGATTATGCGTTGCCAAGTACCACGATGCCGATCAATTTACACGGTGTCAATTACAACGCGATGTGAACCGGCCACGATCAGCCGCAGGTGGCTAATTGTATAGACGAGCTTGAAAAGTATTAGATCTATGTGTCTGCGAGGCTGAGTTACACGGCTGGATACTCGTTCGTCGTATGGAAGAGAAGGATTCGAGTACACTTGGGTACAAGTTAGACTCTCCTTGCTTCAAAGTTAACATAGGGGAAGGAGGTTCTCCCAAAGTTCTTCCAAAGTGCCTCCACCCTCTAAGCTTACACTTATTGTTAGTCAGAGGGAGTCTACGTTGCACCAGAGTGTACTTTGCAAGCTTGTGGTATGATACAGAGATCTCTAGTTAAAAGGGGACATTATAAAATGTTGTATTTTATACTTTGCAGAGTTTCTTTTTTATAATAGGGTACACCTATGTAAATGTTGTACAGCTAAGAGCTCGTGGACTGTCAATTTTATTTCATTCTTGTGTAGACAGCTGGTTACCTGTTTCTATACTTCCTCTGACAATTTTTTATGTCTTCGTTAAAATTAGAAGCTCTTACGAGTTCTTAGCGTACAACAGCAATGCATTTGTGTTAATAGTAACGTCCAGTACTGGATACTTCGGCAGATGGATATAAGTTCCGGAATAGGTTCCTTTAGTTTAAACGATATCGTTTGAAAATTGAAATTAACACCATGTGATAGGGAACACGGTGGTGACCGTGCGACGCGAACGAATATATTTGCTTGTTTGTGATTTCAAATATTTATAGACATTGATCATTTTTTTTTAATTTTTTTAATCGATTTTAACGAGGATAGTCGATATGTAATCTAAAGTTGGTGCAATAATCGGCCCTTTGCGTGCACAAAGTGCCGCGGATAGTGAAACTATTTTACTTTACCAACTTTAGTCCGTACACAACGTCGTATAAACTTTTGTACATAGTGAATAAAGTAGCGGTACGATATACTTACTAGTTAAATATAAAAAAAAAAACAATATATCAATGTGTATTTGCACAGCAAAGTGATCGAGGTCAATACATGTATTACAACCAATTGTTGGATATTGAACTTGTATGAAATTTGGTATTGGTATTTTTTACATGGGGTGTATTATAAAATTTTCTTGAAATTTCTACACTTTGACCATGTATTTATTTATTAAGAATTTTATTAGTGTAGGAAGCATTTTAATTGAATACTTTTTATCTTAATCGTTCTCTGGAATTGTAATACACCCTATATACAGATGCAACAAACTACAGGGTATAATATAAACGCGCAGATTCATATTAGTTAAAAGTGTAGAATCCCAGTTTTAATTTCTTGATAATCATGGAAAAGCGAAGCATCGTTTTAACATAATTACTTCTATCGTTTATACGTGTAATATTAATTTGTACTAAAGTATTTTTCTATTCTATCCATTAATCTACGAAGGAAAAACAATAAAGTAATGCATGTATTGAGATAGAGTTACGATAAGAAAACCTATCATTGTCTATAAGAGAATTTATTTTTTAATTTTATTTTAATTAATGATTTGAAAGATATTTAGAACACGATTTTATTCTTTTATCCCGCGTAATAATGAAAAATATCCAACCCATTGTTATCCTTGTTCTTTTGTTTTTTTAAAAAATATTTGTACAAAACGATAGATATAAATATAGGATGTTAAAAAAAAAAAATGTTGATAGCAATGTATACTCTTACACACTGATATTTCATCCCCGAAAGTAAGAGGGAGGAAATAAAAAGAAATGAATTTAAATTACTATCGAATTTTATAATGCAGAGGATCGAGTTTTAATGTGTCAGTGTTATGTATAACGCCTGTAATAAATCACGTGAAGGAAGAATATTATTTAAACTTATTTCTGGTCAATTTTATCGAGACTTTTTCATTTAAACGATACATCTGTGCCCGCATATTAAACGTTATAAATTCTCTGTTCTCACAAATAATTTAATTTGCCAAAAGAATCATAGAAGAAACTAACAATCTCCTGCACGTTAAAATCCTCCCTTTGCCAATCTATGATTTTTCTAATTCAGAATGTTCACCCCCAGCTATGCATCTTTCAATTGCAGTACCCTGCAGGCAAACAGGAGTGAAGAGGTGTCGTCTGTTGACCCGTCAGCCCCGTGTGAAGAAGGAGCCGAATCACCTGTCACCAGATAGCGAGACGTCCCCGCACATCGTGCCATCGTCGGGGCACACTACGCCCACCCTGACTCTACCGCAGAGTTCGAGAACATTGGAGGAGACACGAATCTGTCCGTCGCCACCGCAATCGATGCCGGTGAACCAAGCTAGTAGCCTGTTGACGGTCTCGACCTCGACGAACCTGTTGACCGTGCCTCAACCATCCTACCTGATGAAACAACACTCTCATCCGATCCTATCTAGTCAACAACAGTCTACCAGCGGTAATTACTGGATTCACAGGCAGCATTCGAATCCAGAGCTACCCGGGAGGACCATCAGCCCCTCCATAGTAGTGGAACCTGCGCCTGTCGTCAAAAAGGAAGAGGACAGCTCGGAGGAGCCTAACATCATCACTGACACCGGAGGTTCGACCTCTGGACTCAGAGTGAAGACCTCGGAACTTAGAAGAAGCTCCTCCTCTCCTCAGGTATGGAATACGGTTATGAAAGAGGTGCAGGTATTAAATCTGGTACTTCTTATTCTTCTCCAACACTAAAGTTATTTTAAATTTCTTACAGACTCCAATTAGGGAATCAAGGGAAAGCACAGGGGATCAACGTCTAGGACACTGTCCAGTGTTACGTCTAGGTCCAGCACTGAGCTGTAACCACTGTTGGAAGACCACAGACTCTCATGGCAGGACACTACGAAGGAAAACAAAGTACCATTGTCCAGAGTGCCAGTCCAACCTCTGCCTGGTACCCTGTTTTCAAGAATACCACGAACAACGTCGAGAGCTGAAGCTGAAACCTCTACCGAAAACCAGTTCCGTCTAATGCGTCCCTGTTTTGTAAATCTTGTTTTATCAATCCTGAACACACACATGCTTCGAATGTGTGAGAGAAAAGAGTATTGATCATTGATCGACTCTGTTGAGACTCTATGGTGTCTTTTTAAGGTGCTCGTAGGCCTTGATTGTGAAAGATACTTGTAATGAAATTGATTTTGGAAATTTTAAGAGACCAGTCGATGGATAAGTCTCTGAGGATCGGTATCTTCGATAAGAGCTGATTGTCGTTTGCCTTACCAGATGATATTTTCAGAAACGAAGATGAATTGACTAGATAACGAAAGTTCCTAAGGATATTAGCAAATTGACACCAAAAATAATTGTATATTATTCATTTGTCTATGATTCGAGGTACCCGCTTGCGAATCAGTTCCGAGTTGCAATTATTTTTTAATGGTGTACCGAAATCTTTTAATTATTTATTTCTTTTGTTAACTCGAACTGACGTTTCCGAGGAACCTCTTTCCATAATTGTTGAATAAATGAAATCGTTGTAATGTTCTTCGTTGGGGGTGTAAACGATACATGGAATAATAAACAAATGAAGAAGCATATTGCTAGCCTTACAGTTTCAGAGAAGAATTTTCCAAGGAGCAAATATTGTATGTTTGAGGGAAACCTGGAGGTCCTTTGAGGATATTGAGCGCGGCAAATATTAAGACCGAAGGACGAGGGGTTGGTTTTCTTAGAACTGAAACGAAGCCACGGTGAAATATTCGTCAGAGGAGCGTCATATTTTTCCTCCAACGAATTAACCACGTATTTGACTTTATTTCTGGCTACGGTTTTCCATTTCCAACTGTCGAATCGTCCTTATATTAAATGTAAAGGAGGGTGCAATATATAGAATTGAATTTTATTTAACGACAGATTTTTCGAGGAGAAGAAATACGAGTGAACAGAACGTTTTATGTAAATCTAATTATCCAAAAGAAAGTAAAGATAACAGATTATTTGTAACGATCTTTAAAGTACTGCAAACAAAAGTCTTTTAACAGGAAATAAAGTCATTGAAACAGCTGATCCTCTGAAGTTACTTTGAGCAGTGTAATTAACATCTTTATCTTATGAAATCTCATTGGAATTGTTTAACGATCATAAAACGTTCTATATTCTCGTACAATATGTACTTGTTGTTTATAGTCTGTCTAAAATGAATTAATTGCTTAAGGAAGAAAGCTTTTACGTATAATGACGTTAAGCCATTCATTAATTTTCGACAGATTATATTATTGTATCTATAAAACGATTAATGTATTTCTATACGCGTGTAAATAACCGTATCGCTTGGATGTACATATTTTTATCGACTTCCGGTTTCGACGGAAGCCTCGAATGAATATTGATAAAGAAGATCCGCATTTTTGATATTACACAATGTGACGACAGTCTCCATCGGAGATACGTGTATTTTATGCATTTACTCGGCCAGAGGAGTTTGGAATGATTGTCCTCTTTTTTTTAAAGCAACGAATAAAAGAGGCTAGAGAATATAGTTTTCTATAGACGAAGAAACGTTGTCTTTAATTTTTGGACTTTGTCGAAGATAAGAAG
Organism: Osmia bicornis bicornis; assembly: GCF_907164935.1. NCBI lineage: Eukaryota > Metazoa > Arthropoda > Insecta > Hymenoptera > Megachilidae > Osmia > Osmia bicornis. Next base: position 7,726,595 of record NC_060227.1, read on the forward strand.
TATTTTGCACCTGTTTGCAAGATTTTATTACAGAGATGATAGATATATGTATATGTATATTTGTTAAAAAAATGAAAAAGAAAAAAATTCAGAAGCTGAAATTTTTGAGAAACGATGAATCGTCTTTCATCGACCCGAGAGGAATACCTTTTCGTTCCGAATCAAGGGACTTCGTAATGTCCTATACCCTGAGGAAGAGCTTAGCACCCAGAAGATGTATTTTTTCTCCCATCGAGTCCGTGTTTCTGAACGATACGTTCCCCAGTCACATAATCGCGCACCTCGATGATAAACACGAGAGGATGTAGCATACATGCAATATATATTTTTTGTCAGCGAACATACTGTAACGACAGTTGTATGGAGTAATTACATTTTATGTAAACCTAGAATAAGATTCATAAGTGAACGAAATAAAAGAACGTGATCTAATATTATCTTGTCAAATATTTCACCTACCAAACGAATCCTAAAAAGAAAAATTCTAACAATTGGCAGACCTCAATTGTTCTATAGGTCCTCGATGGAAACTAATTGCAATTTTCAATAATAATAAGTCGAAGAGTCTTTATGGAAGCTTTAACGATCTTATCCCAAAGGGATAGTGTATTTTTTTTTTCTGATACGTAGAACAAGAGGGTCAGCCGTTTTGTTTCTTGCGTTGCAAGCTGACGCCAGTGGAGGTGGCGTGTACCCCGTTGGACATAACGCGACAAAGGAAGGAGAGACCGTCATCTTGGATCCCCCAAAAGCCACGGCGATATTGTACGTGCAGCCGCTGCCCTGTCACAGCTGGTTCCCTCGTCTCGTTTCCTATCCAAGGATATCTCGATCCTCGAACGGAAAGTCACGGATTAATCGTTTCCCACCCTTGCCACCCTCAGCTTTGCGACCATCGAACCATTGGGGCGGTTCATCTCGTTAGGGTGACGTTTAAATCACATTATGCAGAGTGATCGGTTTACCGATTATTCGAGCTGAAACAACATGCTTTTCATATCGCGACACGATCTGCTTGTTGTTTTGATCGTTTCGGTGGTATTGGTCTCTGATTTTTAGAGAAGAGATAATTAGATAATTACAACCCTTACAACATGAACCCTTGATATTTATAAAGAAGCATATCGTAGGGATTGAATTGAACTGAAAATTTCCAAATCCCTGTACCTCTAATTTGGCGAAACAACAATAAGCCGATTCTCCGGATCAACGATTGTGTTAATGGTACACGTTTAGACACAATTGGAACCAAAACAATAATTATAAACACAATTAACAACGATTAGCGATGTTCGTAGGTGTATCGGTGTCGTTTTAAACTCACCAAGTGTCCTTGATATTCATAGAACGATAGTGTAAATAGAAAGGTGAAACTTTCACGAAACCGAATGAACTTTACCTGCATCCAAAAGTTCGGTCGAACTTAATGGCCATGCTAGGTGATAAGGTTAAAGGTTATCGTTCGAAGAACGACGAAAGAGGGAATAGCAGATCGTAGCCATGAGACACGTCTACGGCTCCGCCCTCGAAACCCTTGATATTCCACCCCCAGAACGACTGACATGCGCCCTGAAAATATTTCACGGTGGTTCTCAAACATTTCGCGAGATAATTTGAATGAAATTTTTAAACGATCTGCGATTATTGAGCGACTAATTTTCGCTATATATATTTTTTTTTTAATAGATGCATTGCGATTATAATTATTCAAAATAGATCCACTTGCAACCCTATGGAACTTACTAAAATATTATAATGTAACAAGGATGATTAGGATCGTCTGACGGTATCTACGAGTCAATAAATCAACCGCATTCGGATGTTTAAAAGTCCACGGTTGAAAAAGTATCGGTGTGGACACAGCTGACATGTTTAACCGATCACCCTCCGTTAGATTTGACACGGTATTAGCTACAAAGTTCACATGTTTGCTCAACTATCGATTAACCGTGCCGTTTCTGATCCGTGGACTAATCACAGGTGTTTCGATTTGATCTTTCCATCAGCGACAGGTTTATGGTATACCTTTCTGGTATTCTCTATCGATAAATCGCCTTTCAATACGACGCGCTTTATCGGAGAACGAGTTCTTCTATCGAAAGTCAACACGTGGATCTCGAACGTTTCTACGATCATCCAAAAATGAATCTGTCGATCCGTGAATCTTCTATAGAGAACACGCTCTAATGCCGCGTAATATAAGGTGGCGAATCACCCTTTGAATACACTCTCGACTATTATGACGCATCGTCGATCCCATAGAAAGAGGAGTCCTGTTCCCGTGGATCCTATACAATACCCATCGCGCACTTCCTCGCACGAACGATCCAACGTTTCTACCATTCACTTCTGGAAAGCCTCTGTGTTTGACCACAAACTGTTTTAATCCCTCTGTTACTTCTATTTGCCTTCCCGAATCGTTGAGCAATATCCGTTCGCTCGTGATCTAACGTCGGGACACTCGAGACACGCCATTGCAACTGTTGGTCACTCGAAACACGGAGTGATAATCTCGTGGCGTTATTTCTTTTCTTTTTTTTTAAATAACAGCATCCTTGGGGGAGTGAAAAATAAAACGATATATTTTCATCCCCTCGGAGGTAATCTGACTCCTTGAAATTACGATTACTCTTTTGGTAGGGGGTGGTTGGGTTGGACGATGGTGGTCTCAATCTCCTACGAAATTTCGTCGGGCCTGATGTCTGTAAGTGTCCTTACGATCTTTGCTTTACCCAATATCTTCTTGGCTCCGCGTTCACCGGGTCCTTCCACTGCGACGTTTAGCTATCCTGGTGGGGGTACTTTTATTAAAACTCCCGTCAATAGTGCGGCGAGGAGGCGAGCAGGGAGGTTCCTACTACAGGACCGAGGCTTGCGCTTTATACAATGCTACAGCACGTGCTAGAGGCCAGATATAGAAAGAGGCTGTACCTCTCGATGGATATTCGCCATAATTATTGATACCTCTTTTTAGGAAATATTTTTTCCAAGGGTCGCTAAATTATCCGAAGGAAAATTTTGTAAATTGATATTAAGAAATTTTTACTTGAAGTTAAAATTCTATTGTTTATATAGAGTAATAAGGGAAGGTTTAATTGAGCAATTGAAAGTGTTAGAAATCTATGATATTTCAATTTAACACCCTTCGAGATTCTTTTTAAATTCGAAATAATGAGTCTAAGAAGGCGAAGTGTCCCTCGTCCGTCGGTTCCCTCGATTTTTAATTAAATCTTGGAGAATACAACGAAGGGATGAAAGAAACATCTCCCCTTAAACATCGTACCACGTCTCGTCTCCTAAGTAACTAGGATACGTCTTGCAATTTATTCGACCTATTTACCACCTACCAAAATTAAAAAAGAAATAAAGTAACTCGAATTCTCATTTCGAATGAAATATAATTGCATCGATGTATTGCACACAATTTTTCTATACGAGAGAAGGATAAAAAAAAAGAAGAATCCGTGTTTCAACAGGAGTCGCAATAAAAATATTCGCGATATTAAACATGAAATATTAATTGAGAAAGGGAACGTTTCGAAAAGCAGGAATTCCGGCGTGAAACGACGAGGGGGGGGTGAAAAAAGAAAAAAAGAAAATGCTGCAGTTTCTCTGCAAGTGAGGAATTAATCGTTCGAGATCCTACGGATTGATTCGTTTCTCGAAAGGATTGCAAATAGATCGTCTGGTACCCAAAGGAATTTTTTATTATCTCGATTTCAATATTACCACGTATTCTCTGTAGAATATTCACGATTCGATCGACAGGAAAATCTAGCAGCTGAGAATCTATTTAATATGGTTCATGGAAAAATTTAAAATTCTTATTATTCTACAAATCACTTTCCTAATAATGCACGTTCCAATGGATCTATCTATGATTTACTAATTTCTAAATTAGCAATTCCCAAATTATCCAAATTACCAATTTTTCAATTAGCAATTCCTAAATTACCATTTTCCCTATTAGAAATTCCCAAATCACCAATTTCTAAACTACCATTTTCCAAATGACCAATTCCTAAATTACCAATTGTGAAATTTCCATTAACCCCTTTAAACCTTCCACGCTACAAAGTCTTCACGATGTGAACCACCCTCGATATTCCCATGTTGTTCCTTAATTTAATTGTCTCAGTAATGTTCGGCAAGGCAACACTTCCTTGAAAATCGTAAGAATGTACGCGTACAGTCGGTTAGAGGGTGGAGAACGAGGGTGGTTGGAAACGTACACGTGACCAACCACCGTGGACCTCACGCATGCCCCGTTTAATACCACAGCTTGACGGGTTGGTCGGTATGTGGGGGTGAGGGGGTAGCTAGGTATATTGGCGCCTGCCGTTAAGCTCATGTTGATCCCTTGTACCAGGATAGAGTTGCTCGATACGCAGGGATTTCACGTCTTTCCATACGACGCCATTTTTTTTACCATTCCTCTTGAAAATTTTCAACCACTCACTTTTCTATTAATTAAAATACACTGCCTTAATTAGAAATCTTGAAAATTTTTCAATCTTTTTGGGTCCAAGATCGAATTCGAAAATCTAAAGAAATTCTACGTTTGAAATGGAAAATGGTAAAGTTCTGCGAAAGAATTTCTATAAATTCCAATTGATTTCGTCGATGCCTTATTAATCCTACAGCCACGAAGCATATGTTAATGTTTTCAGAATGATAAGAAGCTTAATCGTCAAGGGTTTTCATCTCCTGAGAACAGAAAGCTGTCCACACATCGTTATCGTACGCGATACCTGTAAATACGAGATATCGGATTGTCTCGGTGTTAATTAAATGGAACTCTGATGTAAAAACAAGATTAAACGATGTTAACACCATTTACAACCATACTGAAAACAAAGCGGAACTCATAAGAAAATTATTCAATCAAACATCATATTATCAAAATTAATGAAACATTAACATACACATATAGTAATTATTTTAACGAATACTTTAAAACGACCCCTCGTTAAACACAATGGAAATTCATGAAAAATGATAATCATTCTAACTGAGAAATCAAATGAAATGAGAAAACAAAGTCGATGGACGACTTATTGGTCCACGATAAAAATGAATCTCGTTAAGGGTGCAAATGGTTCAGCCACATAATAAAGTCATCCACTATATATTCCCTGAGAAGGTGTAAAGGTGGAGACCTTTGGACAGAAGGTTTGCCGAAGCCGCTAAAAGCCCCGACACGCGTCGAGATCGTTACGTCTTACCGCACATAAATAATTAATGACCGTTTGCAACCCCTCCTGCGAACCTCCCTGGGAATATTCCACTGGCGAAGAAATTCGCTTTTGGATGTTGCTGCTCGTAAAAATTCGCTCGGTTTTACGCTCGCTTTACTCTATACGCGGTCCGTGAAACAAACATCCATAGAATAGAGAATCGTTCACAATTTGCTCGACGTCCTTTTCCCGAGCCTGTTGATCCTTCTGACCTGACGTTTCGTTGGGGTGCACTCGATTTATCGTCGTATCCTTGGAAAATCTTCCTTCGAATCTTTTTTAGATCCTTCCCCCAGGGGGATTTTAAATAGAATATATTTTTTCTTCGCTTCAGGTGAAATTTCGATGACGTCCCGACCATTGAAGGGTTGACGATTGCCATTTCAGTGGCAATCATTTTCTTTGAACTTTTCACTTTCAACTTCTCTTTCGTATATTCCAGACGAAAGGAAAAGAATCTGTTTGAAAGACGGGAGAGGCGATCGACGGTAGCTGTGTGTGAAAATCAAATATCGAGAAGGGCCTTCGGGCAAGGAAGGAACTTTATTCATAAATCGTAGAACCGGTGAATGGGGGCGGTGTTTGCCGTGCCAGATATTAACTGTATCTATGCAGTGCCCACTGGGCTCCAGGATATTATGACCGTTCTCGGGGCATAATTAGTAATCCCTGGCACGTGACGCACACGTGACTGCGGCTCGTACAAGCTACACCTTCGACCAGAAGGGTGGTTTTGCTGGTAGGTGGCCGCCGTAGGGGGATGATGACCAAATAGGAGACTCTAGGTCGCGTGCATCCTTAAATAGTCTAGCTTCATATAAATATTATATCCACGATTTCATTCAATTATCCTTCTGTCATCGATACGGAATCTCACCCTCTTTCGATCTCTTCATAAAAGTGGAATGATCTTTTCCAAATTCAAAAATTAATTTTCTCTATTTCTATCTTACGTCATCCGTTTCCAGAAATTCGTACGATTTCTAATGTTTGTCGACGCACGGTTCCCATGTTCGCCCCTTGTTTTCCAAGGGAATCGCGCGAACAATTTCGGAAAGCCGGTCAGTTTTGCAAATAGTTGCTCTCGTTTGCGAGACCTATGAAGATTTCATGGCGATCGTTCTTCCTATTGAATGGCAACGGGCCCCTGAATGGATCGTATTGACAGAGGCCACGTGTCGTTGGCTCATCACGTGCGCTCCTACGCCCCTGGGAAACTCGTTGTTAATAGAATACTGAAATCGTTCCATCGAAAGTCAGATTTCTTGTGAATACTTCAAATTGATATTTAAAAAGGAAGATGAAAAATCTGTTCGTTTTTCACGTTGATAAATCAAAGATTGCTCGCGGTCTTTTGGGAAGTCGGCTGTTTGGACGTTCAGGAGGATCCGCATTTTCAAAGGCAATCAAACAGCCAGGATAGCAGTGGATAAATATTGTTCTTTGCCAAAATCACATGAGCACACGGCCGATTCATATCCGGGACAACGAGCGTGATGCAAACAACCAGAAGCTACACGGTTTCCAGTTATTCCAATTGTTTTTCGTATCATCCGTGTAACAGTGACGATACGATTCGATGAAAAATTCATTTCCGTTTCGATATCCCTTTACAATAAACAATAGTATACATACAAATTTCCTGTCGATTCTAATCGATTCACCCTCGAACCCAGACTGTTCGTCGAAAGCCACCCTTTCTCCAGCACGCGTGAAAAACCTCTTCCGAAGAAGATGATCGCGAACGATTAACCGGTAACCGACTCCCCTTTTTCGTCGATCGGCGATCTAAAAAAGTATCCAGAGATGTCCCGTGACGTGGACAAGTTGTTCCTGCGACCGGTAGCCGGGATTCGCGTAAGGTCGCACGAGCTGGCACGTGTCGGCGCGTGTCCTCTCGGCTCAAGCGAGCGGAAAATCGCTCTTTGAAGTTCTGAATTCTCTGTTAATCGCGATCTAACGCTCACCTTTCGTTCGGATCTATTTTGCGCCGGAAGTCGAGCAAAGAGAAGGGGGGCGGCGGTGGTTGAATACGCGAATCAAAATCTTCTCCCGCGAGATAAATAAAAGGGAGGTACACCATGGAGAAATGTAGCAGCGGGAGGGCGCCGCTTTAAAGGATGGACGGATTTCGAGAGGGTGTACGGGGGTTGATTGTTTGCCGAGTGGCTATATTGTAAGGCCGTCTGCTATCGAAACGTCGACTCCGTGAGATGTCTCTTCATTTTTGTTTACTCTTTTTACGACTCTTTGTTTATACATATGGGTGGCGGGGGCGGGGGTGGCGTGAAACGTTTTATAGTAGATTTGATTCACAAATTATTTGTTAATTTGATGTAGAATTTTTTAGTAGAAAGCTATTTTGATTTCTAAAATATTTTTTCATCACAGAAATAATATTGTTTAGTGCAGCTGAAAAATATACGACCAGCATCGACGAGAAGAACAATAAATTTCCCTCTGATACGAAACTGTTCCGACGGTTTCAGAATTTCCTCCGCTCGCAAAACAACCAATTAATCTCTGCCCCTTTGAACGTTGGTCAGCGTTTCGGAAAAAAGTTCCATTCGGTTTTTTATCATTTTTATACGCGGCATCGGACGTCTAACTTTCAACGCCATACCGTCCTGAAACGTTCTCTTTGTCGCTCGATAAAAAGGACACGCCATGGAAACAAGAAACGATTTCGATTTGGTACCTTCAGTCCTTGCAGACTCTTTGAGAAACTCTACTGGTGCAGAAATGAGAGATTTGGGGGATCTTTTCGATCGAGGAGAATACTAAAGAAAGAATTTGAAAAAAATTAGAAGCTTGCAATATTGGGTGTTAGAAATTTGAAAAGTCAATGTTTGCAGAGTTGCAAATTTGGGATTAAAATTTGTCAATATCCAAAATTCGAGCGTTCAAAATTGAAGTATTCAAATTTCAAATTTAGATTTAAATAATAGAATTCATGGCAAACTATGCATAGAGTCAATTAACCGGACAAATTCATGCGGATTTTATCTGGGAAACAAAGAACACCGAGGTCCAATGAATAATAAAAAGAAAAACTAGCATTTAAATATTCATATTTCGTAAGAATACATTCTCCTCCCTTTTTCCTCCGTTCTTTTCGTCGCGGATTTCAAGCGAAATTCCAATCTTCCATATCTCAAACTTATTCATCGCAATCTGTTCGTTTCTTAACTATTACCTTACGAATTTAATCAGCTAATTTTCTAACATAATCTTTTATAACAAAAACCAGTGACGGACAAATAATTCCTAATCACAATTAACGATGATGCATTTGAAAACAGCTGAAGTCTGATTACAATTTGATGAAAGAAAAGTAACACAAAATGATACTTATAGCGCATCAATTTAAAGCTTAAAGTTTCCTGAAAATGACTACATAAAGGTTTCATCGATATTCTGAATATAAAATGGCTGATCCTTCTTTGAAGCCGACAATGTACCAATTTACATCTCGATATTGTCGATTAATTAAAATGAAAATTTTAATCACTGATATCTCAAAGCATTCTGTTTCATTTTTAAAATGAAAGATATCTATTTTCAATCGAGCGATTCGGTTCTTAAGGCACGTGCCCTTGGAACTTGTTTCACCCTTCCTAGATCTTAGCAGCATTCCTCGCGTCGGCCCCGGATAAAATGTAATAACGCGTCCTCTTCAGGCTGGCGCGCACGAATCCATCTTTCGTTAACGAGGGTGGAGGCTCACGATTGCGTCCCAGGAATGCGTGATGACTACTTTGTCAGGAATGCGCCGTGGCGCCCATACGCGAAACGAGAGCGCCACGACGCTGTACCCTGGACGTCCCGGTGGGTGCAGCTGCCCTGTTACCCTACACGACGGATCCAACAAGCTTGATCCTCTTTTTTTTTAATAGAAAAATAATTATCGAGCAACGTAATTTAATTTCTATTCGTTCGGTAACAGAATGTACACCTGTTCTGGAACGATTTTCAGAAATGTTCAGAAATCAAGCAGAGAAAAAAGAAAGCGTATAGATGCAATCTTCATCAAGTCGTATCGTTTGCTAAGTGGTATAATTTATAATCAATGACGGTAATTTAAAATACGAATCACCCTCCCGTGAATTTCCATGCCGCAACCGGGCCCAAGAATCTTTCATACGTATTATGATGCAGAGACACCCCTTTGTTCCGTGACCAAAGGGTGCGCAGTGAACCACGTGCAGAAAATTTGAAAAAAAAAAAGAATTTCACAAAAAAGGTCATCCATCTTCAAGCACTATTCAGTAAATTTCAATATATCTGACAAATTCTATTTTCTTCATTAGAGCAAATTAAAAGACAAAGAGTTAATTGATTTCCAATAGATAATGCATTAATGAATTTGACTATTCAAAAATAAATCATTGATCTAGATTTATGGATTAAAGGTCAGTTTGATCTTACACGAGATTATCTAAAAGATTCTAGCACGTATTCTATACAGACACCCCCTCGAAGCGTGACCAAAGGGTGTTTAGAGGTCCACAAAAAGGGGGGATACTCTTTTCCCTCCCCCTGTCACGAAACAAGGCTGGAACCGTATCGGCATAATTACACGGATGGCGTTAGTGTCACATATCCTGAACAATACGTCGAACGGGAGCTAAGGGATGGGGTGGATGCACCTGCAAGGAACCATATTTCATCCGACGTTCAGGCCGACTTTTGTGCCTTTATACGCCATGAAATCGCGAGGGTCATCGGTTTTCCCTAATTTCTATTATACCGAGATAAAACCCTGTTAGGCATCCACCACTTCAGGGTTCCTCGAATTCCCTTTAACCAGCTGACAATTTCACAAATTTAACTTTCCTTTTGTTAAAAAATTCCTTGGAATTAAATTACATTGAAAGTAAAATGGAATAATTTTTCAAAGTTCGATGATTGAAAAATTAAAAAATTAAAAATTGAAGGTTCATCAGGTTTCCTTTAAACCTGGAATGATCTTCATCCCCTAACATTCACCAAGTATTGCCTATCTCTATCGACCCACATAATTTACATGCATACCAGACGTGTCTGATAAGTCGACCACCTATTAGTATCCAAGGTACCATTGACAAATTATTGGGGTAGTATTTGAACAATTTCAATTTTCTTTCTCAGACAAAACTACCCATCTAGGAAAAAGTCGAAATACAATTTTGAATGTAATTCAAATTTTCCAAATAATAAAAAACAAGTGTTGCCTGGGGCTGTGATTTTCCAAAGGGACACGTCCAACAAATTCGGCCTACAAACACACCAGCCCTTAACGTATGCTCGCTGTCGGAGGCGATTCAGGATCGCAGGGCACCGGTTCCCCTCGGATACGCACGTGTTCCATCCGAAAAATACTTTGCATCACCATTACCGCCAACTTGATGCCCCTTTGTAGGGCGGCAGGGGCATTGCGAAGAGAGAGAGTTTCATAGTCAACTAGGCGTATCATTGAGGGGACCCGTGGTCCGTGCACCACGAACAAAGACAAAGAGCACCGTATATAGGCTTTTATTTGACAAACATTGCCGCACAAAGGACGGTATTGTCGCGTATTTACGCGAACTGACAAACGGCCAAATACTCGATGCGCCTCGATTTTCCTACGGTAAAATACACCGAGACATCTTCCTGCCGTCTACGCGATATTGCCTTCGAGACGGCATCCATTTTACTGGCAAGACCTTTTCTACTTCTCTATGCTCGTACGTGTTTCCTTTCTATGGAATTCTTTTGTCTAAAAGGTGTTCAACTTTCCTCCTCCTCTTTCTTTTGCATCTCTGTCCCCATGGAATTTGTCATATTTTTTTTATAAAGGTGTTATATGAAATTTGATCCTTTCTGGAGATTTTTTGGTTTCTTTAAATATATTTCTTTAAGGTTGCCGGGCACAATAGAAATGATAGTGTAAAAGTGGCACAGTAAGGAAGGCTATGTTCTAATTAAAATTACTAATGATTTTTCATTTGTTACTTTGATTATAATAGCTGATTGTCATTGCGAATGAAAAAAATTCAATTTTCCTATCGATCACCAGATTTCATATAGATTTTCAAGCACTTCATAGGGGTTTTAAGAGACAAAGAAACCCTCGACTTTCAGTTTGCCAAATATGATTTCTGCGCGGACAATGAACCAGCAAACATCGATGCACTCAATATGCCAATATGCCAATTCGTAGCCTTGATTAGCTTCGTACGAGCTATTTCGTTTCTAATTCAAATAAACTAAGCAGTTTTCAAAAATACGCGAAGTTCGCGTGAAGAATAAATATCTTAAGTGTTGCATTTTTTTTTTTTTCAAATTACTTAGTCAAATTTCAATAATCCTCATCTCCGGTGTCTAAAAATCTTTGAAACGAACGAAAAAAAGAGCCGAGGTAACCCAAGTGTCCGTATCGGTATACGTCACTGGTTATGGTCGCTAGATTATTGATCTCCCGAAAACACGAGCACAACCAGTTGAGCACCGCGACGACTTCTCATCCCTTCCATCCCCCGTTATAAAGCGAGGGCGGTACCCAGGTCGACCAATCGCTCGTCTCGAACAGTTTCCCTCGCGAACCTCCGACACTCCGCCTCCGGTTTCTCACCCTCGTCGATCTGTCTCGAACGGGAGGGGTTGTACACGATGATAGCGAGCGAGTAGGGGGATGATTTTCACTGTCGATGCTGTGGCTGGCGTCAAAAAAGCCTGAGAGTCCGGGCCGTTGACACGTATCGGTTATCGTCAGGATAGTAATAGCCATCCTGTGTCCAAGATCGTCCCTTATCTCGAAGAAAACGGGCAGAAAGAATCGGAAAGATGAATATTAACGAAGAATTAACGGTTGGTCAAGTTTGGACGTCCGTCAGGATGGCCAATGGGGTACACAGGATCTTCTCTTGAGGCCTATCACCACGTCGGAGGACTGGAGAGGGTTGACGATTGTTTTCAGAGCATCACCTGGTCCATAGCGATAAGGACGCTTAAAGTGATCTTTGTGGACAAAGCGGATTGTTGTTTCGACTGTTTTCGTGTGACTCGACGTGGACAAGAAAGGTTGATTTGTGATCAGTTCTATCGGTTTTTTTTCTGGAGACTATTCGAGGAAGTGAAATTGTGCCGAGTGAATTCGGGAAGATACGAGGAACCATGTTGGAATTCTACCCTCCGTTACCAGGTACCCTTGGTCGCCAGGGTGAGCCGGGACCACCGACGATGGCCTCGGCTGCACCACCGATGCCATTTCGGCCTGCCAATGACAATAACAATGCAGGTAATCTTCGAGAAATTTCACTCTGGTATCGTTTCAATCATTATTTGAAAAATGATGATTAAACTTTAGAAATTGTCACTTCGGAAGACTCATAATGATAGGTAAACTTAGGGGGTGGATTTCTTGAAGAAACGAAAATCGAAGCTGTTGTTACAATAATTGTGTAATGATTCTTAATTGAAATTAAATTTGGAAAATAAACAAATTAGGTTCCTTTGCGAATGGATCATAATTGAAACAAAAGGAATTCTATAAATCCGGTGTCTACATAAATAGAAACTTATTGCATTGCGTTCTATCGCGGCGTAGCTTTATCACTATCGACAATCGATAAGCGACGGAATAAATTTCATGGGTCTCGCAATATTGCTTCGCACCAGAACACCTATCACATTTCTCAGTCTGACAGCCATATCATTCGAAATAACTCCGTGTACATTTATTTCTTTCACCGTTGAATAGGGTAGTTTTAAAAGTTCTATAATCAACCAGGACTATCGTCAAAATGATTAACTTTCAAATGAAAATTAATACAAAGAATATATGAAATTGAAATTACCCTATCACCGATCATCAGGGGATGAAAATTGACCTCTGGTTAATTAGAAAATTCCAAATTACTCTGGTCCATTTAAAAGCACGATAGGAGGCTAATTTTCGCCCATCAATTGTTGATTCTAGAGCCGTCGGTTTCGGTAAAGACAGAATCCGGTCTCCTGGAGACGATCTGTGCCGGTTGCGGCCGCACCATATCCGACAAATACGTGATGCAGGTCGCTGGAAGGAACTACCACGAAGAGTGTCTATCCTGCGCTGCATGCGCCGCTCCTCTCACACATTCCTGCTTCATTCGCGAGTTGAAACTCTACTGCAGGAACGATTACGAGAGGATCTTCGGTGTTAAGTGCGCGCGGTGCATGGAGAAGATCAGTTGTTCGGATTTCGTGCTCAGAGCGCCGGGTTTGGTTTTCCATGTGGAGTGTTTCGCGTGTTGCATGTGCGGACAACCGTTACCACCTGGTGCACAATACTTTCTGCGACAGGGACAACCGATCTGCAGAAGGGACTATGAAAACGAGTTGTACCTGAACAGTCCTCAAGGTTGGTGGAAATTTTTATTTCTTTTTTTTTTTAAACACAGGATAATATAGGATAGATCCCTCAACCTCTGCACCCTCTTAAGGGTGAACGTAATCAAAGGATTACAGGTTTTAGGAAATTTACATATAACAATATACACCTGGTTGCAAATAAAATTTGATGAAAAAGGTTACTTCGCTTACGTTTATACATTAAATTAGAAATTTAATATACAAACGTACAGGAAAACTTTGACAGCAAACTGCTCTCGACTATCACGATTTACTTGATCATTCGATGGAACCGAGATTGGCGATCTGTTCGGTATAAAAGGATTAACGAAATATTGTCAAATCTACTGAATGGGATTTAACAAAGTTTCGTTCGTACCGGTGTTATCAAACGAATCGACGCAGGTGCGAGAATCGTATTTGTACATACCTTGTTGCATTGTTCGCAGGTTGTACTGCTACAATCTAAAGACATCCAAAGTAAAAACCTGCAGGAATTTCGAATCGAGGCTGTCTCTTTTCAAGGTAATTAAACTTAAGCCAAGCGTAATTAGAAATTCGAACGAAATTCTTTGAATGAATTCGAGAGAGATGGACAAGGATACGCCAATCTATGTATTGGAATTTACAATCAATCTTCTTCTATCATTAATTTAGTCGTTTCAATATTTACCGGCGGAGAGGGTGAAAGAGCAGTTTGTTAGTCATGGTTTTTAAATGAAACATATTTTGCAATATTTTCAATGTAATTTCGTTCAAGTTTGAAGTAATATTAAATGCAAATTCATTGAATCATCGAAAAATTCCCGAAACTGTGAAAAAAAAATAAAAGAAGCAAGACGAGGGAGGAGTTAAAAAATTATTAGAAACGAATGGATATCTCTAGAATTTCGCTGAAACTTTAATTGAACGTACAATTTTTCAGACGATGATTTGTTGGACGAGAACCGACCTAGAGACGGTCGTCGGGGTCCCAAGAGACCCCGGACGATCCTCACGTCGGCTCAGAGGCGTCAGTTCAAGGCGTCCTTCGAAGTATCCCCGAAACCCTGTCGAAAGGTACGAGAAGCCCTGGCAAAGGACACGGGTCTCAGTGTTCGCGTGGTGCAAGTTTGGTTCCAAAATCAACGGGCGAAGATGAAGAAACTACAGAGGAAAGCGAAGACTGAGCCTGGATCGGACAAGGAACCGAAGGAAGAACGTCGGACGGAAAGTCCTCACAGTGATCATAGTAAGTTTCATTTATATTAAACTATCTAAAGTATTAATTATCTATGTGTGTCGTTTATACTTGAACGAGTGTGAAAAAGGGGTTGTATTTGAATTGAAACGAAAGTTGTCGCGAAGACTGGTTAATGGGGCTTGGAGTGTAACTTAGCTTGGTACAAAATGCCAATTGTCTGATCTCGTTCGCAGGTCATTACTTGAACGCCATGAACATGCGCGACGGGGAATCTTCTAGCTTCCCCTCAGCCACCCAACCGCTCAACCCCAATAACCCGTACTCGCCCGACGGTAAGTCTTCTTTTATAGCGTAAACATTCATTAACCCTTTGCGCACGAATCTACGATGAGTTTCATGGAATTCGGGCCAGATGTATGACTGGACATTTGCATCTTCCACATCTCGAATTATAATATAAATTTAATTTAATTGGTATTCTGTATTTTTTTTTTTCAGACGCATATCCGGGTCATTCAGGTGAGAGTTTCTGCAGCAGCGATTTGTCCTTGGACGGTACGGAAGCTGGCTTCGACATAGGCGAGAACGAGGGTGGAGGTGGTCAAGAGGGTAGCCATCAGGGTGCCACCCATACCCATCACGGTCCTTCCTCCCACGAGGCGCCGTCACTGTCGCAAAGTTTGCACGCGGCGATTCACAACCCCATCGACAAACTGTTCATGATGCAGAGTAGTTACTTCAGTGGTGACCATGCGTAATCCGCGAGATATATCATTCTCCATGGTGTTCTCGATCGGTTCTCCAAAGGAGCTAGCTGACCCATGACATCAGTCGTCGCGTGTGAAATATAAGGGGAACATCGTACAGCGTCGTTTTTCCTTTCTTAATTTATACTTTTTACATTTTTTTATTTCGATACTTTTGGTCCATTTCCTTTCCTCGTATTGGTTAAAGTTTAATAATTTTTATTCGATTATTGATCTTTTTTTTCGTTAAGTTTCTTCGTGAAAATTGTTTTATGTTTATCGAGTTTTGTTGCTTCTTTATCGTTGACACGTATTTTTCATTTTATTTAATTTATTTAATACTCAGGGTAAAATGCTGTACGACAGATTGCCGCTGGTATCGCAGCAGATGATCGTTCTCAGTGCTAATTATTTAATTTAAGATGGTTTTCGAGGTACCAAGAGAGTGGCGAGGACAATGAGATGGTAAACGAGTAATCGCGTTTCGATTTAATATTAAACGAATGTATCCCTCGGTTTTCGCCTATAAAAATGCATATATTTAAACGTCGACGTACCTTATTTCTATCCCGAGAGATTGTTGTTAAACAAAACGTGACTCGTCGATTCCAAATCCTGGCTATGATCATAGCCAAAGAATGATTTACAAGAATAATAAGCGAGCTGTTAGGTTCGACGAAGCACTAACTAGGAATAATTAGTGAAAAAATTACAATACATTGTATAAAAAAGAACCGACACCTTAGAATCATTGCTTAACACCCTCTTCTTATCCTTTCTTCCAATCTAGTAGTAGATATAATTGAAAGTACCATTTTACAATATTTTGTATAAACAAAGTTGGTAGTTAATTATTCGTTTAGGAGCAATAATAAATGTCTGATTAATCTTCATCGAGAATCGACAAATTTTTGTAAAGTAGAGGCGAGGAGAAAAGGATATTTCTAATGATGAAAGGAGAAAACCTCGAAATAAGTCAGACGGCAAGTGGTACCAGTAGAAAGACTCGAAATAAGTCAGACGGTCCAGGTAAGAATAGAGGGTTTATTATTATCAGAAATACACTGACCAAAAAGAGAACAAAAAATTTCCAACTTTAAAATGTACACAGAAAATGCAGATCTATAACGAAAACCTTTAGAAATCTACAAAACCTGACGATCGTTTATCGATAATTCAATTTTTCCTTGGATTATCCAACAATGAGGAATAAAATAGAAACGAATAAACATCCTAAATAATTGTGCGATCGTCACAGCACTGTTGAATAATTGGAAAAAGAAAATAGATAAAAGAAAAGAGGAAAAATCCTTTTCATCGGATCGAATCGATCGACGATTCGTACGATATTTATCATCGTGATCGAGTTGCCGGCAGTGACGGTACAGAAGTAGCGATTTACATTTATTTATTTTATTTTCACGGTGTCAACTTTCAACTTCGACCTGTTCTACTTGGTTCGCAGCTGCGAATCGTTGTACTCGAGCTTGTCGAATAAAAAATAAGGCATAACGATGGACTACGCTTTTTTATCTCTTATTGTTGGAATCATTCAACTCTTTCACCCTTTATCAACACTTAGCCAACCGAATGGAGAGATCTCCCTCACTCGTTCAACGATGATCAACAATTTGATAGAAATGCAACTTTTTATTCCTGTACAAAGTCTTCGATCACAAGTTTCTTTGTATACTGTTTAGTGCTGGGCATTATTTATAAAAAAAAAAATAAAGTTACGCGGTGTTTAATTTCAGGTTGATGATCAGACGAAAGTCAGTCACGTTGATGGAAATCGAATAGCAAAATATTTGTCGAAACTTAAATCACTAATTCGTGACACTAACTGTTAGAGTGTTAATTGCTGAAACTATCTATCTATCGTGTTAATTTTCCCTTTCGAATAGGAAAATTTCAATTTCACCTTTTAAGAGTTATCTAATGTTATTTTTATAAATTGTCTATTTAGCTCTATTCGCTTAAAATACTTTCAGATAAAAAGAGGCAGTCAGAGAAGATTTCTCTGCCGAATTACTCTTTGGCAGTGCGACTAACGAGCAATTAGAAATTGGTATAGGCATCGTCTTTATATATCATTCTAATTAACACCTTTAAGTAGCGTAATATGCAGTCTAATTTGATGTTTCGAATCCCTAATTCAAAAGGGAAATATTTCTTTAGCCTTATGTTTATTATATAGTTTCATAGAAATCTTATGTTTTTTATGCAGATTGTTGAATTGTAAGTCATGTTTAAGAATCATTGAAGAAATAAGCAGTAATAAAACAGTTCTTATGTACAAAAGGCCACTATACTGGACGATGTACGGTCGTGTGCAACTTAGGCTCTCCCTAGGATTTCCTAGGGTGCCTTTCTCTACTTTTTTCCCTTAAGCAAGAGAAACCTACGTTGCACCCGTATAGATAGTCAACCTTAAGGTTCAAAAATCTTATTAAAATTAAAACCTGTTAATCAATTATTCTCCTTTGCTTATTCGAATAACTTTGCAAAGAAATGCATTATTTTAACATACTTAATCCCATCATACGAATATACATGAAAATTTGTCAAACAACTGTATTAGATTGTCCAGAAAATCTTGGCTCTTATTTTTGAGAAAGTTCTATGATGAAGATCGATGATGAAGATTTTCTGAACAACTTAATATTACACCACCACCACCAATAAGCACATGCAAAATACAAATTACTTGATTTCCACCAGTGATTCTTTCAATCATCCGACATCCGTTTCATGCTTATTTTGCCCAACACCACACGACTCCTGGTCGTAGTTAAACATCTAAAAACTTTGTTTAAGGTGTGCTGGTCTGCTCGCAATTTTCTAAAAGACCCTCTGCACCCTGCGTTGTACTGTCTACCTAACAAGAAAAGCTCCCGAGGTGGTATCCTCAGATTTTACATTTTAAATCTAACAATTTGATCATTGTATTAGTAGCAATATTAAGCGTGAAACAACGAATTCGGATCTTTATTAATTCAAAATAAATTTGAAAGTTTCTTCTGGAATTTGACTTCTGGGAATAGGAGGGTATCATTTCAGGAGCTTTCCCTGTAAATCACCGGTGTTTAAGCTAAACTGAGACGAGAAGCTACATAACATTTCCCTCCACCTCTTACTCGCCTCTCTCTCTTCGTCTGCTTTCCTTCAATTGTTCCTGCCTGATCTTACACAAGTTTCACTTGAAGGAGTTGACGATGTCGACAATGCTGACGTAGGTGCCTATCACAAGACCCAGGAGACCAAATACGATCAGACAAATGTTCTTCAAGAACATAATCATGCACGGGCCGAATTCTCTGTCTGGCCAGAGGACGCAGATCTCGATGATTGCTGGGAAAGCGATGCCAAGGGCGGAGAGACAGAGAGCCCCGAAGAGGGAGATGAAGAGACCCAACCTGGGTACAGCTATGGCCAACGTGACTAAAAAAGTATGGAAATTCTCTGTAACGTATTTCATTGCCATTGCTAATTAATATACTCACACGTCGCTAAAGTGATAACTGTCCGGCATACGTATTCCCAAAATAATTTTCGTTTCTGTACTTTCTGATCCAAGTAAGTGTTCCAAATGATATCAACAGGAACGTATCCTTGAAGAGCATGAGTGATAAAAATTGCGATAGCGAACATGATCTTGATGCTCTGTGCCATTCTGGAATAATTGAATTCCCTGGTATACCAAGAGAAACGTGTACAATTGAACATCACTTACACTTCATCCGCGGGTAAATTGAAAGTAACACTGCCGCCAGCCTTGTCCCCGTACTTTATGTAACCGAAGAACCCCATAAGAATATACAGGGCCACGATCACCGTCATTCCTATGTTCAGGACACCGCAGTATCCACCGAAATACTGCGGGGTCTTCATATTGTTCTCCAGCGCGATGATCTACGAATAAAAATATAAATCAACGTAATCAGGTTGTAATTAATTTTGCATAAACAGAGGGTGTGAAAATAATAACTGAGAATCACTGGGATCTTCTCGACAGGATGAGAACGTCTGAGGAATAATAGGATGGATTGCATTGATGCACTGATCACGGCAATCTCAAAGTTGTTCTGTAAGTGGCCATTTATTTGTTTATTAACTGATGTGCCGGCGTCGTTGATCTATTCGTTTCGCTAACAGTAACGGGAAATGATCGACGAGGACAAATGATAGATCGATCGGGGCTAAGGGTAAAATTGGAAAACCAAAGTGATCTTGTATTATACTAAATTGTTTGATAGAGGGAAAATTTTCTATTTTTATTTCGTGAGTTTCGAGGAAGCGGAATTAGGAACGTTCGAGTACCGTGCGTCGCCGACTCTCCGGACGGATATTTGGTGTATATTGGGAAGCATAATGCGAGGAACGAAAATCCCCTATTTTTAATGAAACTCTTTCAACTCACCACCCCGACAGCCTCCAAAGCGAACAACGTCGTGCCGAAATAAAGCGAGAAATTTCTCAGTGTACCGAACATCTCTCTCTCACTAACCGGCGGCAAATCTTTAAACATGTAAACCAGGATCATAGCCAATCCAACGAACGTGATTATGTTCGCAAGGGTGGAGAACGGCGCCAGTAACTTCAGATTCCTAACGTAATTGATCAAAATCAGCGGTAGCAATAAAATGAGCATGTGGGTTTTAACATCCAAAGGTTCCCAGTACTGGTCTGCCACCTGCGTTCACCAACAGAACAGAGATAATGATATCAATGAGTTCGATCGAATCATTCCGATCGTTGAATTTGTAGTTTTTTTTTATTTTTTTTATTTCTCTTTCACTTCTTTCTTTATTTTTCTTTCTTTCGTTCGTTCATTCGTTCGCTCGCTAGAAGAAAAGTTATCCGCTTTTTGGCGACGGCATTGATATTTTTTTTTTTTTCATCATTTCTGCTTCTGCTATTTACCTGCTTGATATTCGACGCTACAAATACGATATAAACGCAGCATATTCCCAATTGATACGCTATCATGAACCCGTCTACGAGTCCTCTGCAAATATAACAGCAACTTTCATGTTACAATTGAATGGCCTTTAGCCGTTTTTATTTTGTGGAGGATGATCTGTGCGTGCTTTGTGTGCATGAATTTATGAACGAAATAAGGGGGGGAGAGAAGAAAATTTTGCATGGTAGATTTTAGTTTCTGAACAATGAAAGCTTCGGAAGCGTTATGTAGATGCTGATCGCAATGAAAGATGAGATTGTCAATATTACTTTGGGGTTTTTGAAAAATTCTCTACGTGCGTATAAAACGCATTTTTAGCTTTTAAAAATAAGTGGTTTTGGAATAAGTTTCATTCATAATTAGTTATAAATTAAAACTTTCGCAAGGTATTATCAGACGACTCAAGTAGATACGGTCGGCGATGATTAGACACCAATTTATTCATCATCGAATTTAAAAAAAAAAGAGAACTTTCACCGAAAATTACCTATTTCATTTGCAATAACCTGATACAACCTAATTCAACCTAATAAAATATTTAAACATGGACAGTTTAACACATTAGCTACCACAGTGGAAATAGACATATATGGTCAGACTAATTATTCCAGACGTTCATCAACGATCCCTGTGGTAATCAACATGTTAATAATGACTAAGAAAAATGATATCAATGAACCGATAAGGAATGATCCCGAATCCGGAGATTCCGAAAATTTTTCTTCCTTAAAAATCTTCTTTTCTTTTCCTTCGAAGTTTCATAATTTTTTGAATTTCCGAGTTCAGGATCATCTCTCGCGAGAGACACATGATCATGATCGTGTAGATATGGATGTGTGGCCGGCGTGTAGGTGTTCGATCAATCATACTTACGGTGCATAAGGTGCGAACCATTTGACACACACAGGACCTTCCTCGAGAGCGTACTTCATACTCAACGGATAACTCAATATAGGAACTCTTAACCGTTTACACAGTCTGTACTGAGCTTTCACTAGTACGTGCAAACAATAAGTGCATAACACTCCAATGATCACTGTGGCTATCACACCGGTAACAAGTCCACTGTTGCAGAATGCGTTCGGCATCGCTAAAATCCCTGTTCCAAGACTTCCTTTCAGTAAATGTATCAGCGTTTCCGCATTTCTATAGAGAACAAAAATATACTAAAATTATTCCCAGTAATTATACTTGAATTATCCATGAATTATCAAGGATGAAACAGTAATAATTGAAAATTTCAACGCCACTTTTAACGATAAAAATGAAATACTCACGAAGTTGGATTTGGCCTGTTTCGATGTTTATGGGGGTCGTAGTCTTCTACGTTTGCGGTTGGTGATGTTGGCACTTCCGATGCATTTATACCACTTCCGGCGATTTCATTATTAACTCTGTAACCGCATCAATTTGCAAATTCAATCGTCGTTCGGTTAATTCTTTTTTGTTTGTCGAGTTTCACAAATTATCGTCAATTATCGAAAGATACAATCGCGAGCAAACAGAGTTAGTCTCGAATGGAACGTTTCAATTTCAACATCATTGAACTTTGAACCGCTATTTTTTTCATAGAGAATGTCTGTTAAGTAGAATAAGACGTACTTGTACGGACTCTCGGAACCGATCAGCTGCATGTTTATCGTCTCCTCCTTCGCGTTCTCCATGGTTATTGGTCGCTCAATTTTCTCCTGTTACTTCTGTGTATCAAAAAGAACCAAAACAATATTTTTCATCCTCTATACACTAATATAATTAAAGTGGAAATATGAAAGAGTGAAAAAATAATTATTACATTAATTTTTCTGATAATTCTAAGGGGTTGAAATTTTTATCTATGGATCTAATTTAAGTTTGGGAATATTTTTAAATCTCAGGGCCGGTCCTGAAGATTACTCGAGACGTGTGCTTATCAAGGATCAGAGATACGACCTAGATCCACAGTAGTGACCGAAGTTCCTAATCAATTGGCGGATATGGAACAACAGGATAGGATAAAAATGGCAATTCATCATTGCGAATCGGTTGCGAGATTCGACGCGTCTAGCTTTAGCACATTCTTTCGCGAACTGATTGCTCTTAATTATTGCATTGAGGTCAAATGTAGTTAACTTACTGAAGGTTATATATACAGCAAGTGCATTCTCACTTCGTCGTTTCTGAACGTTCAATTGATCGGATTCGAGCTGTCTCCAGACATCTTCGGTGGAAGAACGAAACTTCGAATGTTTCATTTGTTTCATTAAAAATTTGCATCCATATATGAAGTTTGGAAATGGTTGCAAATTTTTTTTTCAACTGAATCAAACTTGCGAAGACTGAGAAATGTAGAAATTTTTCAGAAATAAGGAAATCATTATCTAGTTAGCGTACGAAGCACAGAGTAAAGTCACGCGATTTCCTTTTTGATTGAGTAATGATCGTGATCGCACGATTCTTGGGACGAACACGAACTAGCAACCGGTGCTGGACATGTGTATACGTTAATATTAAAAATGAATCGTAAAGATTAGAATAAAAAATCTGAAATTTGTCATTGTTGTATACGAAAGCAACAGGGTTGAATCACCCGGTAAATCTTTCAAGTTGTTGACCGAACCCTTGACACAGCCTCGACTGGCGTGACAATTGAAATTTGGCAGTCATTTATCTGTGTCAATGGTACTTCTTATCGCGTACAAAGCCGCATCTGACCCGACGTAACAGCGACGACACGGCCGGCTGTTAAACAATTTTATTTGGTCATTGACATTGTGGGCTCCTATTAATACGAGCCTCGAGGAAGAATCGTTCGTGGTGAAAGAAATCGTTTGACCCAACGAATGCATCGATGAAACGATAATAAATAACTCTGATGATTTGTTAGAAAATTATTTCAGAGAATCTAACGATAAGAAATGAAAATTTTTTAATATCGTTTATCGATGCGAATTGCAAAGTAACTCGACTCCAACATGCAAAACCGTAGTCAGGATGAAACAATTAGGTTAAAATCGTAGCAAACGATTAAGTTACGCAATCAGAAACCGGACGATGGCTGTTTGTGGAACGTTTAACAAGTTCAAGCTCGTCAACCTTACTCTTGCACGTGAATCCTCTGTTTCCTCTAGCCGTGATTAAATTAATGGAACGAGCACGAAAATAAGCCATCCAAATGATTTACGTTTGTCATATATACTCGTTATTTAATTGCCCCTCGATCAAAGTGCATGGTTCCTTAAGTGAAAAATTCAAAGTTAATTATTACCTATTGTGCTGAAAATAGAATTGTTTCAATTGGTACAATTTTTTTATTTTCGGTACACTTCGACTTTTCCTGTAAAGAAAAATTGTCGAATTTTACAAAAACTTTTTAATTAGGAGAAGCTCAATTTAAAAGTTGAAAATTTTCATGAAAAATAATCCAAGGATTAAAGTGGTAGAAAATAATTAAAAGATATTCTGCTCGAATGAACTTGTAGGACAGTAACCCAACGCTCGACAGTTTAATATTTCCCAAATCCTAATACACAACCCACTTACCAGCTACTAAAATAATGCATTGCTCGAAATAAATACCGAATCACGTGGTAAAACCACCTCGACCTCTGCTAACGATAAAAACACCAGCGTCGCTTCTCATAACCGTGGAATTTAGTTCATTCTCAAGAATCACGTTAATTACATCTGATAGTGTATTTTGGCAACGGTAAACGAAGGCCTGAAAATCAAGTTACGCTCTAGAAGCTGGCACTCTGTAATTCAACACCGGCCATCCTTCACTTTCAATGTTCATTCATTCTCGAAAAGGTACAGAGAAAAATGTCACTATTGGGTCATGATTGACCCGGCATTTGCCGTAACAATGACTATCCGTTATCCGAGGGTTAATGGGTTAACGCGTTGACCGCCACAGTAAAACCAGACGTATCTAGTATTGCAAACAGCGATATGGATTATTAATCATTTTATTTGGTCTCTGTGACCCAAGTGTAAATTTTTTTTTTCCTTGCAATTTCCTCCAATTTTGATAGACTTTATTTTTTAATTTATTTAATAGAATTCAGTTGGCAATTCCAATGATGGCGAACGATTTGTTAAAAATGAATCAAAGATGGGACAATGACGTCAACAGAAACACTTGAAACAATTCCATCGCGCGGAACGCAGGGTTACTTGGCTTAAGTATAGTAATCGATCTCCTAATTCTTACTTCCTCAGGTCGCATTAGGGGAACACGTCAACGGGCTCGTCAACGCTCAGGCCCCGAAACAATATCACCGGAATATATTTACGCCTCTGCTAATTTTAGAAAACGAAATTGTTTTGTCACCTGATGAAAGAACCTAAGAGAACGCGCGGTTTAACTTGAATTATGACTAGTTATTCACCTGCCTTGCATCGTGCGAAAATCGTTAAAAGATAAATGGAAAACAAGGAACTTCTGGACTATGCGTACAGATCAGTAGATTGGAGGATTTATAATTAACATATCTTTTCTTCACAAACTTTTCATATAAATTGGGGTGAAAAACGAGAATTCTCTATAGCGTGTCGCTATATTTTATATATAAACTATTAAAATAGAACATTGCAAGCTGCGCTATAGCTATAGCTCCAAGTCTATAATATTCTATAAAGAAATGATTAAATTAGCTTGCACAGGAAATTCCAAGCTCCATTATCCCTATAATATTTGATATAGAAATTAGTAAATTAGATCCCTCTGTTTCTAAATCAAAGGGTACCACGACGAAGAAATTACAAACAACACGATAAATGTAGGAAATGATTCTTCCAGACTCACCAGATTAAGCACATCCGCAACGAGGGAAATGTAAAATCAGAAAGAACGCTGTCTATCCAACAGGGAACTTCCTAACGGTAATGCAACCACGACAGAGGATGTCTAACGACTGGGCCGTGCTAAACCACGGAACATTTCAATTTCCAACGAGACACCCGTTCGCGGACTACTCGTCACGTGATGCAAGTTAGAAACTGCACTTACGGGGCACATCGGATGATTTAAAAGCGCCTGGTGAAACGAACTAGCCAACAGTTCCACGCCGACTATGGTAGAAGACGAGCCATCGTCTTAGGCGCTTTACAGATTCATCCAATTGGACTGTGTTTATGGGAAATTTTTCGACGGAGGGATGGATGATTGAGATGACACTGATTTTCGTGACAATTTCATTTTTCATTGGATGAAATTCGAGGGGGAAGAGATCCTTTGAGATACCGGTATGTGACACTGTTTCATTTTTGTGGAATTAATCGGTAAGGATTTCTCCTTTTGATAATAAAAGAGGATTGAATGCACCGATTTGGCGATGGTAGCGTTATAAATACACATTTACGTCAACTTTCGAATAGAGCATATCGATTGACCCACAAATGGAATCGCAACCATGCTAACACAGTATGGAAAGAAGAGGTCGTGTTCCCTTAAACCATCCCTCTTTACCACCAAAAATCTTAATCCTTGTAATCAAATGCATTATAATATCACCAATGATCCACAGATAATTTAATCTTATTTGAAAAAAGAATAAAAATTTAATCGTGTCTCAGATTAAATAGAAAGGCTTTCTCCATTCTCCTGTCATGATTTCAATCTTTCAAGAATACTTATTTGTATTTACAGAGATCACGGAATGAATTGATCAAGTGGTACATCGATCATCTTTAGGAAATTATACATAATTTCTAGATTGTTCCGTAATTAAGAAATTGATAAGTGACGTTGTATATGACAAAGTTCAAAGTGCAATGTACATTTGATATCGTGATACTCGTTTCAACAATTACCATGATAAAGGAAAAAAAATGAGAATTTTTTACGTTGATCTTTATCGATGAATGATCGTTACACGTCAATGTTATGCCTAAGAGATTGTCATCGTGGTGTTCCCTGTACAAATAAGTAGACAATGAACGAGTTTAAAAGGGAGTATATCGATCCATATGTACACAGTTATGAAGGGATATTACGCGATGCTTTAAGATTCTTTCCGGATTATTAATCACTCTTTCAAACGTAATTTAATTTATAAAGGATAATAAGATTTTTCTTTGATCACACTGATCACCACAAGAAATAAAATAAAAAAGAAAAAGTTCACTGGTACCTATCGATAACACCACTCCTATATAATCACTCCTCTCCACTTTATTCTATCATTCTTCAGCAAACACTCACTCTGCAATTACATCAACAAACAAAGTAAAATAAAATGAATAAAGCATTTTTATGTCATTAGAAAAAAGCACCCAATACCTTTCAACAGCATGCACCTTAAAGTACACCACCTCCATACAGCAAAGACCCTGGTCTGTAGGTCACTGTTACATAATCACCCTCCAGTCAGCTTTCATAGAAACAAGCACATGATCCTCATAAAAACTGTGTCAAAAAATCAATCTCCAATTACACAAATCCTTTACCCTCTAAATCCACGATCTTCCTTCAATTATACAGAAAAAAAAAAAAAAGAAAAATTGCTACTATGCCTTCTTCTTCCCTATAGTTTGTACAGCTTCAACTTACGTTCACTGATTTTGTTAAAGAAAGGTCGTTCAGGGTGCTTGGTAATCCAGGGAGGAACACGAGGACGCGTGTGCTGATCGCACACACAAGGACGGATCTTTCTTCGACATGGGGTCGCGTGCACACGTGCAACGAGAACTCGTGCAACTGGCTGCACGGAGGGTTGCCTCGAGGTATGCGGGGGCAGCCACCCCGGCAACGATCCATACGCCTGTCGCTGGAACGACATCTCATGGCGTCTGCGTCGAACTCCATCGTGAACTTTCACCTCCGTTCTGCTGCTATATTTCACCCTATTTCAACCAGGTTCGATGAAACTACCAGGAGGTGTAACTGGGTCATTCAGTTGTCTGTACTGCTTATGGTAACATGCAGTATCTTTCGTTTTTTATTCTATGTTATTTTTTAATGCCAGCTGAAGGGATTTATGATGGAATAATTTATTTTATATCATCTAGGAATGTTGAAGTCAAGAATGATTGAAGAATGTTTACCAGGATTTAATGATACTTTGTTCATTTTTATTCTCCTTGTCAGTGAAGCGTTGATGTACTGATGAAGAGGGTTGAGCAAAGCAGGAAACGATGAGCAGACAGGAATATTATCCTATAAAATAAAACCGTATTCTTAGTTTCTATAAATCGATTTATTCGTGAATTCTCGAAACCAATTATATTTAAATATCACGCGGGGTCTTCCAATGAAATATTTTCTCGTCTGTGACAATTAAAAAAAATACACGGCCGTAAAACAAAGGATAAAAACAGATTCCGTGTCAGAAGGAACAAACGAAAAACAACAAAACATAGATCGTGATATGATTTACAACGAAACACGATCCTTGAGCCATTCATCCAACCGTGGACGTGCTAAACAATAAGTCGTCCTTTACCTTCCTTTTTCTCATCCGATACTTTTCTTTCGCTCAACAAACTCGATCAATGCGTATTTATAAAATACATCCCCGGCAAACAAGAAGATCATCTCGTCCGATACCAGACTCAGTTCAATCTTTTCAAAGAACCGATTGCATTCGCTATCTATATCACATTATCTCATGGTATTGCTCACAAAGAGCAACCAATCTTCTTTTCTCTTCTCCTTCAAAACTCTTCTTGTCACCTATCTTCGTGTTCTCCTCTTTTAACATTTCGTTTCGAACGATTCAAGAGAAGTCGCCTACGATGTCCCGGAGACTCGTGTACGTTCCAACCACGAGGCCGAGCAATCCGAACAGGATCAAGGATATGTTCTTGGCTAACATCAAGGTCCTCTCTGTACCACTGTACACGTTCCAGAACGTGCAGGTTTGAATGACGGCGGGGAAAATCAAGCCCAAGCCGGATAAACACAGAGCACCGAACAGTGATATGAAGGATTCCAATTTTGGAACGACTATAGCTAACAGGACTGAAAAATATGCGAAAGAATACATTAGATTAGATTCCTATTAAATTATTGAACAGATTTTGACAAGGGTGAATATAGAATTATCTTACATGTAAGTAGAACCAGCGAGGTCCTTACGACGTACTCCCAGAGGAGTTTGTGAGAATTTTTCTCCATATTTGGCGCGAGATACTCGTTCCAGACGATGTCGATTGCTACGTAGCATTGAATTGGATGAGTGAAAAAAATGGCCAATGATAAGAGGATCTGTACCGACAACGCAAGTCCTTTAGGCTCGTCTACCAAGTTCAAGGTGATGCTACCATAGACATTGCTACCGTAACGGATATATCCAAAAAAGCCGATCATTGTGTACAGAGCTACGATGGTACCCATTCCTATGTTTAGAACACCGAAGGACTTCATGAAGTACTTGGGCTTCTTCATCTCGTTCTCCAGCGGCATAATCTGAAAGAATATCAACGTTTCAACGAATTTTCAAATCTCCCGAATTTCCAATTTTTCACTTCTTCGGTTTTGTAATTTTCCAACTTTTCAAAACGAGGAAGAAGCCTCGAAATTTCGAAGTTTCAAAATGAAAAAAAGAGAATTTCAATCACGAATACTACTCACCACGCCTATAGCTTCCAGGGCGAACAACACGGTACCGAAATATAGTGGAAAGTTCGCAACGTGTCCGATCGGCTCCCGGTTTTCGAAAGACAACGGCTCCCTGAAGATATAGTAGAGAATTATACCGAAACTGGCGAACGTGATGCAATTAGCAATGGTCGAACACGGCGCCAGAAATTTCAGATTTCTGATCCAATTAACAAGAATCAATGGCAATAGCATCGCCAACATGTACAGTCTGACATCGACGTTTGGCATATAGGGATCCAATGCCTATAAATAAGAAAAATAGAAGCGATTCATTAATGAATCAGACGAATCAGTGTATCATTAGAAATATGAGCGATTAAAGGATGCGATGAAAGTTAACTGATGATTGAATAAACAATCAAACAACGCCCTAAAGGAACAGACGAAAATGAAATATTGCAAGGATCTAAAAATATCAATATCGATCTTCATTTAGCTCTGATTGATTATATTTCTTATTACATCTAATTAATTTGCCAATCAATTTACCCCTTTCTCTCTATGAATTTCCCTTCCAGTTTAAAATCAAATTTGATCCAAGATTTGTTCTCACCCACAATCTCGTAGAAAATAAATCCTTGTTGATTTAAAAATAAAATCAAACTTTCAGTCTAACAATGAGAGCTGTAAAATTGCTCGTTTGACTTCCGGGACGTTCTAAACGAGTTCAATTCTCTTCGGTCCATAAAAAGATGGACAATCGATTGCTATCGATCCGGAGATCATCGATATCGAAGTAGTTGCGTAGAGAAATTCAAGGACAGCCGGAAATGGAGCCGAGACGGTTCTTAACGCGTACCGATTTACGATGATTGCGTTCAGCCTTCGGTTTACATAATGAGAAGTTGACGTAACAAGATCGTAAGGATTTTCATTGCAACTGTAAAACTCGTGGCCTACGTATAAATTCAATTTCACCCGGGCCGCCGCGTATGAAAGAGTATCGCGAGCCACTGATCACGATATCCTACGTAAACGTTACGTAAACCAATTGATTAAACTACGCGTTTTACGTAATAATTACTTTATCGAGATACAATTAACTTTCAATCGCGATACGGTTTCTAAAAGAGCCACAATTCATTGGTGAAACATAGTCGAATGATAATGATCAGGAGAAAGTCCGCAAAATTGGATGAATTTATGAAGATTATTTCAAGTTTTAGATTTTCCTAAACTGATATCGAGATGAAATGATAAAAGTGAATGTTGAAAATACATAGTATGTACTAAGTAACTAATAATGAGTAGTAGCGAGTAGTACTACGTTCACTTTGATAATGCAATAAATTAACAGGGACGTAGGTTGAGCTATCTTAGTCTTAGCTGTAATGATACAGCAAACTGAGCAAATAATACCGCGTGAAATCTAATAACCAGATAAACCTACGTATGTGGCCACTGTATTTCTATCCCCGAACGTAGTAACACGATCACGTGGTAATAGAATCTCGAACGTAGTTTTACGTATGAATGCAATTAATTCAGTCGGAGTCTTAGCAACATTGTAAATCAGATAACCGTATGATTGATTTCTTCCTACGATTTCATGACTGTCTTTCATCCGTTTATTTAGACTCGATTATGGAGAAAACGTTTCTTTCCGCGATGAAGTTAGTGCCGCGTATATGTTCAGCCGTGAAAAGCACTTTAAAGAGAAACAGAAATTACTACTTATATGCTAACTTGACCACCTTGAGTGGTACCATTTTTGGTCTTTTTTTCTTTGACCATGATAGATTGTTCTCGATTTCTGTTCGAATCCAGGATGTACGATTAAGAGGGCAGCACACCTTAATTAAAATTGCAAGGGCACTACTCGGTGGAAGAAACACGAGCGTGTATTCTAGAGACTGACCGACCTCCACGATCAACTAAACCGATTAATTCAACTGTGCCATTTTTCTCTCAGCACCTTATCGTAAATCCTTTGATCATTAATAATCACTACAACTGAATCATTTTTTATTCGGACGATGTTTTCCGAACCGACCCGATTAGTCTTTTCGATTTGGTAACATTTGGAATCTTTCCAAATGTGGACCAATAAAATGTTGAAATATAATGTAATTATCACAATGTATCGCGTTGAATATGTTCTGTGTTTACGAATTGGCGAATTACGATGCCCGTAGATATGAACGGGACTTAATTCGCTATTTCACGCTAGGAGAATTCAGGTTTTCGCGAACGGTGCAACTGGCTGCATCCACATTCTACACGCTCGTCGTAATAACACGTGTCGTAACTACCCGCTAACTATCTATTACATTGCGTAGTAACGCGTTCCGTGGCTTGGCTAAACCAATACGCTCCTTTTCTTTCGCCGTTTCAGAAAACGAGCCGACCAATGGAATTTTACACGGCAAATTAGCCAGCCGTATTACTACCTTAAACCTATCAATTATGGAACATTCATCGATTGCGCACATTCGATGTTGAGGCGTGATCAAAGGTTTATTGTAAATTGTCGAAACTGGATCCGTTAAGTGATACGATTAATTATAAGAAATTATGATTTCATACGATGCCCCCGTTTCCCTTTCCTTACGTTTCATTGTAAAATGAAATCTGAGAGTAAGCAAGTTCCGAAAGTAAGAATTTTGTATTTGAAATGAATGAATCTTTTGAAATTCATAAGTTCTCAATTCTTAGTGGATCGTCATTAAAAAAATACAAAGACACGCGTAATTCTAATTCAACACGAGTCTTACGAACGAGGCTAACGAACTTCGACGGGTTAACTAAACGAGTGATTTGAATTTTCATTTCATTGTCGAGCGTGAGGGGAATTCGTTTGTTCGTTGCAGCTGGAAATTCAAGCGAAATGGGATTGAGTCGAACAAGCGACCTTTTTCCTTGATTTATGACAGGTCAGACAAGTTCTTCCGATCCACGTATCTGAGGATCTTTATGCGATCCTCGAGCGATGAATTCCTAAGCGTTTGCAAAAGGAAAAAAATTTCAATGATCCTCTGTTTTATTCTTTTTTCTCGTTTTGGTCCTCTAACGCATTCCACAGGTTTGCGAAAGGAAAATCACTACAAGAGATAATGAAAAATTCTGCATTTTTTAATTTGCCTAATTTCTAAGCTTGCACGATTTCTAATTGACCAAATTTCGATTTCTTTTATCATCTAAAATCACTTTTCAATTTGCCAAATTTCTAGGCTCTGAAGTTTCTAATTTGCCTAATTTCTAAGCTTGCACGGTTCCTAATTAACCAAATTTCGATTTCTTTTATCACCTAAAATCTGCATTCGGAAATCTCCCATTACCAGACATTTGATCCCAACTACGGTGAAATAAAGATTATTAACATTTCCCTCTATTTATAATTATCAAGATCAACGGGTCACGTGCTCCTCGTAAACCCTGTCCATAATCGCATGGTAATATGCCACGAAACTGAAACTGAACTTCAAGGAAGTGCTTAGTTTAACAAGTGCTCACGGTCAACGTTATTCATCATCGAGAGTTTCCTGCCGATGACGACAACAAATTGTCCTCGCGAACGTAAGAAAAAGATGAAAGTCCTTAACTCTTCGAGTGTCAACGAACCTGGCCCCGTGTAACGCCTTGATTATCACCTTGACTCGGGCATGCCGTAATTTACAATCTCTAAAAGCCGTCTGTCTAATCGTTTATTCCTTGCGTTGTGTTTCCCTGACCTACATACTCGTTTTTCTTTCTGCCCACACTGGTCTAGCCACGGTGGGATTTCTTTGCGGTAAAAGCTGGACCAACGACGGAGTAACAAGAGCAGCGAAATGTCTGAGTCATTTCGTTCGATTCGAATAAAAAGAAAAACTACATAAAAGGCGCAGAGAACTTACAGGATTAATATTTCTTTCCTCGAACTGTTATCTAAAGTAGAAATATGAAATTTTCTTCTGTAAAGATAATTTTAAGCTAAGGGGCTTAAGATGTCTAATGGGATTAAACTTGGAGATATTAGAAAGAAAGATAAAAAATGTGATAAAATATATTATAATCAAATTAAAAATATCATCAACTCGATTAGATTGCTAGATTAAAATTCAAAACCGGATCGCTAACTAGTTGAACGACTGCTTTAACTTGGTAATTGGGTCATGTTTCATTCAAAATCTTAGTTTGTAGTTTATAGAATGATTAATCTACAAATGGAGTACTTTTATTTGCTTTATCATGCTTCTTTTCATAATGAATGAAAGATGATTTGAGAAATTAGAAAATGTATCGGAAGCGGTGATCAATGAAATGTAGGTGATCAGCCAATGAATTGGAAAGCGATTAATTAACTGTGTAATTCTACTAACCTTATGTAAATTCTTGCCAATGAATACCGTATAGACGCAGCAAGTTCCCAACTGATACACCATAAGGAATATGTTTATCACATGACTATAAAACAAAGCATGCATTCTCTGTTAAAATTCGTACAAAAGTTATTTCAAAGAAAATTGAATATACGCAACTTGTTTCAAGAACAGGGACATCAGTAAATTACCGAAGCGATAATTTGCGATAACTTGGTGGAAATAGATAACCCGGTTCGTAGTTTTTAACTTACTCGTCTAATATTTCTATTCTCTTTAACTAGCTTATTTAAAAACTTACATTGATGTTTTAGCAAATCGCCTAAAGGGTGCTGGACCCGCTAGGAGTGCAGCTTCTGCGGTGGCAGGGTAAGTTAGAGAAGGTACCTTCTTCCTTTTACATAATTCATATTCCGAACTGACGAGAATTCTTATACAATAAGTACAAAGTAGACCAATGACTATAGTAGCCACTATACCAACTGCATATCCTGAATGATGGAAAGCATTAGGCATAGCTAGAATACCAGTTCCTAAACTTCCTTTCAACAAATGAATGAACGTTTCCATGTTCCTGAAATCATAAACGGAGTTACAGATTAGCGAGAAAGAAGGCATTTGTATCATATGCGCTACTTCGAGATACTTTTATGTCACGAAAATTTATTCAAAATAAAAGATTCTTCATTTTCAATCGCGACGATATTTCACTGAGGTGTTTTAATGGACAATTCGTAGCGGTTTCTTCAGGGAGGCAATCTTATCCTTCCGCTTCGCGATTAATCACCGCAACAAATTACCCGGTAATTTGTATCCAGAGAAACGCGGTCGGAATAAACGAAACGTCGTTTCGCATGCGTGCTGCGTTCATCATTATGCAAATGTTCCTGATTGCGTTAAGCGATCGAACGTATGGACTTACATTTTCATTCTACCGTGTTCTTTACTCCCTTTTCCGCTATTCGAACGAACGAACCGTTGCACAAAGAGCAAAGTGTAACATTTGTAAGAAAAGCTTCGAGTTCAAATTGAGTAGAAAATATGAAATTTCGAAATTTCTTCTAATCGAATCAGTCGATTATACTAACGTTGTTGGATGTTCCACGTCTCTGTGTTCGTAAGGATTGTAATCCTCCAGGCACTCCTGCACGCTCTTCTTCTTCTCCTCCATTTCCAGGACATAGACGTTCCCCTTCTTCTGTCCTGAATCGAAACTGTTCCAAAATTCATTATAATCACTAAAATCACTAATATATTATTAATTGTTAACAGATTTTCAATATTGTACCTAGTTCGATTATTCGTCGACGAATCGACCCATTTCTTGGTATCCAGAGCATCCTGCAAAAAAAGAAAATTTCCATCAATAAAATTATTTTAATTCACACGATTCTAAACGAGTTGTTTTTTTCAAACGAAACGATTGAATATCCTGGTCAGCCAGGATAATTATGTTCCACGACAAGAATCAACAAACTATGCCATCCGGTATATTAGATTCGTAATCAAAAAACAAATTCTTTCTGTCGGTCATAATTCACGGCCGACGGTGATGCGCACTCGAACAAGACGAATAACAAAGGTACTTTACGTGACGATATAATAACGAAAGAGAAAAACAATTTGAATATCAAGAGAAGGGATCAAAGTCTGCATAACTTTTCGTTTAGTCCTATCATTGTTTGCTGAAATGATGGAATGCGATGAAAAAAACAGGCTACTCAAATTGCTTGTACTCGCATACCGAAGATGCTAATTACCACGGGTGAGCGAATCTCGTTTTCTTGAATGATTATTAGATCAATCAATTATCACGAATAAAGGAGTGCAGAAAACTGTGCTCTGAAAGAACCATGTGGAATAACAGGATGTTTTTTGAAAATGTTAACATGAATTCTTCGAAGTCTCGAAGAACGGCTCAAAAGAATCGTGGTATTAAATGATTCAAGGATAGAAATCACGTATCAGAGTGCAACTATTTTACTCGATATTAATATCTAGATTGGATAGGAAAATCCCTGGCGAATCAATGATTGTTAAACGATATTGAGGATCAATTGAAAATTTTACTATTCCTCGTCGCGAATGTCATCGCAAGTTAAACGTATAACTGAAATGAAATTTTATTTCACGAGATAACGAGTACCTGATCCTCTCGTCTGAATAAATCATTCCATTAATCACGAATAACATTGATAATTCTAAAATATCGGCAACTTTGTTATTGCTGATCTGAGAAACGCAAATATTCTCGGGCTCGCAGCTGCTCGCCAGAGCGTGTTTCTAATGGGATTTTCCGTTTACAACGATCGATTGATGGGTTCCTCGTGAACCGATCGGCAGATTTTACATTGCTTGCTTTTTTATCGCGTCGATCGTGTACAGACAGATGTTCGTTGATTATGTTTCACCTCGGCTTAGTTTATTGTACCGCAATC
Organism: Osmia bicornis bicornis; assembly: GCF_907164935.1. Lineage (NCBI taxonomy): Eukaryota > Metazoa > Arthropoda > Insecta > Hymenoptera > Megachilidae > Osmia > Osmia bicornis. The sequence goes on from NC_060227.1 coordinate 7,762,396, forward strand.
GGTATTGACACCAACAAACGTGTGTCGATGCTTTTGGTATGCGAATCTCGAATCTTACTTTCCTAATTTGTTTTTCTTTTAATTAGCACTGTGGAAATAATCATAATTAATTTTTATATATATAAAAAAAAAAAAAATAAGTATGCCTCTAGAGAGCTCTTCTTATTTTTGAATATCGGATACTTCATGAATTGTTGATTATTTCAAAAATTTGATGAAAATCAGTAGTGAATTTATATTGGATGTTCCGAAGGCAGATAAAAGATACTGTTGTATCACTGAAGATCAGCTTCCACGTGTCTGATCAACATTGTCTGTATCTACTGATGCGCTAACAGACGCATCGCCTGATGTTTTTATTAAATTTCAAGATTCTCAAATTTCGTTACATAATGAATAATTAAAGATGTTCCTTATTAAACTATAAATTTCGAAATTGCTCGCAATGGTTTATCCGAGTTTCAAAATCATGTGCAATCGAGCAATAAATTTCGAAATCAACAGCAATCAAACTACAACTTTTAGCTAGGATATTTCGACAATATTAAATGATAAATTCGAAAAATGTCCTCGGCAAGTGTCAGGAACCTTTCCAAGACAAACTACACCTTTCAACTTGAGTAATTCGCCTGTGCTCGCGCCTTTTATTAAAATCTAATTGAAACACAGTTTCCTACAACCATTGTAAACAAGAAGCTGAATTCGATTAGCATTAATTAATCATTACTGGTTTTCCTCAATGACGATCAATTCATTCGTAATATTATCGAGGAATTCGAAACGGATATTGCTACGAGATGGAACTTAATCACGTAATAAGAAATCATCGAATTCTAGGAAGATGTGCATTTTTTTTTTATGAACAATACATGGTCTACGCCATCGTTTAACTAAGACGTAATAGAATTCACGTTACGTGTCGGTAATTAACAATTTCCAATGACGTTCTAGACGTCATTGAGAACTGTTAACCACAGCTACATGTTATGAATTAATTAACTATGATTCACATGTTGATAGTAATTATTCTACCGATAATTCCTCGACCCAGTATCATCATTCCTCTTTTTCTAACACGTTGATTATAGTTTGATGACTTAAAAGTATAACAAAATGGTACTTATGGTACACCGAATTAAAGCTTAAAGTTTCCTGAAAATATCGAGGTAAAATTTTTCTAAATATCCTTAATAAAAAATTGCTGATGACTAATTAAAGTAAGCAATGACCGATTTCCAAAACCTAAACATTGCTCTTCATAATTTCACAATTTGATGACATAAAAGTTACTCGAATCACAGCTTATGGCATATCAATTTAAAGCTACGAGTAATTTTATCAAAAAATAATTATATAAAAGCCTTCGAAACATTTATTTTATAATACCCGGATAAATAAATTTTTAAATCTTCCTAGCATCGATGTTGCAATAGGTATAATCACCAATGTCTATCATCGATCGTTTCAGCTAATTTTTATTCATCCTGCGTAAACGATTATCGTGTCAAGTAGCCACTTTTCAATTCGACTTATCCTATTCTTTATTTTGCAATAGAGGAAATCCCTACTTAACTGGTTGATTCCCGATACAACGAAGAGCTACCTGTTGTTGATAAGATTGAACGGAACTGTAAATTGACGTTATCAAAAGATTACGGAAGCATCTAATTTATTGTACTCTTTTCACGTTTTCCTAATGCCACCAGATAACCATCGTTTTATCAGTTTAGTATTGTTTAAACATCTATCGCGTGCAATTTGAGGTAATACGGTGATTAACGATGATGCTTTCAATCTCGGTCTAATTTCTGTTTACGATTTTGTATTTTTGGATATGATAATCTGCTGTTACAATTGAGACTATTAATCATGATTATACTAAAGAGGATACTCGACAGAATTTGATTAATCATATGAAATGATTGAGTGATTAAATGTTATCTAGCAAAAAAATAAGATCATCAGTGGAATTAGAATAATTAAAAAAAGAAACAATAGAAAAATATTGGTAATAGATTTGAAAATTATTTCTATTCTCAATAATCAGATCTTTTTCCAAGAAAGGAAAGGGATTATCAACAAAGAAATTCCTCTTAATCCTACAAGCTCGCTAATAGAAAAATCCCATCGTTTCCAAGTAATCACCAATTTAATCTACCTCAAAGGCTCGACCTCCTTTTGCAAATTATCAATCGTTTCCACGAGCTGGACACCGTGTAACACGTTCAGAGCACGTAGCTCTGAGATGACATTTTAAAAATGACACGTTACGCCAGTTTTCAGGAGATTAGCGCGTAAAACGAGAGGAGGACATCCCAGTAATTTAACGTGTAATCGCTGTGCTGACACAAGTTGACCGGAAGTCGCATCTCGCGCGATGAACCACGTTCCTTCATAATAAAGAAACACGAGCCTCTACATTTTTGCTTATTCAAAGAAAAACCGCTGCGAATGAATTTTTCTGAAACATCCAAGCGTCTCTTATCGATCGCTGAATCACATCATCAATTCCCCTTTATGTAATCCCAATGACATTTCGATGGATCATGAACGTGAAACGGTTTATTATTTATCCATTCGTAGCTTGCATTAATAGGAATTAATTGTTCGGACACGAATAATCGTTGGCATGTGATGGATCGATAAATAATAAGCGAAAAGTTTCCATAAGAACAGGTTTTGAAACGTCTTAAATCCGTGTGACAATAGGCAGATTAGAAAATGATAGGAAAGAATATTTTAAAGTTCGAATACGGTTTGCAACTTAAAAAAAAAAAAAGAAAGAGACAAAATTATATTGTTGACTTAAGGTGGCACGTTAAATTACGTTTGTTTAAAAACACTGACCCATTGGGACATCCAGCGTAGAAAGTTATTTCACGGTTGTTGATGGACGGATTACATTGTTACACCTCGAGGAATACTTAATGAATACCTGTGCCCGTTCCTCTGCAATTTTCACGCGGATCTATGCATTGCTGAGGGTTTATGAATATTCCATTACTATCAGAGGGAATCGCGTGCGAGTCAAGGATGAACGTTGAAAATTGTCAGTGTTGTAATTTTCGCGATTGCCGTGTTATCTGATAGTTGTAACCGTACGGTAATTTATTCGCGTTTAGAGTATACGCAAACTTATATGACTGTTGAATGTTTTTAAAGGGAAAATGATTATGGTACTTAGTATTTAATATGGTACTTGATGTAGTATTTAGAAAGATAGCTAGCATAGTATTAGGTACGCTAATTAGTATAGTACCGAGCATGGTAAGCTGGTAATTAGTGTGCTACTTGGTACTGTGATTACTCCACCGAGTATTCCTAGTACTGTGCTTACTCCACCGAGTATTCCTAGTACTTAGCGCCACCTAATAGATACCTAAACACAGCATCAAACTCATATGATCCACTACCTACTACATTATTACGTTATTTAGTATGCTACCTACTCACCGTGTCTAATACGCTACTTAATGCGCTACGTGGTACTCTACTTACTCATGATACCCGATACGCAACCTAATATCCTACTTAATTCAAGAATATGCTACCTGTTAATTAACTAATTCGTCGAACAATGCAAGCAGTGTTTTCGTTATTATATAATAGCTAATCGATATAGTTAATTAGTGAACTTTCACGAAATAGGTAAAGATGATTAGAGAATTGTAATATCAGTAAGCACACGTGGGTGGCTAGATCGATCTCATAAATTTCGTGTCTGTTATCAGAGAAAGAGCGAGATAGAAATAGAAAAGAATTTATTTCCACGAAACTAGCTGATTTATCAGAATCCAGCGGAATGTAAGGACACTTTCAAACAAGACAACGATTACAATCTCTGTTTGCGCGATCAATTATCAATGGAATATTTCAATGTTCAATGATCTCAATACTGCTATCGTGTTATGAAACGAATTATCATCTATAGATATTGGTGACAAATAACAATTATCGAGCAAACACTATAATTTACTGAACAATATATCGAAAACAAGGATTACGAAGGAAAATAGTACCTTTCTGATACCTGTGTACATAGAAATCATTTAATGCAATCATAGGTGTTATTATAATTAATTTATGAAACTACATTTTATAATTAGCGTTATCTGTACCTCGAGTCATGACGAAAAAATTCCTTCTGAGACGACATTAAATGATCAGCATAAATGTAAGGTCTGATGATAAGAAATAAAGGTTCATATTTTACACCTTTTGTGGAAGATTGATAAAGTTACACCATAGGAATAACTCAGCAAAATTTTTGTTGATTTTCAATCTTAGGTGAAGTATCAAGTAGGAAACTTAAATTGAAAAATGGATGATCTGCAATTAAATTACAAATAGTTCCAAGCGATTTGCTACTTATAAAGTCACCTTGGGGTAGTGTATTGTATCGTCGAATGTTTATAATTTTTTCTACTCTTAGACGAGTCGAAATTGTTCGAACAAGTCGCTGTCAATGTTATCGACAATATTTATTTACAGACAGGTGGTTTGACTCGTTAAATAGGACAGTAGAAACAACCGAAGGGAAATATCACTTATCGATAACATTTAGAATTAATTTTACAAACTAAAGAGACGTTAGTGTACTTGAATAATAATTTCTGAGATAAAGGTACACTAAAAGAATTTCACGATCAGAGTGATCTGTTCATTATCAGAAAATATTAATCTACGAAAACAAGATGATACGCAGGGTACGAACGGACTGAGCAATCGGTATAACAAACATTTGATATCGTGGCTAGCATTGTTATTGAGGGCAATAATTTTTTATGAGATACCATGTCGATGCCAAGGTGTATTCAACGAGAACAGAATCCATTTTCCTTATTCCTGATGTAAAGTGTCGAACCGTCTCAAGGAAAACAACGTCACCCATCGTTTATACATTGGATATCGGAGTGTAATTAAAACTCTCATTTCTCAGAACAATACAATCCTCACTTGAAATCTTTCATTCTAGAATTTTCTTACTTTTGAATCTTCGAACGTTCGACTTGGAAATCTTTAATTTGAAAATTTGAAAATTTGAAACTTATCGAACTTGTTCAATTTCGATATATCGCTAGCGCAAAGTTTCGATATTTCGAAATCATTACCGGTCGAACTTTCAAATTTCCGATGATTCTAACTGCTTTCGTTTACACTCATCTTTCGTACCACAATAGTGCTACTTAATCTCCAAACATCAACATAAATAATATAACAATTCCTATTCATGTTTCAAAAGGTGTAACAATGTAACAACCTCTGCTTTGAACGACATTAGAGGATCTATTTACAATGTTCATAAATTATTATCCGATCTACGATTATTATAAAAGATAACCTACCTCTGATCTATGATTAACAGCAATTAATATGAAATAAACTAAACTGAACTGGTGAAAGTAACTTATACAATAAAGGTTACAACAGTAAGTAACAATTGTCACTGTGAATTGCGTTCAATCTATGGTGAAACTAAACAGAAATTGCTTCATTTCTCCTGCTCACCAACTTAAAAAAGTATAACGAATTACTACAAAAGAAGAAAAAACTGGTACCTAGCAAAAAAGGAACGGTGTAGTATAATCGCAACAGGGACGCGCAGATTCGCTGATCGTTCGACAGAAAGGGAACATTACTTTTTATCGAATTTCACGTTCTAATGACATAAATTTCGTAAATAGATATTTTATACGATATGATATATGAAAAAAAAGAATATGCCTTGATTTCAATCACGAATCTGCCGACGCTTCGTGATAATTAACGTCACCGACACGCAATTCCGGTTAATATCGTCCTTCGACCAAATGAATTTGTTCATTCAGTCCCGGATTTTCCCTTTTCTATGATATTTATCACTCGACGTATTCATTTCCCGCGAAAATTCACAGGAAAACCACAAGTATAATAAAAAACGCGCCATAAGCTACTGTGACGTCACATCGATCCAATCGATATTTCGATACCGATCGAGATTGAAGAGTTTTCCCGTTTGAAATTCGCGAGAATCGGTTTGAAAAATAATTTTCAAATACATTTTCTTTTGTAAATAATATGAAAATTAACGCGCGTCTGTTAATGAAATATGAAAGAGATGAATTATCACCGATTGAACGTTTACTTTTTTAAACGGCCGTTTATACGGAAAAGTATTAACAATATTTACATTTCAGAAATCCTATTTTCACACGTGCAAAACAATTCGATACATTTCCTTGCGAGGTGTCGATAAAACAAGCGGTAAATATTTGAAAGTTTACCTTACTTCCTTGCGGACATGTTTTCGAATTAACAGTTGAACGCAATTTTAAAATCCAACGGCTTAAAACTCTTGGGTAATCGAACAAGTATAATCAATTAAATCAGTTGTTATCGATAAGGGTTAAAAATTCGCATAATTAACCAGTCCAATTAACAACCACCTTGTTACATATTTATATACAAATGAGAATAATAGAAGAAATAATAAAATAGAATGTAACTCACCGTGCTCGAGGTAAATCCTAAATTATCGTGCGACATCCTGACGGATCACTTCTGTACACAAAAATTCACCTGGAAGTGGCGTCGAATGAATATAAAATGGGGAAATATTGAAATAAAAGAAATGATAGTCACGACGCAAGCACGAAATCAAGGTTAAGGTAAATTGAGAACGCTAAGTAGCGAAAGATGCGAAAAAGGACAATCGGTTTCAAGTTTGTTATGGTACTCAAGGCATTATATTGTGTTGCGACAGGTACGACCGCCGCAACTCGACTGATCAGGGTTCGCGCCAAGTATTATTTATATAGCTTCATAGCACGCACACGACACACCGTATACTCTTGCCATTTCGTTTGCTGGTCACTCACGGCATGATTCGGACGCGACAATGCGGCTCGACTACCTTACAAACTATTCCACGTTGGAATCTAAGTGAGACGAGCCGGTTTACCTTACAAGCACTTTACCTTTCGTAATTTTTAATGTTTTTTTTTTTTTTTTTTCAAATATCTTATGATACTTGATTCATTCCCGCCAATTTTACCTTCTCCTTTCATTACAAACTTTGCGCGCAACTACTGCTAGCTTATTTACCGACGAACCTACTTACTTTGCTTTTCCTTTCGATCTTTCGAGATTCTGCTGTAGTTTTTCATTTTGAAAATTTGAAAATTAAAAATTCTTTCGAATCTCGAAGTCTGAAACGGCCAAACTGGAAATAAGCGATGATTCTTAAATGTTCAAAATTAAAAATTCTTTCGAATCTCAAAATCTGAAATGTTCAAACTGGAAACATTTATAAGTAACAAATAATCCAGGTGTATTTATACGATATCACCAAATAAAATTATTAAATAATTAATTTGTAAATGAAGAGGATTGTTGACGTAGATTGTCTAAGAACAATAACTTTATCACGCGATAAAGATGATAAATATCTCTTGAAGTCGTTTTAAAGTACCTATGAATATGTAGACAAAACTACTTGTGAATTTAGGAAAATTTATTCATCACTGCAATGACAAATAATTGTGGATTATAATAATTAATAAAATGCAAAATAGTGAAAAAAGAAGGTAGAAGTTGCTAGATCCGGGTATTCGTTTCCTTTAAAATAATCGCTAAGGTTCTAGCAAAATTCATGCGGCATATTTTTCTCTTCAATTTTCTATGAAATTATTCTTTTAATACAAAGCATTTCAAATACAAGCCCATTTCTTAAGAATCACATTTTGAAAGTAAGTGAGAAAAATGTGAAGAATTTGTTCATTGTAATTCGAATTTGCAATATAAGATTGTTCGCCCATCTTTCTGATAATAATTTGAAGCAACTGAAAAAGCAAAATTTGCGTCCAAAATTATCAATGGCACGATAAAGGTATTTTTTTTCTTTCTTACTTTTTATCTTTTGCATTGTCATTGCATTGTATATTTGAAAAATAAAAAGTCCACCTTACTTTATATTATTATTCAATTGGTAAATTTAGTTTTCTTAAGATATTACAATACCGCGTGCGGATCTCCATCTTATTTTCTTATCTTCGTTCATTTTCGTCCTTTCAGTGTCCTCTTCTGCGTGTTTATCCTCTACCTTTCAATCCGACGTCATATTTCACCTCCCGCTCGATTCTTAGAATTTATTTGCATATTTACGTGATTACAATTACTTTCTAAGGTATAACAATTTTCCTGCATCCTTCATTACTTTTTCCCTATCTTCAATTTTATTCATATCCTGCTACACTTCATTTTGATTTTAAAAGCAACAGTGTTTTCTCTTTAAAGACCTATTTACCTCTTATTTAGCACTAGCAAAAGAATTTTTATGTTTGAAATATTTATTGGCGCCAAATTGCTATGTTTAAAAAATATTTACTTTTACCATATTCATTCTCAAGACTTTAACTTATTTGCGCTCTAAATTATTACTGTTCTATAATTAAACTGCCTTTTCGGTCCCACAGTTCGTATTCCTACCCAAAATACTAGAATAATTTCATTTTTAGAATCATACAGACTAAAATGACGCTAACAGATAATGAGTGCAATAAACTAAAAATATTGTGCAATTGTTATTTCTGTCCGCTATTTATAGCAAACAATTGCTTGACAAATTTGTATTTTAAAGAAACCGCCATAAATTCAACATTTTTAAAGTTTGATGCCGGCGTTATCTATACAAAAACAGTGGAAACTACTCGACTGAACTCCGAATTCCGCATCGGTAAAACAGGATATGGTTGATCGAAAATTAAGCTGAACAGAAACTGATTTAAGCGCCACCTGAATTATTGCATCCAACTAACGGCATGCTATACTACGTTACCTTTTGCAAATACCTAAATGACACATGTATGCTGACGTTCAGTCGCCGGTGCTGGGAGGATTGCAGGTTTCAGGTGCTTTTAAATTAAAATATAATTAACACCATAATTTCGATAACAATTGAAATGGAAAATGCCAAGAACAGAAAACATAGTTACCATTGCAACCTCAGAGCTATTTAATAAAAGAAACGAGAATACGAATCCTAATTAGTCACATAATAAAAAAAGTAATTAATTTCAAAGTTATATTCATCAGCAATAATGATCAATCAAAAAGTTGACTCGAAAAAATTTATGTAACTACTTTATATTCGCGAATCGTAGCGTTCAGCTCATATTCCACATTTAAAAACATTTAAGAGCATTTATATATTTCAAAAATATCTATTGGAATATGTGTAATTGAAATGATATTAAAACGCGGAGTACAAGAAGTCCTAGCCTGAACTAAATGAAATAAAACACAATAAAAATGTTACTACTCATGAGTATGTATAATCATACCCATGGTCACTGTGCTAGCCTACCTCGTATACAACCAGTAACCCGTGTCGATTCGGACCATTCGTCCTACGACATGATTGGGCACCGGAGGAACCATAAAACATGCGACTCACCGTTCGCAGATATACTCTTCTTCCGACAGTCAACAACTAGGTAGGAGGATGCACCCCAGATAGGAGGTTGCCTTACAGGAGAAGATGGAAGCCATCAGGAATGTCCAGGAACTCGCCAAAGTTCAAAAATTCATCTGTAACAAAAAAAGAGGAATTACGGTTAATTTTGAAAATTATCAATTCTTATTGTAATAAAATTATATATAAATTTGGATTTTATCAAATATTATCAATGAAAAATAACTCTCAATTATCAAGTGTTGAAATTGTAAATTATTCTACTTGAAATAAAATTAATTTAATACAGTAATAAGATACTTACACTCTTTCCTTATGGAGCAACGCCCAAGACTCCTCTTCAGTGTTGCCGTGACTCTAATACCGGATATAGCGAGCAATAAAAAAAAAAAATTAAAAATAAAAATAAAGATATAAAGTACTAGAAACACGACCGTGAATAATTTCCGGCGAACAATTATAGACTCTACTTTCGCGATGGAAAAAGAAAAATCAGAGCCGCGATGCTCTAGAAAACATTTTATAATATAATACGCAGCAAACACTGACTCTACTTTCGCGTGATTCCTAATCATACAAACGCAACTCTATTCAGGGCCAGTTCGCCCTTGCAAAAATCAAAACATTGGAAGTATGTTCGTACAAACACTGACTCTACCGACCGCATTGCGCGCGGCCACAACAATTCCTGAAAGAAAAACTTAGTGAGCAGGGATGGGCTGGGTGAAAATATACAAAACAACATTCTTCTTATTGAGCTTTCGTAGCGGAAATACTGTTATTAATGGCTTGTAAATGAAAATATCTATGTTCGTGAAATATATTCGACGAGCACAAATATTGTTAAAGCTGAATATTGATCCTAGATTGAAATGAAATGTTTTAAATAATTGTTGATAATTATTTCAATGAATATTACATCGATAGAAAATCATTTTGTAATAAAGATAATAGACTATTGTATTAAAGCAGAGGATTTTTGTTGTTAAGATTGTAAGCATCCTACAAATTGTTGGAAATTTTATTACGGCATGATTTATAAATTATCTAATTCTTTTCAATAAGCAAAATCCAATAATTAATCATGCTTAAACAGCATATGATTTAAAAACGTGATTCTATTTTAATTAAAAGTTGCATCGAAAACTGGATATTATAATATAATTACTACGATTTAACAAAAATAGATTGTTTAAAATAATTAATAATTGCAGAAGAGAATTAATCATTTACAGTAGTATACGAATTATTTCAATTTTGTTCTAGTTTAAAACAAATGTATTAAAATACTGGACGAAATTATTCAATAAAATGAAAAATTAATTATTCTATTTCTATGAATTGGTTAAAGAAAAAAAATGTCTCTAATCTTTTCTTTCTTGATTTTGGTAGCAAGTAATTATCAAAAATGCTTACAATTAACGACTCAATAAAAGATAAGTAATAATAAATGTTAATAATTGATTAGAATAAATTAAAACACTAAATTCTTACGAAATTCTATTTCAAACCCATATCATGGCGTCCTTTCAATATCCATCAAATATCTGTAACAAAAAAGAAATACGAATTTATGTACATAAAATTTAATCAACAATAATAAACGATCGAACTATAATTTATGCAAAATATTTTAATAGATACAATGCTCACTTATTACTTATACGGAAGGATGCTCTCAACACGTCTTCTCACTTCGACGTTCGCGAGAGAAATGGCGAGACCTTCCTTCCCGACGAAGACCGGTCGGCACCGCTTCGGTATTATTCGGTAATGCTCGTCCCCAGCCGAACCGAAGCCGGTAGACGAACAGATCTCATAATATTACGATGCTCAAGAGAGAACGTTATTAAATATCAAACAGTAAATTGTGTGAAAGAATATTAAAAACGTTCAATATTGGTTAGGAAATTAACGATATAAAAGGGAAAGTAATTCAAATTCTGCTGTTCCAACCTCATTGTATAATCGCGGCAAGAGCACAAATTTTCAACTCTTGTAGTTTTGAAGAAAATGCCGAATTAATGTCAAAGATTAAGAATCTAGACTTCTCTTTGATGGTTTTTTCTGTTTTTTGTACTTTTAACACCCGATCGGCAATTTAATTTAATATTTGAAGATAATTTAATCTTACCTGTTGCAGACACGTGAAAGACGGACGAAGCTTGAGAGAGGACTGATGCACTGCGCCACAAATCGACGCACTCGCTCACACGACGCGTCTGATTGGTCGAAATGAGAGGACGCCAACATGGGACGACCAATCACATCCATTGGTAGAAGTTTCGAAACTATAATGCTAATCGTAATGGAATCGTTCATATAATAAATATCAGCGAAAAAATCGAATAATGTACTTTTTTTAGCAACACCCGTCTTGTATTATATTTTATATTATTATAATTATGTAATAAATAAAGGGGAATACTACTTTAATAACACTTTCCTATGGCGTGATTTTGATACGAAATATTATTTCAGATATAAATTTTGACACTTATGTGCAATGTACGCATAAGCGAAATGTTAATATATACAAAAATTATAATCAATCGATTCGGTCGACCGCAGAAAACGAACAAGCTGCGCCCTACAGAAAAAACGAGGAACTAAATTTGTGGTCTGTTTTACCTTTTTGACGTCTTTCGCGAGTGAAAAATCAACGAAATCGTAGAACACACTATTTTTCTAAACGAAAGCTTGTACACCATCCCCTGAGTGCTCGTTTTGCTCTATCCGATCCAAAGAATGGCGCGCTGGTCTCTATTTGGACATTCGATTCACAAAAATGTTTATATTACGAATACATTAATGCAGATGAGTCGGATCCGCCATTTTCTTGACCGTGGACAGACAGCAATTTCAATATTTTGTAACTTTTTGACGATTTGGGTAAAATATGGACTAGCGCGCCATTCTTTAGGGTCTCCTGAACACGTCCCTCAAATTTCTTTGCAATCTGTTTAGCAGGAACGAAAAATGGTGTGTTCTACGTTCTACGGATTTTTCTAGGGACTGTCGGTAAAGTTTTCAACACTAGGAGATTAAAGAAATGTATCAAGATAATACAGACACTGATACACTGCATGAATTATTCATTTAACACCTTAGAAATTATTCTTTATAAAATGATTTATTAAAATCTGTTCTAAAATGTTTCAAAACAGTATTTTGCAATGAATACATTGGTAATGTAAAAATGCTTCATATTAGAGTACCATGTTCCTTATTGTATTAAAATAATTCCGAATTACTCACAATTAAAGCAGCTTCTCCCATTTTCTTTCCAATATAGCATATCATAGTAAATTTTATTGTTACTTTATATCATTGAACGCGATAAAATTGAATTTTAGACACAACTGTGTTAAAAGGCTTTTACACGTAGTATAAAATATGAAGATGTTAATATTTGCAATATATTTTACAATTTAAATTCCAAGTCCAGAGATTTTACAATAAATGCTAATATATCGGTACTTTCCTCAATCTGAAATAATAAATATTTTTATATGGAAGAAAATAAAATGAAGTTCCTAATACTAACCACTTTCATAGTTGGTTTTCCACCACCATGCCCTGCTTTAGTTTCTATTTTAATAAGTAAAGGATTCGTTTGCTGGGGTAATTTTCCAAGTGTATGTTGCAGAGTTGCAATCAGTTTAAGACTATGTAATGGCACTACGCGATCATCATGATCTGCAGTCAATAATAATGTTGCTGGATATTGTCCATTTTCTGGAACTCTCACATTATGCAAGGGAGAGTATTTTAGAAGGTTTTCAAAGTGTTTTGGATCATCAGAACTACCGTAATCAGATACCCAAGCGACTCCAATTGTAAACTTGTGAAAACGTAACATATCCATTACCCTGTGTATAATAAAAAGACATAAATTAAATAAATTATAATTTAAATTCGTTATTACACACGTACCCGACTTGAGCAATTGTAGCACCAAAAAGATCAGGTCTTTGATTAACACAGGCAGCAATTAATAAACCTCCATTACTTGCACCCAAGATACTTAATTTTGAAGCTGTAGTGTAACCATTCTTGATAAGATACTCGGCAGCAGCTTGGAAGTCATCAAATACATTCTGCTTATTAAAGAATCTTCCACCATTATGCCACTTTTCTCCGTACTCGCTAGAATAAATTATTAATGAATATTATTTGTAGAAAAGTATTTAATATTCATGTTTTAATCAACTCACCCGCCGCCGCGGATATTTGCCACAGCAAGTACTCCGTTCAAATGTTGAACAAAAACTAGTTTTGTAACGCTAAATGTAGGCTGAATGCTTACGTTAAATCCTCCGTAACCATATAACAGAGCCGGCATGGAACTATCCAAAACAGCATCCTGAATTGAACGTTTATTATTAACATATTTCATCTGAGGTAATGATAAATATTATATTATAAATACCTACGTGTTTCATTACAATAAACATTGGAATTCTTGTACCATCTTTACTTGTATAAAATACTTGACTAGTCTTGTATAAACTCGGGTCAAAGTTTTTTACTTTTATCTCTCGTAACACCTGCAAAAACATTTAAATATATGTACACACGTCTAATTTAAGTTATCATTACAGTTTTTGTAAAAAATACAATTAACCAACTTGTGGTTCTTCTTCATTCTGGAGATCAACTCTGTATATAATGCCAGGAATTAAAAATGACTTAAATTGATAAAATATTTCAGAATATTTCTTTTGTCCTGCAAAATTAACTATTGTGCCCACATCAAGGGGGAAAGTCCTAAGTTTTTCACCAGTTTTTAAACTGTGAAGTTGTAGAACATTCTGGAAAAAAATATGTTTCGTTGATTATTGCGTGATTTTAACTTTTAACTGCTACTGCATATTTACTTTAACATCTTCAATGTAGCAAGCTACAAATTTATCACCATCGACCGCACATGCCCAGTCTAATACATTATCAGGATGTTCTGGTAGGAGATCCATCCACTTTTCTTGTTTATAATCCAATAAATCGATAGCTATTAACTTATAGTTTGGCGCATTTTTGTTTGTCCGAAATATAGCTTTGGTACCATCATTTGTAACGTACTGTTATAAAAAAATAGTAAATAATAAAAGAGAGTATCATAAATAAGAAATGAAATATATATGTTACTGACTTCGTAATCGGCTTCAAGCTTATCAACGACCTGAATTAACTGCAACTTTTCGCTCATTTTCATATCAGGCTTTAATTCTGTGAAATAAACTAAATTATCTCTACAGTCTTTCACAGGTGTGACAATCAGCCATTTCCCACAATCGGAAACCTGAGCTCCTCTGAAAGCATATACAAGGAACACATTAAATTATATTTTATTAAATTGGATGTTTTTAGAAAATATTCAATATATAACTCTAAGTATCTGTAATCAGTGAACTTCGTTAAAACACATACATAATTGAATCACTCACATCCTCCATAAAGGTTCTTCAGGGAATTCAACTACAACAACATCTTCTGACTGTGGTGTACCAACAATATGATAGCACAGCTTTTGATCTCTATTACCTTCCGTTTCGGAACCATCAGTTTTACCTTTTTGCTCTGGATAGCAACCATAAAATATTCCACGATTGTCATGAGTCCATGTTATGGGGGAATACTTGACTTTTTCCAAAACTTCAGGATATTTCTCACCTATATACATACATTACTTAAATGGTGCATTTCGAATTCAAATATTTCTATATTAAATTACCAAAATACTGCTGACTGTACCAGTTTCTGTATTCATAAAATGAATTGTACACCAGTCAGATCCACTACTAGATAAACCATATGCATATATGCTACCATCTTCACTAAATTTACTGCTAGAAATTGCAACAGTGCCATCTTCTGATAGAGTATTTGGATCTAAAAATACTCTTGGTTCACTGTCCAATGTATCTTGTACGTATAAAACACTGGAACAAAATACAACCATGTATTAATATACGAAAAGCAAAATTAAATTTTACAATCTATTACCTTTGGTTCTGTAAGCCAGTATTTTTATAGAAATAATATTTATCTCCATATCTAGCAGGGCATGAGTATTTTGGAAAATCCCATAACTGCTTCAATCGATCATGGATATCTTGACGAGCCTTGCATGATGTTAAATATGGTTTAGTAACAGCATTTTGAGCATCAACAAAGGCTTTAGTTTGTTCAGAATCTGGATCTTCCAACCATCTATATGGATCTGGTACCTATCATAAAAAATAATGGAACTTTCATACTATTTCATTAGATCAAAGTTATACACCTGACTAATAAACCTGAATATATTCTTAGTTAACATTTAGTTGGAAAAATGATACATTGTTATTAATCTTGATGTATGGAATTCACTACTACTTATTTATGAACTAGTATAGGAATAAATATGACTGAAGAGATGGTTATCTTTTTCTTATTCTAACCTCGACACCATGATAGTTATCAACAATGGTTTCATCGCGATATGTTTCAGGATACTGTAATTTTTCCATTATTTTTTTATTCTTCTTATGTTCTTGTACTGAAGAGTCTAATACCTGGATTTGATCAAAAGAGTACAATTAATAATGGTAATAAACAATCGTATTATTTAAAAGGATCTTACTTTCACAGTAGAAAAAGCCGATGCGCGAATAAATTGCGAGTAGTTACAAACAGCGAATTCCAGAGTACTCTTATGCACACAATTTTGGATTTTGTTCAGATAAATTTTTTTTATGCTATCTACAATTGCTGATACGCCCGTAACACGCATTGTTCATATATGATACGTGAGGTATTCAAATGTTCAAATTTGAAATATTTTATTGCATCAAGATATCTTTGCTAACACTGGTATCAGCATGATAACGCTACCATACCGTTAAAAGTTGAATGCCTTTGTTTTTCATTTCATATTTAACGAGTGAAGTTAAAAATAATATTCATGTGAATTTACATAAAGTTTACTATATTATAAATAAATTCGATAACGGGCTATTTAAATGCAACTGATAATAAACACGCGTTAATTTGTGGAATATGTTTTTATCATAATTTTGAATGTATTGTTTCGATTATTACTATTTATCTCGCTCGTTACCCCGAATCAGAGAATTATTGCAAAATATTTATGTATTTTGTACATTTAAGTGTAAAGCTGAACTTCCGATTTGCTTCCGATTTTGGAAAAATGCAAGAAGAGTCAAGAAGAACTTAATTTATATAGAACCTTCTGTCTTTACAAATAAAACATGGACAAATAAAGTAAATAATAAGACATTTTCTCCCATCTAAAGGAAACCAAATTGAATTTAATGAATGGTACATTTGATTTTGTGTAATAAGTAAGTAGCGGTGGTAGTTTACCGACTACCGGAAGAACGGTAATTCGGCAAAATGCTCCCGTCAAGTAGTTTCCGCCGTTTTTGTATAGATAGCGATAGGATCGAATTGAAAAAATTTTTAGCTCATGATGGTTTTTTTAAAATACAAGTTTGTCAAATAATTATTTTAATAATTTTTCGGTCTTCTGCTGAGTTTGTGCAAACAAATTTTCTTTATTTTACCTACAATTACTATTACGCCTGTAACACGTATTATTCATATAAGAATAAATTTGAAATATTTTATTGTATCAAGGTATATTTGCTAACAGTGGTATCAGCATGATAAGTTTTTCATTTTATGTTTAACGAGTGAAGTTGAAAATATTATTCATGTGAAGTTACATAAAATTTACAATATTATAAGTAAATTCGATAACAAGGGCTATGTAAATACAAGTGATAATAAATAATAAAAGCGTTCATGGAATATGTTTTCATTAAACTTTTGAATGTATTGTTTCGATTATTACTCTCTATCTCGCTCGTTATTTAGAGAATGATTGAAAAGTATTTATGTATTTTGTACATTTGCTTCCGATTTGCTTCTGATCTTGGAAAAACTCAGGGCCAGACAGGGAGAGCTTAACTTAGAACCTTTTGTCTTTATAGATAAAATACGGACAAATAAAGTGAATAATCAGACATTTTCTCCTAATTAAAGAAAGCTTAAATTACACAAAACTAAATTAAAATTAAATACATAAACGAAAAGGTATTAAAACACAAGTATATTGAGTTTAAATGAATAGAATTAAATATAATTAATGCAGTGCTAGATAAAAAGTCACGTGACAACGAGCATGATCAGTGGTATAATATTCGTTTTGCTGAACTCACGATGAAATGATAAAAGTAATAACAAAAAATCTCTACTGAAATAGTTATAGAAACTAAATATCAACATCATAACTACAAAATTCAATAGTAATGTTAGCACATGACACGGAAGAGTACAAAGTATTCTTATCAACTGACCTTAATTACCCCACCCCCCCGAGTATGTGATATTAACTGACATGTAAATGCGACTTTTCACGAGTTTCGACTGCCTATCAGAATCGTGGAAATACAGTATCGTATGTGTTATCGACGACAGACTATAAGCGCAGACTAATTCCTATGCTACATAGATTTTAATAAGTACCATGATCCTAATAATATTTTTATTTAGTATAATTATTAATGAATACAGGTATTTAAACAATTATTCTGACTATTAGGTGCTTTAGAATTGGTCCCTAAAGCCACTTCTGAAGGATGTATTCATTATGGATAATTGTCCTTGATGGAGTATTTTTATGCAGAACGCTAATTGATAAAAATTGAAAGGAAAATTTAACGAAGGGGCATAGAAGTACATTTACGAGCCTGAAGCACTGCGGGAGGGAAAACTCATAACGCAGAGTAGGCAAAGAGAGTTGCGTTGCGCCGATATCACGCGCGGGTCAGCTGTATGTACTTTGTGCTGCGAACTCAGATAACCTTTTGCGTGGTGTTCCAAGCCCCCTCTACTTTCTCCGACCACACAGAGTTCATATAACATCAAAATCGTACGGTTTAAGTATTCATTACGAATCGTGCAGTGCGTTGGTGAATTTTGTCTTACGTCCATCAATCGTGTACGAAACGTTCTCGAGTGTCCTAACCTCAACGTCGAGCACCTACCAACCGAATCGCGGAAGCATATAATCTACCGTCCGACAGGAAGAGGTCGTTGTTACCTACGTGTCTCATTTGATCGCGGGTAATTTGAATATTTCTTTCCAATCTGTCAGCACACGGAGGAATGCAAAAGGACTGCCGAGACTGTTTAGGTATCCGATACCGTATCAACTCCCTGGATCAAACGTGGAAGTGGTTGCATCAAACGATTGCCCTTCACGACTACCTCATCTCTATAACCGCCAGTCAATCCGACTTCACGAGAAAAAGCTGCCAGTAGGACCGCTATCTGCAGACGAAAATATTAACCGTAACCAAGGCTGTGTCTGTTCATCTATTAAAACACCTGGCAAGGTTCAGTAGTTAAAAGACTGATTTCACGAATCAATACCGCATTGTGTCCAGGGAGTGCGGTTTTCATATCGGTACTGAAATACATTTCATCCTCTGACTTAAGAAATGTCGCTAATCAACAGATTCATGATCGTTGTTAAACGAGGTGCTGGATATAATAATTTACAACAGATATCTAGATATTCGACGAGTACCAACGACAAGCAAGACGACCCGAATAATTTGATAACGAAGTCAGTATTCATATCGCAATCCACGGATGTGTTCACCAATTTAGCGTTAGAAGATTGGTTCTACAGATATCATAACTTCACGAATCATCATGTGTTGCTATTATGGCGCAACGATCCTTGCATCGTAATTGGACGTCATCAGAATCCATGGATCGAGCACAATTGTCAGATAGCCGAGAAACGTGGTATAGTAGTGGCCCGACGGAACAGCGGGGGTGGTACTGTCTACCATGACACCGGTAACCTAAACCTGTCGTTTTTTACACCACGAGAACGATACAATCGAAAATACAATCTGGGCATCATTACTAGAGCTCTGTATCGTGAATGGGGTGTTAAGGCTGACATTAACAAACGCGAGGACATCGTTGTCGAAGGGGAATACAAAGTATCCTTTAATGTAATGTATAATATCACTTATTTCTCGGTTTCAATAGGATGTTCCAAAGTTAGACAGCTAAATCACTGAACGCTGTTTCCGTTTAAATTTGACCAGGAAGAAAGATGAAACAAAGTCTACAGTTCTTAACTTTTAGCACTGTTACTTTAACACTTTCGTTGCTGACTTTAAAAGATCAATGCACATTTCTTTGTTTAGTCACGTGTACAGTGATATGTACAGTCTTGTGCAACTTAGGTTTCTCTTAGTTAAAAAGAGATGTATATCCTTTATTAGCGAAGACAGGAGGCTCCTTCTGGCTCTCCTTAACTCTTCAGGCTTCTACCAAAACCAAAGACATATGATGAAAGTCCACGTTGCATCCCCAGTGTACACGCACTTGCAGCGTGTCACAGTTTCCTTTTCTTACATCTCGCGATAACAGAAATGTTAATGTCTTTAGTTTTGTACATACAAAACAACAAATATTATATTTAGCAGTACACTTTGATATTAAATTTTTTCAGATATAAAATAAATCATTATCGAGAAAAACATTGTCTGGTCGCAAGAAGATTTTTTTTTTTTTTTTTTTTTTTTTTTTTTGTTATGGCTATATCAGCTCGAGTGTAATTAATAGAATCGAGTGATTGGAACAACCTACTTATTTAAGAACGAAGCCACGCGCTTCGCGTGAAAAATTAGCTATGTTTCCTTAATTGTTTTGAAATGCAGATATCTGGTACTGCAGCAAAATTAGGACGGCCGAACGCATACCATCACTGCACACTGTTGGTTGATGTAAACAAAACGGCTTTAAGCTTAGCGCTCGAGAGAAAAGAGGTAATTTTTTTCTTCCTATTATCACATTTTGCGTATAAAGTCTGCGAGACAGTTGGCGACGCATGTACCGTAATAAATATCATTACTCGATAAAAATTGTTACAAAGAAACACAAATTGATACTGACAAAGAAATTTTTTTCCAAATTAATTTTAGATTGCTCTTGAACTTAGTAATATTTTGATAGTCAGCCAATTACCATTTGAAATTTAATAATACGAATACAATACTATTAATAATCTTCTGTTAGGTATAAAATGTACGTAGAATTGCAAGAGTCAGATTCCACAAAATGTGCATCAAGGTATTAGAATATGAAAAATGAAAAATATGTAACCTTTATGCTGTCGTTTCATGTGATACGAAAGTATCTTGAATATCACATACTTGTGTTAGGTTTATAAATATATACGTTTATTTATTACAGAATGGTATAGAAACAAATGCCACAGCGTCTACCCGTTCCCCAATAAAAAATTTAATAGACGTAAATTCCCATATACGAATGGACAAGCTGATTAACGCGGTAGGCTGGGAATTTCTTCGTACAAAGGCACTTGTTCTAGAGGACGGTGGACAGAATCTCATACAACGCCAGAAAGGCTTTCAATATATTAATCCTACCGAAGATTGGTTTCCAGGTACGTATTACTCAGACAACTAACTGATCTTTTTACAACCTTATAATCCCAAAAGGGTTAAATAAAAATGCCCTACAATTTATAATCGACGAGTGTGTTTGCAGGTCTCAATGAATTAGTGAATGAGCACAGGTCCTGGGAATGGAATTATGGCAAAACGCCTGAATTTTCGGTAACACGTGTTCTCGATGTACCTCTTCGAGACAATAAGGTTCACCGATTTACTTTGACGTTGGATATACAAGCTGGTATCATCGAAGAAATCAAAATGAGACTACCAGCCGACCTGGTATCAAATGATTTTAGTCAAGAGGCGAGCGTGATAACTAATCTACGCGGCACTAGATACGATCACGAAGTAATGGAAAATATAATATCCGCGATTGGTTGCAAGACTGTTACATTAAGTACGAGCCAAAATGAAGATAAAAGTAATATGATTGCTAAGCAATGATTAAACCCGCCAAACAATCACAATGATTGAGCTGAAAAATTGTTGTGTTCAATGTAAAAGAAAAAGTCAAGTCATCGTATAACTGGCTATGCAAATAGTTGTGTTATGTACAGCTTCTTTTTTTAAAATATAAAGACTTATTCTTGTTATTACTGTATATGCATGTAGTATATATATAAAATATGTAATTTGTAACATAGATACAAAAAAGCAAAACAAAATGTATCTTAGGCCACGTTGTATAACGTATTTTTGTATTTTTACACTGTTAACGTATGTGTATGATTTTAATAAGCTGTTGTTATTAATAAATTTTACTAATGTAGGAGGCTGTGTAGCGGAATTAATGAAAAATGAAAGCATTAACTGTATCAATGCTTTATTCTTGTTTCTACTCGGCTCAGCCGTCGTCAGGAACGCGAGGAGGCACGGAAGGCAAGGTGTCACAAATATGTATCTAACATACATATACTTATATACACATTCAGCCTCTAATGGCTGCCCATAGCCGAATTCGAGCATCGCATGCCCACATTAACGAATGTGTTTTGCTAACGATTGCTTTTATCGTCGATTAATTAACTAAATTTATTTTTGTTGCTTATCGATTGTTGGTCGATGACCCGTATCTCGTTAACTCGAGACACACGACAACAATTGTACCCGTAAATAATAATTTATATTAAACGGGGTCGCATGAAAAGTATGTACATATAGAGTAAAGGTAAAGAGAACGATAAAAAGAAAAAGTTGCAATTTTAAAGCTGAATAAATTATACAACGATGCGTGTGTGTACTTTGTCCCAGATACGCTGCAACAACAATAAGTTACCTCTATCTATATCCGGTACCATTGTTATTTAAATTGGAAGCTGTTGACGGACAACGATAAATGTTCGGCCGCAACATCACTTCCCGGTAGGGTGGTGGTGGAGTACCCGGACAGGATTCTATCAAACTGCCATCGTTACCTGTACGATTCTGTAAGTACGTATCAAACAACAATGTTAAGCTTGGTGTATGACGGGTGTATCTCCAACACGAAATCATTCCTGACAACCAAAAGTAAGAAATAAACATTCCACTTGAGAGGCCAACTATAAAGCCGATGAAAAAAAGCCAATAAGACACATGTCCACCAGAATCGGTACTGTTAGTTCGGTTTACGGTATTTTCACACGTTTTCCTGATCGATACATTCGAAACATTGTATTCAGTTGCCGAATTAGTTTTTTGAATAGTCCGATTAATAGATAAGCGAGAATTATTGTGCTTCCTCACGGTTGAAAGAATCATCTTTTCAAATTTCTTTGGACCTGTTTTATGGCCACAAACCTCTTGGAATTTCACGTTTCTGTGCCTCAGATGTTCTTGTAAATCAAGCATAAGCTTATTGCAAGACCACGGATTTCTGGAAAGTAACGTTTTTGTTTCAGATGTTTGAACTTTCACTGAAACTAACATTTACACATCATTAAATTGTCAATTCAATAAATAATGTTGCATATTAATTTTAGGAATCAGGTTTATCGTACCCTTCTAATGATAACTTCTTCAGAAGATGCAATGTCTGCACGACCGTGCTACTCATCTGAATCATCAAATTATTTGACAGATCAAGACGATGAACGTGCTTGAGTCCATTGAACGTGTCCAGAGGTAAATGACTAATCTGACACGAGTCCAAACTGAGATCCTAAATTAAAATTAATTTATCATTGTTAAACAGAATATTCTCAGCCTCTTGTAATTCCAGTAAATGATAAAATGTGAATCATTTCCATTGTTACCATTAACGAAGAGGATTGCAACTTTGGTACTTGAGAATTGAAATTGTTTTTCGATAATCTTAGCACCTGTAAGTTATTGTTCTTCACGAAAACATCGGATAAAATATAATAAAGATGGTTCATCGATAGATCTAAAACCGTTAGATCGTTCAGGCCATCGAAAGCATCCAAATCGATCTCGCTAATTGAATTACCGGAAAGATTAAGGTATTTCAATTTTGTACGTCCTGCGTTCTAAAAAAAATGTTCAGTTTACTTTATTTTTAAATGCATCTTTGTAATCGAAACATACCATCAATTCATAATTGCTTAACAATGATATCACGTTATCCGCCAAGTCCATAGCTTGCACACTGTCCGGTGCACTTGTATCTATGCTGTTAAGATGGCGACCCGTGCAAGAAGCACGCTGCAACCCGTACCAATTGTCACACACGCAAAACTGAGAACATTGCTGCTGGGAATGGGTTGAAACTACGACCCCCACGAAGATGGTCGAAACAAGCGAAACGATCAAACGAACAACGGTGTCATCGGTCATTGTGTTTCGATTTTTAGCGAGCTTTCGTTAAACCGGATACCGAGTCCAACAAAATGGAACGCCTAGCAAATTCACTTCTGATAGGGCTGTTGCGTTTTCGTGTAGCTTATGATCGCTTCGCTAACGTAATCTTATCTTACAACACACACCTGTGTGTGTATATCGTGTGTCAACGATTCAGGATACGTCATCGAATACATCTCAATATCCGATGCCTTCACCATTTTGTCCATTTTTTCCTATTTCGAACAGAACAATAGAAAAGCTTGCAAAGTAGCCTAAAAATAAAACTTGGGAAAATTATGATTCACCAGGAAGTATTTGTCCCTACCCTTTGAAAGTCTAAATGTTTCTTTCTCCTACAACAATTTCTGAAGTAAACAGGATTTCGGTTCCTTAGAGGGAACTACAATCGGGGATTAGATATTATTTGTCAGATTTTTCGTACCGATTCTTTCAAACTGACTGACACGCTTTGCGAGCAGGAACAATAGAACGTCATAAACACAGGGTGATCCTTTAGGAAACAACTTCACCGCAAACCAAACCCAATGACCGCGATAAATTTCATCGAAGGAACTGATTGTTAATAGACAATAGGAATTTCGGGTTGAATCGTTCATGCGTGAAAACAATGTATCACATATAAATACATTTTATTCAATTAAAGTAGAAAACAAAAATATAAATTAATTCAAGTCTTGTCACTGCCATGTTCAATGAACGATTACAGAAAAGTAATAAAAAGATTCTTTATACCATCCACTTAATAGTCCTTCGTGAAAAGTGTTTCCAGAAGAATTTGAAACGTGTTCAGAGTTAAGCAGATATGTTAATGTAATGAAGATGACTAAGTCTCCATTACACTGACAACAAGAACTAACAATAACAATACATATGAACGAAGCATAATCGGATTTCTTTATACGACCAACGGAATGGAGTAGCCAGTAGCCGGCGACAATTAATTAAATGTTACTCACTAGCCCTTGGCACCTCTTCGAGGGGGTAGCATTCAGTGAGCTAAACGGCACAACGTTTATTGCGCAACATCCACGGAAATAAATCTAGGATAGGCTGCTGAGAATGCGTGGACCGTTGCCTTCTATTCGGCCTTACCATCCCTCCCCGCTACTGCCCCTTCGCATCTTCCGGCCATTTTCATTGCTCGTCCTCTGCGCCGCCATGACAAGCATACGGTATGCCACTGCAACTGGCTACCTCACCTTCGTTGACACCGCTTTCGATTCACATATCGTTATAATAACAACGATTACCAGTCATGCCGGCATCTCCTTTTTGTCTCTGACCTCTTCGAAATCACTTCAAAATGGACGTGCAATCACGGTCGTGCACCGGTTTCCCGAAACCTATTACGCATCGGCTAAGAAAATGTATCTTTACTGTCACAGACTATCCACTCTACCGTGTTTCGTCACTGGCGCCCTCAGCTGACGAACTGCTAACTCAACATCAACTCTTTTTTTCATAACTAAACATCTCATTGATTGGAATTTTTCATCGCAAGAATGGAAAATACACAATGGAAACAATGTAATGGTTATTTGAAATTGTATTTACAATAATTTTTATGTAAACATGTTTCTAATGATTTCTATTTGCATTGTAAATAGTGTATGGCCAAGTTGTCAAATAATAATTAAATAAATGTAAAATTGTTATTACTTTCGGTACAGTGACAAGCTTTGGAAATAACTTCGAAGGTGAGGTGGTTTAGAGCACATTAAACACTGTGCGAAGATATTTCACTCAGCGTGTGTCGTCACCGACCTTCTCAGCTGACGTAAAATGGCCGCCTTCTACTGACAGCTGAACTACAAACATGTATTCCTCTGCTAAAACGCATTGTGCTCTCGTAAAACATATCCCCAATCTTTTTCTGCAGCCATCATTACCTATACGAATAGAAATCTTGGAAAAATGAAGAGTATTTCATTGAAAAGATGTTACAGTATGGTGTTCGGTCGGTAACAGGAATATCTTGCGATGCTAGGTTTCTTTGCATAGAGCTTTGTATCTACGTATTGGCAGACTGATCACTCGCTTGGATTTCGTCATAGCTGTTCTCAGCTGATGACAAAATGACCGTTTTGTGCATTTAACTACCAGCTGATTAGGAAAATTTCATTGGTAAACACTATAGTATGATGGAAGCTTCGAATAATATTCAAGTGTTCGTTGGATGAAGCATAGAGGATGAATTTAAGATTTCACATAGATCGTACATAATCAGAGTATTTTGCAGAAGATGCGAAGGAGGGAGGCCAGAAGGGACGCCGAGTAGAGCCATACGAAAAGAGGAGAGGGCTGAGAAAGAGGAAGGTCTTGCCGAGCGAAGTGCTTTGGTTAGGGTTCTGGTCTGCGATTTTTTCCCGTTCTTCTCGTTGTCCGGGTGGCCGGCCAATGAGAGTAAGTAGGTCAGAGCCAACGTCCAATCAGTGCTCGAGGCCGGGTCACGTGGGTTTGTTGTTATCTATCAGCTGTTTTTCCCGGACGGGCGGGCGGCCGGCCGGCGCAGTGAAAGCCGCTTGCTCGTCTGTCCTCAGTCCCTCCCGGTCGCTCAGCTGTGCGTCACATGTCGGGTATCGCGAGTCCTACTCTTGCCCGTATACAATCGAATCGTGTACCGCTTGTTCGTTCAGGCCACCGTAAAACGCCGGATTTCTCTTCACCGGCAAGCGTAATCACTTATATATTATGGTATCTACCGCTTGCATACCAACGCATTATCACAGATCAATCACGAAGTGCCTCGAACATGCGGACGGCGTGACGAACGCAGGCAACGGTGCACGCCGTTTTGTTGATACATTGAGTTCTGTGTTCAGGCCGCGAAGGCCACCGCGTCCTTTTTCATTTTAGAATCAACTGTGCGATTGATAATTTCATAGAAAACTACCGAGCACTCGGCCGTACACACGAGTTATCGTGGAACGATGACCTAAAGCGACATTGTTGCAAAACGGTGTTCGTTAAAGTAATAAAAAAAATACGAGCGACGTCAAGAAAATCAGTGCGCTCAGTTTCCGGGAGTGTTTACCGAATGTTCAGCTGATTCATAGATACAATATCGATCCGCGTCATTTGTAGCATTGTCTCCTCACAAGTTTTGAACTGTTGAGCCGCGCGTACGTTGTTCCTCACAGTGTAATCTTACTTCGCCGGCTTACGGTCACGATTCCACGCGCGTATTTTGATTAGAGAAAAAGAAAACAGGTTGCAAGACAGAAGGCAAAACGTGACAGTGCAAATGAGTTTCACGAGAGACCTATCGACCCCAGATACATTCGAGAAGAAAACAAAAAGTGCTCTGTGAAAATTCAAGTGCATCCTCGTCGAACGTTTGTCGACTCGCGAGGTGATCAACGAGAAGTCGTTTATTCATAGATACCACAAATAATGTCGACGGGCAAGAGGCTGGCAAAACGCAGCATAATCGGCACCAGAGTGTGTGCTCCCGGCGAGGACGGGAAGTATTATAGTGGCGTCATTCACGCCGTAAAAACGCCGGCGTCAGCCGCCTCCGAGTCAGGCCTCAGTATTACACCGAAGACTCGGTACTCTGTGCGCTTCGATTCCGTGCCCGGTGGACGTCCTCCGAGTCCCAGCACCGAGTACTCCGATCGCGATCTCATCGGACCTGGTTTCGGATCCGTTACCAGCGCGCGACTCGTGCCAGGCCAGAAAGTTTATCTGACGTATAACGGACGGGAAATTCACGCGGAGGTCACGCAACATCGTGAGCATCTTGACGAGGTGGAAGTAATAATCGCACCGAATAATCAAGAGGTAAGTGAACTCTATTTTTTCATAAGATAATTCGAATAGCATCTTTTTTTTTTTTTAAATTACCATTTCGAATGTAACTCATCGTGAATTTAGGCGGTACTTTTAAAGAAATAAATTAAACGTAACGAAGCCTGATACGTCATCCATACGCCCGCCGGGTCTGGTTGCATCCGAGCACCCATAGGTTAGCGCGCACGAAAAGTAGCAACTGCGTCGGCGCACGAGCGATACTCCTTTCTCGCTGGACGTATACGCCAAGTTTTCCTAAAGAGCGGGGAAACGCGTTCTGTGTCGTGCGATAACACGCCATCATCATCAGTCGTATCGATGACATGCTCGACGAATTGCAACGACGGCGTGTTTACGTAGGCCAGAGGAGGCACGAGTTGTCGAGGGGATGCCGGATACGCGAGACCGGCCGAAAGGTAAGACGACACGCCACATTGACAGCCGGCTGGCTGTTGCCGGGTGAAACGTGTGCGTGCGTGTCGTTAATCAGAAAATTTAATTTTCGTGACCCCGTTCCTCGACTGAACTATAGAGTGGTTGTCCCATATACGCGGCGCGCATGAGCGACGATAAACGCTCCCTCTGCTCTCGAACGGGATAGACAGGGATGGGGAAGGGGGCAAATGCGTTACCTTGCAACGTTGAATCTGGATACGAACGCAGCGCCGGGTACGGCTAACTAAGCGTAAGCTACGCTCCACGATCGAATCCGTTTTCATTGCCGGCGTTGATCCAGCATCGATCGAGAATATTCGAGAGAGTAAAAAGTAGTAGATTGTAGCGGGAAGAGCGAAGAAACGGACGGAGTATAATCTAGCTACGGACGGACAACAGGTTAACGAATGGGTTAACAGAAGGAAATGCCTGTCCGTGTCTTGCGGTGCATCCGCCACGGTATTAGAGTCACACGATACACGGAACGATGCCAGTCCGTCGATTTTCGACACGCCTTTCTCGAGTTACGGCCGGATAGAATCCGTGCGGGCACGTATACCACTCATCGGCTTCAGGCCTCGAGAGAACCGCGAGAGTTTTTGCAGATTCGTAGAAAAGCGTAGCAAGCGCAACGCAATAAATACCCCATAAAACGAGGGATAGCGTTATTACGGTCGGTCAGGCGTGGCAGAGAAAATATACGGAGCCTCGATACCGCTACGTGGGCGCGGTTAGATTTGTAATGAGAGGCACTGCCGGAGTGCCTGGTTGCTTGCCTATCCGTAAGCTGGGCTTTCGCATGTGTATACACATGCGGGAGAGCTTGGTTTTATGCGCGAACTGAGTATGGCAGTATGTACTTGCCAGTGCACCGGCTACCGGTGACCCCACGTGGAACGCATTAGCGCAATATCTTTTCTACCTCCGTTAGCTAGCTCAGGCGTGACCACAGTTCCATTTCGTGGAAACTTTGCTGTGCACCTCGTTCGCTTCGGGAAAAATGAACCGGATCTGGTCGAACCGAAGTGTCCGGTACCGATATTTTTTTTTTTTTCTTACGCCCGGTGAACGTTATGCTCGTTTCACGCGACTTTGTCGGGAAATCGTTGCGTGTGCCGTTTTATTAGCCCACTATTTACTATTTGTCGTTATCTAACGCCAGCGATACGTGGCTCCATGTGTTAGAAATTTGATATTACTTAAAGGGTTACGTGTATCTGAACTCTTGTTTCGAGTTATTTTCCTTGCAAACTGGTCACTTATATTTTTCTTCTATTTCATTTCACTACGAAGTATAGTTTTCAACAAACTATCCAAAACATGCTTTATCATCATTCCTTACGATAACGCTTTGCATTGGATAATTCAATACATAGTTGGTTTTGTATTATCGGCTCTCGAAACTTGTACACGGTTTCCAACTAAGACAAATTACATGAGAGTAAGATAATAGTTCATTATAAAAAAATTATCGAAGTTCGTCCTTCGTTTCAACTTCAATTCAGAAACTACTACTCGATACTAAAATGTACTTCCATTACACGCTCTGGCAAATTACTCCAAAGATCACTTTATCAAGGTAATAACAGGGTATACCATCTTACATTTTCACCTTTCTTAACATATACCACGTTTTTTCGTAATTGTGAATCGCATAATGTCATAATTAATGTATCAGTCGAATACTCTGACGCAAGTTCCTACTTTGCGGTGTTACTTGTTTATACATGGAACACACGTGGGAACATACATGGTTGACTTTTAGTGACGTCGAAGGTTACCGAAGCGTGAATCGGTAAATACCTGGACGTCGTTTATCTGTTAACGCAAGCACGCGTAAGTAGTAATTTTAAAGCTTCCGCACGTTCTGCCGGGAATCGCGAAGTTGTCTCAGGCAAACACGTTGCATATGCAGTTTCGCAATATTCGTTTTGCGATCTGACACCTCGTTGACTGATCAGCCTTCTGATAGATGTAAATCAATGTACTGTTTGACTGACAACTTCTGTCTATCTTCAGTCATTGTATTGCCCTTTATTTTTCTGAGCATTCATTTTTGTAGAAACAAAAGTTGTTGGAGTCGAGTGTAAAATTATAGCTAACCCTCGATTTATAGGGTAGATTGGTTTTATGAAAGTTCCGTGCGAGTTGAGGTCAGCGTTTAGATGGAACACGGGGGGATAGGTTTCAAGGTTTCGCGCTTAAAGCTTTACCGAACTCATAAAAATGAAGACTTCATCGCGAATTAAACACCAAGCTCGTAGACAAGTGATTTGTTCACGTTTCTTACCGATATGAAAATCAAGGTGTACGATATTTAACTTAAACTTTTTCTGAAAGATCACTGCTTGTATAGATTTCAATGCCAGCTTATCAGTTTCTCTGAAACGGCATCAATATATTTTTATCGGGTTTGCTTTATTGCGCGTTATAAAACGCGTTTCACGAAGTAAATAAAAATATATTTTACAGATATTTCCGTAAATAATGACAACGAATATCAAGTTTTAGTTATTGGCTTTCAACTTATACTGGAGGTTTATCTTAGTTCCTCGATATTAAGCTGTTACAGTTACTCAATAATTAATTACAAGCGCACTTTACTTATCTCCTTAAATGCGTCTCAATGCGGATAACACAATGAACAAGCAATTATCTTCAAGAAGAAACTATTTTATATTTAGGCAAATATGCGTTACATGGTTCTTAGAGATCATATTTTAGAATTTCTCACTTCTATTATTTCGCTTAAAAAATTACCAATAAGATTAACATCAATTTCCTTACTAGCTGCATAAGTTATGTCATTCATTAACACTACGACGATCGCTGACACCACTGTTGCGTCATATGAATTTTAGTAATTAGTGTTGCTGATGACTCATTGATGTCAATTCAGATTGAGTTATTGAATCTCTTTAAATACTTAACATAAATCGGATTTTTTAAATTCCTCAAGAAACTACCATTCTCTGGTAAAAGCTAATGATCGTAGTATTAATTAAATATTTGACAAAATTCAATTGTATCCAATTCTAACCACCTCTTATATCGTTTCACCGCAATTATTATTGTCCTTCGGTTGAAACCACTCGAGTCACTTCCAAACCAACGCGACCGGGTTTTGTTCGGTGAAACTTGAGAATCACTGATCCCGTACATTTCACTGTGACGGAAAGGTAACGCAACATTGTACGTGTAACTCCTTGTTCCACGACGGGAGTGCGTTTCGCCGTTAAGTGCGATCCGTCGACTCTATCTACGGTCACCACGGAAATATCCGACCTGCGGGGCGCATTCGAAATAATGGCCGCGTTTAACGGTGTCACTGGTCACCGGCAACGGGCGTGAGACGATTGAGTAAGAGATCTGGTGTGTGTCGGAGCGCGCGCGCGTCCGCACTCTGGTGCATGGATCCAAAGATAGACATCTCGATACCGGCTAACCTAACTGGTCCAACTATAACACATACAGAGCTGCATCCGCAACAATCGTGCGCGATGTAAACAAGCGGCGATATGCGTGTGGTGTGCTGGCTTGTCCAGTGGATGACGTAGTCACGCGGATGTTTCTTCGTTCCACGCGATCGTTAGCGCTATCTTGTTGTCGCTGACACTTCCGGTACAATACATAGGCTTATCTTCGATTCGTTGCTTTCATTTTTTTTTTTTTCGCTGACTGGCTTCGGCATACCCGGATAATCCGGCGTATGTAATTTTCTCTGTCGTTTGAAAACGCGCGGTTGGTCCAACAGCTGCTGACAGCGCGATGATATCCGACGTGTAATTCATTGCTCTAGTTGCCCGAGCCGCCGCTCAGCAGCAGGTGGCCAATCTCTTCTCGATCTCTACCTCTCCCCTTCTTTCGTCGATCGCTCTTTCGATTCGAGGCTATCAGCCAGTCTGAAGGAAATTAATTGTATAGCTGGAGCTTGATTAACTGTGCAATATCTGCATTTGATACGGGTATTATGACTGTTAGGTATCATTCATGCAGGGTATGAGGCAACATTCTTCTTTCAGCAGATTTTATTGTATATCAGTTTATATAGGCGTAAGTGATCCCAAGTGATAGAAGCGTAACGTTAACAATACACCACGTGTATGCTTGAATCTGTTCTTTTATCAAACTTCCTGTTGCATAATAACAGGGATATCCCTACTCAGTTAGCAAGAAAGATGTCAGAGATATTTTTATTCAATACGCGACGGGAATAACGTTGTATCCTCTTCTTTCACGCGCTGGTTTCCTTCGTGTACTTTTAATTTGCGTAACGCTACGCATCACCGTGCCGGCTTGAAACGACGCGCATGCTTGTCACTGTAGCATGGGCTATTTAAAATAGTATTCGAACAGGCCGGAATCTACAGTGCGTGCTCCGTTGCACAGGATTATGTCATACGTGCTTGTACCACTTTACGGGTAAATAGGTTACGCAAGATGGATCACGGATGGCCACTTTGCACAAGCATTAACTTATAGTCTCCGCGCCGGCCGGCCGGCCGGCCGGCGTCCATGTGTCTGTGCACAGTGCCGTCTACTAGTAACTAGTTGGAAACTAGAAACGATACAAGTAGAGTTTAGTAGAGCTAACCACAATTTTTCGATCTTGGCAAACTGTACACGTTGTAAATCAATGTTGCAGCTTCAAAGGAAATATTACCTTGAGACTTGAAGCAATTATCAGAATAGAAATCATGCTACTAACTGTTGAGTAGCTGATGTTAAAGAACCTTGTGCCATGAAGTTCTTTAAGAATCGGGAAGAAGAAAATAACGAGCATCGAATTCTAGTTTCGTACGAAAGAAAAGGAAAACTATAGAGTTATGTCATCATTTCTGACGAGGTAGCGATCGTTTCACCTTTCTCCTCGCGAAGTGCTGCAAGCTTGATTTCGGGTTTGGAAACAACATGGCGGCTAGTTGCGCCGACCTACCGTTGGAGGCACTGCATCCTAGCCGATCGTAAAAGTCGGTCATAGAGTTTACAATGCAACGCCTTCGCTCTAGCCAGCCTCGTGCTCTACGGTCCCTCTCTCTTTCTCCCTTTGATTCGGTTTACCGCGATTGCGCCCGTGTCGCAATCATTAGCACGCTCGAGTACAATTACCTTGGATATTGGAACAGCTCTTTGCCAGTGCAATACATATGTATCGCGTACGATCGCATACAAGGTTCCAACGAAATGGGCGCATAGTACGCGCGAGACGCGCTGACTTTTAATAAGTTGCACAGTCTGACGTGATTGCAAAATGGAACGCGCGTGTCAGTTACGATTACCCGGAATCGTTGTTCTTGAATTCCATCGGGCGAAGTAATCGTCGGGACTTCCACGACTTGCCCACGCTCTCTACCAACCATTACGCGCAGAATCGATGTTGATGCTGTCGAACACAGCGTATTGGCCGTGAACGAAATTTCATTGTCCACGTGAAAGTAAATCAGCATGCTGTTTGGAATTCGTGCCAAACTGACGTCCTTGATTCCGAATGCAACACACGAAACGTTTCGATGGACACTTTTTAATTACTCGGGGAAAGAAAGAAAAAGTAAGACGCTCGTAGTACTCGTAGCTTTCGAAATATCTCAAACAATCTATTTTTTATTTCTTCACAAAGTTGACACGAAAACTGTAAAGTCAGCTGATCTTAACATAACGCGCGTAAATTTACGCGTCGATTCTCCCACCCGACGATATCGGTCGTGAAAACGAGTTACACTGACGTAACGATACAGCACGCGTTGTAAATTATGATCGATAATGTAACCTTGCACGCGCGAAGGTAACATATGGCGGAATATGCATCGCAAAAGTCCTTTGGGACTTTCTAACAATCTATGTCAGTGATACCAAACACGGAAGGTACCGCGTGCGTAGTGCCTACCGCGACAGGCTACCGCAAAGTAACATTCATCTTAGCTACATAATCCATCACTGTAAGTCAAACTTGTTAACGACCAACCATAGGATTCGTTACAGAGACTACGATCAGATAAGCAAACAAAATGTCTTTCTTCTTTTTTTAATAAATCGATCGAATAGTCGGTATAGAAGGAGATTCCACGTTCGCTTTTCAAAGTGAAAAGAAAACAGATTTACTTATAGAACGTGGAATCCCCTATGAGACGTTGCTGGTGCCGGTAGAATGGTGAACTTAGGATGGGTCGATGGTGCTGCCCCTGGCGAGCGTATGGCCAGTATCACGAAAAATTAGCGTACGCGCGCGCCAGTGCTTAGGACACGAGGAAAAGTGGCGCGTATCTGCTGCATCGAGAGAAAAGCGAGGTCGGGCCTTTCTCAGAAAAGTAGGTCGAGAAGGTACTCGATCGTACACACGAACGCGTGCTGCGTTCCACGCGCGCGAGATTCACTGGAAAGGTATCACGTTCGTCCCGATGCGACGCATCCCATCTACTCGCACGAACACACGGAGGAATCATTGGGAAAACGAAGGAAAAGAGTTCTTTCGCGTACAGGCGTTGATTGAACCCCACCCTTCGTATCGTATTGTTACGTCGTTCTTGTTTCTTGCCTGGTTCTATGACTTTCGAACGTAGGAAACCGGCTTCCGTCTATGTGGAACGAGATAGGTGGCCTTCTGTATCATCGATTAAACGATTTTACACGGCATAACGCCGATGAAAAGAACTCGCTCGAGCAGTAGGTGGTTACGAGGGTTACGTATCAAGCATCTCATTGGATGTCGAGACTCTGATGATTTAACAAGACGGATGAATAAATTACTCCTACGAACAAGTCTCGCGAGATAGGGCGTGTTCAGTTGTTTACACGATTTACATAGAAAAAAACAATCGTTAGTTAAACGATCTGCCCAGTTATTGAATAATTGATACGCGTATCGCGATCATACATTCTTCACGACTGTTGTGAGATACACGTGTAGGTATCTACAAAGAGGTTTCGAAACACGTGGGATGGAACGATCTACCTTCGGATATCATTTTCCCTGCGATCAGAAAGATTTATCGATCGAACTATCGTATCAGCTGTTGGTGAGCCAGTTACCATGTATTTAACTATACTAATCTTCACGTATACTATGAATCACACTCGATCAACTCTAGTTCTCATAGAATGTATTTCTTCAAAACACTATACTCTATTGTAAGATTCTCTTCCACTACTCTTCCAATTCGCGCGGATGAAAAATATCAGAAGGCGGAGGGCCATGATGCGGCTATTAATGTAGAGGGGATGGGAGAATGAAAACAAACTTTCGCTGCGTAGAACGAGAAGCCGGAGCGTGTTCGAGTTCCCGCGGCGCTGGTTAAGGCGCGTGTAAAGAGACGCAACGGAGGAGGCAGAATCGTAGGAGGACAGAACGGTGCGTGGGGCAGGGAGATGGGTTTAAAAGGGGGCCAGGAGTGGGGCTAAAGGCGGCCACATACACTCTCCGTAACAGAACAGAGAGAAGCGTGTGCCAGCGTACATTTTACGCAACGTCGCCTGTGATATAACGAACCCGGCTCGTATAGAGCACGACGATAACGCGACTATTTGCTCGTAGATCACGCACATGCGTCGAGAAGGTATGCGCGAAACAGCAGGGATCAGCATGGCGCGTCGTCGTGGTTTACCTGGTTTCGCTGGACCTAGCTGAACGCAATGACCTAAATTGTATCGCAAAGCAGGTCATAGCCTAGATACCGGCGTGGGCCGGGCCGGGCCGGGTCGAGTCGAGCCGGCCTTTTCCCGCCCGCCGACAATCGGCAAACGTAGCGTAGTATCTCACTCGTGCCGCGAGCGGCAGCCCAGATTTTCACTTTCGCGCGGGTGAACGTTGACACTCTCGCCTTTCGATAAAGGCCGCAAACTGGATCGAGAACTCTCTTATGCATACATCTACAGAGTGTACTAAAAGTAACGTTCATGACTTTCAACTACTATTAGCAGTTAAAGGTTTAAGACTCTCAAAGTAAACAATTTTTGTAAAAATTTCCAAAATATGTACTTAATTATTAGATGATCTTTTTTCTGGCATACAATATTGTAGCCTTAAGTAACTTGACGATGAAGTATTCTTGTCCGCAAGAAACCCTGCAGTCATTGACCTAGAGAAATATCGGGTGTCGATACAAAAGGCCGTAAAGTAAACGGACAGCGATATCAGAAGTTGAAACATAGGGTGATCCTATGTTTTCCTCCTTAGGTCTATGACCACACTGTTCCTTGCGGATGGGGTCATGACCATTATCTTTTGAACACTCTGCATACGTGCACGTGTGCAGGTTCTCTCGTCACTTGGAGGAGCAACGATTCGTAGCAGCATACTCGATAAATGAGTAAGCCCTGTTTAGACGATAAACTTTCTTTGTTTGATGCCTTCGAAGGATGGTTTCAAGTGGTCGAAGATCGCGGCCAGTTGTTGCGTACTCGTTTCATACGATCTCACCAATGTTTTGTAGCGTTTAAGTGGATACAGGTTTTGCTTGGAGGAAGCTTGAACGGAAATTGAGGCGAGAGGATTCATAGACTTTTATTTTGTTAGTGAAGAGAGTAAAGTCGTTATACCGTTTCAAAATTTCTAAAGAAAAATAGTACGAAATCCTCATTATCTGAAAATCCTTACAAGAAAGGATAATATTTATCTCCATTAAGTATGTCGTAAGTTTGCAGTTCGTAGTAAATCCTTAAACAAGGTAATTACTTTAGTGGGACTCGTAAAGAAGGAACAATTTAGCGTGGACTTTCCAAATTAGTGTTTCCATAATGGGCACGGTGATTTGGGGGAAAACCTCGGCGATCATTACCGCTCAGAGGCCATTATAAACCGTGTCATGGAGCGATTCAGGAGATACACCAACGGAACACTTTTCTTCGTTTGCTTTTCCACGTGGACGCCATTGCACCATGACTGCACGGATTACCGTTATCGCCGTTGCGTGACCTGCTTTTTGGTACATACCTTCCTTTAACGAGGAAAGGAGAAGGGGTCAGTAAAAGAGAAGACAAACGGAAATACCACGGGCAATACGAGCTATAATTATTGAATTCTTCAGTCTTGCAATTCCTGAGAACCACAGGAAATCCAAATTAGCTTCAAGAAGCGATTAGCCTTTCATTCTCGTTGCTTTTTCACGCATTTGGCAACGAAACAGATACGCTGCATCGTTTCTGGTGAATCACCTTGTACACTGCGTCTCATCGAGCCGGTGTTTTTCGAGTTTACACGCTTGATCGTGACATACTTGATAAATTTAAGGCCGCCCGCAGTCCTTCGTTTCCAGCCTCGTGAAATTTTAACAATAGCCATGTCGTCGATTTCCATCACGACCGACCGTGACGTATGCCCGCACAATGACGCACAAAGAGTAGGAAGAGCCGATGACAAAAGCGTTGAGGCCACAGACCGAGCGAGAAATTACTGACTGCGAGTCATTCGTGGCTGCCAGCATTTTAACGTCACGTTCGAAATAGACCGCTTGTGAAATGATACGAGAAATGAATCTTTCGCAAGATCGATCTCAGATCCCTGGTAAATTTACCATTTCGACGTATATCATTTTCGTTAACGTACACGAGACTGCGCGTTTATTATAAGATGGTTTTGAAGAGCGAAAATTTCTTTTTCCAATTATATCTCGGTCGTCTATAGTTATCATCAGTTACATTGCATAAATCTCACAGGATACATAGGACGCCTCATTACTTGTAGTGAATGGACACCGTAGGACACGGGAGAATTATCGCAGGGCATAGTATCAACAATAAATGATAATAATATATAATGTGTTTCGCTGATTGGACACACTAAGATATCTGAAACGCGATAATGGCGTGTCTCGCGGTAATTGACAGAAATTACAGAACGCGGCTTCCAAGTTGTTCGCGTCTAAAGGGTTAATGCTGTTCAGCCGCGAGTTCTCGTCGGTTTCTCGCGAACACTTGGCCAAGTTTTTTCTCACTCGGACTGATTCATTTCGCGTCCCACTTACGACGATCCATCCAGCGGCATTTACCCCGCTGAACTTCGCCAGGGACAATGAAACACGCGGCTCGCTGTTCGGCCGAAGAGGAGAGCCGGTTTTTGCGCTCACGCCGCGACATTATCAGCCAGCTGCTAATCGCTAGCTAGCTCGCGTTCGTTCTTTATTCAGTGTCGTAAGTGTTGTCGGGGATAGCGTTACGAACCCGACTAGAAGGGAATAAGGGGGGAAGTTGTTGACGGTGTTGAACAATGACGTCACCGGTAGTAGCTCGACACAGTGACACCGATCGCCGGTTCTACCAGGAGAAACAATCAGGCCGGCAACAGCTGAACGATTCCTTCGGCTGCTGCTGCTGTTAGCATTGCTTGTCACGATTGTCGTCACTCGTGTTGAACGAGGCTCTGATAGCGTCGCGGATGAGACTGGAAGGGAAAAATATTTTCTTGCCGATAGCACGAATATCGAGCCCCTGAACAGATAACTTTCTTTGTTTTAATCCTTGAGCCAACGTGTGGATGAATATTTTGTATATTTAATGCTCTTGCAGCAATAACAAATGCTACCATTCAGGTTTCTTTCGCATTTAGCACCTGTGGTTACTTTGATCTTGTGTGTTGGTCTCTGTTTCATGTGGATAAAGTATCCTTAATTACTCTGTCTTTCTCTTACCTTAAACCTTTCATCCATTCCCAAGATTCACTCGGTCACGTTCACTCCCAAACCATCATCTTTAGTCGCACGGTCCTAATCGCTTGGCTCAAATACTTTTCATTCACGCCTCAGAGTTTCGAACTTTGACGCATATCTCTATGACTCAAATATTCGTCATATCAAACAAAACTATGTAGATTAAAATCTATGTAAATGTCCGAGAGTTAGGTTCGTCCGCGACCCTACAGAAAGGTCAGGTCAAGAATTTGGGCGACGAAATTATTCGGGGTCACTCGTAGATTGAAGTGAACGAGACAAAGAACCTCCATGCTGTCTATAGTTAGTAAAAATGTGTTGTTTGTTAATATTTTTACACTGATAACGAGTGTTCCCCTTTGGTTTTCGACGTCTCGCAATAATCTCGTCGCCCGATACGATCTCATAGATCATTGTTTTCGCTCTTCCCGTCTAAATCCATCTATCAAGGCCGCTTTTTGTACTAAATCTTATCTGTGCGACAGGTAATCAGCTCGAATGCGTCGCGAGTCTGTATATTTTTTTCGCAACCCGTCTTCTTATCAGCCGGTCAACTGATACTCGTAACTTTTGTTTATCATGGAATTTTTCGTCTCCGCCCTTTACAAGCAAAATATAACCCTTCACTGTGTTTTCTTGCGCTCAAATTTGTACTTTTCCCTCATTTTGTGTTCCATGATACAACCACAATCGTCTAAAAGAATGACCAATTTTCTGTTAGCTTTTCTAGAGAATACAGGGTCCAACTGAGAACCAATAACAGTCACTTCGCAAACTGTCTTATTCATCGTGACTGTTTAATTAATCACTAAGGGCTGAGGGTGTTTTTTCTTCGTTAAATTTGTTCTTTGAATTGCAATAAATTTTCTCTATTCGATTTGATGCAGATCAGACTCGCTTTTGTTTGTTCATATAGGATTGCATCAAATCACTTGATCGATTAGCTCGATATAAACCTGAATATACGTTTCCGGTGGTGTAAACAGAAACAACTTAGTCGATTTGTCTCCATCGATCGTCGATTTACAAGATAAAGAGGTCGATTAAGTAGCATTTATACTTGGAAATGAAAATGATGTGGACTTCATACTGTTCAGCTTTTTTATGAAATTAATTAGATATCTGAATCGTTCTACACGAAATCGAAAGCATTCGAACGACAAAGAGGAAGATAAAAAATAAAAAAATATCCACGGTAGCGGATGAAATCCGTAGTTCGTGTTTGAACAAAAGCCACTGGTGTTGTACTCGATAGACGAGGGCAGTTTCATGAATAAACCATACGGCTGTGTGACGTTTATGCTCGCTCGACAAAAGCTTCTGAAACTCAATTCGAAGAGCAGGGTCTCTGTCGCAAGACACCTCGAACGTCGCGCGACGAGTTTAACTACGCTGACTAAGATTTCGACAAGACTAAATTTGACCCGGGTCATAGTCCTGAATTCCCGCGGTGTCAGAACTCGATCGCTTACTTGCCACTTATTGATAAGCAGAATCGAGGGAAATACAATTGATTGAAAATCAAGACAAAGTCTAAAGCATGTGCATGATGAGCTTTTTCCCATGAAGCATCATGTGCATCATCAGCTATTTGTTTGTTTCTGCTATCTAGCACTTCCTTGATCTCGCAGTAAACAAAAATTATCTCCGTGAACTTTGCATCATGACCTTCTCTCTTGTTCAGCAATCGCTGTTTACTTATATGAATTGATTTGGAGTTTGAAAAAGTTCAACAATTAACATGTTACATTGAATTTGAAGCTTATGGTATGTGCATTGAGTCCAGACAAAAACTAAATTTAAGTAGGATCACTTCGTGGTGATTATGATCGTAGCTACAGAATTGAATTCAAGTACTACCACTTGAATGTCAAAAGTCACTAGCTAAATGTCTACATTAATGCCCGGCAACATTTACCGCAAGACCTGTTACTAGACCG
The DNA here is from genome assembly GCF_907164935.1 of Osmia bicornis bicornis. NCBI lineage: Eukaryota > Metazoa > Arthropoda > Insecta > Hymenoptera > Megachilidae > Osmia > Osmia bicornis. The sequence continues at coordinate 7,802,963 of NC_060227.1, forward strand.
TAGTACTACGTTCATCCGTTACGAAAGGCCCGTATAGTTACGCAAGTTCGCGAACAAGCGCAATCAGTTCCAGTAAAACGAGCTGCACCTTGGATCGCGCGAATCATCATCGAGAGCTTATCTAAAGGGGGCACATGGAATCGTGTTCATCTCCTTCTGTTTTATGTCTATCGAGCTGACACGCGCGTGGCTTAGCGGATTTCTTTGTTTCAAACAAGATCTATTCCCGATCCCCGTCATCGACCGTTATTGGCCGGCAGCCGATGCTAATGGCGCAACTGCGTAATCGCGTTTCCACGTGCAGACTGCACCTGAACGTGAGTAACGAGCGCGTCTGCTAGGAAACTAGGCATATAGGAATCTAGGAACAACCGGCTGTGCTCCACGATCACGAGAAAGGACAAAGCTTGACTGAACGAGCCCAGCCAAGCGATTCGATTCGACCCAGTCGACAAGAATGTAATATTTCATGTGGTTAACGTGCTGACTACCATGGTAGAGATAGTTATAACTATTATGGCACAAGATAACCTGGGTTCTTCAAAATATGAAGAATTAATTTTCTGATATATTACCCTGATTTGCTATCTCGATGTATCACTGTAACTTTAGTTGTATAGTAGAACTGGCACCATTGGTTTGATCAAAGAAGCCTCAATTTTAATTTTTTGCAAAAACCTCAAAGCTATCCATTGCAATAAGCTTTTTTATAAGTCTACATCGAAGGCTCATGGTTTCTCATTGTATTCCTTATCTTGAAAGATAAAGGTCAAAACAAAGGATGTTCAACATCCTCGATTACAGAACAATCAGTTCTTTTTTTCCAAACATCATGCTCTGAATGATCTTTCATTAAAACGAAAGCCTTTAAGAATGTTTATCATTCTTATTCCGTAATTAATCAAAATGAATACAAGTAATAAAATCATCATCTTTTTTCTTCGATTACGTTATCTTTCTAGAAACTTACAATCGTCTCCCAACGAAAATTGCAGAATCGGCTAAGGAATACAATAAAACTGAAGAAACGTACCCACGTTTTTATCGCGTTGAATTATTAACGAATGACACATTGATAGAATACAATGAAAAATGGATATGCAGTTTCCAAACGGAGCGTGAGTTATCTTATGGAAAAGGAGCTGTCATTGGAGACAAGGTACGAGCGTGTTGAAGGATGAACTGAATCATCAGCTCGGTAATTTTTTTCGCGACCGCCATAACGGAGGTCGTGTTTGAGCCTCACTTTCGATTCGCAACTATTAACACCTTGAACAATGAATGATACATACGCTAGACTAGACTAGGATGTGTTTCGTGTTCAGAATCGAGGTGGGGTTATAAAGAGTTAATGTGCCTATGTCACAGGTCCAAAATTTACATTCATGCTAGAAATCAGACTGCAAAAAGAATCTCATCGCGTCACCGTGCAAAAAAGGCATGCGTCCGAGACGCAAAAATAACCCGAGAGCCTTCCTCGTATGATGTAACCCTTGTTTTTCTAATGCCTCTCCATATAATTCATCATAATGATTTGCTTCTGTGATGCAAATGCTTATCGATAGATCGGCGAACGAGTCTCGATCCTGTTTCTCTAATGTTCGTTATTTTTCTTAAGTCATTCTTTGCATAAACGTTTTGATATTATCGAATGGAATCAGAGTTCGTTGAAAATATTGAATTCCTAATTTGTTGATGCATTCTCCGTCATTCTTTTCTTTTTCATAAAATAAATGAAATTCTTTGAAAGTGGAGAACGTTTAAAATAAAATTGAGGATCGAACCTGTTGCGCCGATGATGTATCAATCCTTCAAGACGTAATTCAAGAAAATGATGTTGATTACGATTGACGTCAGATGGAACAAACTATCCCCAAGCTTTCGACGGAAGTTCTTTGAAGGTGTTTCGACGCAAACGTGAACTGACGTCACGGATAAATTATCTGTCAGGCATTCCCGGATCTTGTGAAACGTATTCAGACACGGGGATAACGCGGTGCTCCAATTTTCGACTGACTCACCCGACATATTGGTCAAACCCCGCTGAGTATTTTGCAAGGGATACAGTTTTATAAACGTGATGATTATCTCTGCGAATGGTTTAATGTCTTCAGTTAGTCATTCCCTGAGAGTACATATCTTCTGATAATGAATGATGGTCTGGATTAGTCATTCCATGGGTGACAAAATTTCTCGGGGTTTCATTTAGGAAATAATATGACATTCACCGAGGTTTTGATTGGCACGTTGTTTGCTCTTGGATGATAAGTGAATTTCCGAGAAACCGTATCATCATTCATGGTATATTATAGGTTTTTACACCGATCGTTATGCTAAATCCTATTCACCGAAATAATGCGAAGGTTAGCATTTCAGGGTTAAGCTTGACGCAAAATGACACATAACTAACAGGATTTAGAGGGAATCTCATTGAGCTTCAGCTCGTTCTTCGAGGACGCAAGACAATGTTGCTTCTCCCCCTTTCATATTCTTATTCCTCCATTGAATTTTCATTTTTCACCGCGTTCAGATAGACTTTTATCGTTCAGATGCTAGTTAACGGAACTCGGGTAGGAACTGGCGTACGAGCTACTTTTTAACCGTAAACAGTGAAATGTGCGTTAAGTAGCTTGGTGCTAAGCTGGCCCTCGAGTGAATTTTACGTGTCCCGTTATACGGACCGAATCCTGGCGCATTCTTCGATCGAGGTCATGGCTCTGCGAACGTGGCCAGTATCTCGTAGCTGTTCCTCGTTTATTCCATAACTCTGATCGACCGAATCGATGAATGGAACTGGCACATCTAAACGTTGGGTCTGTCTGTGCTGAAACTTTACACGTCGTGTTGCTGTATGCGAGTTACTCGCTGCATGATTAACCGCGCACCTAGTCACCAAGATAAATTGTAAAGCGCAGGGTTAGAAATCATTTTCAGCCAATTTTCTGCTGCTCAGAATAGGTTTACACCGGTTTTATGCCGACCTTTCGCGATTGCGAGGAGTTGGCTACACGTGCAGGTGTTCAGACTATGCGCGATTATGAATAAACGTGGTGACTATAGCGCAAGACAATGGTGACACGAACTGGTTGCAGCTACCAATTCATGCTAGTCGCTTCTATCGACTTGAATTCCCGGGCTATCGATAATCATTCCCGGTGGCTACTGGCCCAAGTAGCGCGTCAGAAAACACAGAACATCGCCCACACAGAGTTTTGTGATACGCGTAGGTTCGTTGACGAATCTTGTGCTGATTAAATATTTGAAACTCCATGAAAGTACCCGTGAATCGTTCGAGATAAGTCGTAGGGGTTGCGATATCAAAATCTCTGATTCATGAAAGTAGAAAAATTCTATAGAAAAAGGCAAAGTGTTCGTCCTGTGTATCGTCGATGGTCCGCTATGGGGAATCGCTCTTTATTCGTCGCCATTGAGTTTACAGTTATCATTGTTTGATGGAATGCGGCCTTCCTTTCCTGTTTCCCGACGAGGCCACCAGTACAGACACTGCGCTGCGAAATATGGACAAACCCGGAAAGTCCTTGACTGCTTTAGCAAACGATTTTGCGTGTCGCATTCTTTCGCAATTGACGCTCGCGAAAGAATCGAAAAAGGGACAGATAGCAAAGGTGAACGAAAGAAAATATGGGAAAAGAACGTGGCCATGCAAGCACAGGTGTCTGTAAATGTCCAGTCAAGTTGACTGCGAATTCCGTGACTCGATAAAAGCATTTTGGTATGCATGATTGTGCGCAACATTGGCCGTTGCGAAACGCTTGCCGAGAATCTGCCATACTGTTAGCTGAAGAAAATAAAATGCTTTCGATGAAACAAAGAGTTCGACCGAGTTGTTTTGATCTGAATTATCTCGAAGTTTCGATGACTTGTGTTCTGCGTAAGTTGCCATTGACGTAATACCGGTCACATAATGTAAGAGTTCATGTCCTGCTCGTTCGAAGTTAATGATAATTATTAACATAATAACACCTCGTACAATGACAAAGATCAATGCATTAGATTATCTCTGAATGATTCATAGATGTGCTCGCGTGTCTTGTTTTTTTTTCTTTCCGTATTCCTCGAAATTGACGTGTAAAATGTTGAATTGAATGTCAGTAATTAAATAAAATTGTTTTAGCAAACAATCTAAACAAATTTGATCGCATACCGTTGCATAAGTAAAATTTCATTGCTCAACGAAGTTTTGTCGTTGCAACACGCTCCCGAGGCGGCGAAACTCTTCGTCGGCGAGCAATTCGGCGCGAAGTGTACCTTGTGAAATGAAGCAAAATGCACTTTCACCCGTTATTGCGTTTCGCAACCTCCCACCATTGCGAGCAGCACGCTATAGTGCTGCTCCTCGTTCGACGAAAGTAAATTCTTCCCCCCTTTTGAAGAACCATGTTTTCCGACGTTTAGTTTCAATCATTGTCACCGGGGACAGGCTTCTGTTTTTGTTTGCACACGTTTATATTGCGCGCGACTGTATTATAACTCGATAATTGCGAATAGAAATGAATAGCACATCTGCTGCAAAAAGTATCTCGTTCCTTAATCGACTAATTTCTTTCATCGAATCTTCTGATCGAATAACATCACGCGCCACTGACTTCCGTGCCCTCTAATGTTATCTAACGATCCTTATGCAACCGTGTTTTTAAACGCACAACTCGTAGCAGTGCAGACTGGTAGCCTAGGAAGTGATCCTCCCGTAGGAATTTGGTATGGTACCAAGGAGGGTCACTGACCCCCTTCGATCTTTCTCGAGCGGAAGAAAACGCTGCGAGAAAGGGAGAAAGAAAAAGGATCGTCTACGACGTAAAGGCGAACTGGTAACCAGGGAAAATTCAAGGGAGAGAGAGGAAGAAATTTGAAAGTGGACGGTGAAAGTGCGCTCGAGTGCAGCGCACGTGGCTTGGTGACCATAGAGCATGCCGACCTCGAGCATACTTCCTCCTCCTCCTTCGCCTCTCTCCAACCTTTTTCATGGATTTCCTCCTTTCCATCGTTTTCACCCCGCTCTCGACGTCCACTCGCTTCGCTTTTCCTCTCGGGCCCTTAATTGTTTCTTTGCGAGTGTAGCCGGTGACCTTTGAACGGTCTTCCTTCCTCTTGGCGGCCTTTAAGCGGTACGAAGGTGAGAGAGTTCAACTGGAAAACAGGCTGACCGGCTAGCTGACTGGTCGGTTAGTCTTATCGATTTCCGATAGCGAAACCAACCATGCTCGTAAAGATCTGCCAGTAGCTTGTGTTCGTGTTACGATGAAGATTTTTTATTTTAATTGTCGGTTTCCTAATGTTTAATCAGTCGACAGCCGGCCTTGATGTCTGAACGCACGTTCCGCGCCGCGTGAACGAGCAACGTTATTGCAGCTTTCGTGATTACGCGGGTCCACGCTGAATGTTTTGAGAATTTAGATTCTTGGAACCTTCAGCGCAGCCTATGCGTAACGTGGAATTATAAAGTCGTGTAAAAGGGTTTTAGGACCGCTTAGGGTCGCGTCTCGTATGCTTTGGTGAAGTTCAATTGAATGGGATTGAGTAAAATACGCTCGAGCACAAGGGAGGATGATGGATGATGGATCGTGGAGCTTCTCGTTGATGGGAATTGACTTGGGTCGTTGAAACGGTGGCTCGTCGTGTTTTTTTTTCTCGTTTTTCTCTGCTCCTCTTTTGTTGGTGAATGGAGAACAGGTGATTGGGTTATTGCTTAAAGCAAGTTAATTGAGGGATTATTTTTAAACGAGTGTCGTTTATTTATTGTAAGATGATTCATCACTGTTGACATCAAAGTTACCATACATTTTGTAAGGTTAATCGCAATTTTAATTGAAGTGGCTAATAGTAAATGAGTAAAGCAAACATTCTGAGAACTTTAAAGGGTGAAATTCTCCTTTAGTTTCAGGATGCGCGCGTTATGGTCACGTACGCTATCTTTATAAGAAGGAGTAGGCGTCCATTCAGGAGATGACTCGTAAAACGAAAGGTCGGTTAATGAACAGAAGCTGGCCGATAAAAAACTAAAGAGAGAAAAAGGAGAGCAGTTTTCCGGATAGTATGTATAGATAAGACCACGGAAGAGCGTGTCTGACAGCTGCGTGTATTTTAACTGGGAGGTATAGGCGGTAGGTCCGAGACAACTCGTGGCAGAGAAACTTTCGTTCTTTTTTGTCTCTGTCTTCCTATCTTTCTGTCTCTTGTCTGCGTCGATGAACGCGACGAGACCTCGCAATGGCTTGTAATTCATACGCTATTATCGTTCGGTCATAATTGAAGGCTTCATCGAATTAACTAACGGTAGTCTCTGTGCATGCGTGAATCGTCGCGACGCGACCAGGGAATTCGGCCTGGTCGGCGAACTGTGGCGTGCATGACATTCGTTACCGGTGTATTTACATGCCGAATTCAGTGGCGCGTGATTCCTACCTCGTTCCGTTGCTATTCAACGATGGATTAAAATTATATAAGAGCACGATGCTAACCATCCATTTCGTTCTTGTTCACCTGGACAGCGCCGACCTACAGGCTGTCACAGAATTAGATGACCAATTTGTAACTTTTTCATGAGAAAAAACCCATGAAACTCATGCGTTTGAGCGTGTGAAACACCTTGTACAGCTAGTTCGATTCGATGGATGGAGGACTGGGAGTAAAAAATTAAAAGCACTCTGTTTTGATTCATCGAATCGATCCGTAAATCATGAAACTGAAAAACACACAAGGGGAGAATGGTAATTAACCCCTTGGAGGATATGACGATTGAATTAGAGCACTTTATCTTCTGCAATAAGCAATCCCATACGACATCCATCAAGATTTGACATTTTTACATTAGCCCCATGTGAGGACCTTTTCAAAAGTTAAACAAGAAGAATTTCTGAAGTGCTGAAGCTTTGATTGTCGAAAGAGAGAGTTATAAAACTTGAGGTTAAAAAATGAAGGAATAAATAAATTGCTTTATTGAGAATTATTTGTCAGTAGCAAAGTCTTTTGTACTACAGAAATCTTTGTAAAAAGATATATTTTTTCAACAGAGTTTAACGCGAGACAGAAAGTGTTCTGTACTGTGTGACATAAATTCCACGAAGGAAAACAATCCCCTTTGTTCTGGTAAAATTAGAGAATCCTCGGAAAATATTTTTAGATGTTTTATTAGACTACTTGCAAAAAAAGAAACTGGTAAACTTAGCTTCTGGTACTGAAAGTAGATTGAGACCATTGTAATGAAATACCTGTTTTAAAAAGAATTAACTTAACTTTGAAAATCTATAATACTTTATCCACCCTCTGGAATATACCGTTTTCAGTTCTTAAATCTTTGTTTCCGCTAAACAATCTTGAAAAATACCAAAAGATCGTCGCCCACCAGGCAAATCGCGAGCTTCTCTATAAATGTTGTTTTGGTATCCTCACGTGGGCGTTCGTGCTCGTGAATTCCTTCGTATTTCAGCCTAAAGTTACAGCCGATCGAGCTGGAAATCGGGCTACGTTATTGCTCGAAGCAACGATTGCTTAACCGTGGTTGTATTCCCCGAGGAAATCTTCATGGATCGCCACGGGGATCCCGATAAAACCGTTCCCGCGAACACGATCGTTGCACCGCCATGATATTACGCGTGTTCTCCAATTATGAATGCGTGTACCGTGTGCAGTCCATGGAAACAGAGTACCGTGCTTGTAAATTGAATAGTTTAGTTAACTAGACAATAAAATGGATCAAACAAGACGAAGTGAAGCAAAACCTAAAGTATTTTATTATGTAAAAGTATTGGAACAGGATACTTTTTTAATAAACACTTGTTAATTTCCTGCGATTATATCGACGAACAAATTCGATACCCAAGCACGTGGATCGTAAAGTACCAGACAGAACTTGGAGAACGCTTTTTCTGCGAGTTGAAATACAGCGGATGCACTTGTGCTCGTGCAAGTCCCCGGTCAAAGGCACGATAATGCGAATATAATGACGATGTTGCCACGGGTAAACAGTTTGCTTGGTTGGTTCTGATCGTTTCCTCACGCGGAGTTCAACGCCGCGAGTTAAAAGGACCTGAAACGCGTATACATACCAATGTTCTCTTTTTCCCCTCTAGATTTGATTCAAAGTCATCATTTCATCGAAAGACGAAAGAAAATATTTAATACTGTCCTTTTTACAAAGTATTAACTAAAACTGTTGATCGGAAAAACTTGATTTATATTATGTATCTGGTTTTCCAATAAGCAGGGTTAATCGCGATTATCGTACACCTGTTATTACGTTATTTAATAGTCATTAATTAACCTCTTTTTTCTCAACTGTCAAACAAGTCGATTAGAATTTACTCCGTGAACAGGTGTGGCGGGATAGGCAAAGAAGTTGGATTTTAAGTGGACCAAGCAGTTTCCTTTGATCTTTTTCCACGCCTTAAACAAGAATTTGCAAGATATGTTGCTTGCCGTTTCTGATTATTAGTAATAACGAGCTCGCAGTTTCCTCGTATCCAACTGAAATTTAAAAAAGTATCAGAAATGATAACTTGAAAATATATTTTATTGTATTCTACTTCATATTGAAGATATATCGCCCGTAAATAGGTACTGACGCAACCGGTCTTTGAATAACGTGTTTGCTCCTGAAATAGGAATGCCACTCGCGAATAGAATGTAATTACAAGGAAGTAATCATTGATCGTGCAATTAAATGATACGCCTGATTCAGGGGAAAGTTTAGTCCGCTCAAAATTCCACGCTTTCTCCTGCAAGCGAGATGACTCGGAAAAAAAATTTTTTTTTTAATACATACTTTAACTTTACTAATGTAGTAATTGTTTCATGTAAATAATATAAACCAAGTATTCTAAAACACCTTGTATAGATAATTATGTAAAGTTAAGAGGTGCAGTGAGACATAAGCACATACTAGAGTTCGAAGTTTTAAAGGGTTAAGGATTAATCTTGAATGGGACATCGAATATCAGGATCTGATCATTCGATAACTTTATACCGGGTTAAAAAACTGATTTTTCGGGTATGACACTCGATCTTAACGTGGCGAAATTTATCCTGTTGCAGACGATGAGGCTGACCAAACGTATAGACGAGGTCAGGTTGCTCGAGTCACGTAAGAGTGCTCGGCTGGCCGATCAAGATACAGATTTCGCTAGGCTTGCCGATATGGCCGGAGATCGGAAACGGGCTTCTTCTCACTCCATCGACGTGCCACACGTGATTGGGTAAGTCTTTAACTTGCATCAAATTATTCCGGATAATTAAACTGTGGATGTTTGTGCATATATAGTATAGCGCGACAAGCTAAGTTCATCATAAAACTTAGAGAAAATGACTGATACAGAAATATTGAACCGTCCTGTAGAATCCATTTCAAAAATCCTTAAAAATCTTGCATGGAATTATCATTTCTATTCCTAGAAGAATCCTCGAAGAATTAACTTGGAAACCTAACAATGAACACTTCGGTTGTGAGTACCTACAGGTTCCTTTCCTCTAAATATATTATTTACAGTTTAAACGAACATGTGATTGGATCTTTCTCATCTAGAATCATGTTTACCATACAAAATATACTAAAACGATAACATTGAAATCGTAGAAAGAAGTATTTTTATACACAAAAGAATCGATTGTGCCTATATTTAACTTTCAGCTAGAAATAGACTGCCGTCACTGACTCTCTGAGAGAGTGGAATTGTGATATTGATCGTTAAAAAGAAATATAAACTTACTTCCCTAACTAGTTGCAATCACTTTATCAGAGATTTCTGGAGAATCGTAAAACGAGGAATCTGTTTAGTGAGAAATCATATCTAAGTACCGAACCAGACAGGACTAAAGCCTAATGTGAACCGCAAAGCGTTAACGAGATCTCGTAAAAACCTTAAAGAAACCACACAGAGCTCCCTCATGAACGTCGTTAAAAAAAAAATGTATATGTTCTCAAATCGAAGCCAAAGCCACGTTCAATGCTCAACAAAAGAGATCGTAAAGATGATGCATAGTGGATCCTAAAAGTAGACAACCAAAAATAATGAATAATTTTTTTAACTGTAAAAGAAAAATTTATTATAGACCCTCCCATAAGCTCGTATCACTTAATTCGTTGAACACTAACTTATTGATTTATTTTTAAAAATACGTAGGTGGGAAATAATAAAAGCCATAATCGAAAGGTTAGATGTCAAAAGAGATGATAGGTCGTCTGAAAAATTTGTTGTTAAGATGTAGAAGAAGATTCTTTTATAATAATATTCAAAGGAGGTTTCAATATTTTATGTAAAAAACTGCATGAACTCATCAGAGCAACGAATAAAATTCATTCTTCTGCAACTCCTGTATAGTGCTCTTGCTTTAAAATCTACCCGAATTCAATTTTGTCATGTTATTTAATAATTCCTTTTTCGAGTGTTCTAACCGTGCTACAACGCGATTTTGTCCTCCCTTCGAAAATTCTCTCGCACGACAGAACCTTCCACGCTGGATTTACCATCGGCATGTGTGAACCTGCATGCGCACACGGTCACAAGGCATGTGTGCACGTGTGCGTATGCCTCTATTTCGCCTAAAATCGAAGGTATCTGGACGTAGAGCCGAGTAAAAAGGCTGCGCGCACCCACACGTTGCATCGGGGAGGGAGCGTTAAAAGGCGTCTGGTTGCCGATCGTTAGACCGTGAATGCACCCTCGCCGGACACCTGTCCCTCGCCTTTCCACCACACGCAGCCCGTCGAAATGCTTTCCTCTCTCACCCTCGACGAACGTCGTGGAATCCGATACAACTGTCGCGATTGACCGGTTAGGGAAGCGTTTCATAGGATACGTCGGGCTGTTGAATTTATCTGATCTCGAAGGAGACGGTGCTTTGACCTTTGAACAGGGTTAGACGGTCCGATGCTGTCTTTCCCTCTTGCTTTTCAACCCTCGGAAGACGAATGCTTTGTGACTGATGCGGTAAACGGATATAGCGTCGCTTTGATTCACAACAATGTCATATTATAATTGTATATGAAATTTAAAATATACTTTCTCGTGTGAAACCTGTCCAGTAAGGCTGTTAAAGGTTGAACAATAAACGTGAATTATTCTGTTGCTAGAGATCTCGGTGGTATGAGAGGTAAACAGCTCGTTCGTGCCATAAGGGGATGAATATTAATTTACCCTTGGGTGCTATATTCAGGTTTTTCTAAAATGGATGCTAGCTTGCTTGGTAGAAAGAGTTAGTACGTCATAGGATAAGCTTTAATGATGCTTGCATTTAAGCTCATTGAGCTTAAGAAAGAAAATATATTTTTCAGAATCGAGAGAAGATTTATAGTTTACTAAAACTCAGTTTCTTGACCCATTAGCATTTCCATGAAGGACATCGGTATCGTGACAACCGAAATAGGGAGCAAAGGACGCGTCGTGTTGGTTTTGCCCGACGAGAGGTCCTCGAATTCACGTTTCTACCCACCTACGACTGAAGATCCCTATCTTTTCGTATAAAATCTCCTTTTCTTTCCTTCGTTCCAACCTTCTGTCTCGCTTTCTTTCATGACCATTCCCTCTTCTACCCTCATTTCCCGAGAGGGGTGTAACAGAAGGCTGTTCCATGACCGACGACCGATGCCAACGACCTCCTCGACTTTTCGTTTTTCTTTTCTCCTCTTTTTTTTTCTTGGGTAAAGTCGTGCACGAACCGAGCCCTCGAAGATCCTTCCACAAAGGACTAGTGGCAGGGAAGGGATGGTAGGGGAAGGGCAATGGTGACGGTAACGTCCGGTGGCCGCTTTGGGGCGTAGTTACGCAGGTAGACGGCCGACGTTGGTGTTTTTGGCCAAGGCTGCAGCTGGCCATGGCACGACCTGCCCCACGTGAAAGGAAAGGTCACCGAAGAGAAATCGAATGCCTTTCGAATCTCCACGGTATCGATGACGAAAGCATATGCGTCCAACTACCTCCTTAACGAGACCTTGCGTCCGGCCAAGGATCCTCGCAAAATACATTGCGGTGATTGGCCGTGATCCTTGCTACATTCTACAGGATGTCACAAAAGTGGTGTAAAAAATGACATTTTTAACATTCCAACAATCATTCACAAACACCCTTCAACTTGACAGAAATCCCGTAACAATCCATCCTCCCTTAGCACCACGTCATCATAATAAATTCCTTCCACTCAAGCAATCCATAAAAGAAAGCAACACCATGACGCATGGGTGTTTCGCTGAGGAAAATTCAAGTTACAATAACGGCTGTTCAACCGTGGAAGACGAATAACCCGAGCCATCCACGTAGCTTCTTCTTTCATCGTTGGAACGGGGCTCGGTTTCGTTCGGTTTGCCCTTTCACACGCAAGCGTGCACGCGAAGAGGGCCTGCCAATCGCTGCAACTCGCTTGTAAATTGAGCAAGACCGGGCTTTTCTCACGTAACGAAACCGTAAACGATCCTCTTCGGGAGCGTGACACCTCCTCCTTTTCTCCATAATATCTGACTGCTCCATACTTGGCAATTATTACTGAAACGACGTGCAGCATAGTTTCGTTTCGATGTAACTCCTAAATGATACTTTTGCCCTTTAAATTCATCTCGCAAAGTGGGTGAAAGTAACAGATTATTCTGTCACATACAATATACATCGTTTTTACGCGTGGTGAAGGTCCAACAGGCGAGGAAGTAACGATTATAGGAACAATTCGAAACACGGTCGTAATAACTGAAAGTTTCTGCTGCGGCAACGGGTGCAGTGAGTCAGTAGGTTAGCTTACGTAATTTCGACCAGCAATCTGTGCGGGTGAAGAGGAGGTGGAGGCCGACTTTGCGCGGAATTAGGTCGATCAATACTGTGGCGTTTATATGGGTCAGGTGCAGTAGCACGTTCCGTGTATGCGAGCTAGTCCCCTTTCCGGTACCTAGCAACCCGCCCAGCAGCCATCCCCCAGGACTCGATGTCCTGTTTCGATCTATCCTCCGCTCTTCCGTCCCCTGACCCCGTCGGTCCATTTATCGGTCGCGCGTGAACGCGTTAATCGAGTCCAATCAACTCGTCGATCTTTGTCTGTCTTCTTCAGTTAGAACTCGAATGCTGTCGTTAACCCTTTGAGCAGGGAGTAATTTCTGCTAAACTCACTGCTTTCAGTGAATAGTTATACTATCTTATATAAGATGGTTTCTTAAGTGAAAGTGCTGAAGTTACATCGTTGTATATCTCTTGAATTCAATTTTGCACTATTATCAAATGTAAGTTCCATAGAACCCTATACGTCAAGGGTTAACGTGATGATGTTGGCGTAGCCGATAAAGTAACGTTTGAAAAACAGGATCCATTAGGCGTCGCAGCTAATACAGCCATGTGAACCATTATCGAGCATCGTACTGCTAATGAAGCTCTTTCGTGTTCTCAGTTATTCGTGTCCACAAAGATAAGGAGCCGAAAAGCATGCTAATTGAAAATAAATGCGTTTCGTCGTCCGGCCCAGTCCATGTATAGCCAGGCCCAAGCTTCTTTGCGTTGTAAACACAGCAAATTGCTTGTTAACACCAATATATTCTAGCTCAAGGGAAGACAAATAGTTCCACGTTGTTTAGCCCTCTATTATTTTGATTCGTTTGCTTTGAAGAAGATTCTTCTTGTTGCGTTTCTAGGAATCGTACTCCACGGGCTAAATCTAACCATTATTCGTATTGTGTAACCAGTGAGTGGATTAAGGTCTTCATTTATAAATGACACTGTGAAAGAATTTTCATTGCGTTTGCGTTCCGAGAGTTCGAAATTTGACAGAATATTCATTTGACCCAGGTTTCACCGACGAACGAAACTCGCATTTTTTCGCGCGAAAGAGATTCAGAGTTTCTGAGGTATTTCGTGAACGGTTAACTGGACTTTCACTTGCGAAATAGCTAAAGTAGGGTGAACGATTTATGACGCTTACGATGGTGTATGAATTCGGACCATTAAGACGTCGTGACCGAGAGGAATATTTCACAACAGACAGGGAAATTGGTGTATGCACGAGGCATATAATAGTGTATTTAAAATACCTCTGCTTTCAAAGGCACGATAGTATTACTTAAGACAAATTTGTATGGTTTCAGGGTGCAAATGCGATGACAGAAAAGACATGTTTACTGCTCATTGAGGCTCTAAAGTAACTGTTAATGTACAATACTGAGCACGGTAGTGGGCTCAACTTAACATAATTTACTAATAATGCCATCATTAGTACTTTTAGAATGAACTACCCTTGGAATATTCCACTTGTAATTTAAAAAAAAATGAATACTCAAATTTCAAATACCTAGATCGGCATAACTGAATCAAATGATTGACCCTAACGGTTTACTATTAGCAAGGTTGACCGGAGAAAGTTTTAAAGGTTAATTGACCTAGAATAATCCGTTGTTGACCAAGCTATCAAAGGAAGTTACACAAGGCCGAGAGTCAGGACGAGACTACGACGGGAAACGTTAGAACATGGACTAGGCCGATGACGGTGTGCAACCTAGACACAGAGAGTAGCCAAGGTCTCGAGCAACAAAATATGCCAACAGGCGCGATCTTGACCTACACGGAGCACTAGCAGATGTCATTTTTGTCTCGCGAAACCTTCTGTCTTGGCTTTCGGCGCGAGCCATTCGTACAATAGTTGTTTCATCTCTTTTTTTCTCTCTTTTTTTTACGACCGGCATAAAATACGAGCGTTTGCGGTCTGACATACGGTAGCCTCGTTCAATGTCTCCGACGTTTGCTGAGACAACAGTGGTCACAATTGAAATGATGAACGACCAGTTGATCTTGACTCTTTCTCATTTTGTCGCTCATAAATTGCACTCGCGATTGTGTGAGATGCGAATACGAAACCTTGCGGAATTTCCTATCGATCCTCACGATGTTTATAATTTTTACTTGGTTTGTTTGCAGAAAATGACCAGCAAAACTTAATTTTCAACTCCTTTGAATAAAAATTAAAACTGAATTTTATTCACTTTCTGAAAAGAATTTTTAAACAGCTCATTATTTTCTATCTTCCACGCCGAGACAAAACTGAGACATTGAAAAAGCAATAGCGACCTTCATTTCTTCGTCAAGGCAAAGTGACAAGGGTTCGAGCAGGGCAGGGATCGGTGTAAAAAGTTGAACCGCAATCACAGGGTAGGGAACAGGGGGTACGCGAGGGGTTCGACGGTGGTACAGGAGGGTGGTTAAGGTGGTCCAACAAATAGTAGGTCATGCCAGGCTAGGGCCACGGATCTAGGTCGATCGATACAGCTACGTACCTAGCGGCGCGGAGACGCATCGTTTAAATGGGTCAGGTACACGAACAGCCACGCGCATCGTTTTCGTCCTTCCTGTTTTCCCGTTTCCTCCACCCACCTTCCCTTAGCTTTCCTTTCTCTCTCGAAGCTCGTGGATCGGTCGTTCCTTCTTTTCCTTTCTCTTGCTCCAACTTTTCCCCTTTCTTGGCCGAGTCTCGCATCGACCAGACCTCACCTACGTTGCCGAGGATGCACGTGCCAGCACGCGGATCGTACCTGTTGTAGTACTTGGCAACCGCTGCTACTTGTTGAGATGGAGCAGCAAAGGTAGTGGTAGAAAAAGAAGGAGGAGATTCGAGGGGTGAAACAGAAGAAGAAGAAGAAGAGGGCTCTGTGACAACGCTCTTGGCCCTCTCCCGCTTCGAATGGTCAAGGGGTGGGTCACTCTCTATCCACCGGCGAATCTGGGACAATGAAACGAGAGCAGTACACGTGTACCAACACCGACGCGATGCGCCGTATGCACACGGACCGTATACCTGTGTGAGCGTGCGCGAACGCGGTGCGAACTTCGAAGACCTTGCCTGCTAAAACTCTTCCGCCGGGGGACACCGTTGCATTTGGGCAACGCTTTTGTTTCAATGACGATGAGTCGGGGAATTTTAAACACGGAACAAGCGATTAAATGGATGACCTTGCACTTTGGGGTGTAGGGTTTGTTGAAATTGAAGATTGAAGGACCATGATTGTAATTGGTTTTTGATCCATTTCATCCATCACTGCTTTTGATTCCATACGGATTTTGATCTATTGAGTTTTAATCGTTGGACAGCGAATACGACATGAACAGTGGTTGAGGTATTTCTCGGGAACAAAGAGAACCACTAAATTAGAGGTTTATGTACAGTAGATGGTATCTGACGATGAAGACAGAAAACTCTGAACGAGTTTTGCCATTTATCAATTATGAGAGAAATTGAGTTAGCAGAGCTTGCTTCGAGCTTGATAAAGCGACGTGCCTGATTAATGGCTGTGTCTTCTGTCTGAGGATGTTGATCTAGAGATAAGAAGTCTGTTCTATCAGTATTTCTCGATTCAAATAATACAACGATTTCTAGCAGTCCTGTAAAGAAGATACGACATGTGTAGTACTTGTTCGAAAGGAAAAGTAAAGAGATGTGTAAAGTTCAGATGACTTCCGATTTTTCTTCAAATATTTAACTTATACCCAATAAAAAAGAACAGAATTATGTTTACACGTCCTATGGATCGTTGTAAGCCCCACAGTTCTATTTAGGGCGCGTTTCCATCGATTCGTAAGCCCCGCTGCGCGCTGCAGGCCGGATTTACTGAAACCCCCATGCGAGGCAGAGGACACGGAGGCAACGGAGGGGACCTCCGTTTCGCGGTCGTAAATTCCAAGCCGGCGTAATCGGGGGAATCGGGTCAGCGAATAGGGTCGTAGTCGAAATCAGGTTGTCCGGGTTGTCCTGCGGTGGAGAATCAGGTCGCTCGATAGAGGCCAGTCGGTAGCCGGCTACCAAGTTCCCGTATCCACTCAACTGACCCCGTCGTGTTTGGCTCTGTAACCCGGATATCGCGTTATGGAAGCGGATCGATGCACTCGCCACGCGTGCCTTATGGGGTGCAGGTCATCCTCGTGCGCCTAGACGCCAGGAAAAACCCGTTTCGTGTCTCTCCTGTTTCCCCCAAGCGGTGTTTTTCCACCGACCGCATTTTCGACGAAGCCGAGAGAGAAGAGTTCCCGTTGCGCACGCGATCTCACCAAGCGGCACACGATCGGTCGCGTGTTTCTCGATTACGCTTGCAAAAGAGATGCCGGCTCGTTCACGCGGTGGCTGGTGCACCCTTGGACGACGCGTGCTGGAAGCCGGTTTGTGCGAGTAGAGAGAGGATCCGCTTGGGAGGGCTACAAGATGACCGGCCGGCCGGCTGCCAACGACACACACACTCTTCTTGGTTTCTCGCGTGGCATACACACGAGTCGCTGACCTACTTGCCCATCCACGAGCCGATGCAAAATATGGATCAACGCGTTTCCCGACCCATATAACGCGAAGTGCATTATCACGGTGTTATCTGGGCCAACCGCGATCCTGTACTCCGGGACCCGGACACGGAACAGCGTTTCCTCTTTACACCCGCCTCTCACCGTCTAGTAGGATCAACGTGATCGCTGCGGGACAGATAGATCGAAGATGAAGCGACGCATACTGTACGTAACACATTTGTAATCGCGTGTATTCATGTAGGTAGTGGTTGTGCGTGTATATGAAGTACATGGAGGTACTTGAGTTGCGGTATGTTTGGAACTTGAAGTAGACATAAATTAGAGGGCGTAGTAAGTATCTATTTTAGTTGGGCAGTAATAAGCAAAGGTTACAGTGATATGAGCCTGATCTCTAAACACGCGTGCTAAAAATTAGCTTTTTTTAATCATTGAATTTCATTACAATGCAACTTGCTAATGGAGTCAATTTATATGGATTGCATAATCAAACACTTCATAGCCGTGAGGCTAGAACAGTGATTCATAGTAGGACTCTAAATACTAAGTTAATATTTACTTGACTTATTAGATATTATTTATTCAGTAATAAATTAATACTTAATTAGTTTCCGTGTTAACTTTCTCAGTTTCTATTCATTAACAAATTGTAAAATACTACGAAGTACGTAATCAGTGCCTGCTTAGGAAGATAGGCATCGGATTAAACATTTTAATTCTGCTACTTTTCTTTTTAATTTATTGCAACATTAAATTTGTAATAATAATGTATTGTTAAATTATTGAACTTATTAACTTTCGAAAAAAGCAACGTGCATGCAAATTGCGAAAAAGCGCGCGAAATCTTTTGAAAGGGAACGATCGATCGAAACTCAAGTATTCTCACGCTCCAATTTTTTTCTTTCTTCGAGCCGGCTCGTTCGCCGCGCAATTAGCACGCAACGCGAGTGCCGAAGGAAAAGAAAAGGGAGAAAACACGACGTTAGAAGATTATCCCCGTCCACCTTGACTACGTCGATTGACTCTCGCGACCAAGTACAAGGCGACTAAGTATCGGGAGCATTGCTATCGGGGCAATTTACTTTCTCTTTCGTTTTTACCGAGCGTCTTTGCCAGCTAGCCGACCCGCACGACGCTCAGCGTCTCTTTAATTAGAGCGGCAACAGCCGGGATAAGCGGTTTTTAACACGACAACTACTTTAACACTGAACGTTCCTCAACGCGACTAAACAACAACGATTCCTTGTGTACTGAACTCTGTAAATCATTATTTTCTACCGAAACTTTCAAACTGTTTTGTTGCAATTAAACCAGTTCCAGCGATTACCACGGAACGAATTCTCGGTTCTGCTTCGCAGTTATCTTAACGGTACCACCCATGGTCTCTCTAGGTCCACCGTTTCTCTTTTCCCGTAACTCTGACTCTATTTCCAAGCTGTACAACTCTTCTTTCTCCTTCGTTACCTTCTACTTTATACCTGTTGCAATTCGACGGCAATTATCGAGCAATTGGCAGCTCTAGTCCGGGGCTGGACTTTCATGCGCTCAGCCTTCGAATCAAAAAGCGGGACAGCAACGGTGCCTACTCTACGAACGAGGAGGGGGAGGAGGTATTACTTTCGAAATACCGTCTAGTTCGTGCGTCATTCCCGTTGGTGTGCTCGCTAAACGCGACGTTTCACTTTCGACTCTCGATGGTACCGGTCCGAGCGGAACGACTAAGCGGCGCGGCGGCCTTGACTACGCGTCGTTTCCCCTCGTCACCCCTCCGCGCCGAAAGGCATAGAAAGAGATATATATTACACCGGTACACCGTGTGTCCTTCGCGTACATACGTGTCAGCCTGCCGACAACGGAGCCCACCTTCTGTTCCGTATGCCTGCTGCTCGACCAGCAAGACCCGAATAGGCCGCCATGAAAGTTTCAGAGAAAGAGGCTCGCGAGAAGGTGAAACCTGGTGGCTGGGTTTCTAGAAAGTCCGCGAGAACCATCGTTGCTGGCTCGTTCTTTGATTTCGCAACGGTTTTTCTTTCGCCTGCAATTGGACTCGCCTCGAAGTTGCTCTTTAACGTCGATGAGTCTTTGTCACGATGATCTGTTTCGAAAATACGGTATCAGCTGTCTATACGGTTATGACTTGGGACCGTCTGACAATCTATATCGATTTTATTATTCCGTTGGAGTAATTGATACCCGATCAGTACGGATAACGAGGAAAATTTACCCCGTAATTTCCTAGAAAGTCAGGGTTTCTATCGATCACACGGTGTCAGATGTCCCACGACGAACATTCGATCTACTGTCGAGTTCGGTTTATCAGGGGGTGTTCCTCGTCCCTACATCGAGCTTAAATATAAAGCTTAAAACGTAGAGGACTGAAATCTTGATATTCTTAACGCAACAATTCATCATTTTCGCGAAATAGTTCTAAATGATCGTGGTCGAACAAAGAGGAACGCGATGGTTCAAGATCGAAAATGAACCTTGCAGATATCCAGGAAACGTACGACAAATCCGTATACTTTTCGCGGGGTTTTATCTTGGCATCTTTACAGCTTTTCTCGGAAAAAAGTGTAATTCACTGCACGTCGTCCGTCAGAACATTACGGTACAACGACCGACCTACGGAATATCGGCTGGCAGAACACTATTTTACGTAATTGCAGAAGCGAGAAATTCCGAGAACGGCCGGCAACCATCCATTGTTGCTCGGCTTTTTACAGGTGACAGGCACTTATTGTCAAGGCACGCGTAGGTTCCTCTTTAAAGATGGGGGAAACACGAGAAAAAAGAGCGCTTCCTCTTGTAAAACGTGCACACTCATCCATTAATTCAGTTACGTTACATGACCAAGCCTAACGTTCGTTGTGTTTTTCATTCTCGTCAAATTGATAGTTTAGGCGGTGTTTATGACAAGCAATGTCGTAACGTGGCTTTGAAATAATGAACAGGATTAAGTAATATACGAATTTTCAATGGAACGAACAATGCAATTAACAGTATAATCAAGGAACGATTCAATCAAATGACTTAATCGATGAAGATGTTTTAATGATCGTCCAGTCACTTCTATAAACTTCGAATAAAAAATAATTCCCCGAAAAATCCTTAAATACAATTTACAATCCTGACCTACTCAAACCTTGTATTTACTTCAATGAATTTTTTTTTTTATTCTCTGCTGACTAGTTTTCTACATTTCATTAAACATACCACTTGCTGTAGTTACTCCTACAATACGAAACTCGAGAAGGGACAATTCAATCGATCTAAGATACGATTACGACCATTTCAGGTCCAGGAAACGACGACCTAGCTCGAGCAACGACTCCGAACGGTCGTACAGCGGTTGGAGCGATAGGATACCCCATGGGTGCGGTCGCGAGGGTTGCCGTACCAACGAGCGGGGCGACTGCATGGACGAATGCACCGCTGCACTGGTGCTTATGTCGCTTTCCTGCTCGCCACACAGTCCTCATAATCCCCTGCCACTTCACTGCCAGCACAATTACGGTCAGTATCACGTGGTGAACGCTTAACCCCTTGCTTGACGATTTATTTCCAAGCAAGCTTGCAGTTTCATTTTATCGCGACTTTGTGCGTTGAACCGTTATGAAATCATTGTCGTAAAAAGTGACTGAAATTACTAATTGATTTCCAAAGTTGCTTATAACTGAAGTACAATTCGTACAATAAAAAACCCCGGCATTACTTCTATAAAGATTACCACAATCGGTGAGTAACGCGAATCGAAGCTCAAAATGCCACAACGTCTGGCACAATACCTATCTAATCATCAACGACCACGAACAAACATGACGTTCAATTAATCGTCATGATTCATATCGATCTGGGTATGCATTCATTTAGACGACGGACAAAATTTGCTTTTACCCCGTTCCACCCTGAAGGATCGACCACCACAAGTGATTGGTGGTGAACAAATAAAGCAATCTACGGGACATGTGAATTAATTAAAAGTCTGTCTGCTTTGTCGTAATAAGGTTCCTGGGGAGGGCGAGGAGGAGGGGTTGGCGGCGTGGTGGTCGGCTCACCGGGTGTTGGTGGCACGTCGAACAGCAGCAGCAGCAGCAGCAGCGGGGCTTCATGGCGGAGTGGCACCCCTAGTCCACCCCTGAGCGACGAAGGAGCACCGACAACAGGCTCTTTATGGCCGACTTCGGCTCATCCTTCGCACAATCAGCAGCACTACCCTTACAACGCGTCTGGCTCGTCGTCGAGTAGTACCCCCGGCTCGACTACCACCCTGGACGAGGGTATAGTGCCCGATTACCTCGAGGAACAACACCCGCGCAAAAAGAAGGTAAGGATGGTTAGAACAAGCCGGGAAGATTTCAAGCCGGGCGATATCGATCGATTGCGATGGCCTGGTGGCTATCGGGTTATCTGATAAATTCAAGTGCACCTCT
The DNA here is from genome assembly GCF_907164935.1 of Osmia bicornis bicornis. Classification (NCBI taxonomy): domain Eukaryota; kingdom Metazoa; phylum Arthropoda; class Insecta; order Hymenoptera; family Megachilidae; genus Osmia; species Osmia bicornis. The sequence continues at coordinate 7,824,651 of NC_060227.1, forward strand.
CACGCTGTGTTGCAATGTTAATTCCATAGCTGATGAACTTGGCCTTCGGGTAGCCTAGGCGACTATCTGTCATTTCATCCTCGCGATTCCACGAAGGTTTTTCTCTTCTTCTTTTTTAATCTTTTTTTATTTCTCGTCTGCGCCGTTCGTGACGTGTACGCGGTCGTCGAACGTCAGATTTATATTTAAACCGTTAACAGAGATCATTTTCGGGGAACATTATCGCTAATATTGGATAATTGTTCGTCTTTTATACTTTGTTCTCTTGTCAGTAGCTTCGATTGTTTTGAGGATGATTTTTTTTTTATAATGGAAATTAGTTATTCGTATTTATTTCGTTGACTTTCTCGAGTAAAACCAGTATTTCATTGAAGTTTCATCAACACTCTTAGCAGCTTCGTTCCCTAAGTCTTCATTGACCTTAATCTTCGGGAACCCTACGCGGTCGCGAGATCTGTGCTTAGTAAAATCGAGCTGGCGTCTGATTTCAAACGAAGACAAATGATTTGTATAAAAGAGCGAGGCTAGGGAACGTCGATAAAGTAGACGGTTTGCGTGAGCAGGGTATTATCATAGTGAACCCCCTCGAGATTCGTTTGGAACTCGAAGGTTATCGCAACTGCGCAACTACAGTTGGAACGCACAATTAAATCCCTCATAAGGCGTGGCAAACTTATCTGGCCGAACTTAGCTCCTTCCGCATTCGAGACTTACATTTAATTAACGTCAATGAGGCTGATAAAAACGGCGGGTTGCGTAAGTGGCTAGCGCAAGTCACGAGCGGGGTGAACCTCAAAGAACATAAGCGTGTGAGCGTTAACCTTGATGTAATCTTCAGGGTTGGCAAGGTCAGACTACTATCGGTGTGGAGTTGCATTCACGGATTCACAACATTACATGACATTTTTCTAAAAAGGAACGTGGGCTGCTTCAACTCTACACACGTTACAACTAGATTTGTAACTCTATCGATCCTGCTTCTAGTAATCAGAATACGCGACAGGAAGGAAAGAAGGCAGGGACGAGGGATCGATCGCGAAAGGTTTTGGCATGAGCATCGGCCCTGACCGGCAAGAAATGTTGCCTCTGCATATATAGTATGAGTCACGAGTCTGTTCGCGTGCTTCGGGGTTAACGCGTAATGTGAGAATTGTTAGATCAAACATATCTCGAACCTTCCTTCTGTTAATATAGAAACATTAATCAATGAAATGGTATTCGAATGACGGAGTGTACAAGTTTATAGCTTCTCTTATATACAGATAGATTTTAGGTCGTTAATCGTTCGTTGTTAGATAATTGGTTCGTTTCGAAGATGAGAAGACACAGATGGTAGCTAATGAGCGGTCAAATGCATAGGCTAAGAGTACGACTCAGACGTATGCCAAGTCCACACCGATGACATAAGCGTCGACCGAGCCAAGGATGTAAACACGCGCGGCGATTTTCGGTATTTCGTAAGATGGCTAACAAGTTAAACCTTGAGGTATTATCGCCGCACTCTAAACTTAGGTACGAGTCGAGCGAGCATGTCGACGGAAAATCGGTTCGACGGGGTCCGAAAATAGCTAAGCTCAGCCCCACGAAGGTCTACCACCTTGCTAAGGCGCTCCCCTTATGGTTTTCCAGATCCGAGCGAAAGTGAACCACGACCCGATCGAAAATGAAGTGGCAAACAGCGCGATCTACGAAAGCGAACAGGTAAGTCTGACTTCTCTGTTTTTGGTATTCGAAATTCTTGTGAAGAAAACAGGTGTCTTTATATTAGAAGCAACAAAAATCTATATTTTGGATTTTAAACTAAGTGGTTAGGCAGGTAAAGTTTCTTTGATCGAACGGCAAGGTTGATTGTTTTCGCAAAATACGATTGAACTTTCCTGATAGATTAACTAAAAACTATTAACAATCTATCATCATATGAGGATAATAATCAAAATGAATCTAAAAGCCTATCATCACGGTATTCGAAATCCCATCTTCTTCCATTATGCTTAAAAACCAATCACCGAAGTCAATCAACTTTCGAGCGCGTCTAGTAGTTCATCCTTTTACAAGTCCGACTTATAAATGCCAAGAGTAACATCCCGAAGAGCGCGAAAAGTGTTCGTAACCCAGTTAGCCGAAGGTTCCTGCTACTTTCACCGACCGCGAAGTCGACTTCGGCCCATTCATCTGCCGGCTTTGAAGAACGCGACCCGGTCAAAGTACCGTTTGGATTCCCCGCGTGGTAACCGCGGCATCGAGAGCCGTGCACCAAGCATGCAGCCGTGACGCATAATTTTCGACCAGCTCCATGACCAGCTGTGGCACTTTCACTGACTACAAGCGTATCCTCCGCGCGCACCTGACCTAATTGACCAAACCAAAGATATCTGTGCAGCTTCAACGGCCTTGATTATGAAGCTGCTAATTTTTCGATTAAACCTGGCAAGAAAGTAAATATATCTTCCCATGTAAACGTTCAAGAGTGGTAGCAATCCAAGGCGGAGCTAATATCCTCTAGTCGTCGACGTAACCAAAGGGAATTATCACCATAGTGGGCAGTTCTTTATGCATTCTTTATCTATTTTCCTCGATATAACACACAGTAATCCTGGTGATAACGATGCTTACATGTTTGCATTCGATAGGTGGTGGCATTGATGTTATCGCGGCAACACGAGCTTTCGATGAAATTCGTCTGCGATATGCAACTGGAGGCGGAAGAGAGATTCAAGGTCTTTTCCTCGTTTCGTATTATTATAACAACTCCCTTGATGCGGCTGCATTTGTGCAAAAACTTGACTTTCAAACAAATGAATATTACGGGGTGTGTCAAATAGATTGGAGTGACCTGTTAAAGTTTCATCCCGTAACCTTGCCCCTTCCAGTCAGTATTTTTAACACTCATCGAGTGTCCCCAAGCTATTCCAATTAGGGAGGAACGCGAATAACTTTCATTCAGTTCGAACATAGGTCAGACGCTTGGTCGCTCAAGTTTCGCAACAAATCGAGTATTCGCACAGACAGGAAGTCGAAGAGATCGAATTATAGGACCGATTCAGGTGCGCGCCCCTGTCATCACCCCTCCGGTGGCGCGTTTTTTCTCGTCGTTCGTGATTTTCGTCACCACGAAAAGTTGGATCGTATCCGAACATATCCGTTTCCTATACCAGCATCCATGCGCGTCTGCGCAGAACCTTGCTAGCACGACGGACGCCTCCGCATGGACCTAGATCTCGAGCCGCGAGAACCGGCGCCGGCGTTGCACCGCGTCGCAATGCACACCACGTGACGTCATCAGTGGCACGTGCCTCTCTCCTTGCCCGCCACCACTCCGCATTTATCCACCGTGCAACGTTACTCGGCGGGGGTGAGCGGAGGGTCGGTGGCACGAGGGGCAGGCGGGAGGATGGGGGGAGGCAGTAGTTAAGGTCACCGTGGCCCTGACTGCACGCGCGCGAAATAATATCCGTGTGCAAGTCGGTGCAGCTGTATGGGTCAATACGCGAACGCGCGAGCGCATAGAACGCACAGCCGGAAGATTTATTTCTAGTTCTATGGCAACTACTCTGCCACTCTTTCCACCGATAGCCATATCACGGGGCCTTGAGGCGAATTCGAACCGCGGGCCTTGACCATAGCCTCGACAAGCTCCACCGTCCTCTCGGCTACCCTTGCCTCTGTCGCGGGGGTGGGTGTGTTAGGTGGGTTACGAAGTGACCTAGAATCACTGCGGCTCGTGTTACGCGTGTGCTTTGCTCGAAACGCGCTGGAAGGAAAGCTGTAACGTTTTTAAACGTTTAACTGTAACATCTCGACGGAGAGGCGTTACGTATTGGTCTTGAAACGAAAAAAAAAGAAAACGCGATCTTCATCTTTAAGTATTTCACGAAGCACCATGCGGATGTATGACCGTGAATCAAATATTTTATGATTCTCTATCTTGCGAAACTGTGCGTAATACTATATGGCCTCTTGTTCGAAGTTGTTTTTAGCTGGCTTGTTATTTGATCGCGGTTACTATTAAATTTAGGAAGCGATTAATCTTTAATTAGCTGAACTTGAATTACTTGACGAACATTTATCTATTTAAACTACTAGGATTCTCTACTAATCTTGAATCAAAAAGACAGTTTAAAACTCGTACTAGGTTTATTGTTTAATTAAATTCGATGGTTTCATATTTGGCTTTGTCTATTCAACGACGTATGTCGTTTTACAACCGCGTAATATAGTCTGGCAAGGTTTCCGTACATTCTTAAAGTTTCCATCATTATATTTGGATAGCAATTCGCGTAGATAGAGTAACTTCTTTCGACGAATCATACCACCCAGATGAAACATCACATGGTACGAGCATGCAAGATACTTCTAACGAACATTTAATTCTGAAACTAGTCAATGATTGTGTCGCAAATACACACTAGCCTCTATATAATTCCTCGAAGCTCCGCACCATTGCTCGATAACCCGATACTGGTCTGAATTCAAGGCCAGCCTCATCTTCCCGAGAAATCCAAAAATATCTAACGGGACGAAATTATGTTGATGCAATAGCTTCCTTTAAACAACTACAGAGAATGCGGTTATTTCATTTCGTTGCCATCAGGTCTAAACGTCTCCAGAAAGCATACCAAGTTTCCTATTCGATAATCAGTTACGTAAACCTATCAGTCATTTGCATAACTCGAGCAAAAGGAAAATTACGTAAAGACCCTCACGCATTTTCCACTCACTTAGCTTTCTTTCGACAGTTTTTTAGGAGTGAATCCGCTTCTTCGAGGAATCAGTAATCAAATGACTTAATTTTTTGGAAAATCGAATAATTGAAAGTAGAGATACATAATTTGCAAATTTTTTAGAAAAAAATTAATGATTCTCGATCTTCTTAAGGGTTGCTATTATTAAAATTTCTAAAATTAAAAACAAACATTTTACGTGCAAATTTTCCGCGAAATTGTCATTTTATGCTATACAGACTTTACGTTTCGTGTTGCTGACCGTTTTATTAGTTCACGTGAATTTTTATCGAACCCACGCCAAGATATTTCGCGGATGTCCCCCGACACAGACGCGGATGCGGATGTCCCGATTCATTGCCAACGGCGTACACACGTACGCGTACACCTCGAGCTCTGGGATGTCGGGTCGTATTGTGACACGACCGTCTGTCTTACGTAATAACATTGTGTAAACTTCACGTTCACCGTAATGTCTGTCGTTCGTATTTTTGTGCGCCCAGCAACAGCGTTAAACCGTCGAAAACCAAGTCTGTTCAGTCGGTGCATTCAATTTTTCTTTCTTTTTTTTTTCTTACTATTCATTCGACTAGTCATCGTCGTTCAACAGAGATAATTAGCACATTTTTTGAAAACAGTTTTTTGAACCAGACAATAAAGAATAATTTGGCATTATAACTAATGAAATTCAATGGATGGAAGCAAGTAATAGCTGTAATTAAGACATCTTATAATTGGATTCGCTCGCTGGCATCACTGAGATTGCTTTATCAACGGAAGATTCTCTCTGAATCGTGTGACGTTGACGATTTTTCCACAATAATTGCGTAGCATGCTTGCCGTTCTCGGAACCTCAACAATCGTAATAGCGTTCAAGTTAATCGATTCATTGAATAACTTTTTTTCCTTTTCCTCGATGTATTATATAACTGTTACAGCTGGACTTGGTCAGCGTGTCCGCTTATTAAGTAAAAACGCGTGCACGATGACCGAGCGAGGTTTAATACGTTGGAAACCGCATAGAAAGTGAATATTGAGCAATCTTTCCACTTTAATTTGTGTATTTTATTAATTATTGCAAATTGATTTGTATTGACGTGAATTCGGTTGATAAAGCAAATGGAACCAATTGAAAGAAATTACACAATGTCGTAATGCCAAACCCACTAAATAAATAGTGTTTTTCTTTTAAACAATTTTTTGAATGTAATACAAGTCATAGCCAGTTTTTAGTCTGCGGATATTTCTTCTAACAACACGATATATCAATCCGAATGAGTTACGCGCGAAATGATTCCATTGCTAATAAACGTGCACTGAAATCGCATGATATAAGTGTCTGTGACCATGACATCGACATTACGAGCTACTAGGAAACACGTTCGGTCTTCTTTGTTTTAATTCTTTGTAGCTACGATAAATCGGTTGATTCACGCTTTGCATATTCGATACGAATATATATTTGAAAATGCAGGCACGTAGGAGGCATGGTAGAGCATCGTTAACCAAGGCAACTTTTGCCTGTGCTATATTCTCAAATATCGTTCTGGTTCAGTTTGATCGTTAATCCGCTCACGTGTTAGTTGCTTTTTTCTTAATGCCAGCTCGATAGCGTGAAGAATAATTGATCCACAATTAGAGCATCGTATGAGAAACCCAAATTTAAATCGGACAAATTGGGACTTTAGTCTCGTTGCCAATAAATCTTCATGAAAATCAAAGCGGAAGACTTCTCTACCTATGCTTGCCAACTTACGCCACTCAGCTGCTTAATCTCGGTTTCAAGATTGCTAGTAGCTCTTGAAGGAATGCATACTAAAAGTAGACAATGCGTGCAAGTTCCTCTTGAGGCCAAGAGACGTGTATTCGTTAAGCATCTCCTTGGAAACTACAACTTTACCGACCTTGAAAGCTTTGACGGTAGGACTAATGAGCGGAGCAGAAGTAGGGAGCCAAGCGTGTGCATACGATCAGCCATTAGAAAACTAGTAGCTGCCCGGAAGGAACGGGAACGCCTCGACGTGACGTTATTTTCCATCGAAGAATTCTTTTTAATTTTGCATTCGTATTGCAAATACTGTAATAATTTGAAATCTTGCCTTCCTTGGATGCTGACAAACGTTTTTATCATAACGCTGATCACTTATGAATTCATATCATTTGAAAAGTTTTCCAGCTCGTTAGAAATGACTTTACGAAGAAATTATTCTTATTGCCAGGAGGTTACACGAGATGAATCGAGATGCATCAGCGGTATATGTCGCATTGCAGTTTGCAATCTCTTATCGACATCGAAATCCTACGTTATGTAATTGATTGTGTAAGAATTACACAGCGTAATGGGTTCTCTGTTAGACGAGATAATTCCTGTTTCATAATCGAACGCACTCGAGCAAAAGTTAACTAGTGCCTTTTATGAACAGGAATCGAAGAGGTCTTCTAAAACACTTAGATGTTTCATAGATCCTTTGCTCACTAGTATTTCATAACAAAATTATGCCTATCTATTCGAGCACGATGAAAGTTATCGTGTGACGAACAATGCCAGGCGCAGGTGTACGGTAGCCGGACAGGCAACGAAGGCGATGGAAGGCGAACGGGTCGAGAAAGGGTCTTGGTTTCGCAGGGGGCCTCGTTAGACATTTTCTGTCGGCGAGAGAGAGCAAGTCAAGGCCGCACACTCGCGAATTTCAGCTGGTTACCGAACAGCTGCCGTCAAAGTGGGGATACGAGATACGGTTCCGCCACGTTGTCCTAGGTCCTGGCTATCTTTTTTACGCGCGCCGAATGTACGCGTGTCCGCCATACTGCTCGAGCCACCGGCTTCCTTAACGAGCGATCACCATGCTCGAACCTATAGATATCCATACTGCTGTTGCGTTGACCGCCGTCGTATGTACATACTTCTTGCGGAATCATCATCGCTGTCGTGACTTCCTCGCGGCTGGACGGCCTGTGCAACGAGCGCACGCGTGGTATCGACCGTTCGTGGTCTCTACCTTGACCTCCAATGGTGAAGGTAGCTCGAACAATTAGAGCTCTTCATTCGAGACTACCGAGCTCTTATTATTAGATCATCTCGTTATTATAAACATGTAGGTTACCTGATTTTTCTGCTTTAACATTAAATCGATAGCAATTTTAATATTAAAATAAGAAGCTACAGTAATACTTCAATATTTTTTCTAAGAACAATCTCTTTTAATCAATGTCCCACTAGTCACTTCTCTTTTCACCTGACATCAACGGTCAGCTGGAGTGCGTAACGCGACAAGGTAGAAAATCACGAACGGTCCTCAAACATCACAGAACGGCATTTACGTAAGCAGTTTCGACACCGTTGGCCGATTGCAATCCTGTAACTTTCTCTCGTATCGATCTCGAGTAGGAAAGTCACATGTATCTGTCGGCTACTTGTTCGTCCGTGAAACGAGCTTATGAAAGAGGAATGTTCGCGGGAAAGGGGAAAGTATATTTCTCTATCGGTAAAAACGCGTTTTCCCTTTTACCCGTCTCTTTAATGCGTCACTGCTAACATTCTACGGAAAATTTATCCGTCGCTTCTGCCGTACGATCGTTTGCATTTCCTGCCCCTGGCACGCGCGTTAACGCGCGGCTCGTAGCCTCGCGTGTAACGTCTCATTAAATTCTCCTCGGTCACCGTGCGTACAATGGGCTCATTTTTTACGCGTAACTCGACGCGAAGTAACAAGGAATTAGCGTGGCGAGGCTCGAAGTAGAATCTCCTGCGGATTTTGCGCCGTCAAAGTGATGCAGTGGTTAAACGTTGACAAATTTTTCCAAGCACGATACTAAACATTTTTTGTGATCATAAACTTTTCACGAGTATTCATTATTCCAGTATCAAAATGTTCCTTTGTGAAATATCCTTCAACACCAAGTGCTGTACCTCTTACATCGATTGCATTCACTCAGTTTTCTTGCTAAATAGTTCGCGATTTAGCGCCAGAAGTTGCTGAGCGAGGCAATTTTCAGCGTCAGACGACTGGCAGGCGGTTTCTTCAAGGCAACGGACCTCGAGTAACTGTAAACTGGTCCTAAGACAAGCCGCGCCCAACATGTTGCTCAACTTCGGTAAACTGAGGAGAACCGGTGTGTCTGGGACATGGCAAGGCCGTTGACAGCGCCAGAGAATCAACCGTTGTCATGGTCGATTAGAAAAATCTACTAGATATGCATCGAATGTATTCTAAATGAAACTGAACTTAATTCTTGATATGCTTTGCAAAAAGTAAAGTATTTCAAGAAAGTGAATATAATATGCAAGATTGTAATATATTGAAGAAGTTAAAAATAATATGCATCCAAGATAAAGAAAAGCACGTATAAATATAGAACAACATTGTTTGCGAATCGAATACACGACATCGATCAAAATCTCCATGTCTCGAAACGAGTCGGTATCATTCACCGATAAGAAAGTGTCGTTGCTCTTATCGCTCTTTTCACGACTTTCACCACGAATTTCAATCTACTACACTCTCCTCTTTTCTTCAATTTTCTTTCTTTATTTCTTCTGTTTGCAAGACGATCCACTATGGAATCGACTCGTTTAATCAGGAAACTGAAGCGATGCTCGCGAAGGAACGCTTTAAAAATACACAGAGACAAATTCGCACGTGCTGTGCCGAGCAAACACCGTGCAACAGACAGACGTCTAACGCAGTCGACCGAATTTTATTTTTGCAAGTGCTACCAATCGCGTTTATCTCGATCACGAGCAGATCGGACTTGTTTTTCGCATCGGTTCCAAGAAAATTCAAACAGCATCATTGCAATTGTTGATACGAGCCAAACACGAATGTTGGAACAAAAGTGCAATTTTAAATATGTAGAATGAAATTTACGCATTTGAAAAGCAACCAGGTGGTGTTAAAAAAATATCGAGCAGTGTAAATATATATTCACAAAAGTTTCTTATTATGGATTAGCAAGATCGATGATAACAAATATTGACCGAGACAGATCCTCGAGCGAGGATCAGACGAAAAATTGCAAATAACCAGCGCAAACATCGTCTGAAGACATTGAATCACCGAATGGTTAAAGTAAAATCAGATAACCGTAACCATTTTTAAAATGGCCAACATTGGAAGATGGAACAGTGGATTTCTATTTATAAGAGAATTCTTAAAAGGGATTCCCATTTACAAAAAACATCCATTTGTTCTTTTAATGAAGTATATAGATGATGATCGAATAGCAAGCAAAGTTATTCGAATTTCCTGGTGTCTCGTTGAAACGAGCGACTGGCGACCTCAGATTGGATGTTGAACCTTTCCTGTCCGATAGCGAGTGCAGACGTTGCCGTCCAGTTTGGCAATAACAAGTGAGCCTCTCACGATAAGAACTCAAATAAATATTTCTTTCTTTCTACGCATTGGGTTGGCCTTGAAAAACGTCCTTAAACGCTCGCTCGTTGGTTGGCGCACGTTCAAGAACCGGTGAACGGTAACAAGTCGTCACTTGTCAAACTGACAGCCAAGCTTATCCGTTTGACTGGTCGAACGGGACACAAGAATACATGGAAAAAGTGTCGGGTAAGATATTAAATCCAAAGCTGGTATATAATCACCGCCAAGATATAGAGAGATCGTAACTTAAACCCTTAAGAATTGACACCGAGTAATGTCTCGGCAATCAGGGCCGTATACTGTAGACTTGTTCATGAGATGCCCTGGTGATTCAGGGCACAATTTGCTACAAGATAAGCCTCAGGGCAGCGATGATCAAAATTACTACTTTGGTTTCTGAAGGATTTTATAATCCTAATACTGGTGTAACCTAACACTCGGAGCATCCTGTACACACACAGTCGTTTGCAGTTTGTCTACCTATATAGGATAGGCAGATCCAGGTCACTACAACTGTAATATTAATGTTATTCAAGATCTTCCATCTTTGTTTACTACTTAATTATTCAATTATATTAAACTTGTAATACTGCTCCACGATTACCTTTATATTCAACAGGTATTATTCTTGAATTGAAATAGAACTGTTGATAAATATGCTTACTGGTGTAATCTATGTTTCGTATGTTCAACGACTACATATCTTCATTAACGCGGTCCAGCGTTTAACAATAATTAAGAATTACGAGAGGCCGAGTCACAAATCTGTATTTTCTAGTGGTAACGGTACTTCCAGTTTCGGCTGTTTCACAAAATTGCCACTCGGATTTGAGTAATTGTCTGGAATGTGGCTACGAAGACGCGTTAAAAAAAAAGAGACAACGACAGGACAAGTTTTAGCTGAGATTTTAGTGAAGATGAGGCTACTGGAATGGTGTTCTACTGAGTGGAGCTGTGACTTTGATTATTATTCGGATACGCTTGGAAAAAGCTCCAGCTGTTCGAGAAAGAACAGTTGCAGAAGTTAAACAATTTATGCATTTGCATGTCCAATGTCGAAATTATGGAGTCTGGAAGTTTTTTACAGAGAAAATATTTTGTTGATCCGAGAAAATTCAAATTAATCGCGTTAAATTCAACAAACAAATGTAGAGAAATAATTTTGTTAGCTTCCGATACTATAATATTGAATCTTTTTTGCTTTTTAATAATGCAGTTTTATCAACCTAAATAGTTCAACAGCTGTGCTGTGCATCGTTCAAAATGTCAGCGAATCGTGTCCGTGTAAGAAGAGAAAGTGAACCAAATACCAGGAATGAAAGGAATACCTTACATTCGATACGCGAACCGTTTCTCTTATCAAATTTTCATTTCTACTATCAAAACGATCTGAAACGATAAAGTAGCTTCAATAATCTCTAACTTCATTAGTGTTGGCAACAATGCGTTTCATTGCTCCCTCTCGATTGACCGAACTAATAATCACGATAGGCATGAAAGTGCAACTGCGCATTAATTAGGATAATCAGCGTGATAATTAGTCTCCGTTCGAAAGTAGAATCGCAAGTTATGCTAATCTACGGTACTTCCCATATAAAGGCGTGCGCGGGAGCGAGGGAGTGCTTGAGGAAAACAAACGCCACGACGAGTGTACCGCTATAACGCAAAGTAGCGTCGGCCATGATTAATCAGCCTCGCCTGGTTTCCGTCTCGGATTCTCAGATTCCGCACGCAAGGAAACGAGAGTACGCGAGTGTTTTTATCACACAAACACGGACAAGGTAACCCGGCCGGTTTTTCACCGTTGTAAGAATATGTACTTCGTGTCAAAGTCAAAGTCAACGATAAGATGATAAGGCAGAAGCGAATGACCGACAATATTCGCGTCGTATCTCATTCCATTATCCTGGTATCTTCTGTCTTTTTCGCTCCTTCATTATTGCCCATTCTGCTTCGGCCCGTTTTGTCTCTGCCTAAACGAGAGTGACATATTCGATCGAGACGCATCAAGCTTGGATTCGGCCTCTGGCTGGGTAAACTAACGTCCTCTATTTCGTTTCGTGTAAACGCTGCGAACCCTCGCGCCGCTTGGAGACGTAAACAACGCATGTGCGTCTGCGCATTTCGTCCCTCCCTGCGCTCTTGCTCTTGAATCTTTCGGTAGTTCCGTTCTTTTCTCTCTTTACGCTCCTCTCGTTCTTCCTCAGGGACCAAGCAACGGCCGTTTCACAACGTTCTCGATGGTGGCGCTGACCTTCATAATGGCGGCCATCAAGCCGGTAAATCGAGATTTATCATGTATTTTTCGAACTAATGCCAGCTGTCAATACGAGACAATAGATTCTAATGATAGAATAAGAACGATGTTTTAAAGATACGTTATCCTTCAGGGTGTATGCCTTGACAGATTTTTGTTGCTGATGGTTAAAGTACAAATTGAAAACAAGTTGAACATCCTGGTGCAGTTTCATCGTGACTCACGGATGTTCAACGCTTGCCTCCCTCCTCTTGCACGTTCGAAACGATGCTCCTTCTCTGTTTCCCTGTGTCGTCGACCTCTGTTGTTGCTTGGAAATTGCGCCGAATCGGCCCGTTTCAGCGCGTTTCTGTGCCTGTGCATTTTTCTCCGCTTGAATTTCTACGCATTAACGACGCCGAACAATGGCAGAGTTCAGGCTTTTTGCTCTTTGACCATGCCTCGTTATCGTAGTATTTGCTCCAAATGTGAGTTTGTATATAACGACATGCATTAATGCGTGCACGTGCGTCATTAAGTATGACGACGTTAGAGGAAAAAACAAAACAAGAAAAAAGTCAATAGTTGTCCAGTAATTTATTCTTTTTCCTTGCGGTTGCTTAGAAATGCAAAATCAGTATTAGAAACTGTATGAATCGTTATGGGTTTTTGGTGTCGTCACGTACTTGCTTTCACGATTGTTCCGTGACAATGCCCTATCGTTACCGTCGTTTTACTTCTAAAACTCTCTAATCTTTCCGTGCGCGTACTCCCGTAACTTGTGCTCTTAGCTTCACCATGACACATTCCCATAACAAAGTCATGGATTTTTCTTCTGCCACCCCGTATACTCCATGTCCGTGCGTAAAGCATTCGTGTGTTAAGAAGGGTCAACGTCCGACCCTCACCACACGCCACGGATCGACGCGCCAACACACAGAAGCCTGGTTTGTTTTGGTTTCCCGGGCATTACCCTCGCTTCCCACTTCTTGCGGCCGAGTCCTCCCGTTCTTTCTCTCTTCTCTACCCGGCCACTCCATACGACCGTCTCGCTTTCTTTCTTCCCGCGCGCGTGATACGTCCAGCGCCTGTGGAAGCTATCGGCGTCTACGGTAACAACACGATCCCAAAATCGGAATTGACATCGAATTACCATGACGCGACAAGAAACGTGAACGTACGACGAAGGAATAAAGAGAAGAACAGCGTCGCGCAACTGTACGTCGACGCGTTTTACATAAAATTGAGGTTAGGGCACGCAAGACGGCGTCAATTCGTTACGTCAGTAATGGCGCGCGAATCCTAAGTACCGATGTTTCAAACGACACGAATGCGTAGAAAAAGCAAGCAAAGAACGGCAATGCGTTATTTTCCAAGGAAGCGAGCGTGTCGAGTATGACGCGGAGAGAAAGCGAGAGCGTGGAAAGCAAGTTGTTGCTGTGCAAGTAGTTTCAAATCGATTTTCGGATAGAATGCTCGATTCTCTGCCATCCCGCGGCATAGTCGCATATATGTACATACATGTATGCACATGTCTTGTCGCAAACAGTATACAGAGTCGTAATGGGAGCGAAACAAACACGCGGCAACAGCAAAGACCTTGCTTGGAATTTTCATTCGAGAAATACACGTCGGTTGAGGACGTATGATAGGATAGTCTAATTATAAACGATACGAAGGTTCCATGGTGCGTCAAAACGAACGCAACAGACATGCGTCCATGTGAGTTTACACGGGACCATTACAAATGTATTCCAGAGGGCGTTCACGTTCGTGTACTCGTGGTGTACGATGGGAAAGAGACAGGGAAGGAGATAGAGTAGTCGCGTAAACGAGCTTGCTGCTAGGGTAGATGGCCGTGGTCCGATCAGACCAGGCGTGTGCATCCCCATCTAGCTGTCTATACTACCGGCAACATCGTATCGCGCACGATGCACCCACGGACGACTCTAGCGCACTCGGCAACCCTGTCGGCTCGCTTACTCATCCCTACCGGTTGAAAAGACCGCACAACGATATGCCGGTACAAGATCGTCCTCTCCACTCAGAGATTTACATCTCTCTTTCTTTCGGTCACGTTGCTCCTTTTGGAAACTTTTGCCAGCAGAGACTGACCGTGACCAATTATATCTCTCGTATTGCATTGTGCATCATGCTACGATCTATGCAACCTGTTAACAGTGTTTCGTATGCACTGAGATATTCTTTGTTTTTCATTCCTTTCTTGTTTAATAAAAATGATCAAATGGATCCTGGAAAGTTTATTTCGATCGTCTAGAGGAACACACGTGGACGTACGATAAATGCTGTTGCTCGAATAGCCTGCATCTTATGATTTTTAACGAACGTAACTGAAAGTCGCCGCGTAAAAGGAGAAAGGATCAACGCTGACTTCTTCGGTACGAGGCAAAAGCAACGGCAAGGCAAGCCAAGGCAAAGCAAAGGGAGAACATTGCCTGCCAACCGGCATAGAAGGTCTGTGACCTCGGCAATGCCTATGCTACGCCATGTACGCGTTGCCCGCGTGTACCGTTTCAAAGGTGATGTCACGAACGGAAAGGTCCTTGAAGAAGCGAGTAGTACTTGATGAAAAATTCGTTTCCTGTTATAGGTGAAACTTTAAAAATTACCGTCATAGTACAACAGCCATTTTCTGTTTTACCTATTTCAAAGAGAAGGGGGATTTGCGTCATTCAGTATGAATACGTTCGCGGTGTTTATAATAGTATCAATAGCTAAGGTAACGGGAAAGTTTATATTAAGTATTGTAATGTTAATGTTTTTGTGTCTGTAAATATTGATCAAAGTAATTCGTGAACCATCTGTTCAAATGACTTTGGATACTCTGCAAAAATATTATTGCATTTTTATGATAACTACCTTGTAGAAAATAAACAAATTAAAATGTATTATCAGTTCAGCTGCAACGATAAAATCTTATCGTACATCTTACATTGGAACTTCATTAAAAGTTGTAACCTTAGGGAAGCTGTATATAAAATCGTGATAATTGTGTTTCATGTTGATCGCATATTCTTGCATTCACCGTAATCGCATACCTTGCAGCTTGTTACCGCTATTTACGACTGTAATAGTTTTGTTGTTAAGTGTCTTTGCTACACGTGTATTTCTTAGCATACAACAAGCGAGTCCTTGAGAGCTAACTGTCATACAGCTAAATACCTTGTTCCTTTATCGCTATTCGATTCAAATGCAAACATATTGTTGTTCCATGAAGTAGCATATTGCTAATTTATCATTTTCACATGTTTTTGCAATTCTATCAGCTCTGGTTAAACATTTGAAACTGAAAATTCAGTGAACTACCGTTCGTACTTCAATGTATCGCCTCTCACATCGTCCTTCGCTTTTAACCTTTTAAGATCCAAGTGTGCCCTCAGGCATAGGCAGTGTGAAACATTGCATTCCAAGTATGTCGAAATTTAAATTAACATCATCTACAGTCTTTCTTGTAGTTGCTTCGTAGATATGTTTTGCTGTGTTCCCTTTGCCGTTTCATGGTTAGAGGCTCGAAAACAAGTCGAAGCTACCGCCACAGGGTCGTCGATCGCGTTGCGTGCGACGAAAGAAGCGGCGGGAAGGGTTGAAGGCTGCTGCTCGATCGTGGACGACCGCGTGGTCCGAGAGAAGCGGTATCGTTCCTGGATCAATAGCACGTGATCCTGCTGCGACCGGCATATCTCCGTCCTGTGCCGGCCGATATAAACAAAGAAACGTGGCGCGCAGCGTACGCGCTGGCTGCCGCGCATCGATTTTCCCTCGTGTACGCGGCTTCACACCGCTCGAGTGCCTACGTACGATTTACGCTAGGCCGCGTTGACCGACGAGCCGTGAGATGCCGTCAGAGGATGGTCTGAAATTTGCCGAAATCGTTGCTTCGGTGTCGAACCACTGCTCTCTTTCACGAGGATGTTGCTCAAGATAATATGTCTTTCATTAGTTCGGTTGAAAATTTAAGGATGTTAGATTACATAAAACCATACATTGCACTCATATCCTGTTCCATACTAGAAGGAGTCAGGTTAATTAACGGAAGGTTACTCCTAGATCTTCTCGTAATTTAATATTTACTGCTAGATTTCTTCAAGCGTAAACGTAACTGTTCTTCTTAATCGTTCACGAAGCACATAAAGATCATTCTGATTTCAGGCGAACGCAGCAGTGGTGTTCAAATGCACTTGGAAGGGGTGCCTGGAGATCAAAGCGACCGTGCCGCTTATCGAGGAGCACGTGCGCCAATCGCACTTGGGGTAAGTGTAAGCAACGTGTAAGCGCGCGGGACGCAACAAGTCTCGTGAAAATCCGACCAAGAGCTTTTCCTCGGGTTGGTCGCGCGTATCGTGACCGACCGGTGGTAGACATACGAGGTCATGTACGCGACGATTAACCTTGAACCCCGTGCCCGATAAGATAAATTGGCGGCGCTGCGAGCGTATCGTTCGCGTGAACGAAATCCGTGACGATTGGGCCGTGGTTCGCGCTCTTACATTTTGCACGCGCACGGACGGCCGCGTTCAACTTCGCGTCTAACCACGATCACGCGGCTGTTGCAGGCCGAAAAAGTCGAACGGCTGCGATAACGAAGATGACGACGACATCTCGGACCACGAGGAGGAATTTTACTATCAAGAGGTGGCGGTGGATCACATGAGTTCACCGCCGACGATGTCGCACCGGGACATGGCCAGGCCCCCACACGAAGATCCCGAATATCAGAAACAACTTCGCCTTGAGGCAACCTCTACCAATAATAATAATAACAACAACAACAATAACAACAACAGCCTCGAGAGTATGATGGTCGGGTTCAGAGAACGTAATACGGCGTTCGCCATTTCGCAATCACCGGTACGTTCACTGACCCTTCGATGGGTTAGATACAGCTGTATAGTTAGAAAGACGGTATAAACAAAAGTTATCTCGATAATAATTGTTTTACGAGGCTTTCGGGTTTAACCCATCCAAGACGGGATCTGTCTTATTACAAGACGATCTCCGATAGCCAGGAACATATAAACTACTCATTCTTTATTTTAATCTCAAATCAATATCAATTTTAGTCGGATCTGCTAGCGGTCCGTTGCATGGGACTGATGGACCGCAAAAGGTTATGGCGGTACTGCCCATACTCGCCACCAGAGGGATCGTCCGAAAACTCTAGCTTTCCTGTAAGTCCTCGTTCAATCACCTGTTCCTTCGTACAGCATTCTGACCTGACCATAATTGTCTCCGCTTCTAAAGGCAAGGGTCTGCTAGGTAGAACAGGATCCGCGGAAAACAGAAATCACGGGGTAATAGAGTATCCATTAAATTCCCACTATCCTCAACATCACCTACTTTTTGGGAATCAGGGTCGCCAGAGTAACTTCACCGAGTCAATCCACTAGCAGACCCAAAACAAAATGCATACTATCCTCTTTTCCTTCATTGTTTTTCTTACAATTCAATTGTAATAAGGTTAAACTTGAAAGTCTCGAAAAACTACTACTGTAAAGGTGGACCTCTATCTGTCGACCCTTGACCTACAAACACGGAGAAAGTATCATTTCTTTTTATTAATCGTTCGATTTGATGATGTGTTTGAAACAGGGTACGCCAATCAAGCACATAAAGCTATCACCACGACCGATCCAGGCGTACCAACAGAATACACTGTTGCCGGTGTCGACGGGCAAGGTGCCATCATCGCCACGACGGATCCGCGGGGAGACGAAGAAATGTCGCAAGGTCTATGGTATGGAGCACCGTGACCTTTGGTGCACACAGTGCAAGTGGAAGAAAGCCTGTAGCCGTTTCGGCGACTAGGCCAAGCGACCGCCCCGTTCGTACGTCCGCGGACGGAGATTGTCGCCGAGCCGACCCCAGAGTTTGCCAATGCTACGTTAAACTTCTCTCGCCAACTGCCAGCAAAATTGCCAATTCCCATCGTCGTCGTCGGACACTCGACTAGCGCGAACAAAAGTGTGAGGTGATGCGATCCGTAGCGTTGACTGGTGTCACCACAGCGAAGAGGTACCCCGTATATCGTCCACCATCTCTTCTAAAACCGTTCGATCCGGCAGGTTTTCATATTCCCGCTATCAGGGATGTCATAAAATGCCAATGATCGAAAGAGATCACTGGGTCAGGCGGTGTTGCGAACACCAGCAATACCTCTTCCTGTACTTCTTGTTTCCCGTAGTCGTATCTCTTGGCTTTTTTCTGCCTTGCGAGTATAGGTAAACGAGATACCATGAGTCTCGCAGAAAAACGTCAATC
Organism: Osmia bicornis bicornis; assembly: GCF_907164935.1. Lineage (NCBI taxonomy): Eukaryota > Metazoa > Arthropoda > Insecta > Hymenoptera > Megachilidae > Osmia > Osmia bicornis. The sequence continues at coordinate 7,843,262 of NC_060227.1, forward strand.
CCATGACGGATGGCGGACGGTTAGAAGGGCCGATCACACGTTCCGTGCGAAGCAGAGAAGATCGTCGACACTTGTTGTCAGTAATCAAATAGAGAGAAGAATCGAACATTGAAGATGAAAAGAAGATCGTTGACCGATCGTCTGGCATTTGGCAAACTCCGTTAGGGTCTTTTTTAGCCGTAATAAGGGATTTTGATTAGTAGGTAACGAATAACTGGGACGAGGTATCCTTAGACTGTCGTGCTCTCTTTCTTTATTTCTCTCTCCCTTTCTATTCCTTTTTCCTTCCTATCTATACGTACATGGAGAGCACGGAACAAGGTCTCGTTTCGGGTTTGCCGGAGCAAAAATCCTTTTTTTTGCTTTTTTTTTTTTGGTTCGGTACATAAAGAAAAGAGATACACGCTCGCTCGAAGTCGCAGCGTGTACGCGCGTGTTCCAATGAATACGTGCTGGTTCTCGAACCGACTCTTAGGTCATTGCAATCGGTCTTCCTTCTTCCGACGAGGGCGACGAAGCTCGATTTCGTTGGGGTTGTCGTCGTTTCTTGAAAACACGTCGATCGTCCACGCGATCCACGATCAGACACAAAGAGAGAGAGAAAGAGAGAGTTGGAGTCGCGTGCGACCCACGTATCGGACGAATGGAAGACCGCAAAACAAATCGATATACATATTTGGTCTGACCGATTGTTCTTCCTGGAAGGACGCAGACGGGCAAGTTGAATGGAATCGCGTCGAAGCGCTAGAGCCAATTGTGATATTTTCTCTAAATTTTATCGGATAATTAGACGGGTATGGGCCGACATATAAACGTATACATATGTACAGAAGGAACGGTGACGATGACGAGGTGAAGAATACGATGAACAGACAATGCGTGTCGCAGAGGGGAAACAAAATTTTATACACCAATTATATATTATACTGCCAGATTAAATTAATTCAATCGAAGCGAAACGACAAACGAACAAAAGAAAAAACATAAAAAAAAGAAGGGAGTAAGGATAACGACCATACTGTTGGAGCTTCGTACGCGAAAAATAGGGAACGATGCAGCGGGTGTGCATGTGTACTGTGTGCGTATGCGTGGTTGAGTGTATGCGTGTGTCGAGCTGAGGTTTGCTAGCCTCATCTCGACGACCTAAGATCGCGTTCGCCAACAAAGGAAAAAAAAAAGCAAAGAGGAGCTGCGTGCACGAAATAGAGATAAAGGCTTCGCAGTTGAATCGATCGATCGATGTAAGTACATACAATACCGAGGATGAAAATCATCCTTTAGCCAGGAGATCTCGTTCTATGGCTGACAAGTATGTACGTAAAAAGGACGAAAATTCGAAGTAGCGTTTTCCAACACGCGTAAACTCGTATTCGCGACGAGGAGAGAAGCTTCTATTTTCATCTACGTATTTTAAACGTGCTCCTTTCTCGCCTTCGATCGTCCGCACGACATGCAAACAAAACTTACACGTTCGTTTTGGTCACGAATCGTTCGTAGGAAAGGTAAACCAAAACGCGAGGGACAAAGAAATCGTTTGATCTCGATGACTTTTGCGACGGTGGCGGTGCAGTTTAATCCTTTAACGAGAAAAATATTTTGTTTTTCGTTTTGAGACGCGCGACACGAAGGATCCCGCCTGCTATCACCGTCGTCAAATTTAAATGATTCTTTATTACCGTTATTATTAATGTAATTACTGTTATTATTAATTATTCGTTTGTTTTAACGATAAGTCTTGGGTGTCTCGTTGTTATCAGCGGACGCGAACGTAAGAATTTGAAAAGTGTTTCAATGGTATAGCTTATGTTTCGTATCCGTTGAAAGGACGAGACTGCTTCCATCGTGTTGATCAATGCTCATCTTTCTAGTACAATTTCATGCGATTTTTAACGTCGCGTTCTTCGTTTTGCTTGCATAATTTTACGGTTAATCTCAACAGTGTACTGATTTATTTAATATATACGTACGTACTATATATATATACACATATTAACATTGCGTTACGCGAGATTAAGTGGTTCGCCGAGAAAATATTAAAAACACCGAAGGAGTATCAGAATTACAGACACGTGCAACGACCGCGTAAGATTCGAATGAAAAATCAGAATACACACACACACACGATCACCGTGACGGTATTACGTTTGGTTTTTTTATTTTTTCGCGACACACAATTTCGTATTTCCGAACCAAAGACATCGTATCTCCAATCGTGTTCCACCGTATTTCTCTTTCATCGATTGTCCTCATCTATACAAAGTGTTTTCGTTTTTTTAATCGTACTGTCTACGTACTTAGATTCTTGTTAGCTGAGTTAGACGGAAAAAAGAGTTTCGTGGACGCAATGTATGCAAATATATTAACAGTTTGAGTGCCATTCATCCGTTTCGTGTTAAAGAGACGATACGAGATTCTATAACAATAACAGTAAACTAAGTTAGGGCCGATGCGATGGCACTTATCAATTTTCAATATGGCACTCAAACGGTTAATATCTATGTCACTGTGCTCGATCGAACGCAAGAAGTAGCAAGGAATACACCGTAGATCAAGGACCAGGATGTAGGAAATTAAATGAAAAGCGAAATGGAAAAATAATGAGAAGAAGGAAAGCAAAGTCGTGAGACTACGTTGATAGAATAGAAAGTAATTGCCGTCCAAATAGGTTCCTTCATTAGGTCAAAATTCGAATCCTAATCGTGGCTTCTTGGATGTACTATTGCAATCGGATTTTTCAAATAATCCTGATCGAACGCCGAATAATGCTACGAAACGAATATAGCGATGACGCTGCATATCGTTATTGTTATACGTTTTTATAGCGCATCGTGGTCCAACAAGAAACAGGACACTTGATTATCTTCTTCGTTAGCAAAAATATGCTCGTGGCAAAAGTTGAATCCTTTCTGAGAATCATTTTTGTCAATGTAATTTGAAAAAGTTTGCATTCTTATTCGTAAAATTAGAAGGATGAGCATTTATTCAAGTGATTATTTACGTCATTATGTACGATGATAATTCTTTAGTATAAATTAATTATTATCCTTTTTGGATAAAAAAGAATTGTAGATTTAAATGTTGATTCTGACAACATGTAATCGTTTAATGATAATCATGTTTAAACGTTAGATTCCAAAATGAATCACGATAGTATCGTTAACTGAAAATGGATAATAGGTGTTTCATTTTTGGTGGACCACCGTATATGTATATTGTAACAATTTTTTAACGTCGAAATTTCTATTGAAATTAAACATTTTACTGACGGTTTTTAGCGTGTCGCAGGGATAGATACTATCCTTTCGTTTATTGTAGCCGTTCTTTTTTAATAATCACAATAATCGTATCCAAGATACGAACAATTTTTCGATACTTTTAAGAGAATTTTTTGACGATGACCCATTTGGTACTATCGAGCAAAAAAAGAAAGTAGTATTATTCGGCACGCGTAAGACGAGAATCTTTATTTTCCTCGGACTCTTCAATGGAAAAAGAAAAAAAAACAAAGGAAATAACTCGACGTTGCATCCTTAACTTCTTTGTTTCGGGGAGTGTTGAAAAACGAAAGAGAATTTTGGCGGGAATTCACACGTCAGGCACCACGTGGAAAAGTCGCGATAGAAGAATTAACGATCGTGCCATTCGAAATGCCAAATATTCTCCGCTACTACATTTTTCTAATCGTCAAAATGAAATTCCAAACAGCATAAGAAACGCAGCAGAAAGAAACAGACATCTAACGCGGAACGCTTTAAATTGCTGGAGAACGGGAAAAACAGATTCGTAACGGAAGCTTTACAGACTTAAAGATACCTCAGGTTTATTTCATAACAGAAACAAACACAAAACGGCCATTTTGATCGAAGCAAAAAATCAGAGAAGTAACATCGAATTCACGTCATCGTCGTCGTTGTCACCGGCTTCGATCAAGATGGCTCGAAACAGTTAGGCACTGAAACTATATTTCATATGTATCTTGTCGCGATATAAACGTCAATATTACTTAGTCGAATTCGTTGCAGTCGAGTTCACGGACTCGCATTATATTATTGTATAAATATTGTATCGCATTTAAAAATAGGTCGCTTGAAAACGTTCAAAAGTCCGGGGCGGGGGAGGGGGGGGGGGACTAATGTTGTATCGGGCCCCGGACATTTTGTGTGCCGACTATCCTCAAACCACGAATAGATAATTAAGTCGTTCTCGCGTGTCCAGTGTTGCCGGGTACGTGTACGTTTCGTTCGATCAATCCGATCGTTCGTCGAAACTCGTTGGATTTCTTTCATAGTCTTTCTGCATCTTGCTCCTTCTTGCAATATTATATTAATCATTATCCTTGTCAATCTCGAAAGAGCTACCCTAAAATCAGACGTGCCAAAGAATCCGTTTTCCGTTGGCAACACTGTACGGTCGCGATACGACCGAGCATAGTCCGCACGCACTAACCGAACGGAACATATTCGATCGATTCGACCAGCGAGCCAATTAGGGCCGATCAAAAAAGAAGAAATAAATAAAAAAAAAAAGGAAAGATCCTGCTATTGTACGTCGAACGACACACGTTATGTACAACGATCGCCCGGGGGATATATATCGATCCAGGGCTCGGTCCAGCACGATCGTCGAGATTTGAAAAGGGGCAAACATAGAAAAAAGATTTAAAAAGATGAAAAAACGATACAAACGTCGCGTCGCGGAAATGGCCGGGATTAATTCATACCAAAACGATCTCATATCGATTTAATGAAATGCAATTTTTGATCGTGCGGTCGACCGGGGGGTGTGTGTTTTGATGCCCTGTGTTGTTTAAAGGGCATCCTGGAAGCGACGAAATTTTTTTCATTGCATGTACCTGTTTCAATACGCGTCGCGAACGATGAACCGACGCGGGAGGAGAAGGCAAGTAGACGGTTGTTCGTGGAATCGATGTTCGAATCGATTAACCCTGTAATGGTAGCGTGGATGACGAGGGTTACCCGTTATAAAATTGTAAAAAAAATCAGACGTTTGTTCTCAGCAACAAATTATAATTAGAAATAATGTTAGAATTTAGCAACCCTACACAATGGGCATCTTTAGGAAAGATGGAGGACCTAGCCTTCCCCACACAAAAACCCTTGCTATGTGAAATATCATGCAAGCGATTTTCCATATAAAAGATAAACAAGTTTAGTTAATTAAAATTATTCATACGACCATTTTAGGGCTGAAGAACCATTGGTCTCTTGCCTGATCGTCTTGGACCGCGTTGCACTTGGTCGATCGCGCAAAGCAAAGACATATTATTAAAATAGTATATTATATTATATATTATATTATTATTATTATAATATTACCATTATTAATGATTAATTTTTATTGATTATTATTATTATTACCATCGTCATCGTCATTATCATCATTTTTTTAAAATGAAGCTATTTACTAGCGTCACTAACGATACGGTGAAGTGATTTGTTAAAAGAAAATGAAAAATACGCGAAATCTTTATTATCAATGCGTTAGTGGGACTTGTTAGTATTAACGCAATACTCGATCTGCCGAACACTTATCGAGCTGACCATGTTTAACATCCGAAAGATAGCTGGCACGTCGTGCAACCAGCGACTCTTTTTTTTATTAAACGTATGCGAAATTCTTTATATCCGTATATCGCTGCAGACGCTTCTATTTATCGAGAGTAAAAACAAAAAGGATTCGTAGATTATAAAATGCTGTGGTTATGTCACATTACACGACACTCGAATTTATTCTAACGTATTTCGACTGAGCAAAGAATTAAACGATGAACGTTGATTCGTATTTGAGTGTAAAATTTCATCGTCGAGACTATTCTCCTTGTGGTAATAAACCTCTCTAAGAAAAGCGTATCAACTTATTGATTTATTTTATCTAAATCAACCCATTAAGGACCAATAAAAGTAAAAAAAAAACATTCACAAAATTTAATAATGTATGTATGTACATTAATTGAAAAAAAAAAAACAAAGTTTGCATGAATGCAACACTGGTTCCTAATGGGTTTTTTGTTTTATTCTAGTTCGTTGACACGTGAATGTTTGTCGCCCGACATAGTCGAAAGACGAGAAACAAAGTTATAATTTATCAATTAATAAAAATGCATATGTTTAATTATAATTGGGCAATGAATAATAATTTTAAATCTCTCGTGTTGATCTTATCTGAATACTTTATCTTTCATTTATTTTTGTTAGTTCTATTTTAACAAACAAAATAATAAATGTTAGAAATAGAAGAGGATGAACTAACGTTAGGTATAATTAAAATAGCCGACAAATTACCGTGCTATTAGGGTTTAATATAGTTTGCGATACACGTGTATTGCCAAATTGTACTTTTAGAAAACATTTTATTTTCTATATTATTTTATTTATTAGAGAAGTTTATATATATACACACATATAAATATATATTACATTTTTTTTATATATATTGGCAAGGTAATAAAAGGGACGGTGTATCGAATACCTTTTAAATAAGCTGTGTATGATTACATTTAACGTTCCATTGTGATAGTAATGTAGATAATTTAGTGATTAGATTGTCGTTAATTCTTTCTTTTTTTTCGTTTCGACTGACAACGGTCTTTCACCTGTGTATTGCATAATATTTATTTCGTTGCTCAAAAAGAAAATATGTAAATGAGTTACATATAAGGAAAACATTTTTTGTCGTATTAGATGCTTTAATACTCGTGCCATAATGAGACATAATCGCAGCTTCGGATTATTCACCCGCCCAAATGAAACTCATTAACCCTTTCGTTGTGACGTTTATTGTGTAATAATCGCCAAGTTTAATAAACGATGATGTTCATTACTTAAAGAAAATCTCTTCATTGATTCACGATAACACAGTACATACGTCGTGTACAACGAAAGGGTTGATTCCACGTTGTGGACTCGTTTTCTAAATTAAAAACTAAAAAGCGTCGTCCTTTAGTATTCTAGCCGATCGAATTTCTAAAACGATTTCGTCCGACGATTATCTTCGATGTTAGATTACTATTAACAAATACGATAGAAGAAAGCATTAAATTTTAAAAAATTCTCTCCAAATTATTTGTTTAATTCCACCGATTCTTCATTTCTCTCACTAGCGAAACAATTCATAGACTCTTAAGTCAACAGTAGCGTCAGAATAACTTTTATTTATTTAACGTTTCGACCATTATTCTGGTACTCTTCAGATATTGAATTTAACAATGTAATTATCTTACAGAAATATTATTGAAACATTGTAGATTACAATTATTCATATCTTCCGACATAGTATGTATAATTAAATAAACCCGAGTATTACAAGAATAATAGTCGAAGCATTGCACGAATAAAACTGATTTTAATTATTCTCATATACTTTAAGTCGTGTATGAAAAGCATTAAAATAGTGACACGAAAACGATTAGAAAGATCTTGAATAAATTTTCTACGAGCACAAAAGTAACATGGATTCGTAACAGGTCAATATCAGAGAGTACAGTGCCCCTAATCGATCAATGACAGTACATTGAAGTTACGTTGGTTTGTGCTTGCTGGAAACGGTGCTCCTAATTACTCGAATAGATTTCATTATTCCGTCGAACACGTCACGATATCATATTAATAATTGCACAAGAAATACCATGATGAACGGTTGGTAATGAATCAAGAAGAATCTTGATCATTATACTCCTTGTAAGTCCTAACAATCTTGCATTCGTTAGATCAATAGTATCAATAAAGTAGTTACCGTAGTCGTTAACGATATCATTATACAGGTATATATTCAGAGAAAAGAATACTATGAAATGGTGCAACGAAATTTTCGATATTAATTAGTCATACTTCTTAAGAATCTGCAGTGTGATATGGATCAAGATGATGCTTATAAGAGAAAAGAAACATAATTACTACCTAGTTGGAGGATTATTTTTACCGATGTTAATCGGTAGTAAGAAGAATCATGTCGCTGGTAGCACTGGCGATATATATAGAAAGTGATCCATTAACGATAATAGTAATTATTTCTATTATCGATTCAGGTACGATAAAAATGCTTTTCAGACGTTCCGTTTGAGAACCTTTAAAGGAACAATGATTCGAATGCACGTCGCCGACGCGTTACTAATTAGATTAATAGACGGCGGTGAGTTTCGTTTGTTTTATTAGCTGATAAATATATTAAGGTACGTAACATCGAGGCGCACCACGCATACGAAGACTCCTTTTACGCAAAGACTGTTTTTATCTTCGTGCTGTGTGCACGGCCTGTTTTTGTACGTGTTACACACACGGGATTAGATAATAAAAGCATATCAGGATCGGATTCGGATATCGAAACTGGGCGTACGAGAATGACGATTGTCGGTGAGTTTTAATAATGAGTAGTAGAACAGAGAATAAAGCAATTTTATGAATAAAAGAAAAAAAAACCAGTCTTTGGATAGTCGTACACTTGAAAGTACATCATAGGGGTTTCGATAAAACTAGGGAACCCTAGACAAAAATTCGACTACTCACCGCGAGACACGTTTCCACTAGAATTTGACGGAAACACCGATCCGATACTGAATGCTCGTAACCGATTCGATCCGAACATAACTAAGATCATTCGAGCGGATCGTAGATGATGACGTAGAGAAGACTATATATCGTCTAAATGACTTTTGCGCAATTTACATACTGCTTCGTATCGACAGCCATTACTGGCACTACATTGACATTCATATTTTGTGAAAAAACTTCGACACCACTGTACATACATACTCATACACACCTAGGTACAGATACCTTGTATAAATATTTCCCACAGTGACATTTTTAAGAAACTTTCTCGATCGTCCAGATAAAAGGGTAATTCACGAATAGTCCCTGAATTGTCGAATGGATCGGAAAAAGAAAAATCGTGTATGCAATACGTTAATAGCAATAGGTGCCCTGTGTTTTTATACGAGCCCCCTTTTTTAATTCGCGTGTAAACGAAATCCGGCACAAAGAACCAAAGGGGAGAGAAAAACAGCGGAGCATAGGTGTCGCTGAATCGTATTTCATGAAACGGCCTTTCATGCACACCGAAACACACCTACACCATTGTCCGACGAACCTTTTTTGTCATTTGGACTATGGCACATGATTGCACCGTCTCTCTGTCGATAATGCGCTCGACGGATTCGTAAGACACGCGAGTACTAGCTCGTAATTATACAGTCCGTTTCGATGATGCAAGAAACCGTACTTTTTTTTGCAACCTAACGGGCCTAACCCTAAATTACGGAACAATCGACCGGCTGAACGCGGAAGGAGTTTTTTTTTCCAATTACTTTTGCAATTACCGTGGAACGTTCGGGTAGCGAGGCAATCATGAGCACAGAAAGCAAGTTACATTTCATGCGTTCAACGATGAAATCGTTGTTGACGTAACTATTATTGGGTCATTCGGAAAGTTTTATGAGATTTTGATGAAATTGAACATCTTTTCGACGTTAGTACTATGTGGAACATTTAGACCTTCTGACAAATTTATATTGATTCTTCCAGAATTCGTCTCTATAATCAGTATAAGTTTTTGATTTAGATTGAAAACTTCTATTAAGAATTGTTCTGAATCGCAAAATTACGCATACTTATTTCGTTGAGTAATAAGTTGTACACTGCCGACCGAAAGCTCTCGTATTAAAAATTACTTCGTATCACCTAAGTCACTTGACATAATTACTTTTACATTGGCGAGGATTTTTTGTAATGATATAAATAGGGGTAGACTAGTGTTTTAAACATTTTTTATTAGACCTTACATTGAAGATGAGGGAATGAAAACAGAATTCTCAAAATCAGAAAATCAAATAATTTATTCAAAATTGATTCGATACAATTTTTCCATCTTCTGGTCGAAGCTGCTACGTTGTTCCTGAAAATTAAACGGGGTGCAGTGTAGGGTCATAACCCGAAAGCTCAGGGGTTCATCATTTACAAGCTTTCGGTTTCATGGATCAAAAATTCAGATACACTTCTGTGTTTCTGTATTTTTGAATAATTAGTGACGCATGATGGATGGATTAATGCTTGCTACCTTAATTGCAGCATGATAGCATCATAACCAGCATATCTTTCTGAAAAAAAATTAATCCTCGGTAGTATAGCCAGTTAGCATCCCAATCTTTTAAAAGATTGTTAAAAAATTAGTCCTCGATAGCGTAGCAATTAGTACACCTATTACAAACTTAGCACTTGGTAGCACGATGGTCCAGATTCTCCTATAAAAAAATTAATCCTCGATAGTATAGCCAATTAGCATCCCAATCTTTTACAAGATTGTTAAAAAATTAGTCCTCGATAGCGTAGCAATTAGTACACCTATTACAAACTTAGCACTTGGTAACACAATGGTCCAGACTCTCCTATAAAAATATTAGTCCTCGATAGTATAGCCAATTAGCATCCCAATCTTTTACAAGATTGTTAAAAAATTAGTCCTCGATAGCGTAGCAATTAGTACACCTATTACAAACTTAGCACTTGGTAACACGATGGTCCAGACTCTCCTATAAAAAAATTAATCCTCGATAGTATAGGGTTAGTATCCTTTGTTAAAAACGTAATTAATAACTTACACATTTCACACTGCAACATCCAATCATTCACCACTTGATTTATTCATAAGAATTAGCTTCTAAATAAAACATTTTAACACTTTCACACCGAAACGTCCAATCATTTACTGTTCATTTTGTTGATTGTTAAACTCTGAAAAAACTTATCACTCAATCCACTATTTTAAAAATACACGTTCTGCAGTTTTAGCGCCTTTTTTACTAGACCCAAAAATTGGGTCAGTATATGTGTTATAGTATTTTAGTACTCGTGATCTAGCACGCGATATCGAGTGATCGGCAGTGTACATGTTCACAACATAACTTACGAAATATTTAACGATTATTATAGCATATTCCAATTTGCGATACTTTTTGTTACTTATACAGCTTACGTAATTTCTACTCGTTACAAAACCGAACTGAGTGGTAAGCAAATCATAGTTATCCTTTCACTCGCTACTTTCGTTTCCACTGATATTTCAAGCACACAATTATGTGACAGGGTATAATGAAATATATGTATGTATAATTACAGATTAGCGATAGAAACTACCGTGAAGTTCGATTTCTTTCGATCTTTATCCGCAAAATATTGAATCGAAGTATTTGCTTTCTTTAGGTATCACTAGCCCAACACCAGAAGAAGTTTTGATTGACAGACCAACCGATCAATTCTAAGGATTTTATCGTTAAAATAAAAAGATCTACCAAAAGTATTGACGCAGATATTTCTCGCATGTGATAAGATCATTAAAATCAACATAATCGCAGTTAATATGCGTTTAATACCATAAAAAACTGTATCTGAATTGCATCGAAGATACGATGGAGGTATAGTGGAAATACATTTACAACATAAACACATACAGATGAATAATAATAAAAAGAAATAAGTTATTGAAGTTGAAAAGATAAATCTATTGTATCATAAAGAGAGAGATAATTATTTAACGACAAATAAGAAATCTCAAGCTATCCATAACGCTAGCCGAATATTGTATAATATAAGCCTTTTGAGATCATTGTTATTACATACAAAAAGATCAATATAATAAATGGTAGAAAGTAGTTAACAATCGACGACGACGACGATGACGATGATGAGAAAACATGAGATAATAATATATTGTAGTCATACACGATTAACATTATTAAACATTATATTTTATTAATTATTATATTCGATATATTATATATATAATAATGATTAATTGTTATTATTATATATATACATATATAGACATTCGAAAAAAAAAATATATATACATAGATATACCTATGTAAGTATTGTGTTACATAGAATATATGTTATTATGAATTCTTCTGCGTTACTGTTTTTCACCATTTACACCTTTTACTCGCTGGATAATATTCATTCATGATAATTAAAGTTCAGTAAATTGTCTCAATGTTATTGAAACGATAATTAATGAGGAGGATTAAGATAACTTGTTTCACGAACGTAATTAAGACCAGTGTAATCAATGGATGACTTTTAAAGAAAAACACGTTCCTTCAGACGAAATACGTTCGAAAAAAATTTGCACAGCTGAACGTGTTTCGTGATTATAACAGCATTATAAAAAAAAGTAAAAAAGGTATCTTTACAAAAATAAAGGTTGCACTTTTTCTCCGGATGAAAATTTTTTTTATTGTATTCAATATAATTGTTTGAGGTAGGTACGTATTATCAAAAGTGATATAAAAAATGAAGTCAAAGAACCCAAAATATTCAACAACAATACATTTTAATATCGCTACTGTCCAGTTAAAAGCAACTGTTCACCACCCCCTTGTTTATTCGCGTCCTTTATGTGGGGAGATAGGAGGTTCCTAATCTGGGTATCCCTAGGTTCTTCCCGGTCTCTCCCTAGTTCCCCCTAGATTTTCCCACTTCCAAATGCTCGTATTAGCATACAGAGATATCATACATAAAAAGAAACTGCACTTGAACTTCTGCAGTGTTATTGATAAGATATAAAACATTTCCAATAAACATTGAAGTATTAACTTTTAATGGTTGTCGAACTTGCATCACACTGCTTGCATATACGTGTCGTCATCCATAAAACGCGTGATATTGTGACGTTGTCACACGAACGGTATATCATTAACATAAATATGATTAAAACGTTGACTTCGTAAAATTGCAATAGTGGGATTTCACAATTAAGTCGCAAATATGCACCGGTGCATAGCAGTGATGTTAGTACAGTACACGGGAATAAGTTGCATCGTATAGGCTAAGTCTTTTTAAGGTTATGCCACGGTTGGAAAGAGGTTAGAATATTTTTATAAGAACAAATACGTGTCAATGCGAGTAACAATTGGCACGGATAAACATTTTTCCGAGTCATGGTCGAGGAAGATATCATTGCTAATGCATCGCCGTACGATTATCATGCGGTGAATGCAGAGAGTGCACAAAACACTTCTAGAGAAAAACGAATACAAGGTACAATACTATCGGACGTTAGGATGGTCAGCAGGAATGATTGGATAACAATCTTTGTATTGTGTTTTATCAACCTTATAAATTACATGGATCGTTTTACGATCGCCGGTTTGTACTATCCTCTTTTGTATACCATGAGAATAAGGTTCATTATTTCTCTGCAATTATTCATGGGATGCAATCGCAACTTGTTGCAGGAGTACTGACAAATATTAAAAATGATTTCTATATTGGCAATGATATGTCTGGATTACTACAGACTGCATTCATCTTAAGCTACATGATATTTGCACCACTGTTTGGATACTTGGGTGATCGTTACAACAGAAAAGTTATAATGAGCAGTGGTGTGTTTATATGGTGTTTAACAACATTCATTGGTTCTTACATGAAGGTAATTTAAGCAGGAAGCTTTGTCCTAGTTTGCAACTAAGGATCCAAGAACTTTTCTTGTCTTCAGAGATTCTTTGTAATGTGTATGATAAAATTATTTCAGTCATTCGGATGGTTTCTCCTATTCAGAGCCTTTGTTGGAATAGGTGAAGCCAGTTATTCCACAATTGCTCCAACAATAATAAGTGATTTATTTGTTAAAGATGTACGTTCTAAAATGCTTGCACTGTTTTATTTTGCAATACCAGTTGGAAGGTAAGTTAAAAATGTACTAATATAATTTTTAAATTACACTTCAATTTAATTACTAAATATTTTATATTTAGCGGGTTAGGATATATAGTCGGTGGTGAAACAGCGAGAGCTACCGGTGCATGGCAATGGGGTTTACGCGTCACTCCAGCTTTAGGTATCATCGCAATTATTTTACTTCTTACAGTAGTAAGAGATCCAATCAGAGGAGAAAGAGAAGGAGGAGCCCATTTGACAAGCACTTCATGGTCAAATGACATCAAAGCATTATTAAAAAAGTAATTACTCAATGTAACTTGTAAATGTGATATATCTTCTTATATTTCACATTACTTTTGTACTTTCTAGTCCTAGTTTTATGTTTTCTACTGCTGGCTTCACATGTGTAGCTTTTGTTGCTGGAGCATTGGCTTGGTGGGCTCCAACATTTTTACAGCTGGGATTTACATTACATCCTAATGCACATAATGTTGATCCAGATGAGTATGTTTCCATGATAGATTTTCATCTATCTGACTCTTGTGTTCACAGTAGTTTTTAATCATGTTTTACATATTTCAGTGTTGCGTACAAATTCGGATTAATAGGAATGGCCGCTGGTTTAATAGGAGTACCATTAGGTTCATACCTAGCTCAAAGACTAAGAGTAAATTGGCATCAAGCTGATCCTCTAATATGTGCTGCTGGACTTCTTATTAGTGTACCATTACTATTCTTTGGAACTTTAACTGCCAATACAAATTCTGCTGTATGTTATATATTAGTATTCCTTGGACAGTTATCATTAAATTTAAATTGGTCTATTGTTGCAGACATATTATTGGTATGTAACTCAACGATCTCTGTTTTCTTAATTAGAAATTAAGATGAAACATGTTCTCAAAGTTTGTTTCTACTGGATTGTTATAGTATGTAGTGATTCCAACAAGAAGATCTACAGCAGAAGCTTTTCAGATACTTATAGCTCATGCTTTTGGAGATGCAGGAAGTCCTTATCTTATTGGTTTGGTAAATATCTTTAATAATTAAAAAACATTGTATTATGTGCTATTCACTTTCAGCATTCTGTTTCTTTTTTTATATCTTCTGTTTCTATTCTTCTTCTATTTCGTTTCAATTTCATTTCTTTCTTCGTTAATGGTTTATGATTATTTTAATACAAATCAATCAATTATTTTCAGTTGTCAGAAGGACTGAAAAAAGTTCTTCTTCCAGACTCGAGTATATCCAAAAAACCGGCACCACACGATCTTGAAAACACGCTTATCGAGTTTCGAAGTTTACAATACGCTTTATTTCTGACCATGTTCGTAGAAGTCATTGGAAGCCTATTTTTCTTCCTTACAGCATTGTATATACAAAAGGACAAAGCACTAGCAGAACTAACCATCTCAGGTGGGTGAAAGAAAATGAAAATACTTTGAGGAAAAAAATAAAAATTTGTCTTGGCATCTTATTTGCATGTTCGTATGAGAAGCGCTACTAATACGGCTTAGTGTTTGACAATAAATATTTATACATGAGTTGGGACACGTTTTACTTATGTTTTTTTTCTAATTGTCTTGTATTGGAAGCACTATTTGCAACAATAATGTGAATATTTAAAAAAAATAAGATAATGCACTAATGCTTTTATTACGTACATATTATCTGCAAGATGTGTAAATGTTTGATAAATCAAATAAAGTAACATTGCTTAGGTCCTAAGTTTCGTTTATATCATTTCTTTTTATCAAGGCTGTTATTGAAATTTTTCTTAAATTTTTGGCTTAATTAAAATGTGATTATTTTTGCACAGTGTATCAACTGTTCGCAAGTTTGAAGTTAAATGGGGAGATGTTAAGACCAAAAGTAAGAAAATGTTACAATTTAATCTTTGTTAACAAGTTAAGCATCAAAGGTTCTTTTGAAAGTAATCAAAGAAATTATGTTTTATTTGTAAAGATATATCTTAAACTGTTTATAAAAATAACTATTTCGAATTCATTTGAATAGTGCAAAAAGGGTTTAAGTAAAAAAATAAAATTTAAATCACACACACAACTGATAAACCCACAATTAAAAAATAGAATTCTACAGTTTTTAACCCAATTTAACATAAATGGCTAATGTGGAATGTATACAAAAATAAGTTTGTATAATATGCAAACATCTTTCTTGCAGAAAAATATCTAGATTCTAAGAATAATGGGCAAGCTGAATCAACACGTTTATAAATCACATCACTGGGCCTTCCCTGATAGTAAGCTGTAAACCCGGTACATAATTTATTTTCATGATTTCATATTTTTTATTTAGAACGATAATCAGTTTAATGTATTTGAAAATGAACTAATATTCTTGAAAAGGTTTTTCTTTCTAGTTAAGTACATTATAGATACCCCAAAATTGATTTTAAATTACAAACTGTATACTTAAAGTACTTGAAGATATTATATAATTAAATTGATTATCGAGTTTCTATTCTTTTCATTCATACTGATTTCTATATTAGTTCTTGTACACTTTCCATTTACATATTTTGTTCTATTTTATTTGAAGAAAACCTTTATTCCTACTTATCCAATCTTAACTTGATTTGGTTATTGGTTTTTCTATTTAGTTTGAATAGTGCTCAAGAGGTTTCAATGATGATATTAATATTTCATATTGTAATATTTGTACATTTTTGGGTATGGAGTATATACGACTCTAATGTTACAATTTTTCTAACTTTAAAAGAAATTGTATACTTTTCTAAATTGTATACTTTATGTAAAAGAAAATGATGAAGCTTGCCTACTAAAATAATTCTCTAATATGTTATTAACACTTAGTCAACCAAATGAGAAGATCTCCCCATTCGGTTGGCTGAGTGTTAAAATAAGACAAATGTGTTTTGCATGATAAATGGTTGCATGTAAGAAGCTATAGCCATTATTTGTTACTAGTAAGAAATACTAACACTTCACACAGTTGTTACACTTCTTACTTATCAATGTTCTGTTTAATAAATGGTATATTCTATTTTATAAGCACTGTATGTGAAAATTGTGTAGTAAATATTGTATCGATTTGTGATTATTAATTTTTCTACAACAGAGTATATTATAGTTGAAAGCAAACTTTAATAAAATAATTTTAATCTCTTAAATTCAATTAAGACAACAAAAACAAACTGCATTGTTTCAAACAATGGGTTTAAGATAATTTATGAATACATATTCATAAGCATATTTTGTTTTAGGTGGAAACATTTCAGATTCAATGTACATATGTAATGATGAAGTTGAAAATGAATTACAAGATGATATGCACAAACCATGATGAGAATATTAGAGATTTTCTGATGATTAATTATAAGTGAAATGTGTATAACAGTGCAGTGCAGCTATAATGGCAACAAATATTAACTGATCAGGAAAAGAGTGTATTGGATTCACAATAAGAAATTATTGCATCAGTAATATTGTCAGAAAAATTGAAGTGTTCTGGATACAGAACATTTATAGTGAAGAAAACTTCAAAGGACATTGTGAATTAGTAACATCCTCAAGGAGGTATTCTGTTAATAATGTACAGAAGTATTAGGCTTGATGGTATATCCATTTATCTAAGATAAAGTTAGCCAATAGGTGCGAGTATTATAGCACTTTTACATATTATATTTTTATAGTAGGTTTCTTTTAACAAAAATACATTATTCTCATGTGGTATGTAAAATATTTTTCAGACGCATCTTGTAGCATCATTAAAACTTTGTTGAATACTTTGGTATTTATAAAATTCATAACTTCATCTAATAATAGTTGCAGTTTAGTAATTTATGTGCCTTATGTATTAGATGGAACAATATAACATTTTTGTTTATTGAAAGAGTACATAGGGTAAATGGTGAAAAACATGCAAATATTTGTTCGAAAAAATTCATAATAAAATTAGTTTTCTATTTAAATGAATTTTATTTACAAAATAAAAATTCAAAGTAACCTAACTTTAATAAAAAAAATGAAGTATTTAATTATGGAATGTGAGGTACCATTGATTTTAGTTTGCGTGCAGAATCTCAAGCAAATATCTATAAACTACTTGTATATTTATTTAAACATTGAACTGATGTAATTTTTTTAACTTTATGTGCTATTACCAATTATTTTATTAATACAATAAAAATATTATTATATAGATACTTTTCAATGCTTTTTTAGCTCAAAAAATATTATTATATAGATACTTTTCAATGCTTTTTTAGCTCAAAATCTCAAATAATTATTAAAAATGGTTTACATTAAACCGAACACGTTTTGAATCGTATACAAATTATGGAAATTCTATCCATAAAATTTGAATAGTCAATTTGCATTTCAGTCGTCGATTATTTACTACTTCATATCTACCATTTCGTTATTAAAATTTTTAATAAAATAATCAAATTATTTTGAAGGCACTTACCTTGTATTTCTTCAAACTGGTTGTATCTCGGAAGACAAAGCATGGCGTTCCTCGGTGAACATTGTTGACCGTGTTAATATTTGAAGAAGATAAGCAGTTCATCGAGATCCCCTTCTAGACAATGCAAAATATTCGTAAATAACACCTGAAGTATCGTTATCAACGTAATATCTACATACCTCCACACTTTACAAGCGAAACCCATAAAGTTCTTCAGAATTTTCGAATGAACGCACACCGCACTTACGACCGTTACGAAAAGGAATTGGCGGGAAAGGATCGCGTATTGCGCAGTTGCGCGGTATTCGAAAACCTGTTGCATAGTTCGACGACCCGATAGTAATTTGTTAAACAGTGCTTATTAGGGCGCCACCATCGGCGATCAGAAAATTTGAAAACGCGTAATCATAGTAACATCAGCATTTTCACGGTGCGTGCACCGTTCGGAAGTGGTGAAGTTTTTAATGCTTCCTGGCGAACGTAAGGTGTTTGGAAATTCGTGAAGTGCGGGCTGTCGGTAGTAAAACTTCTAAATAAAGCGTGGAGGCCACGAATGCATTCAGGAAATGCAACACAGCCTAAGTATTACTTGTGGATAACTCGTATTAGTGTACGGGAGGGACGCGAGAGAAACTGATTGGCAGATTACGTTTTATAACTAGCGGGAATGGTCCGTCAATCAAGATCGGCAATTTTCAAATTTTGCCTGCAGCTAGTAGTTTCAGTGGAAATTGCTTACCGGCACTGAAAGGGTCGACGCGATTTTATCGTTTCATTGGAAGCAACTGTGAAATTGTTCGTGTAACATTTACGCAAATGTCATAAGTAGTGTTAAAACTTATTTGGAATGAAGTTGAAAAATCTTGGAGATCTGGTTATCAGAAAAGATTACAATTCTATTTTCATCGTATTTCTCAGGTGAGACAATAATTTTAATTTATTACCTTTTGCTATTTGTTTCATTTAGTGTATGAGTCACGCAGTATGTGTAAGTAGTATTAGTAAAAAAATATGGCGCCAATATTCTACATTTAATAATGGCGGAATTTTTTTAAAAGTCAAGTAAACGCTTTCAACAATTTCCTCTGCATTTCTTTATACTTTTGATAATGAATTTTTCGATAATAACAATAATTCTTAATATAATTCTTAATATATTTTTCGTAGTAGAAGTATGCAAAAAGATAAAAGCAAATTAAATTCTACGCGATTTGTACTCGAAGTACGATGGAACATCGTTCAACCTTGCTTCATTTAAATTCACATTCATTTGCACGTTCGTGCGGAACGTCTTTTAAGATTCCGGCTCATTACTCTTGGAACAGCAATCGAGACTTGTTCCCCATAAATCGAAAGTCTTCGAGCAAAAACTGCTCTGCGAATTGCCGTGTCGCAAACGATAGACGATTGTTAATTCAATCTCAGAGGTGATCATCTTTAGTAACGATGAATTCATGCAGAAAATAATGCCTCGTTTCTTATCAGTCGAGCAAATAAGAGGGAGAATATTATTGTTCGAACAATGTTCCATCTTAAATCGGCACGGTAATCGGTTTCTCCTTGATTCGTCAATTGCTTGATGAAAAGCAAGGACAATTTATCAATTTAATTTCCCAATTTTCTCTTTTATCGCATTATATTTAATGATGGTATTCAAAATTTATTTCTTCCTTATTTAATAGTATAAGATACGCGTGGATGATACATATAGGTAAAGGGTAGGGCGCATGTGGTGCGTCATCGATCTAGAACTCGTTAAAAAAGTTCCAGTTTCCATAATTCTTTTCTTAAAAAGAAATTTTGCTTTTCATGTTGGTAGTTGGTTGACGGTAGTCGTTCTTAATTTTAAAATAACACTCGATACGGCTCTCGACGAGGAAAGACCATCGGATCTGTATTTCTTTTTTATCACCAGCCTTAAAGTGGCTACCTACTATCTCGTTTAAACCTTATTCTTCGTTGCGCGGCATTGACGTAGATGGTACACGATTTCTAGGTCGACGAAGCTCGAGGGCCTTTTCGCGCGTAATATCAGCTCTCCTCCTCTTTACTCGCTCGCTCGTTTATCTAGCGAAACTGTAACGATACATCGCGGAATCGCCAGTGGATCTCTCCTCGTCTTCCTTCTTTTACTTTTCCCGGTAGTACGCGTCGCGTCATAACGACGGCTATACTACTGAACCTCCACTTCCGTTGCGGAGAAACGTTCTGGAGATCGATGGTTTCCGGGGATGGGAAGATACGGGCTTGATTAATGGATCATTGCTCGAATCGTTGGTCTCAACGAGCTATTCGATACTTGACTGACATTTTACATTAAGTTTACCGGAACTTACGCTCTACGGGGCTATTTTCATCCCCTTTTTTATCGGCTTTTAACTCAACTAGATGACGTTAGAAAGAAGAGGTCACTGTAACGAAATCATTTACGTAACTAAGGTGGATCTGGATGGAGGGTAGCTCTTTTTTTTTTAGTAAAAGTATGGATACTTTGGTACAAGTGTGTGAATTCCTTTTGGGAAAAAGAGTTTTGTAACCCGATTGATCGTGTCAGCATCGCGGGCTAGTTCTTTGATACAACATTTTTTAACTCGATCCCGGTCCCTGAATCGTTTACAGCACAGAGTATATCGTGCTGAAGCGAGTGAAACTTGGTAACAAGATCAAGTACACTGGTAACTAGCGTTAGATTTCAGGTATTTTTAAGTTTCAAGAACTGACAGGATTAAATTATGGCTAAGTCGGACAAAATTTAGTCCAGCTACTTAATTTCTTAATTTGCATAGGATAACAGCTTATCATAGTTACTGCTCTTCGCAGTATCGATTTATTCGTACCATTCGGGACCAGACACAAGGAAGTTTCATCCCTTAAATTGTACTCAATAGTTTCTAGAAACTTGCGGTTTGTCTCGTTGTTACGTTCGCTGCTATCTGTAGCGGAGTTATAATAAAAGCAAAGCCCTTGGTCGTAAATTCCATACCGATCTCCCACACATTT
Organism: Osmia bicornis bicornis; assembly: GCF_907164935.1. NCBI lineage: Eukaryota > Metazoa > Arthropoda > Insecta > Hymenoptera > Megachilidae > Osmia > Osmia bicornis. The sequence continues at coordinate 7,864,387 of NC_060227.1, forward strand.
ACGATTTCCTGATACCCGTTTCTCCTGGCTGAGAAACGGTAGGGCTGAAACAATAGGGATATAACCATCGCGATAGGAATCTCGAGTTCGGTCTCGTTAAGGAAGATGATCCTTTCGCTGAGTATGAAATACTCCGGGTGTATTCCTTCTTCATCATAGACCTGGCAACAGAGCCGGTTCGAGGTCTTTTTCTTTTCTTAAATATATTGTTAATTGTTAAAAAAATGCCAATCAGCTTGTTTTAATTCATGTTTTTTTGGTGCAAAGTAACGGGATCACGCTTTACAGAAAATAATTTAATTATATTAATCACTGATTTGCCTTTTAAAAATTTGTTTGTTAGAAGGCCAATTATCTGGCTGAATTAATATTGATAATTAGCAGATTTTTCAACTGGTAAAGATTTGAAATTTGTGTTTGAAGGAAACGAATAAGATCATCCTTGATGGAAGGATGGAACTGCTACAAGTATTTATGAAATGTTCTGCTTTCGAACGAAAATAGAATCACGGGGTGTGTGCTGATGTTTCGTTTATTTACCGAAGTAGTATAATCCGAAAACACCCGGTAGAATTTGTTTAATGTTTACCGATTTATTTTTTATCGAACGCAAGGTTGCTGAATTCGGGTATTTAATTTATTCTTGGTATTGAAATTTATTTAGTTTCCTAGAATCGTCTGTTTTTAAAAGATGTACTTAATCAGAAAGAACCACCGAACGTGGTGAAACTATTTCACGGTTCGCGTCTCAGTAAATACAATTTTCTTGTGGAATAACGATCTCGTGTTCTCTGCTTTCAAAGAAGGTTGCATCGGGTCCTTTTTTTTTGAAACACGGCCCTATTAAGCTCGTTTCTTGACAACTATAACAATGCAAGAAGGAAAAATGAAAGAAAGTTGAGAGAAGGCAAAGCGTATTAACGAATTTAATTACATTCGAGCCTCGGGTCATTTTCCCCCTTGAAGATGTAGGCGTGTCGACTATTCGAACAGGAAATTAATTAGTCGCTGTAACTCGATAATTAAGGGAAATGGATACCCTTTAGTGGCATGCTTTTCAAATGATCCAATGAAATTCTACGTTTACTTGGCAAACATTTCTCTCTTTCTGTAACCTTTGTACCGTTCGTTCCATTAGTTTCCTTGTATCGATGAATAGTGTCAAAGTTCAAATTCTCCTGTTTTTTCGAAAAAATATTAAGTTATCTAAATAAAATATTATTTCAGTCGACAATTAGTGAGATACAAAAATTCTTTAATTAGCTTTTCGATAGATGGGTTGTTCAGTAATTATTTTGCTTTAATTTCAAATTGAAATATGGTTAAACATTCACCTTCCCAGTAACAATTTCCTTGTGAACGAAAGATAAACAAGCAGCTTGTTGCAAGATCCTCTTTGAATATAATCACCTTAGATAGTTTGCTCATTTTCAGTCGATTTTCTGTTTAAACAACCTCCTACTTGATGAGACAAAGAGAGAGATTTCACGAAACTAAATTGAAATATTCATTCTGTGTTCTTTGCTAACATTTTTCGTTAGAAAAAGAATTAGAAAATTCAGCAGTAGTGTTTGACGCTCGAGAAAAATGATTTGAAACTTGCTGCTGAAATTTTCTCAGATTTATTGAACAGCAGACAAAATGACAAACTATTTGATCGTAACTTAGAAACAAATGCGGATAACTCATCGTAATCCTCTTGAAAACATCGAGCAGATTAAATACTTAAAGTTAGTGGCTCTGTATTCTCAGTTTTATGCAAATCCGCAAGGTGTTAGGATCGATGTTCTATTTCTTTCGCAAAGTTTACGATACTTTTAAATCCTCTTATTCTTACGAGCCACGTTACGCGAACGATACATGTTCTTTTAGTACGACATAATACTTGATAGGAATATTTAATACCCAACTACTTTTATCAGCAATCGTGCACTCTGAAGGGATGAAAATTACTCTTGAAATTGGACTTATTTAAAAATTTTCGAATACATTTAACGTTAAACAATAAGAATGGTTATTTGAATACTTCCATATCGCTTACGTTGTTCGAACGTTTAAATATTTATGGGGATATCAAAAATATTTAAATTGTAAATAAACGTGTTCGCGAAATTTCCTGCTGAAAATGTAAACCGCAAATTATCATTTAAATCGTGCTGCGTTCACTTCAATTACTTTTAATAACGCTTATCTTCAATATTTAAATACAAGCATGTAAGCTTAAAAATTATTTAAATAATTTCGATAAAAAAAATGTCACGAAAAGTCTAAACAATATCTTTCCAAAAATTGCACAGCAGAAAATTCAATCAATTGGTTATTGCTATAGAGAAATCAAATTTGTCATTTTACCATCAGTTTTTCAATAACTCGTATCAGGAATATGTTTCCCGCAAAATACATGATTTTATTGTTACTTTTGTTCAAATATTTCTACCTTTCCAGTTGATTATTACGAACCGAGCAAATACGATCATCTCCCCGTTTAATGGATTCCAGATATGTTTGATTCTCGTGCAATATTCATTGTTAATGCAAATATGCAGGATCGATGAAAACGGAGAGGATTACAAGGAATTAAATCAGTTTTAAAAAGCAGTATAACTGATATAATCGCAAAAATTCGCGATAACCATTGAATCAATGGCAATAGGAGATCGTTGATTCGGATAGGGAGCTTGCAGTGAAATAAAATTTCCAACGACTAATTAAATCATTTATGCTTCCATGGTAAAATGCAGTATATGATTTATTTTAACGAAGTAAATTAGTAAGAGAAATATGATCGATAACTTCGTTCATTAATAAAGTTTAAACGAGATACCCTGCAGGTTGAATATTCACTTTTTATTCTGAAAACGAAGGCTTAGGTTGTAAAATAATTACAAAATTTACAGTAATTTTCATTTATTATTATTTAGAAACATTTTTTAGAATTGTACTAACGATCAGATGTTCAATACAATGAGTGCAATCCTTTTATACACACGTTCCAAGGGATCTATTTCCTGATTCTTCATTTTATGGACGAGCAATCCTGAAAATGCAAAGCATTACTTCGAGATACCAACCGAAACGTGACTTCTTCAGGGTTATCGTAGATCTTCATCCGTATTATCTTGAACTTTAACGTTTAGCATACAACCCTTCTGAGTAGACTATTAATGCCACCCTTCCTTTATCTTTTGTATAATATAATCTTAGATGAAAGATACGATTTCAAGAAATTATATTGCGGTTTATTAAGATGTATCATATCAGATGATGCAGATAGGGAAATAAACTTCCTCTTTTTCCCCCAAATTCCTCTATTTCTTTTATCTTGCAATAGTGCATTTTTAAAGCATGGAATTGTCTGTATAAAAAATAAAATAAAGAAAAAGTCTGTTCTGGAGAAAATGTTGGAAAAGGAAGGAAATGGAACGAAAGGGATTAATAAAATGGATAGCATAAATCAAAACAGAAAGTCGATAAAATGGAGCTTCTCTCTGGAACGCGGTGAAAATTATCCCAGGGATACGATTGATCGTTCAGAATTTTGAAAAGCCTTCCGACTAAAGGGAATTTCTCGATTATTCGATACCGAACGAAATGATTTTCCAAACGACAATATCGCCACCGAAATATTCTGCTTTAACTCCTTTGCCGTTGTTCATTTTTCCCGGATCGACGTAAACGAATGGCGAACGGAAAAAGTGATAGAATAATTCAGGCATCGTTTCAACGTTCACCTAAAAATCTCGTTCATATCGCGGATGTTATTTCCCAGAATTATTACACCCATTTTCAAACGCAAAATCATTTCGAAAATTCTCGCAAATTCAGACTTTAACATTTGATAAAGGCCACATCAGGCGCACGTACGAGACGCGGCAAAAAGTTTGATTTTTCCGCTGGTGGAAAAGAAAATCTGTGCGATTGAAAGGGCAAAGGTCGGTTGATCTAACGGTCTCACGTACGAATCGATCACTTTGATTGCAGATACCTTGAGAAATCGAATGAAGCGGAGGTGTCGCGAAGAAGAAGTACTGTCAGAGAGGAAATCGATCTTGAATAGAAGGACAGGGTCGTTCAATAAGTCTGTTTTCGACGCAACGAAGAACAGAGACGAGCTTGAATATAAACTCTACGGAACAGCTTACAGGCAATTTGAAAAATATTACCCGCAGAAAGAATATCGGAGGTGCCGATCAAATGAGAAATGTACGACCCTTTTTTCTTGAATTGGAATATTTTAATATACGATGAATAGCTGTGCTGTGCAAAGTTGAAGCAAATAGAATTGTATGAAAATAGAGAAATTAAAATTAAAATAAAAAAAGAATAGCAAAGGCAAAGAAAATAAGAAGAAAACTGAACCCAGTAGAGAAGAACAACAAATAAATCATAAAAACATCGTGGAACTCGTAAGAATAAACTGAGAAACGAGTAGAAAATCTCGGAAAAAGGGAAGAACATCCAGCGAATGGGAAGAAAGTAAGAACAAAGAAGAAACAAACTGAAAATGAACGACTTGTAATAAAGCCCGGAAGAGCAGGAAATAAAGTATAAAAAGGAATAAAAGAACATGAATAAAGCACTCGTAAACAGGGTTAGAAAGGAAGAAAAGGAATCAGCTAATGAAGGTCACAGAATAATAAGAACCTGAAAATGATTAAATAAGCCTCATAAACCTGAAGAAAGGCAAGATAAAAAATTATCAAAACTCAGGCTGGATCGAAAAGATCTGAAAAAAGAAAGAAGAAGGATCAACAGAGGAAGACCACCATTAGATTTAGCCAGAACCACGAAGGATAACAAGGTGACAGTAGATGAAGAAGATGAAGTAGAGAAGAAGGAGTTGAATGTACAGGTGAGAGGAGAAGGCACCGAGACAGAGGAGACGAGAGGACGATGGTGGCGCATGCTCCTGTATTCGTTGTGCACGCATCGTAGGCCAGGCAGTTGCCCTCGTCGGCTCCAGGTACACGCTAAAATCCATATCGGTGCTGTGTACCGTCTCCTACGGCCGTTGACAGACACCGGGAGGGTGTCGTCAGGACATCTGGTCGAGGTTATCGCGAGGAGTCCCCTGTTCTCCACGCAGCTTCCTCGAGGTTTTCGCGCCGATTCTCTCGGGGAAGGTACCCTTACAGTTTGGAGCACGTGCCGCTGCCAGTCGCGTGTCACTGCTCGCCGGTAGACAAGCTACTCTCCGCTTGATTTCCGTTCCATTCGGCCTCTTCAGCTCGTCATCCCGAGGCGGAAATGCAATTAGCAGTCCGCGTCTCGCTCGAGGCTGAATAAACGGCTCGAAGCTATCATTTAAAGAGGATGCTCTCAAAGTTGAACCCGAAGGGTGCGTACGAAGGTGCCAAAGAATTATATTGAACCTCGAAGAATTCAAGTCAAGTTCGTTGACGCGGATAATCGCAGAATTGGAAGTTCTCGAAAACGTTGCAAATTAGAAATTTCAGCACGACGAGAGCGTCGGACCAAGTTCGATCACAGTTAACGCGATGCGGATGAATCTCAAAGCGAGATAGGTTTAAAGTTTTCGAACTCGTTTACGAAGCTATCAACGATCGATTATAAAGGACTCGGTTGCCGCGCGTACCGTAGAAAATAGGAAACGATAACCCCGGTGTCGACGTACCGTCTGATAAAGAGAACTTGAAATCGAAGCCGGATTCGGCTGCTCAAACTTCCTGACAGGCATCGAATCGTCATTCGATGAAGAGATTGTAGCCGTCAGTTTCCTTTGTTCGACGCGATGCCAGTTCTCAGACAATGGAGGAGAAACTTCTGACTGTTCCAAGTGTTTGCGTTTGAATCAACGGATCTCACGAAGAACGATTTCAACATACAGTGTTACATTAACAAGAACAGAATCGTCTCGTACGATGGAACTTTTATGATTTTCAATCGTCTCTTTTATCTATGTTACTGGAAATTGCACGACCACTTTGACCCGAGTCTAACGAACTTGACGAACAGAGGGTCGAAGAAATTTCCTGGAAGGTACTTCCGATGAAATCTTCCTATCGGATCAGAAGACATCAAAGGGCAGCCTCGAGTCGCAATATCGTTGGTGAACGGAATCCTTCGAGTGGAATTCAATGAACCAGTAAACGGTCATTCAACAGGCGACACAGAACGATCCGAAAATTTGAAGGATTCATCAGGGACCAGTTTTCAAGGACTCGTATCGATTGATAATATAGGGCAAGTAAATCTCGCGTCCAAGGATTAAGCATTCGCTGGGGTTCTCTCGTTAATATCGTTGCCTTTAGGGTAGAGGGTAACGTACAAGTGAAAGGAGAGAAAGGACTCTTGGAGGATTAACCAGACCTTCTTTAGCGAGAAAGGATCTTAGAGGATCAGCAACATTAGTTTTGGGGATCCAACGGTCGTACAAGGATACACCTTTGCTCTTGGTAAGAGTAGAAAATAATTGCGTGTCAGGTATCGGTGAAAAATAGCGTCGTTGGTGCCATTCTGCCTGAAAAGAATGTCTCTCTTCTTGCTAATCGACGATTGTCTTCCACGGAAATTTCCTGCTTTCATTTCTCAACGTTGATAAATTATTTTTTACCCGCAAGAGAAAAATTTTCATTGATAAAAGATTCAAAGGATAATAGTAAAAAAAGAATAGTGCGTTAAATAATTCAGAAATATTTCAAAGAGGAAATATAAAAATACAAGAAGGGTCTGTATTGGAAGATTTTGATTTCGCTTCAGGCGTCATACGAAAACAAACAGAGACCGGTCGAGCGACGAACTCGAGCCAACGATAAGCCGGAAAGACGCTTCGCCCTCAGTCGAACATGGACTGGCAACAGAACGACACCGTCCCAGATACCAGTAATTACGTGTTGAACGCCTTGCACTATATTAACAAATTGACCGTATCGTTGAACACCGAAGCTGCCAAGTGTCTGGAGCACAAGCATCAGGAGGAATTGCAGTTTCTCTCTGTCGGAAAACATCCAGATGAGCAGCCAGGATGCGAGATTAACTGGGATTCTTTGCTCTGCTGGCCGAGAACTCCTCCCGGAACGGTGGCCACGCTACCCTGTCTCGAAGAGCTGAATGGTATCCGGTACGACAGCACGCGTGAGTAAGAATTTTATTTGATATTGAAATAGCTATGTTAGATCATCCCTGAAAGTATTCTGACCTGACATATATTTCTTATGCCGAGGAATTTTTTATCACTCGTTTGGTATTTTCAAGACATCTCTTTTGCATGAATTATTCATAGTTTTTAAGAAAACTTGTAAGATTTTAAAGTGCTTCTTAGATCAATTGGAATTATTTAAGCAAATTTCATAGATAATCTATCTTCTCAATTATATAAAATGTTTCTAAACGTAGTTTAAAGGATTAACACAAAGTTCATGATTATATGGAATGAACGTTAAATTGTATCATGGATCTTGTTTCAACAACGCGTGACTTTAAAAGCTCCCACGCGTGGAAGAAAGTTAAACGTGAGCTTGAAACCAACATCCAGAGCAGAACTCTGTTGTATCGAATTTAATGAAACCACTGAGCAACCACGATGCTCCTTTTGTTTTTCCACGACGAAGGAAGAGTTTAAACAGCATCGTCAGCTGTTTTTCGGTTGGTTTATAATATAAACTTTATATTATCCGAAATCACGCGAATTCGCCTGTTCTTCCTTCGTGTTGGGAAATTGAAAAGTATCGCGGAACTCTCGCGATAAATAAATTTCATTTTTGTAAATAAATGTCAGGATAAAAATGAGAAAAAGAGATGATCAGTTCGCGAAGGTGTTTGATTTTTAGATAACAGAAATATAATAAAAAGGAATTCATTTTTCGATTCAGGCAGAAATAAAATAAAAATAAGGACGTATTTGTGAAATTATTTGTTATTGATCGATGCAGCACAGAAAGTCAGGAGGAAACTCATTTCATGTGCCTGCAGTAACAGCAAATATCGTGCAACTCGTGGAATAATTGAATCGAAAGGGATCCATCCATCTTCGCGATAATTAATTTCCCGTTCAAGTACGAAACACGGTGCTCTGTAATCTCTGTTCCCTTTTGAAAATATTTTTAGACCCCCAGTAAATCGTTGAAAGCAAAGTAGTGTAATTCTCGTATGTTGTAATAATGAAACTGTCAAACTATCAGGTAGAATGACATTTTTTATACCACAGCTACAGGGTTAAAGGATTAAAATATTAGAAATATATTTGAGAAAAAAAGGATAGGAGAAAATGCATCGAGGTATGTATATTTTACACACGAATCTAGTTGCTCGCCTGTAGCTTCCTCTTTAATGATCCACCACCCTCACCTATGGGTGGAATCCATAAAACGAGCGTGCATATTGCCCGAGCTTTTACAGGAATATCAAATCGCGATTTCTACCCGCTTGAATCGGCTGTTACTACATATCTGGTCTGTGAAAGGCGAGATATATCGAACCACGTTCAATCTGGAACTACAACATTGCTTTTCCACCCTCTTCCACTACTCGAAACGATCGTTTGAACGAAACATTAAATTTTTTTTTCCAATGTCCCTCGTGGCGTTCACAGACGGAAATCGAATTAAGGTCGACAATGTATACCATCTTTTACACGGTGCGTATGTAGAGAGTTCTTTCATAGTTTATCAGCGGTAAATTGCTGCCACACGAGTATCCGGTTAAATTGCAAATTTAAAACCCCATTTTTGGAGGCTGGAATAATATTAGATTGTAAATAGAAAAAAGGAAATTAAGTTTGCGAAAGGTTCTTGATTTACGAAAATTGGGTGTAAAGGAAAAATTTATAACTAATTCAAAAAAGGTTCGGAGTTACGAAAGAGTCAGAAATTAAATTTACAAAGGGATTATGGAATCTTCATAACGTCCCTCGTATTCCGAATAGATTTCTTTGAAATTTTTCGTGACAATAGCCTAGCGTGGTCCTAGTAAACTGTTAAGTGACTAGATTTCCTTTTTCATTAAAAAGAGTTGCCGATGTGAAGTTAATTATGAAAGTAGCCTAGCAAGCTGGTCGGGTTCTCCATTTAAGATCAAATTACATTAGCGTCGTGTAATGTCACCTGAAAGCAAATTACGATAGCGTGTATTTCTCGCGCTGTCGCCACTGTACAGGGTGTTCTGAAACTCGTGTTACCTGTTGATTTAAAAAATGTTATTTTATTCAAATAGAATAAAATAATTCTTAATTAAAGTATTAAAATTAAGTTATAATTTTAAAATCTTTCTATTTACAATTTTCAAAGTTTCTAATACCAACACAGTATTATTTTATTTTTTTATTTTTTTTATTGTTCGATATTAATGATATGATTGTACTATACAGCTGAAATAGAACTTTATGTAAATAAATTTTCTTGAAACGTGAAACCTATTATCTTGTTGGAGGACACTCTGTATACAAATGCGCAGGGATTGACCATGATCGAAATGAATATTCCCAAGTGAGATTTGAAAACCATTAACACATTGTTGACGCATTTCACCCCGGTCTTTCGCGAATTAATTCGCGATTCCGCGGACAATAACAATGGTTTCCCTGGCTCGTGGCTTTTGTGTAGTATTGTATCGTTGTTTGTCGCTGCTGTTGCTTGAAACAATGCAAATATGTTTCATCGAGTTCGTCTAATTAACACGACGACGCTAACGGATTATTCATGAAGAAGGAAATCGAGCATGGTTCAAGTTTACGCGATTAATATTTCCGCTAATAAAATGCTTCCTACTTTGAGATCTAAAATTATTTCAATACAATTTGTAATTTTATAAATTTATTTCAATTGATGCGGTGAAATAGTTGAAAGTCTCTCCACAAGTTTATCTTGAAATTCTTCAGTAGAAGCAGGAACATTTAATAAGGAAAGCTCATAATCGGAGTTTAGGTTCATGCTCATTGAGTTTTAATAATGTTTCACAAAGAATGAAAGACATTTACTCGTCGAGCAATATCTTCATTTTTCAGAGCAGAAGGTATTTTTATATCGATAGAAACGATCAAGCGTTGCTCTTCATTATTCCTTTAATTCCTTTCGTATTTCTGCAAGCCACTGAAAAGTTTAATCGATCGTTCATAATTAACTAGTAATCGTACGATTATCGGAGTGCTCGAAGATTATTAAACATTCAAGAAAGTGGAGATCTGCTCGTTTGCAATAATTGTTTCGTAGTTTTGAACATTCCAGCCGAGAGAATTACTCGCGAATGTTCACTTCGAGATTTCCAATTAACCAAGTCCATTAGCGGAGTGAAAGGAAGCAGGTGTTGGAATTATCCGGAGAAGAGGAAATTTTCATTTTTAATCTTGCAATTTTATTATTCGCTTTATTTAGCCATCCTCTTAATTTTATCAGGATTTTCGATTCCATTATCATTTTTCAATCTTACTTCAAGTCCTTTTCTTTGAGATGCAAGCGAATCAAGATGGATCGTTTAATTTCCAGTGTGTTTTATTTAAACCTTAGTCAACTAATACCCTTTGAACCAAAATGAATCCATTACTTCCATTATTTTCGAGGCGAAGGAGAACACAAAGCGATTCTTTCTCCCATTGAACATACTGTGGAAAAAGCTGTCCCTAATTCCCTGATCGATAATCGAAGCACACCTTTCGCGCTTGAAAGAGCTGTTGGACGCGACAGGAAATGGACGAACGGTTCGATCATCATCCACGCGTTTCATAATGCCGTGAAATCGCGTTGAATGGCTGTGGTTTCCTCTGATTTACAACGACGGTTCGCGGTAATCAGAAATGCAAAAAGGAGGATATACATTCATCACCTCCATAAGTTACGTTCAATGTCACTTAGGTGATCGATAATCCATGGCGTTTATCATAGGCGGGATTTAAATTTAGAAGACATTTTTCAGTTTGAATCGCGTACAATTTTTAACAAAACTCTATTTACGTGAAGAATGTATTTTGAATGAAGCATGAATATTATAGGGTTGATCAATTGATAAGAGGGACAGAAGCGTGGAAAACGATGCGATTTTGAGTTTCCAAAGCTCCGAACATTTTGATCGTATTAAAGTCAACAACTTTATTCGACGGCGAGAGGATAATTAGATTCGTGGGTTATCGTGAATAGCATCCGGAAAGTTTAACCGCACGTACTCTCTCGGTGCGGTTGCAGTTCCGGTTCCCAGTGTACCAATCTCAAAATTTATACACGAGAAGATGTTATTTTGCAAACGTTCGACCGGATATTTCACACTCGAGATGAAAAATAAACAGATAATTCCGAGCTTCAATTTCATCGGAACTATTCATTTATTCCATAAGCAATATAGTACAAAATATAAATAGTTTAGTCGAAGATTTTTCTATACCAGTTATGGCTTTTTATGAAACAACAGAGGTAGAGGTAAAGAAGGATTTAAATTAGTTTTTGAACTTTCTAATATGACCAGAGTCAAACACATAAGTAACTTCATCGAATGATATTCTGCTGAAAGGTCTGACTGGATTTCTTTAGAGAAAATTAGATTACCAATTTTTTTTTTTTATTCATTCTATATGGAACTTGTTGACAAGTTTTTCAACGCATCCTTGACGGTGTCGAATCGATTTTCGATTTAATGTTTCCAACCAGACATAAATCCAATTACGATCATCGATCTGTGAGATTGCCGACTAACATATCTCGTACATGTTCAATGACATGTTTCAACTCAATTTCTCTTTTTCTGACGCATCTCGTTCTTATCGCGATTCCATTTCCCTGCTGTGATGCAAAATACATCTGTGAACATCTTTTGAATAATTCATACCTTTGAAAAGTCAAATTGATTTATTAAAATTTTTATAAATCCTTCTTGTTTATATTCATAGTCATCGTTCAGGTTAAAACAAATTTGAGGAAGTCCCTTCAACTTTGAAATATTGCCCAATATAAAATTCAATAAAACTACCCCTCTCGAACGTACAAATATTGGAAATAACATGCACTTCGAAACCCCTTGTATCTTACGTTTCATTGTTCGCCAAATTTAAGAGAGTTCAAGGTTGGAGGCTTATAATACGATCCAATAAAGAGGGCTTTCAAGTTGCAACAAACTGTCAACTTGGAAGCTGTCGCAATAAAACTGGAAGTCGTTGAGAAGATGGGAAGAATTTTTACAACCCTCTTGTTCGTCTTCCTTAGTTTCGAGTAATACGAGAAGCTTGATATCGAGAATTGACTCAACCACAGATTGAAAGTAGAAAATATCTACAAATAACGATTACAGAGACGGAAATCACACTTATTTCTTCGTTTAATCCTGACTTAAGTCTTCGGTCGTTTCCTCTGTCGAAAGAGGATTCGTTGGCTTAGAAGTGTACAATTTTTCAATTTTTCTAACTTACTTGACAGTCAGTGTGCTAAAACTTCAAAACATATTTACAAATTCGATCTTATCGATCGTGGGTCGTGATTGGATTTATGTGCAGATCAGGGGTTGACGAACTAACCACTTTACTCGAGAAGAACCCTCACGGACCGATAAGGGAGGTTTTAGAGCATACTCTAGCTAGAAAGAGCCACTCAGATACCAACTTCAATTAAATTAATTAAGATAGTATAGAATATAGGGATTAAATGAATCAGTGAGAGGAAATAATAATTAGGTATCACAAAGGTGCATCTTTATGATTGGAAAATAATTTCAATATTATTTCGAATATTATTCCTTTTATCTCCTTTCAACTATTTATGTAAATTAAATTCATGATACAGGCCCTGGTGAGCCTGATGGCATTTAACTTGTTAATGTAGCACATGCATGCAAACATAGTTGCGCGTACACGTTAGTTTTAATCGTGTTACAGTCTCTACTGTGAACGTGAAATTACTTTTTCTCTTACAGTGGTGAAACAGTGTTAAATGTACTCAACATGAAACGGTTTCTGCGGTTTAAGAAAGAAACTCGAAATGAATATACATTCGAGTTAAGTTTATTTATTCATCAAGAGCTGTTTGCTCGGTGCTTTGCATATTAAAAATGAATTAATTTTGTGTACACAGTAGATGAGATGTTTAAAAAATGAGTTGCAGAGAAATTTCGTAATTGAAAAAATTTCCATCTCGTTAAAATAATTTTGTAATCAATTATTATTGAACAGTACGGTTTCAATATTCTTCAGAACTTTTTTCTTGAATGCCTTTATGGATTCAGCTTTTAGGAATTCAATGAAAGCGAAGAAAGAAAGCGTTAAATTGCTTTTTGCTGAGATTTTCCAGCATGACAGATCAAATATTCCTTGAATGACAACGATCAACGATTACGTTGATCGTGTTAAATCGTCTCGAAAATTGGCTCTAAACGACGTTTCCATTCGCGGCGTTTTCTCTGGAACGAGATCGTCGAGCTAATGATCGAGACTGGTAGCGAGCACTGGATGAAAATCGGTTTGCGAGCTGGAAAATTCACAGTAAACTGTTTCGTTTCGATATCCTTTGAATCTTAAATCCCATTTCAGTCTTTCGCGTTTCACCTCACTAGATTTCCATTTAATCTGTACACTTTGAGACTATCATCCACTTCCATTACACGATGTTGTGTATCTTCTACAAAATATTATTAAAAAAGTAGATATCAGAGGGATTAATTTTGCAAACAGGAAAATCGATCGTGACCAAAACTCGTATCTTCTAATTTTTATAAAATGATTATAAAAATATTTGATCTTCTGAAAATTGTTATCGATTAATTTGTATCTTTTATTATTTTTTTCTTTTTTTTTTCATGGAACTCATAAATTCTGGATGTGTACATGTTCACTGTCAGTTCGGATGTCGGTATATTGCCTAGTGCACTTTATGCCATCCGCTTTATAGAACCTTGGAAGTGTTTTGCCCTGACAGAGCGAGTAAATATTACCCCGTGAGACCAGTTTCATACGTGTGATCGTGTATTTTATCACAAGCCAGGCCACGTTTCCCTTAATTCTCTTGGTGACCACTCGCTGAAACACATGGTGTTCGCTGACCATAAAGGAGGATCCTTTCCTTGAATAAATCTTCCTGTTACAGACGTAAACGAACTTCAAATATTAGTCGCAAGTTATCATAGAATATCATATATCATTCTCCTATTCTTCAGTTCATTTATAATGGGAGTAACAATGGTGAGAATTAATACTGGAGAAAAATGGGAACAGGGTGAGGGTATTAATAGAAATTCTAAGAAACACGAATTCTCGCTTTATTAGAGCTGGGGTGTTTTATGAAAACCGTAATGGAATTCGAAAAATGATTTCATTGTTGTTTTAAATGGGTCATAGGATTGCGAGCATTTCTTTCAAATGCTGAGATTGCTAATATTTATTTAATTTCATTGGATCGTTATGCAATTCGATACAGTCGCATTTTAGTATAATTAGAGTGTTCCAGTATACTCGTGATTAATCTGGCTTTTTCAGGAAAAGTAATGATGTTCCGGCTTCCCACCCGTATACATAGGTCCGCCGCTATGTAATAATGAATATAAATTATCTTAAAAGACAGAGATCAATAGGGTATACATTAATGAAATTCATAAATGCAACACATCATTTTCACGAAATTATCCACCCTTGCCGTTTGCGATCAAAATGACCGGTGTTCGTACGCAGTTTATCTCCGGTATCGAGGTAAATTAACGAGGTCCTAACCACTGGCTCGGTTCGATAATAATTATTCTGTGGACCTTAATTACGTGACTGCAGGGGCATACGTAACACGGTGTTTACACATTTATTCACGAACAAGAGGCACACGTTAGTCGCCTCGAGTGAGGTACGATTTCACAGAAATCATGGAGCTATTTAAGTGATAATTAATCATTGTCATTTCTATAATATAACGAATAATGACTGTACTATTTTTTATTAGACTTTTTCATTTTCCCAACATTAATTTAGCTGTCCATTTTAAATTACAAAAATATTTAATAACGCTGCTCTACGATATTAATGTTCGAAAGATCTACAAAGACGTGGCGAAATTAAACACCATTGCTCTTTCGAAAATGTCATTTTCTAACAGAAACTAATCCCATAAATAAGATGAGTCCTTTTGTCAGACTACTATTCTACTTTGTCTCTGAACGGACAGTATAAATTCGTCTTTATTCTCCTAGCAACAACAACACATCCATAATGGGTCAACTGAAAGAATTGCCTCGTTTCGTGTATAAAGAACTTCGAAGAAGGAGTGCTCTAAGCCTGTATCGACTTAACAGGCGTTCTTTCAATTTCTCCTCATGGAATGCTTTACGGGAGATCGTATACGAAACCCCACTAAATTTCACTTCTCTTTCTACTCTTTATTTTTTTCTTCCTTCTTCTTTTTTTTTATATATATATATAACACAAAGTCCTTTGAGCTCTCAACGAAGAACGCTGAGATTTTAATCAGCTACAAAGAGCGGCTAGAGAAAGGGAATGAAAGAGGAATACCTTGGAGAAGGTTGATAAAAATACGAAAGCTCTCGGAGAAAATGCGACACGAAAGGAATGGTGAAATAAAATTAGGATAATAGAAATAGATTCGGTGGGCTGGGAAATGAAAAAGCTCTGGTAATGAACGGGAATCGACAATCTTCTCGAGGAGATAAGCTATTAGATTGCTCGCGTTTTCACGCGAAATGGACGAGTCTTAATTCTTCTGCAATTCTGAATGAAAGTTTCCAAAGTATCTTACATAATTGAAAGCTTCTGTTCGAATAACATAGGTTCAGCTCGTTCATTTCACATTTTTTATGTTAAACCTTCGCTGTTCATTTAAACTTAATACTTCCCATTGAATTCTCTACTATGGAAAATTAGCACGGCGCAACAAGTAGAATGGATCGTATAAAATCAGACGGCGTAGGATATATGCGTTTCAATTTCATTTAATTCGTTTTGATGGGCATCGCGGTTCGTTAAAACATTATAAAGTAGAATATGTTCCTTTTTCGCGTTAACAAAAACCATTCTGGTCATATAATTAAGAATTTTCCAGATAACGAACCATGCTGTGTCGTTATCTGTATTTTTCTCCGTAAAGAGTACGTTTAATAATCCAGTGATAACTTTTTTTAGAAAACTAAGAATAGAATTTTATTCCAACGAATATATAAATTTATATAGAAATATAAATAAATTTGTTTCATTTTAAAAAATTATTGCAAAATTTCAGTACAATTTTTTAGTTACAATTCTTCTAATTATAGTAATTATCAGTGTTATATGAAAATGAATTTCTCACCCCTTTGTTCTTCCTCGTCGCTAACGGTTCTCAACCCTTAAACAAGTAACAAAAGGGGATCCTTGACATCGGAACAAACACTTCACCTTCTCGCCCCTGTATCAATCTCTCCTTTCACTTTAACAAGTACGCCACGTTCAAAACTCGAGAACAGCTTGTTTCTCCGTGACATTAATTTCCTGTTGCAACGTCGAATCGGGATGAAACGCGACGTCATCCCTCGAATGTGACCGCAGAGCACGTTTCCCCATTGAAGAAGACCACACTCTGTCCAGGAGAACTTGATGGCGTTTCATAAACCGACCATAGCTCTTCGACACGATTTATACCGTTCATCGTATCTTCTCCTCTCCGAATGAGAATATTTTTCACACAATCTCGCGGTTCGTGTATCCTCGAAGAAAAGCTTCTGGGAAAAATCTCGTTTTTACCGTGAAAATTGAGCTCGAAACTCGTGAGCTACTCTGGGACCGGAAGTAATTCTCCGACCTTTCTGCGGAATTAAGCTTGGAGATAGAAAAGGGTAATGATGAAGTTACGAACTGTCTTCTCCGTGTCAAAACTAAAGTGAGTGTGATGCAGTAGTCCAGTTAAATATTAAAACAGTTATTTTTAAGTTGAAAATAATGCAGAAAATTGAATAGATAAAGGATGGAACATAATTTAATATATACACCCATTCTTTATTTCGACAATAGCCAACATACATTTTGAATAACTGTTACATAAAAATTATCATAAAAAAAAAAAAAAATTTTAGGAACCAAGGATTTGAACCGAGGACCTTCAGATTGCGAGTCATGGATCCGCTCCGTGTTTAAACATATGAGTCGCAATCTAAAGGTCCCCGGTTCAAATCCTTGGTTCCCAACATTTTTTTTAATTTTTATTTTTTTTTTTTTTTTTATTGCGAGTTGTATGTGTGAGTTTGTCATACTTCAGAATGTAAGGAGTAACTAACTGTAATTGTTAATATCTTTTAAACAATTAGTCGTCAGCCTCCAAAAGGGGGTATAGACTTGATGAGCTCTACAAGTTGGCAAAGTTTCATTAATAAGTGAGTGTAACACTTGGGTAGTTTTCCGTATAAGAATGGGACGATGCCTTCGAGAATTCGTTTCCTATAGGATGCTAGCAATTCCTTTGAAATCGAGGGCACCGAATAAATCATCGGTTTCGCTGTGCGAAGAATAACTGGAACATGCTCGTCGAACTAACTCAATTCAAAAGCACTTCTGGGACCTTTTCTCCACACGATCGTTTAAAGTTGTTCGAGTTTAGAAAACGTTTGTTAACGATGAAACTGAAAGGGCAATGCATCTCAAATATAAGGAGTTTATTTTTTAATTAAACTATAGATTCGGCAATAATATACAGAAAGCATTGGAGTTGGTTGTATGATTTTGATAATTGAATTTCGTTTCTTCTGCAAAGTATCAACATTATGCTATCTGATTGCACGATATTAACGGCGATCGTAAATTTTGCCGGATCACGTGCATCCGGTAATTATCTCGTACTACACAGAGATCGTGCATCGTCATCGTCGCCGAAAATATACAAATACAAGCTCTCGTATCTTGCTACAATTTCTCTTTTCCCGTGGACAGGCGTAATTTTGTTTATGGCATTCACACTCGGCTGATAACGAATGGTAAACACGAGCGACAATAAACTGATAGGAAACAGTGTTTTCCCCTTGTTTTCGCACCCATGTTCTCCACGCGTAACATCTTCTATTCTAAATGAATAATAACAGCTCGTTTCAATCAAGCAGGAATTCATTTTTAAAAGAATTTTTAATTATTCAATATAATATTCCATTCTTTGTTCCCTGCATAAATTTGCATTTTATACAAATATTCCAGTGACATTCAATCATCGAAGCTGTCTTTGTCGTTTCCGTGCTATCCCATCGATGCAAGTATTGTTCAAAGCACTTTGTTAAAACTGAAACTGTATCCTGTAAAACGAAACATACTCGTATTTTACGTTTACGTTTTGTTTCTGCGTTGAAAACAACGCACGTACGTTTCGTGTGAATCAAAGATTGAATATAACAAAAAAAAATAAATAAAAAAACAATACATTTTTTTGGACAGTCCAATTAAAAAATGGTGACAATGGAAATCTCCTTAATCTTCTTCATCTGTTATCATTTTTTTTAAACATGGTTTTAATATTTAAATTTTAAGACAAAATAATTTTAAGGATTTTTTGTTCTTAATTTCCAAACACAATATTCTATTTTCTAAAAAATATCCGAACACCTGGTCTTATATTGTATACCTTGATGAAGCAAAATTTTCCTTTTGTATCAGTTTGTTTACGTTGCTGCAAGAAAATACACGGTGCAGAAGAAAACAAAAGTCTGCTATATATAGCGAACGAGTTAAGCAAGCTACGTGGTTATATTTACACCATAAAAAGCAAACAGCGCAAATCCTTTGACAAAAAGCTCACCGAATTACTAAAATGGAATCTCAGTTTTCCAATTTTCAATATTAATTCTGTAAGCTGAAGTAGAATTATTCGAATTATTCTGAGAGATATAAGATGCATCTTATTTATTATTATCATCAAAAGAAATATCAGAAAATTCTATACCAAAAAATAAAAGATCTAGGTCAGAGAGGGATGATTCAGTTTTGCTCTTAAAACTCGGAATAAACTAGAGCATCGGGCTCGAGTTAATATTAATTCCAGTCAGGAAATAGACACGATAAAAAAAGAAGTAAAAATTTAATTTCCACGAATATTGAACGACGTTTTGTTTGTGAAGATGGCACAATTTTGTTCGTAGAAAAAAATTCATTGAAATTATGATTGTCTGCTTCTGAACGGGATACGACGAACGTAATAAATATAATTGAATCAGTGTTACCGTGTTAATTAAACCTGGTGAAGTATTCCGATGGACGTTTCGACGTTAAATTAATTATCGTAAATTATTTAGTAACAAAGTATCGCGCATCGAGATTTTTGGACAGACCTGCAAATTACATTTAGATAATTTGCAATTTTCGCCGCTTACAATTAGCAGAAAAACAATTTCAATTTCTTTGATGTAAAATTGAATTTGAAGTCTTGATATTAAATTATAGCATCCCTGAAGTGACAGTAGAACTGCTGCAACTAGATAAAGCATCTTTTGTTAACTTTTTCTCAGACGGAAATCAAATTGATTACTCGATTACAGTCGACGTCTTTGCACAGGAAACATGTTATCGATCGCGACTTCCGGGAGTGATCCTTGACGGAAGATGTCGATGTTTAACGCAAGTCAAACGTTAAACGTAAACGTAAGTTAAACAACTCTTCATTCAAGGATACGAAACGTGTAAACAACGATATTTATTTAGAAAGTTTGAGTTAAGATCCTTGTCACTGAAATAAAATTATTTGCAAAATAAAAATACCCGTAAAAAATCAAGTATTCTATTAAGTTGTCAGTTAAAATTCTTACAAAAATAATAATCCTTTTTCTCTTTGTACACTTTTATAAAAACGAAATTGTTTTTAGAACGGATATGACCCAACGAGACGTAACAGAGTGTTCCAGTTACTTTAATGGAAATAAAATTGCTCACAAGATGGAAATTGTACTATCCAGAATCCTCTTTTCATTTTTTACATATTAGAAACAATTTAATCAGATTAAATTCTTAAAAGAAAATTATTACTTTATATCCGTATAAAAGTAGAGCGGTATAAGATTAGTTTGATAGTTTCATTTTCTAAGTAGCTGCTTAAATAGAAACAGTATGATTATAGTTAAATTCCCGGTAAACCCAATCCCCTAGAAATTCAATGGTTGTATTAAATTTCCATTTAACGCTTCATTATGGATCTCCGTGCTAAGCCAATCATTGAAATCCATCACATTTTCATTCATTTCATATCGAAACGATGAATAAATATCTATTTCACTATTTTGACGAAACAAGAGTGTCAAATTCGCAAGTTGAAACCCTAAGTACCGCGCGTCACCGACTCTCCGGAAGAATCCCTGATACAGAAAAGTGAAGTTTAAGTTTAATAATTTAGCGATGAAAAGCGATGTATTAGGATAAGTAATGCAATTAAGTTTACGAACAATCTGAAACAATGCCATTTGGAGGTAGCGATGCAAATCTCATTCATAGGTCATTGTTCGACCACAAAGTGGAAGAGCCATGCTATGAATGCTTTGCTTAAGCATCTTGTCCCGTAAGCTGGATTATCTGCATTACCTCTATAGTACGTATAAATATTGTTGCCTTCGTTAAACAGCCTGTTCTATGTATTTCTGTGAAATTTACGGGAATTATCATAAAAGTTCGATGAATAATTAGCAATAGCTGACCAGTTGAAATCAAGGAACGAGAAATACTTTGTTTTAATTAAAAATACCAATTTGTTATTACGAATTCGACTTGGCAAACATTTTTCATCGGTATAATTCTCGGTTAAACACTACAGCATCTTTGCCCTATTTATTATTTTACCTTACCGGATAAAACATCGTATAAATTAAACGTAGAATTACTTCCTAGGGAGGAGAATTTTCAATTGAAATTACAATTTCCTCGGACAGAATTCAAATTAGCAAACATTATAATTACTTTAATTCCAAATTAATTTTTGCAAAAAGTAGAACACTGACCTTGCTGAGACTCCAATTAATTAAAAACATTTTATATGAGAAATTTCTGAAATTTCTATTTGAAGCCTCTCGTGAGAGAGGAAAAATATCTGGTTCAAAGTTGCTGAAAGAATTCGAATCGCCAGCCGATGGAATTAGGATAATTCTTAATTGATCCCAGTTCTCTGGAGTCGAGAGAGATCAGTGTAAAATTACGATGGAAAAAATGCAATTTTATCTGTAGAAGGCTCTTGTGACGAGAGTCGTTTCCATTACGAGTAGACGGGAAAAGAAACGTCGAATTGACAACAGCCACGGCACAAAGCAACTGCAAATAAATAACAGGTTGTAATTCGATTTGCCGTTCTTTTGTCGATGGGAACATTTAATCCGGTCAACCAATTACGATCAGGGCTTTTTTGCGTCCGATACGTCGCTAATTTCTTCGACAGAGCATGAAAACAAACGACGGAAAAATTCTGATAAAAAGGAGTACACGTTAGAAATTTCTTAACTTGTCGTCCGATAAATCACAAAGTTAATCCATGAGAATTTTTATTTTTTTATTTTTAACAAAAGGACTAAAATTATATCTTTTCGTTAAATATAACTAAACTTCTTTATTTTTTAATTAAAAATTGAAGTAGTATGATATTACAATGTTGATGAAGTATCCTGTAACATTTATGGCTCGCTAACAAGCATTAATGAGCATTATTGGCGCGAACTAATATAACGAGCGTTGCCTCAATGAGTTTCCATTGTGCTTCGCTATCGAACACTTCGGAATAATTAATTGTAATCATGGGAAACGTGAATGAAGATTAAGTAGCTACACTATCAAGTTATGAAATCATACCATTTTGAGGATTATATTCTGAATTTTTTTCCCAAAAGTATATTTCATTTACTAATTTTCACAGTCGTCAACGTCTTGTTGCGATAAACACAGTCGTCATCGAAAACATTTAATTGCAAAGTATCGATCAACCCCATCCAATCTCATTGAAGCCCATCGCGAATCAGGATTTCCGTCGCGATTTTTCAAAATAATTGACGTCGAATTAACCGACGTGGATAACCGAATTGAATGACGAACGTCGGACATCGTCGAAATGAATCGTATCGTTTCATAGGATATAATCGGTAAGTGAAGCGCGCAATTTTCCGCTTCCCGACGAACCGGATTCTCATCCAGCCGGGAGAACACCTAACGAGGATAAACAACTCGTTACGTTCCACTTTAATCACCCTTACATCTGGAGCCGCGCCCGGATAATTAATGTACGATCCTGTAACACAACTGACTTAACTCATTTCCGGTAGCTTAACATCCTCTCTACTAGTAAATCTCGAGGATTTCTTGAACCGTGTCAGGCGATTCGAACTCTTCAATGCAGGACGAATTGTTTTTGGTATTTAGAAATCGATAATTTCTTTTTTTTTTTCAATTTGATAAATTAAAATAGAAGAGACTGGGATTAGTTAAAGAGCATCTTAATTACAGAATTAATCTATCAATAACTCATAATCAACTTGAAATAATTCCATAATACTCTGTAAGAACCAAAGTCTTTAAACGTGAACGAAAGGACCGGAAACAGAAAGATTCGACGAAGAAATTTTTAAAAAGATCCCCTTCAAACTTCTTTATTAACTTCTCAAACGTGCCTCCTGAGATTGCTTTTCCCGAGCTTTATTCTTTCTTCTTAAATCCTCAATATCATTTCTATCGTTCGTTGTGATTCTGAATTCCGTTCGAGTAGACAAGAAGAAGGATCTCTACTAGTTAATATATATTCTGGAAGGATGTTTGAACAGTTGAAATAGAGATGTGTGCCAGATGAATATCGATCGTTCTCCAGGGAAAGGCTTAGATCGGAGTATTATTACGGATCATAGAGAATTATGGATTATAAACGGCGGATTGCTTTGAGGGAGGAATACGTATCACGTGTTCTATGCCCTCTATTTATTGCTTACACGAAAGTGGAAGTAAGGTACAAGATATGGCTCGAATAATTGGAAAAGAAAATGGTATCACTATTAAATAAAATTGATTAACCCGCCTCATCGATAACATGTGAAGGACATAAAAGTTCCCTTTCCATGAGGAGAAATGGGACTGACAGAATTATTGGAAACTTTCATGGACAATTTGATCAGATAAGTTTTTGTCCCATTATTTCAGTAATGTTCTTATCCAACACAGAATTCAATAATAATTCTATTTTTAATCAATAGATCGCTTTCAGATATCTATAATATCTATTTTATAATAATTACCGATAATTATCATTTCAGTGGAATGACACGCGAAATTCCTGATAACAGAAAAACTAATCCCAAGGAAACAGTAGGAGGATCATTTTACGGGTGAAAATCGTGAGAGGGAAAAAGAATTGGTCGGGAGGGATTACTGAATCGAGATTTGAACGCGGATCTTTCATTTGAGGGAGTGACTTTGCTTTAACCGATTTAGCTATCCGGGTCATCGGCAAAATCTTTTCTCGTAATTCTTTCTGACGTGGTTGCTGGCCATGTTTCTGCCATCCTGACGAATGTGACTCGACCATAAACGAAAACCAAACCTGGAGATATTGCTTCTGTCTGTATAGGGTGTTACAGAATCACCTGTACAACTGTGATACAGGGTAAGATGGTATATGTTTAGAACTGCTGATTATTACTTAAAGTTTGATTATCTAGATCAATATTCTTGCAAATAAAACAAGTTTTGATTAATGAAACGCATTACTTTGTTTTTTACAATGTTTTAAAATTTAAGTACGTACTCCTGTACCATCTTAACCTAATTTTTGAAAATATATGAATTAGAAATAAAGTATAAACGTCGAATATTACTTTTGAAAATCGTAAATTTATGGCTAAGTTGTTTTTGAAGTTCAACAAGATAATGCTTTTATCTAGAGAGAGAAAAAAACAGAGAACTGTTGATTTTTACAACTCTATCAACGTCAGATATAAATAATGTTCTACCTTCGAGGAGGTCAATTCCGGCCACCATTATCGACGTCCCGAAGGAAGTTGACTGGTGAAAAATGAAATTTTTCTCTGATGTAAAAGTTGTGATCTAGTCTGTCACTAACGCTCGTTAGCACGATGAAAAATGAGCATAATTATGAGTTATTTAAAATGTCTCGTTAGGAATACCGATTTATCAACGTGCAGGTGAAACTGTAATTATAACAATTGCTAAGGGTGGAAATATAATAAAAGTTCAACCGATTCGAAAATCAGATTCTCTGAATCTACGTAGTATAAAACGGGAACAGGATCCTCCCCGCGAAAGTTCCTTATTTGCAAACGAGTCGGTGCAAACGTTTCAAACTTTCCAATCGAATTTATTTTTCTACAGCCTTTCAGGAGTACTTTATTTGTGCAAAATTTTGTAATTCCATCGTTAGTTACAAAACATTTCCAAAACTTTTTGAAATGTGCGAAATTTTCAGCGCATGTTTTACTCGCGCCAGAAGAAATTACAAATATTCATTACACGTGAAAGGTACATCAGGACCCCACCTTTGTAGATTCTCTATGCAAATTTCCACTGTCCCATAAATCAGCTGTTAAGTTTAACAGGTTTTTCCTCTATGAAGCGAGAGAGCTTAGTTTCAGAGTAAGCTTCAATTCCATTTTCCAAGGAGAAGGAGATTTCGTTCTTTTTTTTTTTAAGAAAGCGCACTGCTTTTACATAGAGCGTTGTAAAATATGAAGGAGAGGAACCAGGGTTAATTCGTAAAACCCTTGTGATCGGTGAACCCCCTGGGAATCGAATTGTTAATCATCGAGTCGCGTGTCAAAGTCGGCTAGAATCTGGCACCCTTGTAAATTAAGAAACTCGTTTGTATGCGACGTTTCGCTTTGCGAACGACCTTCTTCCCTTTTTATCGATTACACACAGCCACTTTCTTTTCGACAGTATTGAATAATGCAACGCGACCGACATTCGTCACGGTCTACAAATACCGCGAGACGAGGGAGACCCGTGAAAAATCACGATTTTAACCTCTCATCTGGACGACCGGGCCTTTTGACATTTGTATTTAAATGTTACACACGGAGGTATGGATCGATCGATAGGATGAAGCCTTTCAGCTAGGAAAATTGCTATCGTGAAACTATCAGCGTGCGCTGGAAAAAAAAAGAGTTTGATAGAGCAATATTTGTCGATGAAATTTGTATTTGATCTCTTTTCCGTGAGAAAGTGTGGATTCTTAACCCTTTTTCTTAAAATCGAAATTGATCGACATAGTTAAAAATTTAGGCTGCAAATTTTTTGTATTTAAAAATAATTTTTCAAAGTTCTCAGAAGGAAATTCAGCTTATAGTTAACCTTCTCCAGGGAAATATACTTTAATGTTTATGCCAGAAGTGTTGCATCGCTAGCGATAAAGTAATTATACACTTGCCGCAGCTCGACGGAAAAATCGAACGCTAAAACCATGAATACTAACGAGGATAATGTTATTTGTTACAGAAAACGCGAGCCGCTTGTGCAGGCTGGACGGTATCTGGAGTAACTACACTAACTATACCCTCTGCCGTGATCTTCAGGAACCGGATATCGAAGGAAGCGTAGAAATCATTTCGACCAAGATTTATTTCGTCGGATACAGCATCTCTTTGCTCACCCTCGTCATTGCTGTGTCCATTTTTCTTTATTGCAAGTAAGTAATCATTTGAAAAATCAGAGGAAAACGATTAGAAAGAACTTATTACTGAAAGGAAACGAACGTTAGAAATGTACTTCCATTTCCTATTGGATCAAGGAACCGCAACAGGTAAAAATTGTCCGTGATATGGAAATTATTCAGAGCTCGTTACTACCGGTGCTTTGAGGTCAGAACACTAAGGATCCAGGGAAAACATAAATTTTGGAAGCACGGAATAAGCTGGGAAATAGAAGGTGCACGAAACTGGGGGATATTTTATTAATCGCATTTGGGAACTGAAATGCACACTTCCGAGATGAATCCGTGGTTTCCGTTGGATCTTAATTATTAACACCGCGATGCATCAGATATCCGAGACGGACGAAATATTACCTTCGGTTTTGTTATCGATTACACGAACTTACAAAGAAGAATTTCTTTTCCTTATATTTGTGCAGGATAAATCAATACGGTTAGGAAAATTGAAAGTTAAAAAAAAATTTCTTTAGACTAAATGAGTGACAATTTAATAATTATAAAATTAAATAATAACATTTTATGCTTAGTATAATAATGTAGTCAAGCCTTGATTACAGGATTTTATTAATTAAACGATTTAAAGTACTCCGGCGCGGTAGTTGGTCTGACGCCCGAATTATTTCAGTTTATACTACTGAAATTACCCAAGGGATACGCGTTACCGCGCGTCGCGCCTTATTCGTCTTATTCCACTGGAAACGAGTGAACTACGATCGAATCGGTTAAAACTCGACGTTTTGATGTATATCGGTGAATCCAGCGCGAAATTACTATCCGTTGTGTCTGTGAAACTTTAACGCGAAACAATTCGCGTGCGGAATATCTTATCGCCCGGTTTCAAAGAAATAAATGGCACGTTTGCGACGACCAACTATTACGTTCCTTCCCTGCAAAACAAAGAATAAATATACAAAAGGAAAACATCGATGGCGAGTAAATCGTTTCTCGACGATGTAATAATAAAATAAATAAAATTGAAATTGGATAAAACAAAACAATTATTCGAATTTTATTCGGCACAGCAGGTAAAATTGAACTTTGTGCAATATCTGTATACAAATACAACTTTCCATTCGTTCAGTGACAGAAGAAATGTAACAACGCTACGTTGAAAAGGGAAATTGTACGTGTCCCTTTGTCCACGAATTGTTCAAGTTAAACGGAACGAACAGAGGAATCGAAGAATGAAAATTGAAGAAAGGAATTGTGCTTTCGAGCATATGTTTCCCGTGTATTGTTCCCGGTACCGTAAACAGAATAGAATGGTCCGCGCGTGAATGTGAAAAAAACAATTTTTCCGGAATCTACAGTATTTTTCGTACGCCGGGTTCGTTAGTTTTTCCATTCAATTTTAGTCGGTTGTTAAGACCTGAAATATTTTTATGAAATATTCAAATAAAAATTTTATCCATAATTCATAGAACGGTTAGTAAGGAAAATAGCAGGATTGAACGACATAATACACCCAATTTCCAGTTTATACCTAAATGGCATTTGACGTGAATAGGTACGTCATTCTAAGTCAAAGGGTTAAACAGCGTTTACATTAGGTAACTTTTGGCCAGGCAAGTCGATTGACCAAAGTTGTCCACCTAAATAGGATTTCGATCAAGTACAAACGACTTCTGGTCAACTCGAGGTTGCCCTTTTGTCTGCTTTCAATCAAACCATATGGTAGTGTCAGCACCGTAATATTGCAGGACCGTAATTAACAAGCGTCTGAGATTATTTTATAATTGCTCTGGCGGTCGCATATTTCCAACCGAAATCGTTCTATGATTCTAGGATTCTTAAAATAATTTTCACTGCGGAAAATGCTAACAATGATCATTTTATAACCCTTTGTTCCTACCCTGACCGAGTACCCTAGAATCCCAAGTTGCAGTATTATTTATTGGGAAGATAAAGGTTGCACCGAACTACTTAAAATTCTAATAGCACTCAGGTGATCTTTATTAAGGATACGACTATAGAATTCCATATTAAGTTTCTGTATTAGCATAAGTTGAAAGAGTTCGATGAAATAAAAATAAATCTATCGCTACTGTGAAAATAACATAGAAATACTTTCCATCGAATAATATTTGAAAACGAATCGACGAAACGTAGACTTGTTATTTTTGGAATAAATGAATAAAAGAAATGTAAATATCATTTGTAACGAAAGACAATTTTTCTTCCAGAGAGCTGAGGTGCATTAGAAACAACATCCACACGAACCTGATGTTCACTTACATTCTGGCTGACTTTATGTGGATTTTAAACCATGTGATGCAGGTAGTAACCAAAATCTAATTAAATTGAAACGGCTTCGAATTCAACAGTAATTGTATTGTTACAAAGCACAATTCATTTATGTTCATTTAATTAAATATTGAAAATTAATGAAGCATCAGATATTAATTCTTGATGAAGTTACAGCTTTTGAACATTTTGTAAATAAATTAATCATTTCATCTGCAATAATTACACAATTTACTACTCGTTCATTATTAAAACCCAATGGATAACCGAGTTATCATAAATTATATTCTTGTTTTGCATTTATGCAATCATGTATCGATTTCTGATAGGGTAATCATTAATTTCAGGTCTCCATGCAACCGGATGTACCAACTTGCGTCGCGTTTTTGTCCCTCCTGAATTATTTCCAGTTAACAAATTACTTCTGGATGTTTGTGGAAGGTATGCATTAAATTTATGTATCAAAATCACATAGTTGTATCGCGTGATTTGTTTCAGGATTATATTTGTTCTTATTGGTGGTGAAGACTTTCACTGGCGACAATATCAAGTTGCGACTGTGTCTCATTATAGGATGGGGTAAATTTTTCTATTTTCATTCTAGTATTATTGCTGAATTTTCAATTAATGCACTCCATTATTATCTACGTCTAGAATTTCAAAGTTCGTCTAGATTCAGGTAATTTGAATGCACCTAGTCGGAGTCAAATTAATCCAGATTTACATGACTTTAATCTTGTTACATAGTTAATTAGGTGAAATGTATGCACACGTACAGCACGTTCCATACGTTTGCTTAATTAGAACTAATTTAGACTACAATTTGTAACGAGTGTTTCGTTACAAAAGATTAACAAACAATTCAGTTTTAATTCTCTTTGTATTATTTGATTACCATCTATCTCATTTTTTTTACTAATTATTCTAATTGAAAACATTTAACAGTAGTGACATATTAAAAATCTTCAAATCCAAAAAAAGGGTTAATCTTTGACTGATGCAATAAGTATTATCCAAATGTTTTTTTATCTTCAACAGAACTTTCTTATCATACCATTAACAAGCATAACAGTCACACCCCCTCCATTGTATCGATTTCATTCCAGGAATGCCGGTGCTGTTCATCGCCATGTGGGGTATCGCAAAATCGCTCGATCAAAGCATTATGAACCAGCCGAACCAGGTAAAAAAATCTCGTCGAACAGGTACCCACATATTTCCTTGAAATATCCACCTTCAACTGCAGTCGAGTATCGCTCGTGGCACGGTCAAAAATATCTGGATCGAATCGGCGAAGCAACACGGTACAGATCCTCAATTTCCTCGTGTACGAAGAAATATCGTAAGAATTTCGAGACACGATCCTTGATAACGCACCATTCGTGAGCTACGTGACACGAAGACAAAACGATACAGTCAATAACACGGAGAACGTTCCTCCCCGGCATACGTTAGTCATTTCCCTTTATCGATAAATTTTTCGTCGTTTCACCAGTTATTTTACCTCTTGGTCGTGATTTCATTTCGCGAAAGCAACCTTATTTGTGTTGATAATTTTGAAATCTTTATATTTTCATCTAAAAAACTTTTGTATAAGCAAATCGTGTCTGTCCAAGTTTCATAAAGGAGGAGTCGTAATAAAGGTAACCGGATTTTCACAGGAAGTAGCTCTGGGAAAACATTGTCCATGGATGGTACCGCATCCTTACGACTGGTTTTACCAAGCCCCGGCCATTTTGGTGCTGTGCGCGAACGTGATCTTCCTCTTCATGATAATGTGGGTGAGTAGACACACCGATTTCATTATCGACTCGGCTAGAACGAGGTTTCCAAGTAAATAATAGTAATAGACAGGTAGGTCTAGGGTAATGCAATGAACGTTCTATGTAGCGTTACCGACTCAACGTCGTCACGTCGAGAAGGAAATTAAAGTGAGCCATTCTGCCTTGAAAAGTTAATTAACCCAGAAAATTTAGACTGCTATGAAATAACGTGCGATGTGTCATTTCTCGGTAAGCGTAATTAGTTTTTGATGATGTGATTCTGATTGACGGTCGATGTTAGGTAGACCTACCCTTTCGAAGAACTTAACAAACTTTTTGATAGTGACATTTCTATAATCTTGATCGGTATTATCAATATTTCATCATAATCATGACCTTTCTTATCACTTTTGACAAATATAAATCGAGATACAGAGGCTTAACTGGATTGATTGTTATGTTGATGATAAAAAAAAAATAAGGTTGAATTATTTTTAACGTTCCTGTCTTGACAGATTTTTATCCGTGTGATTATACTCCCCACATCGTACATCTTTTACTTAACCCATTTATCTTTGAAGATAAATTGTGTAGATGTTAATCAAGGTAGTAATTTTCTTTTGCTGTACTCTGTATTTAAGGGATTTTCTAACTTGAAGAACGTAATTTAATATTCATTAATTAAGACTCCATAAGCGATAACATTTTATAAGTTTATTCTTTATATCACGAAATATTCAATTTCTCTTACAGGAACTAGTCCGTTCTTTCTTGTTTTAATAGTAATTAATTACTTCCGTTCGAACAATTAATCGAACAACATTAATCACTGGCGTGGAATGAATTACGGGCAATTTAACGCGTCGAAAATATAAATTGATTACCACACCACCAAATCGCAGTTAATTGACTAACTTCGTTGAACGCGTTGGCTACAGGTATATTACAATATAGACGAATTATTACTTTATGATCGATGAATTACATTTATTTATTTATTATAAAATAAAATACAATACTTGCGCGCGTTTCAAAAATAGCGTCGTTGGCACCATCTATCGATGTGCGCCACAACTAAGAAGCCCGAAAATTGCATTTTTTCGTTAAATCAGCGATTTTTACGCCTTACTGACAAGTTTAGATCATTTTATAAGTATAATAGAATACGAATGATAACATTAAACTTCGCTGAAAATGCTAAAATAGAAGTTTGTAAAAGTTGCGTTCTACGGGAACAGAAATGGTATAGCCATCTAGCGGAAGCCGTCGGAACTATATTTAAAATTTAAACCTTACTTTTGCCTCCTATTTCTATTTATAATATTAACAAAAATTGATGATTATGCACCTCAAATAACAGAAAAAATATGTAATTTATCGCGTTTATGGCAGTGCAAGGGGTATCCATTATCAAATTCTCCCGCGTAAACGTCTAAGCGCGAGTGGTGGGGGAAGCCACGGACCTATATATATGGGGCCCCCATCCCTACTTCGTCAGTTTTCCCGCGGCCACCTACGCGGTAGGACGGCTGCCAGGAGTCAGGGGAAAATTCTTTACACAACAGTTATTCAATGTTAACTGACTAATTATACATTTTTTCATGAAATTCCTTTGTCACAGGTGCTGATAACGAAATTATGGTCAGCGACGAACGCAGAGACTCAACAATATCGAAAAGCGAGCAAAGCTTTACTAGTTTTAATACCATTGTTGGGAGTGACTTATGTGCTCGTCTTAACAGGACCTACCGAGGGTCAGGTTGCTAATGCATTCTCCTACTCTCGTGCTGTATTACTTTCTTCACAGGTAATGCAATAGGAGCAAATATTCCGTTTCAAAGCAAACTCTCCTGAGCAAGAAGTTGAAAAGAGCTCTTCATCTTTTTACTTTGATGAAACATAGATGTCTTACTCCTTGAAATATTTCCTTTGAATTTCTCGACCTAGCTGTATAATCATTGTTTAATATTCCATGACTCTTTGTCAAGTCTTTTTTCAAAACTTTTGCATAATTTTTCTGGACAAAGTAACTGCAATTAACTTCCATATTCAATTCTATAAAAATCCTTCGAGGGTGCAGTTTTATTTTCTGTTTAGTTCCTTTTGAATCAAACATCTTCCTGTAACAATGCAATAACTAGTTACTTGTGGTTTTAGAGTCTGATTTATAGATAAATCGTTTAATTAATTCATTCACAGGGCCTGTTTGTGGCGTTGTTTTACTGCTTCCTGAACACTGAAGTTCAAAACACAGTTAAGCACCACATAGAACGATGGACCACAGCTCGTGATCTGGATACCGAAAGAAGGTATTATAACAATTGGTCCCCCCGTTCGAGAACAGAAAGTATAAGGTACAATTTTATTCCCTTACTCAATGGTTTCACCAGATATTAATTACAATCATGCAACATCAAAACCTGTACAGTCTCATTAACCCAATAATTAAAATATATTCTACAATCGAATAATTAACGAATGATTATTAAATACGTGAAATGCCACTGTGAAATAGTTCCATTTTTTAATTCAACTCTTCCATTCAATACCTTACGAAATTAACACATTCGCTATGGACTAAAAATAATATTAATCTTTTTTTATGATGATTGGCTGAACAATTTTGATAATAATAAATTAATTATGAGTGTCCGCGGTGATAATGTCAATTTAATTCTGAAGCCATTTAAAATTTTCTTTAACTTTTTTTTTTTTTCTTTCTTTCAGTTATTCAATTATATTAAATTTGTGATGAGCACCGCGGCATTCAACGTGTTAACCATTAGACACGTCGGCTTTCTAATTTACAGATTACATTGCCCTCCGTCGAATCCATATAGAAAAAGAGACTCGTCTGTAAGCGAGACGACGACCACCACCGTGATAGGGTTCAATTCTACCACCACATTCCTAGACAAATCGAAGAAGGCAATTTCAGAGGATCTTAACGAATAAATGTCTAGCCCTCTCGAAGAATTGAATTAGTACTTGGAAGTCAGGTAATAACCTTGTATAACACGGCAGTTCCTATAGAAACTTTTATTTTCTGTGCAATTTAAAACCGTGTTGTATGGGAATGATTTTATTCTAACACTAAGGAAAGTGAATCAAAGAACACAATGCAGGGTTTAGATTTATTCTGATCGAAGAATTTTCATGGCTGGATAAATTCTATGAAATTCTATATTTTATAGAAAATGCTACTATAAAATTAATTAAATTTTAATTATCCAGTTGTTGGTCCGAGAAAGTTATCATCCAGTCAATTTGTCAATGAATTTTATTTTCCTATGACAAGATTTTATTTTACAAATCGATTTAGATTATTTATTCAAAATATATTTGTATAGCAATCGCTATCGTATTATTTAATACCGTCTGGTACGAAAATATCTCTTTCGAAACTTTCGAAAAGAATGATTTAATGTTTGAAAATATTTCTCTAAAAGGAGAATATCGTTCGCGAGGAATGGTTGGTGAAATTAAAAAAAAAGAATCCTAAGATGTACGGCAATGCTTTTAACATTTTATTTTCAATAACCATTTATATTTAAAAAAAAAAGAAAAACGATGTCCTCTCTCATTCATTAGTTCATTCATCCTTTAATTCATTCATGCCTCGACAATTTCGCTTTTCTTCCATTCAATTTATTTTTCGTCCCCTTTTTTTTTTCTTTCATTTCTCTCTCGCCCAAGAAACAAACGCGAACGCGTTCGTTACCGAAGAGAAGTAAATTTTTCTCTTTATTTTTTAAACTCTATACGACATCCCTCAAACTTCCACGAGCGGACTCCTGTAAAAAAGAAAAAATCGTCAGATGGTGTTTCGTATCGATGACCAAACGAGGGAACATTTGTATATTATAGAACTGTTTTGAACAGTCTAATTAGAGCCCCCTTAAATTTCAAAATCAAGAGAAGATATCACGTTCGAATTACGAATTGGAACTGGGTAAAAATTGATAAGCAAAAATATTATTTATTTCATTTAATATTAGACATTTTACCCAGTTCCTTCCACAATGAAAAAAAAAAAAATATATATATATATATACAATGGTGAAAAATAATTGTACTGTTTGAAAAAATGTATAATATTAATTGATGTGAAACTTATATTGAATCTATTCGCTATTGATTTATATGTTCACTTAATTGGTAAGTAATTCTAAAAATGATTTAAAATAATAATAACTTCTCCAAACGATAAGAAAAATTGAAATAAAATTAACCACACACGTTAATTACTAAACGTTAATTATATTTGCCAAGTGCCAAGATTCGTGAAAGAGAGAATTTATTATTATAATAAACTGTTAATTATAGAGATTTTTATTCCGACTTAGTTGTAAGCGTGAAAGCTTTATTGAGTATCGAAAATATATATTGTAAATATATGTATATTGTTTAACAATCGGTTCTATAAAAATTTCGGCACAACATTGCCCAAACAGAGTGTACATATCACTAGAAATCTTCATTTTCAACGTTCCAGTGATATCGTCAAGAGTAACTACTGTATAATTTTACATGTATCAAGATTTATAAAATGTATTACACAGAATTATACGTGTATGAGTGTGCAAGTATCTATAAAGAAACAATTACAGTGGTCGAAAGAGAAAATTTCTAATAATGGACAAGAATACTATCGTCAGAGGTGTATCATAATAAAAAAAGAAAGAAATAAAAAAATAATATTATGCCTAGAAGTGTGACAGAGTAAACTCGTTACTCGAGCTACAAATTTTGTCCAAAGATCTAGAAGTGGTAATTGATAGAAAAAAAAAAATCTACGAGGTGAAAAGACCGAAGAAACTGTACCTGATATATCGTAAAAGTTTATTTTAAGGATTTTTTACTATAATTAAAACGAGCTCGTATTTTATACAGATTCAAATTTAACATAAATTGATCGATTCAATATGTTAATGATCTGATGTCAAATAGATACATCAAGTTAGAGAAATAAAAAGACACACCAAAAGATACCAAGCATCAGTAGCCAGCACTTAATGTGATGGCTTCAACACTTCCTGAACAATATTTATGTACAATATAAAATTTGAAAAATATTCAATTTTTTTTAGTAAGTGTCACCCTTTTGTTTGATTAATCAACATTATGCGAAAGAGAATAGTGGTAAAAAGAGATGCATTAAAAAAGTAGTAATATAAGCAAATGATCTTTGGACCTTAAAAATTATCCCTTTCAATAGCACTAACGCTTAAGATTTACTTTACTATGCATCAGGCGACTCGACAGTGTTTATTAAATAACTTCATATACACATTTGTATAGGATCAGATTAGATAAAAATTGTGAATGGTATGCATTATTCGATGTATCGTCCTTTTAAACTACCATTTAATACACCTATTGACGTATGAACACAGTTTCACTAAGAGAGTAAGTCTTATGTCGAATTAAATTGAACTAAATTATTCCGCTCCAATAAGATCTGATCGACAGAAATTATTAAATGCTGTCTATCACAAACTACGTTGAGCTCTCGGTGAAAACACGGTTTCATTTTCAATGAAAATAAAAGAAATTCATTAGACTGATCCATTGAAGTATTTGTATAGTCACTGAAAAAGAGACTACTCGAAGTGAAATTTAAAAAAGAATAAAAATTTGAAATAGAATTCGAAACTATATGGTGAAAATGTACGAAGCAAGGAAACGTAATCTTGTACATGGAATGTTCGTAACAAAAGAACGAAAAAAGTATTGAAATGGAAGAACGGTACTACTACTGAAATTACGAAATGAATCGGTAATTATATTACGAATCTTATGTGTATGAATTATCTTTTTCTTTTCTTTACATTCACTGATAATTTAATATTACATTAACAACTGCGTACTGTTCATATTGTTACCGTGTCCACGTTTATGTAAGACCTAACAATACTTTGTACAAGTTTTATGATACAAATATATTACGACAATTCAGTTTATATACCATACAACATTATACTTTTAGTATTACACCTTTCATTATGAATCTTATTCATATGTAATGTCACTGATTAAGGAATCTGGCTGTTTTCAAATTCAAAGATCTTTTTTTCCTTCCGCATGGTATTGGGAAAATAGACATCTACACATTTATGCACCTCCATCAACAAACATACTTCACACCTATTCATTTTGAAGGTATTAACCTCGAAGTATCCTCGTGATTCTGGTACTTTGGTTTTCCATGGGTGAACGGTAAATATCTATATTTGATCATATGCTGAAAAGAAATTTCAATTATATTATTATCTGCTATTTTAGTAGTTCTATGCTGGCAAAAAACATAAACTACGAAAAACTTAAGGTATTATGTATTAAAATTTGGTAACTTTTTACCTTTATCTGACGCTTCATCGTAATGCAAAATAGCGTTATAAAGTACATTACAAGTATGGGCCAAAATACTGGTATATTAAAGCACTCAAACATAGTACATATCATAGCTATAACTGTAGATTTCATCACAGAATACCAGAATTTAAATTCAGGCAATCTCCTAATAAATGGCCTAAATTCATCATTAGATCTTGTAGGTAACTCTGGCCCATCGATATCTACTAAGAATTTATATTAAAAATTACACTATACTGCATTAAAATTTTTGTATTATGAGTTCTATTTCTCTGTTACATTAATGAATTTTTATCCTTCAAAATTCTGTTTACACTCACCATCAAAATCCATTGCAGGATCCATTTTTGGAGTAAGGAATGCTATAAATAAATTCAGGTGATAAATTCCTAATGCATATGTGACGATATACCACCCCTATAAACATAACAATACAATAATAAATCTCAAATCTCTTTTCCAATAAATATAGCCTCATTCTTTTAAATCAGAAAACAACTCACCTGTGAAAGAAATATACGTAAAACAAAAAGAAATATTAGCAAAAAAGCAAATGTCCATCTTGACACTACATGAGGGGTCCATAGATCTAAATATCTTTGATATATCTGCAACAAAAGTGTATTTAACAATTAAGAATAATTTAATAACACAACCATTCACATTAATTCTTAAAAAATAATTAATCACAGAGTTACTACAGTAATTAAATAAATAAATGATATAAGAGAAAATTTGAAAAAATGAAATTGTATAGAATTATACCTGTGATATTCTTCCTAATCCTTGACTAAATACATTTCGTCTTGCTGGACCACCCAGATGCTCATCTTGCATCATTTTACTTTCCTATAAGAATATTTAAAAATGAATCATATAGATATTAATAAAAGTACAGTGCTTTTCAAAATAGAACATTACTTACAAATAAAATGTAAGATCAGTCTTTAAAATATTATATGAGAAAGTATTCAAAATAAAAATAACACTCTTTTCAGACTAATAAATAAAAATCAGTAACTTTTTATTTTATCTTTTACAAAATTATTATAATTTAATATAAGTTACAAATATATGTTACAATTACAATAAGACATAATTACATGTTTAACCTCTCATCATGACATTAATTACATTTCTTACACGCTCTATTAATCGTACTTTTATAAATAAATTGTAAGGAAAACGTGTAAAGTGTATTACAAGTAGCAATAACAAATTTTGTAGATACAAATATACTGGACAAAACCAAACGAAAAACTTAGATATATAACAGTGATCTATTGAAATCTTCAATTTATTGTGAAGGATAATCGAAATATTGAATTATTAAAACCAATTATTCTAACGAATTCAAGGTTGTTTGAATATAAGTTTTCAAAGTAATATTTCGATCAGACCTCGGTGCAAACTGATCACTTAGAATGAAAATAAAAGTGTAGACCTATAACCATTGTCTATATTTTTATACAGATAGAAATAATAGTCTATAAAATTAATAGTATTTGTAAAAGTTTCTAAATGTATCCGATAAACTGAATGATATGCACATAACCTCCTCGTCGCATAATTATTTTAAGTATGGTGACAAATCTCTGATAGTTCTGTGACAATTATAATAAATACAACTTGCCTAAGGTATTTATACGTTTTCAGTCGATCTTCGCGAACAATTCGCTATTTATTTGGTTAAAAAAATAACACGTCACAACATTAATGGCATACTTTGATCAGATTGTACCATAGAATTTGCAAGGTACTTCAACTTATCTCTTCGTATCATCAGTGACTACAGATACAAAAAGACTGAAAAATGCCTTTGTTATGGGGCGATCATAATTATGGGGATCCCTAACACCCCCAGGTGAGGTTTGGTCTACATATACAGAGCACAATTGGTATGACGGATGTGCCTGTTTTACCAGTCCTTCTACCACACCCCGCGCTAACAAATGCTAAGACAGAATTTGGGCTTTCTTTGATTCTATTTTTTAGAAATTAGTCAAAATCAGCTCAAGACCAACAATTTACTAAAATCATTGTTTAGCAAACTTGTAACGAATGATACAATTTATCATCAATTTTATTGGTAATTCACATACATTAAATATTTAATATAATCTTTGGGAACACATGATCATAATCATTATTCTGACAAATAATTGTATCATTCTAAAAAAGTATAAATCATATATTTGAAGTTTAGTAAAATCAAATGCAAATTTTGAATTCCTATTTCAAATTTGAATTCATAATGGAGACAATTCGCAATGGAGACAAACACTCAAAAATAAAAAAAGTAAAGTATCATATATCTTTAGTTTAATGTACTATCGTAAATTAACATTATACAGCTAAAATTAAAGAAACTGTTTATTTATCATACGCACATAACGAGCAGATAAAGTTAAAAAGAAATCATCGCTGTTAGAAAGTGATGTCTTTCCGAACGATGATACTTACTAAACGTTCAAATTCTTATTTTTAGAATAGAAGACTGTGCAACTGACAAAAGCGCGGCGCCATATTGCATGCTTGTGTTTGGTTACTGTTCTGGCGCGTGGTCGAGAATTGTTATATTTAATTAACTATCATGTCCGATAATCAGGTAAGCTTTATTGTTTGAACGAAAATTTTGCTATTCTATATTTCGCGACATAAATATGGTGTAACACTTTCAACTGTTCAATCATACTTTGAGTCTAATCGGTCTAACCTTCCGTATTAGGAACAAAAACCCGAAGCCGGCCCAGGCGACGCAAATTCCGAATACATCAAGCTTAAAGTCGTTGGAAATGTAAGAACTTACTGTTTTATGTTTTTCATTTACACTCTTCATCGGGGACCCTTCGTAACCGGCTTCATCGTTTGAATCTTTTTTTTAGGACAGCAATGAAATTCACTTTAGGGTAAAGATGACCACTCAAATGGGTAAACTCAAGAAATCATATAGTGATCGTGTGGTTAGTTTTTCTTTCAATCCAAACATATATTTAAATAGTATGAATAGTTATTGTTGATGTATTATTGAAAGTCATCTATATAGCTTGAGGAGATTAATGTAAATAATTTTTAATTTGTGCCCTCTGGTTAATTAATAATCTATATAATGTGTAGGATGTAATAATAATATTTCAATGCTTACAGTAAGATTTATCAACAAATATGTATAGTTTCAAGGCTAAGAATTATATATATGTATATGTGGAAGTATAAATGTTAATTGTATTTTATACACATAAGATGAAACTATACACTGCTTAATTTGGTTTAGGGTGTACCTATGACATCTCTCAGGTTTCTATTTGATGGTAAAAGAATTAATGATGATGAAACTCCAAAGCAGGTAAATTCTTATTTTTAAATACTTAAATATCATAGAAGCGAATCAAGACCTTCTAAAAGTATGAATTGTGTTATTAATAACAAGCTTCTGAATTGCTTTTAGTACCTTCCTATAAATAACACCTTAAATAAATGTATGATACAAGATTCCCATAAAATGTAACTTATTTTTCAGTTGGAAATGGAAAATGATGATGTTATTGAGGTATACCAAGAACAAACAGGTGGTCACTACTGAAGAAATTGAATCTATCATTCAGTTTCAACATCTTTTGAAGTGAAAGTGACTATCATAAACAAATGGACAAGTTTATCAGTATATATATGTATGTTAAAAAATATGTAATTTGGTTTTTTACGTAACATTTTGATGTGCTGTTCTACATTCCTGTAACATGGCAAGTTTAAGGACCATCAGCAGTTAGTTTCATACATTGTATACATTTAATCACTTAAAGCAAAAGCAAAACGAGAAAAAAAAAGGAAAAGAAAATAGAAAAAAATAATCACGCCTTACAGCCATGAATTTTGTCCATTGATAATAACTAGCAATGTATTTGCAATCAACAGACTTTTTAATTAATAGATTTAGATCGCGAGAATTTCGAGAAATTAAACTTTACGTTCGTTATTAAAACATGATACATATTGTATAACGTGAACATGATTTAAACAAAAATTGTTGCGTTTAAGGTGCGTCTATAATAAAAGAAATAATTGTAATATTTTCCTTTTGCCTTTTTAATGTAACAGTGACACAAATATTTTTAATTTTAAAACCGTACATCGATGATACAAAAAAAAATTTGTTTCTTTATCTAACAAACACGTAATAGTTGATTCAATGTAAGTAATGTGGATGCTAGTACAGAATATATTGCAATAAATTTTGAAGTATTATGTAAGGTATTATTACATTAGATAACAGACCATTAAATAACATACAATGTTGTACTTCTAATTCTACACATTTTACAAAATACTATTTAAATTGCAGTAAAAGTAAAAATTAGACGAAAATTCTACAGATTTATTAATTGTTTAACATATTTGATTCTATAAGAGCATCCTTATTACAAGAATTTTTCAGTGCTTTAATGAGACAAAATTTTTACAAATTGTAATAAAAGTTATTCTTGTACAGATAATTAATACAGTTTCTGTTTTTGTTACTAATGTGTAACAATTGATCGGTATTTTTTTCACTGTTGCCATTGCTTTTTGAATAACAGGCAAGTTTTAAACTAATAAAAACAATTTAAGTAGGTACGTCTTTAGGCGGGATAAATAAGCGTAATAATTACTTTAATATTTCCCATTAATGAAATGTAGAACTTGTTGAATGATAAGACTTATTAAATAGTTATAAATATTAGATTCCCATTTTCGTAACAAAGGCAGATAACTTTGATATAAATAATATTGTAATAATTACTACTAGCTGTATGATCAAATTGCATCTACGTTCAATCAGCTTAATTGATTTCACAATCATGTTTATATCTGTAATAATTATCTAGAAAATAAATAATTCTCTATCGTTCTCTATTCCCTTCAAATACTGTTTAAGAGATAGTTGAAAGAAGTATTCATAGATTAGAAAGGAAATTTTCATTTTATAGGATTGCTTTTATTTATACATTGAACAAAGTTAATAATTACTATTATTACTTACTTTTTAGCACTTTTTAACGCATTATTCGCAAACTTTTAACATTATAAGCGGACATTCGTAAAAATAATTAACTATGTACAGATTATCTTGAGTTAACTGGTAATCCTAATATGTGGCGTCTTATCATTATTACATATTTACAATGATCTATAAACTTGGGAAGAAGCAATTTTTTGCCTCGTTAGTATCACAAAAATTTAAATCATTTAGAAATTTTTCTTTTATACTGGTGTATTAAAAATTGATATATCATGTAATAATAGAGTTTTAATAGATATATTTAAATAAACAAGAGGTTTCATAATCAAATTGCTTCTTCAGAAACAATAACAATACAATTGCCACAGTTAAATTTCTTAATTAACTGTTATACACTGGTGCAAAAAGAAATCAGCGATTAGATAAATATTTCGTTTAATAAAATGAGTTTTATAGGTTCATATACACAGCCCATAATATGCATACAAAAAAATAATGCATCAAATATTGTCTGAATTACGAGTTCGTTAATCAGCGAATAATTTACTACAGTTTCTCACAAACTGTTGCAAAGAGTTCGCATCATTAAGTTGGAACAAAAAACTATTTCTTCAAGAAAACAATTTTACAATAACATTCATGTGGTGTTAATAACAATCTCACTTATTACTACACTGCTGACTCTGGATTTTTGATAATAAAAACATACGTTAATTTTATATTTCCAACATAATTTTTATGTCATCTTCGAGACGGTTAAAAATATCGCTGTACAAAATTGCTCTTTATATTAGAATAGAATAGACATCATTGCCAATTTAACGTATACGTGGAAATTTTCCCTTCACCTTGTAATTATAAATCCATACATAATACACCTTTCTCTTTTGCATGTACAGTTGAAAACTAGATAAAATAAAACGTGTTACGAGTTGCAATAAATTACATAGAGATTTATAATTGAGTTCAGTACAATATTAAATTCATTCAGAAGCAGAAATCTTATGATAAAGACATCAGTCTTTAATTTTTTCATGTTCACAAATAATGCTCTATAGTATTCAAGTTATAATAGGTAAAATAAAATAGTAATGTTCTATTTCTGAAAAAATTGAATAGAAAAAAAAGTTTCAAAATGAGGTTCATAATAATCAACAAAATAATTGTAGTAATAAATTATAGAACATAATGAATCTTCTTTCCTTATTTTTTTTTTCTATATTAAAAAGAGGCACACGATAAGTTTAATTTACCTTAACAGAAAAAAGAAAGGAAAAATAATTTTATTAATAATGATATTACTTGTTCTCAATGATATAATTTATCTAATTACTAGTAATCAATCTTGGTCTAAGAAATTTCATCGTTTTCCATATCTGAAGTAGAAATACTATACGCTAAATAAGTACTGTTTTAATTAGGACGTAATATATATACTTAAATAAAATGTACAGTGTTTAATTCAAAACATACATTTCTTCGGATATAATCTTTCGAAATATGACTATAAACAATTTTAGTTCAGCTCTCACCTCAGTGTTTTTTTTGTAATACTTTCATTCAATAATTATGTCTACTTACTCATTGTATATATCATAATAAATATAATTATCCGTAAAGTATTAGAGCAATCTGTTAATTCTTAAAGCGCTGTTATTTCTTGGCGAGGCATTGTATGAGAATAAACCTGCTGAAAGTCTTCGACTTATTTCAAAGTGATTAGTTTGTAACATTTTAAAATGTCACAGTATGTCACGATGCCATACCCATGTTTTTTTCGTATGATCAAACCTATGCGCTAACCACTGTTGTTCGAGTAATTGATATCTATCTTGACTTAGGTATAATGGTTTTCCGCGTCTATAAAAGAATATTATGAATATAAGTATTTCTAAAAAGTAGCATTTGAAGAACATATCAACTTATCAACTAGAATTTGTAGAAATTAAATTGCTTACTTCAGATCTCTATCTTCCTCTTCAAAATCATCGAGATACAAAGATCCCCATAAACAAACTCGCCGACCCCGTATTACAACGATATAAGTTGATGTTACAACTAAATATATACCAGTACCACCTCCGCAGTCAATTGAATGCTACAAATAATCATATTATATTTGTATAATTATATTATTTAAAAGTATTTTATAGAAACATAAATGGTAACTTACTTGAACAACTTCACATACATTCATCTGTTTGCAACAGTTTTGTCTCAGACAAACAATGGCACCACATAACAAACAGATACTAATCTCTTGGGGAATCGAGTGACCTTGACGGCACTGTCGTTCATGATAATACTATAAAAAGTCAAAAAGAAAAATGATGTAAAATTCGAATAAAAACAAAATACATTTGGATTGAACTGCGTTATACGTACTGTGAAAATCTTCTCGTATTCCCTTGGAAGACTAAGTAACTTCGGTACCTGCCACGATATGTGTTGCTCCATTATCAAATTTCTAGCTACGTC
This sequence comes from Osmia bicornis bicornis, assembly GCF_907164935.1. NCBI lineage: Eukaryota > Metazoa > Arthropoda > Insecta > Hymenoptera > Megachilidae > Osmia > Osmia bicornis. The sequence continues at coordinate 7,907,796 of NC_060227.1, forward strand.
ACTTCGATTCAAGAAAGCCAGAAACTGGTCACACCATAAACGTGGTACCGTGAAACTTGCTTCTGAATCTTGCCAATTCAAAGCTACCGTGGAATTAAAGACATTCCAATCCATACCCTCCGACACTAATTCCAAATAATATACTAATCTCACAAATTCAGTCTGTGGTATCCTAACTAAAGGCAATGGTTCTTCGTACAAATGATAACGGAGCAATGCAGCTATTCGTAGGAATGGTAAACACATAGATTGTATCTAAAATAATACAGCGATTAAACGTAGTATCCTAAGAATAAGTTTAATTATGTTATTAATTATTTGTGCATACCTGTTGCTCGATACTATGCATTTTAATTCCTGCGTACGAATTTGACGATGATGTCGATGGTTTGTATACGATATCATCCGAACGATAGAGCGAGCTGTCGTTGAAATATTGGATTATTCTGTAGAGCATAGTTTCCGAAGACATGGGAGCGCGTTCGACATATTCTCTCCTTAAGATTGTATTTCTTTGTGCTTGCGTGAGACCACAGCTTATTTGTACTATTACCTGATAGTACAATAAGTTGTAGATTACCTTTACCACACTAGAGAAATACGCTGAAAATTAATTAAACGATGCGTTTAAGAATACGAAATCGCTAAGATCGATATATGTATAAACATTTGTGTAAATATGTACTTTGATCCATGTGCAAAGGAAGTAATAATATAAACTGTATAAGTAGAGCAGTTGGATCTCTGAGGAGTAAAGGAACTTCTTTCTCGTGTAACGTTAACGCAAGTGGAGCTGCTGGTTCGGTAGGTAGTCCAGATAATTGCTGCCAAGTATGATGTACAGGCCACACTGTCAATACTCTTGCATGCATTGCCAGAACATGAAGAAGTGCAACTGAAAAGAAAAGTATTATTGGTGAAAAATGAATTGCTTTAATTAGTGTGAAATATTTTTTAACCATGGAAACAAATGAATTTACCAATGCAATCACGTTTTGGTGTTAAAGGTATCGTCGTGGGCGGAGAGATACACAACGATCCACCACGCTGAACGAGTTCAACTTCGAAATTAGTTCGAGCTATAGAAGTTACGAAAAGGAACAAACTTTGGTGACTAGGAGAACAGTTCTTTTGTTTATACTTTAAGTATGTGCAACTCGTCATATCCTCCATGGCTTTGCCCATTGCCATGGCTAAATTCGTCGAGATCTATAAAGATATGTTAAGAATGATTTACGATACAAAATTTAAAATGAAATAACGTTTAATGAACTTACTGGATTTCGTTGTATCTCTTTCAACAAATTATTTAACTCCAAAAGTATCGTGCCAGAAGAGGCATGACGAGATTGTACAACTGCTGCACATTCTCCTAACTGCGGAGAAAGTGGAAGAAATGAGTTTGCTAACTGACGACAAAGCGGGCATAGATATTCCCCGCTATCCACTGCTAGACTTTGCTGCCTTTGTTGATTGCGAAGGGATTGTAAATATGATTTCAAACAATCTAAATGTAAATGGTGTCCACATGTTTGAACGTGAACTCCACCTTCCCACCCTAAATTGACGGATAACAGCCAGGAAGCCTGTAAAAATCCGATAGAAATTTATGCAATTTTCTTCACTATCAATCAATATAAATAACATGTATTTAAATATTTACAGTATCGAAATGACGATTTAGTTCATCCATTCTACGATCAAAATAGGCACCCCGTGTATCATCCTTTGGTATAGGAGGGTCATCGTCGGAAGTAGGTAATGGTAATCTCTCTGTTTGCTGTCGCTCATGACCAATAACACTTGTTGCCTGAACCAATACAACAAGACCCATAGGTTTATCTTCAGTACTAGGACTAGTTTGATTGCAAATAACGCAATCGTATTCCTTCTTGCTAGTCAATTTAGCTGTATTTTCTTCTTGATCCCAATCCATACTAGATACTCCTGCCTCATCTGAAAATATTTGTTTTCCTCCTATACCTTACATCCAACTTTATCTGAACATTTTTAACGCAAATTTTACCTGTTTTCATAGCTTTTTCCATGAACTGTTTTCGTTTATTGGCAAATTCAGCCATTAATTTTTGCTGCCTTTCTTTTGCCCGCCTTCGTCTCTCCTCTCTTTCCCGATGTTCCTTCTCTCGTTGCTTGTATTCACACTCTTGCATACGAGGCCATAATTTGTTTCTAGCTTCGTTTATAGCATCCTTACACATCGGATCTAAATTTGCTATTTTATTTAGTAGCTGCGCGATAAAGAATGGTCCGTCACCGATCCTACACTCTTTTGGTTCTGCAGCTGTACTACTACTGGCTTCGTTATCTGACATTCCACTTTGTTCGGGATTGTAACTATCCGGTACACCTGATAGCTGTGAATGTAATTTCAATAACAACGAAATTATACTCTCGCCCACTTTTACTGTTTGTGGTTGTAATGGGCCACCCTGAAAAAAAAAGAAAATGTGATTCACAATATTGTAAAGCACATAATGTGATGCAAATGAATGTAATAATATTACTTGTGCATCTCTCCTTTTGAAGTGTTTGTGAGAATTCGATGTAGATGGTACAATTTCTGTCGTTGTCACTCTCGAATTACTTAATCGTGAGTACGCACTTTGAGCAGCGGCTATTATTACATTACCATTACCAGCCATAACAGCGGGCCGATGAGGCGCAGGTGGTAACGCAGGTTGTCCTCCGATGTCTACGTACAATTAATTATGATTATATTACAAATATATTGTTTCTAACATACTACTTATGTTCTGTTTCAGAAGCGAAGGAGACGCGGTGCAAAGTGTTATAATTATTTAAAAAAAAAGCAACCTAACAGGCATAAAATATCATAACATCGACAAATGGGATCCAACTGTGGTTAAGGTAGTAAGATTGAGTAACATACTGTTTGGTAAAGGAGGTGATTCAAGGGCAAGGGCCATGGATTCTTCGGTGGATGGTGGCAAAGCTCTTTGTAGAGGTATTAAATCATCTTCACTATTAGCATCTGATATAGCAACGATTCCATCGTCAGGTACAATAGTCATACGATACTGGTCTATAAAAGTGGTAAAGAAAAAACAAAACCTATTTTAAAGGACATTTTTCATATGTTGAAAACTTTTAACTTGTATAGCTTTTAATAGTTTTGTTTTTAACTAACATGTTACAATGGAATGACTATTTAAATAATGTGAAGGGTAAAAACATATAACTTACCGTTTGCTTGTGGTAAACCAGGTATAGGAGAAGAGCTACGCACGATAATACCATCTAAAGATGCCAAAACTTCTAAAGAAAGTTCATCTGTTCCATCATTCAACATGAGTGAAGTTCCAACTTCAGTCATGTCTCCCGGAATTTCCCATTCAAATTCACCTAAAAAATTTAATTAAATTAAAAAAACATTTGGAACGAAAAGCAATATTATAGTAGTAAATGGTTTAGCTTACTGTCTGAGCTATTTGACTCGGATTCTTGGACTAAAATAACTTGAGATATCATTGTCCTCAGGTTCTCAGACAAATTATCACTCTTGTACCAACCAGATAAATCCATATCTTTTATTACCCGAGATGATTCATCTCTATTATACTGACACAAAGGATTCAACTAAAAAGAAGAAAATAAATAAGAAATGCAATTATAATGAATGCAGAATTTCGCAATTTGATCATAAAAATATATTATGAATTACTTACAGATTTGTCAGGTATCTCTGCAGTAACTACTGCCATTTCTAGTAAATAAATAGTCAGCGCCATTACATGTTCTGATATGTTATGTCCATACACAGCTTTATACAAAATTATTAAAATCATTGCATGAAAAACTCTAGATCTTAATACAATTCGTGGATCATCGTAGGCAGGTGAAACAGGAGCGGGGTGCCTAAATGGTGGCCATGGCGTTGCGCTATTTTTCAATTTACCTGACTGCTTTACACTGAAACGTTAAAAAATATGTGTATTTTAAAACAATGTTTTTATATTTCAACAATTATTTCTATCAATGAAATCGGCAACTGACTATTCGGTAAAACGATCCATTGACATCTGGAAATCCCCTTTTTGTGCTACTCTTAGCAAGACATGTAACGGGTCAAATAATTCCTCCCAAACACGGGGTTGAGGACCGTACATCCCCTGTTGCATATTTCCGCTAGCTTCAAGATTAGGTGCTCTGTATACTGCTACATCAGCTAATACAGCTTCAAAATCTCTATTTTGAGTACTGCCACAACGTTCTGGCATTAATTCCATTAGCTGACTGTGAGTTTTATCGCCCATACATAATAGAGTGACCATTTCTAAGCGAGACATTTCAGGATCAGATAAACCTAAAATAAAATTACGTTAATAATTGATCTTATAGTATGTCAATGATAAAGAAATGTGATGAAAAACTTACCTAGATTTGTTCTAACATTAACCAATGTAGCTAAGAATGTCAAACAACTTTCTAGCATAGGTGTCTCATGGTCTGCATCTAAGTATTCACTTTGAGATGTTCTGTATAAACAAAGGCTCATTTCTTCCTTAATGTGAAACCTAATTAAACAAAATAATCATCATTCTTGAAATATCAAAATAAAAGTATTAATCTATGAAAGGTATTAAAAAATTACTTTTCAATGACTGTTTTTAGAAAGATGTCTGGTTGTAACTTGGTTGCACAGACTTGTAGAAGATAAAGATCTGCATCTACCATAGAATTACAAAAATTACACTGTATATATGTCATTATCTGACCCTTTATTTGCAACCCATTTCGCACCCACAGTCCATTTACAATTTCATAGAAGGCCACCTAAACAGAAATCCAATTGATTAACTTAATTTCAACAATTTTTTTAAATAAATCATTTAATATATCAACGAAAGTTAAGCACTTGAAAATGCTTTCAAGGTGCATGGATTTATATTTTATAAAAAAAAAAAAAAAGAAAATTTAAATAATACTTGGTTGAAACAATTCTAACAAGTTGTTGGAATGAAAAAAATAAGTCTTAAAAAATCTGTTGATTTTTTTCAGACAATGGTCAGCTTTAAATATAAAAAAACATAAGCATTCATTTGTTATTAAAACAATATTAAACGGTGAAAGAATTAGGGTAAAGCATGAAGCATTTAAAATCTAAAATATAAAATCATCACTTAAATTGAACCATTCTGCAGATGCACGGTATTACCCCCACCACTCAGGCGACCAATCACGTCGCTGAAAGACATTCCAATCGCGGTGTGGACAGTTCGCAGCGACTATAGCATTGATGTACAAGGAGAGACATATTCAGTTTTAGAACAGTTAACGCATTGTTTTCCCCCGTGTTATTCACTCTCCAAATGTTTCCTACAAATTGTACTTTCCTCTAATACTAGTTCATATTTCCTAAATTTGTGACAGCGGATAGAGTGTTCAACAATGAAATAATAAAGGAATAGAAAATAGAAGAGCTGAATAAGTGCTACATGTGCTCAAATTTATAAATTACTTTCTACTTGGATCTGTCGTTTTTAATGAAAGAATATGTCAGGAATTAGCACGAAAGTGATATTCCTGTGTTTTTTATTTACCGTGGAACAATTTACAAGTTGTTCCGCTAAAATTGGTTACATAGATATAGTGGAACTGTTAAAGTTCGGTCAGGAAATAGCAACGGATGCTTTTGAATCGTGGGAATTAATACGTCCAAAAGATCCTGAATATGACAATAACCTACCATTCGTACATAGAATGGAAAAGGAATTAAGAAACCAAATATCAAAAGTGTCCCATAAACTCGATATGTATCAAGAAAAACTGGAATTACGTATGGATACAATTATGGTTAAACTTTTGAACGATTTACCATTACAACAAAATTTAGATCAAAGATTGAGAAAAATTGATGAACTGCTTGGTAGGATCGATGATCTTTACCACAGTTTTCAGATGTTTGTCGTGGAACCTAAAAGATACGAACGATTTACATTGGAGGATTTCGCGAAAACATGCGTTTCTTCCAGATCGGGCGCTCTTCCTGATGTTTTAAAAACCCTTCATAGATTATGTACCCCTCAAGACGACTACACCTTCAGCAAAAGCATTATCGTGTTACTGGTAAATCAGATGCAAGTAAGTAATAATACAATGTTAGCAAAATTTTATTTATCGCTTGATTATAAATCCTTTCGAATATTTTATAAATTTTTTAAATAATTTTTTTTAACGCTCTTTGACTATATTTTTAATGCACGATACCCTATCGTGTCTATTCGTGACGAAGAGGTATTAGGCGCGGGAGAATATTTTAACGATCAAGTGACATCCGACTATCTGGTTATTCAATTTACAAGCTCGACAGGAATGTATCATGATACTGCGATCGAAGTAGTGATATATTTACAACAATGCAAAATTCAATGGTATTTATTCAGGGCCGGCCCTGGGCCTAGGGCCCCCTAAGGTCCAGGGCCCCCATAAGACGATTTTGTGTCTAAAAATGCAAGAGTAATTATTACTTTTATTACAAATCTAAATTAGTTATACAATCTTTAATGTTAATTTTATAAATTTCATTTGGTATTATTCTTCTTAAATAATAATTTGAACAAAGAACGAACAATAAAATGTCCGTCAGTGACGGATTCAGTGGGGGTATACAATAGGCTCTCCCTCTCCAAACGTTAAGAAGTCTTAATTGAATTAATTATTACGCTTCTTTTTAGTTTAATAACGCTGAAACATCCGTGATACATGTTCACCTTGTGCTCGTTTATGTATCTGTTCGTATTCGAAAGGATTGTCAACATTAATGAAAAAACATTTACTTTAATTATCTATTTATTAAATTTTTATGCAGTTATATTTTCTCTCTCATGATCTTGCGAAAAATAATTATCAAAGAATCGTCGCTACACAATGTTACATGAAAGTAGAGGTTATTGAGATTTAACAAATTTTTGTTGAAAGTACGTTCATTTGAATAAACTAATCTTTATTTTTCCTTATAAATTAAACTTTTCTTTGTTTATCTAAGACGTGAAAGAAAAAATTATCTTGTTTAGACGCTACAATGCACTTTGTATAAATGGCTTAACAACGATGAGAGTAAGAATGAAGTGGAGCATGCGCAGACGCGTAACACCGTTAAAGAACGAACGATTTCATTGTAGGGAAGGGGACAGCAAAGAGTAAAATGACGGGACAGCAATACGAAATGTTCAGTTAAACCTGAGCGAAGAAGGAAAGTGTTTGTGGTGAAGTTTTCTTTCGTCTTGTTGGAAAACGCGTTTAACCGCTTTCAAAAACAAACGTAACATAATTTATAATTAGGGCAACTTCGGGTTAATTTGCGATTCGATTTCCAATCGTAGTATAATGTAAGATAAGTTACAATAATAATTTCTCGGATTTCAATTTTTGCAAATTATCATCGAGATGTTTCGACCGATCCTGTTAACCTATATACTTTGAAGCGCCACTTTCCATTCTGTACTAATGGAAAACAACGTTCAATCAATTAAAAAAATTTTTTTTATAATACTGATAAATTCTATGGTATCAATCGAATGTGCCGAGTATTTTAGAGAAAACATTTGCAAATTTTGTCCAGAGATTAATGTGATACGTTTATCCACATGTCTCTTGTAGGTAAACATAAATGATACGGTCGTTTGAAACGATATTCGATATTCGATATTTCAAAATTCAGCGTAGCTGAAATACCTTTTATCTGACATCATGTTTCGCTAAATAAATAATACGTGAATTTATGTACAAATAGAGATGGGTATATTTACCGATAACAAATTTTTTCCGAAAGAAACCGTACGTAAAAAAATACTATTTTTTATTAAAACCATTTAAATCACCGGAAGTATTAATAATTACACGCGGATATGACTCACGTATAACTTAAATGTGATTCGCTGAAAAAAAAATTGTCGCTCGAAGACGTAAATTGAAAATCTAAAAATTATAATCTTCGTAATGGTCAGTAATTCGTAATTCTCGTAATCTTTGCATGAACATATCATTTTAGTTTGATTACTGACGTATCTAGTTTTTAACGTAATCAGCACATTCGACCCTTACCATCAAGTACGTTTCGTACATAGCGAAACTATATGCATACGCGTGTGCGCACATATCACGTACACAAAGGCTGTACAACTCTGAAATGTTTTTGTTCCCGGAACTGTCAAGGACGCTTGACAAGTTACAAAGAGACAAACGTTTGAACATTGATATCTGCCGGAAATATTTTCACCTTTCATTCTTTGAGGTTAATCGCGCTCAGATAAGTTCAAAGATTTAAATTCAAACCGACCACCGTGTAAACATTTCAGATCAACCTATCCCGCAGAAGGTAATCGTTAGCCAACAATGAGTGGAATATAGTTCTCACGCTCAGTGTGTTTAAACACGACCAAGGACAAACATAAATACAATTTGACGGATAGAGAAAAATCAAAATGAAGGAAACCGAAATTGCGATATGCTTGATATTAGTCTTTACAATACGGGGGGCGCTAAACGCTAAACCAGGCATCACGCTGATCGATCAAACGAGGAACGAATTATTGAAACACGGAAATGATCTAGAAAAAGATTTATTTGATCCAAGGTTTGACGTGTACGTAGGGCACGAGGAATTGAAGTATTTGAATCTGATAAAGAGTGAGAAAACCTTCGGCGACAAGTTGGAAGAAAAGTTTCCAAATAGCGGTTATGAATATTTAACTCCGTTAAGTTCCGTTTGGTTGTGGGCTAGAACTGAAAACGAGTTGAGAGAAATTGACGGGCTGTATAATGTTTTCCGTCAGATGCAACACGAGATTATCGATAAAAATGCTTATCTGGATCTGCAAAAGTTGGCCGATTTCTCGGAAACTATTTTGCATGATCCGAACGCGTCCATGTTGCGTTCGCTCGCTCGTATAGCTGACTTCATAGTGCATGATAAATTGTTCGTTTCGTCCTATCAGGTACAACGTAGCATTGTAGCGAACATTCTTTGATAATTAATGTAAAAAAATTTGTCAATAATTAATTTCCTCATTATCTGATTCGATTTTCTATTTGTAGCAAGCAGCCTCTCAAATTTGTAATGAAAATCAGTCGCTTCAACAGTTACTCTATAATTTGTATACCACTATAACTCTGACAGAAATCAAAGGCTACAGTATGATTCAATTCTCTTATATGCTATTGAGACTTTATAATCCAGGTATGGTGGATAAATTAATTTCTATAAACTATCAATTGTTCCTTATTTCAATTTTATAAATTTATTGCAGGTTCCAACTTCACTGAAGAAATGGCACTGGTCAGACAGCAATATGAAACGAGAACATCGGAGACCATGAGGGCCGTGAAAACGGCCATGGCATTTGCACCCAAAGATGTCTGGAGATGCGACGCGAGAATCCCTAAATTAGGTAGAATCAATGTTTTGTAATGTCACCAAGAAGCGTAAGTGAAATTAAACGATCGTTCCAGATGAAACGTATACCCAACTAAATCAGCTATTCCAAGGATACATTGTAAACGAGGTAGACCTGAATAAAGACTCAACGTGTAGGGAGAACTGCGGCTATTACACGTACACCAAAGTGTATGGATGTTTTAAGAATCAATTTTGCACCGAACAACGCAAATGTAATGGTAAAATAGTGAACTGCGAGTACATAGATTCAGACATGTGGATTTGCCCATCGGTAGATTGAATTTTTCTATACTTTTGAAATGATTGTAAGAACATTGTTGAATATGATAAAACGTTTCCAGGCACGTAACAGCGATAGAAGATACGAGTACATAGAATATGAAAACGGTAAGGTATTCGGAGATAAGAAAACTTGCACCAATCCTAAAACAAAAGTGGATAGCTGGTGGCGTTGGTTGTTCTGGCATTGCAGCTACTGCTTTTGTTACTGCGATGATAATACTCCTAAATCTGATCGATACTTCAGTTTGCGGACTGTTATATCCGACGTGGCCAACAACAAGTAAATGATAAACATTTCATACGGTTCAGCGAAAATCATTATTTCTATATAACAATATATTATTCGTTACAGAATTGTAACAGGACTTAGACTGAAGAAAGTAAATCAGATAATACATATGCAGATACAAGAGGGTGAATTGATGCCATTAGGAGGCATTAACAAAACTAGTGTACAATGGAAACCAATTGACATATTTTCTATATTGGATAGTAACGTGAAAAAAGATATTGATTACCATACCATATCGTGGGAAAAAAGAGGTTTGGATCTAGATGATTTAGAAGCAGGAGATTATTATCTCTTAACAGGTATACTTGTTTGAAGAACCATACTTTTTCATGTATTTTGCGGAAATGACAATAATAATTATTTCTCAGGCGTCAAGTTTAGAACACTTGGCTCGCGGTTGAATTTAGAAATAAGACTCACTCCATTCAATTTTACAACGGGGAAACTAATAGATCCATTGGGAAGAAGTTTCTGGATCACCAACGATGTAACTGAGAGGTAGAATTTGTTCAGTTTTCGTAACGTTTTTTTATAGGATTTGTCGCTATCAACTGTTTTTATTATTTACAGAGAGGAACTGAAATTAGTAAAGCCTGATATCCCAACTCGCCAAGCTTTACTAGCAATGCCAGATTCAAAAACAGATCAGTATGTGAATTTCGCGCCAAGCGATCGTGCAAGCGATGCTGCACAAAACACAATACCATTCCTTGATGTTCAACCGATAGAACCAAATCCACCCGTCCCATTAATGGGTGCCGGAATTTTCCATAAAGGTAGACCGGGATCGGGTGGATACGTAGGGATGAAAGTGATCACATATGATTTCACTAAACATTTACAAGCCGATTTAATCCCTGCACCACCCATTATTAATACTCCAAATGAAATAAAAGCAGTATGAATTTTAGCTGTATACGGGTAACACTACTATAGATCGTAGAATTTTTTTTATGTTATTTCTATTTTCATATATGTCTTTCGATTAATTTATGTTCAATGATCGTTTCTTTAAATTTGCACCTCTATTATAATTAATCATTTCAGTGATAATTTTGTTCCCTTTTCAGACTATCTGACCAACGACACTAATTTTTTGTGCCATTTTTACCACCTATGTTTATGTAATTTTTGAACAAAATTTCATTAAAACTGAAATCTTGTTGATGTCTTTGCATAGTTTCCCTGAACCAAACTTGTTTTTCAAGATCCCCTTATAATGATACTCATTAATTTGTAAAAAGTTGATAAAAACAATTTATAAAATGATATAATTTTTCTTTTGATATACGCTTGGCATTTAGTTAATAGATGCTCTCAAATCCTGTGATCTACTATTAATCACGTGGTGAACAAAAATTTTCATATATGAAAATTTAAGTTAATGCGTTAAATATTCGTACAGATTAGAAAAATATACTCACCTGAACTCGCAAAGGATGCATCATCAGAAGGTGTAACATATCGGTTGGTGGTAATAAATCGTTAAGTACAGCCCCTTGTTGACGCACTGCTTGACACATAAAAACAGCGAAGTACCGATGAAGTGGAAGATGAAACGACACTTGTAAACTATCATTCTATAACCGAACAAAATAGAGATATGTTTTAACAGATGAGAAAAAATTATTTCAATATCGAATCAACATGTTTACATACCACATTTGGATGAGTGAAATTTATAGCATCTAACCAATCTTGTAACGCCGTGAGACAAAATGTAAGAACCCGACGAGTGAAAGTTGCACTTTCAGGTCCACGCAAATGGGAGACTAAAGCCCACATCGGATATGCACTAGCCTCTAACTCGGCACTGAACGCCGCATAGTATGTGTTAGACTCGTACTCAACGTGTTGGCTTAGTTCTCGCTGATTCACATTCATTCCTATGATAAATGTAAAAAAACAGCGATAGAAATATATTTATACGTTACAATTATATTTAATAAAACGTAAAGAATACCTTGAAACATAGACAGGAAGTCAAACCACATTTCTAGAAGTGTATCATCGCTCATAAACCTAACAGCTATAGGCTTATGCGAAAGAACATTATTTAAGTCTGATACAATTGGCCAATAACAATGTTCCTTCATCACTTGTCGTTCACAGTCTACTACATAGTGAAAATTTTTATCTGGATCTAAACGGAAAATAAATTTGTATTTAATTTCATGCAATGTATTCTCTTGTTTTAAAGTTATCAGAATACGTACCATGTAAAGTATTCTGAATTAATATCTTACTCATCATGTACTTTAATGCAATAACCATGACGTGAAGCAATTTTAATTGATCCACCATTCTTAGCGCTAGACTTTCGTTACTAAATAGCTGAAATTTAAAATGTAAATATATGAAACAGATTTTCTTTGTACTATCGAAAAAACATCCGGCATGTTAACAGTACTTACCTGTACACTGACATGAACTATTTTATTACTCAAAGTATCAGGATCTGGTGAACGTTCAAGCATCATTGAAATTCTACTATAATGCAATACGAATGCACGAGTAAGTGCTTCTTTATAATCTGGATCTGGTAACATATTTAACAGTAGGCAAACTAATTTTTGTGGAAATTCATAAGCAACTGTCCAGAACATTAATTCTTCTAGGAAAGTAGTATGTTCTAAGTTCTCTTGTAACGATGCACATTCTGAAATATAGTTTGATTAAATGTTTATTTTATTACGATTACAGGGCGAGTAGCAAGACAACAACCTTTACCTTTATATTCATCGGGTGGTTCTGGATTTGGTAAAGATTTCATTGCATCTTGATATATTTGATTGCTATCCTGACAATAACTATCATACTCTGGCTGTCCAGTTGAAATAGTAGGATCCATAAGGCGTCTATACTTCTGTGGATTTGTAAGCGCCGATGTCATGACATGCCTCATCAATGCACCCATCTTATTTAAATCAAGAAGCATGGTTAAATATCCGTCTGCATTTTGGATAACAACCCTAAAGTCTGAGCCACCTGCTTTACTGTAATTCCAAATTATTTTTCATGGGTAATACATTTCTTATTATATGTTTATAACGAAATAAAGAAATATTTAACGTACCAATTTTCGCGTAAATGTTGAATAAGTCGAAGAATTATTCTAGGCATCATTACTTCTGCTACACACATCAAATCTGAAGGTGCAGTCGACTTATCTACAGCAGCTTTTGGGCCGTGTCTATCACAAAATCTATAAAAGTAATCGCGTTAAATCATCCTTCTAGGAATGAAAATAATTTCATTTGAACAGTGTATTAGAACTCTTACCCTATTTCTTTCATAACAGATGCATCACCGCAATCGCATGCACCTCCTGCTTGGCTGAGAAACATGTTGAAGTCATGGCTATAATGATTGCCCTTTTTAAAGCATTCAGTACATAAAGACATGCATGGTGATATACCACAAGTACGACAACGGTAAGCTACAAAATTTGGTGTCCAAACTAGTCCACATGTTGTAGCATTGTCATACATTCTTACTGAAATATTTACAAATGTTCACTTTAATAATTAAAAAAAAATACAGTTAATGTATACATATTTTAAACTTATAAAAAATGGTAATCAAATTCTATTCAATTATACTATTCTTCAAATTGTCATTAATACTTTAAACAGTTTTATTTTAGAAATTCAATATACTTGCTATATTCCATGAATGTTATTGCTTTAAATGTTAAACATCTAGCATAGTTACATTTTCATATCTATTATAGTTCATATGAACGTATATTTATTGTACAATCTTACTGATGCCAAATACGCAAATCACATTATACTTATATCGTGAACTTTAAAACAATAATCATATTAAAGTACTTTATTTGTAAGAAATGAGTATTAGTTGAATCACATATAGTAACAACTAACATCTTGTTTCTATATTATATTCATTCATTTCAATTATAAATTTAAAATAATCATATCGCTTCAAATACTGTTTAACAACTGCAATGTTTAAATACAATTATATTTACAAGAATATCTATTTATATGTACACACGTACATATGATATACGTGTCATGAATGATACTTGCGAACAGCAATGCAGGCAAGTAAATAAACTTAACATATCCACTTTATTATGCAATGTAAAGTGTATTTAATATTAATAAAACATGTTAATAATTATTGAACGTATGAATAATATACAATTGGTAACAAAAACATAAGCAACATAACATGTAATATGTAAAAATTCTTTCAGTTTCTAGATTTAATGAGAAGAAAATTTATGTAGTACCTGTGTTGGAAAATTCATCTGGCGTACGACCACCAGCCATTAACCACTTACACCAGTCAATGGTCTCCCAGTCGTCGATCGCTTTACTAGGATTTAAAAGAACATCCAATAGTTCAGTAAGAGGTTCTGGGCAGCCACTGTCAAGGGGTAATTTGCTACATTCTGCATGAATATAAGCAGCTGCATCACGTTTGCCCTTGTTCATCAGTGATTGAACTGAGCTGTTAGAAGTTGAGGCCATCGCGAAAAATTGACCTCGCACAGCGAGGATAACGCTGATTTTAATACGTGTTGTGGTATCCTCTAAGGGCCACTTCGACAAACTTCGATTAACTTTAATCAACTATTAACTCGATCAGCAGAGTGGCCAACAGCAGAACTTTTAACTATGCCGTTCTTAACATATCAGCGCCATCCTGAAGACGACGTATGAAGCTGGGTATTCTATAAGCGAACGAACAGGGAGGAAATATATGTTGGTGCTTGTCTACCGAATTAATGGTACCCTGCTTCGCGTACCCCCTTCAGGATGGCGCCAATATGCTAAGAACGGTAAAGCTAAAAATTTTGCTGTTGGCTATTCTGCTGATCGAGTTATTAGTTAATCTAACAATGTCGATGTGACTCTACGACGATAAGTTAACAGTTGTTGCGAACCTCGCTTGTATGTATGTGTGTGATATCATGTGAATTTAGCCGCAAGCTTGTAATCACTAGCGCTGAATGAAATGTAATATGGCGACAATGCCATAAGAGTATGACTGCAGCATGTCTGCATTATGTTATATCAATGCTCATAAATTAAGAGCCAAAATTCAAAGGAATGTACAAACAATAGATAAGATATTGTAAAACTCTCAACACGGGTGATCGTGCTGGGAGAGAGTTGGAAATCCGGAGAAATAAGACTATCACACTTGAAATTTTTAAAGAGCTAATTTATTGCGGGCTGTATCTAATTCGTTACTCGTAACAAAAATCATGTTGGTTCTTGAAACTGTCGAAGTCTCTTCGACATCCTGTTTATTTACAGAGGGTCGTAAATTCTCTTAAGGGTTGCCTTGGCTCGCTAGCGCGAGACCTTTTGTTATCTTACGTTTTCTCTGGATCCCACGCTTTCTCTTAGCACGTGTGCACAGAATCGTTCTCGAGTCTTGGCGGAGCACCACCATCTTCCGCTCGCCCAAGGGTGGACCGAAGCCAGGGAGAGGGACGGCCTCCGGACAGGGATGGGCCCCACCACCATTGGACCAGGGATGATCCTGAGGGAGGATTTAGGATCCAGCGAGGAGGGGATGGCAGCCAACTTCGATCGAGGATCTTCACCGCCAAGCTCAGAATGATTCAAAGCTTCAACCCGACTTGAGTCAAATTGAATAAAATACAAACTATTAATTTTTACCTTAAAAATAAAGTGTACTTTATTAAAACCCGCGCCGCGAGCAGAGTGCTTTAGCGCTCCACGGGCACCTTACCCACGTAGTAAAGATCCAAAAATCCCTAGACACCTGAAATCCACGCGTAATACATCCCTGCATCCCTTACATCTCTGCATTCCTTACATCCACGCATCCCTTATATCCCTGCATTCCTTACATCCCTGCATTCCTTACATCCCTGTATTCCTTACATCCACGCATCCCTTATATCCCTGTATTCCTTACATCACTGCATTCCTTACATCCCCGCATTCCTTACATCCCTGCATCCCTTACATCCCTGTATTCCTTACATCCCCGCATTCCTTACATCCCTGCATCCCTTACATCCCTGCATCCCTCACATCCCTGCATTCCTTACATCCCTACATCCCTTACATCCTTGCATTCCTTACATCCCTGCATCCCTTTTGTAAGCATCTCATTATAGCGCCATCTGGTTTCGAAAAAAGGAACTAAAGCTTGGCAAAATTTGGGCCCTCTAGCGGGAAAAATGCGAACTAAAATTTCGACGTCGGATCAGCGCCATCTGGTTTCGGAAAAAGGAACTAAAGTTTGCAGAAATTTTGGCCCTCTAGCGGGAAAAATGTGAACTAAAATCTCGATGTCGGATCAGCGCCATCTGGTTTTGAAAAAAGGAACTAAAGCTTGCCGAAATTTTGGCCCTCTAGCGGGAAAAATGTGAACTAAAATCTCGATGTCGGATTAGCGCCATCTGGTTTCGAAAAAAGGAACTAAAGTTTGCCGAAATTTTGGCCCTCTAGCGGGAAAAATGTGAACTAAAATCTCGATGTCGGATTAGCGCCATCTGGTTTCGAAAAAAGGAACTAAAGCTTGCCGAAATTTTGGCCCTCTAGCGGGAAAAATGTGAACTAAAATCTCGACGTTGAATCAGCGCCATCTGGCGGCAAAAAAAGGAATTAAATTTTGCAAAAATTTAAATTTAAAATTATTTTAAATACTTACCTTTACTTACCTTTACTCAAACCAGTGGCCATAAGTATTTTATTTATAATATATTTATTATAAGGGTTGAAAGGATACAAGAGATGTAGGGAGAATTCAGGAGTGTAAGGGATACAGAGATATAAAGTGTACAGAGATGTAAGGGATGCCGAGGTATAAGGAATGCCGGCATATACGAAATGCAGGAATATAGGGAATGTAGTGATATAAGTGATACAGGGATGATAAGGATGCAGTAACAAAGGGTTGGGCCTGGTGAGGCCCTTCAAGACAAAAAAATAATAAATAACTCGAAAGGTTGAGCCGAGGCCCATAAGTGAAATTGTAACAGATTAATTCCCCGTGCATAGCACGGGGCGTTCCACTAGTATAAATAACTGAGAAACGATGTTAAGTACATTGAATAACTAAAATAATAGAAGAATATAAGTCAATTAAATAAATAGCTGAGAAAAGAAATTATGAGCATTAAATGAATAACTCGGAAAGGAAATTGGGTGAATTAAATAATAACTGAGGAGTTGCTTTTTTAAAATGATTTATTTACCAAAGCGCGTGAAGTGAATACAAGTTTGTCTTGCAATTATTTTAATAATATTTCGGTCTTGTACTAGTTTTAATTATTTTATCAAAAATAGAGTCAGAGGGAGTCAAAATGATGTCTTTTCAGTAGCCTATGCGAGGTGTGGTTAAAGAAGGACTTGTGTTGTATCATACATACATACATACATACATACATACATACATACAATATAGGCACGATTGTCATACCGACTGTCTTCCATACATGTAGTCCTAACTGCGCCTGGGGGTGTCTGGGAACCCAAAATCATGACCTCTCGAGTACAAAGGCAGGTCCAGTCTTCTTGTATTTATAGTCACTGGACATGACATGCAAAGAATGTTTTATAGAATTTTCATGAATCTGTTAAACTTCGTTTTTAGGGGACCAAAAATTAACGGGTCCAAAATATGTGTTCTTGTAGTTTTTTATCTGAAAAGTCCGAAAATACAAGTTAAAAGTTTCGGAAACCAATAGTTTAAAAGATACGAGTTTATAAAAATGTGTATATGTACTTGGCGTACTTTGACAGGTCAGTACGATGCCATATTGACTCTTCCCCGCATCCAATCCTTTGTTTGGTTCCTATCAGTTCCTATCAAATCCGAGGCGATATTGTTTATAAAAAAAAACTTAACCTTAGGTATACCGGGTTTAGGCCACCACTTATATAATTTTGTTTTACCGACGGCGACTCCACTGATTGGAAAATATGGCATCGTACTGATCTGTCAAAGTACGCCAAGTACATACACACATATTCATGTACTCGTATCTTTTAAACTATTGCTTTCCTAAACTTTTAACTTGCATTTTCGGACTTTTCAGGTCAAAAACTACAAGATTTTATAATTTTTAACCAAAAATTTGTGGTCCCCTAAGACGAAGTTTAGTCCTAATGTCGGTTGTGTTGTCTATATATAAATAATGGTGGTTTTTTTTAAATACAAGTTTGTCAACCAATTATTTTAAGAATTTTTCGGTCTTGTGAAAAAAAGAGGGTGGTAAGACAAGCACGACTGTCATACCAACTGTGCTTTGTATGTATGTATATGGATATATGTATGTACTTATATGTGGCCTTCTCCCATGCATTTTTAGCATTCTTACTTTCCTGAGGATCGCCTCCAGCAGTGACTATCTATAGTCAATGCCTCCAGGAAGGGGAACCTTATGGTGAACTCGGAACCCGCGAATGGAACCCGGATCATCGCCATTTTCTCTAGGGAAGCCTATTTAGTTTCTCTACCCACCTTTAGATAGCACCACTAACGCTGTTTTAAAAGACGCATAGATATGCCATTCAAAAGTGTATAAAAATAACGATTGCACAACACTTTCACCTTATTACAATAATTGTTTTGCAATAACATGATATCTTTCCCTATTATTACTTTCTTCTGTTACAATTATCATTGTGAGAGCTGAAAGGAGTAGAACTAGAACGTCGTTGATACTGACGATGAGTGAAAAACAAAAGAATGAAAATAGAAATAGATAATGGAACAAATAATTTGTTAGGGATCGATTTCTGTATACCTCTCCTTACTAAATTATTTGCCAGACATGCAACAAAACTTTTTGCCCTTTCTCTTATTCTGGTAATGTTCAGTTTTAATGCTGATAAAGCTATAAACGTAAAAGAAGTGCGTGCAATTCATTTATCAACTTCGGAATGCTATCGCAAAAAGACATGGAAAAAGGAATATCCTGTTTGTGATTAAAGATAACATATGTGTACCTAGAGAGCATTCGTCGAATATAAAGAGCATGGAATTTTAGAGAATGATTATGTATTGGTCGATGCTGTTTAACTATGGTAGCCAATCGTTTCTAAGTGCTTGCTAAATCGGTCGTTCCATTCGCTTGTTTCGCAATCCAATGATTAGGGCGCATTCAAATGCAAAATTCATGATGTAACGTTAATCAACGATATCGCAACAGAAAAAGAACAGGAAGATATCCAGAAAAATTTCACCGTGAAAATGATCATTCCTTAGCTTGACATCTATATTTAATCGTGTGTCGTTTCGAGAATATTGTAAAATGTGTACAGAATAAAAAAAGACAGGCCTTTGTTTCACGACAAACGCGCTATCGCTGTTTTACCGATCGTACAAAACCTCATCCCCACTTTATCTAGGAAGCATCGAAACTGCGATTGCTGCTGGTGCGACTGCGAGGGAGCAGCAACAGAGTGGATGAAAGAACGAGAATCATTCTTGGATGGACAGTGGTATCGTTCTAAAGTACTGATACAATTTAGAACGGGTAAGCTGGAAGCGACAAGGAACGTAGAACAGGAGAGAGGTGCGGTGAGAGAGCGGGAGCGTGTGGCAAGGTCGGTGCGTGCGGTGAAGTTCCAAGCTTTATTAAAGTGCAGTCGGCCGGGTTGAAAAACAATCGACGGACATAATACGGCGCTCCGTGAAGTCCGATGTCTAGTGCTGAGGTGGTGGAGAGCTCCGTTGACCCCCCAGCCAAGAAGCGACGCGTTGCTGCCACCACGGGAGGAGCCGACGACTCGACGACGATCGCAGACATGGCGAAAAATGGTTCGACGTCCCGCGCTTCCGCCGAAATTGACGAGGGTCTTTATTCAAGGCAGCTTTATGTTCTCGGCCATGACGCCATGCGTCGCATGGCATCCTCTGATGTCCTGATATCCGGTCTTGGTGGTCTTGGCGTTGAAATTGCGAAGAACGTCATACTCGGTGGCGTCAAATCCGTTACATTGCACGATGACGCGTTGTGCCAGATCTCAGACCTCGGCTCGCAGTTCTATCTTACCGAGGCAGACATAGGTGAGCGCTTTGACCCGCGTGAATTGCTAAACACGTGAATGCTTTTAATAGGAACACTTTTCCTTGTGGCTCGACATCGAAATCTTTATATCTCAGATTGGTTAACACTGCGCAATTTTATACTTCGATGATATTTAAAAAAAAAAAAAAAAAAAAAATATTTGAACGCAAATATAAAACTTGTGTGTACAATCGGTATTAAATTTATAAGTAATAATACTAAACTTTGTTTTGTTCATTTTGCAGGTAAAAATCGAGCTGTTGCTTGTTGCCAACGTTTATCCGAACTGAACAATTATGTACCCACACGTTATTATACTGGTTCCTTAACCGAGTCTTATATCAAGAAGTTTAAGGTTGTGGTTATCACTGAAACACCGCTGAAAGAACAATTACGTATTTCTGAAATTACTCATGCAAATGACATAGCACTTATCATAGCGGATACCAGAGGCCTATTTTCTCAAGTCTTTTGCGACTTTGGGAATGCATTTACTGTGGTTGATACGACTGGTGAACCACCTGTCAGCGCTATGGTTGCTAGCATCTCGCAAGACACAGAAGGTGTTGTCACATGTTTGGATGACACGCGTCATGGCATGGAGGATGGTGACTACGTTACATTCTCTGAAGTACAGGGAATGACAGAATTAAATGGTTGCGAACCAATTAAGATAAAGGTTCTTGGCCCGTATACTTTCAGCATTGGGGAGACATCAAAATATTCTGAATATATAAGAGGTGGTATAGTAACACAAGTAAAAATGCCAAAGATTTTACGCTTTGCTACTTTGAAGGAAGCTCTGAAGAAACCAGAATTCCAGGTCACTGATTTTGGAAAATTTGATTATCCGGAACAATTACACTTGGCTTTTACGGTGTTACATCGTTACATAGACACTAAAGAAAAATTACCTACACCCTGGAACCAAGAGGATGCAGATGAATTTTTGGCTCTAGCTAAAACAATAAAAGAAGAAACAGGCAGCGAAATTGAAATCAATAAAGAGCTGTTTGAGATATTTGCAAAGATATCAGCGGGAAACTTAAATCCAATGAATGCTACCATTGGAGGAATTGTAGCACAAGAAGTGATGAAAGCTTGTTCCGGCAAATTTCATCCAATTTATCAATGGTTGTATTTCGACGCTATCGAATGTTTACCCGCGGATCGATCCGAGCTTACAGAGGAAGATTGCTGTCCAATTGGATCGCGTTACGATTCACAGATAGCTGTTTTTGGGCGCAAATTCCAATCGAAGATTGGAAATTTGAAATACTTCGTTGTTGGAGCCGGAGCTATAGGTTGTGAATTACTCAAGAATTTCGCAATGTTGGGTGTTGGTGCTGAGAGTGGTAGCGTAACAGTTACCGACATGGATTTGATAGAAAAATCAAACTTGAATAGACAATTCCTATTTAGGCCATCGGATGTTCAGCAATCTAAATCATCAACAGCAGCCAGAGTCATAAGGAGTATGAATCCAAGTATGAAAGTAATCGCTCACGAGAACAGAGTTTGCCCAGAAACAGAAAAAATATATAATGATGATTTCTTTGAGGTGTTAGACGGAGTAGCAAACGCATTAGATAACGTAAATGCACGTATTTATATGGATCGTCGTTGTGTATATTACAGGAAGCCCCTGTTAGAATCTGGTACTCTAGGTACAAAGGGTAATACCCAAGTTGTTGTTCCATTTTTAACTGAATCTTATAGTTCGTCTCAAGATCCTCCAGAGAAGAGTATACCGATCTGTACGCTAAAGAATTTCCCCAATGCTATAGAACATACTTTACAATGGGCTAGAGATAATTTCGAAGGTTTATTCCGTCAGGCCGCGGAGAATGCTGCTCAATATATATCTGATCCACAGTTTGTGGAGAGAACATTAAAACTGCCTGGAGTTCAGCCATTAGAAGTATTAGAATCAGTCAAAACAGCTTTGGTCGATGAACGACCAAAAAGTTTTGCCGACTGCATTGCGTGGGCTCGTTGCCATTGGCAAGAGCAGTATAGTAACCAGATTAGACAGCTCCTGTTCAACTTTCCACCTGATCAAGTGACATCCAGTGGCCAACCATTCTGGTCTGGACCTAAGAGGTGCCCTGAACCACTCAAGTTCAACGTGAATGATCCGCTCCATTTGGATTACATCGTAGCCGGTGCTAACTTAAAAGCAAAGGTCTATGGAATTCCCATCAACAGAAATCGTGAGGAAATAGCTAGGATCGTTAGCGCCGTACAAGTTCCGCCTTTTACGCCGAAATCTGGAGTAAAAATTGCTGAGACAGATTCACAGGTGCAAGTATCCAATGGAAGCGGAAACATTGATCACGAAAGACTCAGCCAGTTACAAGAAGAATTGCCCAAGGTTGACGAGCTTAACGGTTTAGTAATTCATCCACAAGAATTCGAGAAGGATGACGACTCTAATTTCCATATAGATTTCATCGTAGCAGCTTCAAATCTTCGTGCAGCTAATTACAAAATCCCTCCCGCTGATCGACACAAGAGTAAACTAATTGCTGGAAAAATAATACCAGCTATTGCTACTACCACCTCGGTGGTCGCTGGTCTTGTTTGTCTCGAATTGATCAAGTTAACACGCGGCGTGAAAGATTTGTCTATTTATAAGAATGGTTTCGTCAACTTGGCTCTACCATTCTTTGGTTTCTCGGAGCCTATCGCTGCACCGAAATTGAAGTACTACGACACTGAATGGACACTGTGGGATCGATTCGAAGTCAAAGGAGAACTAACGCTCAAAGAATTCTTAGATTACTTCAAAGAGCATCATAATCTTGAAGTTACTATGTTGTCTCAGGGTGTCTGTATGCTGTACTCGTTCTTCATGGCTAAGCCTAAGTGTCAAGAACGTATGGGCCTGCTAATGTCAGAGGTAGTGAAGAAGGTATCGAAGAAGAAACTGGAGAACCATGTTCATGCATTGGTATTCGAACTTTGCTGTAACGACACTGATGGCAACGACGTGGAAGTACCGTATGTTCGCTACACCTTGCCATGAAACGTCGTTCGAGTCACCGGTTAATAAGAGATGTCTACTTAACTGACTTAGCCGTAGTAATTTCTACAAATTTCTATTTTAAAATACGATACAGGAAATCTATTAATCTTTGTCTACGTAAGCCTTTCAAAGTAAACTTTCATTTTATTTTTTTCTGTTGTTTTTTTATTGCCAATGCTTCGTAGCATTTATAATAGCAAGCAAGCAAGTGCGGGATCCACTGAGTTTAATCTTACTATGATCTCCCTTTTTGCTGAAAATCAACTCCAGGACTCGCGACCATTTATTTCATTTATATCGCATCCTGCTATTCTCAATTGATCTATTCGACAACCATAAATTGCATGTTTCGTTTGCTTTTCAATCAACGATATTTTCTAACGAAAACTAGCATTATAAAATTATTTCAACTGTCGATAAAGAGATGTAAGTGATTGAAAATTTGTACGAGAGAATTTGCATTACGATGTTTATAAAACGTTGGGAAGAAAGAAAAAGGAAAGTATGATGATAAAATGTTGCTGAAGAATTTTGTCCATATTGGATCATAAAGGGAATTGTCATGGTAAGAATTGTCTTAGGACTCACGCGTCACGACTTTATGTATAGAATCGAATGTAAAAAATTATCGAATGATAACTCAATGATCCTTAGACGAATAATGCTAGCACATTTAATATAGGCCATAGATAAACGTGAGAATAAAAAAAAAAAACCGAACACAAATGTATCTTGCCTTTACTGAATCACCTTTTTCTTTTTTTTTCTTCATTTTCTATTTACGGTTATTTTGTGGTCAAGGGTATGCGAACAGAAGGAAAGAATAAAAAATCGCAAGCTCTTTTTTTTCCCCCCTATTTCTAATTGAGTACGCTCTTGCTATTAAACCCGATATTTTAAGACTTTATGTAATCAATATATTATCAATGATTTTGATTCCACCATTTTATTTTTCGAATGTACTATTGGCTAAGGCTGTTTGTTGTTACAATAAGGGATACTGCATTTAAATTTGTAAGAACACGTTTTGGAAAGAAGCTTCGAAAAGAATTTCACACTTTAGACCAAGGAATACAAGCAAGAAAAAAAAAATAAGGAAGATATTTTGTTAATTTTAGGATAATACGGATATTTATTGTATTACTTTATCAATAGATAATAAATAGATGTGTTTGGATTTCAAGAGACATGAAAAATATAATAATGAAAATAAAATTTGGAAATTGTCTTGCTTTGCACGTCTTTCCTTTAATTTTAAGATCATTCAAGAACTAAGAAGAATAATAGAAGAAAATCTATTTTTTTACTTATAAGATCAAGTTCATTTTTACAATTATGATTTTGTTTTATTTAACATACGTATTTACGATTCTTATAAAATAAAATTAAACTCAGAAATTTTCAAAATGCTTTCTAATTTGCAATGCTAGTGAAACTCTATTTAGGCGTTATGACTTTTTTGAATTCTGTTTATGTCGGTTACATTAACGAATCAAGCTTGCCATATGAATCCTTATAAAGGTTAAAAACCGCGGTAAAATGACACAACGTAGTATTTCGTAAGTAATTCATACCACTGTTCTATAAAATAGATTTATGAGCTAGTTTTATCGTTGTTTGTAGATCGTTCTTTATAAAAACCTCGACGAAAAGTGATAATGTTGATAAAAGCAATATAAGGTAAGTTGTGAGTCGCTTAAAAGTATGTAATGTTCAGGCTCAGGCGCATTGCCAGCTGCACAGTATACTATATATACAGTAACAATTCCCAACGTTTATTATTTATAAATAAAGTACATGAGTCAAACAATGTTTCTCTACCAACCATAAATAATTTTCTGCATTGGATACGTTTTAACAGTTCGCTTACTAAGGAGGATAAAGATAATCGAGACAGTGTTAAACGAAAAAGAAATGATCAGAATGAAACTACGGAGTAAGTAAAAATTACGTTCATGTTTTTTCTGTGTTTTTCATTCGAATTTTCGAAAATCTACCTGCTTGTCTAGATGTGTGTTCGGATATGTTCTCGGGCCGTGAATGTTTAACCCGACATTCCTGCACTTTGATTCATTGTGTTTTACTGAGTTTCAGAAAAATTTCACATTTACATAAGATGCTTGTTATCATTGTGTGATCACTTTTTTTTAGTCATTCATTGGCAGAAAACAATACCACCAAAAAATCACCTTCTTCATTAGAAAAAGTAAATAATAAAACAGGTGTGTAACTAGATGTTATACGTAATGTGCTATATTATTTTTAATATTATTGCGATTTTAAAGGTGCAACACTCAAAACAATATTATCTGGAACATCAAAGTTCCATGAAAGCAGTGGATCTAAAAGGAAGAAAAGCGCAGATAAGGTAAAAGAAGATAACACCAAGAATACACCTGCACAGAAAAAAATAAAAAAACCCTCATTGGTGAAGAATCAAAAAGAAAGCACAAATTTAAATAAAAGGAAAAGTGAATCAAGTTTCTCTAAATCTGATTCGTCAAAATCATCTGATGAATTAGATGAATCAGAAAAAGTGAAAATAAAAAAGACTTCTGGTAAAAGTAGAAAGAGACTGAGAATAATATCACCTGTTGATTCTAGCGAGGAAGAAGAAATTTTAACAGTATGTAGATTTTACATTCGTTATATAGCTTTTAGAAATGTAATTATAATTTAATATTTAATTGTTAGTTTTCAGAAAGTCCAAAAAAATCAAACAGTAATGTGGAAGAAAAAGTTTCAACTAAAGAAAAAGAAAAATCTGATGAAGAAAATAACAAAGAAGGAAAAACTAAAGAAAAAGAAAAATCTGATGAAGAAACTGGGGGCAATGAAGAAAATAACAAAGAAGGAAAAACTGATACAAAAGAAGACAGTACAGAAAAACCTGCTAAGAAAATACATAGCTTTTTTGGTAAATATTACATTATTACATTTATAAATATATAGATATATTAATATAATTTATATATTATTTTTAGTACAAGCACAAAAGGGAAATACAAAGAATACTTCTGGAGATAAGATAAAATCTGTTGATAAGTCTTACGATCCTAGTACGTCTAATTATCACCCAATTGATGATGCCTGTTGGAAAAAGAATGAAAAGTATGTTTTAAACTATTTTACTTTATTAATGCGTTATCCACTGTAATATGTACAATTTTTTTTCAGAATACCATATATCGCATTAACGCGCACCTTGGAATTAATTGAGGAAACAAGTGCGCGCCTGAAGATAATCGAAATTTTGTCCAATTATTTTCGTTCTGTCATAGTTTTAAATCCAAACGATTTACTTCCAAGTATATACTTATGTCTGAATCAGTTAGGTCCCGCATATGAAGGTAAGTGCTTGTAATGTATCTTTAGAAACATTTTTCAAATAAATGTTATCCTTATTTCAGGACTTGAGTTAGGTATAGCGGAAACAAATCTTATGAAAGCGATAGCGCAATGTACTGGTAGAACTTTAGCTCAAATAAAAGCAGATGTTCAAGAAGTTGGAGATTTGGGTATTGTCGCAGAAGGAAGTCGTTCCAATCAGAGAACAATGTTTCAACCTGCTCCATTAACAGTATCCAATGTATACTCTAAACTGAAGGAAATTGCGCAAATGACCGGTTCTGCAGTACGACATTTATTAATACTACTAAGCACTTCGTAATTATATTAAAATATAAACGTAATATTTTGTTGCAGTCAACGACCAAGAAATTAGACAAAATTCAGTCACTTTTTGTAGCGTGTCGCTTCACTGAAGCTAGATATTTAATTAGATCCTTGGCGGGTAAACTTCGAATTGGTTTAGCAGAACAGTCTGTTTTACAGGTAAATATGTTTATACCAAACCACGCTTAAATTATACAATTAATGATCAATATTTATAGGCTTTAGCATTAGCATGTGTAACAACCCCACCAGAGCAGACCGATCCAGTAGTTTTGGATGCACGTAAAAGCATGTCAAGTGATTCTTTCAAACAGAAATATGAAAAAATCGCACTTACTCTCAAAACAACATATTGGTAAATATTTTTATCCTATTTGGGCTCTCTGAACTTATTATCTGACGTTATCATTTAAATCATATAAAATATTTCTCCTCAGTGAATGTCCGAATTACGATAAGATAATCCCTGTTTTACTGAAAGAAGGAGTTGAAGCGTTACCGAATAAATGTAAACTTACACCTGGTATACCTCTGAAACCTATGTTAGCACATCCTACTAAAGGTGTTCAAGAAGTATTGACACGTTTTGAGGGAATGAAATTTACTTGTGAATGGAAGTACGACGGGGAAAGAGCACAGGTTTATATCTTATCGTCTGAAGTACTGTCACTACGTTCTAATTACTATAATTAAAATATCGGATACATTTTATAGATACACCTAGCTGAAAACGGTGAAGTTAGCATCTACAGTAGGAATCAAGAAAATAATACCAGCAAATATCCTGACATTATAGGACGATTTAATAATACAAAAGGAGAAAACGTTAAAACTTGTATTCTGGACTGTGAAGCGGTAGCGTGGGACGATGAAAATAAAAAAATTCAACCATTCCAGATACTTAGCACAAGAAAACGAAAAGTAATACAAAGATTCCTTAAACTTAATAAAAATTTTCTATATTTGCAATTTTATTACAGGATGCAAATGAAGCCGACATTAAAGTACAGGTGTGTGTATTTATGTTCGATTTGTTGTATTTGAATGGAGAACCATTAGTGAAGCAGCCTTTTATAAAACGTCGAGCTTTACTAAAAGAAAGTTTCAAGGAAGCAGAAGGGGAATGGAAATTTGCAAATAATTTAGATACCTCGAGTATGGAGGAGGTGCAAGACTTTTTAGACGAATCGGTCAAAGGTTATTACATTCTTTTTTTATGAATTCACAAATAGGAAAATAGCAGAAAGTATACTGTACTGTATAATAATATTTGAATAGGTAATTGCGAGGGTCTTATGGTGAAGACATTGGAACAAGATGCAACGTATGAAATAGCAAAACGGTCTCGAAATTGGTTAAAACTGAAGAAAGATTACTTAGATGGTGTAGGTGATACGTTGGACTTAGTTGTTATTGGTGGGTATATAGGAAAAGGTAAACGAACAGGAACATACGGAGGATTTCTTTTGGCTTGTTACGATCAAGAAAATGAAGAATATCAGAGTATTTGTAAGGTGAATATTACCGATTCCAATCTTCGAATGAATATAATATACATGATTCTACAATGTAATATATTTTCATTTAGATTGGTACTGGTTTCACTGAAGAAGATCTTCAAAAACACAGTGAATTCTTGAAGGAGCATATAATACCAAAAAGTAAGCCGTACTACCGTTACGATCCATCACTTGAACCTGATCATTGGTTTGAACCCGTTCAAGCTTGGGAGATCAAATGCGCAGATTTGTCTCTATCACCTGTTCATAAAGCAGCCGTGGGTATCGTTGATCCAGAAAAGGGTATATCCTTACGATTCCCACGATTTATTCGTATTCGCGATGATAAAAGTAGCGAGGATGCCACTTCAGCCCAACAGGTAGCAACAATGTATAAAAGTCAAGAGCAGATAAAGAATCAAGTTCCAACGAAGTTAACAGAAGAAGACTTTTATTAGATTTACTTCGTACTATTATAGGGATATTTAAAAGTAATAACTCTGCAAAATCACTATTACTTTTAAGGTTCTCTATAATCGGGTTGCGAAAATCATAAAGTTGTTTTAAAAAAAGTCATTCCATAACAGTAATACATGTATAATTCTATTATGGCTTTGTTTTTCTATTCAAAGCATATGTAATACAATAACATGAATAAAATTGTCACGTGAAATACCTATCTAATTACAAATTCAATTCTTTTTCTTTTCACCAATGAAAATGCGCTGTCCTTAGGCACCCCGAGGTTTACCAGGTTCCCGACCACCCTTACAGGCTTCCACGGGTTCCCATCTTTCCTTTTAGCTGTTCGCAAGGAGAATGACAAAGTAGGGAATATAGGTCTGTGGTTGCCCACCACTTGGGTATAAACATTTACGCAGGAAATTTTAATTAATACCGTACAGTCGAAATAAAAAAGTCTATTTTTGTCACTCACGCTAGATGGCGCCACATGTTTTGTCGAATTTTTAAAAATAAATTTTCAATATTTATTTATACCAGAAAAGAAGCCTCGTTCGGAAAAATGTTTTTTGACCTACCTTCCTTTTAATATAGGACTTTCTATTAGTACCTTTTTTACTTACTTTTTCAAGTAGATTCATCTCCTTTACGATTGTGCCATCAGATAAGGAAGATTCTGTATAACCTTCCATTCAATGTCATGTTAAAAAGTTTTGTTTACCTTCGACGGAATCTGTAGTCTAACCTCTTTTCCTTCCTAAATCTACATATATAAATCAGTAAAACTTGACAAATGATGTCCAGTACGATTAATCATAAGTTATTTTATAATACTGTTCTGTCACAAACATTTTCCCCAGATGGAAATTATTTACTGGCTGGAAATATTTACGGAGATGTTTCAGTTTTCGAGTAAGTATTTATTTATTACATCCCTATTTCAAATAACTATTAGGTTATGTTGATATTAATTGCAATAAAGATCGATAATAACTATTATTATTTTTCTCTAGGTTATCAAAAGCTCTAGGTCCTCGTAAAGCAGAAGAAAATGAGTTACAAGGACCTAATTATCGCTTTACTGCTCATCCTGACCAACAGGTAGAGAGTATGGTTTCGACAGATAATTTTTTGGTGACAGGAACATCTGGGGAAGTATGCGGATGGGATTGGAAAATAGTTACCTCTAGCAAAGCACCAAAAAGTAAAGTTTCATGGACTGTACAGATGCCAGTTAATAAGTAATATTCAAGCCTTCATAAAAATGTAAATAATACTGGAACACAGTGTAGTTTTTAACAATATTAATATCAGTTTATCCTCAGGGACAGCTATGAAAAACCAGATGTGAATTACATGGTATACTCCAAATCAAATCATCTTTTATATGTTGGATGTGGTGATAATAATATTTATGTAATTACCTTAGAAGATGGTAGAATAGTCAGAAGTTTACAAGGACATACAGACTATATCCATTGTCTGTCTTTAATGTGCGTATCATTGCGATAAGTGATATACAATCTTCAAATTTCGTACAATAAATTTTGAGCATATTTCAGGGGTAATCAGTTAGCTTCCTGTGGGGAAGATGGAACAGTAAGATTATGGGATTTAAGAAAAAAAGAAAATACCAATATATTAACACCTTATTTGGTAGAAAAGGTAGCCAGGCCAAGGTTAGGCAAGTGGATTGGTGCCATAGATTTTACAGATGACTGGTTGGTGCGTGTTTTAGGTCTTTCTTCTTGAAACATACGTAATTTATTATTAATCAGTACATCATGATTTTCTAGTTATGCGGTGGTGGTCCGTCTTTATCCTTGTGGCATATACGCACGATGGAAGCAGCAACTGTGTTTCATCTTCCAGACGAAGGGATTCACGTAGCAAACATTTACGAGGAACGTGTAATTGCTGCAGGAGCAGCGCCTCACGTTTATCACTTAACGTATCAAGGAGAAACATTGGCCAAAGTGCCAACTTCTAGTAACACCGTTTACAGTATTATTTACCAAGAAACTCCACAGAAAGTAATGAGTATAGCCGGCTGTTCGAATAATCTTGACGTTTGCACAAACTTTAACTATCGTGAATTAATGTTAAAGTTTGCGTAATAACAAAACAAACATGTTTTCCATGCGATCTGTGGAAGAAAAACAATCTCATGGGGTTTATATATTTTTAAATAAATATATTAATACAATATGCATTTTATAAAATATAGTATAAAACTTTTTACAAATATACAAGTATCCGTTCGTTAATCATGGCTCCTTGTAATGCGACAGTCTCTTACATACATTGAACAATGTATTCATAAATCCTAGAGGACTATAGTTAAAGAAAGCCGTGACCTGCGATCACAGCAGGTATGAAGCCCTCTCTGCCGTCCCGCGAACGAACCCAGAACCAGTCGCTTACGTGATCGCTAAGCAGAGCAACGACGTCACCTTTAGAAACGCTCAGAGCGTTTCCACCTTGGCCTTCATAGTCGCTGCGTATCACGAGTAAAGTATGACGGGATCCTTTGGTTCTAGCGTTTGCCGCGGCTCTAAGATACAATCTATCAACGCTGCGTTCTCCACAGGCTGAAACCGCGTCTCTGGAACTTCGTCTTACTCTTGGATTTCTACCACGAGCCCCGCACTCTGATCGGGTGTCCCTTAATTTCTCAGTGTCGGTCATGTTACCTAAAACCAGACAATTTTCGCATAACATTTAGAACTACCTTTCTTTATTTCTCGACTGTACGGTTAAATGAAATAAGCAACGTTAGCGGTTGAAGCGGTTGAGGAACTGCAATTATTCTAAGGCTACCTAGAGGACGAGGAAATACATCCGTTGAATCCTCCCAGCATGGACCCCGCGTTGGTTGCGGTAAGATTCCAAGTGGTAGGCACGCAGCATACCCAACGTATCCTTCTTGTCCATGGGGAGTTTGAACGTACAACCAGGTCTGGTTCTTGAATACAGCATTCACCACTGTTCCAAGTGGTAGAGCCATCTCGTCTTGAGTACCTCCTTGGGTTTGGTACAGGACAGATGGGAAGGACAGAACCACGGGAATGTTGGCGGGTTTCTCTATCGAGGCCTAAAAAGTATTCTATCCTTTGTCGAGAATATTCCTTAGGCTACGTTGAATTCTTTCAAGCAATTCAAAGGTACCTTCGTGAGAAACGCATCGAGGTCCGCAATTTCGTAACCGAACCTGCTAGGAGGTCTAGGCTTGTGAGAACGTTTGGTCCTCCGATGTCTGTGCTTCTCACGACCACTCGGCGTGGACGTTGACTCCCGAGACACGAGAGACGGTTCGGACACTGCCCTCTTAACTTTCTCCTTTTCTTTTGTGTCTTTCAATCCGGGAAATCCCTTCTCGGATTGCTTGTCCAAAGGGCTGTCGAGAGACCTCTCGTTCACCAGCACCTCCTTGCCGATAGACTGTAAAAGAAAAAGTAACGATCAACTTCAGCAACGATTCATTTTACATTCAGAACAGTTGTTGTCCAAGGATTTTCCATCGAACTTCGACCTTTTCTGTCCTCTCAATCTTCTCGATCCTATGGAGAATCTTCTTTTCTCGTTTCTCAGTATCCAAGTTCTCCTTGCCAGCATCCTTTTCCTTCACGCTCTTAACGCTCCTCCTGGAGGACCTCTCTTTACCATCTCGTGACAAGCTCTCCCGATCGTCGTTCCCACCTTCGCAAACGAAACATTGTTTCTCAAGACTTCATAAAGTAGCAAGGAAATTACGGGTGATTTACCGCATTCACTTATGGACTATCAAAGGTAACCTGTTCTCCTCGAGCCTAAATTATCTCTTTAAATTAAAAATCACTGCCTGACTTGGGGTTCTCACGGAATTACTGTGTTAATGGATGTTGAACTTGGATTATTGCTTGACCTATGTTTCATGTACTTGCATTGTTATTTGGTTCTCCTTTTGTTGGATTACTACAGTGGTACCTCGGTATACGACATAAATTTTTTGTGTGAATTATTAAATAATTATCTTAAAACAAAAATTTAATTAATAATCTATTATATTCGGAGTTGATGTATTATTAAGGGAAAAGTTGGTTTGGTATACGTCCTATTCGATACAAGTTCAAACATCAGGAACCGAGGTACCACTGTACTTGTCTTCTTAAATTTTCTATTTTAAATATTCCATTTGAGTTTCAAGTTTGACCTTCTTCAACATTTTATCTATTTGCACGGACCTGTATTCCCATTGATAGTCGTCTGATTATTGGTGGACGCAGGTTGCTGTTGTCCACGGAGGACCCAGGTCAAAGAGATCTTGGGGCGCAAGAGGGTGCTTGACCGTTGCCCCATGCTCTTCGGCGGTGCGAGGGGCGTGGAGGGCGTCGCAGGCGTCGCCGATCTGGGTGGTGACGGTGACCTCGACGCCGGTGTCACCACCTGCAAAGGACAGTCCGCCACCAGGTCCACCGTCTGCACCGAACAGCCATGTTCCTGTAATGGAAAATCAACACCTTAGAATCTTAGATAGGCACCGTTTAACCAGCCCGCATCTCTCACGAATTTATTAAACGACGCTCGCCCGTTAATTAACGGATCGAAATAAAATGCAGCGACGCGTTGCGTTGGAAAAACTTGTTTCAAGAATATATTGCGCTTCCGTGAAACGTGGATCATGAGAATGGTTAATTCCCGCGCGTGCTGCGCCTTCTACAAAGTGGATTATTAATTCGTCTCATAGGCGTTCAATTAGCCCGCGAGGCGAGTCGCGGAAATGAATTATTCGTTGGCGCACGCGTGTCCCCGGTGTGCTTTACCGTGCCGCGGAAATTTACGACTCTCGTCTCGCATAAATAGCCGGCTTGGCCACCGGGAAATTTACGAACGACCACTTGCGTCCGCCTCGTAAAATTTCTGCTCCAGTTGACCCTGACGTCTGTTCACTGGCAAGAGAATCTTCCTTCGTTTTCGCGGAAAATAACGAAGGTCTGCTATCGTTAGGTCATTGGAAAAATTGAGTGTTTTATTTTTAAAGGTTAAAAACAGTAGATAATTCCGGTGGTAAGTGAAATAAAATATTTCTTTCTTGCTTATGCCCGCGACCGCCGAGAGAAATCCTTTCGCGTGGACCGATCTCCGAAGACATTCCACGTGGTCCGGTCTGCGAACGCGTTCCTATGAATTATTGCACCATTAACGTGAGTAATCGTGCCGGCGGGAAAATTATATAGTAATTTGTTCGCAGCTGATCGAATACGTCGAGAATTTTATTCTTCTTTCTGCCGGGGTAATGAAGCGGGCTAGCCCGGAAGGGAGAACGCGTAGCAACCCCATTCGACCGGACTCGTGGCCGTGAAAAATGAAGACGTTTCACCCGGCCGCTTTCGATTTTACCCGTTGAATGGCCAGCTAAGTAGCCATTCCGTACGCTCTTATAATTTATACGTCGCCCTTTTGTGTTAAACACAACGCGATTCCCTTTCGCGCCAACCGAACGATGCGATTACCACGAAAAAAAGCACGCTGCTTTTAACCCCTTTGACTTATGATTTCTTTCCTGACCACGGGTGTTGCGCTTCGACGATGAATACGATTCTATAGAAAAAAAAGCACCCCGTACAAAGGATTCTTTACGGTTTGAAATACGACCCGATGCCGAGATAGACGTTTCTGTGTCTTTCGGTGGGTTCATCCGGTGATTTCTACGTTTCGTGTTATAGAAAAAACTGACAAGTAACGGATGAAATTATTCTGAAACGAAAAAATGAAATTTCACTAACTCCAAGGAGCGCTGGACCGAGCAACGCGAAGAAGAAAGGAAGAAGGAGGCAGAAGAGAGGTGGGTCCCATTTAAGTGACAGAAAGGCTGGTCCACGGCGTGAAGGTACACGCGAGGTAGCCTCAGGTGACAAGTTAAAAAGGGAGGGAAGCGGTTGGCGGCGCGAGCCAAGTCTCTCGGATCATGCTAATGAAATTCTCAAGATATCTATCTCGCGAGCCACTGTGCACAGGGCATTAGTTTAGCGTTTCGCTCGCGGCCAACCTCGCTCTTATCTGTCCGCCTTCGGACGGGCCGTATCAATTTCCGTGGAACGCGAAACGCGGGGTTAAACGGGGGTGTCGAGTTCGTCACCGATCCTGCTACCAGTTTCCCCTACCTTCTAACGAAATCACCTTTCGCCTCCATACGGAATTTTCTTCGGTTTTTATTTTTCAAAACATTACCGATGCAAAATATGATGTATCGAGGTTGCGTAAGTCTCCGGTGACCGGTTATCCCCTGCTATTGCAACGATCCCATGACAAGGCTCTAAATCAAACAGAGCAGCGCGGACTTACGAGCGTTAATTGCTAGACTACGCGCGGCCCGTCCTCGAAAGGGACTTTATTGCACCGGAAAATCAAACGTTGTACCGTTACTCGCGTACGCGAACACCATCTGCGAGCGCGGTAAAGAGCATAAACGTGTAAATGGCTGATAATAATCCGGATGGAGGGATCCTCCGAAGGGTATAAGACGCGTTCCTCAGCGTTTGGATAGTCGCATGAACGCGTTTTACGAGCCCGCGGAACGAGCTTTCCTCTCTTGACACTTCCGATGTTAAGGTAAATAAAACCGAACCCCTCGTAAATCGATTTTTTTTGGTTTCACCAACCGAGACAATCGTAGGATCTATCATCGAATAAATTTAATTTCTATACGACAAAGTAGATAAACTGTTCTCTTATTTTGAATCTCACGAAAATTTAAGGACGATGGAATTGTAAAACGAGCAATAGTGGCTCGCGTATAGGCACTATTACTACTTGATATTATCGATAACATTTAATATAACGAGTCCTTTTTTCTTTAATTCTTTCTTTATACTTTCTTTATATAGGGGAGAGTTGCCAAATTTGGACCGTCGTCTACATTGGACCCATCACCTTATATTACCTCCTATAACAAATAATATCGCAGTATAGGCAGCATATCTAACATTGATGAATGGTTGCATCAGCGTAGTATACATCAATGTTAGATATGCTGCCTATACTGCGATATTATTTGTTATAGGAGGTAATATAAGGTGATGGGTCCAATCTAGGCGACGGTCCAAATTCGGCAACTCTCCCTTACAATATATAATAATCCTTAAGCTTAATGTCAGTAGCCATCCCCCAGTTTATGAAAAAGATACAAAAATCTTTGTATGGAACTATGCGCTTCATAGTTCCATAGTGGCATGGTGTTTGCGCATGCGCACTGTGTGCGCATGCGCACATATGAAGCTGCGCACGAGGCTGCGCAGGAGAGAGCACTGACTCTTCCACAGTGCTGGTTTTTAAAACAAAGGCTAAAAATTCTCTGGACCAACACCCCCACTAATTTTAGGTCCCAAGACCGTGAAAAGGCAGACGTTCTTACCGGACTCCTCCGTGGCAGCAAATCTTCCTCGACAAATATAGAAGTTCCTTAGGAAGTCTAAAATCGCGGAAAGTCTGTGTCACCGCGAGCAGCGTATCTCGGTTGGCAAGAAGCGATGTACGACTTCCTGTCGCGGTACAGAGAAGGAAGGATAAAAAAGGCCTCGCGTAGCGAGCGAGGAGGGTTTAAAACCGCAATCCGCAAAGCAGCGATCGATCGCTGATCAATCCTCCCACAGTGGAGCGGATCCGAAGGGGTTCCAAGAAATCAGCTCCTACCGACAAAGCATCTACATAAACTCAGCAACGATTTTACCTGTGCGTTTCGTGTTAGAAGTCCGTCGCGATTTTCTCGGAAACCATCGAGGCCTACGCCGAAGGTAGGACCGTTCTAGGAAGAGGTCGCGAAGAAAATCGCACGAGGATAGCGGCTGATATTTTTAGCGTCATTTGTGCGTAACGAGCGGGAACGTTCGCCGTTTATGTCGGACCGTTTCTCTTCCCTCGGGTTTCTTGGTCGCGAGCCCCATATTGCCGCCGATAATTCGCCAGAAGCCGTGGAACGGAGCCACACTTCCAGCTGGAACCACCTCGTAAAGGATCCTGTCGAAGGACGCGGTAAAAAGCGCGCCAGGATACGTGCGTCGTCTTTATTTGGAGAGGAATTTTTAGCCCCCGTTCGAGGGCTTCCTTTTTACCAACCGAGAATTCCAATGGAGCCGCGCAGTTTTTCTCGACGAGGGAACCGATGTTCCACGCGACTGAGCGGAAGGAAGAAGAGTATGCCTCGTATATATCTTCTTCACGGTTGGTTTTGCCGATTGAGTGAGGATGTGGTTAGAAGGGGTGAGTCGATGGTCGTGGTTCAAGGTGAATTTTCGATATTAATATCGAGTCTCAGCTACCAAGAAAATCATTTCTAATTAACATTCACAGGTCTGTGCTACTAAAATTGTTAAAGACTACGAAGGGTGCAAAATCACCCCCTTGAATTTTATGAACATTTCTAAGCTAAGGATCATATATTATTATTTTCA
This sequence comes from Osmia bicornis bicornis, assembly GCF_907164935.1. NCBI lineage: Eukaryota > Metazoa > Arthropoda > Insecta > Hymenoptera > Megachilidae > Osmia > Osmia bicornis. The sequence goes on from NC_060227.1 coordinate 7,944,935, forward strand.
AATTATTAAATTTCAAATTTAAATGTCTCTATGAGTAACCTCCTCCTTTTTCAAAGTCGGTTAAATAAAATAAAGTATAAGATTGTGAGAGATGAAAGAAGCCTAGTCAAGCAAAAAGAAGGTGGTTAGACCGAAGAAGCATCTTTCCCATGAGAACGATGGGAACGAGGAGGGTGCACCGAAGCAACACAGGGCGTTTAACCAAAATTACACTTTATATGTACGAGCGGATCATTGCACAAGATGGTCCATGCGTAACGGCCGCGGTGCAACGGTGCATTTCCTTTTACTACTGCAGCTCAGACAACGTAGACCGTAAAACCTGACCGTTGGTGCTTTAACGACAACTGCAACTGCAGAAATCGTCGAGTTGTTGGCCAACATGTTTTCAAAGACAATGCATCCCCTGAACTTTATGAATCACCGCTACTATTCTAAAACACGATATTTCTTTGTCATTTTTTAAGAGGACAGCAATTTAAGTGAATCCAAATTAATTTTTATATTATGCAGAAGATTTACTTATAAAAATTTCATGTACACTCGTGCGAGTCCTGCTCGTGTTTTTATTTCGAATGGCATCGTTTCAAGGGTTACTTATTTAATTTATTAGCCCATGTACACGGGTATCAGTTACGCAAGGTTCATCGAGGCGTACAATAATTAAATCCGGCTCTCGAACGATCGCTAATTCGATCCACGTTTCGATCCATATAAATGCTAATTACCAGTGTTCCCGTTTCAATCGACTGATCCCCCGAAGCTTTACGGGAGGTTAATTCCATTTGAAGCAAGAACACGCTTCGAGCCACTTAATTACTCCGCGGGAACGGGACCGAAGTAGTCGTGATTTCGTGAAACAAAGGGTACATTGTTGTTTCCACGTAGGCATAGAATTAAGGCGTTCGAGGAGGAATGTTGCACCTGGTTGGTTTAATGCTTCTCCACGATTCCGATTAGAAAGTTCCTGAAATGTTACCTTGTAAGAGGTTCTGTCCTCCTCTTCTGGGGACGGGGCAGCGGGATCTTCTTCCGGGGTCGCTACAGCTTCCGTTTCCGCTGGCTGGTAGTCGACCTCGCTGCTCCAAGAGTGCCGTCTCTTCAGGTCCCCTGAAAATTCCAAAAATTTTCTTATTCTAACCACTTAAAATTTCAATAATTCCATAATTCCCATAAATATTAGATTCTAAATTTTTCGAAACTCAAACGTTTTCCGAAAAGATTCTAAAAATATTTCGTAGAAAGTACGAGAGCTCGTCGAAGGAAAATGAAAACGGACACGTTTGGCACGTGGCGGATGGGTAACCGGTAATTAATACGAACCGACTCAATCGAGCGTCCGCTTAATTAGAATTGTCACTATCGTTCATCTGGACGGCGACTGTTTAACGTCAAGTTGCCAATCGAAGCGTGGCTGACAAAACTTGCCGCTACCACTTTTTGTCCGCGTTGCTCAGACGCGGTGTATAATCCCACAACAACGTGTTCCTGACGATACGTCTCCTGTTACGGATTACGTATTTCCCGTCTAACATCGGATCATCGAGCAATCCTACCCGATAAGCCGGTTATTAATTTCCAGCCGGTCTCAAGTGGATGACACCGGCTGAAATCGTGTTACGGTTTTACCAGTTATGACGAGCCCATCTTTGGCCAATCGATCTTGAACAGTTTAACGACACGTGGATCGTCTGCTTCGGAGGTTGTTCGATAAGTCGACGAGCTGGAAAATCGATTGACGTATAGCGAGCCGTTATCTGGTACCGTTTGGAAAATTTCTTTCGATACCGAGAACATAGTTTCTATTTCAATACTGGACGGGTTATCGATTACAGAAGTTATAGTTAAACGGGTCCTGGGTAGGTTTAATTAATTTGTTGATTGACAGAAACGGACAAGTGTTAGACACGGGTAGTATAGATAATACGGAGTGAAATTGTAGTTATTAATCTTTACACAACGAAAATTTCAAAATTTCAAAATTTTAAATTCAAGGAAATTCAATCGTGGAATCCTAGTGAAAATTCGAAACTTTTAAAATTGTCCAATTATCAAGTTTTTAATATCGTGAAAGGGTATAGCCGGGTAAGGTAGGCAAAATGGCCCTTGAACCAAATTAAATTCAGAATGTGTCATTCGATAGCATATCAAAAGAAAATACTATACACCAATTTCCAATCCTTTATCTTAACCAGGGGGGCAGTGAGGGCACTACAAATACGGTAGCGCATATTAGGGAATTTTTTCAGATTTTTTCATTGCAAATCCTAGATGTAAAAAATGACAAACCGAACAAACAATCTAAAGAAACGCGATTTGTTATTGAAAATGTAAGAGTACTACTTTTATATTACTGTGGTAATAACATATTAGTATAGCTATTACTCTTGAATTTTTTCAGATTTTTTGTTGTGGTGCAACATAGTTAAAAAAATCAAAAACCAATTATTTCGTACGAAAAAGTAACTTCTACTTTGAATTTTTATTTCCTTTATTTCCATATTCCTTTAGAATATGAATGTGAATCCATTTAAAAGTACTTAATACATATTCTGAAAACCCAGGAAATAAAAATTCAAAGTAGAAGTTACTTTTTCATGCGAAATAATTGGTTTTTGATTTTTTCAACTACGTTGCACCACAACAAAAAATCTGAAAAAATTTCCTAATATGCGCTACCGTGTTTGTAGTGTATCAGAATTTTTTCAGAATTTTCGGATGTTATTAAATAGGAGAAATGGGGCACGATCTGGCGTCTCTTTTGCCCCTCCTCACTGCCTTCCTGGTTAAGATAAAGGGTTGAAAATTGGTGTACAGTATTTTCTTTCGATATGCTATCGAATGACATATTCTGAATTTAATTTGGTTCAAGGGCCATTTTACCCGGCTGTACCCTTTATGGAATCTCAGAACTGCGAGGTCTTAAATCCGAAACTTGTGAAATTTTTGAATTCTACATTCTTGGTATCTTTCTGTAAATGATTCTCGATTATTTCACCGATTTTTCATCGATCCTGTTGAAATGTTTAAGGTCGATGCACACCAGTTCGTACGAGGATAACGATCGAAGATAAGCTCGCGGGTTAAACACTGTATTCGAGACGTGACTTATGGGGTTGGTTACGGGGGTCGGGGGCAGAGGCTGTGGATTCTACCTACAAATTTGCTCGTTTACTTGGGTTCGTGGAATGCCACGGGGTCCCACGGGACGAAGGGTAGACACGGACAGCTTGAAAAGAGGATTGCGTAGTGATCACGAACAGGAAATTTATCGGTTCGACGGTCAAAGCGTGAATTACGTCGATTCTCGCGTGAGCCGCAATAAAATATTCGCCAAAGCTTCATCGCATTGTGCCTTTCGTAACCGCTTATTTGCATCGCTCGTATCTCACGCGGTTTCCCGCGCGATTTCAAACACGCGCCCATGCTGCGTCCTCGTTTATTAACGCGCTAAAATTCTTCACCCGTCAGACAATCAAATTAAACTGAGAAAATTATCATTTTAAATATCCTGTATATTATATTAACGTTGGAATGTCTTGTACGAAGTTGTATATATCAAATGATTGATTTTGGAACAAATCCAGTCAGACACGATTTTATGACATAAAATTATCACTAAATACCACTTATGATACATTGAATTAAAGTTGAAAGTTTCAAGAAAAATACTACGTAAAGGTTTCATGAATGTTTTTAATAGAAAATTGTTGGTTCTTTGTTGAAACAAATAACGCATCGATCAATTAATAATTTAGTAATAGTTTGCTTCCACAAAGAATTAGCCACTTTGTATTAAGAGCCTATCTTTATCGTACTTAAATAACCCGGCTTTCTCATCATATTATCATATACCTAATTATTCACTATTGTACTTACAAGGGACATTACCCAATCGACACACGCCGATTTTGATGCCCTTTGAGTATGATATAGAAATCAAAAAAATATTTGACACGTATTTTTTTGTGTCGGCAATCGTCCATGCTGAAGGGGTGAAAATAGCCCTCAAAGTTAGGGTTGCAAAACATATTTTCTTGAATATCTCAGGAACTATTAGGTGTAGGCGAAAAATTCAAAATGAAATTTGTGTGTTTTTGAACAGCAAATTTTTCTATGTAGCCACCTTTTTGATAAATTTATTTGTTTAAAAAATATATTGAAAAATAATCTATTTTTGTCATTTTTTCCCCTTCAGCATGGACGATTGCCGATAAAAAAATACGTGTCAAATATTTTTTTGAGTTCTATATCATGCTCAAAGGGCATCAAAATCGGCGTGTGTCGATTGGGTAATGTACCTTGTTAGATAGTCCGGCTTTCTCATCATATTATAAGTCAACCTTTAACAAAAAAGATCCCAAGTCTTTCTTTTTACTCATCCCTTACCGACTACTGGACTCTCAATAACTCCCACCTTCCTATTTTTCCGATTCTATAAAATACCCAGCACTTTTCCCTCCGAGTCAGATTTTTCCAAACCGTCTTAGGAACTAGAGTCTACTTCTGTCACGACGAATATTGTATCTAAAAAAACTTCGCTTGTATTTCATTTTGTGATTAAAATAAATATCGCGAGCGGAATACAACAACTTTTACATATTGTCTTTTGTTGAATTGTAAGCTTTAAGGGGGCCACCTCATGTAAAATGAAATTTTTTCGCTGAAATCGATAGGAAATTTCCTCGGGAATGCGATAAAAAAAGTTAGAAAGTGATCCGAGATGTCCTTGTATGTTATTTTCAAAATCAAGTGAACGGTTGTATTGGGCGATGTATCTGTTACTCAACTTTCAAACGCGTTTTTCTAGAAACGCAAAATTTTTCGCGCCGTGCAATGTAGCTCAAAAACTAATTACTCGATCTTTATAAACAATTGGCCTCAGCATGACATTCTGCGATTTCTTTTTAAATTTAAATTACTGTTATTACGAATTTTTCATAGCCGAAATTCCCGTTTTTTCTTCAAAACCTTGCCATTTTCGCAATTTTGAAAATTTAAAAAAAATAAACATGTCATGCTGAGCGTTTTTGCATAAAGTAGCTATTCCATTTTGATTTTTTTGTTCCAGATCATTTTTGTGCACTGTACACTGCACGGCGATTTTCCAAGATGCCATTTTCAAGCCGCCATTGCACCATCCTTATTAACAATCAACATTTATAAAAAATATTTCTGTTTAGATCATAACGTGAATAAATGACACTCCAAATTTTTAATCAATCGGCGCATTACATTTTCCACAAAAAATTCTTGAAAAACAGGCCATTTACACGAGGTGGCCCCCTTAAATTGACGTACCATAAGTGGTATTTTACGATTCTTTTATGTCATGAAATCATGTCGGAATGGAATCGATATCTTGATCGGAACTCGTCATTATTTCGCGAGACATTTCCCTACACCTTAGTGTTTTTACCGCTACAGATTATTATAGAAGCCTGACTGGCACGATTACAACGAGATTAACGAGAGAAAATCAGAGTAACAGGCGATTGAACACGCAGGCGACCGTGAATTTACAAGCCACGTGTAGTTACGGTGTGCACGTGGCTTCCGCTTGGACGCGCGTAATCTCGTTCTTTTCCCCCATTCTGGTCCAGGATCTACGATCGCTGCGCTTCGTAACGCTTCGCTCGCATTCCTAGAGAGGTTTCGCGAGTGCCGAGAAACCGGAAAAGGAAGGCAACATGCGATGCAATTAGCCGTTGCGATCCGAGGATCGAAGAAATCGTAACCCGCGATTGCGGAAGATTTAAGCGGGACGAAGTTAATCGACAATCTCGGCCTAACGACCAGATTTTCCCGTCAGCGAATTATCCAGCTTTCATTAACATTCGATTAGAGTTCTTTTATCTCTGTTACATTTTCTACGATCATCTGCGATAATCTATCCCGAATAAAATTTTTCCCGAAATGAAATCCGACGAACTCGAAAGAAAACGGCGATACATCATCGCGTGACCGTGATTAAAGAAAATGATCGGTCGAGAACGGTGGAAGCGCCCGGTATTTCCGGAATTTGCGTACGATAGCAAAGAAGTTCGCTATCCGAGCCTTCACGGATGATAGATAGCCTGGGCTGGCGGAAGATGAAAAATTATTTCTTGCTTATCTCCGAGAAGGAATCTCATCAAAGACTGGCGCACGGTGAAATAGTTAATGCGACTGTTACTCATCGTCTGCATCGATTTCTTACACGATTGACGGACGACGTCTCAATCGGACATGTTGGTCGAAAAAGAACGTATATGCCTGGTCTAGTTCTTTCGATCGATGATCGACAGCGATCTCGCGGAAACTCATTAACATTTAACCGGTAATCAGCGTGTGATTAACGAGATCCGTAGACGGTCAACCGGGCAGCAGCTTTGAACTCGGTCTTATCATTGAAATCTCACGATTTGACGTCGTTAACAGTCGCGAATGCGGATCGTCACGATCCAACGACGGTGATCCATGCCTCTACGAGTGTCATCGTTTCTTCTTGCTGCCTCCGTACCGAAGCATCCGGCCTCCTTTACATTTCTATCTTGTTTATGGTTCGCGGATGAGCGACTTTCGCCTCCGCTTCTGTTTATCTCCCCCTCTTACAGGATCAATAAAGCAGTCAAGCTTCCTCATTGCACATTAATTACATAGGTAATTTGAAATTTTATATTCCTCCGAATGGTCTATTAGTATACAATAAAATAAAAACTGAACACGTTATAATTGCAATCATTCAGATTTCCATGGTTTTAATTTTCTATTTAAACTTATGCAATTAAAGTAATATTAATCTTTTTTTTTTTTAATTCATGGCACCGATCATCGATATCTGCTACGGTAATTGGAGCGTTAATTAAATCTCTTTATCAGTTCACACAGACGTACCCTATCACAAAAGGAAATCACTATCTCCTTAAATCCTTATCCAGAACCTTCAATTTCGACTTCCTTAACGTTCATAGAACTCTCAATCGGAATGATCATCTTGCTATCCGAACGATACATCTTCGGCAAACAACTTCGCGTTCTTCATGTTCACTGACACACGCGTGATTAACGATAGAAGAAGATTTCCTTTGGTTAGAGGATGGATGTATGGTCGCGTTTGATTAGCACGCAATTCGATGGATCGGATCTCGCGAATCGTTCGATCAGACTGAGACAATGCTCGTATAGATTTCGGATTGCAGGTGCACTACAGGTTCACTCACAGGTGCAGCTCTGACTAGACTAAAGGCGAGAGCGTGCGTGTTGGGAGCAAGTACTCTAGGAGAACAGAGAAAGAGAGAGAAAGAGAAGGCATACCGGTGCCTCGATTGGTCCATGCTTCCCGCGAAAACGACCCAGCCAATCACCGTGACCGTGCCACGTAATTGCCGGGTATCACGATTCACAAAAACGGGGGAGGGATACCCTTTCGAAATTCCCTGAGGTAAGGTCCCTCCTTACCTTCCATTTTTTTTCTTCTTTTCATTTTATTATTCCGACCGGCTTACTTTGTCTCACGGCTCATTTTTTCGGTCACGGGTATTGTCCATTGAAAATCTCAAACAACAAAAAAGTCGAAATTATTATAGGAACGTACGTCAAGTAATTCGTAATTGATGGTACCCTACGCCGCCCTTTATTCCTTACCTCTCACCCTCATCAATTTCACGTGGCAAAAATTATTTCATAAAATTCAATTTTCGATGTCCATTAAGCTGGCCCTGGATCAATAAAATCGCGTTGCTACGTGATCGTTTACCATCACCGTACGAAGGTAGAAAAAATCGGGCAAGGTGGAGTTGAAGGGGCCCTGATCACGCCCAATCACGAAACTCCATTTAATTCGAACGTGCTCGAATCGTGGACAAATTAATTCGCAATGATGTACCGCAGACATGCGATGCCGGTCGATCGAAATTCGGCTGGTTGGATGGGGGCCAAGCTTCGTACGAACTTTATTCGAAAAAAAAGGATGCACCAAGCGATTCGAAGACAAAGAGGGGGGGGGATTTTTATTTTGCAAAGGGGATATTTCAAACGATTCGAAAGCAACTGCTAAGCCCGTCGCTAGTACGGATTACTCTGCTGGAAGTATTTCGGCCGGGTGGGTTCGCCAGATTCCCGAGCTTCTTTCTCGGAGAGGCCCTCGAGCCCTTCGTGGTTCCCAGGGAGGTCAGAGGTCGCTGGGCCCTCCTTCGCCTTATTCCTTTACCCCTCTTCTCGACGCGAGGCCCTCCGCCGCTATGTCCGCCCAATCCTACGAGTCTCTTGCTGCCTTTCTCTCGAAACGTTATTTATTTGTTCACGCGTTTCGACTTAACGAGATTTTTCCACGACGCGACGCATCGGTATTTATCGGTCAAAATTCAAAGGAAGAATGGAAAAAACGCGATTGACAGTGGGTAGATAAAGGGTACTATTAGCTACCTGGGAAGCAATGGAATACATTTTCTATTTTATTCTCAACGTTCACCTGTTGGTCGAGATAATAACACGGTCGCCGAGAGCAGAGTTCTAAGGATAGCTTTGAAACCTTTTATATCCTGTTATCTATTTGTAGGATCGTCGAGGAAACGATCTAGACATTTTCTAACACACCTTATGCTTTTCATTACGATAATACTTATAATAAGATTCTTTCATCTATTTATACTGCACGTTAGCTGCAATTTACTTTGGAATCTTATTTATATTGAAATAATACATTCGTTCAAGATGATTGGAAACATTTGAATTGTTTTAAAAAATAATTAAAAATGTAAGATAAGTGATTCTACATATATTTTATATTATGCAATGCAGTTGAATTAATTTATTTAAATCTCTTTGTTTCCAGACTTTTTGACGATAATGAAACTCGAGGAATATGAAGGTGGTATAAATTTATTAAGGTATTTGAAAATTGATACGATTCGCGACGAAGAATAAAATATCGATAGGGTGAGAAAGGGGTAAGAAATTTCGCACATACAGAAGACCGCGTTAACGATCAGAAGTCGTATTTCGAAGCGTTCCTCGCATCCCTTTCTGCTTTGCATCATTACGGAAGATTGATGTAGTAACGGTATATGGTTGTTCGTCTCGCGGTTAAAGTATGTCCATTTTTTTTTTTTTCAGATTTCTTTTTTCGTTCCCCACGACCGATATTTCCTCGAAAGCCAGTCATAGCCAGAGGGGGGCCTAATGGCATAACGTCGCTACAAAACGAAATTTCTCGATAACGTCGACCGGCTGAAATTTGTATCGCGTTCACCGTCCAATCTTGCTACCACGGTGGTTCGAAAGTACCATAGCTGTATCCACGTGGATGTATGGGGCTTCTTAGCCGGGCGACAACGCGTAAAACCATCCGGCCTCAGGATAAATCCTCCTTACCGTGAAACTTTCCACCCAACCATCATTTAGGCGGGATCACGCGGCCCTCTTCCGCGTCGTAATTTCTTTGAGCCGAACCACCACGCGTGTAAATGCCCCGTTGGATTCCGGCGTACCCTTTACCATCCGCCTCGAAATCCCAACAAACGAGCCTGTCTTGCGAATTTCTTGCGAGCAAACTTTATTCAACCCTATTCCTATCGCAAGAACCATGGAACAATTTTCATCGCACGGTTAATGCTAGCTGTGTAATTACAAAATTTTAGAAATGATAAGTAACAGGATGGAAAGTCAGAGCAGAAGGCGGAATGACTCGGGGACTTTTGATTCCCAGACGCGAAAGCAAGCACGTGGTTAGGCGAGCTTCCACCTTCTTTTTCGTGATCGTCGTCGTCTTCGTCGTCGTCGTCGCCGTCCTCGGCGATATTTTTGTCGGCGTTGGCCAGGATTTAAGGGGCAAGCAGGCGCAGAAAGCGCGCGAGCGTGTAATGGTGATTGAATGCGGCTAATGGTCGTCCCGTACGGGACTCAGGGCCCTCCAAGATATACGTTATGACTCGGGCATAACATTTACCGGGTGGTAAACAGTCTGCATAAACTCCGAAGCCCCACGAGCCAGTCTTTTCTGGTAGAAAATGAAAGACTGTTAATTCGAATACTCTTTATAGTGAAAATATCAAAGAGTGCTCTGCTTGCGATAGAGGTGTGCGAGTACATACTCGAATATTCGAGCCCTTGTGAAACTTCGATTTACGAGGGCTCCAATATTCGAGTAGTTCGATTTTTTCGAGTAGTTCGGCAAATTCAAGCGATCGACTCGGCTCGACCGACCGATCATTGTTCGACTCGAAATTCGAGTACTCGTACACCTCTAGCTTGCGACACTAAGAGCACTGAAAAACCCTTAAGATTCTCATTCGAAATTCGAGTTAGCCTTTGACAAAACCACCGAGGAAGACGTGTCAGAATCCGGCGATTTGATTTGCGCTTTTCAATGCATCAGCTGGTTGTAGGAGCGTTCGGAGGAAGGATACAGGTCACTTTAAAACCGCGAGGCTTGTCATGGCACAGGGCGACAAGCTCCATCGACGACACGACCATGACAAATCGTTCTAAGCAGCGTGACGCCATAAATCAAAGCTGGCCACTCGAAACGCTTCTCTCCGGTGAAGAATGATCCGAAGGTGGAGAGAAAGAAAAATGAAAATGAAGAAAAAAGAAAGGAAGAAGCGAAGATAAGGCAGCGTTGCATCGCGAACCATGGTCGATGCGCGATTAAATCGTTAGTCGATAAAGTTCTGCACGGGCATTAATAATAATTAGCCACGGCGCGGCTCGAAATGAACGGCCAGCGAGCCTCTCAATGCGTAGATAATAAACTTGCCAATGAACTGGAGAGCACGACCTCGGTTAAATAAGGAATACCGCGAAAATTCGCGAATTATCGTCCTATTAATTGGAGGGTATTGTGAATTCACTTTGAACGAAAAAGAGTTATTGCGAGTAGATTGCGATTAGATGATTTCCAATCGTAAGCAGACGAAATTAGAATGACAAAAGGAATGATTTACGAGGATTTACGAGGCTTTGGCGAAGCGGCAACGGTAATTTTATTAATACATTAATCCCGTTTCACCGGTCTTCTCTGCGCTTTCTTTACGCGCGAGAATCACGGCGCCTCGGGGCCCTTCGTCGAGGGTGGACTTAATAAACCGAAAGGGACCACACGCGTCGTGACGTCACGGCCTCGTCATCACCATGACGATTTGGCTGACGTGCATCCTGGCAGATTCGCAGATTGAAACTTAGCGAATCCACCCACGCAAGCTGCGCCAGGCGTATGCATAATTATTTTTTAATCGACGAATAACATTCTGCTATTTTTTTTTCTTAATAATGAAATATTCTTTTAACGCCTGAATACGAACAACGAAGGTATGGATAGATATTGTTTTGAAATATTTCATTCAATCCAATAAATTATCTATGGAATATTTAACCCTCCAGCCGCGAGCAACGCTCATAGCGCGGGGTACGCTATTATCGCGTTGCTAATATAATTTTTGACTTTTTAATCTATTTTATCTTATTTTGTAACATTGAAACAAAGTACAATATATAATTTCATATATCATATCTATTTTATTTTATTATTTTGAAACATTTAAAGTATTTCATATATCATATATCTTGCTTCAAGATATAACATACTAAAAAAAAAAATTATTAGAAAGTTTTTTTTTGTTAAACGCGATAATAAACGCGGTTCTCGCATAATGTACAATTTGCAGTTAAATTTTAAGTTTTCTTTTTACACACCATTAATATTATAAATAACGAATAAAAATAGCCGACAATTTTATACAAAAAGAATGGAGGGTTTAATTTAGGAAATTACGTTTCTGTTCAAACAGTGGCAGAATTGAAGATCAATCGATCCGATAGATTCGCAATGAAGAAGTCTGACAATCAGGGGACAAGAACATCGACGGGTGTGAGACGGTCGATTAAGCACGGCGCAGAAGAAAATGAAACGGAACTAAGGCACTCGTGCCGATCGTTAAGTCGATCAGCCGGATTAAACACGGGAATCTTGCCGGTCTGCTCGCGTCGTCTCGATACACGCAAAATTTAAATTCATAATCCACCGCGATTAATCAAAAAGATCGCATTAAGAATCTTAAGAAAAATTCCTCGAGCATCGCGAGGTAAGAAAGAAAAAAGAGACCGAAGATCTCGAATGAACTCAGAGGATCGATTCGTCGGTAGATTTTCGAAGATACCGCGCGATGGAGACTCGCCGAATGGAGGGGGGGCGAAGATTGACCCACGACCCGAGAGTTATGACGCGAGTCTGATTCCTGAAATGCTCGTGCACACCCTGTAATCAGGAGTGGCGAGTCTGGCCCTGCAACCCCCTTCCAGCCAGTCCTCCGTGCATGCCACGTTGGATATCTATAATTTAAATCTCGCTCGCTGGTAAGTGGCAGGAAATCATTGTAATTAATATGGCGTACATCCACGTGCGGCCGTGTAGGTGCGCGTGGATGTGCGTGCCGAGAACGCGATCCACCGTCCGGCCCCTGTACCGATATTATTGTTACGTCGATGCTGTTAAGAGGATGTAAGCCGAGCACACGGATACGGAAGCTTACCTGAGACACTCGACTTACCGTCCTCTGATTACAGAGAGCATTTTTATATCATTCCTATCCGAGACCTTTCACTCGACTTTTTGGAAGAAATTTGGAAAAATTTCGAAAATAAATGTATGGAACTTTGCAAAAATTGTAAAAATCATACTTTTGCTATTCCGAAAGGCGAGCACTCTGTGTCGGACGATTACACTCGGTATTATTAGCAAAAGGGTTAAGAAGGCTCTACCTCTTGGAAGAAATTTGGAAAAATTTCGAAAATAAATGTATAGAACTTTGCAAAAGTTGTAAAAATGATGCTTCTGCTGTTTCGAAAGACGAGCACTCTGTATCGGACGATTACACTCGGTAGTATTAGCAAAAGGGTTAAGAAGAAGACTCTACCTCTTGGAAGAAATTTGGAAAAATTTCGAAAATAAATGTATAGAACTTTGCAAAAGTTGCAAAAATCATACTTTTGCTATTTCGAAAGGCGAGCACTCTGTGTCGGACGATTACACTCGGTATTATTAGCAAAAGGGTTAAGAAGGCTCTACCTCTTGGAAGAAATTTGGAAAAATTTCGAAAATAAATGTATAGAACTTTGCAAAAGTTGTAAAAATCATACTTTTGCTATTTCGAAAGGCGAGCACTCAGAGTCGGACGATTACACTCGTTCGTATTAGCAAAAGGGTTAAGAAGAAGGCTCCCTGATCGTAAACCGGTCAGCAGAATCCAGATTAATGTCCTGCTCGAGGAGGCAGAATTTTCCACGTACGTATTTACGACCTCACCCTTTAACTTCCTACTCCCGTTATACACGCGATTCCGACTGCATTACGAATGAAGATTATGGGAATCTACTTGGGTAGTCTTGCTGTTTCTCTAATTATTAAAAATCATTCGAGTCTATGCGACGGTTAAACGAATCGCGAAACGTTTCAATTACCCGGACAAATGTCCATCGAAGGTAGATAGCGATCTTACCTGTCGACGATATCCCCCCATCCCCCTCCCCCTCCCCCTCCCCGTCCCTCCGGGGTAAGAAATTGTTACTAGGTTGCGTCGAGTTACCACGTGGTTGTGGCTCGTGTCAACGCACCACCTTTATGAATTATACATCGGGAATTTGCAGCGTGTCTTCAACTTTACTGTCATTTCTTTGTCAAGGATTGTCTCGAGGCTCGTCAACTGGATCGTTTCGAAACATCCGGCTGAGTTTCACGAATAAGCGAACATCGCCAGGTTGGAGAACCATTGCTCGCAATTTATCCCGTTCAGTTGAGATCGATCACCCGCCGATTGCCTCGGCTCTGCTAAGTATGCCGGGGTCTATTAGATCATTGTTGCTTCACATCCGTCAGGTCTACCGACCTATTGTCTTAATCTACTTACGTTCTCTAGGTGACCGTGTCTTGTTAATTATTGAAATCTACTTAAAATTTCAAATAACCAAGCGCAATCGGAGCGTTAATGCGAAGACTCTATCCCGCGCTCGATCTCTCCATCTAAACTTTCCCGTGTTCGAGGGAACGTGTTGCAGCGAGACAGGAAACACGGCTCAGCGGTGGAGTGTAACATCAGAGAAGCGAGGTTGCGAGACGACATCCGGTGCAAATCGAACATTTGCATGAGAAGCTCTCTCCCGGTATCCGGACAGTTCAGCAGACCTCGAAACACTTGTCGGACACGCGTAGGACGAGACGATAAATTTTCGACCGACCAGAATTCTCTTCCCTTTTGTTTTTTCTTTTTTCTTTTCAATCTTCAATCGTCCGAAGATCGTTTCGTTTTATCAGAAAATGGGATTCGAAAGTCAGGTATCGAAGTTCTCGGTAAATCGTGATCCCTTTGGTCGACGTTTAATCCCTCGTCTCGAACGCCGTCTGTTGCCGGCGATTTTTACATTAGTTGGAAAATTACCGTAATGAACGGCTGCTTCGCGGTTCTTCCATGCCCGCCTTCCATTCGTAACTCACGCGGATCGCGAGTGCGGTGTTCGAGTAAAAAGTACTCGCCTGTGATTTACTGCCAACTCACCGCGGAATACTAAACAGCGGATAGTAAGGATTGCTCGTGTTTTTCAGCTGGTTTAAGGGCGAGGATGCCAGCAATAAGGCGAGGGATATGAATTTCGAGGAATGCTCGCAGTTCCAGGAATTCTTAGCCACTTTTAAGGAAATATATCCGAGACGGTAATTTAACTCGAGAATAAATGAAGAGAAATGGAATAATTATTAAACCGTGGAGGGAAAAATGATGTAATTAATTGTAATCGATTAATTGATATCGATAAGAGAAAGGATCAGACCCGGAGGCTTTTCCATTGCAAAATCAACATCGCCTCGCTGGCTGATGGGAAAATAATTCATTAGAGGAGAGAAGGTTCGTTTGACAAACTGGTATGGTAAACAAATTGCTTAGATCGACGCTAGAGACGATTGTAAATCATACTTCGGACGTTAAGAGGATGGCTGGTCGTTGTTCGATGGTGCATCGGTTGCGTGAGAGAGTTGCCTCGGGCCGCATTCTCGAAACGAAAATGCATTTCGCCATGGGAGAGCTCGCGGAGTTCCCATAACGAACCTGCGGCCGTTTTCAGGTCCGATCTGGACCGGCGTGGATCGGCGATCATTTGCGAATTACATGCAAATACTGTGTCCGCGTTGCGAAACTCGGCTGACGAAATCGCTTCGCCACTTTCTCGAAAGTTAACGCAAGATATCAATTAGTAATTTAATTGAAAGTGAAATATCGTTATGAAAATATTTCAGATCAGCCTAATTACAATTAATATCTATTTAGGAAATGTTTGCGAGTTTTGTATATTTCTCCGTGAAATTATGAAAATTTCTACGGCTGAAAGAAAATGAAAAAAAGTAGAAGAAATTGGGTCATTGCACGATCGCGTAAAGACTCGTGCGTGCAGTGCGGTGCACCGCGAGACTGCACTTCGCGTCGTGGAAATACGAAATAATTTTTCTCCGGCCCTCGCTGCCTCGAGAGGCTGCTTTACGAGCCACATAAATCACGGCCGTGCACGTGAGTGTGAGTGGGCGGAACCGCACGGTACCACAACCGTACACCATAAATTTGATACATGTTCATTGTGGTGGCTGGGTCGGTGAACAGTCAGGGTACTCCTAGCGATCGGTGGTCCACCAGCTTTTCTATTCACTGCTAAACGTGCAAAAATCCCCGCTCATTTAGAAATCATTGAATACACCTCTCCGCTATTCACAGACACGAATAGACGTGTGCGATTGTTGTTGAAAATTACACGCGATAGAAATTCAAATTCAATTCGATCTTTAATCACTGAAACTACTAATTTTCCTTTAACTACTGATTCTATAATAACCACGTAGCATTCGTCTGCGAATGATTGAAAGAAGCGGCGGATCGTTTCCGAGAATCATTTAAGGAGAAGCAAAAACGTTCTGGCCTCGGTTAAATTACGAGACGGATCGAACGTGTTCTGTTTCCTCATTCTTAAAAAACCGCGATACGAAGATGATGCTGATAGAGGGACAGGCTGAATGAAGGCGGCGGAGAGTTCACTTTTAACCCGGGAATCTTTTGAAAGAGGGGCCCCACCGATCGGAATGGAGATCTCGCGATCGAATGCGTGGAAGAACGGGGCCGAAAACTCGAGGCTGTATCGCATATTTTTGCGAGGGAACGGGTCAGATTGGCTTCGTGGCTGAAAAGTAATTGCGAGATTCGAGATACCAGAACGGGCCGCCACGCAATTTGGTCCTACACACCTGGCCGAAGTTGCTGCTCGCTCGAGAGTCACAGAGTCTGATCGTGATCCATTTCGCTGGGACCCGATGTTTCGCAATGTGCGAGAGGCAGGGAAAAAAATTAAATTGTTTACATCGTTGTCAAGATTACGCGTGCACTGTAAATTATACGTACAAGAGACGGGGCCTGTTGTAGCATGGGCCGCGATCGCATGCCAATTAAATCGTATAAACGAAATTGCCGGAGAATAATTGCACGGTGCATCGAAAATCGACCACGTTCCACCGGAAATTAGATGGAAAACGCGTCTTGTACGATGCTGATGAGTCGTTGATGTTTGTTAAAATTCTCATGTATTCTTTTTTCAGTTTAAATCTTCAACTTTCACGTTGAAAAAAGAAAGAATGCGTAGAGTTTAAAAGTCATTCGATCGGCTCACCGGTAACATAACACTGGTGCAATGCTTGGCTACGAACGAATGTACTTCGATTTAAAGCCACGTGAACAGCTTCGGGAAGTCATTGGATCGTATTCAGTTTCATTCTAAAGTCATTGGTCTTTCCGAGCCCTTTCGACGATACTGTACTGTTGGCGAAACGAGCCATCGCGATGTTCAACAGCTTACCAAGAACCATCTTCGATGCATCTTTCTCTGTTAAGAGTTCTTCTATTAATCACGAGTCACTTGTTTCGTCTTCCTACCACGCTATCATCAAGTTCTTCTATCAAATGCATTAACTTACTTTTCCAACAAACGAGCGCCAGTGTTCTTCGGCTCGGCTAACAAGTTCGCCGATCAATCACGAGTTAATCTATCAAGCTCAGCCACTTCTAAACGAATCCATCGAGAACGAAAGATTGTATTTTCTATCCTGTAGCATTAATTTGTCAAACGTAATAAGCAACGAGAGAGTGGAAGCAGGTTATTACAATGAAACCGGAAGGTTTTTCCACTTTGAATTTTGCCCGAACAATGAACATTGCAATTAATTTCATTATTTATTCCATTGGTAGGAAGAAATGCATCAACGTGGAACGTAGGGAAGAGACGATTGCAAACCCGGCATTAGCGAATGGGAGCAGCGATTAAAATTTATGAACGCGGACCAAGGAGAGGGACTGCGTAGAGTTTGTTGCCTTTACGTGGATCCTCGGTGGCTCGTACGCGCAACGGCCAACACTTTCCCCGTAATCTTCGTCCAGTGTAAGAGAAAAAGGCTACGAGTGGTGTCCAATTATGCAATAGATCACAAAGGGGCGTATCTCGGCTTGCAAATCGTTCGCTATCACGGCCTAGCCAGTTCTTCCCTCCGTTGCCGATGGAATTCGCGAATAAATCCTTAGAATCGACCTTGGATCGTCGGTGCCCCGTAAATTTCATAATGGGGAATGTCTTCCACTCGCGAGCGTAAATTAATCGATCGCAGATAAGTCGGGACAGCTCTTTGCTGGTTGCTCTATATTCAGAAATTTTCGACGACCGGTTAATTAATCAATCGGCCACGTTTCCTTTTGCACGTACAGGTGGAGTCGATGGAAAAAGAAAGAGAGGCAGGACTGCTAAGGACAGAGATGGAAAAATCTGTTATCCATACTTCACGCGAGAGAGCACGATATTTCTCCGTCAGGATACAGGTAACACGGTTCCTTTGATCGGAACACAAATACACCAGCCTGTAGTTATTACGATACAAATCGAGCGTCGTTGTACAAACGAGCCATGTTAGATTTATATATCCACGATTTCGTTGCTTCTGCCCCCCTTTTCTTACACCCTTTCCTCCTGCACGATCGAAACACGGGACTTGGTCTCTCGATTCTAACGCTTAGGACTTCGCCCGAATCGTTCGAAGGTATCGAACCTCTTCCGAATACCTTCGCTCCCTTTTGTCGACGACTGTGAACGCTAGAAAACGTTCGCGCGTCGGTTCTCATTGAACGTCGAGGCGGTTCAATTATTGCGGATAAGGCGTAGAGATTACGGGTACGCGAAACGTTGCAGCACGCCAGCAACATGAGAAATTGTTTCATCGGTCATTGTTTATGTAGCCAATTATTGTACCATTCGTTCACCGAGGGTGGCGTATCACTTACAACAAATCAATTTGAAGCACACCTTACCCCGGTCTTCTCATCTCCTTAAACATGGTGTCCCGCTGGGCGGACAATGTTTTGTCTCGCCCGGTGCAAGACGACCCGCGGTGCCGAAGCTCGGCGACCACGGATTTCCTCTTTCTTGCTGGATGGAACCGGGGTTCGTGACCCCGGCCCTTTGTCGCCAAGCCACGCGACAACGCGACCGTTCTTCTTGTTCCTTCTTTTCCACCCGTTTGCTCAGTTTCTTCAGAAATATCCCAACGTAGACGATTTTTAATTATTAAATTAACTTTTCAACCTCGCTGTACCTTCTGTAATAGATATCAGAGCGGTAGATATGTATATCGAGAACGTTCCTCTTCTTCTTCTTCTTCTTCTTCTTCGCCTCGATATCCTTCTTCCACGTCAATTTGTCGAAGAAGGCGTAACAAGCGAGTTATTTCATTGATCGCGCGTTACGTGCACGAAACATTCGTTTCTCCGAGCCATAAACGATTAATTGTTCACGTAGCTGGCCGATTCTACGTACGCTCGAACACGCTCCAACACTACTTACTTTTACTGCCTTGCCTCGTTAAACGAGATATACTCCTCGCATTAAGCCAGGCAAAATGCTTTAGAATTCTGCTTAGCCCGCAGAATAGCCGCGTGTACCATGGCAAGACTATAATTAATAGCGCTCGACAATTCAATCCGCCGATGGACACGGCTATTAAATTACGCCCGATCGTTACATGAATCTTCAACTTTTCACGGCCACGATACTCGACAAGGAAAGCGTACAGTTAGTTCGATACCTCGGAATGATGGAAGTGTGAGGGCATCGGTCAGGTCGGTTGATTTTCGTTAACCAAGTGAAGGCCAGCGTTTTGGGCCTTAGAGAGTATTGGGGAAAAGCCAAAGTTTCTCTAGAGGAAAAGAATGATGGAAGTGTGGGGCATCGGTTAAATCGGTTGATTTCGTCAACCAAGTGAAGGCCAGTGTTTTGGACTACGTGGCTTGCGTATTTTCATTTATTGGGGAAAAGTCAAAGTTTCTCCTCCGACCATGGAGAGAAAAAATGATGGAAGTGTAGGGCATTGGTCAGATCGGTTGGTTTTCGTTAACCAAGTGAAGCCTAGTGTTTTGGACTACGTGCCTTGCGTATTTTCATTTATTGGGGAAAAGCCAAAGTTTCTCCTCCGACCGTGGAGGGAAAGAATGATGGAAGCGTAGGGCATTGGTCAAATCGGTTACTTTTCGTCATCCAAGCGAAGGCCAGCGTTTTGGGCCCACACGGCTTGCGTACCCTTAGGGAGTATTTTCATTTATTGGGGAAAAGCCAAAGTTTCTCCTCCGACCGTGAAGGGAAACTTTCTCGTTGACGGGCCTGCCTGGCACCCCTTTAAAAATAGCAAGTCAGCACCACGAAGGGCATTCTGTTGGGTGCATTAGCCGGTATTAGTTGAGTACGAACTCAGACAGCCTCGCGTTGATAAATACTTGTTAACGAAATTTAAGTTGCATTCATTCACGCAGAAGAAAGATTTCTTTTCATCGAAGAAACCTTCAGAAGTCGAGAAGAAAAACATTTTCGTCGAGATCGTGTCGTAAGTTTTCGGCGGTTCGTGTGGCGAAAAGGTAGAGGATCCTGGTGGAAGGACGGGTTACTCGTAAAGAAGGAAAGTCACGACGTGTCCTTGCGCACGCACGATCATTAAGGCCATTAAGCCTTATCTCGGCGAGGGAGACGCCACTTAAATGCATGCTTTAACGCCGCGTGGCGCGAAACGAGCGGAAACGCGCGATTGCGCGCCGCGAACCGAACCCAACCGACGAGAACTGTAATAACGTTACCGACGAAACGGGACCAACGAGAAAAATCCGCAAGATACTAAATTCTTATTAACGTTCCTGTTAATCGCGGGCAAAGTAAACGAGTTCAAATATGTAGTCTATTTTGAAAATCAACCTATCGTTTAATTTATGGCGCGTGGCTCTCCATTGACCCGGTATAAATCACAGAAGGAGAATTAAATTTTTCTATTTTAGTCAATAAAATTCATTTTGATAACTGACGATACACGTGTGCGCCTGATTTCCATTTAACGGACCCCCTCATTTCCAATCTTATCCCTCGCGTTCATTAAACATTTTTCATTCAGTTTAACGAGCACCACCTTATCCCGCGAGCTTTGAATTATTTCCTTTTAACACTTCATATGGCATTCGATGACACCGAATCTAGGAACCGCTAGTTAAAACGATCGTCAGAATGGATCGACATGAAGGACGAGCCACGAGAAGGGAATCGGTGTTCGGCTCGTTAATAGATGCTCATTAATGGATTTCGAGTCCCGTTGCTAGCTACAGATTAGTGTACGCCACAAAACGCGATGTAGCAAGTTAAATCGAGCGAACGGTCACTTTGGATAAGCAAGAAGTGCTTTACGATCGTGGCGTTCAGCTTTTCTTCGCTGCCCTATCTACTTTGTGATTACTCGGTCTTTGAAAAGTGGCGTTGATTGGCCGAGGGAATGTTCACGGCTAATGAAATTTAATTGCCAACGATTAAAACGGTTCGCCTTATCTTCACTTTGGCTAGTATAAGCTTGTTCAAAAAGTTTCCAACATTCACAGCGGGAATTTCTTTAATTGCTTTTGAACAAACGATGGCGTAAGACAGTAATTTTCATTTGAATAAGGAAAACCTTCTGCGGGCTACGTTGGAAATTAACTTTCTTTTATGATTTTTAACAGACGGGGATAGAATGCAATTGGTAACCACGATGGAGGTTAATAAAAGGTTGTTCCCCGATTGAATCGCGAGAACGGTCTACGCCACGGGGTAAACGCCCCATAAAACGAATCACGTAGCCGCTATTGGACAAGGACTGTTTATTATGTCCCAGCCCGAGGCACCGACAATAAAATAATTAACGAGGATCACGCTGTGAGGTTTCGCGCATCGATCACGAAATCCTCGCTCGAAGGTGACCCATGTTTTTCGTCGTTCACGCCATGCGCTTTGCTGCGACTAATTAGCATGATAATTAAGCGGTGCCGACGTCTTTAAGAGTCGACAGAGTTTCTCCCTTGCTCCTTTCGCCGGGAGGTCAACTTCCCGGTTGCTCTTGCAATTACACGATCCTCTTTGTGTTCGAATAAAAATAATTACATCATTTGTATGAAAAGAAAAGAAAAATTATGGCTTTTATCTCTGAATTCCTGAAATCGTTGATATTCCATGAAACGGAAATGATAGATTTCGGTGAGAATCGAAACTCTATCAACCTCTTCCACCGTGCGATTAATTTATTTTCCCTTCCCATTCTAAAGTACACGGTTACTCCCGCGGACAGGCTCAATTGTGTTTCTTTGTCCATAAACGTCCGACCGGGCAGCTTCCACCTTTATAACGCACCGTGGCAGAAAGCAGGGAGAAACAACGTCATAATTTCCGGTTGCCGGCTGCCCACACGATGAAGCCATTAATTGGTACATTAATTCCGAATCGCGAAACGCCGGTCTACACCGCACTCCCTTCCACCAGTACCGATGGAATTAAACGTCAGCCATATTCGCCAGCTTCTATCCCCGCGATTCAAGGGACAATGTCTCTCTTAACGAAGATCATTAATTAAAGACATCCGCCGGTTAACGTTCTTCGCTTTCAACAATCCTGCTGTCGCCGATTAGTTGAACAATTTGTCTGCATCCAACGTTCTTTTCTTCTATTCTCAATTTCTACAAATTCTTATTTTTCCGGATAAGCTTGCGTAAAGCGTGTTGTATTCCACTCGCGATATTTATTTACAAGCAAAGTTTTTAATACAATATTCGTCGTGACGAAAGTAGACTCTAGTTCTATAATAGTTCGGAAAAATCGGCGCTCGGTGGGAAATAGGAAGTTGGGAGTTATCGTGAGTCCAGTGGTAAGGGATGAGGTCGTAAGGTCAAGGTTTGGAGATGAATCATTAGGAATAGAAGGAAGAACTTAGGGTATTTGTTACCTATAGTGAATAATTCGGTATACAACAAGCGTTAGTAAATTTGAACTTCACAGAATGATTCGAATATTTCACGGGGTTTCATTCGATCGCGTGGTCAAAGTTCACGCGTGATTCGAAAGGATCGACGAAAAATTCGCACGATCCCGGAGCGGCAGCTAACGGGTGACCGAAAAGGTCTCGTTACGGGAAGCCGTGAGCGGGGAACGGGCCTCGATGTATGGGGAGGCTCTCACCAATTTGTGCGTCGAAACTCTTTTTCGCGGCGAGAAAGAAAAAGAAGTTAATTCGAGGCTTTAAAAGTTCGGGGACGTTGCCGTTCCCACGCCTGTTGCACGGACCACGACCTCGGCACGCGAACCTACCAGCCTCGAAAATCATAATCGCTTCCTCATATCGCCGCCTTCCATCGGCGAAAAGTCGCAGAAAACGGCCATTGTAATTTCTCGATCGAACCCACGATATTCAGGCACATTCCTGTGGAAAACAAAGATCGACCTCCTCTTTCAACCCCATCGCGATCCATCTCTGACATTCGTAATGCGGTATAAGTACCAAGAACGTTTAAATAATTTGCACGATGTAACCTTGGATGGGTGAATCATCCAGGCACCTTTCGTTTAAGCATTTCGTTATTATCACGTTGATTGCCACGGTGATTAGTGGTATATGACTTTGATACGAGCGAACGACCGAGGGAAAATTTCAAATGGCGATAATATTACGTTAATTATGGAATTAAATTGAAAATTGAAACGATGGTATCCTGAATAATTGTAATTATAGTGCTCTGTACTATACGTCCCTTCACTCTTATTGAAACTGAGATGGATCAAAAGTGATCCGGTTAAGGGAGAATCGGGAAAAAGAGAAAATATTGTAATTCGATGTAAAGCAAATTATTTATTCGAGAACTCGTCTGGTTCGTCTCGTTTTTCCAACTAACTATGTACACACCTAGAATGTTTCCATTCCAAAGAAAACTCTCCTACCATACTCACAAGGGAAGTTCGGTAATTCGAAAATTCCGATTTTTTTTAACTTTGCAGGTTTGTAGGGGACCTCAAGAGAAGTATAGCGCAATTTTTGTTTTTGGCCCAATTTCAGTTGTTCAGGGTGAAAACACCCTCTGAAGGTAGATAGGTGTTTCCATATTTCCCTGTATATCTTTAAAACTATTGTGCTCGCACACTAGTTCGTATCGGTTAAAATTATTTAAATACCACATTGTTCGGCATTTATAATTAGGTTCTACGTGTTTTTCGACGCGACAGAGAATTCAACATTTTTCAAAATAACAGTGGCGGGGGGAATTTTTTTATTGAAACAAAGAATTTTTATCAATTTAATTGCCTCGTTTTATAGAGCATTAAAAACCATTCAATGTTTATTTTAACCATTTTTTTATATCTACGATAGTTTTAAAGATATACAGAGAAATATGGAAACACCTATCTATCTTTGGTGACAACACCAAATACAGGTAAGTTACCCTTACTTGTCCACGTTCCGCAGTCATTCGGAATAAGGTGAGGAAACTCCTATTTTATCGCCCTTAACCAGATACCGGTTGGATTGCAGTTTTCCGGGTAATTGATCTCGACTATTTTATCGGATAAATCAAGGTCGGAGAAGACGATAGGAAGTGTCCCGATGTCGATATCACGTAGCGTTACAAAGTTATGGCCATTTTAAAATTTCAAAAATTTTCCGATAATTTCGAATCTAAAAAATACCCTAACCTAACTTAACCCAACCCAACTTATCAGCTAGAAAAGCTAGTCTTTAACTTAGCTTAGCTTAGCTTAAAATGGCTATAACTTTGTAACGCCACGTGATATCGACCTCGGGACGCTTCCTATCGTCTTCTCCGACCTTGATTTATCCGATAAAATAGTCGAGATCAATTACCCGGGAAACTGCAATCTAACCCAGATACCTCCCGAACATACATACAATTCAACAACTCTCGCTATTTTCATTCTCCATAGTAAAGGAGGTTTAGGTAACGTCAGCTGTATTATGTTCCTAGCACTCTGACAGCCAAAGAATTAATCAGAATGTACGTCAGTTTCAACACATAATCTCGTTTATTCTAGTTGACGTGTAAATTAGCCAGATCGATGACGTTTACGAAAAGAACAAAGAGCGAAGATGAAAGAATGGTCGGGTCGCGTGCAGAAACAACGTCCCTATCCTTTCACTTCTTTACATTCCCTCCTGATCTTTCGCGGAACGTCTAGTTATGAAATAAAACACCGTTGTATTACGCGTAGATATACCCGTATACATCGGTTTGCAAGGTGGCGCAATAACTTGAGGAGGACTTTTACACATCGAAAGAGAGAGAAAGAGAGAGTCTTGATTTACAGCAGCTTCACGACCTGCCTTAATAGAAGAACTGCCAACCTACAAGCCGCCTAAGACCACCTTCTTCTTAACAGCCCGTGAATCTCTTCTTCTTCTTGCGTCGTCCACGGGATTCTTCAGGGACGATTGCTTCCCTCGAACGTGTCCGATCCGCTCGAGAACATCTATCAAACGGTCGGGACTTAGCCAGCCATCGTGTTCTCTGTCGGCTAACATTCGAACATTCAAATGTTTTACGAGAATCACGCGTGGCTTCGTTAAGATTCCATTGATCCTTCAGTTTCCTCCAGCTAGGCGGTTCGCTAATGGATAAAAGTGCAACTGACTTCATCAAGGAGTAACAGTATCGGCCGGGTCATTAGGCTGCCTGATGAAACTGACACGGCTTTAGCCTCCTCAGCGTTACCTCAAGATACACCGTGTTATTTAATAGTCTGCCAACTGCTTTGGGTAAACTTTGAAGAGAAATTATTTTCTCCATCCCAAATAGCTGATAATAGCTGTCTGATCCTGGGTTGCCAACTCGAGATCTTGGGTTTAAGCCAAAAAGTGTTTGAAATAAGCCAGAAGAAAGCTAAATCAATTTTTCAAAGTGTAGTGCGTGCGCGAGCTGGGTGGTCACGTGAGAAGGACAGGTGCATGGTGCGAATGACGAGTGCTTAGAGCTGAGCGAATGCGAGTGACTGATTAGGCTAAGGTTTGAATGTCGCGCCGAAAAGTCCGTTGGTGGTGTCGAGGGGTGCGGTATGTGTGAGAGAGGGTGGTCCTAGAATCTAGGGCCTAGATGGTAGGTTTTTCGGCCTGCGGGCAGAAAGTTTTGGCGAGGCATAGAGAGAGTTTGACGAACCGAGAGTGAGTGAGGTCAAGGCCGAGAGAGAATTGCGAGTTGCGTTGCGAGCGGCGATATTATGTTTGTGCGTTCAATAATTTAACTTAGATTTCAATAAAATCTTACAATAAATCTTAAGTTCCCTACAAAAGGCAACCGAATTTAAAAAATGCCAAATTTCCGGAATTTGTCCTAAAAAAAGGCAAGTTGGCAACCCAGGTTTGATCCAGCGAACGGCGTAACGCGAATACTACGCAACGTTCTCCGTCTAATTGTAAACGCCGAGTCTAATGAATCCTGACGGATCAAGTGAACCGTGCGCATAGCTACGTACCGCGATACCGTTTCCAGTACGATACAGAAGCAACGCGTTCTTAAACATTCCGTCAGGATGTTTGGTCGTTTGTATTAATGATCGAGGCAACGACCCGCGGCTTCTAACCGATCCTGGATCCATTAACAAAGTCGTTTCGCTCGGTGTACACCGTCCGGCTATTAATGTTCATGGCTTCTAGCTATCGGACTTTCGTGGAATGCCACTTTCCTCCTCTTCCTTTAGTCGCGACCTCTTCAGCGTCTCTGACGCATCTATCGATGTAATAACTCCATTACAGGCGTTCCAGTCCGTCCTTTTAATGTCTCATTTCCAGCGTCGCGGTGCGATCATGTGGGCTACCGTTTCTGGTCCCAGCCACGTTTCCCGCCCACCAAAGTGTCGTCACTTATCGCCTCTTCGTGTAACCAGTTCAAGGAACCTCCGGTATTACCATCGCTCCTTGCCAGGACCCTTTTTAAACGTACAGATAGGAGATACTGGTGTCGAGAGCAGGCATTTGCTGGACTATCTGTACAGGAGTGATAAGAACGTGCATCAGGCTCGAATTGAGTGGTCTGATGAAGAGTCGAATCATTTCTTCAAGTTTTAACACCTTGTTCCAAGAGCTGCTAAGTATGTGGACATCGATGATTCCGTCCGGAGAGTCGGCGACGGACGGTACCTGATTACGCTTCCTATTTTATACAAATTTCCACAGAAGAAAATATGTCACCCTGAACATAATTATACTATACACCCGTCGTAATGGTGAAGCAGAGATGATTGAGATTCGAGGGAACATCGAGGCTTTTTCTACGAGGATACCTCATGCAGATTCCTTTTCATTCCGTATTAATAACCAAGGTCTGGCTAGGCCAGACCGCAAAGCCAAGGTCGCCGAGGTTAAGGCGTGTTCAACAAGCTCTGTTCATGGCTACTACCTAAAGGGCTTAGGCTCTCCTGCGTACCCGGAAGTGCAGCTTGTGTCTTGTAACTCAAGATCGTCTGCGCGCTACCAAGATATTCTATCTCCGGAATTTCTGATACCTCGACGTTCCGAGTCGAAAGCACTTTGGAAAGGTACTCGTAAATCCTCGTCGCGCGAGGTGGATACTTTTCAGAAAAGAAATCGATCCACGATGAAGGGATGTAGGTTTCTTTCCAAAGGTCGCAACGGATCGTTTCGAGGGAGGGTTTCATCATCTTGCGATCACTTCCGTATACGGATAGTAACGGGCACGTTTCTATTTATTATAAGTCGTGGAAAGTGGACAATCGGGAGCCGGAGTCGACTGTAAATCACGACGGATCGTCCGCTGGCGCGCCTTAACGCTAAGAACTGGTATATGGAACCTATAAGAGGGATGCGAAGGCGGCAGTGATATATCGTACGAGTCCCCCCATTGTCTCTGACTAAGTTCACAGCGATGGGCCACCGAGCAACGAGACTGTTCCTCGTATTAATTACAATGCCCGAGCGAAAGCACCGGTTCGCAGCGAGTTGAGTCGAGTCGGGTTTGGGCCAGAGGGTTGGCTCGATTTTTCTTCCAACCCAGCGGGCATCAACCAACTCGGCCAACTACCTCGGTGTTTACAGACTCCTTCTTCAATTTCAATCTTACTTTTTTCTTCTCTTCATTTTCGTTTCACTCTTAAGCGCGCATCGTCGTCATGTTAAAATATACGCGCGATTTTAAACGCTCTGACAGCTGATATTTTACAGGATCTATGATTCTTGCTTGTTTCGTTTTAAAAAAAAATTCCAATTTTTCACTCACCATTCGGAGCCTGTCTGCAGAGTCTAGCGAACATCCTTCAGTTCGTCGATACGCATCTAGCTGCAAAATGAAAATTCAGATTAGAATAAACTAGCAGGATAAGATTTTATTGAGCTATGCACCATTTGATAGTTTAATAAAAAAAAGTATACACCAAGTTTCAACCCTGTATCTCAATTGGGAGGGTAGTTAGAGGGTAAAATCGAAAAAACGGTGTTTGCCATATTTCCCTATTTATTGGTATTCAAAAAATCTAAAAAAATTGTAGAATGTTCTAGACATGTTTCTTTATGACTGTGAATTTTTTCAGACTTTTCGGTTGCAAATCCTAGTTTTTTACTTTTACTTTTTTTATACCGTCAGTAATTAGATATTAGCATGGCAAATACTTCCAATTTTTCATTCTAGTGCGTCAAACTGAGAAAAATCAGAAACCGACCGATAAGATGAGAAATATTTTCAATTTTTACAATTCCTTCACACACTCTGTGTATCATGTAATTTCTAATATTTCTGCACTGGATGAAGCAAGGTCAGAACGGAGAGAGTGAAGTTATTGTGAACAATTGAAAACTACGCTCCTTATCAGTTTTTCACCCGCATACCTTGTAACGCACGACTTGCTGATAATTACAGAATGGATATCAAAATTCATAACCGGCAAGGAGCTATCGAACCCCGACGAAGCATAACTCATAACGCCCGAGGCGTAACGGTGTCGAGTGTCAGATGGGATATTTCCTTAACGCTAATGGCTACCAGTCGTCTGCTAATAATTACTAGCTCTCCTTGACTAATAGGTAACGACAGGTGATCTTCCGTCACGTTTTATACCTCAACTATACCGATTTCACCCTCTTCTCCGGCATGTCAGATATCGATCACCGGATGCTACATTGTTAAAGAAATCATGCAGAAACATTGCTCTCAATATCACAAGGTCTAACATTTATAATATTTTAGTTAGAAATAAAATTCGACGTAAAATATTAAAAATGAATAGGTATCTCAATAATTTATACGTTGATTCTTTTTAACAAGCAACACTTGCCAGTGTAAATATCGTAAATTTACAATAACTAATGTGTTTTGTAAAAACACCAAAGGGTTATTTACTTCAAACTCGGAAATACCGAAGCTGAACACTGCAGCTGAACGCTTGAAATTCATTTGATAAATAAATAAAGAACAGGTGCTGTTGTCTCGTAAATTGAACGCCGCGACACGCTCGCTGAGAGCTTCGTCCAACAATTTGTCTAGCCTTTCCGAGTCGAACGTTCAATAAATTTTCATCAGCCTCGTCATCTGAAATTCTGATAGCACGTGGCCGTTGGATATCCGTCAGCTTCGATCGGCGTCGAGAACTCCCGATGCGTTTTCTTTCGATCAAAAAACACGCTATAAGAATGCTTTCCTTCGCGGGTGTCCGATACGCGTTACTTTAACTAGATAACTATCAGCCTATTCGAACTGGGAACAATGCCTGACACGATACGCGTCGGAGCTGACGGCTCCGTTTCCTTTCGATCGAATCGAAAAATGTTTCGTTACGGAACCGTGATCACCGCGGTTTTCCCTTCTAGGATCTTTCGTAAGGGATATTTTGCGAATTCGATGTTGCCGGTAATAAGAGAAAATGAAAGCCGTCGTATACACGGTGGAATTATCATTTACAATGATCATTAGCATGCGACAAGCGACGGTAAGATGAGAAAGTCGTCGGGCCGTTTACGTAATTGCACGAAGAGGGAACACGATCGTACACGCTCTGTACGTACCATTTGTACCCGTGTTGTTGCCGATAAATGCGCAAAAATGATTTACATCGTTCCCGGTGCTTCTAGATAATGCTCTTTCTATACGTCGAATGAAAAGAGAAAGAGCTGAAACTTCACCAGTTGTACCGAGTCGTTAAGTTTCTTCGCCTTCCCGCTGACGGATAACTTTCCTAATTCGCAATTTAAGATACGATCAGAAAAGCACTTTAATCTATCTGTACGGTGTCTTGATTAACCGATCATCAGTCTTCGACAGAGACGTTTCAACTTTTAAATGGATGATAATTAACGAAGAAGAAATCGAAGAATAAATTTACAGTTCAGTTCGGAATATCGTTTGAAATCAAAATCAATTTCCATTAGTGTCACCACATATTGTGAGAGGATTTCACGCCCCTACTGTTTGAAAAAAAGAAAAAAGAATAAGAAAAGAGAGAAGAACTAAAGCCGATATAAATGGCATTGGTGGTAGCCAACAGAGGGGGGGCTGAGAGTACAGGGCCAGCCGTGTTTTCTTCGGCATAATTACCTCGGGGTACCAGCCATTAATTAGTATCGCTAATTATGTGGAACAGCGGCAGCAAATACGCCGCTCGGTTTATCCTATTTGTCGCGCATAAATACAGATTAACGCCACGATATGGCAGCTTATGCAAATGCCAGTTCAAAGTTTATAGCATTTAATTAAGCATATAATCGGGATTGAAGTTAATAAACCAAAAGCGAGCTGGTGTGGCCGCGTTTTTAATCGTACTTGCCGAAGACGGCCACCGAAACCGATCACTTCCTGCCGCTCTTAGCATCCCTCGAGCTTTTGTACGCGTTCCAGTAATAACGTATACGTATTGCCAGCACGACACACTCGAGCTGTAATAAATTATTCAGCACGCTCGAGCAATAAGCTGGCGTAGCTATCGTTCCACCATTCATCGAACCTGGCGCCACTAAACTTGTAATAAAATCAAAATTCTCTCGAGCCCTCGCAAGACCCCTTTAAATTCGATCATCGATCCCCCCTGCCGGGGACCATCGGGCTAAACAAATGCACGATCAAGGGACGATGATCCAGCACCTCGGTGGAGGATTGAAAAGGATGAGCAAAAAACAGGGACATCGAACGAGGGACAGACCGTAATGCGACGCGTTGATGAACGAGTCTCGGACGCTCGAAAAGCCGGAAGTGGTCGGCTAAAAAAGTGGCATTTAGAGGCGAGCTGGGGCACCCTGCCAGGATCTGATCGTGCAGCTCGGACGGCAGGGCTGAAAAGCAGGTTAGGTCAACGTACACCAGCCGGCTGTTTGACATAACCAGTTCGGAGCTGCGGGCAAGGACGCTCGTTGGCTCGCGCTTCTCTCCTCGCTCTGTCCCTCCTGGGACACAATCGGCCGTTCCTGACCACCGCAATGGATCACGATCGATCGGTGCCAGTCAAAAATCGACGCTCCACGCGCCGCGCGGTTCGTCGGATGCCGGCTGACCGGAAATTCGAAACGAACAGGAAGGGGTTTTCACATGATTTTCTTTTATCGGACGATGGTTTTAGGGTAATCGAGGATCGCGAGACGCGTCTGACAGATCGTCGATTTTTCAGAAGTAAAAAAAAAGACGTCGATCCGATCACCGTCAATTATTCCGTAGAAAATTCAAATGAAAGTTAATAAGATGAGTGAAAACCTTTTACAGGACTGATGGTTTTTGCCCTCGCGTCAGATCTACCTGAGCGATCACCCTGCTGGGCCGGTGGTTGCTAGAGCGAAGGAAAACGCATCTCGTTTTTCCATTCGCATATACGCGGAGAGGATTTACCGACGAAGATGCGACGGCTCGATCGTTAAACCGTGATGGAGGTAAAGTTCCACGAAAAACTGGATCCGTAACGTAACAGGGTCCCTGTGGTTGATTGTTGTTCGTGAGCCGGAGTCCGTGGCGCGGACCTCGAACGACCGTATACGATACGTGCAAAGCTCCTCCGAGACGGCTAAGCTTTTTTCTCTCGCAGAATCGTTCGACGAACTTTCCATAATATCGTCAGAAAAATAACGATTGTCGTTGTTTTATACGAAACGAGGGGAACATCTTGATTGCTTAGTCGCTTCGAAGGTGAACGCACGGGTAATGGGGTAGAGATCGTTAGGGATCCTTTCGTACATCGGCGAAGGATTTGAGAACCTTTTTTTTTAGATTCTCGAGAAGTTTCAAGAATTTCGATCCCGTCGTTGTAACAAATAATGAACTTACAGAACAGCGAATTACACGCAAGTGTAATTCGATATTTTACACCTGCTAATTGGTATTATTTCGACAGAGTGGGACAAGCAAAATATTGTAGCGAAAATCCTCTAATCCGATTAGGAATAGATCAAAATAAACAAATACTTTCAAATAAATTTAATTTCATTATCTCAATATTTAATTAATTAATTAATTAATGATTAGTCGTTCAATGATTGAAATAATAATAACAATTAAATGCAAAATACTGTCAAAAAGGCAAAGGTACCACTACAATCCGATTAGGAATAGATCAAAATTCAATATAATTATCTCAATATTTAATTAATTAATTAATTAATGATTAGTCGTTCAATGATTGAAATAATAATAACAATTAAATGCAAAATACTGTCAAAAAGGCAAAGGTACCACTACAATCCGATTAGGAATAGATCAAAATTCCATATAATTATCTCAATGTTTAATTAATGATTGATTAGTCGTTCAATGATTAAAATAATAACAATAATTAAATGCAAAATACTGACAAAAAGGCAGATATATTGTTTGTGCCCCACTCTGCCGAAATAATATCCGCTAATTACCGTACGACTCGATGTTCATGCGCAATTAGCGTCCAAGAATGAGATTAACGAGGATAATTAAATTACACGATCTAACGATCGATAATTTCAAGCGTGATGCAGCTACACGAAATGCCAGGCTCGTAAACCTGTTATATGTATTTAAACAGCTTCCGCAATGTATCGAGGAATACTAACGTCGATCACATTGCCGAATAAACATTATTATCAATGATCTGCCTAACTAATGCGCCCTCTCGTTAGACCCTCTGTTGATGTTGATAAAATATTGTTCCGTAACAAGCTTCTGTAAACGCTGTCGTAAGTAAAAATCGTGAAGTTTAATGGATACACTTACGAAGCATGATGCGGCGTATCGCAAACGGATAATGTAATAGTGTCATGTAACGGATCTGGAGTGCAATAAAACGGATCCAGAAATGTATACGACGGAGAAAATCGTACAAAAAGAAGTATCATGACTACTGATAAATTATTGCGATTTACAGTTAATACTTCTGCAATGGAATGTAAAGCAAAGGAATTTTCAGTTTCCCAGAAGAGATCGAACGTTCAATTGTATGCGAGTGAATGAAAAAATGCAGTTTCATTAAATCCTAATTAATTACCGGCTGCACCGTCAATTTTAACGAGTATACAATTACTAACTTGAGAAGTTAATCATAGTAGGTTAATAGCTGCGTGTTTAGAAACCTTCTCCCCTGTGGAGAGAAACGTTGCAAGTGAGATACGTGTAATTGAATTTAAATCCCATTTACAAATTCTAATGAAAACTTCAAGGCAAGTCGTAAGAAATAAAAACCGATGATAAGGAGAGAAAGAAAGCAGGAATTTATTGAAAGACGTTAGAACTGTTCTCTTAACGGTATCTCCTATGAAAGATAAGTAACCAAAGGGTGGTTGAATCATTCCATGGTATTCGAGATCGAAATCTAAATATCGAGAAGAATGTTCAAGTGAAAATTAACCGAGCTGAAAGAAACAACTCATTTCCAAGCATCCAGTAGCCAGCGAATCGTGGAGGTACAGATCCTTCTTGCGACTAAATTCCTATTAATTGAGTAATATTCGTGATACGGACGCGATGCCTTTCAATTAAATCCGAATAATCGATGAAAAATCGTGAATCGTGGCTGGGATCGCGTGTAACTTCCGCATTGATAATGATAATTAATAGGTTGACGCTGTAATTTATTGGTGAACGTCATCTTCGTTCATTATGCCACGATACTTACGGCTTCTCCCTTCGAACGTATAACTCAATGGCAGAATTTATTGCGTCATTAAGGTAATGCATGCGATACACAGTATTGCAGATAACATAATCATTTCATGGCTAGGCCAGGTTCTATCGAATAACGATCAGCGATGCGCGCGATGCGATAGTCAATATCTAATTCTATTCGCTGGGAGATTGGACGATGATGATTTAAAATATTGGGTTGATTCATAATCAATGCGGCCCCGAATTTCCATTGTTCGTTTCCGGAATATTTTGTAGAATATTCCAGAACGCAAAATGAGACAAAACGCGATGTAAATCGATTATAAAAAAAAAGATAGACGTAACAACAATATTCGTAAAAAAAGCGGGAAAATAAAGCCGCATTAATTATGAATCAACCCAATATTAAACTCATCGGATACTATACATCAACGAATCTTGAAATTTCAAAATGAATAGAAAAATTTCTGAATTTATCAATCATTAAACTTATCAGCAATTTTTTCATATTTTTCATTCCTCAGGGATTCTAGGACTTCCAATGGAATGTTGGATTTGTTACATCGAGCTTCTCGAGGAGGTTTCCTGGACCGTGTCCAAAGGAAATCGTTCTACCAGAAAACGATACCTGGTACACGCAGGATCGGACCGGTGAACACGTTACACGACAGCGTAGAAGTCGCAACAACTGACCACCCTCTGTGTTCGACCGGTAAACAGATACGGCCATGTTTGGACACCGGATATCGGGGTTCGTTAGTCGCATCTTATGCACCGGAAATCATTCTTTGCTACTAAGGTAAACGTGAACTTTTCACCGTCTAGTACCGTTAACGATCGTCAAACGATTATTTCTACCGAAAGACTAATTATCTCTTAAATCATCCCTTAAAACATGATCTCAAATATCTACCTGAGAATCGAGGAAAAAAAAGCTTCCTTATTTTATCATTATTTTTAATTTACGAAGAAACAAATTTATGTACATAAAAATGGAGTTGAATCGTTACAGATTAAGTTAAAGATCGATTAAAGACTGTATTTCTTACACAAGCGAGTTCATTACGAAATTTTTATGTGTATAAAGGATCTGTACAGCTGCCTCTAAAAGAAACACGCGTAATTGGAAACGATAGCGAGGAAAAGTTAAAGGAATCGCGGTTAAACACCGGTGTCGCCGGTGTTTAATTAAAACAGCCTTGTAGGATAGCGAGGCATTATTTAAACGTGACGCACGGATGAGCAGAAACGGGACGAGTTTCCAAAGACGTTGAAAGCAGCGCGAAACCGAGAGAAATGTTAATTAAGCACGATAACCTGATCCCTATCTTCGTTTCGATATTAGATGTGCTAATTAAGGAGACGACCGCGATGTGCTACCCTTTCCTGAGCAACTATATCCTTGCACAAAGCAAACCTCGGAATGGAATAAAAATCATAGAAATAAAATAAGAAAATCTGAGGATAAGCGTATCATCCGAATTAATGGAGAGGTGGAAAGAAAGGGAATAGAAAAGGAAGGGAAGAAATAAAGGAAAAAGTGTCAGGTTGTCAGGACGAAATCCAGGTTCCCGTGGACGTCGTAAATCTCACGGTTGACGCGTTTCGGGAGGAAAACGACGCTGGCCAATTTACGATCGTCGAAAAGGAACGTAGGAAGAGCGGAGGTGTTCGAGAAGGCAAGCAAAGAGGAAACGACTTCACCCTTTTTTTTTTCTACCGATTCGATTTCTTCCATTTTATGCTCGCTAGACCTCTGGTCATCCTGTGAGAATAGCTTAGGAGAACAGTCGACTTGTGACGTACTTAGAGAAACTGTCAACCGTCTTCGGATGAGAACGGTCGATAGTCGAGGTTCGTTCGCGTGCTTGTTAACTGCTGGTCAACCGGTGACCATTTTCAATAGGTTCTGCCACGTCAGTGGACGCGTCGCGGTAGGTGCGAAGACGCGTCCTCGAAAAAGATCCTCGCGAACGATCGGCCCACGGCTTCCCGCGCGAAATTGCGGGACGAAATCGTCCAGTCCCTTTGATCGCTAACCGCCTTCCATGCCAACAGATTTATGATAAATTTTCGTGGTTGTTAAATGAAGACATTGAAAAATATGAGTGACTCGGAACAATTAATTTCCTATGGAAGGTTGTCATTTGCCAGAAAATACACGGGTATAATAATAGCTTTCCCGGGGCTTTGTGTTTTCAACGGCTATATATCGCGTGCGACCGAACTCGAGGGCTGGCGATAAAAGTGACGATCGCCAGAACCTCGATCCGCTCGGTGGAATAGCTAAGTGCCGGGGGTAATGAAGCTAGTCCTTGAAGGCAGAGGGCTATTTTCCCTCTTCCGATTTTCCTGTGGACGACCGTTTAATTTTGACGGAAAAATGGGAAAAGGTGCCAGTCGCCACGAGCACTACGCACGCATCGCGCCATCAGCGCTTTAGTAATAAATGTGTAGGAACAGAAAAGGCGTTTCGTCTTGGGATCGTCTGCCCCAGACGCCTATAATCGCATCTCGGTGGACCGCCAGCGAGAACAAACCCAAATCCCGCTGCCACCTGGCGGTCGCCGGCCCAAGCTAAGGGCGTCCGGGGAGACTTACCGCCTTTCCGTTCCACTAAACGCCTACAAATGTTATGTCTAAATCCTCACGCACCCACGTATCATCCTAAAGATCTCCAGGTTTATCCTGCCGTCTTACGCAGGATCGGCCGAGTCACGATTCGCGTTGATGTTCCACGATGTTCGAGCATTACCATTACCATCCCCTCCCCCGCGAACAACTCGACAAGAAATTGTTTTCAAACGTTCGAATCTATTCGAGCCGTGAGTGGTATTCGAATTCATTCATTTCCGACGACAGAGAGTAGGCGCGTCGATCGACGCCGCGATTATTCGAGGCGAAACGATCGAGCGTACCAAGCTGGTCGCTTAATTGTGACGTCGCAATGATCGCGAGTCGATAGGGTGGGAAAGAAACAAACAAGCCTGTCGATGTCTCTCTATAAATCACCATTAGTCGCTTAAGAGCACGCAGCACCTAGTCATTCGCGTCGAGGCCACCTTCTCTTCCGCGTCCTATAGTTACCAACGACAGCCGGTTAACTCTTCATGGTACCACGATGATCCGTAATCCCCGTACGAGACGTACGAATGCATATTTCTAATGAAACAGGAATGAAGCATCGGACAAGCGAGATATCAGCGTGGAGGACATCGAATAAATTGTCCGCTCGCTACCAACGATCGTGTCCTTTCTGATTAATAACCTCCCGATGTCTTGGGCATTCTTTTTTTTCCATTCTCATGAAATCATCGTGACAGATTACCCTTGGCTTCGTTCTCTGCCAGGGGTGTTCGAGGTTCGATTTTCTTCAGGGTCACGGCTGACAACCTAGTCCTCGGATATCGTTCCTTCCTACGTTCATTTACACCGCACTTACGTGGCCAGATTTACGAGCATGCGAACGTATTCACGCGACGTGAATGTACACAGGTAGGACAGGCTTGGAACACGCGTTACTTGGTTTAACGATGAAACACAGAGGGGACCCCATGGTCGCGTAAATTGCGACCGGCTGAGTACCCTGCGTCATATAGATAGCCGTTGGTAATCGTCTTCTAAACAGTCGCGTTTCTTCAGCATCGTAATTTAATCCCCAGGTTAAGAATGCCAGGGTTAGAGATTGCAATCAACGGGAACAAAAGGAAGATCGCAAGTTTGATTCTTCGATTATTTTTCTTTCCTGGCGAGTTGGAAGACGTTTCAATTGCACTCGGGAACAATTACGGGCGGACTGATTAACGCCCTTGACGAAGGCCGAATGGTATAGCTCGCGTGCACGTCCATTGAATCTCGGCAATAGCGATATTGCGGCGGGTCAGTACACCTTGTAAACACGGAACGGGCTCGCCAAGGCCCCCTCTAAGCTAGCAAGAAGTGAGTGGCAGGATGAATGCGGCTGATTACATTCAAGAGGCTTTTTCAGCCGGTCGTGCAGCACGCCGGTATAATAACGCGACGTGCCTCGACCATGGTCCCCACAGGACGTTGCGTATCCTCGGCTATTGTACACCGGCCTTTATTCCATCGGCTTTCCATACGGCCAGCGACGCGTGGACGGCTCCTAAGTACCGCTGTTATACGATCGGTCCTTTGCCTCGTGATTACGGTGCACCGGCAAAAAGCACTTGCTTCGAGCACGCGTTCCCATCCTATCCGATTATAAATCATCCACGATCTAATTGCATCCGCTATCTTCAAATATAAACGCTCCCCTCTTCATTGTTCCTGCATTTCTTGGTCGTTCGCGAACCGTGTTCGCGTTAACGATCGCCTCTTCACCTGTATTCTTCCTTTCCGATTGTTTAATTCTCCGATATTGATGCCGGGTACACTGGTATCGTTCAACAATACACCACTCTTCTATGATACTCCTTTCAGGTGAAAGGGTTAACTAGATGTCTGCCGAGTATTCAACCGCCTGGTAGATTGATAACCCTAACGGTTGTCTTTTGTACCACACTTCGGATCGGAGCGAGTGTTAATCGAAATCGTTGCTCCGGACTTCCTTCGTGTACTCCGTGTATTCATTGTAACAAAATAAGCGTGCAGTATTTGTTCGTTTTGATACAGGGTGTTACAATATACCTTGAAAATCTCTACACCGTTGGATAGATCACGAAAAATCGAAGCGAAAAGTTCTGTAACATTTTTCGATGGCATCAGTAGTTTAGCTACATTTCGTTGTTGAAAATTGAAAAAGACCCGCGGTATATTTTATGAAGAAAGTTCCAAAACTTTATCTACCTTTAGACATCTCCTTAAAGTCAAATGATGTATGATCATCCTGATTTGTTTGAATTATCTACAATGTATGACAACTGTTTGAAAAATTACCCTCGTGCCATTTTCTGAGCTACAATGTATCACGTTATCTCGGGAAGATTGCTCTGATATCCATCCTCGTTCTACAATGTGTTCCAATTGTTTCAAAGTAGCTCGATAATCACTTTTTCCCAGTCAATAATCATCAGCACACGTAGCGTTCGGGAAGTATCGTTTCGGAATCATCATTCATTTCCTAAGCCTCGAGCAGAAGCATTGTCGACGGCATCGATCAGCATCGCCATCAATCACGGCATCAGTCAGTCGATCGAAAGATCGTTATTACAGATTAACGGCAACGGGAGGGAGGGAGTTGTACAGGTGAACGGATTGCAACATTATCCCATTCAGGGTTTCATCCCTCTTTTTTTCGTTAATTGACTTTCGGTTGTGGCGAAATTCCCTGCTACTACTGCCTCGATAAGCGTCTTATTAAAACACGGCGGCCTCGTTAAAAACGGCCCCGTGTCGACGTTTCCACCAGTCATCCAGGCATTAGAGGTGTCGGTCTTTCATTCCGCTCCGCTCGATCTCAACCAAGTTCGGTCTTGTCATTGCGTTTAATTGCAATTTTGTGACGATGATGATGTTCAACGCGTGAACGCCATCACTTTGTTGCATTGCGTGTGTACGCAACAAACCATGTCCAGAAACTCTTTGCACTTTGCAATATAATTTCAATTACAAATAAATTTTCTTCCCTTGATTCTTGAATCGTACGATTCTCGAAACGTTCGATCGATGATTTCCGGGAAAGTCTCAACGATCGTACGGCAATTACTCCAAAGGAGCTCCTAATTATCGAGGCGATTAAATAACGAATAGCACGTTATCTGTGCCTGTTTACCGAGACACGCAACACCGTTGTGGCTAGCACCGTTAGAAAATTACAATTTCATTTAGCGACTTTCGAAGACGCATCCTGTCTGAAAAGTGTTCAGACGTGTGATTACGTCGCCTGGCATTGTATGGAAAAGCGGAACAGCCGTAATCAAGAGAGTACCTAGTCCGGTCGTATCGCTACCGCCAACGGTATATGGTTATCCCATCATCGGCGATATTGCAGGAAATCGTTACGATTCTTTCGAATCCGCCAGTGTTCGACGTACGTGTGTACTTGGGGCTTATCATTAAGATAGCAGAAAATATACAGTCGTTGCAATTAAGTCCGGTTAATATCAACGAAACGCAATTACCTTCGATCGTTTCCACTTCCATTTATCTTTCACAGTTTACTTAGTGTAGGAGTTTAGTGGAGGGGGAGAGGACGCCTTTGGTTCGGGCCGGGGACCGCTAGGTGGCGGCGAGATGATAGTGTTCTCGCTGGCGGTCGCTTCCATTTATCTTTCACAGTTTACTTAGTGTAGGCGTTTAGTGGAGGGGGAGAGGACGCCTTTGGTTCGGGCCGGGGACCGCTAGGTGGCGGCGAGATGATAGTGTTCTCGCTGGCGGTCGCCCGGCATGCAGTTAGAATTATGAATAGGGGATCCGAATGGCGGTATGATAGGTGTCTGGGGCAGGGATCGTCTGTTGTCAGCCCCACTTTTTCTCCTTTTTCTCCTTTTTCTCCCCTCTCCTACATTATTAACTTAACGCAGAAAATTCGTGAGAAATAAAAAGAAAAAGGATGAGAGATCCTCGAAACAGAGCTAAGAACGAAAAGGAACGACTTTATATTCCCTTAAACTGGATCTTGCTAAATAAAGAGTACATACCGCCCTCTAAAGTGTGAATGCGCCCTTAATGGCGGCTATTGAAAGCGACACGTGTCACGTTAAACAACACAGGTACCAGTGGTCTCGGTTGTTAAACGGTCCATTTAAGCAGGGATTAGCGTTCGATGGGTTCGATCAGGGACACCCTGACAAGCGTGTCAGGACGCTGTCAACGGTGGCCTTGATTTTTCAGCCCGTTAATTCCCCCGATGATTACACAGGTCGGACCACTTTGAAATGGCCCAGATCAGGGCAGCAGCCACGCGAGCAGGTAAACGTATGCATAAAAAAAAGAAGAACGCACGCCGTTTACGTACGGTACAGTAATCTACGATCAAGATATTTCCATAAAAATACAAGCGGCAAGACAGAGAGGCAGAGAGGAAGTTTAGCGATCAGAAAAGTCTGGTTGCTGTTATAATCAACCAATGGAATCTTTCAGATTACCTCTCTGGTCTGCTTCTTATTCGGATCATTCACCCCGATTTTAAAACTTCATCCAAATCAAAATTACTAGACCGAAAAGTTTCATCGATTTAACAGATTTCAAACCCGTTTCCGCTCGAGTTAATCAACGATGCGTAAACAAGACGAGGGAGACGTATCGAATAGAAAATCAGAAAGAAAAAGGAACATCTCCTTGGCAATGAGTTATCTAAGTTCCTGAAAGATAACAAGAAGACGCGGATAAATTCCACATAATCTCTGTACCAACGTCTCCCTTTTTTTCCTATCCTTCGAACGCGTCTTTTACGGCGTGCTATCGTTTCCTGATACCGACAAGAAGTCCACTAACCGATCCATGATCGCTATCGAAGGTTCGAGCGTCGATCGGCTGCTAAGAATAGAAACGTATCAAACATATCGGTCAGGTACGAGTCGAATAACGGTTGTCCTTCGGTGCCATTGGCTCCCGATGAATCCATGACTTATCGATTACAAAAGAAACGGAGGGAAATAAGTAGGATAACGGAGGAAATTTTACTTTCATCGAAAGAAGCATTAGCTCGTGGATAAAAAGAAATTATTTGAATAGAAAGTTTCGAGAGCGCCGGTTTGGATGATTCTATCGGCTGTTTCTCCGTCGCTGGTTCGAGGCACGTCCCACGGGATGGAGAGGGACTCGAAACGAGGTATATTATATTCTAGAATCGAACAGCGTTTCGGAGTCAATGCACGGTCGCGTGGCACGTGTGTGCATATGGTATCGAGGCGAGTGCACGAGGAGTTGTATCGCTGCGCGTGTACTGGCAACAGACCAACCGCATCCGGTCCCCCAACAACGACCGTAAGGGGGGACAACAATCCCGCTAATTGTCGGCAGGATTTTCAAGTTCGAGCGTCGCGTCTCATTAGGACCACCAGCCAGGAGACACCGAGTCAATCAATCCCGAGAGAGCTCTGCCCTCGGATCGCGTAACAAAGAACCGGATTCACGGCCCGTAGAAAAGGAAGAGTTTCTTCTTCTTCCTCCTCCTCCTCCCTCGCAACCACAGGCCGGCGCATTTGCATGCGAAAAAGCGTCGCTACGAACCACTGATTCGTTTCTACAGCTGTTTCACCTGAACGATGTTTCTCTCAAACGACTTATTAAACAGATGGAGACCGGAAGTGGAAGTGGAGCAGGTGAAGAAGGAAGGTAATTACCTTCTGCAGCTTGCGTTTCCCGTATGTCCTCGAAAATGATAGAACCAAGTGGCGATGGAAAGAAAGGAACTCGAGGAGGCAACCGACGTGACAATGGAGTGCAGTGCGTACCATCGAGCTTTCTCGTTTCGAAAATAAAGGAGAAAGAGAGAAAGAGGAAGCGAGTCACGCTCGCGTCATCACGAATGCTGCCGGCATTCACGACCCCCGGTTCGCCTCACCCTTCGCCCACCCTACGTCTAACCGCGACGCTTCTTCCTCCGAACCTCCTCGGCTTGTCCGGTTACACATGCTAAACGCGGACCAACCACGAAGGAGAAGGTATACAGAAACCTCTTGCCAGAAAGTACTCTGGAGAAATTCAGAGCTTTACAATTTCGAGTTATCGTAAGGCATAGAAGGGTTAAAATGAAACTGTTGAAATCGTGAAATTTCCGGGAACACCCTGAAGAAAAATGGTAGCGAAGATCTGGCAACCACTGGCTTCAAGCGTCGAGAGCGTGCGACGAAACGAAGCGGATCCCCGCGGATGATTCCTCTCGTAGGTTCCTCGGTCCGCAGCTCCGGTCGATCTCCCTCATTAACATTCGACTCTTTGTCTCTGTCGTTGTCGCGGTCGTCCTACTCGGTAAGGTCGTCCCGGTCGTACTCGAGATCCTCGACTTCTTCTCCTTGCTCCTGCCAGCATCCCGCCTTCTTCTTATTTCCCCAACCGGTCGACTTTTAGTAGCCCTCTTCTGCTCCTCTCTCCTTTCCCCTCACCGTTCCTCGTCTCGCTCCGCTTCTTCACGGTTCGGCTCGACTTTTTCTCCTCGTTCGAGGCAAGAAACGAGGATGGCGCGAGCAAAGAGATACCAGTATTCCATCGCAATTTCCATGTAATACCGCGCCTTCATTCTCATCCGAGTGAGTCTTTGTTGCGACGCTTCGACGTTAGCGAATGAATATTGAAAATCTAACGTTACGACGATGCGATTCTCCCAGGACGAAACGGCATTAAACATGAATCAGGGATTCATCGTCAGATGGGAATGTATCTTAACGCGGCGCGTCGTTATCGTCTCGCTGTCCCCGACGATCGAGCTTTTATGATTTCATCCGGTCGTCGCGAATCGTAGGCTCGATTATCCTCTTCGTTGTTTTACCTTGGCTCTTTCGAAGGACGATCGAACCGTACAGCCGACGCGACGACGGTGGATTCAGCATTCGAAGGTAGCTGCTGAACCGACGCGACCGGAGAAAAAGAGAAGCGACGGGAGGCCAGCGACGAGCGGTGAGTGCGAGTTTTTTAATTTTACGAGGGACGTTTATCTTATGATTATGTTGATAACTTCTCGGTAAGAGCTCGTAACGTAAATTGAACCTCTGACAAGAATTTCGTGAGTGACTCAGCTACGAAGAGAAGACGTGGAACCGCGAAGAAGTGAAACTGACCGACAAAAAGCCTACTAACCGTAAACGCAACGAAAATCGACGGTGTTTAAGTCAAACGGCTACCCGTTTCTAAATCTTATTGGTCCTCTGCTATTTTAACCCTTTCACGATAGTCCTTGGATCAGATACCTTTCTCTCATCCTCTATCTACCATATCGACATCGAGCAATCAAGACTTCTACCTAGACTTTTTAATTAATTCATAATTTACTTGTTCCATTGGTCTACACCGTTTACCTTGAAACGTAAACGTTTACGATGGTATAGGAAGCTCGTCGAATAGACTGATAGAAGTAAAAGGGTTAAAGGTAATAAACGTTCAGAGTTGAAGCTCTGGAAGCAATTTGAAAACTGAAAAGATAAGAGCGTTCATCAAGATGCAAGCGAAAAAGGATGAGAAAGAAGCATCATAGAATCGCCTTTCTCTCATTCTACACCGGTTGTCCGCAAGATTCTCCTCCGCTCACCACGCTCCTGTGTATAACTTGATAAACAAGTTTACTTGGAGAAGCCAGCGTGTATATCTTATATACACGCTTACACTGGGTGTCTCGAAACAGACTGAATACTAATTGCTTAACATGCCGTGTGAACCGTCGAAAATTCCTGTGAAATTTGTCGGTCCGAATGAGAACCATTTCTAACCTCCAGGGCTAATTGAATCATTCCATCGTCTATCAATTTAACACCTTTCCTATCGTGTCATTAGGAGTCCCCTCATCGAATGATTCGAAAAAACGGGAATAGCGATACACTATGAAAATGGTAGATACGATTTTTCTCGAGATAAAGATGCTTCGAGATTTTCAGTA
Source organism: Osmia bicornis bicornis (assembly GCF_907164935.1). Lineage (NCBI taxonomy): Eukaryota > Metazoa > Arthropoda > Insecta > Hymenoptera > Megachilidae > Osmia > Osmia bicornis. Next base: position 7,988,867 of record NC_060227.1, read on the forward strand.
AAATGTTCATTTTAAACCCTCCTTAAGCTAATAAACAGACGAGTGGATGAGTGAATTCCTTCTTTTGGACATTAGTGGACTTGAAATCCGGTAGTCAACTGGCAGGATAAGAGAGAGAGAGAGATAGAAAAGCAAGGAAGGAAATAATGTGGAGTACGTAGGCACAAGGTAGATGAGATAGGACGAGGTGACCGGACGTGTGGACTGGTCGACTCGCCCAAGTCGTTCTACGTCGACGATTAGCCTTCTCCTCTGCTCGTGAGCCAACACACAAGGTCTTCCTAATATCCCGGTCACGAAACCTGGAGCTTTTTTACTTTCTTACTCCTCGGTATTCTTCCTTCTTCGACTACTCGTACATACGTCTTCGTAGGGGCCATTACACGAACTGTACGCACCCCGTTCGTTAGGAACATTTGCCGCATGTATTCCGATGCATAATCGGCGACGATAATGTCGAAGAAATCACAGTAATTCTTGATCGTTCACTGCGTACTACTCGTTTCGATATTCTCCCGGTGTCGTGATTTCATCGAAAGCATCACGCGATTATCCGCTTTTCATTCATCGACATTTTTTTTCTTCTGTCCCCTAGTCGGCGATGATCGGCGCCGCGACCGTAAATAACGTGGCAGGGACATGGAAATTAAGCGAGGAGATAGCACGCCGTTTCCCTCGCCAGGAAATACTATCTAGATAGCGGTAGAGAACCCCGAAGAGCCGAGCAATTTCGCTAATGTCTTGGTCACGACTCGCTTCTGAATCCTTAAAACGGGTTTCCAATCTGATCTCCTCTCTGGATCCTTCACAGCGACGCCGTCCCAGATTCTCCTTCGCGAACGAAATAGCTCTGGCTGTTAACATTAACAACGTCTTACTCGGACTCTGCAATGAAAAACCAGATGAGATCTTGTCCTACCGAAGCTACCAGCTTCGTGGCCCTACCCTCTGACACCCTACCTTCCATCGAGCCTGGTGAAAGTTCCTGACCTATATCGATGGATCTACCAGCGAATATAGGTCCTTCCTCCATAAATCTTGCTTCAGACGATGACTTACCGAGCGGCTTTATCCGCCGACCATCCACCCACGCTCGAGTTTCGAACAATATCTCACTTTCGTGGATCTTGTCAGGGTAAACGGTACGATTGTACCGTGAAATTTAAGAGTATACAAATTAAAATATTTTCCCTTCCAACGTTCGCTTCTTCGAACTACGTATTTCTTTGGATCGAGTAACAAAGGCTAGGGCAATCTTCTCGTTACACGGCGATACCGAGATCCAGCGTGTAACGGGCCGAGGATTTCAGGGTAGTCTGTTAAACACGACCGATAATAATGGTACTTGTTCGAGCGAGCGTGTACCGTAATAGACGAGATTAACGCGTGAAAAGAAGAAAAGGAAGTCGCGAAGAAAGGGGCACACGCGGTTATAAATAAGACGATAAGACCCCCTCGTCTCGCGATTGTACGCTCTAAAGATGTACTGGATCGACGTCTCGCAGACAACGTGGGCGTTCAATCCGGCTTGATAACGTTGGCAAAGTTGCTCTTTCTCTATTGTCTGAACTGGTATCCGGGAGAGTGTTTGACGTTTGCAAATAGAATACGTCCTTTTCTAATTTTCAATCAGAGGATTTATTTATAATTGATGGATAACCAATGGAACATCGAAAGATTCGAAGATACGACCGATCGGTGAACGTGTTAAACAAAACGACCGACCCGGTTCGTCGTGCGAAACGTAAACGAGAGGACAGGGTGGCGTGCGTACGAGCGACGTAGGTGGCACAGGAGCGGTAAGAGGAGAAAAGGTGAGAAAGACGGGGCCAAGAAGTCGGCCACGGCAAGAAAGGAGTCTCCTTGCGCGATAACGCCTGCATACATCTGCGCGTCGTGTCAGTACCAGATGAACTCCGCGATTAAAGATAAATGAACACGCTGAGTTTGCCCATTTGCTCGATCTCTCTATACCGCGACGGCGACTTTTCCCGCGAGAAACTGAACAGAATCTACTTGTGTTTCGTGTAGCTACTCGCAAACGATGAAGACGAAACTGGGAAACTTGCCAATACAAAGGGAAAAATCCACACGACCCGGTACCATGATCGTTTGATTACTTTCAAGTGACCTTTTCCTACTACGATCATTGGTTTCTCGTTAGATCCTCGCGAGATTAACCCAAGCTACGAATACGCTCGTCTATGCAACAGGGTACTTAAAATTCCTTCTCTCAAACCATTCGTGGAAAGTTCATGGAATATCGCAACGAAATATCATTTTCTTAGATGCCCGAGACAAATTGGACTTAGATATGCATACACAAAAGAAATTAACAGCTGACAGATATTCGTAATTGTAAGAAATTTGTTGAACCTCTCGGACGGCGGACCATGGAGAGAGCCACGTTTCACTTTAAATTAATATCCTTGAATGTTTTGCAAGACGCAGGCTCCGGTGTTTAAGAGTTAAATATTTGAAAGTTCGTTTCTTTTACACCGTAAACCTTTCATCTGTGCATCATTATTCGATAAGATCCCGGTGTAAATGAATTTTTAAGGAGTGCACGTGCGCGACATTGTTTGCTACTTTTCTATTTGACGAAGCTACGAGGTCCGTTTCGAAGGTGGTGATTTGGCGAGAGGTGCGAGAGCATGTTGGCAATTTTCTTCGCATTATACCTCTCGTTACACCTACGCTCGGTTCACTGATCGACGCTTCGGTCCTCTCGTTTTTAACCAGCGACGCGACCGCTTCCGTTCTTTTCGCGAACGATGAACTTGTACGATTTTCGCACACGTGCAACATGCTGTTAAATTGTATGGAAATGATCGAGCCTCGATCGCGTTTCACTTTGCTCGTTAATTCCGTCGATTGCGAGCAACATCAGCTGTCGCTCCGAGCGGTTCGAGGAAATTACCCCTTTCGCTTAGGCGAAAAATCACGCTATACGAGCGTTTGCCAGCGATCAAACCCTTTCCGCGTATCGCTTTAACTTACGTGATTTATTTCAATAAAGGAAACATCGTAAAGTTTCCAAATTCCAACGCGTATCTCTTCGAATTTATTGAATAAAAAGAAGTGTTCGCTACGATACCCGATACGTTACTTCGAACGAAATTGAATTTATTGGCAAACTGGATATAACGAACGGAATAAACGAACCGCGAACAGATAACATTGTTTCTGTTACGACAGTGTCGCCGGATGATTTATTAGAAAAGTACGACGATCAATTTTTTGAAGAACAATAATCTCGAACGCGACAAGTAATACACAAGATTTATGCCCGTCTCTCGTTTGATGGAGCAATCATTTATTCTCTTTATTAATTGATTATTCAGTCCCGATCGCGTACGCGATGATATATGACCCCTGTACGAGTACTCCGTTAAGAACAGGAATCTACTAGTCGCGTATGCATAAATTACCAACGCTGATAACGAAGCCCACGCATTTTCTCGAGATCTTGTTTTTCTTTTCGTCTCGTTCGTGTGTCATGTCCAGTTGCTGGCGGTGTCGGGGACGGCTAAATAAAACCGGCGGAAAGCGTTTCTTCACACTTGAACCAGGTAAAAAAAAAACGACTCTGACCGTGCGATAAATCCGATAACAGTGAATTATGTTCATGAATTATTCCGTCGATGGTTTTCGTTACTTTCGATCGGGAACTAATCGTTATCAACAGATGATATACTTTGTAGGATGAATACAAACTTGTTGTCATCGATGAAACTATCATTTTTAGAGCTCAGTTTTTCATCTACAAAATATACAGTGGGACACAAAATTTTAAAACAGAATACCTCGTTTAAAATTGGACCAAATGACTTAAGGTTTCTCGAGAAGCTATGAAAATTAATTTACTGAGATATGTGCTTTTGTTGTTATAAAAAATTACAATTTGTTGAAACCTTGAGAAAAAATATTCAAGGGTAATTTGTCACCTTTAATGAAAATTTAAAATATTTTTTTCGTAGATTCAAATAAGTTACGTGTGTGCTGAAAATTTCATATTTTAAATTTTCATTACAGACTCAAATAAAAAAGTTGAAAAATTGCCTTTTACTATTTTTTCCCCGATTTCGACAAATTGTAATTTTTTAAAACGACAAAAGCACTTAGTAAATTAATTTCTATAGCTTCTCGAGAAACCTCAAATCATTTGGTCCAATTTTAAACGAGTTATTCTGTTTTAAACGGTGAACGAATAATTCTGTGACCCACTGTATATACATAATGAATAAAATGTCTGACACTAGAAGGAAAATTAAGCGACCCTGTATGACTGAAAGTCTTCGAAACTCGTCTTCCAAAGAAAGGGGGAACAAGAGGAAGATCCACGTGGCCACAGTGGCCAAGTGAAAGAATGCGGTTGCACCGCGTACAGGTTGCTCCGTTGCAACCAGAAATTAGATGAAGATAGAGGAACGTGATGCATCGTCGCGATTAGCCCAATAGCAGGAGGCCCATTACAGATAAAGTTTTATAAGAACCAAGGTTCCATTACATCTATCGCACCTGATTCGTGAAATTATTCGAGATTAACCCGCGGATCCCGTAGATATTGGGTCGGCAATCGAGAGTTAGTTAATCTTTCTCAAAACGTATAATTGTAAACGTTAATTAGGTTACACGAACGCCGCAAGATAAGCTCTTTGTTACGTGTATCAAAGTGACAATGACCCGTTAGGAAGAGAGAAAAATGTTAATTAGACGCCTGAGACGAGTGGTGGGCATGGAACAATGCCAGCCTATCGCTCGAAATGCACGCCGGGAAGGCGGAACTTAACCTCATTTCATGATCGCAACTTTGTTTGAAAGATAAAATAAAAATCGTTAAAATTGCCGAGATCTGAAAACCCCATCTTGGAATAAATACGCTATGAATAATTTTCATGGGTTTGTATACTGTTTGTCTAACTGTTACGAGGATACATTAAACGCAATGGCTGTACATGGATCGCGTCGCGACAAGCTCCTGTATATGCAGTTACATCACCCCCCACTACAACTCCCTATTTCTTTACTTTCTGTTAAACCGCGTCGTTAAAATAGACGAAAATACTAATAAAAGTTAACTCTTTCGTTGCATAAAACATGCATACATATAGTATGAATAAGTGTTTGATAATAAAATATATGAAAAAAAATATGGCCACTTACTTAAGAAGCACCCGTTAGATCCGAGAAGGTTGATGTTCATAGCGTACCGAATGTACGTGAAAACGTGTAATTTCGCGTACATACCGGCTCTCTTTTGCCAAAGACTCGTTTCTGTACACCGTACGCGTTAACTCGAACCAACACTTTGTATTAAAGTCCGTCGTATCACGATTTTCACCCGTACAAACTTTCGAACAAATATTATATTCACCGCGTCGCGATTCAACTTCGGCCCGGTCGATAGTCAGCTGGTGATACGAAGATGGAATCAGTCAGGATTCGTGGAGAACAGAGTGGTCACAGTATAGCTCGTCGTTCCCCGGCAACATCAGCCTCGCCACTATTCCCTGGTTGCACATGTTCCTCGCTATTAAGCAGTCTTCACACTGACCGGTATCTCGGAACGCGTCAATGATCGAGATAGTATCGTCGACCGATTCCAACCTCCGACAAGAAGCTGTCAAAAATGACGTTACTACATAAACGATATGTTCGACCCACGCTGATTGGTTGACAGAGAGTCAATATCAATGCCCCAATCAGAATGAAGGTTATGTTTCTTTGCATGGAGATTCCAAAATTTCTCTATCGTATAATTTGTCAAAGGTATAATGTTTTCACATTTAGATCGTAGATAATTGAATCACTTGTAATACAACTTATCGTACACGCGCAGATTTCAATAGAGACAAGCGTGTACTTCGTTCCAGACGATCAAAAAAAATATACGATGAATTCGTGACACGCGGTAATCGTGACAGTTCGGTATGCGCAGACGCGAATTCTTGGCGCGCGACAAACAACGTAATGACCGTCAATGTTAATCCCGACGTGCTTCTACTGCCAAGAAAAGAAAACTAATCGCCGGCACGGTCGATAGGACGTCCGTTCTCTTATATTTTTCACACCAAACTCACGCACCCGCGTTCCTTCGCACGTCACGCGTAAGACTGACATTCCAGGTCAAGCGTCCCTGTCGAATTCTGATTCGTCAAATTGTCGTGAGGAAAGGGGTGGGGGGCGACGTCTCTCATCCGTGCGGTAAATTTAAATTTCTAACACGATACATCCATCATTTCACGAATAATAATTGATTTTGTACTTTCTAATTATTTCCGATTACAGTAGAATGTGAATATGAACAATTTTAATTATAGGATAAAAAGGACGTAACTGATAAGACAAAAAGAAAATTCCTACACGTATATATCATCACACATACCACGCCATACGTATCAATAGAAATGAAATGAATACCTTGAAAGAAACGATAGCAAAAAAGTATCTCCATGCAAAAGCCCATCTTATCGGTACAAGGAATCAAATAAAGAAACGTTCTAAAGTTACCTCTGACCGAGCAGCAGGTCTTGGCCGACCAATCGAACTCAAGGGATCTTCACCGCCTCTCAGCTCGTTTGACTAACTTATTTCAAGATTGGTTCCGTCTGTTTGAAACGCGAGTCCTTGTCGGCACGATCGAACGTGCGTGTCCATGCGGAAAATCTGTGTACCCCTGCCTCGTACTACAAGACTTAAATGATACGTGCAGTACAATGAACACCGTTCAAAGTACGTACGTTTGATTCGCGTGATAAGCTAACTCGCGATTGTTATTCAAATGTTTGCCCGGCCTAAGAAGAGTACTTAGTTCGCGTAGTTGAGTGCGGGCGTAATAAGACTGCCTGCTGACGGCGGTAGCGCGGTTCGTGCCCGCAAGCGGCAGCCACAGCCAGGGAAGCCCCTCTACCATGGCACTCTCCTGCAACTCCTCCAAGCAAGCCAGCCAGCCATCCGTGCCGACTTACCTGCCTACCAGGCCTCAGAGTGGGTCCCGGTACCGGAGTTCCATCCTGAATCGAAATGGTTGCTTTGCTTTCCATCCTTTGCGCGAATCATGCGAAGCTTCGGGCACGTTTCGCTCCAGGGGACCGAAAGGGGTCCCCACGTACTGGATTTTGCCTGGGGCTACACAGTCGATAAGGGAGTTTTATGATCTAACTTATAATGATGAATTTTTTTATGTATTATCAGATATTGAAATACTGAAGTTATTGACGGATGTTTTATAAGCAGAGCTGGTTCATACTTCAGGAGACATTTAATATCAAAGAGTTAAGAACTATGTTGAATAAAATTTAAGGAAATTGTTTTTATAATATACATTTCTTGATGTTAATTACCTGCTTCTATCTTCAAAGATTTAATTGATTTTAGTGTTAAATCATCGTTAACTACTATTGCTTCGTGACCTTTTTTCTTAAAGGTTGCATTCTTAATTTAATAACGCAGAAGTTTTATTTTTATGTTTTTCAATTTGATATATTAATGAACTGTTAGAAAACGGTACTGCCACCGCCATCTCACCTTGAGCAGAGAAACTAATAAAATTTTCTACACTTCTCTATTTCAATTATTTTATTAAAAATTAACTAAAGTAATCTTAATACCTGCTTTATGATAAAACGTCTCGATAACACTGGAAAGTAAACTTTAAGTCTCTTTTTATTTGCTGAACGGTGGTCCGAGTTTCTTCAGCTTCTGCAAGAGATTCGGTTTCGTGATCAATGCCTTCTCGATCGAATCGATCAACACTTGTTCCTCGTTGTACGGTGGAAATGGCATTCCCTCTAAATTATAAACATACACAACACCCTCCACGTCTGCCACCACCAGCTGATTACCGTCTAACGTGAAATCAATCATAACGAATCTGGCACTGTTAGGTGACACCGTAATGGACGAGGGAGCGTGAGTTTTCCTTTTAATGTCCCATATGCAAATCTCGTTGTTAACAATACTGGCGATGATTGTAGAATGAATAGGACACCACGTGGCGTATCGAACGCAGGCCATCGTCGTAGACATCGTGATTAATGGTTCCGTGAGCCCTTCCGCCCAGACTCGAATGTACCAATCGGCGCCACAGGTTAAAAAGATTTTCGGACAATAAGGGGAGAACATCATCGAGTATACCGGTCCGTCGTGGGCCAGAAAACTGTCTATGTGTTGATACAGATAATTCGTGGAACATTTATAAACGCAGCCCTCGTCCGAAGCGACGAAGTAAAGGGTGCTAGAGGTCGGATGCCTACGGAGCACCAACGCTCCAGGACTTCGATTGAACGTCGCGTCGTAAATATTGCAATGGGAAGTTCTGTTAACACCCGGTAGCGTGCCTTCTATTCTGAAGATTTTCATCAGCTTCGTCGAGGTGAAGTCTTTAACGTATCTATAACAATATATACCACCGTCTTGATCGCAGGTATAGATCTGTTCCTGATACTCGAACTGCTCGTCACTGACCCACCATTGAACTTGCCACTGTGGTGAACTCGAAGGTGATGTCGCCTTCGTGCTTCGTCGCACGACGTTCATTTTTCTGCTGCTCGCGTCGAGTACTATGATCTCGCCGCTGTACAAACCAATAGCCAGCAGATTCGGTCGTTCCCGACTCCAATCAATGTCCGCCACGGGACTATCGAAAATGTAAGATCGAGCTGGGATGTCAGGATTCTTTGCGCTCCAAAGCAACACCAGACCGTTCGCAGTTTGAGACTTCGCTTTTGCTCCATATCCGACCGCTAAAATGCTCTTTCTAACGTAATTCCAACGAAAAGCGGACACCGGCCTTCCGTGATTCATTCCACAATTATTAGTCCAGAGAAGATCCAAACTGTAGGTGAATTCTAAGTCAAGGCTACAGGGATCCGGCTTGATCAAACCTGTGAAACGTTTCTGAGCATGGATGAATATATTGCTCGCTATTATACGTTCCATCACCCGCACAGCGTTCCAGAAATTAGTGCTTTGAAACATGGACGTTGATTCCTCTTCAGATATATTTGTTCCTAACTGCATCTTCATTTTTGGCAATCTGGACTTTAATTCCTATGAATTAAAAATTCAGTTAATTATTCGTACATCCCTATACAGTTGATTAATTAAAGATTATTCGAGACCTCTGCTTGTAACAATTGTTGCATAGATTCTTTCGTGTGTACTACGAATAAATTATTTTTCTTAAGCATCATCTCAGGCGCGGCATAGACGTCGTGGATCACCCAATTATTTACGAACATGCCTTGGTTTCTACGTTTCTGTAGGGTGAGATACGTTCCTCGGGATTGCGTGAGCACTTGTATCGTCTGAGTTTCGGAATCTACCAATTTCCTGTTTGATCCAGGCCCAACTGTTTTATACTCGTAATTCTCATTTTCTTCTTTAATCGCCATGCCTTCCGGCGTGTGTAAATCACCAGTACGCGGTTGCATCTCGAAAAGGAAAAACGTCTCTGTTTCCCTTAGAATGATCGTCACCGTTTCTGGTCGGGTAGGAAAAATGTTTGGATCGATACTGGATAAACAAAGAAGTTTTCGAAAATAAAAATGTTTCTACTCGCGTATTAACTTTACATAGCTGCTACATCAGTCCAATATCGGAATCTGTGACTCACATTCAAATTACCTAGATAAATAAAATTGAGAAGGTGCTTTATCCTCATCTCGAACAGAGGAATCCACTGTTTGAGTGGATAATAAACTTTCAAAATGTACATCATCCTCTAGAATCGAGCCAAGAGGCGCGGAAGACGTTCTGACAACCGAGAATGAACTTGTTTTCATGGCACTCAAACCGGAAGGGGATGGCAGCAATTGACTTCCGCTTACGCTACCCTGAGACAATCCAATTGTTTCAAATGCAGTCATCTGCCGTTCGTCGATTGAGCTTAACGTTGGATGGGTTAATAATTTTGGTGTCACATCGATATCGTTATCTATAACGTGAAATGTTTGTCGTTGTCGTAAAAGAATTGAGGTTAAGTTCTTTCCCGCTATCTTTCGCGTCCTTCCTGCTCCGCTCAGTTTAAATTTCGACGAAACTGGACTCTCGAATCTGGTACTCGGGACTCTTGAAAGAATCTTTTGCGACGAGTCTGTTTCTTCCACCTTCATTCTAAAATAATTAAATATTGTATATTTTACCAAATTAACGATTTATTTTGTTAATACCTGACGCTGAGGTGTTTTCTTTCTATGTATTAGTGTTGTTATTTAGTAGTCTTCAGAAGACGAGTAAATTGTTGATCTTAACGTTTCATGAAACACTTTTTACGCTTTCTAATTACTTTGTTTTTTTTTTTCACTTCTGATCTAATTTAACACGCTTCAAAGACAAACGGGTCAAGTAGCATATTTATCTACAGGCTCCATGGTGATGTAGAAATCAATTTTACAGTAACTGCCGTTTTGTCGATATTTCAAAACAATTGTAAAAATTGTAGTTCCTGTTTCAATTGTACCTACAAATAAGTAAATTTTCAAACACTTATCTTGTTATTACGATACGAAAAATTGTTGATAATATACAAATATATAAGTCCATGATTAGATATATATCTATTGAATTTTTATCTGCATCCGTGTTTCTAATACGATAATAACAGATTTTAATAATGATAAGTGACGTGACTTGAACTGACAGAAAATAAACGAATAAACGTTGCCCATTATAGAACAATTCAAAGTACCCTGAAAAATGGCATTGATTTACATCGATCACGTACTCTGGCGATGCAATAAGGAACTTTATATTAACTGCGTTGTATAAACGGTCGATAAAAAGCGATCATGTAGCCAGGGTACGGCGTTAATCAAATGGTAGTTTTAAGGAATTGTATTGTAATCTGAATTCGACAATTGTAATTGTTGTTGAGATACAAACGAGTAAAATAAAAGGAATAGTACATGACATTCGTATCGAACGATGATTAGAGATAACATTAATCGTAGATAAACGTTGACGCTTTGTCGTCAAATCTCTTACGTGTTATTTCGAACATCCGTTTCGCGAAAAATCATGAAAATCAACTGATGGCACTTGCGCAATTGCAACAGCGGCATACGTGATACGTCAGATTATTTTGTAACAAGTGTTAAATTTGCAAAAGTATAATTTGTTAAAGGGGCCCTGCAATCAAAAGAGCGAAGTGAGTTACATGAATTATGCTCAGCAATGGCAGACACTGCTTGATTCGTATTATACTTCGACGAAGTTCACAATCTTTTTTTCCACTCTCGTTAAACGTCACCTGACTAACTTCGTTCGTTCTTCAATTTTTGCCTAATATCTTAATAAAAAAGATTAATCTGTACGTGATAGTTTGTTGTTTTCCATAAGAAACGTATTATACACATCAATGTTAAATTTTACTACTTATAAAATTCTGTGCTTTTGTCATAGACATATGACTTCCGATCTTGTTCATGGATACCTGTGACATTATCAATGCCAATAGATTCAGAAAAGACGACATTAAATAATTCTGAATGCAAATTGCATATTTATATTCATCGTATATATTTTTAACCTTTCGTACCTTCTGGTATTTATGTTTAATACTGTTAGGTGTTACAAGATGTTTTACAAGGACTGTCATATTGTTTTCCCAAAATTGTTATTTTCGTTACGATAATGTTTCTAATGTCAAATGATAAATAGCTTTTTAACATCCTTGAAAATTTGTGTTTATTTATTTAGGATACAATGTAAAACAGCATGCATTTTCTTACTTTCACCTTTTGCATTTTGCATTCTGGCACCCAAACAAAATAATTTGTTAATTTCTAAGTGTTCTGTATATTTTTATTAAGGGATAATAATAGCGGTCTTTCTTTTCTAAGAAAACTTTTCAAGATGAGCACCACAAGGGAACAGGCGGGTCCTTCTAAACCATGGGACTCTGCTACAGAAGAAAAAGAAAAAGATAATCGCACATTTGAATGTAATATTTGTCTTGATACAGCGAAAGATGCAGTAATTAGCATGTGTGGACATTTATTTTGGTACGATTCCTACAATGATGTAATAGCAGTTAGTGTCATTGGCATATGCCATAAGGTTGATCATCATCGCACAGCTCAATAGACATTCAATATAGAACAAATATTGTACTGTACATTTATACGTATTCGTAATTGTGTTTTTAGTTGGCCCTGTTTACATCAATGGCTGGAAACTCGCCCAATAAAACAAACATGCCCTGTGTGTAAAGCTGCAATAAGCAAAGATAAAGTCATTCCCTTATATGGACGTGGAGCTACAAAGCATGAAGATCCAAGGTGAGATATACAATTATTAATGTATTATATCAGGAAAGTACCAAAGATTAAATTACATATTTCTCTAGGAATAATGTTCCACCACGTCCTGCTGGACAGAGGACCGAACCAGAAAATAATGTTGGATTTCCTAGTTTTGGGTTTGGAGATGGTTCTTACATGTCTTTTGGTATTGGAACATTTCCTTTTGCATTTTTCACATCAACTTTCAATTTTGGAGAAACACGACCAAGTGCAGGTAAATAATTTATATAAACGAATCTGTGTATAATTATTGCATAATTGCATAAACCAGTTAAATTTACATATTTTTCTCTCTATAGCTGCTAGAGGAACACCACAGTATGAAGAAGAGCAATTCCTTTCCAAGGTATTTTTATGGGTGGCATTGATATTTATCTGTTGGCTCCTAATGGCGTAACATTTTTCGCCTGTTCAACAATACTATTTGCTTCGTATCGTGTAATCTTATACGACTTGATGGATTGATTCATTACATTTTTATTAATAAGTCAGTCTTTTCCCGTTTGTAAAATTGTTGTTACTCACTGTAGTAAGTATACCTGCTTGAATAAACAAACGGGTTTTAATTGTTATAGCCGTAATAACATTTTTACATGTACATACACTTTGTTTATAATCTTTTGTGATTACACTAAAAAATAAATTTTGTATCTAAACATAAAATTATTAACGTCATTGATATTGTAAAGAAAATAATATAGGTTAGTTTCCTGTATTTACAATCATCGCGTAAATACGTACGTGTGTATTCAAGCAGGTTATTTTCTTGGTTTCGAAAATTCAGAAGCCTATTCTTACGATATTTATGTACATGTATATATAAATATACCACCTTTAGATATGTAAGATATTATTTGTCTCATGCAAAGCATAATTGATTTTAGCAAAAAACTTAATGATCATAGTTTTATTACATCGACGTAGACCTTCACGGTTTACATTATCTATCGATGTAAACAGTATGATAATTTAGTTATTAAGTTATTGAGACCATGTGCAAACGAAAAAAGTTGCAATTATATAATACACGATATTGTAATATAAGATAATATACATGAAAGATTAAGAACGTAATCTGCTTATTTATGTTTTGCTTTTGTTTGCATTGCGGTTACGGTATAGGAGACGAGAAGACAATTACAAAGTAGCAAATCATGATCATGTAATTATAAAAGTAACAAGTTTTCAGTCATTTATATTTTAGTACACATTCACCACGGCTCGTGCATCTGGTACGGGAGGCTTCGGTGTTCTTCGTTTATTAGTTACATTGAATGGAAGTTGACATTCCATATACAGTTATATTAACACCCGAAAGTTACTGAATTTTACAAAAGAACGATTTCTAATTGAATACAAATATAATTCATAACACATGATTTGTAATTTCGTTAAGAATCAAACATTGTAAATTGTCTTACTAGTTTATTTAACATATATTATTAAAATAAAGTAGAAGTACGATATATTGCTTTTTTAAATAAAATCCCTTACTTTCCTATAATTATATGAAAAAAATATTTCGTGAATTACATAAATTGAATATTAAATTGTATGATTTATTGGAGATTACAGATGTACATATATAGTAACACAAATTTAAATCATAATGTAACTTGCTTAAGTTATTTAGTACATTCCACAACTATATTTTAACTTTGTTTTTGCTTCTGAATTTTTTGTTGATGTGCTCGTATATTCAAATTTACGTTACAGTAAATAAAAAATAACCTCGTGCAAAGTATGAACAAAATGAATATGCATAGGATACCCTACTGCACAAGTTTCAGTTGTATAAGGAGCTATTTCCACTTTCATTACTCCATAAATTTTTGTATCGCATGACAACTAAAACTTTTGAGTAAGGAAGCCCAAATATCCTATAATGATCGATTTTGTCACAGTATGGATCTAGCAGTTGTATCACAGATTGCAGCTCCTCAGGGAGATAACATAACTCTCCCTCATCTATGTGAAAATGAGATACTTAAAAACAGCAATTAGTGCATTAAAAGGTCCCTACATTGTTTACTATTTGGTGCTTATAATGATAATTAATATTTTCAACTATTCAGAGAGTGCAATATATGAAGTTATACATATGAAATATGTATGTTTAATGAATCCTTTTTGCTACTTTACACATATAACTTTAAGTTTAGGATATAATTACTATATTTAATTGGATATTTACTCGAAGTAATGCCTAATTCTATTTACAAATAAACATTAAAGGATAATATTAAAACAAACAATTAATAATACAGACATGTTTATAGGAGTAAGTTAATAATAAATATCATAAAATTATTTCTCAAATTTACAGATACTTATACATTTTTCATTTTCTATATTTCATCTTTTGTTGCTTTTTTTGTGAAACCTTTAGAAACTAGCAAATTATTGCATTCTTCCCGAGTTAAACTTGACAAAGGCAACCTTTCTACTTCCTGAAAAATACAAAATTCAAAACTACCTTATTACTATACTTCTGTTAATTACATTATACCTCGTCATTTTCATTGAAGAGAAGAAGTTCTGGGACTGCTCCTTGAATATGTTTAAATTCCACATTATTGCTATAAAATTTTGTAAGGATACATATGTATACATAGAAGAAGTTTCAAGTATAATTAAAATAATAAGTGGCTAAAACATTACACGTTCTAAGATAACGATTCTTATATAAGAATAATTATCTGTCCTTGATCAAAAATATAAAATTTCCAAAATTAAGAGACAAGAAATAATCTTGAACAAGAACACTGATCCAAGCACTATGTAATTTATAAATATGTACTATACTTCGACAATATTTAATTAAGGATACTAGTTCGGTACATCCTCGAAAATAAATTGTTTAACATCTGGGAGCCGGTTCAAGCGACAACCACTGCAGCTCTGGAAAGAGTTTATAGCGCTTTAAACTACTTTGATTTGACATAAAATTGTAATATGTTAAATAGGTAAACTTTGCGTTAATAAGATAAGACACAACGAATACCTCAACTCTTGCAAACGCATAATAATTGCTGACGGAATCAACAGTAGAAGTCACAAAAGCAGCTGCAAGGAAGAAGATGACAGCTACCGTCGAGGCCATGTTTACTTCACTAAAGCGGAAATCATACTACCTAATCTTAACATCTTGTTTTCCATTATGTTTTCTCATTTTGTAAAATATTATTAAAGTTTTTTCTTATGTATATAATATGTATATTTAATTAAAAAAGATATATAAAAGAAATGTTATTCCCCCAAATCTATATCATCGAAATTATTTTATTTCCTATTCTGTATTTTATAATTAATGACTAGAGTTTATTCAATTCAAATAACTTAATATTTGTAGTATCAAGTATATATCTTCTAATTTTATAAATATAATATTTAAACTTATAGAAAAACTAATTTTAATAAATTCAACTTATGTGCCATGCGCAGGAAGTTGATCTTGCATGTGTGAAAATGGCGCTTTCTTGTGCAAGTAAGTTACTTGCTTATATTATTGTTGTTTCTTTAGAAACCAAAGTACTGATGCGAAATTTATATTTCCGAAGCGATGCCTTAATAGTAAAAATAAGCTTTTTGTCTTAGCATCAAGAGTTATGATTTATACCGGCATTTGCTAGACATAACCTAAACAATGTCGCATTACCGCCAATACTTCAGTAATTAAATATGTTTTTTCAGTTTCTAACGAAGTGCCGGAGCATCCAGTTATATCCCCTGTATCTGGATCTATATTTGAAAGGAGATTAATTGAAAAATATGTATCAGAAAATGGGGTAGATCCTATAAATGGAAAGGAGTTGACTGTGGATCAATTGATTGATGTTAAGAGTAAGATACTTTATATAATTTTAATGGCACTATCGAATTTCATATGATACTAACAATGCCTTTGCTTTTCTAGCTACTGCAATAGTTAAACCTAAACCACCAAGTGCCACATCCATTCCAGCTATATTAAAAATTTTACAAGATGAATGGGATGCTGTAATGTTGCATTCATTTACGCTTAGACAGCAGCTTCAAACTGCCCGTCAAGAATTATCACACGCTTTATATCAACACGATGCAGCATGTCGTGTAATTGCTAGGCTGACAAAGGAAGTAACAGCTGCTAGAGAAGCTTTGGCTACTTTGAAACCACAAGCTGGAATTGTTCAAGCTACTACTATTCCACAACCTGTATGAAGATGAATATATAAATTATCCAGTATTGCTGTAAACATAGAAATATGTACCGAGTAAATGTATTTTGTTGCAGGCGCTTGCAGTGGAAGCAGGTGGTACCGCGGCTCAACCTATGGAACAAGCCGGTATTACTGAGGATGTAATACAGAAACTTCAGGAGAGAGCTACAGTTCTCACACAAGAAAGGAAACGTCGCGGACGGTCAGTTCCTGAGGATCTACTTCCTCAGGACAGTATTCGTGCATTTCAAACGCTTGCATCTCATCCTGTAATATTGCACTTTATAATTATATTATCCAGTTTAAATTATTCGATACATTGTTGCAATATTCGTTTATATTCAAGGGTCTCCATTCTGCCAGTGTACCTGGAATACTTGCACTTGATATACACAGCGCAGATACTAGCAAGATCTTAACTGGCGGAGCTGACAAAAATGCTACGGTATTCAACAAAGATACAGAGCAAGTTGTTGCAATATTGAAGGGGCACACCAAGAAGGTATATATTATCTACAGGTTTAACGTATTAGTAATATTTTCCTATGTTTAATAACCGTATTATAATTTAGGTTACTCGAGTAATTTATCATCCAGAGGAAGATATAGTAATGACTGCATCACCTGATACTACAATACGCGTATGGAATGTAGGAACTAGTCAAACAACATTGTTATTAAAAGCTCATGATGCTCCAGTGACTGGTCTCTCTTTACATCCAACAGGCGATTATTTACTTAGTTCGTCGTTAGATCAACATTGGGCGTTCTCAGACATACGTACTGGTCGACTACTGACTAAGGTACACAAGGAGATTTCAGTGATAATTAAATTGCATCATGGTACATACATATTATTTATAATCGATTTTCTGATAGGTTGCAGGGCAAGTTACTCAACCGCTAACCACGGCCCAATTTCATCCCGATGGATTGATTTTTGGCACTGGTACTGCAGATTCTCAAGTAAAAATTTGGGATCTAAAAGAGCAGTCGAATGTAGCTAATTTTCCGGGTCATTCAGGACCAATTACAGCGATTAGCTTTTCTGAAAATGGTTATTATTTAGCTACTGCAGCAGAAGATTCTTGTGTAAAACTTTGGGATTTACGAAAATTGAAAAACTTCAAAACCCTGCAGTTAGAAGAATCCTATGAAGTTCGAGATATTTGTTTCGATCAAAGTGGAACTTATTTAGCAGTAGCTGGAACGGATGTGAGGTAAGGATCTTATCCCGTGTGATTGAAGTTCGGTCCTATAAGAAGGTCGTTTGTTTATTTTGTTTTCAGAGTGTACTTGTGTAAGCAGTGGCAAGAATTGAAAGTGCTCAATGACCACACAGCTGCCGCAACCGGTGTTCGTTTTGGAAAACACGCGCAGTATATAGCTTCTACTAGTATGGACAGAACATTAAAACTTTATGGGTTACCTTGAATTTTTAGTACATTAATTTAATGACAATTTAAATTAGAATTTATAGAATAAGTTTACAGTGAATGGCAGTGACAGACATTTAATTCAGGTTTAGTATTTTGTTTTTTAAATTTATTAAAAACATCATTGGACTATCATGAAAAGAAATTTTACGACTATTGTAGATATTTGTTAAAATTATCATATACCGTAATTGCTATTATGTTTAGTTGAAGATCGAATGGTGAAAGATTGATATGTTTACTTTTGAAATAGAAAATAGGAACAAGATATTGATAAATAATCTTTCATAAATTAGAAGAAATTCTAATCTAAATTTAATATCTATACATAATATACACTGTTATAACAATAGTAAATACATTTATTCTATACATGAAAATGTGAAGAATAGGCAAATATGTTTTTAATTGCTAACGAATTTGTTTCCAATATCTTCTGAAACAAAGTACAAATATTAAATAGTAATTCATAAATTTAACATTATATAAACAATTATTTTTATGAGAAAAATAAAGTTTTTCGTCTATCGCGCAACATTATATACTCAGCATACTTCTTAAAACAATGAAATAAAATTTGTTTTGAACAAACTGATTTACTTTATAAGTATGTAGCTCTAACGCATTGAATGTATATTTAAGAATTGATTACAATTAAAAAGAACCGTATGAAGTATATAATGAGAAGTTAAATTATATGAATAGAAGACTCCCTCTGATTCTATTTTTTAATTTCAATGAATAATTTATATTAATTCCGCCTAAGCGTTTAACGATAATATGGAAGAAACGTTCCCGTAGCATAAATTCAAAACCCCCTCGAAAGCAAAGCGTGTCCAGTCAGTCACTCCAGTCTTGTTGAATCTGTAGTCATTACGTATGCATCGGTAATTAAGTTAAATGATCTTATGGCGCCACTAGTCACGTGCTTTTTAACCTAACCTAATATCCTTTGTCCTCAATATTCAGACTCGAATCAAATTAATAACAATGGCCGTCGTAGTTGGTTGTCATTCGGAGTCGTACATGGATTACGTGATGGTGAAAAACGTATGGCCAGTGGCAATCACTACTGATCGGTCCGAGTGATTATTCTTCAAATGAAATTAACGTGACGTGTACTACAATAAAGGATGCTTTTCTAGTGGGTGGTTGTATCGTAGTGTCAACTAGTGACCACGGATGACCAGCTGACAATGTTTTGTCATTAGCATATATTAGTGTTTAGCGGGTGATCGCGGTAAAACAAGAATGTTTAAAGCTGAGGAATCGTCCAGAGATAGCTTTCTTCAGCAAACGAAGGCCGCTAGGGAAGAAAGGGCCCACGAGAAAGACAGAGAAGCTGCTGTCACCCTAATTCAGGCTTATGTTAGAGGATGGTTAACTCGTAAAAAAATATTGTGAGTTTCCCGTTATCGAATCTACTGGGAGCATTTGTTTACTGCCTGAGATAATTTAAATTTTCAGACTTTCTTAATATTGTAAACAAAATATTTTGTATTATTAATCTGACGTCGATAATTATTTATTTATATAGTTTGTAATTTTCCATTGGTCACTGAAATGTTTTGTATTTGTATTTTCCTGTTGTAAAATTATCATACATGTATCAATACATACAAGGATAATCTATAATAACATTTGTATTTATTTTTAAACTCATTGTGTTCTCAAGCAATGAATTATGTTTTAAATCATTAAATGAGTAATATAATTTTCAGAGAAGAGTTTGATACAAATTTTTTCAATGATGCTGGTACAGAAGCAAGTATAGAATTAAAGCCTGCTTTGTATATGTATAAGATTATTTCTAAATTTTTGTATGTCTACAAGAAAGAAAGGGATCAAGGAAGAATAGAAAAGTTATGTAGGTATGTGTAAGTTTGTTCGTATAATATAATAAGAAAGTATATGAAATAAGAAACAAAATTTCAAAAGAAATTTCTAAGAATAAATGTTTCAGGTATTTAGTATTGACTCTTGATTCAGAGTCACCGGAAATATCATATGTAGGACTCCTATTGAACAAAGATCATTACATATCATGGATATTACAAATGAAAACAATATTACTTTATTGTTTAACTGGTTTGGAGAATCTGAAACCAGAAAGAATAACTGATCATAAATCCATCCATTTGAGATTACATACATTAGTTAGTTTTACATCACCAGGAACATGGGCAATTCAAAAAGTAGAAGGAATGGAGAAGCTCAAAGCTGGTATGAACCGGCTATGCGCAAACATGATGGGCCACCTAGTCAACAATGGATTTTATCCTATTATGCAGGTGATTCATATTACTAATGATCTAAATGATGTTTAATATATCGTGTATTTTTCTGTTCCAGGTTTTTTTGGTAAAGGGATTAGGTAGAGTGGAAATTGCTTTAAAACCAATTGCACTTTCAGCAGCAGTTACATTGGCATTAAGGCCATTAATTTCTTCTCAAATGTCAGATAAATTGGTGTCATTATTTTTGATCAACATTTTTAGCGTGCCTGCATTGGTCTATCATTTAAATAATATATCATCAGTGGTATGTTGATAATAACATAGTATTTTTAAGCTTTCTGTTTACACTGTGTAATCATTTTTACAATTTATTTTTAGTGTATTTCATCATTTATTACTTACAATTTATTTGCAAGAAGCCTTGAATTATTAAATTTAGAACAAAACCTTAGGATAGTTTTTAATGCTCTGGAAGGTAGCTATGCACTGTGCTTACTAGCCAACTTGATACAGTTGGCTAACATTGAGAGGGTTGAAGTATTAAAAGAGTTATACTTTCCTTCTTTTACGGTACAAATTTATCATATAATAGATCTTTTATGTAATTAACGAAATAAATTGATATTTTGAAAAAAATTTCCAGTTTGTAGTAACAAAAATGTTGGAATCATGTCAACAATATGTGGTTGCAAAACAAAGTAATTTAACCCACTGGCACCCCATTCTTGGATGGCTTGCGCAAAAGGTTGACACTTCTCTGCAAGAACCTATCCCGTATGTAAAATCACAGTTAGCATGTCTGTGGACAGGAGGGATAGTGACACAATTAATCGGTAACCGTGACTGCTTTATTTTTGCAAATATATCTGTTAAAGTTAATATGAAACGATGGCATACAATTTTTTATTAGGTCAACCTTTAACGGAACTTATCGAAAAGGAAATACCTCCACCAGTAGAACAACAAAGTTCATCCGTTGGAACCAACATTTTCCGAAGAGCGTTTTTAGAAACTCGTACAAATAGAAATAATAATACTAAAAATTATAGAAAATTGGGTAGTCCAGAAACCACTAGGATAGCACTGATTTGTTCCCTTTACCAATTTGCTTTACATACCCTTACACAGATGAAGATGGAAATATTAACTGGTATGTATATACACATATGAGCAATTATAATTTATCGTTACATGTATGTTCATGATGTAATAGGACTCTGCTACCAGGATAAAATTCTGTATCATATGTATTTATTTCTGGGAACATTGGGTCCGCATTGTGGTTTGAAAGCATTTTTAGATCATTTAGCTGCTAATACGAAATGTACAGCACCCGAATTTCAAATGTTGATATTATTTTCGGACTGTATGACACATTACGTGACGTAAGTATTTTACAATATTATGGAAATATATTTGGTGAAACTTCTTAAAATACGTTTGTATTGTTACATTTCCTTTTTCAGAATTTTAGATGATATGGAAATGTACGAACAGCAAGATCCATTCAAGCTTAACGATTTTGTAACGATATCATATTTTTTAAACCAATTTTTGTATAAGGCAGTTCTAAATAATTTGTTTGGTGCGTATTACAGCTTTTACGCTATATCGTTTCCTAATGTATTTGAAATTGTATAATTTTACTATATACGGTTGTAAGCGATAAGTGGTTTAGCTATGTACTAAAGTTTTAGATGTTCCAGACGTGAAGTCGGTTCCTAATAATCCTCTGTTCACCTCTCTTCACACACTTTTAATGGCAATCTATCGACGGGACTGTAGAAGGACTTTCTGTCCGGAAGGGCACTGGTTGGCAAAGTTAAGTATTTATCACTATCGTCTTTTTAGATTACACAGCGTGATTGTAGAATTGAAACGTTTATGAAACAGGAAGTTAGGGTATCTGGTTTCCTGGCGGACTTGGAGAAAGGCAAACGAGGTGCTGCTCTTCTTCTTTCTAAAATGCCTCATGTTATTCCTCATTCGGAACGCGTGGTACTCTTTCGTAAACACGTTGCTAATGAGAAAGCGGTGCTAGGATTGACTGAAAGCGCGTGTAACAGTACACCGACAACACTGATCGTTGTTCATAGGTACTGATATAATTTTATAATTCTAAAAACATTATTCAAAGATATTAACGCGAATGCTTCGTAGAACACGTATAGTGGAAGATGGATACCGTCAGCTCGCAATGTTACCGTCTCAGGCATTGAAAGGTGTGATTAGAGTTCGTTTCGTAAATGAGCAGGGCTTAGCCGAAGCTGGTATCGATCAAGACGGAGTGTTTAAAGAATTCTTAGAGGAGATAATAAAGAAAGTTTTCGATCCATCGTTAAATCTGTTTAAAGCCACTAGCGAGAATCGGCTTTATCCGTCTCCAACATCTTCCATGCAAGATAATCATTTGCAACTTTTTGAATTTGTTGGCCGGATGTTAGGTAAAGCGGTGTACGAAGTACGTATAACAGAAATAAGAAACAACCAGGGATTTATGAATCACAAATTAAATTATTTACATTATTCTTTTTTTATAGGGCATTGTTGTAGATGTACCTTTTGCGTCCTTCTTTGTTTCCCAATTTTCTGGGCAAACTGGAGGAGCATTGTACAGTTGGCTAGATGAACTGGCTTCTTTGGATCGTGATTTATATCGAAGTCTTACCCTTGTAAAGCATTACAAAGGCGATGTTAAGCAATTAGAATTAACTTTCTCTCTTGATGAAGACGTTCTAGGCAAATTAGTTACGCACGAGTTGATACCAGGAGGAAGAGCGGTGCCGGTCACCAATGAAAATAAAATTAATTACATACATTTAATGGCTCACTTTAGAATGCACATGCAAATAAAGGATCAGACAGCTGCTTTTATTAAAGGATTTCGTTCTATAATTAATCCCGAGTGGTTGGCGTTATTTTCAACTCCAGAAGTAAGATTAAGTCTCTTTAGGATTACAGTATTTTCAGGGGAAATTTTTCGTTAAAGTAACTCTATTTTTAGTTACAAAGATTAATTTCTGGTGATAATGTTCCATTGGATTTACGAGATTTACGAAGACACACGCAATATTATGGTGGTTTTCACGATAGTCATCGTGTAGTATGCTGGCTGTGGGATATATTGGAGAAAGATTTCTCTGAAGAAGAAAGAGGCTTATTTTTGAAGGTATATTTACTAATGTGATAACTAAAAGCGATTATTAATATAATCTTAATATTCCTGTTTACAGTTCGTTACAAGCTGCTCCAAATCACCTTTGCTGGGATTTGCATACTTAGAACCACCATTTTCGATTCGTTGCGTTGAAGTTGGCGATGACGAGGACACGGGTGACACAATTGGTATAAATATATATTATTTAAAAAATTTCTTCCTTATCTGTTATCATGTACGTGTAAATTGTTTTCTTTTTAAATTAGGTAGCGTAATCAGAGGATTCTTTACGATTCGTAAAAAAGATCCACAGAATCGTTTACCTACTTCATCCACGTGTTTCAATCTTCTTAAATTACCGAATTACCAAAAGAAAAGTACCTTGCGAGAGAAGTTACGTTATGCCGTCACTAGTAACACTGGTTTTGAACTTTCGTAATCGATAATTCATTCACAATGAACGATGATTAATGAGATCGCTCAAAATACTTAACAAAAGTTTATACAAAGTGATTGAGTGGTGCCTGACCGCCGCGATACGAATTGCCATGAACTTTCAATTGAATAAAACTGAACAGCAAAGACGCGAATGGAAATTATTGAAATTAAATCGAAAACTCGCACAAATTTTATGAGATATTGCATAAACTAACAAATCTATCACTTTTTCACTTTTGTACTTTTTGTTATCTCATTTGAACACGAAGAAATTTTTGATAAATCAGTTTCAAACTGCTCACCTTTAATTGGTAATTATAATGAAAAATGAACAAATATTTCTCACTTATTGAAATTCTCATGAGATTTGTTTCGTGTGTTTATAATAATTACAATTATGTGCCTATTTCATTATTCTGTCAATAGTTAAATCTTAAATCGGGTTAATTTAAATCTGTACGTCTTTACTTCACTTCTGTAATAATTTTGTGGGTTTCAATTTTTAATTAACACACTCTCTCGCCAAATGGTAGATTACTTATGGTGTAAAGCACACTGTACCTCAATGAGCTTAATATTGCTAATACTTGTGCGCTTGTTAGTTTATAGTACCGTGAATTAATGTTAGACAATTAAACCACATAAATTATACGAGATAAGTGTTAAATGTTCGTACCCATTGGTGCCCAGGGAGTAATAAAAAAGGAAAGGAGAGATTTTCTAAAATTTTGGAACCATTTGCAGTTTGAGGTTCCATTTTAAGGAGACCTATTTTCTCAAAATTTTATACAAGTTTTTGAAATGCTGTATAGAAGATGAAATTCATCCGTTTGGAAATATATGTGTACATAGAACGTCCACGGGCTCTTATGGGTTCAACAATCTCTAAGTGTCGTATAAAATTAAAAAATCAGTTTGTTCGAGTTGGACGAAATTGTGATGTTTGTTCTCCTACTTGAATGTTTCGAACTGAATTTCCTGTAATTATAGTATCTGCGGTCTTTTGTATAAGCAGAAATGGTTGTAGAAGAGAAAGAGGGGAGCAGAAGGACTGTTATCTGCTGTGTCGTCTGCGATATAGCGAGGAACATGTTATTATTAGAGTGAAATTTATTTTTCTTGCGATTCACCCATATTTCGGCGGATAGACTCGTAACATTATCGATGGAAATTCGGTCAGACCAAAGATAGAAGCCTATTTACTGTGAGATGAGATAATTCGAGATATAAACTTTTCATATTTTCCTACACGATCGTATGTAAGTTTTCAGGTCTGTATTCACAGATTGTATGTATATTGAATAAGGGTAATAACAAAACTGGGCGTTTCTATAATGATAGAATAAGTTTAAGGATGAGCTAGGTTTAATTGCATACTAACTGGTTCGTTAACATGCACATTGTGATCACTAGAAAAATTATCTTGGTTGTTCAGAAAAAAAGGAGAATCGAATTTAATAATAATTTTTGACCTTTGTTATTTTACAGCAGAGTTTTAATCGATTACTCTTGTAGTAATAATTGTGAATACATGCCTCCTAATTACATGTACAATTGAATGAAACAACAGATAGTACTCTTCTTTATGAGTATACTTATCATTAAAACAATACATGTATATGATAAATGTGGATATCGATACAGACATGGATATATGGAGTAAAATGTTAAATAAAACTGTTACGGTTGTAAGATAAGACCGATGAATTTTTTTCTCAATGCCTCTTCTTGGTAAACAATTATTTTTCTTATTTTAAACATAATTTAAATTGTAGTGAAATATAAAATATCAGAAAATTAAAAAAAGTATAATCGATTTTTTCTTACAATCGTATCACTGATAGAAAATACGCTTTGTACATTGCTGGCTTGAATCGTTCGTATTTCTGTAACATTTTTTAATAAAAATGTATACATTATTGTGATGCAGCAAGAGAAAGAGTAGATTTATTAATTTAATACATTCAATAATGAATCGTGTAAATGTATCCAATTAACTGTACTTTGTTTCTCAAACATTTATTTTAATATCCTTTATGAATTATTACCAATTTTTCCAATAAAAGATAAAAATTAAAAGGGCGAATATATTTGGAATTGAAAATACGTAACAGTTGTTTAATAATTCATTTATTTCCTTCAATAGATATGCGCAAAGTTAAAAGCAATAAATATTTTTCACGTTGTGTATTAATCAAATTAAACATCAAAGCGATAAAGAATTAATTAAGTGAAAAGCGCAAAAGTCGTAATCGAACGCGCATTTTCAATCATATTTACGAAGGGGACGCGAAGATTGCCGATTAGGCTGCGCAGTGAGCTACTGCGCCGGTCACGTGACTCCCTTTGTGAGCAGTTGGCGCTGTAGACGGCGCAGCTCGCCCCCCCGCGGCCAGTGGCCAGCAAGCCTTGGCTGCAGGAAGACGTGTTCTTCGTTCGTACCGCGACGATCCTTCTATCGCGGCTACGCGAGAGACTCCTTTTCTCTTTCTCTCCCTCTCTCGCTTGTGTGCGCGCGCGTGTTTCGTGTTTGTGTGTGCGTGCTTGATCTCTACGAAGTGACAGTGTTTCTGACTCGGTCGTAGGACCCGGACAGTGAGAAATCCTCGGTTGTCGCGAACCACCGAATAATTCGGTTCTGCAGCCGGAATCGTGGCAGCCATCGAGGACTCGACCGAGCCTTTCAGTGTTCTCTCATTCCTTTCTCTGTTTCGCGCTACCGTATTTCTTTACGGACAAGCACCGCCCCCTTTCCACCTCCGTCCCTCCGATCGCAACGTTATGAGGCCAGCTGAGCGTAACTGACGGCGAAGAGGGAGAACGAGTGCGTGCGTGTGTCAAACATAACCTAAGTATTATCACCGTGAGTACCGTGACTACCCCGGAGAAAACGTGGCTCAGTCGTTTGAAATTTACTCATCGAGGAATGATAGCATCGCGTACTAAACCGTTAAACGCATCGAGGAGCCACGAAAGCATAGGTTCCTTTTCTGGCTGTTTCTAAAGAGAAATGCGACGCCCCGTTTATCTCTGACCGTGTCGTGGAAACGTGCACAAGGACATCGACTTTGTCTCTTTCTCGAAGGTTATCCTTGCACGTATCGTTTTTGTCATTGCGACGATAAAGGACGCGACCAAAGCCGCTGCGTCGAGCGTGTTGTCACGAATTCCTCTTATCCCTCGTTTCCCGCAAGCTCAGCCCTTCCCGCCGTACCTACGAAAGCGCGCGACATTTAAACGCGAAGTTCGAAAACCGAGTGATACTGGAACATAGCTTTCCCCAAAATCCGTTGCTTCGGATCGACATTTAAATACCCGACGATTTTACACGTTCAAGGTAACAAGAATCACGAGTTTTTAAATAGTGTCATAGGACTAAGGAGTAATACGACACTGATTGACTTATACAAAAAAAAAAAAAAAAAAAAAAAAACGTGTATTCGAATCGATAAGTCTCTTAATAGTGCAACACAATAATTCCGGCGTAATTTCGGTGAAACGGTGCTTCGGTTCGAACGAATGTCCTCATCGATAACGACTTCGACGACGCGTGCCGGTGTTGCGTGCGTGTAAGAATTCCAAGATAGAAGTGTTTCCTGGGGAAGGTGAAAGAGTGCTCGCGGGACGTAGGAACGGAAGAAATAAGGAACGAGTCGAGGCGTGTTCCGGCTTCCCTGAATCAGCAGGGACGTTGGCGGTGGCGGTGGCGGTGAATCGGGAAAGGGTTGAGGAGGGTGGCCCCTAGGGAGAGAGGAGAGCTTTGATGGCAGTAGTTGGGCCCAGCCGGCACTCGCGGGTGTCCATGAGCGTGTCTATGTCGCTAATGCAGGGGGGTGGGGCGGGGGCGACAGGCGGTGGCGGGACAACGGGGACCCATCCGGGGCAAGCGGTCCTCGCAGCGGCTGCCGCGGCCGCAGCTGCGGCCCAAGCACCCCCCACCTACTACCACCCTGCCGCTCCTGCACCCCCGCCGCCGCCGCCAGCCCAGGATCCCGTTCAGCCCGACAGACCCATCGGATATGGTGCCTTCGGCGTCGTTTGGTGAGTACATTATATTTATATTTTCAAGATTATATTAATTTGAATTTTTTTCATATGCAAAAAATGTTTTGAGACATGTAGCCAATATGGTGCTTTGGTATCTTTTTAAATTTTCAAAGCGCGAATTCGGCCTTAGGAGTCCTTTAAACTTAGAGCAATATTAGCTCGACGAATTTTCTAAACATTTCAATCTCGAGGAAGGAACGTTCGACTAATTAGCGCCACTTTCCACGTTCGCTACGCGCCAAACGAGAGCTCTCTAGGATCCGCTAGAGAGAGTAAAACGCACTTTCCTCTTTAGCGTGTGCGTAAATCGTTGCCCCTTTCTCGAGTCGGTAATTTGTGAGTTCGATAAGCAGTATAAATCTCCGTTCATTTTTTTTCTCTCTATTAAAATTCTCGCTACTTCGCGTCCACGCGATAGTTTCTTATAGCCTGCTGCGAAAATAGAGCGACGCATTGTCGCCTACGGTTGTTTGCTTGATTTATCTAATTGTAAGTAGACGCCGCGAGATACAATTTTAATTCCGGACACAATTTATCCAGTTCATCCGGTATCACGTTCGGGAACTTCTTCGCGGTCCGTGCTGCACTTTGGAACATTATCGATAATTCTGTCTCCCGATATTAGACAAATTACCTTTGAATTCGAATTTAGAGAGTATTTTACGCTATCGTTGAATTATGAAGGTTCGCTCCAGCTCATTAATCCTCCACCGGTTCGTATCGATCGAAATTACGGTAATTCATGGAGATTTGAACGAAAGTTAACGTTACACGATTGTTACCTTCGCGCTCTTTTGATTCGACGAGAAAAATGGAAAGTTAGAAAGACAACAGTCGATAACAATGCGGCGCGAACCGCTCAATTTCTTTGTTTACCGATACGAGACGAGCAAACAGGAAACGGGTTGACGATTCCGAGGGGTCTGGTATCTTTCCAACGCGAATGTTACGCGGCGCCAGTGTTAAATCTTTCATCGATTTTCCAATCGCGATCGTATGATAATATTCGGCTACTGAAATTGGCAAATCAAAGGGAAAACACGGAGTTCAGTGAAACGGGTTATAAATTACCGGCGAACGTAAATAAAATAAAGTTAAACGAGAATCGTGGTATAAGCAGGATTACGTAGTGAAAATATATATGGTCGCCAGCGGGAAGCAGCGTCATCGGGTGTCGTTTACATACACACGAGGATTTAAGGTATGTAACACGGAGATTCAACGAAATCGTTTCAGTCTTTCGTTATTCGTGCTGAATTTATCGCGTTAATTCAACCGTGCTCGTTTGGAAAATATTTTCTACCGTCCTTTTGTCGAGCCAGAAACACGAACGAAAATGAGCCAGAGAAAGGTTAGGTACAATAGAAACTGCTCGTTTTCCTTTGTTTCCTCTTTTATATGGATTTACCTGGCCAGTAACGCGACAGCCAGTTCCTATGAGGTTTCGGTACAAGCTGTTGGGACTGAGGGGGAAACGACGGTAATTCAAAAACAGAGAAATAATTCCGGTGTGACCTGCGGTCCGTATAATTGCCGTTAGTTTACCTGAACCGGATGCACGATGGGTTTCATTACTGCATTCGGTTAATCCGTGGACACTTGTTCGATGCTGCAGCACCGAGACATTTTCTGTTTTACCACCGATATTTTACGATCGTACGAATTCGTGTAGCGTGGTTTAAACGAGTGTTCAAAGAACGGTTTAAATCAGTCACGTTCCACGGATCGATATGTTTGTTTTAGAGCCGTAGAATATTAATAATAATATTAAGAATAGTGTATAAATATTGGAGTAGTATTGGGGAGATCTTAGATCTATTGATATTATAATGGTGGTGTAGAGGGCTACTAATCTGGGGGCCCGAGTTCAAATCCCGCCGGGGGAGGACCTATTTTTTTTTCTTTTTTTTTAACGGATTTTTACAATATTTTAGAGCCATAGAATATTAATAATAATATTAAGAATAGTGTATAAATATTGGGGTAGTATTGGGGAAATCTTACATCTATTGATATTATAATGGTGGTGTAGAGGGCTACTAATCTGGGGGCCCGAGTTCAAATCCCGCCGGGGGAGGACCTATTTTTTTTTTTTTTTACGGATTTTTACAATATTTTAGAGCCGTAGAATATTAATAATAATATTAAGAATAGTGTATAAATATTGGGGTAGTATTGGGGAGATCTTACATCTATTGATATTATAATGGCTGGTGTAGAGGGCTACTAATCTGGGGGCCCGAGTTCAAATCCCGCCGGGGGAGGACCTATTTTTTTTTTTTTTACGGATTTTTACAATATTTTAGAGCCGTAGAATATTAATAATAATATTAGGGTAGTATTGGGGAGACCTTACATCTATTGATATAATGGCTGGTGTAGAGGGCTACTAATGTGAAGGCCCGAGTTCAAATCCCGCCGGGGGAGGACCCATTTTTTTTCTCTTTTTTTTTACGGATTTTTACAATATTAACAATACCAGTACTGAAACTTGATTAATAATTTATTTTAATGATATTAAAAATCTCGTTCGGTGAGAGGTCCGCAATGAACGTGTAATCTCGAGTACTAATCTTTGAAGATGTTCACGTTTTAAAGAAGCCATTCTAAAAACTCGTAATTCCAAAGAAAACGACTCCTCATAAATTCTGAGCCCTGGGAATTTCGTGCGAAGAAAGCGCGGGAAACGTATACAACGCGTCAGCAGTTTCACGAGGGTTAGAAACGCGGCGGGGGGTGGGGATCGCCATGACGACCGCGGCATTCCGAGATAAGAAGGAATCGTGACCAGATTGCGTATACGAGCTTTCATGTTTAAATGAAGGATACTTACAGGTACCGCGATGCTGTACATTGCCTAATTAATATATTTTTTTCTCTTTGTTTGTGAGTTATTTCATCAAGAAAATAACACTTAGTCAAAAGTGGCTCAACTTTGAGCCGGTACGAATCGATTACACGATAAAAACGTAGCTTATCAAATCTATCGAGTGTACAGACAACGACAAACTGTGACATTCAATTATTTGAAGATATAATCAGAGATTGTCGTACTCGAGATAATTGTATAATTGCATCGTTACTGTTTTATCGAGGCAGAGTCGATTCTTCTTTCATTTTGCTTGGATAATTAATACAATAATAAAAGTATATAAAACCCAAAGGTTAGCATTGAATATTTCTAAAGTGATGCAACTTCCTGACTTTCGAGGAAATGTAACTAGTGCAACTCGTTAGACGAGAAGGGGTAAAAGAGGTTAATGGAGGGAGCAGCGAGAGAGAGCCGGTCGCGAGACAGGGAAAAATCTTGTAAAAGTTTAATATTTATGGATTTAGGATTAATTCGAGAATCGCTGATGCGAATCAAATTTATGAGAATTGAAAAGTTGTATCTACGTTTTGCTATTTTTTTTCCCCCCTCGTTCATAAACTTGTTAGAAGCATCCTGTTCACCGAAATTATTCCTTTTATTCTTTAGCTTACTTTCAGGGAGAGCGACCAACTTTAAATTGATACAGCCTAAGTGCTTTTATGTTACGAAATCTCTTTACATTTCGAAATTGGTCACTTAAAGCAATGTAGTTACACCGTTTGTTCGAAACAGCTTCCATAGAATCGCGAACTGGTCTACGCGGCGCGTTTTCACCCACGAAACAATGTTGCAACGTACAGAGAAACGTATGAAATCCGAACGATTTTACAGGTTAAAAGGCGGTCGCGTGACAATAGGTGAAAATGTGGCTTTCACATTTTTCCTTGTGGGTGGCGATTCCCCCTCCTTTTCCGTTCTGTCCATCCTGTTTCAACGTTAATACCCGTTTTCCGAATAAACATCGTCTTTGTCATTCAAATGTGGTTACTCGATGCCGAGCGTTTCCGGTCTCTGTCTATTGTTACCGTTTACACCTAGCCGCTATTATGACGTCGGTTGTTGAAATTTGAAAGAAAACGAACGAAGAAATCTTTTCATTTTCTTTACTTTCGTAACAACATTCTCTCGTTTGTATCGCGTTACAGATACTTTTGAAAGTTTTAAATCGTTGCCGTTTCATCTTCAACAACTTAATAACTGAACAAGTCCCAGCGGAGTGTATATTGCTCTAAAATATTCATATTTTTATTATTACTCAGCTTTCTACGAGAAGAATTTCTGTATCTCTGTCGCGGGCGACAGAGAGAAATGAAGGAGAAAAATGAGTCGGCTGCACGTGGAAGCGTGTTAAACGAAAAATAACACCTGGAATATTATTCTCCGCTCTTGTTCCACGTGTCAAAGAAGGAAAACGCGTCGTTGTCTCGTTCATTTTACCGCATATATTCGTCTCTGGCGGATTGTAGCGGGCTGGAAATCCGTTTAAGCGGATTACATCGCGAAGCAGGCATTCGCGTTAGTTTAACAGCCGAGCAGCGACGAGAGTTCTGCTTTACCAGCAACGATCATTTATTTTTTCAACCTGCAATTAGTAGCCTCTTTTCCAGCAGATTTCCTCGTTCAACTGATTGCAACATGCATCCTTGAGATATAGAATGAAAGTCGCGCCGATTCAATTTTATCGCTGAATCGATTTAACCCCTTTTGCGATTGCAACTTTTCTACCTACGATCAATCGCTTCGATTCATTTTCATTTCACACGGTGTAAATGAAATAAAATTTATTATTTCTAAGTTTCTCGATCAAAATTACTCGGAATTATTGGCCATGAAAGCGTTCAGTTTCCTTTTCAACAGATTAGATACGATAGAACTTTGTCTATTCTATCTTCAGAGTGTCGTTGAACTTTGGGTCAAGTCCAAAATGTTCTTCTCGCCGGTAAATTCGAATTTCCGTTTCACTGGCAATCTTTCAGACTTCACTTGGCGTCCATAAGTAAAATCGAAGGCATAATTACTTCGCTTCGACAAAAGAATAATTCTTGATCAATCTTTTTCAAATCTGTTCCCTTCGATTCTAAAGCTCGTTTTTCTGTCGAAAGGAAACTATACTGTCGATTCGACCGGGGCCAATGATCGATAGCTCGATGAACATTAGATGTTACACTGGGTTCATTTGAATTTGTAAGCAGGACAAGATGTTCCAAGCAGAATTTAAATAATCCTCTTTCATCGGTCTTCGATCAAAGCATACTTTTTTTCTGCCTTTCGTCGGATCGCCCGCGAAAAGAGGAGCAGTTTATTTCATTTAGACCGGTATCGTCGGAAAAAAGTATCGAAGCATTTATTTGCCGATGAAGATTCTGCTAAGTTGGATATTGAAGGAATGTTTCTCGATCTGCGAACGAGAAAGAGCGTCGCATTCTATCACTGCCCTCAATTAACGCGTTATCCACCTCAATATCGAGAAAGTTCATTGACCCAGGGATCGCATACTTGCCGATATCTCTCGGCGAATGCTTTCGGTTGATTACACTTTTCTTGCTTATTGTTTTTCGTGCTCGAAACTACAGCAAGTAGAATCAACGTCTTCTTACGTTACCGTTCTCCAAGATATTTCTTAATTACTTAAAATTGCTCATTTTTTCTCTCTATCTCTCGATGATTCTTAAAGGAATCGAGTTGCATTATTCTCAGCTTCCGTGTATCGGTTCGCTTTCGGTACAAAGAGCCCCCGTGATACGGCCCTGAACAAAGAGGTCGTCGCTTCGCCCTCTGCTATCCCGTATTCACATTGCACCCATTGCAAGCGTGCGTGTGCATAAGTCCGTCTCCCTTCGCGCTCGTCTTGCTCGCCCGGGGAATCGCATCTGCCTCGCTCTCATAAAAGGAATAACTTATGCTCGAGACTACCTTCTGTCTCGCCTGTACCCCTAACGAAACCTACCACCCTCTGTGTCGGTGAATCGCTAATAGAAAAACGAGATCTTTGCGGGGAGCTTAGGCAGTCGTTCGATTATTTCGATCGACTCCGTTGGAGAGCGATTTCAATAAAAACAGAGGAAACGATACGGATGGTTCTCTATGGGGATTTGAAAAAGGATCGGCAAGAATATTCCTGATAAACTTGGTTAATTTTAAAGAAACATGGAATTGAATAGCGTTGTATAATGGAATCTTCGCGCAAGAAACCGAGTAGCTGTTGTAATACAGATTTCCTTTCGAAGAAGTATTAGATAACAGCGACCGCTGAATTGATGTGTCACATTGAATGTTACACAACATTCATTAGAATTTCGATCAGGTGCTACTGGAACCGAGAATATTCATCGCGCATACTTTGTTATTATATAACGTGTATTAATATTAATCCGTAGGTGTCGGATTTCACCCTAGATCCTTAATTTTTCAAGTAAGCTGAAAAACTATCGAATTGATCGAGCTCTCGTTTGAATCTGAATCTCCAGATTATCCGAGTACAGAAAGGGATCGTTAAATCTCTCGCGAACTTCTCGTTGTTCTCGATGAAACTTCCGCCCGGAGTTATTCCAGCCGACCGAGTAACGGCGGGTTAAATCGCCGAAAAGATCCCACCGGGTCGTCGAAGTGTAACGCGCTTTAATCGTACCCAATGGCGCACGATACGCCTTCTTCGTTTGGTAAACAAAGGAAGAAGGAATTGGCTCGTTTCGAAACTTGGCACGTGGGGATCGGTGGCTACCGTCCTCCGCGGAAAGTAAAACGATCGAAACCCGTGCCAAAACGAGTCCGTTTCGCAGTCGATGACGTGCACGCGTTTCTTTGCACGTGCACTTTGAACCAGCGTTTCCGTGTAACGTGTGGAAACGTGCCACGTGTACTCGGCGCGTGCTCGAATCCACCTAAACGCGCAGGTAAATGACGAGGCACGAATTCGTGTGCCGCTATCCGATCGGAGTTTCTTTTATTTTCATCTTTCCCGCACGCTCGATTCTAATATGCACGTACGTACACGGAGTGCAAGGTCCTAGCATTGACTCCGGACACGGCATTGGAGTAAATTGCACAAGCGGCTCTCTCGTTCACCGACTCCGCTTCTGGACTCTGCACGCGCCGCGTGCAACAACGAAATTTTAACGGTTCACGATTTCTTATATATTAGGATTAAAAAATGTTCTACTTAGGTACAGGAACAATATCCATTTTGCAGAATTGAAATTGATAAAAAAAATTACACTTTACTGTTCGCACTGGCGCACGGTGGGCGAAATTCGGATAAAAATCGATTTTTAATTTTTATTTAAATGACCGAAATCAATTATTTTACGTCTTTAACAATTTTCCTCGTACACAGCTAAGATTGCATGTAAAATTATAAAATTTGTTTAGCTCTTTATACATTGTATCGATAAAAAATGTTTAATATTTTTTTGAAATATGTTTAATAATTATTTTCAAGTTTATTAATTGACCAGCGTATTAACTCGATTTTGAATAAAAAAAGTAAATTTCCGATACGCAATTTAATAAGTTTGCCTCATTATGCCTGAACAAAACTAGGATAAATCTTTTTCTTAAAGTATCCTTAAAATTATGAAACAAACCCCGTTTGCCTATTTTTGCCTATGGAAAAGATATTAATAATATAATACTGTATGTATTTTCATGCAAAGGCTATTTATGTGAATCTGTTGTAAAAAAGTAGCTTGAATTAAGTTCATTTCATGTGTTAGTAACATTTTAAACTAGCAATATTCAAATAATTTCATTCAGTATTCAATGAATTATCGATTTTTGTACACATCTTCCGGATTCCGCCAGGTTGCATCAGCGATTTTGAATTCCATAATTTCGAATACAAATTCAAAATCAGCATCCCCAATAACAGATATATATCAATTTTCAAAAAAATACATTCAGTTGTGATTTTTCAGTCCGCCTAATTGAATCGTCCATTTTGATTAAAAATTTGAAATCTACGTCCGAAACAACCTAGAGATACCAATTTTCAAAAAATTTACTGCAGAATTCGCTGAGTTATCGAATTTCATCCGGATTTCGCCCACTGTGTGGCACGCCAAAGAGAAATGACTGTCTAACCAAAATGAAGTTTACTTAATTCCTTTTCCCACCGTATGAAATTGCTGGACAAATAGATCCGTCAAAATAGGTATAGCGCATATGGATTTTTGGAACTAAGGAGTGGGGAGGGGAAGGGATTAGTATTTGTATAGATTTCATAATTCTATTAAAAACCAACATATGTTTTACAAAAAATTATTTAAGTTTAATAACATCGTAAATGAGTCATAATTGACTCGCTCCGGCAATCCAGTGTTAAACTACCTAGTCCAATGGTTCGAAGCCCTAACGAAAAATTAATTTTTCACATTTTGGCCACATTTTGGCCATTTGGCCCACACGGCCAATCGATCACCATTTTCCGTCGATTAAAAATCGCAAAAATTCAAACGGAAAAATCGCAAACTTCTAAGAAGCTTTTGCCCTGTATCGTTGATTTTTTTCATTTCGATTTCGCGGAGAGTTTTTTTCAACGCGTATCAGCTTTGATGGAAGGATATTCTGTATCGAAATAGAGGGAAGCGTTTTCAAGTTGTAATACAGCCGGAACGAGGCGATCGGAAATCCACAGGTTAATTAATAAACCGGAGGGGCTGGCGTACTCGAGAGGAGTCGTCTCTTTTGCGATCGTGGAACGCATTAAACGGCGATACTCTCGATTCAGTGTCGATAGCTGGCTTGATATCTAAGAGCCACCAACGCAGCTACCACTCGATAAATGGACCTATGAATCGTTTCGTTTCAATGCCGGCGTGTTGTACGAGAAACGTGTAAATGTTTCTATTCGAAACGTAAACGATACTCATGATTTCTAAGCGCGAATGAGAAATCGACGTGATATTTGATGTTTTCGACACCGTTTACTGCACTTTGGGCATCGATTTTCTTCCCTTTTATGCCACCTCTACGCCGGAGTGTATTTATATAGAATGTAGAATATTAAAGAGAGATTAGGCGATTCGGGGGATTGTAAAAGCGACGTTAACCCCGGTCTGTCGAAGAGTAAAGCGCGTTCAAGATGGGCTTGGGTAATATAAACGTTCGTAAAGTAGAAGCATATCGGTTTTTATTGGAGAATATTCGAGGTAATGATAGCATCGTTGTTTGTCAGGCTGAGTGATTCGCATGATTGATCGTTGGCTATTACACAGCGATTCTGGTCCACTTAAGAACAGGGAAACTAGTTTAGAATAATTTATAATCGATAATAACGATCTTCGGGAACCTGTTCCTCTCGCCGTGAACGAATTCTCTGTTATTTCGAGGAGGATCGATCATCGTACGATGCTGATTTAATCGTTATCGTTTTATCCGCTTCCAGATGTTTGAGAAGGGATTTGTAAAACAACTTTGCGGCTAATAATGAGGGAGATTATTTTAATAGAGCATTCGCGACGTAAATTCTATCTTGAATATCAATCGACACTTCTCTGCGACTTTATTCGCTGTATTCGAAAGGAATTATGTAAATTAGGAGCTGAAATCGTTGAGCTTTCTTTCTCGATGACCAATTTTGGATCACCTTTCGTACATTTATCTGATAACACCGTCCAAATGATTCCTCGATACCCGATAAACGGTCACTTTGCAGAAATCCGGCAGGTGGAGAAAAGGCGAGATACTCGAGAAAGTCGTTGCGATCGTTACGTCGACTGGGTCGATCGAAGGAAATCGAACGAGACGATCTGCACGCGAGGATCGACATACGCGTATCTTTTGTCCGTTCAGCGGACAGATGCGTTCGCGGTTGAATTATCCGTGTTTTTTTTCACGAACAACAACACCGTTTCACCGATTTCAAGGTGGCGACCGGTGTATCTGCGGCGCATAAATAAAACAGCTGTTCGCTCTGTTTCGAGCGAAACGAGCAGCTGACTTTTCTGTCCTCCCACGAGACCTTGTTCGATGCAACCTCGAAACTCGACTTAACGCATCACCGATTCATTCCGCAGAAGGATCGCATTTCGAGGAGGGCCTTTAAATAAAAAATGGACAGTGAATTTATTAATACTAGAACAACCGGCGATCGAAGTATACCTACTTCTACGGGAGGGGTCAAAATGACTTGTTTTTCAGATTAACACGTTGAATGCCATAGTGAAATGGACGTTTGTCGTGGGACGTATCGAAGCCTTAATTATTAAGAATAGGGATCGTTAATTTTCAAATTTCAAATGTCAATCCTTCTGATACAAATATTATTTAAAATAATGTTTTTCTATTGTTTTCTTTTAATTATTCAGACACTTATGGTAATTTTGTAGAATGTAGATACACTTAGTTTTTTAAAAATGTATTTGAACTATGCAAAAATAATATGAGAAACTTGAAAAATCACAAGTTTACCTACGTTCCATGGGGGTCAAAATGACTCATCTTGGTATATGGATGTATACTGCATAAAATTTTACATCATAAAGACAAAAAAGAAAAAGAAAACTGTTTTACAGAATTAGTTATTTCCATATTTTAGAAAACAAAATGTACTGAAAATGAATAATGATTATAAGAAATGCCAAACAAGTAATTTTGATCCCCCTTGGTAGATCTAATGTTAATTAGAATACATTTCTCAAATTAGATGGAAACTTTCTCAGCTCTGCGGTAATTCTGATATCTAGAAAGTAGAATTCGTACTAATTTTCTCACAAATCTCGCAATATCGTCGAACTTATATAACTCAGAACGCCCATCTTGTATGAAGGTCTAGGAGGTACCTTTTTTCTCGGAAATATCCGATTATCGGTTCCAAAGTCCGCGGAAGAACCGGCCAAAAATTGTTCCTCCGTTAGAGGAGAGAAAACGGTGCTCCTCGAGAGCCGATTTCGTAGCCGGGCTCGCCTTTTTCAGAAGAGAAGCATCGATCCCTGGTGACTGGTCCAGGAGGGGATCGGCGTCGATGAGAGATGGCTACCGAGAGGAAGGACGTGTTCTCTCGCGGGGCAGCTGCACCATCACCTGCCTGGCAGCTGGTTCCTCGGCCAGACTTTTGCCTGCGGCTTTTGACCCACGAAATTCAACAGACGAGACGCGTATCGACGACCTGCGTCTACGAAACTCCGTAGACTCCGTTCCGAGCGTGCACGGTGCTTAGGCATTGTTTTCTTTAAAAGATATTTCGGACAGAGCGTTCGAGCGACCGGGGTTCTCGGTTCGGCCTGCGATCAGGTACTCTAAAATTTATTTCAAAGGATCAAGAATGTCTTGTACTTATTGTTAGTTGCATGAATGTTCATTTTGGTCGAAGCGATCAAAGGGGATAATTTGCTTTTTCTTCGATTCGGTTCAACTTGTGAAAACCGAAACCGTTGGCCAGTGGAGGCGTGCTGTCAGAAAAACAGCAGCCACCTTTTGCATACGCGATCTGGAAACTTGTCACGCTCCAGATACGCGTGCGCCTTCATCCTACTAAACTGGATATTCCGACCGGATGAAAGCAATATCGTAGCTTGGCTTCTTAGGCCGAAACTGGAAACTCTGAGAAAGACTACTCGATTCCTGGCACTCGTTTATTTCGAACCTTTCTATCGTCCGAACAAATTTTTTAGACTTCTCATCTTTTTAATTACAGTAAAACCTCTATAACTCGTCATTTTCCTTTCCTCGTCATTTTAAAATTTATATGGTTTTTACTTCGCTTAAGTCGTCAAAATTTCTCGGTCCCTCGAGTGACGACTTATCGAGGTTTTATTGTATAATTATAATTATACAAGGCGAGATCGTTTTCATTTTTCAGCGTCAGCTTTTTGACGGAAAATCGCTTGTAAATATAGTTCGTTCCGTTTCCTTTGTTCGTTTCGAGCAGACAAGGAGGAATATTGAAGGGAGCGTAGAGTTTCCTGCGTACAGGCTGGAAATTATATTTTATCGTCACTCCGGGGACCGGGGTTAAACCACCTACATGACAGGA
This sequence comes from Osmia bicornis bicornis, assembly GCF_907164935.1. NCBI lineage: Eukaryota > Metazoa > Arthropoda > Insecta > Hymenoptera > Megachilidae > Osmia > Osmia bicornis. The sequence continues at coordinate 8,028,532 of NC_060227.1, forward strand.
AGCCGGCGGAGCATGTGTTGCGGGTATTTCCGGTGCAACGTCTCCCCTGCGTGCAGCCCGTTTCACCACCCCTCGTGACTTTTCTCACTCGTCGTCGCGGCGAATCGCGTCGCCGCGAGTTCGCCTGCACCCAGTTGCAGCTGCTCCGAAGAAAAATGTTGTTTGTCGGTCCCTCCTCGTGCCGGTTTCTCTTCTTTTCTGTATCGGCCCGCACGACCGATCGTTCCGTTTCAAAGAACGAAAAGAAGACTTGCATTAATTATCCTTCGATTATCGCGCGATCTACGATTCGTTTCTTTCGATCGAATTTATTGCACGCAATTGGACGAACGATATAGTTGAAATTATCGCTGATAAGAGTTTCGTCACTTTTTCTTTGGTTGCCTCGAAGTTTCAAAATGATTTTCAAAGTTTCCAACGTTCGATACCATCGACGTTAAACAGATGTTCGGAAATACAGTTTCGTTTTAATTGGATGATGGAAAAAATGATATTTTCACAGTCGTTTTTTCCCCTCTCTCGTTGAACATGATTAAATCGTCGGTTTAATAGAGCCCGCTCATCCGAGCGCGCGACAATTTTTCAGTTTTCCAACAGGTCGAATGTACACGGTTCGTGACGGAGGGAAAGGGTGACGAGGTGGGTGGGGTAGGGTTTGATGGAATTTGTCGAAACTGTATTTCCCTGTAAAACGAGGCAGTTTCGATTGCACCGATCGGTCGAATGAAAAAAGTGTCAAAGAACAATATTTATTTTTTTACATCGATAACCGCGATACGCGATATCTAATGGTAACGATCTTTCAAATATTTACCAGTTAAATTCTTCATTTCTCTTTTTTTTCATCGCTAGCTTTCCATTTTCAATATTATCTCTTCCGTTTCGTTTCAGTGTTCAGAAAATATTTTTCTATACATACCTTCTTTTGCATTTGAAAGCATCCTAAGTTAACCCTTTAACTGTGGGTGTGGTATATAAACATGTTAATTTTTAATAGGGAAAAGTTGCCGATATCGTACTAGTCTCCTAAATCGTACTACATTCAAATTTTGCTTAATGTTGAATGGCGGCACCAGCTAGCAATATCTTTTATAAGCTACGACATATATGTTCCTATAAAACCTTAAATAGTGTATCAAAATCACTTACAGTAGCTGTTCTAACAAATTTGAAAAAGCAGGTCAGCCTAATGTAAAATTTTAATCATGTTGCGCTTGCGCTGTCTCTTAAAAATAATTTAATGATATTTATTTTTACACAAATGTAAGCCTACGTTTTTATGTGCATGCGCCAATTTTCAAATCATGTTAAAACTTACTTATAAATAAAATAAAATAAAATTATAAAAGAGCCGGCGAGTAGCCTAAATCGTACTGCGGCGTAGTTTCCCAAATCGTACCAGTACGAGTTAAACAATTGATCAATATTTTAGATATTTCTTTTAGGTTATAGTTATGTCAAAAAGAAAGTACGGACAGTGAAGTGCAATTAACATGAATAAGGCTATAATAAAACACACGTCTTCAACTAGTGCATCTGCAAATATTTCTGTATCGCTTAATGAAGAGGTGTGGTTCAACTTGAAAATATAATACAATGTTTAAAGGTACATGAGGCCTGTGCAGGCGTGTCAAAAGTACAAAATGTTATTATTGTCCTCAATGTTAAATAAAATCAATTTATTATTTATAATTCAGAGATAGGATATTGGAAACCAACCAGTACGATTTAGGATACCGGTTGCCAAAATCGTACCTTTTTATCATTTTTTTATTAACGCATGTAAGACATAACAACTGCTTTCAAAATGCAGTTAACGTTGTCCATAGGTTATTTAAATGATATTTTATAAAATTGCTCAGCTAAATTCTCAAACAGACATACCAGACGTACGATTTCGGCAACTTCCCTCTATCTAATATCAAATAGCGACTGTGGCTTGTATACCACTAAAATAAAATAAAATAAATACATAAAAAAAAACTTTTAAAATAGAATATCACTTCAGTAATATAATTTAAAATTAGAATGTAATCGGCTGTGCTAAAAGTACCCGCAGTTAAAGGGTTAATAGCGAAACCCTATAAATTGTGTATCCTAAAGCAACACCGGGTGAACTACAACGAACAGAACTCTGCATCCCTCTAATCCAGCCGCAAAACGCGATCCAGGGATTATTTCGAGCGACGAACAAAAGCCCTGACGATCTTCCATCGAGAAAATCCTCTCGACTATTCGGCATCTTCTATGCTCCATCCGAAAACTCCATAAGCATATTTAACGAAAAAACAGAAGATACGGCGCGGGAGGGATGTATTGTAGAACGGCGAGCATATTTCCAGCGGGATATTCCCAACGGCTTCGTCTTTCTCCAATCCACGGAATATCGAGCGGCCCCGTGGAAATTTATTCGAACGAGAAACACGTCGGAGCACTCTCACGACCCTTACCTTTCGGTGAGCTGGCCCGATGGGGGCGGAATTGTGTGCAGAGGGATGCAGTTGGTAACCCGTGCAAACACTACGCCCGCTCTAAAGCCGATTTCAGCCCTCCTCCAGGCTGAACCTTCGAATTCACCCTTGCCTCCTTCCTCTTTCTGTCCCGACCAGCAGCTATATTTCCCTCCGTGACTAGCTGCTGCTTGCTTTCTTGAGCACCACCGGTGCGAGCTCCTTCATAGGCCGAGCCTTTCTCGATAATCATCCGAGCTACGCGTTTAACCCTTGCCTCTTCTCGCAATACGCGTCTTCGTACCTTTCTTTCGCGCTGGAATACTTGAACGATCAGACCTCGAATGAGAGGGTGACATTTTCAGGATTGTTATTTCACTTGAGAAATATCGAATGAAGTTCCAGGCATCTTTGGTAAAGTATCTTCTATAGACTTGTTCGATAGACCTTCGGTAATTAGTGTGCCGTAAAGCCCAGGGTCGTTAACACCTGGAAAGGTGTGCAGTCAGGAGCATAAAGCTACGGCTAAACTCTTACCAATAATGGCCATCGGACCTTTAGACTCGGGTTACGCTCGCCAATATGCGGTTTGCTAGCTGGAACTTGCAAACTATGTACAAATACTTGGGACCTGTAACTGACGTTTTAGATATAGAAACTCGTTGACGAAATCTTCGATCCTTCGAACGAGCTTCCGCAATCGAAATTCAACATCTCCCCGCGTAATTGGCCCATTATTTTCCGCGCAATCGCGATGCCCTTGACGCGAATTTTTCGGCTTCTGCTTTCTATTTGAAAGCCGGCACGAGGAACGGCCGAGCCGAAATTTGCATCTTTTCCGTGGCTTCTTCTTAAATCACCCGTTATCCGTCGGATCTACCTGGCTCGTCTCGGTTTCCAAGAAAATCGCAGCCGCTTCGCGAGTGAAAATCCAAGCCTATTCGCTTTTACCTTTTGCCGCCGAGCCGCGTTCTCGTTCCATTATCGTTCCTTCTTGAACGCGTCCAACCTGTCTCCTTCCGAGGGAATGAAAATCGCGTTCGCTCGCGGAAAGTGAAAGAACCCGATGTGACCTGGCTGTGGTAATTCGTGGAAACGAGACTGTGAGAAAACCAACCGCCACTATTTATCGAGGCTACGCGAGGCATTTGCAAAGATTTAGATAATTTATGCAAGTTGACAAAGGGTATAAACAGCAGTTTGAGGGTTTTCGATAAGTTCAACGGTGAAAGAATTAATTTTTAGAGAGAGCCTCCGGTCCCCCCGAGTCAAAGAGTTAATTAGACAAAAGGAAAGGTATTCCCAGGTTGAACCTTGACAGAAAACGAATCAATCGTTTCGCAATGGCAGGTTACATCATCGATCTTCAACACTGTCCCTTGTAATGATTGTTAGAGTCTGAAATGGGGAGAGAAAGAAGGTGAAACGAAGGCTCTCAGCCTTCTATCGCCTAGTTTCGCGTTCGACGTTCAATTGACTGTTAGTAGTTGGCGACCTACCTGTCCGGGGACAGCCTTGACGCGTTTCAATGGGCTAGCCGCGGCAACCAGTTTCTGCGATAATGCTCGACAGACTCCATAATCTCGGCCGTAAAAGGAACAAAGCAATGGTGTCAAGTCTGTCGGCGACACATCGTGCGTCTGGCAGGTGCACGTCCCGCGACAGACAGGCCAGCTTGTGCCAGGAGATGCCAGTTGTTCGCTACACAAACTACCTTCTTCTTCTTCTCTCTTTATGAACTTCGTAGCTCACCCGCATTGCGTGCGATCGCAGGTGCAACTGCAACGACCGCGAGCAGATGCACCGTTCGCCTTCGAACTGGCCGTCGATGCAATTTTCTTACTCCCTTGAAATCGCTTTCTTGTCGAGGAAGAGGGGAAGGGAGGGAACCAGTGGTTGTTTTTCTTGTTTTCTTCCCTGGCGAATTATCGCTTGAATAAATGTAGAGTCGCAGAGGGATCGCATATGGCGTCAGGGGAGTGTTGGAATTTTTTGGGGAGACTATTTCGTGATCCTGTTACCCTTTTGTTCGTCGATCAACGAGATACTTTTTCGACTCGAAGGAAAGATTTTCGTGAAAGTATCTCTGGCGAGAGGGAACGGTTAGTCGAATTCTCTCTACTCGCTTAGTTCGCCGCGAGAAGTAAACCCCAGTGACCTATCCGATTTTAATTACTTTCGCAAACTCGCTGCATCCCCGGGGATCGCCCCGTGCACCTCGCGCGCACCCCATCCCCTAACGGCTGTCCGAAAGTTACCCCTGAATTCTGTGAAATAAATATTCAACTCGTGCTGAATTTCCTTGCATTTCAGCCTGCATCAAGATTAAACCTATGGGATAGTTTAGTTAGCTATAACTTCTAATGTTAATCCGTTAAGAATTACATTTTTATACGAACGTCTAATTTTCAAGATTTTTTTTACCACCGAAAAATACATGTTTTAAAATAGTTTTAAGATTTTTTTAAAAGTGGCCACGATATCTTCCAAACCGCTTATTTGAAATGTAAACCATTTTTTGATTTTCACCAAAATGCCAACAATTTCACTGAAAAATCCGGTTTTTGAACTGGTCAAATTTTGTTTTCTTTGTTATAAAAAAAACTTTTCAACGGAATTAACACTAGTACTACCGACCGGTTAAAATGACCGGTTGTATCAATTGTTTACAAGATTTTGTCTTGAAATTTTATTTAATATTTTATAATAATGTTGTGACTTTTTCAAAATTCATGTATTTAATAATATTATAAATTTTTTATTTTCTTTAAAACTTTTCTTTGAATTTTTATATTTTGCCAACTAAATATCACACCGGTCAAAATGACCGGTTTGGTAGAAATAGGTATATAACAACTGTTGGTAGTTCAAGTGTTAAAAGTCCTTCGTTCAGGCCCTTAACAATACAATATCCTAACTCAATCTTCTTTGTTTTCGATTTCAAATAAGCGGTTTGGAAGATATCGAAATTTGCGAAAGGTTAACAGGAATCTACGGCGCTGAATAACTCGCGTTTCAACCAGCTTCCGTTGTCTTTCTTGCTTATCCTCTCCGTAATAAAGGCTGAATATCCTCCACGGTGTGTCGCGCGAATCCAGAGGTTATTTGCGGACGGTAGAAGTCGAAACGTGCAGAAGGGCGACGAGAAAACTGTATGGGGCATACTATATTCAGTCTGTCCGAGGCTCGTGTGCACGCCAAGGGGTGCGACGAAAATCGGGCTTCGACCGGTTCCTTCTCTCGCGCCAAACGAAACAACCGGTTGCACGTGAATTTTTCTTCGAAATTTTAAGAAAAAACGAAAGGAGGGAAGATACGTGGATTAAAATTGTAATGAACCAAGCCTAATTTGGGTCCGATTAATTTGTACCCTCGCGGGCACGTGAGTTTGTTGAAAAGAAGAAAAGCCAGCCGTTCGGGGGGAGCGATACCGTGACGGCCACTGGCCTTTCTTCACTCTTCTTTATTCTTCCACAACTTCCTCGGTCGTTCTCCGTCTCTTCGACTCTTCTTCTTCCTCCCGTTCGACCGTCTCCTTTTTATCCTGCCTTTGCTCTTCCCCTTGCCTTCTGTTATAAACATCCACAAGGGTTCTATGGGTCAGTTAACTCCTGCTCGTGGCTGTTTATCGCGAGCCTATCCTCGGGATCTCACGTCCACGGACTTGTATTTTATTTCCCGGGGGGTCGCGACGGTTCTGTCCATAGGAGGAGGCTTTTATCAACCCTCTACGCGTCCGTGTAACGTCGCGAATATTCAAGATTTTTCCAACAGTCGCGTCAGAGCGACGAAGAAGATACGGTGGTTAAGGGGTAAGGGGAAAAAATCGATTTTTTTTTGGCTTAAATAATAGTTTGAAGCCTTAAGAATATTATGCAAAAGCCCCAGTTTTGAATTAATTTTTTTTGCTGGAAATTCAGAGCCCAAAGCAGTGGCGTTTTGAACGCGTTTTTCTCGAAACTATGTTTTTCAAAACGGTGTGCAGGATTGCTCCAGTTCTAATGAATTAATTGCTTTGAAACTTTACAGTTACCTTTGCTATTACATTTACTAGGGTTTGCCGATCCGTTTTTCTTTTAATTTTCTAACAGTTCTGCAAAATATAAGCAACAACAATTCATTTTTCGTCGAAATTTGATCTTCAAACTTCAAACATCTGCCATATTGTTCATTTATAAGGGTCAAACCCTAGCAATTTTATCATAGTTAATAAAATATTTCGGTTTTTGTTGCCAGTAACAGCCATTTTCTTGCAATCTTGCACACCAGATGGGCATCGAAGAAAAAACAAGCTTAGAAACTTGGCAATTTGCAACGTTAAAAATAAACATTTTTTAAACATTTTCCACAGTATTTTTCACCCAATACTACACCTAATTAATTATAATACAAAGTTTCAAGATAATCGATGGTTTATTTTTTCGTCTCGTTTTCGGTACCGTGAAAGTACCCTAACCCCTTAACTTTCGAAGGATAAAACGCGGTCGATTCGAAGGCAGATCTTTTTTTATTCATAAAAGATGACGCGTATCTAGGCGAATTTCTGACGGATGGAAAAGAAGGTCGAGCAACCACGGCTGCTTTCTCTTTCCTCCTATCCTCATGGCAGCTCGTTCCCTCTTTTTCTCTCGTATTTTCATCGCGTTCGCTTTTCTTCCTTCCTCCGTTTCGTTTCGCCAGCGTGTAACCTCCAAACCGTGAGAAACGACGGCGAGAGTATCCCGCGATACCGAAACCACTGCGTCCTTCCCGTTGATTTTCATCTCGCACCGTTCGCACACCGATTACACCTGAGCCCGTTAGACACGCTTTCGCGACCGTACCGTTCACGTAGTACTACGTCCTTTAACGCGTCTACCACTCGCGAGAGCCGTTATTGCTGCGGGGTTTGACGTAGCTATTACGTGCCTGGATTTTATCAAAGTTCGAAGCAGCAGTAGCGAAATGAAACGAAATCCGTGAAAGTTTCGAGGAATTTTTCGGCGTTGAACGAAATCGAAGCGAAACTCGGAGAAACGAGAAATTTTTAACTGTAATTCGACGATGATCGAGCGCGTAAAGAACGGATGGGAAGAGGAGATAGAAGGTAGATATCTAGGTAGAGGAGAAGAGAGTGCACGAGTAGCTATCGTGGGACTCGTGACGAGAGAAGCGTGCACCAGGTACTTTTGAGAAGTCAATGGCCCTGATTACCAAGTGGCCGTACAGGTACTTAGGTCGGTTACAGTCGTTGTTACCTGCAACGCTGAGCCGTCGACGATGCTTTCGTTTCCTTACCAACAAATTCGTCCACTCTTTCACGCGACAATGGTCTTTAGATTTGCAAACAGAAACATTTTCGTTGTAATTAATTTTTATCTCGACTTGAAACTAAAAATAAATCGATCGAGGAGAAATTGATCGGTTGGCGTGAAAGGTATCGACCGCCATAACTGAATTTATGTTAATGCATAGTTAATTGCACGCTGCGAAGCGTGCACTGGTCCGTTTTCAATATCCTCCATCGTAGATGACACCGCGAAATTACCGATTCCTAGATACCTCGCTAATTTGCATTAAAACACGCATCTGATCAGCGGGATTCTATTCCCTTAACTCGAATCCATTCATTTTTCTCCAGAAAGGGTAGAGGAGAAAAGTTGAGCCGTAACTTCGACGCGTTGTACCGTAATTGTATAGAGAGAAAGAGAAACGGTAGCGGATCGGTAATAGAAAAGAGAGTAGAAGGATCGGTTGGAATGGCGTCGGCCCCGATGCTTACACGCTCGCGTTCTGCATTGTTATAGGCAGAGTGGCCGGCGATGAATTGCAAATTGGATCGACAGTGTAACAGTATTGCGCTACACTGTTACTCGCATAATGCGTATTCCAGAAGCTGGATTACCGTAACAATCGGTGCATCCTCTAGCGGTTCGAGCACCGATTGATTTAACTCGTTTCCTACCCCTCCTCACGGAGATTGCCATTACTCCTCGTTGCGATTGCGATTCACAGCAAAAACCTCTCGCCTCTCTCTCTCTCTTATTTTCCGTTCTTTATCATCTCTTTTACATCTCCTCTCCGCGTTTAATCTACCCCTGGTCTCTGTCGCTCGCAATCTTCTCGGACAAAATTGTTCCGCCATTCCGTTGTCCCACGGGGACATCCCTCGTGTCTACATTTATAAGCTTCCGCGCAAACTTGCTTATGTTTCTTTTCTCTTCTCTAACAGTTTGATTAGAAAATAGGTTTCGTTGCACGGGCACGGGGGATGGGCTTGGTTTTCTATCGATCCCCGACGATAAGGACGATAACGCGGCGTTTACGCGCGACGAGAGCAACCCAGACGAATATTCGTAATATCGGCGGAGAAGTTGGCTAGTTCATTGCCGCAAGTTAATTAATGCGCCCGCGGAGACGCCTTATTGCGGCCGCTGGCAAGCTGTCGCTCCTGCCTCTCCAGTATCTCACTGCCACGCCAATTCTCACAGCATAAACACGATTCTGTTAGACGTCGAAATTTCAATATTCGTTTCTCAAATTTTTTTATTGTTTGCCGGAGGGTGTTGGTTCCTGCACTGTCGATGCGAATTATCGACTGATCATTTTATGGCTTAACGATACACCGCATGCAGCGCCGTTTAGAACAAAGGAAGACGGCTAATTTTCGGCACGCGTCTCTTGGAAATCATTAGAAATCAAGAAATCGTGTAGTCACATCTCGCGATTATAATAGCTCAAGTTTTTGTTTTGCAATAAAGGCGTGCCAAGATTAAGATAGTGAAATTTATTTCGCATCCTGCACACCCCGCAGAGGTTAAGGGGGTCCGGGCAGTATTAGATTTATACCACCCACGCCAAAACAAAAATTCGGGGTTTCTACCCATCACAACCCCTCCCTCGTTTGGACCGCCGGCACCCTTTTACCCAGAAATACCGAAATCGCAGAAATTCTACTTCAAGTTAAACGTATAATTTTTTAAACGAAATAGTTTCACATATTGGAAGAATAATTTTAAAGTCGTGGCTCTCTCCATGGTCCGCCGTCCGGAGAGTTATTAAAATTCAATATATTCCTGAGTTTAATCGCATTCGTACGTGGTGTTACGATAAAATCTAGTCTGGAACGGTGTACAATCAGATTGCATCGATGCTGTCAACTGTTGGACGACACTATCCTATCCCATAACTGTACTTACGGGGGAAGAACGGAGGTGTGGTATCGGTTTGTATCGGGACAGAAACACGCACACAGTCTGTATCGCCTTGGCGCGCTGCTTTACCGAAGCGACGGATAGATTATTAAGCATAAGCATTGTCCATTAGTCGGGCCGGTGCTAGCCCATCAAGCATGCATCACGGCTCGCATTATGGGCATACGTGGTGCATTGTCAGGATTGCAGCGATCTGCACGAAAAAGGATGGGATTACGGCGCGACGCATGGTCGAAGCGGAGATACCTGCGTCGACCGGATGCCCGCTGGGCAGAATTTATGGCGCTTCACAGCGTCCCGGCACCACGAGGATTGCTGAACGGTACTTTAGTTTTAGCCTTACAGCTACTATCCTCTTTAGCCGTGGTAATGAAAGAAGCAGGTGAAGCATCGTAACTTGGATAATCATTTAATGAACAATTTTTGTTAAACGTACGATCCGTGTAGAAGCGGGGAATGGAACAGAGGAATCTTTGTAGATTTCGTGGAATAATTTAAATAGCTCTGGCTTTAATAGAATATCCGGGGAATTACAAATTTCCGGAATCCCTCCGTGTATTTCCTGGACAGTTATGAAAATGAAGCGGGCAAAGTCTTGTACCTTTTGGAGAATAATTTGAATAGCACCGGTTAATCTGATAAATTCGAAACGTTTGGAAATTCAGGATTAATTTTCTGAAAAATCCTGAACTTTCTAACGATCGATCGCAGATTCACTCAGCTAGGTATCGTAGATATCCAAAGTTCTGTCCTATTGTTGTACAGTTCGAGTTCTATCCAGTTTCAGCGCTGCATACTCTAACCATAATTCAGACGAAGCATAACCCAGGTTTAATATACCCGAGTTCCTCTAATGTATTTTGTACACGGCAGAGCCCTGGACTTAACGCAGTCTGCCTCTGAAATTCCTAAATCCTAATGTATCCCAGTCTTAACGTATCTTATCTCATAGCAGTTCCGGTAGTCGTTAGACAGAATTGCATAGGTTTTCTGCGTTATAGTCGGTAGACTCACCACGATGAAATCTTCGTGTAACGAGAATTATGCAGTCGAAATTTCTTAATCAAAGCGAACTCGTCGCGACTTATCCGTCGACGCACGATCATCGCTTATTCGTATCTTCGGCACCGATATCAGTTGTTTAAAATACTTTCGCTTCGGTTCAGGCAGACCGGACGCGCGTTGATCGATGAATCAACGTACTTCATTGTAACACGGTTTATTTCTCTTATCTATCGACGGTATCGACGCAACGGAGGACCTTGAGCAACGCGTTGTGGGCAGGGACAACGGGCGTTAATTAAAAGTAACCTGGTATTCGTGGGATCTAGAAACGTATAAACGCGTGGGAGGCTCGTACGTGACTTTGGATGGAAATCGGTGAAGAAGGCGTGTACGCCTGTTTCTTACAAAACAGATCCTATACTTTCGTGGAATTCTGATACTGGTATCGTATCAGTTAATTACAGTGTAAAAATTTGATAAGAGTTGATCGTGGAAGGGTGTTTTTTAATAGAAGCTCGAGCACGCGTCAGGGTGCCTTGGTTCCAGTGACGTCACTGGCACGTCCGCGGAAGGGGCGGGGCCCCTCGAATCGATGAGCGTCGCGACGCCGGGGGCGGCGACGTCGAGGACGAGTGTAACGAGCCGCCGCTGCCGACGCCGTCGTCGACGTCGAGGGACGGGAATTTCAGATCCGGATCCACGTCGTCGCAAACGGAAGCTCGGTGCTCCACAAGCCCGAGGCTCTCTAAAACGCGAAATTCGATTTGCGCTTCGCCAATGAAGCGCATTCGTTTCGTCCTTCGTCTCTGGATAATTTCTCTTTCTTTTCTCTTTTCGCTTGTCTTTCTTTATTTCTTTTTCTTCTTTTTCAATTTATCAATTAGCAATTTCTGTCGGATACTCTCGTGGATGAAACAGGGGTTGAACGAGGCAGAGGGTGGTTTTCGAATTATTAACAACGTCGATCATTAGGGACCACTCGGGTTTTTATCATGAAATTACATTACATTACGATCAAGCGAAATTAAAGCTACCCGGAGAGAGAGTGATGTTAATTGAACAACGGATATAATTGATCGTAATTGCACGCCGTCAGGTGCTCGACCGGGGCTTGTCCCTTCGAGATACATAATTATCGAAAAATGTTCAAAAATGTATAATATTTAGTTCGTCGGTGCTGAGAGCACAGACACGTGTAAAATCATCGATATTAGGCTTGCATGGAGGTTTTAATCTTAGAGGGAGAGAGATAGGAGTGCACCCTAGCTACTCGCGGCGTATACGCCACTGGCGAGACCTTTAATTACCAATTAGGCGCATTATGCACCTGCGATTATCGGGCTACCGGATCTGAACCCCTGTGTACGCTCGTCAGAAGGAAATTGTCTTGTAATATGGTAACAAACATTGAATAGAACCCGTTCACCGGTAACATCGAACCCCTAATTCGCTTCTAATTAGCTGACCTCGCAGTATTCGATTCCGTCCGCGCCCTCTAATTTTATACCGAAGAAACTACCTCCGTTTGATAATACAGTAAAACCTCGATAAGTCGTCACTTTTGACGACTTAAGCGGAGTAAAAACCGTGTAAATTTTCAAATGACGAGGAAAGGAAAATGACGACTTATCCAGAGTGACGACAATGAATATTTGTTTTTTTCTCGGTTGAATCACTTGATAAAATTTCGAATTTATAGATTACTAGCTGCGTTACCCGACTCTGCTCGGGAATTTTAATGAACTATTATTTTCTATATAACATAAAAATGTGATGTTATATGTTAATACTTGTACATATACTGGAGATGTTAGCGAGAAAACTAAGCTACCTTATATTTGAATTTTTGGATGCTTGGGATTTAGATATCCATAATAGAATTTGATTATACAAGGGGAGGGGGTCATATTTCGGTAGACTAACAGTAGCGACGTTTAGAGAATATTCGACAGCGTTCTCGTAACATCGTCAACAATTAAACAGCGTTCTTGTAAATTCGTAAATGTTAAAAATTGAAAGAAATCAGCTAAAACACACTTTAATACAAATAGAAATACTATTAAATGCAAGATGCATTTTTTTTTTTTTAAATGACAGATATTTCTTTGTCACCTGATACGACGCGACGTGAATAAAGAAACGAATGCCAAGAAAACAAAAAACTGATAAATCTATATTATAAGTGTAGCATACTGAGGTGGCTGGGTGCTAATGGCAAGTATTACCAAATCAATTCTTTAATGCTTCTTTGTTAGTCAAAAACATAATCAATCGCAATACGACATAGTCTATGTCCATCTAGAAAGAATAAGCTGTCCAATAGTGCAAATTTCATTAAAATTCGTTTAGCCGTTTAAACGTGAAAGAGGAACAAACGATCAGACATTTTCACTTTTATATATTAAGGATTTCGAATGGAGGATAGGGAAGGGTTCAATCGAAGATCGAGTATCGGGTCGGGAAACGACGTAACTGTGCGAAAGAGAAGCGATTGGCAGGCTTCCAAAAATCCTCGATACAAGCGTGCTAAGCAACTCTCGAGGTCGAAGTACAGGGGTGTCGTTGGCTCGTTTGGACAAGCATAAATTTTCGACCGCGTTTGCCTGTTGTGTTTGCACGGCCTCCGGTTAATTCCCCAGCGCGGAGCATCGGCTGTATCGAATATTGTTTCAGCTATTATCCCAATGAACGCTGTGAACCGGAAGCGTAAACGATTCGCTGTGATCATCATCCCGGGTTTGATTTTCCGTTTTCGATGCTCGGTAACGAAGAGTGTCTTTGAAAAATTGGAAAACGATCAACTATCAATTTTCAAATCGCAATAATAAATTCTCGTCGATAGAACTTTTTATAATCATCGTGACTTATTAAATTTTCGAATGAACGAATTTTTTCCACGATTCCTGTAGGTCGATGCTTTGTCATCCCTAGTAGAGGGGAACGGTGGTAATCGGGAAGGCGGGTCACGATGCAGCTTGTCCAGTCTAGATGATAATGCGTGTATAAATCAGAGCGATATCAGAGCGGCTTGTTTCACGTGCGCCAACCGAGATGCATTGCACCCGCCTCAGGTAGTTCCAGAGGGTGGTGGTTCCAGCCCTGTTTATGGTCGCCGAAGTGAGGAAACCTTGGTCAAACCTCTGTCCCGAGACTTGCACCACCGGAGCCCACGTTGATGCCTAATTGAAAGCTACGTTCAATTAGAGCTGTCTTAACGACAGTGAACGCTCGGTAAACAGATGAATTTAGACGCGTTTCAGTCTCGCTTGAAAGACACGGTAATTAGAGATTTCCCCGTCCCTTCTCAAATTTTAATCCTTTATCGCCACACACGAATTCTCGTTAAGAGCCAGAGTAGTAAGAGAAACTGATTTTATTTTCTTTTTAACCATTTTAGCATTGCTTTAACATCTCCCTTTCCTGTTTCCGCGAATTTTTCCTCTCTCGGACCATTACTCATACCCCTTCCTCGCTTATTTACGTCAGAACAGTAGCGATAGTAGTTTAAATACACTCGAGCCGCACAGTGGTGGAGGTAGAGACGAGAAATATTGCTTTTTCCTCCCCCTGTACTGCAGATCTCACGAGCAATCTTTTTAAATGTGAATTACGATCCTTTCTTTACGATCATTCCCTGTTATCTCTGTTTTCGAAAGGGTTACGACGCTGTGTGCCGAAGCTATTGGCTCAGGGAAAACGGGGATTGATCTTTAAGCCCCTATTCAGAAGGAATTTCTCTGTTTCTTTTGTCGAGAGATTATCGTGTTGGACGCTTTTGAAAAGACGATTCAATTCACCGGTGATATCCATTCAATGTATAATTCGCGCGTCGCGTCGCGTTGGCTCGAAGTGTCCCGATTAAATTCTATTTTTTTTTTTTTCAATTTTAATTATATTCTATCTAACGAACTGGCGTGGCACTCTGTAACGTATCAGCATTGCCAGCGCGATCCGGGCTCGCGTTACAGACGACGTTCCGCGCCGATTTCCCGCGCGGAATTCGGGCGTGGAATTTGTGGAAATGCAGCAGCGAGTATTTCCCGGAATACGACTGTTTTCACCGCGATATCTAAGCAAGTCAAGGGGGCTCGTGAAATGTAATCGTGCGGGTAGCGCGCGTTGAACGAGTAAAACGTTAATCTCCGAAGTTCCCGAGAAAAGATTTTACAGACCTTTCGAAACATTCCTGCGAAACCTCTTTCCACTTTGAGCTTTCGCGGAAGCAACGCCAGTTGCTGTACGAGGTGTACGGAGCAAAGTTTCCTACGTTCCCGGCCGGCAAGCATTGTCAGGCCTTAATTGAAGCGTACATTCAATTAGATGCGCCTTAACGATCACCGACACACCTGTGGATCATGTATTCCCTCCTCGTTCGTCCGCTATCAATCACGATCGCAATCGAGGATCGTTTTTGCCCACCTCCATCCCTTGAGATACACGCGAACAGGATGGACGCGATTATCGTAAATCATACTCCTCTCGATTTTTCCTCCGTTCTTTCGAGGCTTAACGGAAATTACGGTTCCTAAGCGACGAATAAAGCGAGCGAAAATTCAAATTTTGATTAATCGTAAATTAACGCGACACGCTTGGAATACGGGAAATGTATAAAACTTGCCGAAATCTTTAGAATCCCAGCGGTCTAGAAATCGCGAGGGATAATCGAGGCGAGTAGAGGTGTCGCGCGTTATTAGTGCTTTCCGTGGATTTGCATAAACGCAGGTTACGATGGAACAGGTTTTACGCTAATTCGCGGTAAGGATACGTTTATCGGAATCGATTCGACTGACGCTAGCTGCGTGTAGCTAAAGTGGGTGGACCGTTTGAATTAATTTAATCGACGATCGAGCGATATCGCCCCCGGGCCGAAACGCTGGCAAACACGGCACTGGGAAATGATCGGGAAGAATTGTACTCCGTGATCGAGGGTAATCGCTTCTTTCCTCTTTCACGATTACTTCACACGATTTTCGAAAGGGACGGTGTCTGTACATTCTCATTTTTCTATTTTTATATAGGGATAAATTAGATTTTGAAATATTCGAATGCAGTCGTTCAATTCTTGAAAATCCAAGGAAAGATCCTTCAATCTCAGGTCGAATAATTGAACCACCAATTGTTTCTATTATTCGAAAGGTGAAAGTTTATCTTCGAACTCGATGACACGAAATAACTTATTAAAATCATCGAATAAATTTGCATAATACGAGAACGTCCGCGTGGGAGATGATACGGAAATGAATTCGTACGCTTACGAAAAGCTGTAATCTGGATGAGAGAATTGAATACGAAAGAAGAACAATGGTATACGATGGGGAGGGATGGTAGAAGGTTTCTCCGTTTCCGGTACAGGCAGCCCGACGACGCGACGGAAACGAGAAGTTTCAAAGAACGAAGGCTGTATCGACATGGTCGCGTTTCGCGACCCACCACAGGATGCAAATAATAATAAGACAAGAGATAAAAGGCTGTGAAAGAAGCGTGGTCGATCTTGAAAACCTCCCGAAAACCGGGTCAACAACCGGAAGTTGAACCGCGACGGTCTTCTCTCGAAGAAAGAGTCAACCTCCTTCTCTCTTTCTGCTTCTCCTCTACTCGTCTTCCTGTTACTTTTGTTCCTTTGGATATCAACGGTTCGTCCGGAAGGTCGGCGACGCACGGTTCTTCGAATCTTAGTATCCAACCTACTATAATTCATTTTCTTACTCATATATGGATAGTTTAATACTAAATAACTAATTACTTTTGTTCCTCTCGATATCAACGATTCGTCCGGAAGCACGGCGACGCACGGTTCTTCGAATCTTAGTATCCAACCTACTCTAATTCATTTTCTTACTCATATACGGATAGTTTAATACTAAATAACTAATTAGTTTTGTTCCTCTCGATATCAACGATTCGTTCGGAAGCTCGGCGACACACGGTATTTCGAATCTTACAATTAGTATCCAAACTGCTCTAATTAATTTTCTTACTCATATACGAATAGTTTAATACTAAATAATTAATTACTTTTCTTCCTGTGAATATCAACGATTCGTCCGGAAGGTCGGCGACGCACGGTTCTTCGAATCTTAGTATCCAACCTGCTCTAATTAATTTTCTTACTCATATACGAATAGTTTAATACTAAATAATTAATTACTTTTGTTCCTGTGGATATCAACGATTCGTCCGGAAGGTCGGCGACGCACGGTTCTTCGAATCTTAGTATCCAACCTACTATAATTCATTTTCTTACTCATATATGGATAGTTTAATACTAAATAACTCGAATTTATTTATTCGAAATCCTACAAAGGATCGTTTGTTGCCTCTGCTCGTTCTCAGACGCAACTTTCCCATCTCCAAACGTAACCCACCCCTGAATAGAGTTCCATTCACCCTTGTCCATAGCTGCCACCATAATTCACTCACTGGTGAGAGGGAGAAACAGCACAGACATCTGTTTCTCTCTCTTATTCGGTCGTGTAAATACATAGATAGGTGGTGGTGGTGGTGCACCCAGACGAGCCGGGGCTGTGTACAAAGAGTTTCTCGCCGGTGAGATCGGATATTTCGACGGTGCAGTCTGCTCCATGGGCGAGGCTTTTGTGCCGGACAGATTCGAGGGGTAATTTCGAGAGGCACCCAACGACGAAAAACCAGCCCCCCTCGCTTCTCTGACTAGAGAGCGCGACATAAGGTTTCACGTTCGTTTTTCTCTTTCTCCTCGCTTTTGTCGCTGCAACCGTCGTGTAAATACGGGGGTGAACCTCGAGTCGGGCAAACGTGTTAATTCCGTTCCGTTCGAATCACGTTCGGATAGAAAATATTAGAAAACTTAGCGACTCGAGAAGTCGACGCCGTTTCACCAATTCTCCACGAAGAAAGCCCTAGAATCCTAATACGTTCTCCGAGCGTTCTTACTTAAATTCCAGCAGCGTTCGAACCGAGTTCATTCCACCATTGAAACGTACTATTCGGAGCGTTTTCAAAGGGCCGAGAATACACCGAGGGACGCGTAAGAATTTCACCGTCCAAGGGCTTTAAGTCGGTGGAAAACTGGACGGCTCCCTCGACGGCGAAACGTTTTTCCAAGTGGCCTAGTAAAAGCCGCGGGATTAGGGTACCGAGCGAAACGATACTCTCCCTCGTCGATCATCGAAGAAAATGGGGAACGTTCATCAGTTTGCAACCAGAGTGTTTCTTTTCCTTATTTTTATTTTCGAGACAAAGTAGGAAACAGAGACGTCTAGACGTCAAAGGATTCCGAACAAAATGTAACTCGGTGTGTAACCACGAAACTCATGAGAGAGTTCCATACGAGAAACGTTCTGAAATTCCGGTTTAAAGGGGCCAACGAACGTGACCGGCGATTCTTCGCGCAGAAAAGGCAGCATCGCTGAAAAAAGGAGTCCCATCAGATGGACAAACGACCTCCAGCAGCCGCGTATGTATCGCAGCTGCAGAGCAGGAAATTCAATGTAATATCTTGCTAAGGAATTGCACGTGCCAGATATAAATAGCAGCTGAGATGGACTTGAAAAGCATACGCATAGACCTCTGCGAAGGGACACGTTGAAAACTTTAGCCCAGCCAAAAGAGATATCGATTCCGTGGTTCCTTTTGTTAATTAAACAAAATCCAGCGATTCTATCTTACTTTCTTTCGCGATAAATAATGTTGGTGGGAGATCGAGTCGACGAGAATTTATGGTTGAGTTCATTTGGCAGAAAAATAACACTTGGTCTAGTGATTAGAGGATTTTAGTTCAGCGATGTAAGCGATGTAATTCCAATTATCTCGGAATCGTTAATTTTGAAGCAGCGTCAGAAGGATCGAGGATCGTCAACGCAGGAGCGCACTGGCCGAGGATAATTGCAAGGAAAACAGTGTTGCCCGAAGAAAAGGCAGCGATTTTACGCTCCTAATGAGACTCTTCCTTCCCGTTGAAGAATGAAAAACGCGAGCGTAAGAAGGAAATTCGGGCCCAGGTTGCCGATTCGAGCGGTTTTGAGTGCCAATTAGAGCGACCGGATTATTATTTACCGGTACTCCCTCTCTCTGTTCGCCACCCCATTTTCTCGCCCTCCCAGCCCTTTATGCCGGTTCCTACCGGCGGCAGACTTCATTAGAAATTACATCGAGTCGCGAGCAAGTGCCTCTCGCTTATTAAGAGGCTCCCTATTAGTAGTCCGAACGAGTGGCTGTCGAGGAAAAAAGGAGAAAAGCTAGGAGAGACGAGAAAGGCAGAGACGATGCATCTCCTCTATTTTCCATTTTCATTTTCAGCCTGTTTAACCAATTTGTCACGCTCGAACACCTTCGGACCGTTTTGTCTTTTTTCCCCCATGCGAATACTAATATTTTAATTACCGCGACGCGACGAGTAGTTTCGAGGGGAATGTTAATAAATTAACGAACGCGTTGATTATTCGAAACGAAACCCGAACAAAAGTCGCGGCGAGCGTTCTCGATTCAACGAGCGTAAAAATTGGCCGCTCGTTTCGAGGTCGGACAGAACCTTGGCACGTTTACGCAATCGGCGCACCTCGTTGGCGAATCCGTTAATTGCTGATCGTGCTTCTAACTCGCGCGTGGAATTAGCGCAACTTGACTCGCCTTTCTTCTCGGTAAGTTATCCTCTCGGAATCTCGGCCGACCAGATTCCTAGCTATTTCTCCTTAAAAATCATCGCTGTTTTATTCTACATGCGATTTGCATACGCATTCCTGTTAAATATTGCCAGACTTTTTACACGATTTCGAGAAGATAGAATTCCTTTGGAAAAACAGGACACGGCTCGAAGGAGGCGAGGGTTGGTCGGATGCGCACCAGCTGGTCGTCGACTGGGTTGGGTTCTCTTTCCACCAGCTGTTCATCATTCTGTTGCACAAAGAAGGCAGGCTAACGCGATCCGTTCAGAAGGGAAGAACTTTTCGTGGCAGGTCGAACGTGGGAGGGCTTGGAGAACGACAAAAGGCCCGTAGCCTGCTGCTGCTACCTGTGCACGGCTGCCAGGTGCTGTTACCCCCGTCACCACCCCCCTCTTGCGAGGACCAGTTTCATGGTAACGCTCAGGTAAAACGTGGACTCGTCCTCCGTGTAACCCCGCGTCCGGATAGTCTTCAGGCTCGTCGGACACCTCACGATACGCTTCAGTGTCCTGGTAATTCGAACCCCCGTGATTCCTCTGTCGTTCGCTCGTTCTTTCTATGCTCAGCGTTCGAAAAACGACACCCACTCGCCTCCGCCTGCGAGATCGTGGATAAAATTGAAATTATCTAGGCTAGAATTTAAACAGGATCGGTTGAATTTAGAATTGACGATCCTCGCGCATGCTGGATCATTCTGGTTTAGATGCTCAAAAAAAAGGCTATTTTTGTAAATTTTTTAAGGAAGTATTATTATAGATATTAATATAAAGTTTATATAGCTTAACAAATACACTCTCGCAGTACATAAAAACATTTTTTATTTATTTTTTTTAACACTATTTATACATAAAAATCACAGGCAAACGTAACTTCCCGAAAAGTTGGTATGTCGCTGGCGGCGTTGATATTTTGATAACGGCTCATTTAAAACGAAAAACTCAAACATATTTAGATTCAGTAGCACAGTGGTTCTCGTGCATTCTATGGATATTAATATTTCTTGATAAATAAAAAAATGGCGGAGATTTAGAGAAAAAAAAGAAAATAATGAGGTTTTTTTCACTGATTTTGGCCCCAAAAAAATAGTAAAAATTAAAATTTTAATACGGTTGTAGAATGCGCTGAAGATATTCATGTGTAGAATATGTGGTTAAAATTTCATAAGGATCGGTTCAGTGACTCCGGAGAAATCACCACCGCCGACCGAAGAAACGTAGTTTCGAGGAGTTACGTTTGCCTGCGATTTTTATGTATAAATAGTGTTAAAGAAAATAAATAAAAAATGTTTTTATGTACTTCGAGAGTGTATTTGTTAAGCTATATAAACTTTATATCAATATCTATAATAATACTTCCTTAAAAAATGTACAAAAGTAGCCCTTTTTTTGAGCATCTAAACCAAAATGATCCCTTAATTTATTCAATATAGTATCGAGTTAGTCACGCTGATGTTTCTTCCTTCTAATTGGCCTTCTAATCAAACTTGTCGCGCGCAATTAAAAAGTTGCCACTCGCTCTCGAGGAGCTTCGATTTCAGGAATAATGAAATCGGAGGGGTCTCGTTAAGTACCCCGATGGAACTTGCGAATAGATATCAAACGTGTCATTTCGTTGATATTTTCCTCGAAACAGGGGAAATTTAATTAACCAAAAAGGGATGGAAGAATGTAATAATCCTGATGAGCGAAACAGGCGTCCGGATAAGATTAACGCGACTCGTTAACGCGTCGAAAAGTACAGAGCTTTCGAGATGGATCTCGGCTGGCCGTTTTGCGCACCCCTGCGTTAGTTAGCGCGCGAGAACGCACATTGAAACCCTTGGTGGTCCACCCCTTTCTACGGTCCACGATGCGCTGTACATTACGGTATGGAAATGAACCCCTGGAAAATGGCGATGCACGAGACCACCCTCCTTTTGCGTCGCGACGCTTTCTGCACCCGCTCGAACCACCCCACTAGACACTTCCCTGAAATTAGTTATCGATGCGTGGTGCCTCTTTGTCGGCGACGAACCTTTTCTTTCTCCACTGACGAAAACTATCTCGAGTCTTCGGCTCGATTTTACGCAAATCAGAATTAACGACGCAACGCGTGCATTTTGCAACTTTCAGATCGCATTCGAACGATTCATTTTAAATACATTGCTAGCTGAAGGATTAATTATTCGCAACACATGTCTCATTACTTTGCACAGTCTTATCGATACTCGTCTGTGCAAGTTAATTACAGATGAGATTATCGAAAGGAAAATTTTCAAAGAATTTTTCAAATATATATCCATAGGCGAACTTTGCTCTCTTTAATACGAATCTCCGAAGGAATTCCATCGTTATCTGTCGTTCGCCGAGGACAACGCATCGAAAGGTCGTTTATCTTCGCTGGCTGGCCATGTTTGAGGCTTATCAGTGATACGGTTAAGTCTGTTGCCACGTGTGCCCTCGCTTCAATGAGTCACAAACTGCTTCCACCCTTGCACAGTCAATCGCCTTATTTCCTCTTCGACCTGTTTCACATTTTTCTCGACAGCCTTCCTATTATAAGCATTGATCGATGCGTATCCCAGCCAGCTTTCCTAACCTACCCAATATAAGATTCAAAGATTTATAGTCTTATTGTAAATGGTAACGCGTTGAACTTTGAACTTTTCGATAAAGTTGGTCGCGTATAAATTATCCTAATAGAAGTTATCCAAATCGTAAGAATGATATCGAAACGAAATATTATGTACAACAGTGTAACAGGACTGAATTATGACAGAGACGTAGATTTGTACGTTCTCGCAAATTATACCAGCCGTAGATTAACCGAACACACAGGATTCACCGAGCATAAGTTATACTAGGCATACATTATTATGGCTATACTAGGCGTACCTTCTACTAGCTGTAGCATCTGCTGGACGCGGGTTATTTTAGGCGTAGAATTCCCTATGCATAGATTATACTAGCTATAAATTATTCTTGACGCCGGCACAACGTACAAACCCGTGTTGGGGCTTGGCTTGTTTCGAACACAGGACACACTGTTTAGCCTGTGATGTTGGACACAGGATCCGCTCACCTGGTTAATACTAATCGATCGATGAACTAGTTAACACCTTATCAATCAATGAATATCGTTATTGTCGACCTGATAGAGCTTCGAGTCTCCTTCATTAATTAGTCAAGATTCTCTGATTTATTATAGTTTGAACTGCCAGTTTTCTAGAAATCAGATGAAAGAAGAAGATTAGGATTCTGTGCAAAAATATTTAGCGTTTAGCCTGCGATGTTGGACGTAGGATTCGCTCATCTGGTTGATACTAATCGATCGATGAACTAATTAACATCTTATCAATCAATGAATATCGTTATTGTCGACCTGATAGAGCTTCGAGTCTCCTTCATTAATTAGTCAAGATTCTCTGATTTATTATACTGTTTTCTAGAAATCAGATGGAAGAAGAAGATTAGGATTCTGTGCAAAAATATTTAGCGTTTAGCCTGTGATGTTAGACACAGTATTCGCTCACCTGGTTAATACTAATCGATCGATGAACTAATTAACACCTTATCAATCAATGAATATCGTTATTGTCGACCTGATAGATCTTCGGGTCTTCTTCATTAACACTAAACGAGATGACCTGTCGTGGTAAATGATGCGTAAATATAAGTAAATGATGTAATATTAATTGTATATATTTAATAGAAAAAGTCATGAAGTCAAATGTGAAAAAGCGATAACATTTTATGCGAATTTTCTAATCAAATGTCTACAACCGGTCATTTGACCGGTCCATGATACGTTTAGTGTTAATAAGTCAAGATTCTCGTCTGATTTATTATAGTTTGAACTACCTGTTTCCTGGAAACCAGATGAAGGAAGAAGATTAGAATTCCGTGCAAAAATCTTTGCAATTAGAGCTTCTAATTTAATCCTTTATATTTCAAAAGTTTATCGTAAGTGAAAATACTGTTTTCCAGTGGGAAAGGATTTTAAAATCCTGCGAACCAGCGTCGTTTCTACTCCTTAGAATCTTCAATCCTCGTAGCTGATCTGGTAGGTGTAAGTAACAATCTCATAAGCCTCGTTCGCAAGATGCTAAGCAGTCTCATTAACCTTATCAATAGCACGGCTCGTTGATTCTTCCTCTTTTCTATCCAGCAATCCGAAGTATTCGATCGAGCGAGCGATCGATTCCGGCTGCGAACGCAGCGTTAAATCGATGCCTCGCCTCGAATCGCGACTAATCACGATCAGAACAGGTGTGTACACAGGGAGATTGTAACGGTACGAGGTTCAGGGTCAATTACTGGACAATATTCGCTCGAACAACGTTCAGAAGATGAAACTCGTTTTCTCCTATTCAGAGAATTTTCACAATTTTCTTTTCTATCAGCTTCCATCTTCGACTGACCGTAGACAGAAAATTGTAATCTTTCACGATGGCACCTGGTAATATTTCAACGGGATTTACATAAATTTCTCGTCATCCGCCGTGTAGGATACACGTGGGCTACTCTGCTGAAAGATTGCATTAATTATAGATTACTTTGCCGCGTAGGCTAAACAGGAGGGGTTGCACTTGATTTGCACCCGTACCACGCTAATCCCATTGCTTCTGTGTAAATGGTGGCAAGTCTGATCGCATCAGCCTCTATTACGCTAAATTCTAACGCATTAGAAGCGATATATCTATATTTACACATTTTTCTTTTTTTCTTCTACCAAGAACACTAGATATTCTCGAGAAACATGCAACTACGATGATTTTCATCGACCACGCGCATACGAGTTCATCGTACCCGAGGGATTAACGGTAACTTAAACTAAGTTGCATTAAATATACGCGATATGCTAACGTTCTAACTAGAGATCTACACGTTTTCTTTCGCGTAGATTTTTACGCGATATAGTTACCTGTTCGGGTAATAGCCTATTTAAAACGCAGCTCGTATTAAGCTTGCGAAGCGATAAACGTTAGACTTTCGCCTAATCTCATATTCTAACAAAGTTGCATTCGAGACATAAGTTAACGTAGATGGAGATCTGATATATTTTGCGTCACCTGCACGCGTGTGCTGACCGCTTATCTTAAATTAACCACGGAGGAAACGATATTCATTCTTCAACCCTTCTTTTCATTACATTGTTTTACGATCTGGATTTGAATGTAAAAAGATTGAATTTTTAATAAGATTTTAAACTAATTCTCTTTCCAATTTCAATGAAATCTATTTTAGAAGATAATTTTGCTGAAAATTTCGAACAGAGAAAAAGGGATCGAATCGTGCCGGGTCACAGGCGACCAGTGAACGTGAAAGGAAAAGTTATCCCCCTCGTTAGGGGAAATTTTCCAGGGATGTGAAGTGGAAAAGAAATTTTTTCGAAACACCCCGTAAACTCAATGTTCACTCTCCTGTATCGATCGCGGGAAAGATAATTAACCCGTAACCAGTTACAACCAGAGAAAGTAGTCTAACGTAAAGTTCACCGCTACACGGTGACGTTAATGAAAAATATTTATTCGTTTTACTAGAACCGTACGAAATTGAATTTATTTGAAAATCATGGTTTTTCGAATTCCCGGCGAACAGCAGCAGGGGCGTGATAAGTGAGTAGCATTGGGATTCGTGTGAAAGCTTTTCAGTAAATCTTTGAATCGCCACGTAGTCGGGTTGATAAATCAGGTGCATTCGGATTCTCGTAAAACCGTCCGGTTGATTTAAGGATCTTTAGATCCCTGAAAAACCGCATCGAAACGCAAGCTACCAACTGTAAATCTTCGATTCGTGGAAATTGTTGCGGTGCTTTCGTAAAATAACATTCACATGCACGTTATTAACCAGACGCATTTGAAATAATTAAAGTCCGTAAATGGGAGTTGGATTAATCCCTAACGTAACGCGTATTTTTAATAATTCGTATCATCAAGTATTGTTGTGGAAATTGTTCTCCATTTGAATTCACCTCTTTTATTTAATAATTCATACGTGTTTTAACATTCACAACAAAACTAAAAATATTTTTGGCAAGAAGCTTGGAAATTTTCATTCTAATTACCAAATACTTGGAATTTATTCGTCTGAAATGAACTTGAGATTTATCTCGCATGTTTTTATTCGATGACGAGATAGCTGGAGTCTTTTTGCGCTAAGACACTAGTAAGTAGACTGGGTGGTGAAATTCGCTGGATTTCCGGGTATACGTGTCAGGCAGGCAGGCAGGAAGGCAGGATCGATGAGGATAAGAAAGGTGCGCTGCTGAGGGGTGTAGATTTGATCGTGGCGAGGGGTCGCAAACGATCACGAAGAAAGCCAGAGGCGGGTAGGGTCGAGAAAGAAACGAGAGAACGGGGCCCTTTCACCGGCAAAATGGCCGAGAAGCTGGCGAGTTTCAGTTTCATTTCGAAAGGACGCCCGCGCCGCCCCAATCGACCCGTCTAGACTCGCCGCCTTTCGGCTACGTTTTCTCCTCACCTACAAACGAGAATAGTACTCGGACGAGAAATTTTATTTCCCTTTTATTTAAAAAAGTGATCGATTTGAGAAATAAAAATTTGCTTCCCAATGGTTGAAATTGAGAAACGAGCTTGGAGAATGGTAATTTTCATTTGGCGCCTGAACAAATTCGCGAGGATCCTGGAATGGACGGGGGCAAGGAATTTCTAATAGCGCATAATTTTTTCCCCGGTGAAAAATTCGGTCGCATTGCGGCCGCGAAGGAATGCAACTTTTAATAGCTGAACGCTTCGCATGCACATCGGTGACGTTGCAGTGATAAAGGTTAATGAACAGCGAAATATTTCTACTCGGTTGCATAACCATCGTCCGGCCGTTTATTGAATCAGGAACACTCAGCATTTTTTAAATACACTATGAATTATCGTACGGGTTATCTTTCGAATACCTGTCTGTTTTCAAGAAGAAACGCGTTCGAGGAAATTGCGCGATTTTCGTGGAAAACGGAGCTGAAACGTAGAAATGCGCCGAAGGAAAGAGACGAATCGTTTTGGCGCGTGGTTCGAAACGAAGAGGGGTTGGGAAAAATCGTTTAGCAGAGTATGCTTTTCTTTCGTCGCGTATTAAAAGCCGCCTAACACTCGTTAAATTAAAAAATTGCTAAAGTTTCCGTTGTTTGGGAAAAGTTTTTCTCTTTTTCACTGAGAAGGATCCAGGTTAACTGCTTTCGTCTGCCTCGGCCATCAAATACCGTGAAACATTAATGGTATTAACCCGTTGAACGCGTAGACGCTTTCAGGAAGGAAGCAGGAAATTTAGTGGATGCAATCAAAATATTCAAAGTAAAGAGAAAAAATAATGAAGCGGCGTGTACGATGTCTTGAAACGAGCGCGAGAGTTTAAAAAGAACTTTCTTCTTTGTGTTTAGACTCTGTTCGAACGAAATGTTATTTGAAAGTTTAACGAGAAACTGTATCTTGAAAACATAGCAGCGATTGCAAAGAATTTTTCATTCAATTACTGCAAATTGTCGACGAATCAGAGCGGATTTTTAACAATTTTTATTTTTTTGTTTCAGGTAAGCATCGTGAACTATTTAAGGAGCTGAGGGAATTCCGTGGCTTCTTTGGGTAACGTAGTCGACCGTGTTTCTTTTTCATTTTGAAATAATATTAACTTAAATTCGACAAGCCGTGAAACCTATTAAATCGACACTTTTATCGTGCCTATGATCGACAATTCGAACCGCACGAATTCATCACGTCATTGTACACCGTAAAGCGATTTAGTCCGGTTTTAATTAGCGACGCCTGTTCTCGGCGCCGACAATTAATTAGAATAATTATTAACGCGTCGAAAAGCGTCAGAATCTATCAAGGTATACGTATTCCAGAGAAACGCGTATTTAAAAGGTTCGATTTTAAATCGACTGCAATTTCATTTATTTTTTCGAGCAATCAAATAATTTCTTTTACCGATTTTCAAGTAACCTTTTCTCGCGCGATACGAGAAAAAGAGGCGAAGAAAAATTTCGTCTTGTCTTGTAATTCTCCGTTGTGCAATTTCCTCGAGTCGATCGGCAAACGAGGCGGGAAAAGAATCGAGATATCGAGGGGTGGCACGATCGAACCGAGGGTTCTTTCAGCCGCGCATGTCGTCTCTGCCTAAACGGGGTGTCCTTGTCGTCATGGTAACCTTTATGGGAAGGGAGAGGCTACGATGACTAGGGTTCCGAGTGTGAGAGGGTGAGAGAGGGATGGAGAAGACTGTACGGATGGACCAGCTCGATTGTCGTCATCATCATTTGTCATCGGTTGGAAATTCGGCTTCGAACTACGTCGCGTCTGCCGTTTTGCTCCCATTTTTCATCCTTCCACACCTCCTACACCCTTTTCTGTCTACCTTTTCCTTTCATCCTTTCCTCCGAGCAAACTGTGCTTTATCTTAGTACAAATTGAAAATTGCAAAATCAACCAGTGAAATATTCTAAAGAATTTATCTACTCCAGTAGCGTTCATTTCCAAATCTCTTTTATTCTCACGAGTCGCGTAATCAACGACTGATTAGCCTTCGCGTTCGCGTTGTAAAGAAAGTTTTCATTTCCGGTCGGTGGTCGATGAACGGAAAAACGGAATAGAAACTCATCGAATGCTACAATGACATTTTTTCACGTTTTTTCCCCCCCGCGATCCTGTTTCGGTTCGATTCTTTGTCTCTTCTTCGAGCCTTTGTCGTCGATGGAGTTTCGTCCGATCGCAACAGGTGCAAAAATTCGACCTATTCGATCGGATCGACTTGAAAATGATTCGGGGCGAATCACGTGCCGATCGCGTTGTCAATTTCAAAGAGAATATCAGAGGAGGAGCACACAAGATCGCGTGGGACGTAGGATATCTCGGGGATATCGACCCGTGTGGACGAGCCGCGTCGAGATAGCTCGAATCTGTCTGGTTGCCACTTTGGACCGTAGACAATCGATAATCGAAGCCGACGTTAATCTTGGCCCGATAATTAGGTGACGACGCGTTTCTCGGATATTGACTCGCAGACGCCTGGCTCGATGATATGCACACCGGGCTCGGACAACCCGATGCCCTTACGTCAATCATTTTATCAATTACCCCGGCGAACCGAGACGTTTTCTGTCGCAAAATTAAACAAACGAAGAGAGAAAATAGGACGAATCGAAAGAGGGAAAAGGAAAAGGAGAAACGCGTCGAGTCGCCAGTTTCACGGCGGATGCTTCGCCTACGATTCGAAGCGTGCTCTTTTCCTTTCTCGTTGCACCCCTTCCGTTTCTCGTCTTTCTTCGGCTGGCCGTGTGCCCTTGTCGAATCGACAAAGAAACGCTTCGATCCTCACCTCGTAATTAGTCGACCCACTTTACAACGCGGAATCGTCCGGCACTTCTCTCTTCTACTCGACTAGTCTCGCCTTCCTACGCTCTTTCTTCTTCTTTTACTTTCCTTCCTTTCTTTCCTTTTTTTCTTCCACCGATTCATCGAGTTAGAACCGTTGATTTCGCGCCCTTTTACTCGCCAGACTTGGTTTCCACCGACGTGCCAGGGCTAATGGAATTACAGCGAATCTCTCCAGCGTGGCCGCGAAAGGTAGTAAATCCTTTTCGAGGGACTCGATTAATCGTCGCGAATTAATCGCGACACACGATGGGCTGATATAAAAGGAGAAGGAACGCGAAGATTCTGAGCGATTCATACTATCAGTCTTAAGGGGTTAGGTCACCCTAGAGTAAGAAAAAATAGGCATATTTCAGGAATTTTTTTTTTAAATAAAGGAACAAATCCAAATTCTGTAAATATGCCTTCATTTTATAACTAATAAACTTTAAAAATTAATTTTTGTATAGAGATTCAAGTGAAAATATGGGCTCTTTTTTGTAAGCTCCTGCAATTTTTAACTTAGGATAAAAAACCAAAATATTTTCGATTACATATGAGAACAGTTACAGAGCTACTTAGAATTTTTTTGATATATTGATTTTTGCAAAAATAACGTATGTTTTAAGAGAAAATGTAAAATTTCAAGAAATAATCGCTAGAAAATTATTTATAACAAAAGAACTATGTAATATAATGAAAAAATTTTACGTAGCTCTGTAGAGAATTTAGTTTTGAATATACTGTTAAATTTTCAAATCGATTGCTGATGATCTGTTTGATTTACGAGTCCGGCCAGTTTGGAAAATGCGGTTTCGAGAAAAACGCGTTCAAAGTTTTCAGTAATGCTTGCAGACCGGGAGGGGCTGCGCCAGAATTCGAAATTCAAGTACTTAGAGATCTTTCCCACCCATAATCTTTTGCCATATTATTTTTAAGACATTAAGGCACCTTTTAAGCAAAAAAAAAAAAAAAAAAAAAATTGTCGATTTTTTCAAAATCTTAGAGTGGCCTAACCCCTTAACTTTGACTAAAAATTGAATTTATAGGAGAACATATAATTTTTAAGGAAGTTCGTTCGATTCACCAGAAATTATTAGGCGTTAATTATCTCGTTTTTCTTCGACACACGTGGCTCTACGACGCGTTGATTGCTATTGAAAGAGGGTGCGTTTGGAAAAGCTTATCTGAGAAAATCGGTTGACAAATTCCAGACGCGCCAGGTTCTTGAAAAAGAATATACAAAGCGAAACAAGGAAAGGGAGATGTTGAAAACAGCAGGGACCATTTTCAAGTATCATGGATAACGAAAGAAACGAGGGTGAGTCGTCGCTTTGAATTGTTGAAACAGTTTAGACATTTTGTCGAAGATTGTTGCAAACAGATGGTGAACATTTTTTCATATTTTCCTTTCAGAAGTTCTCTGATTTTCTTAGCCTGAAACTTTTCCAGGGCAATTTTTCTTCCTCCGCTTTTCAACTTTCTTTCCTCGAGACAGAAGTCACTCGAAGCTTTTGAAGCTTTGTCGAAGCTTCCTTTCGCGTTTAATCCTGAACAATTTGAACTGAACCTTTTGTTCGCTAAGTGTTTTCAACCTTTTCAGACGAATTCTTTTCTTTTTAATTACTTTTTTCTGAAAAATTATTCCACTTTCATTTTCCAAACCCTTCCATCTTCTCCAAGTCCCTCGCACACCCCCTCGCTTTTCATTTCTCTCCTCTTTCAACGTGGGCCGAGTTTTTTCCTGAGCACAGCGAGTGCAATAACGTTTCGCGTCATCTTTCGCTTTTTCCTACCGCTATGGCATCTGCTTGCAACGACGTCGCGTCGCGATCCTATGGGATTTCCTCGCACCACCCTCGATCTCATCGAGCGATGCATTATGCAGCGGCCATGGTGCACCACGCGCAGGATATGCTAATTGCGCGGTGGTTAATGACGACGTGGGCGCGATGGGTGACGTGTTTCCACGCTGGACAAGACCGATATGATATCATTTGTGAATTATCGATAGGTGGACACGAATTTGCTCGTGCCACGCCGTTACAGGGCTCCGTTGATTTTCTGCATTTGCATAATAGTGAATTTTCGGTCGGAATAGATTTTCATGGAAAATTTTCCGCAACTTCTGGCCCGCAATCTGTGCACCGTCACTGATTTATACGGTGTGAAATAGTTTTCCTGGTATCGCGGGTTTTATTCGCTTTTCGATGTGTCGAAGCGGAACGACGAACGATCTTGTTGGTTTAGCGATGGTTGTTGCTGCTCGCCGACCGTACTTCGTTAACAATATCGTTTTCCGTTTCCCGTTACCTCTATTTTTCACGGCAGAACGAGTTTTCGGCCGTGCAATACTCGTCGCGAATCGAGTCGACAGGGGGATGAAAATCGAAGGAAATTGATCTATCATTTTCTTGCAACAATTTTTTCTTTGTAAACAAACGGTTCAACTGAAATAATTATCGAGTTCACCGATCGTTCAGTCGGACGGTACATAGTTCAAGTGAAACAGTTTCAGAGTTCGCATCAATCACTGAGAGGGTTTACAGTTCAACTGGAACAGCCGCAGAGTTCATGCCCGATAATCAAACGGATGTCTGCGGTTTTAAGGAAGAGAAAATTGAAATTCTGAGACGGGAAGAAATGGAAAAAGGGTTGGACAGCAGAAGTGCAGGATCGCGTAACCGCATTAATCTTCGATGTCGATGCAGCGTGACAACGCGAGCTTAAAATTCTCTTCTCTCAATTTTATTCTTTTCGATCTCCCTAAACCGACATTCTCGAATCATCCGTATCGATGAAATTGGATTAACGTTGAAGTAAATTTAGCGAGAAATTTCGAAGAGCCTCGATTTTCGGATAAATCAATCCGACGAGACGAGCGTTCGCTTTTGATGAATTTTCTCGGAGGAAAATTGAACGGTACGTCGCAGACATCGAAGAGCGTTCATTTACGAAATAAATTCCTCTCACGAAACGCGGGTTTCTCGCGCGCTTGAAACGATAAGCAGAGGAATGTTGCTGGTGGCTCGATTTCCCGAACGGAAGGAGCCTCTGCCGAGAAAACGTTTCCAGCTCGAAACGAAATTTTCCGCTATGCGGGTTAATTGCTTTTTACATAGCGCCGTGTCTCTGGCGATTTACGAATCGATCGAAATTCTGTCGAACTCTTTGCTGCAGTAGATTCGAGTCGCGTCCAATGGTTACTCGGACTGGCGAAGAATCTTTAATCGGCAGAAGCTATCGAACCTTCGAAGGAGAACCAGTTGGACGGAAATCGCTCGATCGAAACGCGTTCCCTCGCTTTTACTTTCGATCGGAAAACTGAATTCTACGTTCGTTCGAATCGAGGATATAGTCACCGCGAAATGGAATATTTATCAGGGGGTGGAACGGTAGATGCGTTCCTCTGCAAAGGAGTCGCAAACGAGAAAATAAAAATCGAGCCGAAGCTGTTCGAGCTGTTAGATTTTCAGAATTTTTCTCTAAAACTTTGATTAATTAAATTTCTTCGCGATCTCTTTCTTCATTTTTTTCCTTCTCTTAGTTTATAGAACAAATGATCGGATTAAATTAAAAAGAACCAGCTGTGCCTCCGTTTATCGACCAGTATTTCAGTTTTTCCAATTTTCCCGGTTTATCGATCCCGTCTCGCGTGCGCGCGCGGGAAAGGAACGCAGATGGAGAAGGGTGGAGAAATCCGATAACGGAATTAAAAAATTTTCGAACGAACCGCACCGATTTATTTCCGATTCACCGAATCGTTCGGCGCGGTTTTTCGAAAAATTTACGCTACCCGTCGATCCAGCCACACGACCCGGGATATCGTTTGCAAAACTGACTTTCATCCGCGTTACAACATCCTAGTCTGTTGGTCAAACTATTTTATAATGAACGAAGAAAAAATGTTCTATTTTCCATTTAGTATCGATCACTAAAATTACATCCGAAAGCATTGAACGTTCCTTCGAGTCGCAGATTCAAGTCCCCAGCTACAACCCCCCGAATTAATCTCAGCACCGTCCCCCTTTTTCTCGAGAAAGGTGTTCCATCGAATTCGAGGGAGAAATGCGTTTAATCAAGGGGCTGGTTGATTCGCGGGGATGACCACCTAGTCGAGGATCTTGGTAGATGTTGCAAGAGCTTCGAGGGTGGTTCGCCAGGCCATCGTCTCGCTATCGCTAGAAGGGCTCATAAACGCGCATCCTCGTCGCTCGAGGGTATCGATTTCACCGGGGCTGTTTACGTGGTCAAGTAAATCCTGGGAAAAGGGAATCGTCGCTCGATGTCTGGTCAAGGGCGAGCGAACAACCCTTTTCCTAGAACTTCGCCGAATTCTGCTCGCGACGTAATAAGACGCGATAAATAAGGGCGACGGTGAAAGGGTGTTGATCGATCGATCGCGAGGGCCTTCTCGGCTAATTCTTGCATTCCGTTTACCCTTGAATATTCTCCAAAGAGGCTGGAGAAATGTAGGTAACCAGATATTGTTAGCCGTTTTTTGTCTCGCAGAAAGTGGAATCGTAAGAGTCACTACCCTTCGATGAAAATAGAAAGTAAAACGGGTGAGATGGTGGTCCATGGGTCATAATCGATACCAATTGTCCTCGGCTGTACCGTCTCTAATAGGACGTTAGCGACGAAACACGTCGAGACGCGTCGAATCTGACTCGAGCATATTGTCACGACTGTCCTTCCCTCCTAGTGTCGAATGTTATCGACAGCTCGAAGGGATGAAGCGCTTGATTGTTAGATACCCTGCAGTCTCCGACCTGTCGGATTCGTCAACTCGCACGAGGCTGTTTGAGAGATCTCGTTGATCCATGCCTCCTCTCGCCATCTTGCTCGCTTTTAATAAGTACTGTGCAGAGATGGAAAGAATAATAGCGGGACAGCACAGGGGCAAAGGGAGCACTTCGCACGCTCCGCCCTGTCCCGAAAAAATCAGTTCGTGTGCGCCCCATTACCGGGAACACTTGTTTCTTCTCCAGATAATTATGATAATAATTATTATCAAGGTGAAATAACTTTTCTGCCTAAAAGGCTGAAGGTTTTAGAATCGCATAACGACGCACCATCAACAACAATGATGTTACAAGCTTCATTGATGGGACATGAAATTTTCTAGACTGGGATAGCATATGTCCTGTCCGGTGTGAAAGGGTTAAAATTCGCTGCAACGCAAAGTTTCATTTTTCTTCCTTATCAGACCACCCGATTAGTGTGCGATCGCATCGGCCAATATCGCGCGATAATCTAGAGTGACTTACCGACTACGCTATTCTTCTTTCCATCTCTGCACAGTACCTTCGATTATCTGAACATTTAAGAGTCCGCGAATTCGAATTATTCGCGTACGATACAGAATCGGTGGAACAAAACGAAAGAGGTTCATTTCCGTTAATGGACGGCCAGAAATCCGAGGATGTATTCGTGCGGGAATACAGAGGGGTTGATTGTCGAGCAGACGCTAGCCGGCCAACAATGTCCAAACTGTTTCGAATCGATCTGACGCAGCGTGACTCCGATTGACGTGCACAAACACACTCTGTACACATATTTTATGTTCAACGGACACGCGTAGCCGGCTTATGTTTCCGTTCGGTTAATTGGATCCTTAAACGAAGAAACTGAAATTAGAAACTTAATCGGATCGCTAAAAGAATTCTTGCCGCGAGGAAGACTTTCTAAATAACAAACAGTAACAATCGGATCGAGAGCGGAATAAACAAACAACCGAGCATTCTCTTCACCGTTCGAAAATCAGAACAGCAATCGCGCCGGCAAGGAACGGTGCCTTCAGTTGCACAAAGGCGTTGTTGTTACAAAGTAGCAACTCGGAGGGAAACAATTTCGAGCGTGCCCTGGGTGTTCAGGGCGATCGCGAGCAGAGATTCGTTGGATCCGCTCGGTGGGCAACGAAAGAGCGAGGTCTCCTTTCACGTAACTTCACTCATAAATCATCGTCAGGTTTGTCAGGCTGACAAGTTTGTACAGGCCTTATATGCGTCGGGCTTGTTTATCGTCTGTGTATGCCCAGTGCAAACTCGCCCCCCTTTCGCGCCCCCGCCCCGTGGCGATGCCGTATTCACTGGAAACCGACGCAACCCTTTGGCCCCGTCGTCGTTACCCTGTCTAATGGCAGCGTCGTTCCCGCTGTCCCCGTTCTCCTAATGCGGCCATATCGCGTGTGCGACCGTTAATTGGAACCTTTATACGAACGGACTGATACGCGATCCGCGATTTGCCTCTCTGCGAGTCGCCCTCTACGACCCATCGATTAACGGCCAGTTTGGCCCGGGTAATTGGATAGCGGAGGGTACGATGCTCTGTCGGAAGGGCGGCGAGTTCGTTTGTTAGTTTTTTCTTTTTCGGGAAGGGTGTTCCAGAATCGTTTGTTTCGAAGACGCGAATCAACGAAATGGAAAACTCGATTTTTCATATTCCGCGACAAGAGAACGCGCTCTACTTCTCGTTTCTGTATCACCGTGCGCTCCACATCCGCTACTTTTCTCCCCAGCGAGCACGTTAGAATAATGTTTCTTTTGAAACGGACGCTTCGCGAATCCTCTCGACGGGGAGACAAAGATCTCCGTCCGTGGAACGGAGACCTGTTCCATCGGCTAACCGGCAGACCTTCGTTCTGCTCGAAAACGAGGCAGACCGGTGGCCAGGCGAGGCTGTCGATGAAATTCTCGCGGAGAGAGGCTCCGCTTGCGATACCTGTATGAAGTTAGCACCCCATTTTGAAAATTTTAGAATTCTAAAAGTTGTTCCAGGTTGTTCTAGACTTGTTCTAAATTGTTCCAGAAGATAAAATTTTTATAATAAATATTTTAGCGGAAAATTAAAAAAAACTGTTTTTTGACCTGGCACCCCATTTTTCGAAAATCAAATCTTGCATGGTTGTTCCAGATTGTTCTAGTTGTTCCAAACATTGTTCCAAAGTAGTAATTCTACAAACAAAGAATTTAAAAAGATATAATAAAAAAACGATATCGAACGCGCAAACAGTATTTTTACATGTACGGGTATCAGTATCATCTTCTGAACACCGAATAGCATATTTAAGCTAATAATTAACGTAACAACTTGGAACAACTTTCATTTTTGCCAGAACAAATTTTTTAAGGGCACTTTACTCTTGGAAATGAACATATTTTTTCCACTTTTTTGTCATTTTTGATCGAAAACGGCGCGTCAGCGACACCAAAATGGAGAACAATATCAAATGAGCATAGAACAACCTGGAACAACTTTGATTTTTGCCAGAACAAACTTTTTAAGGGCACTTTACTCTTGGAAATGAACATATTTTTCCCCCTTTTTTGTCATTTTTGATCGAAAACGGCGCGTCAGCGACACCAAAATGGAGAACAATATCAAATGAGCATAGAACAACCTGGAACAACTTTGATTTTTGCCAGAACAAACTTTTTAAGGGCACTTTACTCTTGGAAATGAACATATTTTTCCCCCTTTTTTGTCATTTTTGATCGATAACGGTGCGTCAGCGACACCAAAATAGAGAACAATATCAAATGAGCATAGAACAACCTGGAACAACTTTGATTTTTGCCAGAACAAATTTTTTAAGGGTACTTTACTCTTGGAAGTGAACATATTTTTTCTGTTATATTATGTATGTATTTTGGCACATGAAAATTAAATCTGAAACAAAGTTAACAAAGATGGACAAAAAGCGATGCTTCTACAACTTAGGATAAAGGTTTCCTACAAGTAACACTACCCATCTGTTACTCACCGATTTCAATGAAATTTAACATATTTATTAAACATCGAAAAATATTAAATTCGTGTTTTTTCGTTTCGGCTAAATACGCTTTTTAGGGGTAGAAAGCGCTCCTCAACCTCTGGAGATGGAAACGTTTCTGGCTAATTATTTCTTAAACGATACAGTTTCTGAAAATGCTTAGATCCAGAGTTGTACAGTTCAGAGTGATGCACTTAATGGTGTCCTTGAAATCAAACTTCAGGTCGATTTTCAAAGTCATTTGAAAATCATTTCATGTTTATCAAAGGGAGTATTTTGCTTTTCATTCCGAAAATCGATAGAGCGTAAAATTTTACATTCGGAGCGTAAAAAAAAAAAAATTTTTTTTTAAATTAAAATTTCTAATATAGCATGAATGTAATGTTCAATTTACAATTAGAGTGACATTTTATGTTTTCTTATCTTTACTTCTATTCTTAAGATACTTACAAAACTTTTTTCTCCTTCATATTTTTTCTATAAATTTGAGCCTATTTTCCCAAAACGACAGATTTTTTCCTTTTTTTGAGAAAATAACGCAACAAATCAATTCTAAAGACAGATTTAGAGTCATCGCATTAAATTACTGATTATAGATACAGGATGCGCTCAAGGTCCGACACCTGCTAAATCCGGCAAGTCCGGCTTATTATTTCCAAATTTAATTGACCTTGAAAATCGACCTCAAGGTCGATTTCAAGGACGCCATCAAGTGCATCACTCTGTTACGTATCCGTCTCGGAAATTTCCTTATATGGTGTTACAATCATTTTACCTGTACAGCTCGAGGTACACAATCAAGTTACGAGACTTGGTACTAACATTTCCGGTGGCTCCCTACGTTAGCCATACGTAGGTTTGTCCACTATAACCAATCTCCTGCAGCTCTCTACGTTAGCCATACGTAGGTTCGTCTCCACGTCTACTTCCTTAAATTCCCAGTGTTAATAACAATACTGGTCAAGCCATTAACAAATACCATAACCGAAATTAAGCCCCAGCTACGCAGCCGCCCCCTCCGGCTCGTAACAACTCTGAAGTGTACAACTCTGGATCTAAGCACTTTTTTCAGAAACTGTATCCTTTAAGAAATAATTAGCCACAAACGTTTCCATCTCCAGAGGTTGAGGAGCGCTTTCTACCCCTAAAAAGCGTATTTAGCCGAAACGAAAAAACACGAATTTAATATTTTTCGATGTTTAATAAATATGTTAAATTTCATTGAAATCGGTGAGTAACAGATGGGTAGTGTTACTTGTAGGAAACCTTTATCCTAAGTTGTAGAAGCATCGCTTTTTGTCCATCTTTGTTAACTTTGTTTCAGATTTAATTTTCATGTGCCAAAATACATACATAATATAACAGAAAAAATATGTTCACTTCCAAGAGTAAAGTACCCTTAAAAAATTTGTTCTGGCAAAAATCAAAGTTGTTCCAGGTTGTTCTATGCTCATTTGATATTGTTCTCTATTTTGGTGTCGCTGACGCACCGTTATCGATCAAAAATGACAAAAAAGGGGGAAAAATATGTTCATTTCCAAGAGTAAAGTGCCCTTAAAAAATTTGTTCTGGCAAAAATCAAAGTTGTTCCAGGTTGTTCTATGCTCATTTGATATTGTTCTCCATTTTGGTGTCGCTGACGCGCCGTTTTCGATCAAAAATGACAAAAAAGGGGGAAAAATATGTTCATTTCCAAGAGTAAAGTGCCCTTGAAAAGTTTGTTCTGGCAAAAATCAAAGTTGTTCCAGGTTGTTCTATGCTCATTTGATATTGTTCTCCATTTTGGTGTCGCTGACGCGCCGTTTTCGATCAAAAATGACAAAAAAGTGGAAAAATATGTTCATTTCCAAGAGTAAAGTGCCCTTAAAAAATTTGTTCTGGCAAAAATGAAAGTTGTTCCAAGTTGTTACGTTAATTATTAGCTTAAATATGCTATTCGGTGTTCAGAAGATGATACTGATACCCGTACATGTAAAAATACTGTTTGCGCGTTCGATATCGTTTTTTTATTATATCTTTTTAAATTCTTTGTTTGTAGAATTACTACTTTGGAACAATGTTTGGAACAACTAGAACAATCTGGAACAACCATGCAAGATTTGATTTTCGAAAAATGGGGTGCCAGGTCAAAAAACAGTTTTTTTTAATTTTCCGCTAAAATATTTATTATAAAAATTTTATCTTCTGGAACAATTTAGAACAAGTCTAGAACAACCTGGAACAACTTTTAGAATTCTAAAATTTTCAAAATGGGGTGCTAACTTCATACAGGTGCTTGCGATACACCGGTATCTTACCAACGCCCGGCCTCGCGTTTCCGTTTCCTTTCGAACGGTCGCCGGACGTTTCTTGATAAACGATAAACCGGTAGGTACGCTCGAAACGCTTGCAAAGTGATCATTAACCCTTTCGACGAAATTTCAAATTTCATTCCCGCTATTATACCCGAAGGGTGTACGCGAATGGTGATTATTCCGCGCGTGCAGGAAGGCCTCGGTTGAAATTAATTTCAATTAATAACCGGTAATTGATTCCCCGAAGCGCGGGATGGTACACGCGCGCGTGCAAGACGGAAACGAAGAGGAAACACTTGCGGCGAAGACGCACACGCACGGTCGCGAAACAGAACGACCTGTTGCGTGGATTTTTAGTGTTTTCGAACGAGTCTCTGGGCTTCGTGGCCTATGGCCACATTCCCTCGATTGCCCTCGTAAAACTTTCCCATTTCTTTGAAATTCAACTTGAATGATTCAAGTAACTTTAGTACGAAGCGAGAAATTTTTCCGAGGGCGATTATTCGAAAGAATCGATCAGTTTGATTTCGTTCGACCAGATTTTTGTAGAAAAGTACCTCGAGCTTTTAGTTTCGACGCGGTTAAAGTTCGGCCTCGTTCATCATCAGAGGTGTTCTCGAGGCGTTTTGCTTCTGTCCGGATTTTTCGAGAACGCCGCGAGGGATGAAAGATGTAAAAAGCTAACGGACGGGGGAGAAAATTGGAGGAGAGCGAGGGAGAGCCGTAAACGGCGAGGCAGTAAAAAAGTTCCAGTTCGCCGTAGGAATTTGCGCTCGCTCCCATAAAGCGAGTTTAAGGTCGGCTCTTTCGATACTACCTCTCGCCAGTCGATCGTAACTTGGAAAAATAAGGAGAAAAGAAAAGGATATTTTCGACTAACGATCTTCATCCCCTCGGCGCGAAGGAAAGTCGAGAAACAAAGCGTCAACTTGTCGACGTTAACATAAACTCGCGCGAGAAGGTTAAAGTTTAATTACCGGG
The DNA here is from genome assembly GCF_907164935.1 of Osmia bicornis bicornis. Taxonomy (NCBI): domain Eukaryota; kingdom Metazoa; phylum Arthropoda; class Insecta; order Hymenoptera; family Megachilidae; genus Osmia; species Osmia bicornis. The sequence continues at coordinate 8,068,211 of NC_060227.1, forward strand.
AAGAAATGAATTTTCAGTGGGCACAGTGATAACCCTTTGATCGTTGATACATTCACCGAGGAGAGGCACTCGGTGTTCCTTGTTCTTAGGGACAACTTTTCGAATCTACTTTGATCGGTGGAGGACTACGATGCACTTCAGAGCAATCCCTTTCTCTCTCTTTCATTATTTCTGCATCGTTTCAACGACTTTCAACTGCTCGTACCGTCGGGTTTCAAACGAAAGAAAAGAAAAAAAGAACGCCGTCAAAGATGGAGTCACGATTCTAATTAAGACAACCCTTGCGATTTCGAGATCGCTCGTTAATTCTCGGCTACTTTGGTGCTTGAACGATTTTCTTTGGTTAAATGGAACTGTTTGAAGGTCTACACGTATCACGGATACATTGAAAGCACCCTAAATTGAACGCTCATTCATCCCTCGAAAAATTCCCATCGGCCAGACAGTGCCACGTGTCCAATCATAATAACAACGATCGTGGTCTCGATTACAGTTGTTAAAATAAAAAAAAATACAAGGATCGTGAGTAGGAGAGGATTTGCACAAATGGATAATGAAAGTGTATTAACTATGGGGTTCTTCGACGATGCACCCCGTTGCATCCATCACCGGTTGCAGCTGTTGCAGTGCAGATGTCCAGGATCTTTCCCGTTCGTGTTGCCCGTTGTAGTCAGCGTGTAATTGTGCGTGTGTTGTTGCAACTGCACATGCAGCCACAGGCTGCCGTATTTAAGTGGCTTTTCGTGTGGGGGATGAGCGTCCATTTTCAAAGGAATCTCCTGCACGCACTGTCATCCAAGCATTGCACATGCACCGTTATTGTTCGACGCTGTTTTCTCGCTTCCTTTTTTTCTTCTCCCGTCCTTTTCATCTGTCTGAATATACTGGTTTGGTCGCACCGGAGACCCGACGCGTAGGGTGCTGTTGCGTTTTGCGGTTGAGTACGAGGCGTGGGTGTCGGCTGATTCTTCTTCTGTCTCGTCGAATCCAGTTGGGATTTCGAAGATTCCTTATCCTCTCGTTATAACGCAATAATACAGATTTAATGAATGGAAAATTAGCAGAAATTGTCGATCCGAATATGTATCGATTAGGGATGTGCGGGCCGACTAATGTGTCGGGTTCCCGATTAGTCGGGTCGGTTCGGCAAACACCGGGCGGGCTCGGGCGGGCGTTCTATAGGGTAGCCCGACTATTTCGGGTTCGGTCGGGCAGATTCGGGCGAGCTCCCAAATTATCTTATTCCAAAATTTCAAAATGAAAGTTGGCCCGCGGGAGCTCGTCCGACTCAGCCCGACTGTACCCGACCGAACCCGAAATAGTCGGGCTACCCGACTGCTCCTATGTATCGGACGCCCGCCCGAGCCCGTGATATCGGGTACCCGCACATCCCTAGTATCGATGCATCTAGCGGACCGAACGTGAGGCGTTCACCTTCGAACTTAATTTAGAAAGTACCCAACGCAGCCACCTAGAAGAGTTTCACAAAAGGTACCCGACGAACGGGTCACCGATTGACCAATCCGGGTTTTCGCAAGCGAATCGAATGTTTCGCAAACTAGTTCCAGGATTCGGCACTGGCCGTGCATCATCAACCTCGGACAACTATCGAACCGTCCCAGTTTACCCGGCGAAAGAAAGAAACTAGAAGAACAGTAGTCAAACGCGGATAGTCTAATTTATCACCAGACTATCGTCCAGGTTTTACGAAGAAACCGGAAGCGATCGAATGAAAATTTCCAAGAGTCCGCCCATTATCATGCTCGTTTTTCTTCGATGAACTTTCTTCGTCCACGTTGTTTAACTCGGTTTATCGTCGTTCTAGCTCGCGTGTACGTCGTATCGGGTATAAAATATATAAAGCCGGGACACATCCGGTAGCGCAGGGCCGGGACAGGAAACTTAACACGCAATATGCCACACGTACGCACAATAACCGCGGGTCGACACGAATACCACGGTATATCGCGGTGGCCCGATATATTGCGGCGAGCAAACGGCCGATGAAACACTCTGCAAGAGTGAGTCCAGATAGTCGAACGTAACGACTGCTTTCAAAGTTTAATCTGGCCCGTGGTTTCCACGAACGTTCGACTTTCCGCATCGCTTAACGGTTCTGCTCGAAATTCCAAATGAGTTTCGTCCATTAGCTTCTTACCAGCGCGCACGGTCCGAAGTGGAAGATACCTTCTCATTATTTTTTTTACTAAATGAATCTTGCTTGAAATTTCATATGCATAGGTGCTCTTGAAATAATCCAGTCTCATTTTGGGTTAGATTCCGATAATTTGGGCGCCTTGATTTGACGATGGTTTCTGATAGTATTTTTTAGATCTTATTGGGATTAGTTTTCGAGATATACAGTATTTCGACGAGACTAGAGAAGCAACTTTTCTATTTGGAAAAATCGCCTCCCTTTTCCGCGAAGCGAAATATTAGGTTTCTATGCGAAGGGTGCTCTACCCCCACCCCAACTTTATGTACAGGGTGTCTCACTTAAACGGATACAGAACTATCAATGATACAAAAAATTGTTGATATGGAAATTGCGTGGGAAAAGGGGGTCTGTTTTGGCCGAAGTGAAAAATCTTTTGCATTATTAGTTTAAGAGATATGATGGTCAAGTTTTATTTTTTAAATGGAACCATATATTTTTTTTTCAGATCAAGTAATAGTGTTTCTCAAGACAAATTCATTAAGCTATTAGTCTTTAGAATTTTTTTTTATATTATGGCGTTAAAGTTACCGGGAATCTTGTCTGACAGCATATATCAAGGTCAAGATCATTGGAGTTGAATTTTTTAATATTTATTTTCATTTTTAATATAGTACATCTCGAATTTTTGGTTCAGCATAAAAAAAAATCAAGGCACCCAAGTTATGGGAATCGTTGCTGATTTTGCAAATGATTCGAAACGGAGGATGGTTGTTATCGAAAGGAGAGAAAGAAAAAGATCGGTACACGGATGAATGGCGTTGGAAGAACGATACGGTTGTACAGTATGTTCCTTATGTACAGTTCGTGTATCGCGTGTGCGAATCGACAAAGAGGAAGACGCGGTTCTTGGCCAGACAAAAGCGTCTAGACGAGCGACGGAATTAAAGCCCCACAGCCTCTGGCTGAACTCTCTTTCTCTCTCGGAGAAAAAGGTACAGCGAGTTCAAACAATTCTTGGACGCACGGAGGTTGCCCTCGCATCCCTGCGTAACGTGGATGCGTACAAGCGTCGAATACGCTCGATCGAACCCGAACTTCCGCTTATTTTCATTCGAATTCTATTTTATCTTATTTGCCTAACCGTGGAGCATTTATTTTCCTTCATAGAAAATAATATTTTCATCGGAGAAGAGATTCTCAAACGCGCTCGAATTGGAGTGTAAAATATTCTCGTGTCTAATTAGGGGATTAAAAAAGAAAAGAAATAAAAGGCGGCGGATTCTGATCGCTGCAGACGCACGCGGGTTTTAATAATCTCTAGCCACACGGATATATTTATCGGAGGAATTCTCGCGTGCCTTCGGAACGAACCGTGCATAGGGGAAGGCGTTGCACTTTCGTGCAGACCGTTTATCGATCTTATCTCATAAATAGAAATATCGCCGCTGAAATTAATAAGTTTCAACGGCGCGATATGTTAATCGTTCTACGAAATGCATCGATTAATTATTCAAACCGTCGGATTCGATCAATTCTACGTTTGCTCTCCTTTGGAAATATAATACATAATAATGTTGTTTGTGAAAATTTATGGTAATATTAAAATATTGTAATCGATCATTTCCGCGTTAAAAATTCGATATTCTCATCGCGTAATAATAATAGATGAATTGTTATCGTCACAGTTATCGTCAATTGTTATTTTTACCACTGTAGCAAGAATTTCTTTAGAAAAATAAATTAACCCCTTCGCCTCGAACGCATTTCTCAACCGGTCGCGATCGATCCACTCGATCAGGCCGGAGTTTCTTCGAAGAATAAAAACACTTTCAGACGATAAAGCACTCGTCAGCCACGCGAAGACGCGAAGAGAAGGTTGCGTGGTAGACAGGGTGTAAAAGTGGTCGCGTGTACCGATCGTTTCCCCTGAAATATGGATTTCGTTGGCGCGAGTTGTTGACCCCTGACACGCGATTGACGGCAGCCTCGGCGACGTCCAAGGATGAAGAGGAGAAGGGAAGCAGCATTAGCAAAGGTTATCAGGTCGACCTCGAACCGTATCGATTGGTAGGCTCGCTTTAAAACGTTCCCTCAGCCTAGCGTCAGCAACAGGCGTCCTTCTTTTTCGGCCTTCTCGTTGTCACGCACCCTTCGAATCGCCCCGCGATTATTGTCCGAGGGTGAAAGAACGTTGACCCTCGCGAGAAATCATTACAACGCGTTTCGAGACGCTTTCACCCCTGGATAGGGAAAAATAGATGAAACTAAACGCTGTTCTTTCCGAGGGGATGTTTAGTTTTCGATTCTGACTGGGAAAAGAAGTTCGAGCGAGGGTGATTGATAGCACTGGAAGATTGTAATATGCACGCGGCTTTGATAATTAATATGGGAATACGAGGGGTGATAGAAACCCACCCTCTGTTTATCTTGATTGGTTAACTCGACCCTCGTATAAGATTTTCTTTTTAATTGCGAAAATATATTACGGGAGGTATTAGTGGTAGCTGAAATTTAACGATTATCGATAGGAAAGAATTTTTTTTTCCCTTTTAGTCAAATCGGGTATTCGTGGATAGTCACGTCCCGTGTATACAATACGTGATTCGTAGAGAAAATTCCAGGATATCGCACAATAAAACATCGCTCGAACGTGGAATCAACAAGAGAGGGGTTGCGTTTAACGAGGAATCAAAGGCTTTGTTGCCGACTAAACAAAATCCATATCTGCTAGTACAAAACGGATGCTTTTTTTATCGCGTTTCCCGCCTGCCGAACCGCGAGAAATAAAGGCGAAACTGTTGCCATTGGGAATTGAATTAGAGAGAACACGTTTCACCATTGCTCCCGGCGCGAAGGAAAGCTTCAGGGCAGGGGTTGATTTATATCGCTCGCGACGCGAGAGAACAGCATCAATTTAAGTCCAATTAAAATATGAAGAAATTTCAATACCAGAAACGAGTCCGCCTCGTGCTTCCCCTCGCTTGTTAGCTTCGCGTGGCGGTTTAGAGTTTATTTAAGACAGGGCACGCTATAACGGTTCGCGAGACGCGAAAGCGGATTTTCGAGAGGAGTTTGTCGAGGCAGCGAACCGGAGCTCGGTTAAAAGTCGCGGCGCCGCCTCGGCGCCTTATTAAAAAGTTCAATTCGTTGGAAGTTTAAATGTAGAACCCGAGCGGAAGTTGGACAGTGAGAAAAAAGTGTCCTCGAAATTTCTTGCATCCTCTGACGCGTCGCGGGTTGATATTTTTTCAACAATTACAGTGGGTGATCAAATTATTAGTGTCATGGTATGAAAAATGGGTTTTTCGTGTTTTTGTAGAAATAGAAGCACAATTTTAAAGTTTTTACATTGAATTACTTTTAATCAATAATCCTCCAGTAATAATATACAAAAAAATACTTGTAAAAATAAAGATATGTATGTTCGTATTTCGTAACGCCGCCTTTTACTGTAACACCCCTAAAATTAACCCCAAAAAAAATGTTCTTTTGTTTTCAAAGAGTTCTATCAATTATCCTTAACAACCAAAGTGCTAAAGTGGATAGCAAAAAAGTTATAGCTCTTGAAAGTTGCGAAAATGAGAAGTTGGCCCCCCCATACCTTCAAATACTATCTTCGGTACTTTAATCGAGGGAACTATTTTTAAAACTGATAGAGAACTCTAGAACTCTTGAAGGGGCATTCAGAACTATTATTAATTTCTCAAATTTTTGATAATGAGAGGCCAACTTCACAGAGGTCTGTAATTAGCAATTTTAAGGAATTCATTTTGATTGTTTCATTTTCGGCCCATTTTTCTATCAAACGTTCAACCAATTTACATTTATTACTAATAATTAATATTTCCACTTTTTTGAACTGTGTATCATAATTTTACAAGCATCAATACATCATTAAAAAAAGTAACAAAAACTCTGTTTAATACGGTTTTCATTTAAAAATTAATCGTTTTTATGTAAAATCGTCAATTTATGCGAGTGGCTCTAATAATTGGATCATCCACTGTAATTTCATTTGATTTACATATTTCTATGACTAATTACTGATAGAAGAAAACGAGATCATTCGAAAGGTAGATTCGAGGCGTGGTTTACGGAACGAGTTGATTGTTCATCTAGGTGAACCCTCCATCCGGTTTCGTAAGGGCGGCGAACGAAGCGTGCAGTCGAATCATCAGATACCGTCCGTTCCATCCTGTTTTCCTCTTGCAGCCTTCCACCCTCTCCGTTTCTACTATTTCTTCACTCTCGAAGAGCATTCTCCCAGAATATCGAGTCACGTCTCCATCTTATCTCCCCAGTTCCTTCATTCAGATTCGTGATCTGTCTCTTCGGTTTCCCTTACCTTTCCAATTTGCCAATTTCTCGTTTGAATTTAGAACGGTACCGAATATTTCTCCAAGACCATCGTAAGCTGCGCTTCGAACAGAGCTTCGTTATCGTGTTACACGATCCCTCTTGTTTGAACGCGCACGCGTGTCTGACAAATTACACGGGGAGAGCGAAGTTTAAACTAGTTAGACGAAAGTTAAGCCTCGGCTTATTCGTGTAAATACGTAGCCGCCACTTAGGCCGATGCTAATTGCGGACGGTCGATGCGCTTCCTCGCGCTTGTCACGCGCGTTCGTCGCTTTACATTTTTATCTCTTATTCGTTTAATTGATTGTTTTAAAGTTATTCAATTTCTACGTTTACCTTGTCCGCGAGAGGCGAGCAGGTTCGATGAAACGAGGGGGAGAGAGAGAGAGAGTGGCTGACAGGAGTGGCTCCGATATGCCAGTAAATCAAGCTAACGAGCTGTAATCGATCGTGCGTTCCTTGCCCGTGTAAGTTGGAGCGGCTGTCTGCCGAGCCAATTATAAATTATCGCCTACTATGCATAATCGACGGTATTAATTAGCGGGACCCGCGTGTTCCTCTTCGTTCGAAGGAGAATCGACGAATTCATGGCGGATCACCGATGTACAATAGCGACGATTGAAATTTCGGCAGAAGAATATCGGTCCAATTCTGCTCGGTCATGGTTCCTACCGTTTAAAAAGAAAGCAGCCTGCCGAATAATAGAAGGGGAATTCTGCTTGGTAATCTTGGCTAGATTAAACTCGTTTCTCAGTGACTAAGAGATTCCGCTTCACGCGTGGCTATCAAACGTGTGGCCTAGATTGGCCTGAAATTTCTGGGCACACGCGGTCTCTAAATGATCCATTGATTTGCGAATTAATCAAGCGGCCAGGTTGTTCGTAAAAGAACCGCGACAATTAGACGAACTTCCGTCTCCGGATCGTTTCGCTAATTAATATTCACCGTCAGCTTTCGACACGGACAGGCGTTAATTATAAATTATCGGAGGAGCGAGGAACGGAGATCGATGGGGGCTGGATCGTTTGGAAAATACAAAATTTCCTTTCTATCGATTGCCGCTAATGGGACGGCTTAATCTGATGGGGAATAAATGAACGGTGTCCTCTTATGGGACACCGGTGGGCCCGCGTGTGCCGCGGAAAACCGGATCGATTTTACAGAACTTTATTACCGCATCGTTATCGGCGCCTCTAATTGCGCTCATAATTAATCCAAGCATTTTTGCGTCCCGAGCCGAGGCGACCCGTTGCTCGCTGCCTTGCTAATTAAATTGAGAGTGCCTCGTTGATCCTATCGTGGTAATAATGTCGCGGAAAACACTGCCACCCTAGGCTGCTGCACCATTAACGTTCTTTTCTTTTTTAACCAGGAAGCAAAAGCAGGGATGATATTTTTTCCCCTTCTTTTTGTTTCGTCGCGATTTTGCTTTATTTCTCTATCGATTTCACGCTGAAAGTTTATACAGGGTGATTATAAAATTTTAATTAAGCTTGAAAAATATATAAATATATCAATTAAAAAATTTACTGCGAATGCAATAAAGTGATGGTACCTTTAAGTTCCATTTAAAAGGCTGACCGAACGGGATTGGTCGGATCCATTGAAACCCCTGCGACGGCCTCCCACCATTTCCCGGCAATGCGGAAGCCGTAACCTCAGTCTCAAGGTCATCGGTGCACCTCAAGGTCAGGGTCTTTTTGCTCGTGCGCCAGTCCATCTCGATTCTTGCCAATTTCACCCTTTTCCTCTTTTTTTTCCCCCGCCACTTTTGTCCGGCAGCCATTGAAGGTATCACAACGATGTTTTTATAATCGGAAAAATTCCACGCTTTATCAATCTCGAATATTTTTTTTATCGGCGAATTAGAAATACATTGTTCGGAGGACAATAGCAGTCATCGTCAGCCTGTCCGTCCAGCAATTTATTGACCCGTTTGAAATTTATGTCCCTCCAGACGAGAGGGGATGTAGCGTTCGTCCACATGGCATGGATGATAATATTACTCCCCTCTGTTCCCACGGTATCGTGCGGGGTTGATTGTCCCTTTTTATTGGATATAATGCAAACGGTGATAAACTCTATGCGAGATCGTTCGGTAAATTTTATTTTATAATATTTGCATCGTTCCGAAAATTCTCTTTATAGCACATTTTTTATGACACCTTTGTTTGTGTAAGAAGAATTAAAGGTGCGGATTTAATAAGACGGGATTGAAATAAAACTCGGGATACTCTCAAGCGTATATTTCGCGATGCGGCTATTAAACCCTTGCCATTTTCTCATTTGCGTCTGCCAAAGCTATAATATTAAGGCAAACCAAGGAAATTGAAATATTATATACTTCAAATTCAATTATAATACAGATACGGTTCAGTTTTGTCATATTAGAACTATAGGTGCGTCACGAGTCAGACTCGTCAAAGTACGGCAAAGGGTTAAAGGGTTTGGTCACTCTAGGATTTTGAGAAAATCTAAAAATTTTTTTTTTTGCTTAAAAGGTGCCTTAATGTCTTAAAAATGATATGGCAAATATTGGTATTGGGAAGCAAGACAAAGGTGAAATGAAAAAAAAAAAAAAAACAGAATCTATATACATATGTGCCCATAATTATGAAAGTGGTCTAAGTCATATATTATTTCTTGTTTTAAAAATTACATTGAATAAATTTAGTTTAAAATCATGTCGTCTGAAATAAGTGATAAATTCATTTTTTTTTTTTAATTTTGACTTAGACCACTTTCATAATTATGGGCACATATATAAGACAATTTATTGAGGATTTTCAATTAATGACAAACTGGAATTTGTTTCTCCGTAAATCAAAGTTTTTTATTTATTTATCTATATACATTGAATTATTATTTACACTATACACATTCTCACCTGTAAATCAAAGAAACGACAATTAAAGTTCATTAATTTATCCTTTCTCTCTTTACGCTATTGACTTCTTTTCTAAGTTTCTTTTTGTCTATTCTGCCTAATTTTTGCACACGTGCTCTATCTTACGTCCCTCCACTATCTCTTTCTATAAATCGATATTGCCGATTCACTATTGTTCTACCGTCACACTCGCGCAAAACTCGACTTTAAATAAAGAAAATACACTTTCTTTACACATATAACCTCTCTTAAGCTGGCAGGACCAAACCAGCAGAATCAAATCGGACTGAGTGGAATATTTAGTACTTATTTTGTACTAATTTGTACCATAAATAGTAATTTTATACCTCCTGCCATTTTCATAAAAATCGTGGCGCTGCTAGCTTAATATTAAGCAAATTAGTACAAATTCAGCACTAAATATATCTGCTTTGTTAGATTCATTTTTATTAACATTGACGTTTGGTCCTGCTAGCTTAATATTAAGCTAGCAGCGCCACGATTTTTTTGAAAATGGCACGAGGTACAAAATTACTGTTTGTGGTACAAATTAGTACAAAATAAGTACTAAATATTCCACTAATTCCGATTTGATTCTGCTGGTTTGGTCCTGCCAGCTTAAGAGAGGTCTTAAAACATACGTCATTTTTGCAAAAATCAATATATCAAAAAATCCTACGAAAATATTTTGATTTTTTATCCTAAGTTAAAAATTGCAGGCGCTGCTAATCCGGCCGTTTAGCCTTACAAAAAAGAGCCCATATTTTCACTTGAATCACTATACAAAAATTAATTTTTAAAGTTTATTAGTTGTAAAATGAAAGCATGCTTACAGAATTTGGATTTATTCAAAATTCCCAAAATATGCCTATTTTTTCTTGCTCTAGAGTAGCCTAACCCCTTAAGGTAAGCCAAGGAGGACTACCTTTCCTTGTTCAGAAAAGTCCACTTGTTCCGAAGAATCCGGAATCCTTTCGTGCCACTTGGATGTCCGTTCTGTAAAATTGGCCAACATCTGTTTGACCGTATAATTAGGCGTTGGGTATTTTAGCCTTCGGTCGTCGTCACCGGATTTTCTAACATTTCATCAAATTGAAACTGTTATAAAAATATGTATTTCAAATGAACGATTCTCTCTCTCTCTCTTCGATCAACTATCATCAACGCACGATAAAACGAAACATCGGTCGAATCGAAGCAGATTTGACGGTTCGCCGAGCGTACAGCCGTCTCCATTATTGATGAATTTGTTTAAGCTTGCAACGCCACGTCCCGTGGTTAAAAATGCACTCGATGGGTTGACCTCGGTCCCGCCACATTTTGTTATCGAATCAATCATTCATCGACCAATCGGTCCAATCGAAAACAATATACGCCTTCGTTTATTCAAATATCCACGCGTTCGAAATTGTTGCGTTCAGCCTTGATAACAACGACGCGTTGTAATTCCACAGTGGAATAGATAAGGCGTCGTGACGTCGCCACGTTCCATGACGAGTAAGTCATCTCGTGCGGATCGTTTAATTAAACGCCGATTCAAGTTGAAACGTTACGCGATTACGTTCATCGTTGCAACCCCTTTCGTGGACAACGAACAGGGTTGAATTTCTACTCGTTCCATTGTTAATATATCGATCCGATTGCGTTAATAGAATCGAATCATTAATTACGTATTTTCCTGAATTATAGCACGATTAGATCACACAGGATAGGATCAGATTATTATTATTTCTTTTTGAAACGAAAAATAACAGCGCGACTGGGAGCGTTTAATTAAACGTTAATCAATTAAAGCGTCGGTATATAAACTGTATAATTGTTCTACCCTTTACCGTTGCTGTTGTAAATGATGGCTGTTCTCGTATTATCGTAGCATCATCGACTTTGTCCTACGCGATAGAAATAGGCGTGCATCGTCCGCGCGATGTTTAATTAAAACGTTAATTGAATCGAGGGTGTATCGGTTAAGATTAGTTTGCCTAATGGTGGCGAGTGGGCGGTTGAAATGTAACAGGATTGGATAATTGTTGGGTATTTTTTCAAAGCGATTCTTTGCTTTTCTTCGGGGTGGTAGTTTGGAAATTTGAGGGTGCGTTATCGGCGAGGGCCCGGGTGTAGAACCCCGGTCAGAGATTAATCATGATTTCATCGAAGAGAGTCACGAACGAACAAAGGTACGACGACCTTCGAAAAGGGTCAACGCACTCGGCCTGCCAAGCATAACGGAAGTGAGGCCACGGATTTCGAGTAGAACGACCCTGAAAGCAACACATGCGACGCGGACTTGCCTCGACTAATTTGCCTTTCGACGATACTGCTCGTCTTTTTTAAACCAGCTTCTGCTTCCTCTTCGTTTAAGATTAACCATCTGCTCTCTCGTGGGCGTTCTTTTTTTAACACGTGTCTCCACGATCTCCATATAATTAAAAAATGCAATTATTTCTATATAAATAATTTACTGGGTGTACTTCCGAAAAGGACATACCTCAATTTCTTTTGTACTCTGGATTCTTACGTATTTTGACGTGCTGATTACGAATATGATAGTGAGATTTGGCGCAAATTTTATTTTCATGGCGGAAACCATGAAAAAACCATAAAAATCATAGTTTTTTTCCATTTATTTCCGTAAATAATGGTAATTTTGAAAAGTACTTCAGATAAGAAAAGTTATAGATCTCATCAAAATACACATTTTATGTCCTATTGATTTTTGTCATAAAGATAATAGGTTCTGAGAAAAATGATAGGTAATTATTCACTTATACGGAGCCACCCTCGATTTCAATGTCCTTTACATATGTTATCAGGGACATGACCCTGAGTACTTTATTCTGTTTTTCTTATTGCAAACTATTTTTTAGTTTTCATGATATTGTTCTATTCGCTTTATTTTCATTTTTTAGAACAAGTAGGTTTATTTTTTAGTTTATATGAGGTTGTTTCGTTTCTTCTATAACGAACAGTCGTTTAACTTAATGTTTAAGTTTAGGTTTAGGTTAGGTAAGGTTAGGTTATTCCTTTTGGGGATGAACAGCGAGGAAGGAGCTTTGCTGTATCCCTTTCTAGTATTAACTAATAAAATTAACAATAAAACTTTATTTATGTTGGATGAATTATATGAAGTTTTGAACATTTAATATCGTTTTTCTCAGAAGCTATTGTCTTTATGACAAAAAATAATAGAACATAAAGTATGTATTTCAACGAGACCTACAACTTTTATTTAAAGTATTTTTCAAAATTACCATTATTTACGGAAATAAATGGAAAAAACTATGATTTTTATGGTTTCATCACTATCATATTCAGCACGTCAAAATACGTAAGAATCCAGAGTATAAAAAAAATCGGAGATGTCCTTTTAGGAAATTTATCCAATTTACTTAAATAAATTTTTCAGCTTTCCATTTTTCGAACATTCTATAACTAATAGTTAGTTAATCTCGCGTAGAGGGTGAAAAATCTGTTTGACGGCGCATCGAGCGTCGATGTACGAAACGTTACTAAGGGGGTTGAAACTGGGGGTGGCGGTCTCGAACGAGATTGACTGGCGAATGGAAAGGAGGGATTGGAATCGTCGGTTTGCGGTATAACCGGCTGACAATGAAATCGAGCCACCGTAAACGAACTAATTGCAGGCACAATAATTATTCTGCGGAGCGGTATCGGTGCGCGAGGGTGGCGGGTTTGTCGTCTGCTCGTGGATTACGAATCGATCATGGTTGTTCCCGTTATTAACCCCCTGGCGGGCAGACGCGTTCACGGATCGACAGATAGCGTCGAAATTGATCGGTTGCACCTGATGCGCTTTTGGAAAATTCTTCTGGGAAATCTTGCAACGCCTCTATTTCGGTGAATTCCAGATTAGAATGATAACGATGGGAAGAGGGTAATTTTTGTTTGAAAAAAGAGACACAGTCGACTTCGATCGGGATATTTAATTTGAAATGGATTTTCAACTAGCGATTATTAATTATTATTTTCTGACGATTTCCAGGGCGGTCACGGATCCGAGGGACGGTAGGAGAGTGGCCTTGAAGAAACTGCCAAACGTCTTTCAGAGCCTGGTGAGCAGCAAACGGGTCTTCAGGGAGCTGAAGATGCTTTGCTTCTTCAAACACGAAAACGTGAGTACACTTTTATACTTTTTCGTTTTTTTCCTAATTAATTCTCTCTTTGAGCTGGGTACAATTGCCGTTTTACAGGTTCTCTCAGCCTTGGACATCCTTCAGCCACCGCACCTAGACTTCTTCCAAGAAATGTATCCTTTTTAATACCTGTTTTTTCAGCGTTTACATTTGCAAATGGTGCTTCCTTCGCAAAAGGTGCTGTATCTATTTTTATTAAGTTCATTTCCGAGGTTTGTTCGAGTGAATCAGTATACTTTGCGATCGTTTCGTATACACGTTAATTTAATCGATATTATTATAGCTTAAATTCTTTATTTCGTAATCGAACTCGTAATTGTAGCGATGAAACGCTTTACATTGGACGACTATACTCGGTCGTAGCAACGAAAGGGTTAAAACCTCTCGTACCGTCGTTATAATCAACTACCTTCTCACGCTGGTCGTTTCAAGCACCGGTAGAATTCAAAGAATCCGGTGAAATAAAAAGAGGGAAGAGGGTAGAGCAGGAAGATGCGCAGGGATCGAATCACGCGAAGCGAAAGTTCTTCTTCGCGTTCGGCCTCTTCCTCTTTTCTCTTTTCCGGTTCACGCGGAAGCGAGTTCACGCAAATGCCCGGCTGAAACGACGCGGAAACTTTTAATCGGCTCGTGGCAGCCAGCAATTAAACCGTGAGACGGAGACACGATCGAGGATCGATTCGATCCAAGCGAAACACCCCCGTGTTTGCCTATCTCTTGGATCATGTGAAAAAAAAAAAACTTGCTTCTTCCTTCCACCCGCGTCTTCCTTTTTGTAAACAACCACGGAGGGTTGTCCGTGCTCGTTCTTCCGTTTTTCTCGCAAATAACAGGCGAGATAATAAACGCGCACAAAAGAGAAGAAACGACCGGAGGTTCGTGAATCAGGGGTGGCTAGAAATATTACATGGCCTCACTAAATGGGATGAAGGAGGGAATGCTGTGGAGGCGCGATCGATCTGAAATTGATTTGTTATATTCATTATGGTGATATATTTATTTTGATAATAATGAGAATGGATACTTTGGGTTCTTTGTTATGTTGGAGCTATGGTAGCTTTATGAGAATGACTAGATTAAGTATTACTCGATTTTGAGCCTCCAAGGATCACTTTTTTGTTATACTATTAGAAAAATAATTGATTGTGCTAGGACTATGACAATTTTATGAAAATAGCTAGGACTATACTTACTTAATTTTGATTTGTCTATGGATACTATTAGAAAATAGTGAATTATGTTAGAACTATGATAGCTTTATGAAAATGGCTAGGACTATTATTACTCGATTTTGAACCCCCAAGGATCATTTTTTCGCTATACTATTAGAAAAATAATAGATTGTGGTAGGGCTGACAACTTTATGAAAATAGCTAGGACTATACTTACTTAATTTTGATTTGTCTATGGATACTATTAGAAAAAAATGAATTATACTAGGAAACGCTGTTATAGCGTTATGAGAATAGCTAGGACTTTAAATGTCCAAGGATCACTATTTTGCTATACTATTAGAAAAATAATAGATTGTGCTAGGGCTATGACAGTTTTATGAGGATAGCTAGGACTATACTTACTTAATTTTGATTTGTCTATGGATACTATTAGAAAATAGTAAATTATGCTAGAACTATGATAGCTTTATGAAAATGGCTAGGACTATTATTACTCGATTTTGAGCCTCCAAGGATCACTTTTTCGCTATACTATTAGAAAAATAATAGATTGTGCTAGGGCTATGACAATTTTATGAGGATAGCTAGGACTATACTTACTTAATTTTGATTTATCTATGGATACTATTAGAAAAAAATGGATTATGCTAGAGCTATGATATGAAAATAGCTGGGACTATACTTACTTAATTTTGATTTGTCCATGGATACTATTAAAAAGATAGCTTTGTGAAAACAGCTAAGACTACGGTTATTTGATTTTGACTTTGTTGCAACTATGAGTACTGTTAGAAGAAAAATAGAACAATGACCACTGTAGCTAGTTTTTCAACCCCAATTTCATAAAAGATAGTCTGACGACCGTGCAGATAAACGGAAACGATCAATCCGAGGGTAGAGATGATGGTTTCTGACGATGGTCGATGGGTAGCCATTGGCGGTCAGAAAGGTCCCGTCCATCGAGCCCTTCTCGAAAATGAAATTAAACGCGAAACTTGCGTCCTTGCACGGCCAGCATCGGACACGTGTTCGAGGAGCTAACCTAATAAATCTCGAGGTTTCCGTTCTCGCGTTACCAACACCAGAAGATCAATAACGGCCCTGGCGAAACGATGCTCTGCTCAGCTCAGCTCAGCTCCGCTCTGCTCCGTCACGTTTCATCAGGGCGGGAAGAAAAAAACCTTGGTTTCAAGGTAAAACCTCGTGGCTCCACCCAGTTTTCCAAATCCCTTGATACTCGGCAAGTTTTTCAACAACCGGCTGATCTCTTCAAGAAGAAGCCAGGATTCCAAGTTTTCCAACTTGAAAAGGTAATCTTCTCTTTCTAATATTGCCTATGGACTTTGCAGAGGTTTACAGGTTTTACGGTTTTTGAAACTGTCTATGATACGATATATTAAGAACAGGAAATAGTAATTATTTTTTGATATCTCGTAATTGAACCAATTATTAACCGAATTTCCGCGGAATATTTCTCGCTCCTCTCAGTGTTTGCGCGTATCACGAAACCATCCGAAATTTGAGCGACGGTTCCCAAGCTAAATCCGCTTCGTTATCGATCGCGGCTATCGATGTCTTTCGACCACGTTCGTGACCTCCACACGATTTCGTAACGATCGCGTAACGAAAACGAGCGGAATGACGCGCGTAACCAAGAACAAATGGTGCTCCACGTAACAGACGAGCAATCTACGTAAACGGCTTGGCTCGAAGCTTACGTAAGTTCCAGAAGAGAGAGGAAGTCTTTCCAGTCTTCTTTCTCAGCATCTTTCCAGACGCGATATCAGGAGAACGTGCCAGAGATTTGAAGGAAATCGGGCCGAGCTAGGGTTCCACTCCGCTTTCTTACCTGGCCACAGATAGTCTCCTTTAGAAGACCTTTTTCAAATTTTTCCTTGAATATCCGTTCGTTTTTCGCAACAAATTTTCACCGAATTTTAACAAAATATCATTTATTTATTTTGGAATTTTGGAAGCAAATTGGAATTTTGCCAAAGTTCACATTTTGATCTACGAATCAGAACGAATCTGAGATCACGCATCGTACAGAGTGATCGGATGATCTATCGATCGATCAAGAGGAAATCGATAGTCGATCATCCTTAAGCGAACGGGATCGCGCTGGGCAAGCATTTGCAGAGTTAATCTCGACGGAGGCGAGCTCGATAAATCAGTTTCTTCTCTCACCTCTATTCCCTTCGCCTCTTTCATTATTTTCTTTTATAAACACACATTATTACTTACACTTCATCTCCCGTCATTGTTGGTCTTAAACAGACAACTTCTTCCCTACGTCCTTACCTTCCCTTTTTCTTCCTTCCTTTCTTCCTCCCTTTCACTTTGTCTTCTTTTTCTGCTTCAACTTCAAGTCCAAACTGATCCCCCGTGACCACGTAAATCATCGCCAGTAATGACTGTTACGAATCAGAACTCACTTCTTCTTCTACTTCTTCTTCTTCTTCTTCTTCTCTTTGCTCGTTTTTCGTGTTCCCGAGATTATGTCGCGTACACGCACTGCTGCGAATCTGATGAGACGAGACAAGACTCGATGGCTCGATTTACTGCTACCAACTTCGCTGGATCCTTTTATTCAGGACCACCTGTTTCACGCTGGCCGAGTCTGATCGATTCGAGGACAGATTGCATTTTTATTTCGCCATTTCTTTGCTCCTTGTTACTTCGTTCCACTGTCTTCTCGACGCTTTGTCTCCTTTACCTTTTTCTTCTTTTCAATCCACCGACTATACAACCGTCACGTGTTTCCCATTTCTAGTACTACTGATTAAAATATTCATTTATTAACACGTTGAACGTCAGGGGGTCACCGGTGATCCGCCCTCCAACTTACACGCCCCTGAATAATTAAAAGAAAATAATAGAAAATCATTATTCCAAGTAATATTGCTATGGTACAAATAGCGAAACGGCAAAAAGAAAATCAATTATTACTATTCTTAGTAATTAGAGCTTTAATACGTTCCACAAAAAACGTTCAATTTCACTGTGAAAATTAGAAGAAAATTAGAATTAAAAAAATCAGAAGAAGAATCGCTCTTTGTCGCTGGTTAAATCATCATCAAAAGTAAATGAATTCTCCTTCATTTTTGAGAAACTCTCCGAACGATATCGTCGAAAGTTCTGACGCCCATTAACTTCCATTGCTTGCTCGGCGATGTTTGCGTCTGGATCGATTCTAATTCCATCTACATGGAAAATTCACCGGCCCGCTCTCTTGTTGGCCAAGAAACTTGCCGTAGCCAAGTTCAACTCCGCTGAAAGCGACTGCCTAATTTCTAATTAAACAGCTCGGCTAAACCACCGTCTCGCAGACGATACGCTAACGAGATTACCGGTTAATACAGTGGTCCAAGCGACTGCGAACCATTCGATCCTTCCTTACAGTTTCTGTATAATTCTAATTTAAAATAAGAAATCAATTCTTCCTTCGTACCCTCTATCTGTGCACCGATATAATTACAACCCCAAGAATCCCTTATCTAGGATGCGCATCGATAGACGAGGTCTGCCGGTGACAGTTGGGGTGTTGCGATTCCGTTGCGAGCCACCGTCTAATTCCTAATTAAGGATCTCGCTCGATTAGCTCGCTTTCACCATATGGGGTTGGTGGTCTCGCCGGCGTTCCGGCCAGCCAGACGGTCCTAGACACCGTCGCGTCGTGGCCCACAGCCACCATGGATACAGCATGGCGATGGTGGCGCAGCGAGTCGCTCGATGGCAATCATGGATTATTAATGCGTGCACCGCACGGCTATTGATAGCTCGATAGCGTGCCATTACCACCCTCCTCCTTGCCACCCACCCACCCCTTGGCTGCTCGACAGGAACAGACACGCACGTCGTTGCGTTGGTTTGCCCGAGTCCGTTTACACTGTTGCATCACTGATAATATAACTTCCCCTTGAGCGACCTCCTCGATCGATTCATCCAACGATCAGTTTCCTGAATCCATAGAGGGTGAATTTCAGCCGGTGAGGGTCAGCGATGGAACACCCGGCTGGAATATTCGCTGCGATCCTGAAGGGTGGATTGGGGGGAAAGATTTTTTAATCGAACGTATGAATTTCGATTGTAAGATGGTAAGAAAATATTATCGAGTTATCGTAGGTAGTCGAGTGGCCCGCATCGAGGGGTTTGGTTGCGTCTACCCCTATCATCGGAAAGATCGATATCGATTACGAATATCCTGGCTTCGTTGTTAATCACACGTACGCTGGATGGTTGAAAAGAAAAATTCTTATGCGGGCGAGAATACGATCGTGTACTTTGAAACTTGTTTTTGTAAAAGGAAAAGGGTTTTACGCGTTAATCTATGAATTAATCGAATAGTGGTGTGCGTGTTCCTTTCCTTTTTCCCTTTCTCTGGCTTTGTCTTTCTCTGGCCACATCTTTTCCATATTTTTCCATTTATCCAGCATTGCGTTAGATAGCGTTGCATCACGTCTCGTCATCGGCCACCTCCCACACGTGGATCGTAGATATTCGCGAGGAAAAATCGAACGGGAAGGAATAGTTTCTGGTGGGTAGATTGGGAAATAAAAAGCTTTACATTCGACCTAGAAACGTTGGAAGAGTTTCCTCCTATAATTTCATTGCTTTCCTTCGTTTGTACTCTGCTGCGATTCGAATTGGGTAATAAATTGCAGTAATCTAGCGATCCCTTCGAGTCAAACGCTTCGAATAAATCCTTATTTAAAGAATCCAAAGTAATTTTCTTGTTACAATTCGGTATCGTTTGTATATATAATTTTAATGGAATCGGTAATTAACACCGCAGTTAATAATTAATTTCCTATCCCGAGAAGTTCCCTTCTGTTTTAATTGACATTCCAATTTAATCCAATTGTTTGATTAGTGAACGAATATAATTCCAGTGTAATCTGATCGCGAATTATCTATCATTTCCAAGTTCTATCGTAACATTTTCATTGCATCTTAAGCTTCGAATCGACTTCGCTCGAACGACTCGGAATGCATTCGCAAAGCCGTCGGTTAACAATGCGATGAGAAAAACGGTCAAGCAAGGAAAAAAGGGAGAAGGAAAAGGGAGGAAATGCGGTTCTGGTTACGTAGGTGGGCAAAGGCGTTCCCACGCGGCGATTGAACCGATGCTTACGAAACACGAAACGTCCTGGCGTATTCTGGGATTGCGGACAAACGCAGGCGCAACATCAGCCCTTGAAAACCCATATAAAGGGTCTATTTAGATTTAATTTTCACCGGTGTTCATCATTTGTTCTCCAAAGGTAAATCTTATTCTCTCGATCGGCGGTTCGATTTAAAGCTCTTAAAATCGTATCAGGACGTTTCATTTAAAGCATTTGAAATTAACATGCAGATCTCGATATCGAAATGCTATGGTGGCGAAGGCTCGTTACGGGCCTCTGTACGCGTATCGCCGCGTGCATGCCTATCGATAATCGCATAATAAGCCGCGAGAACCGCGCGCCGGACACCAGCCTCGGCTCCTCCGCTTAATGAGCGCGAGACTAATGAACACGCGCTACGTATCGACGATGTCGGTGATCAATTAATAAAGAACACTAACCGTTATCGCGAATTCACCGCGACGGTACACTGGCGTCCCTCGGAATCGTTCACCGGCACTCTATGCGCACACTCTCTTCCGTGTAATCGCGCTGCCTCACGCGACCCTCCACCTGCTTCCTCTCTGTAATTTGAATATCTCTTACTCTGGTATACCGAGCGAACAAGAGCACGATTTATGAGACACGATCTCTTCTATTTCGTATTTTCTCTTCATTCTTTTACTCGGCCGCTACGCCGAGGGACGAGCAAGTTCGATCAACTTCATGGGTGACCGTGACGGGTGTTTTATCTCGCGAGACAACGTTTGACGGTGAAAGATTCAACCAGGCGAAAGTTCGATTTCGACTTGATAGTGATCGACTACTTGTTGGTTTAGTAATCGATCCGGTTTATTGGTAGGATAAATCGAATACTCTCGGTAGGGATGATGAGCCTTTGACAGGTACAGCTGATATTAACCCTTTGACTGCTGAGAATTCTAGGCTTGGACGTTCTGTGTGTACGAAATGAGAATGAAGACAGTAACACTTGTTACTTTTCTTTTTATTCTATTTCATTTCTCGGTTTATTTTTTCGTTTGTTTTTCTTTTTCAGTGTTTCGTTATATCATTATAATGTGATAACGCATGGTGTGTAATTAAAAGGGATGAGGGAGGCGCAATCGATCCGAAATTGATTTGTTATATTCATTATGGTGGTATATAATATTTATTTTGATAATAATGAAAATGGGTACTTTGGGTTCTTTGTTATGCTAGAGCTATGGTAGCTTTATGAGAATGACTAGATTAATTATTACTCGATTTTGAGCCTCCAAGGATTACTTTTTCGCTATAGTATTAGAAAAATAATAGATTGTGCTAGGGCTATGGGAATTTTATGAAAATAGCTAGGACTATACATACTTGTCTTTGACTTGTCTATGAATACTATTAGAAAAAAAATTGAATTTTGTTCGCATAACGAATGGCGTGTAATTAGTAATATGCGTTGATAACTTTTATTTAATTATGATTAGTACATACAAGAAATAATCTTGTCTGCACCGATGGCTTTCATTGGACGCATATGTGCGTCCATAACAGTCAAAGGGTTAACTTGTTACTATTAGTGTAGCAGATTTAACAAATTCGAATCAGCTAGCTTAATGCGAACGTAGAATATCAATCATAGTGTCCGTTCGTCTAGTGTATTTTGTAATTTCAAATAAATTATTGAATATTCTAAAGCTTTTATCAGATGATTATGTTAATTATTTTAACGGTTTTATCAAATAATTAGATTTATGATATTTGCTGCGGTTAAACTTGGACTCCAAAGTCAGTGCTTTTTCACTAGACGAACGAACACTATGATTGATATTGTACGCTTACTGTTTGTTTGATTTTCTTTTTCTATTCGAATGTCCCTGCCTCGGTACAAGCGCCGTATTCGACCAATTTGAGACACAATATCACGAGCGACGTTCAGTGATAAATCCGCTTCCAAAGCAAACGCGCGTGTCGAGTGTGTCGGCTCCGTTTCGCAAACTTCGAAAGGACTTTCTCGCGAGGAAAACTTGCAGCTGGCCGAGCTGAAAGGAGTTTTCTTTCTAATTTTTACCATTTTTTTGCTCCGATTCTGCTACAAGTGCGGACCGGAGGTTCATTACTTATAATTAATGTTTAGAATCAGTGTTTATGCGACTTTCTTATTTCATCGCACGTCACATTTTATATTATTGAAAACAGGTAAGAAAAATGTGTTATTGGTAAGATTGTACCGCTATTTTAATATATTTCGCAGTTCTTTGCCATTATAAAATTTTTAATATGAAATTTGTGGCCCACCGGTGCAAGTTCAAAAATTCGCGTGGCAACGAAAGGGTTAAATGCAAAATATTGTGAAAAAGGTATTAATTCTCTTGGTTTTCAATGTCTTCTTCTGCCACTTCTTTACAATATATTGTTTGTGTCCCACTTTGCCAAAATAATACTCTCGCGTTGTTAATTATAAGAATTAACGCAGAAAATCATTCACGTAGTTACTACATTTCGCAAAAAGGCTCTGAGAAATCAGTGCGATAGGATGCTGTGTTTTGATCTAATTCGAAATCGTACACGGTTGACGCATCACCGGTGCGTTCGATCCGCGTTACACCGTTCCGGGAAGATTGATTCTACCACGCGAACGAATATTCTCTCGATGAAAACCGAGGACAATCGAATGATCGTAACGAACGATGTTTCAAGAGGTAGCGGTATCGTTGGCAGCTCGCTGACAGGCAAACTTTCGGCCGGAAAATTAATTTATAGTCGCTGATGAATTTCTGTTACGTCGTTTACCGGCCTGATTTCACCGGAGAAATTCGATTTGCCATGGAAAATTGACGCGTGCATCGATTCGGTTATCGACAATTATTTTCCCGTACCGTGGACTTTGGAAAGAAAATACGCGTTCGAATCGCTTTACAAGTTTCGATAAACCCGAGTGCTCTGATAGGGAAACACAGCGAACGGGGATAATTTTAAAATAAAAAATGGTATCGAGAGTTTGGAGACAAGATCGATCAGGTTTTATTGGCCATATGCATGCCGTAACGAAGATTTAATCGTCGAACGAGGTGTTCCGTCGTCCGTGCAAAACCGCCAAGCTTTATTTTGGCGAAATTTCAATCCGCTCCGATGCAGGTCACTTTTCGCGGAACGTTGATTTTTCGCTGCTCTCGACGACGCGGACCTATTAAATTGCCGGGAAACGATTTCTCTTTCTACCTTTCGCCCTTTTTTTTCCACCAATGAAAAGCGAACAGAAAAAATATATATATGTAAATAAACGAGCGCGTGCTTTCGCCGTGCTCGCGGCTTTTATGACGCGTGTTTTTCACCGACGAGTTCACCACCGACATAATGTATGATAAATGTTTTGGCAGCGACACTCGCTGATAAATCCTCCTGTTTTGTCGGCGTTGCGTTGCGAATGCTAGATTATAGAACAATTCAAAAATAATGAAGAACCAACAGCGTGGGACTGTTTCAATTCTGCTCTCGCTCGAATAACAACGAAAAGGTAGAATAACTCGAAACGAAAAATAAATTCTTCGAGGGTTTCTCTTTTATATTCGTAAACTTTGCTTATCCCAGCTGCGTCGTTCGCGAAATTCAGGTAAACATATGTTTTCAGCGCAATCTCGAGTGTCGCCCATAATATTCGCGGAATCTTTTCGCGCGCAGCTTCGCTTCTAATTAAAACGAAAACAAGTTCATTTCCATTACGATCGGGATTCACGTTGTTTCTTTATTCTCTCCTTTTTTTATTTTTTATCTCTCTGCTCGTTTCATACGCATACACGCGCGTGTCGTCGGTGTAATTGAAGAACGAAACGCGCGAAGTTCGTGGCGAAAGCGTTGAACGCGGTGCAAATTATCGTTGGTGTCGTTCGCCGATTAAAATCCTCGTTAAAGTCGCGCCGTTAAAATTCTCGAGTTTCGCAACAACTGTTGCCACCAAGCTGCAGCGAGATGCCGGGCGGGGAAAAAGCGGGGAAAAATCCTGAATAAATTTCGTGTCTGCTAACGATGCTGTGCCGAGAGTTGCGAAAGAAATATTCATTTCAAAGATACGAGTTTGAAAAAAAAAAGAAAGAAAAAAAGGAAAATCAAGTATTAAACAAACGACACGTGATAAGCGTGTGTCGTGCATCTTCTTCTACGGAACTTTATCTTTTTTCATTTCATTCCTGTCTGTGTCAGATAATGAATATCAGGTTCTTTGTGGTGACACGAAAAGTTTGATTTTCCTGTCGTTTCAGGATGAATTTATTCCAGCGATCGAGAGGAATAAAGAGATCGCCTGGAGACGTTGTTTCTTGGAAAAATTACACTGCCACCGGATAACGATTCGCGGGAGAAAAATATCCCTCTCTCGACGTGTGTACGTGCCTCGAACCGGAAGCATTGATTGCGACTTCCTCTCAGCGAGCTTCTCCTCCATATATCGAGTATCGTGGCACGTATCGATCGCTCGGTCGCTCAGTTTTTGGGGCCGAGAGCTTCTTTGTTTCCCTCGTCCCTCGCTGTGCAGTCTTGTTCGTTTCTCAGTTTCTTTTAGAATCAATTCAAAAGTATTTCGCTTTGAACTTTCTAGGTCGTAGCTTTTTATCGAGAAAAGTAAGCGTTCGGGTTCGTCGGGGAAATAAATCGGTACGGGGATGACGGGGGTTAAACGCGTCGAAACAGTTGTTGGAAGGTAGCTCGGACGGTTCTTCGAGCCGATCTCGAACGCGGCGCATTGTAAAATTTTCACGTCCCATGTAGATCGGTATTTTTTACGAGGAACAACAGGAATCGGGCTGAGAAGAATCCTGGGACTCGGCTGGTTCTCGTAGTTGTTTGCCAGCGAGCCGAGTTCGAACTCGGTTGACCGGTCGGACGAGCCGGATTGGCCTTGCTCGAACACCTCGCTCTCTAAGCCTTCATCATCGTCCTTAACTTTATTCTTTTTCTTTCTCATCCTTGGCTAACAAAGGGACCAGACACGCGTATCCTCGGTGACATCGACGATTCATCGATAAACAGATAGAGCCAGGTACATCCCTTCGAAATAGCTAAGGACTTTCTAAATATCTGGAAAAATGAAGAAAACCGATGAACAGGACCTTTGTCGAAGCAATAACCTTTATCTATGGCTCGATATATCCGCCCTGAAACTTCCCTTTGACGTTCGAACACGTGTCGAACGATTAATAATCTTTTTATAGCGACCATAGAGCCGATATTAATATAGCAACAGGATCTACACTTTATTGACTGGAAATGTTCGCTTGATCGCGAGTGTTGCGACTTCGAAGGAAGAAAACAGAAGGGTTTATCCGTCCTCTCGACCGTTTGAATCGAGCCATTGATCTATCGAACAGGCTGATTGTCGAAGATTGCCGAAAAAAAGAGCGTAACGTAGGAGTCCTGGGAGAGGAGCCAGCTCGAAGAAT
The DNA here is from genome assembly GCF_907164935.1 of Osmia bicornis bicornis. NCBI lineage: Eukaryota > Metazoa > Arthropoda > Insecta > Hymenoptera > Megachilidae > Osmia > Osmia bicornis. The sequence goes on from NC_060227.1 coordinate 8,093,475, forward strand.
TCGAACCTCTTCCAGGTTTCTTCTTCCTCCTCCTTCCGCAGCAGCTTCTCCTTGGACCGGTATCAGCACGCCGAGCGGAGAGTAGCGAGGAGGAGAGAGAAGAAACGGCCAGGATACTCGATTCCCTTTGCACTGGAAGATGCTAGGGGCAAGTCGCTTTGTCGAGGAACCGGTCGACGTGCCTACCAGGAGGCAGACACGCGCATCGATCCGCCAATCGGAGCGTCTGCAACGGCCGCGATCGTCAAACCGTCCAGGAACGTGCACCTTTTTCCTCGGGATCGGCGAAAGAAAGGCGGAAGTGGAAATCGACGATCGATCGAAAGGTGTCGAGTGCCGATACGAAGAGGCGTCAAGTAAATAGACAGTGATTACCCCCCTTTCCTTATAATAGTCAGCCCTATAACGGCGGACTGTTATTTTTCGAAAGTTTACATCACGATCGACCCAGACTCGAAGTTACTCGATAAATATGTTTAAAATGAAATTTATATTGCCATCTCAGCGGTCGAATAATTAATCCTCCGTTTTGATCAGAAGCTCCGCAAGGATGGAGATTCATCGTGGAACGTTAACGGGGCTAAAAAGGGAATCGCGGGAAACGTTGTGTGATTCAAGTGTAACTTTCGAGCTAAAGGAAGTCCCGATTGGGGTAGGTAGGGTGGCTTTGAAAAGGTCAGCTCGTGAAAAGGGATGGTCGCATTGGGACTCGGAACGTCTGGCCTCAAAGTAACGGCGCAGCCTTTTTCTTCGCTCCGTCGGTCGGACGTCTCTTTAAAGGCGCACTTTAAAAACTCTCCTCTGTTTCCAATTAATCCTGTCCTTTGACGAATCGATCACCTTTAGAGCTTTCGCGAGAATCCTTTTTGCAAAGCGTGTACTTTCGCGCTTTCGCGTGAAACTCCGTGGCAAAGCGTTTCACGAACACGTTCCTTCAGTTTGCCTTTTAATTCGATTAATTAAAAGAAATTCAGAGATTTCAATCTACCCCCTCGGGTGACGTATCTGTTCACCTATCATCGTTCTAAATAACTGAGATATCTTGCGGGGTTCTGACTCCGAGTTACGCAAATATTTGTCCAGCATGATAATATTGATAATCTAGGGTAATTAGAGAACGTCGAGAGTAGCAGTTGCGTTAGGTTCGCTCGACGCGGGAACGTTGATGTTAATCGATCAACAGAAGGTTCTGTGTTATTAGAATAACCTGGATGTTGATCGCGCGCGAGACGACATCCTTAAGCGACTATTGATATTCAACGATGGCTACGCCTCCTCGTTTCCGACGTCCACCTGAATGTACCATTGAAATGTAATCGGCTGTACCAGCTGCGTCGACTGAATCGTTTCACCTTGCTATCTCTGTACCGTACGCAAACACGTAGTACTACGTTATTAACCTGACGGTTCCAGCATATCGAAACACCTAACAATCCCTGGCCTTTGGTTAGGTAGAAAGGGTAACGCTATGCATTAAAGTAACCCTTCATTAACATGTTGATAACATTAACACTGTAGGCACTCTCGAGTAATCATGTTCAGGGTGGACACTTTCGATCCGCGAAATAAATAAATCTCTCAAGTTCGATTTCTCCTGTCGGCCAGTGTTCTCTGTACGCAGATTAATCGCTCGTTGATTGGAAGCCGATGATTTAAGAGTCGGACCAGCCAATTATCTGGCTGCAAATGAACGCGTTATTATGAATATTGAAGACGTTCCGTTGCGATCGAGTTTGCTTAACGCGGTTTAATGAAACGATCCTCGCCTACGCGTCTTCGATAAATCACGAGAAACTGGAAGAGTTAATAATCGATCGCTCGGATCGATAGGCTGGAATAGTTAAATGCTGTCGGTGAAAGGTGAAATGATCCCGATTTTTTCAAGTAAAATCCTTCGACTCGTGATTATAGGGAAATTCTATTGTCTCGTCGGTGACTTTCGCTGGTTTCGAAGCAGATTTCGCGGATGCTATTTAATGGATAACTTGTGTTGTTCGATTAAACGCATTGCGACATTAACGTATAGTACTACGTTTTGTAATTTGTCGAAGGTGATAGATGATTTCTTTGATAAAGAAAAATATACAGACTGTACGTGTTTATTTTAATTTAGATATGAATGTTGTAAAATAACAAACTTAATATCTTTAGTAAGTAATCGATATATTGAATAATCCTTTCAACGACGAACGAGAGATCTATGAAAATTCTATTTTCCACAAAATCTCGTTATTCTGACGTTGCCCAATTTTCAGCGCGGTACGCGTTCGGAAAGGGAAACCGAACCGGAGGATAATCGGATATTACAATAATATTTAGTAAAGGATATAGAACGGAGGTAAAAGAAAACCCACAAAATCGTTTGGAAAATGGTGCTGAAGCACCGATTGGCCGGAGATACGTCTGATGAACAATTAGCTATTGTCGGCGTTCGATTGCTTTTCTCTTCAACGATGTTCGTCGACCGATGAAATGGAGTGAAAAACGTCGAACGTGAAGAGCCGTACCGTTTATTTTTCCTTTTTTTTCCCCCTCGGCATTCGAAAGAGAGCTGACTGATTCAATTTTCTCGCGTTTAATCGTGTGATTGTTTCATTATCAGAACTAGAGGAAAAATAAGTGCAATTGTTTCGCAGACGTTAGAGTAGACTAATCGAATAACTGAGAAGATAAATAAAAGATGTTATTCTCAATGTTGAAACGAGAAAATTCCGGCTATTTCTTGTATAACCGTAGAAAATACAGACGGAACGTAAAACTGATTGCCAAGAATATCGTCTCGCGACCTCGAACGTCCTCCCTTGGCCGAATCGTTGGTGGAAAATTATCCAGTCGTCTGATCGCTTTTTCTCGATTGAAAATATCTTTTGGCCCGTGTTCGAGTGGATCCATCGATCGCGTCTGAAAAGAGATAGTTGGAAAGCAACGTCGGCAAAAGGCTGTGCTTAGGTGTTCGAAGCCAAAGCCAGCCGGACGGACCAGTCGACTTGCATACCACGCCGGCTTCGCAGCCAGCCTCTACCTGCATTCCAACCTACCAGTCGACCTCATTCCGCCATTATACTATTTCTCATTCTCTTCCAACCTTTTCTCTCCTCCCTCTCTACTTTTACGATGAGTAAAAACGAATTTTCAAAGGACACCATTCGAACCCAGATCGATTCAGATTTCGAGTCACAGTTGGATCGACACCGACACTGCTTTCTTCCTTTCCTATTTTGTCCCTTCGTAACGAGCTCTGACTGCTCTAATTAATAATTAATCAAGAAAGCCGTGAGATATTTACGAGCATCGATAGAAGGAAAGAAAGTAGCCGATAAACATCCACCTTCGACTTGGAGGGCTCGTGTTTCAATTTATAGCGGAAGCGGAAAAGCCGCGTATACGATGCCCTGCTTCGATCCCACCCCTCCCTCCGACTATACTCTCTCATTTATTTCGCCTCTCGAATGGTCGGCCATCGTTCGAGTCGCGCAAAAACTTTTCGAGTGCTTTTTATCGTGAAACTTGCTCCCTCTTTTCCTTCCGACCCCTCTTCTTTTTCTTCGTCGATCGAGTTGCTCTCTCGAAATTACCGCGGAGAAGTTACCGTACGAGCAGCAACTCCACCCCGCTCGTCGTTTCCCGAGGGTGGGGCGCCGATTAACCGTGACTTCCGTAATTGTCCAACTTCGCCGAGCTTGCTCTCTAATTTCTTTTGTTATCAGCTTGACCACCTTAACAGAATGTTAAGTTTGATTTATCTTCCGGTTTCTAGGCGACGAGAGCTTAACAAACCGAGAGGAACAACTTTCAACCCCTTCTTGGGAAAGTAGGATAGAAATTTATTGTTTCCCGGAGAATTGTTAAAAACAACCGGGCGAAGGTACTTCGTTAAAACTTGAAGATTTCTTCCACCGTGGAATTATCTGCTTTTTAGTTTTCCCTCGACGAAAAGGGGTGGAATTAAATCTTCGATTTTCATTGCACGCGTTTGTAAAATAATTTCTGTCGAGAATCAAGGAAAACGACGCAGCCGATCGTTATCCCTTCTTTCTCGTTCGATTGAAACGTTCGTCGGGACGAAAACCTTGGTAATCAGGAGGCACCCGTTCCCGATCCGGCCAGCTTAATGGATTCTTTCGTCGGCTTTCGAGGAAGCTAATCCATCGAAATGAGGGGGAAAGCAACCGGGGGGGGAGATAAGGGAGAAGAAACAGCGAAGAAACGGGGGGGAAAAAAAGAAGGAAATCGAGAGCCGATGACGTAGTACCGTGACGAAAGTGGCTGGCCTTAATAAAGCAGCCAGGGTAATTTACAGGGCTCGGCCTGACTCCGACGGGGTGAAACTTCTTCAGAAGTTGAGCCAGCGCGAGCTGAGACAATGCTAAACGGCAAGCTCATGGCGAAGCATCCACTTTTGTTAATGGAACCACGGACAAAAGTGTCTACGTTGTGGTTCGTTAGCTGGTTAGATCGATTAATTATGCTTGTTATCATTCGCCAAACATTTTCTTGCCGTCGATCCTTAAGTACGCGCTTCGACTACCCGGTAATTATTAATTTAATGAACTTCATCCGAGAGTTATTTAATCAAACTGTAATTTGAAATCGACATAAATTCCTTCCCTAATAAACTCGATTCGCATCACGCTACTGATTCACTCGAGCGGCTTTTATCGCCATCATCGATAGAGTGCTACAAATTAGATTCTTTTTTTCCCCGACGAATTAAGTGATTAAGCGATCAGATAACTCGCCTCGACGACCATTCGTGAAAGAAGCAAGGAAAAACGAAGGGTGTCGCGACCAGTCCCTTTTCGCTCGAATTCATTCGCGTGTGCGGTTACAATTAATTAAACGGGTTTATCTTATCATTTTTCCTTTTCGTTTCTTATTTTATAATGGATGCTAATATTGGCAGTTTTCACGGGTAACGAGGTATCGACAAGCGTGCGAACGACGCTGCGAAAAAGATGTCTAGTTGGTAATTGAGAGTCGTCCACATGGGCACGCTTTAATCTAGCTTGGCCATTCAATGATTATCCATAAATTCCTTAACGAGCCGTTGCACAGATACGTGATCACGGAGCTGTTACAGAGCGATCTGCACAAGATCATCGTCAGTCCGCAGCATCTCAGCCCCGACCACATCAAGGTCTTCCTCTACCAGATCCTTCGAGGTGAGTGAACATCATTCTCGTTTCTTATTTACAATTCGCATGAAATTTTTATTTCTTCGCGTTACACGATTCGTGTTAATAATTTGTATAATTTCATATTTTTATAAGCTTTCAGATTTATCGTTATCATTAGCATAACCGTAATTGTCGATCAACGGGTTAATCATTTTGCTATTTAAAAAGTAATTTTCCCAAAGTATCGTGGTATCACTAATTCGAGAAGCAATTAGCCACGTGCTGATAGTCTGTCAGAGTGCAGCTGATTCACTGACAGCAACATCATACTTTTACCGGTGATTTCACACTCCCAACGAACAGCATCATCATCGTGTCCCGCCTTTTACACCAGATACTCGTAGATTTACTTTTCGTTTCGCGGTTTTTGCCACTTCCTCGCTCGTCCACCTGCGGCCTCTAATCGGTATACAGCTTCGTCCAAAACAGGCGTACAATTCTATTTAATATATCAGTCGAGAATTTGAAAAGTAATATTTCCAAAAGAAGGAAAGAAAAGAAAAGGATTACTCTCCTTCATTTTTAATAGCTGTTCCCTTGTTCTTTGCACCGCGGCCTTTTATTCATGTAAAACCTATATAACCTCTGGAGCCAGGTGGAAAAAGAAAGAGGACGAACGCTAGAACGTTTCACAATTATAATTTAGACCGAAAAAAGTGGCGGACGGAAAGTGAGATGGATCGTTTTGCTCGATGACCCCGTAAGAAACTCGTTGAAAAGCCAAGAGCCAGAGACAGCGGTTTAGACTTTTAAATGAGAAAGGATTTAACGTTAACAAAGGAGCTGGAATAAACGGCGGCGATATATCGTGGTGCTGGAGTGTCTAAAGGAGTAATCCAGGAAAGAGTCGACTGGTAACTCGGGCTTGATAACAGTTATCAGTATACCGGAGAGGAAAACAAAGAGGATAGAAGTTAATATTAAGACAATAGAAACGATTATTATAGAAGCACGTATCGCGAATACCATTGAATAATGACCAAGTGATCGGGAAGCAATTAGATGGCGATTCACCTGCAGCAATTTTCATGGAGAATACGTCCAGTCGGAGATAGTTGTTGGTAGAAGCAGCAGAACTGCTTTGAAATGAAATTCCATGGGGGATATAGTGGGTGGCGCGGAACGCGAGTAACGACACCACTCGCGTTGGTCCTTCACCGGCAACCCTTTTTATCAGACAAAAGAATCAAAGTCGCGTTTCAGCGAGATCAAAACGAAGGAAATTTCTTCTCCGCCCTTCGATACGTTTTTACGTCGCGTCTCGTCTCTTTCGCCTCCCCTAACGACACCCACCCTCTTCACCATGAATTTAAGGCTCGTTGCTTTCTGTGTCGAAGAAATTCAGGGACAAAGGGGTGGAAATGTTTTTAGGTAATAAATAACAGAAAAATAATTAAAGAGTAGATAATTATTTTATTTTGAAATAATACAAAAGATACGTTTGAACGATGTCTGAGCGGAATGTTTCGATCGGGAAACAGAAGCGTCTGCTCCCTCTTGAAGCGAGATCGTCGTGTAATTATTTTGAAAAAGCCTCGTGTCTGCCGGCTTCCTCAACTTTGTCCGCGTGCTTGAAGAATGCCGAGTTAATTAAACCAGCCGCTGCCGCTCTTTTTCCAAAGCGCTCGCTCGAAAGCATTACTCAAAAATCTTACTTTTAAAGCGGTCGTTGATTCTTTTTCGCTACCCCTGCAACCGTGCTCGACGACGCTCTTCTTCAGCAACCCCTGCGTTGTTCGCCAACCCTCTTATAAATCCACGAATATCCTTCTCCCTTTTCTCTGTTCGTTTCCACCCAGCCAGGAAAATGCAAATAACAAAGTGCACGCGTCGCCGCGGCGAGATTCTCAATGCGGAGTAATAATTATCGACCCTCCTGGACAAGGAACAGACTACGGGGGTGGCTGTCTGCCACGAATGTTTACGTCGTACGAAAAATCCCGAGAAATTATTCTGCGAATGCTTTTTCTGCGTTGTTTCATTATTTTCAAATCGACTGCTTTCTTAATTACTACTTTCATTATTCTTTAACCCTTTAACTGCGGGTACTTTTAGCACAACCGATCGCTTTAACTTTAAATTATATTACTGAAGTGATATTCTATTTTAAAAGGTTTTTTTTATTTTATTTATTTTATTTTTATTTTAGTGGTATTTAAGCTGTTATCAAGTTTCTATTGAAATTCAAAGTTCGATTCAAACGGGATCGATAAGGTTTGAATACAGCTAGAGCCTTTTCTTCTCAGAAATGAATTATTTTTATTTGTCAGAAACTATTTGATATTAGTAAAAATTAATATGTTGTTTATATACCACACCCGCAGTTAAAGGGTTAATTCATTTTTATTTATGAATACTGGTAATTTTCACAGTAATCTCTCTTTTATACATATATTAAAAATTATTTATTTATTTGAATATACGGGCATGGCTCTTTTTATAAGTGGATACATATTGCTTTGAAATGTAATGGCGCTTATATCGATTCGGAGCAGACCTCGAAGGAGTCTGTGCCCTTAATAAAATTTTTTGTGGATACGCTATACAGAAAAATAAAAGAAAAACAAGAAGAAACAAAAAAATACAAGAAAAAATATATAATAGTGTAGTGATTAGAGGTGTGCGAGTACTCGTAATTTACAAGCCGAGCTGAACTCGCTTCGATTATTCGAGCCGAGTCGATCGCTTGAATTTGCCGAGCTACTCGAAATCGACGAACTGTTTGATATAAAAGCGAGCTACTCGAAAAAATCAAACTACTCGAATATTCGAGCCCTTGTGAAACTTCGATTTACTTGAAGATGAATTTTCAGTTCGAAAATGTTCGAATTACTCAAATATATTCGAGTAGATGTTTAACTTTCGAGTCACTCGTACAAATTCGAACTGTTCGAGTTACACGAATATTCATCTATTATTATTGGTAGAATCACCATCCATAGAAGATGAAGAGAAAGAAGAGTATGTAGAACCAAAAAAAAAAACAGTTGACTATTTCACGAGGGCTCGAATATTCGAGTAGTTCGATTTTCTCGAGTAGCTCGCTTTTATATCAAACAGTTCGTCGATTTCGAGTAGCTCGGCAAATTCAAACGATCGACTCGGCTCGACCGACCGATCATTGTTCGACTCGAAATTCGAGTACTCGAATAACCAAGAAAATAATAGTGCAATATAAAGTATGTGCCGGAATTTGGGCGTTAGAGAATTATAAAAGTTTCATCGAAAGATGGAGGCTCGTGTATCTTCTTCTTGGAGAACTGATGCTTCCTTTTGTATCCTGATTGCCGCGCATCCTGTCGCGACAACGCACGGGAACAACGGAGGCTACCGTTGACAAATTACCCTCGAAAACTCGCGCACCGAAATATGAACAAAACTATAGACACGGGGATGATGTATTAACGGCGTGGCTCCCATACTTTCCACGATACGCGAGAAACAAGGAGCCAGAGACACCGGTTGCCTCCTCCCATCTCGTCCGTCTTTGACGAATTAATTTCCACGACAACCCCGACGAAAACCACGCCCGCGGCGCTTCTTCGAGCGTGTTAACCATCGCGTTTCTCGACAGGTTGGAAACAACAAGGCTCTAAACGCTGGAATTTCACCCGCTTCAAGTCTCTATTGAAATTCAAAGTTTGCGTATTTTACCCTATACGAAACAGGGTCGATAAGGTTTGAATACAGCTATAGCCTTTTCTTCTCAGAAATGAATTGTTTTTATTTGTCAGAATATTTGGAGAGAAATCTTGAAACTTCTCACGAATTACGTTTTCGACGTTGAAACTTTCCCACCCGGTAGAACGTTGCACGTAAAGCCCGGACAGATAGAGCAGAGTTCTCCTCTTCTTCTCTTGACTGGTCCGAAACCAGTCCTGCCACCGCCCATCCGTGACCCCAGACCCCGTCATCCGGTCGGTTGCTCGCCGCCACCAGGGCTTCTCCTTTTCTCCTCGGCTTGCTTAACCTCCTTCCTCCTCCTCTAACTCGCCTCCTTACTTACTATCCTTCTGCATGATGTTTTAATTAAGCTGATCCTTGTCCGATAGAAGCTTCGTCTACTTTTTCCCCAGTATTCTATTATTCCAATCATCGAAACTCTAATTATTAGAAGCAAAAGAACGGTTAATTTGATAATTTCACGATTAAGAGGCACGACAGTCGTTCTTCAAAGAAGAAAGCATATTTTTCTCTAATTAAAACGATCTCCCGCGAGCGTCGGAAGGGGATGCAAAGAAATCCGGCGCATTATTTCGCGCGTTCACGCCAGACGGACGGTGAATGGGTCGCGTTACTATCGCAGTTTTGTTCGCCACGCGGTTCTTTTCCGCTTTCGTCAACGAAACTAAGGGCGCGAAACGGGGGCCTCAGAGGTTAACGCGCGAGGCGTGTTAAGACTCCTTTTCACCGGGGAAGAAAGACCGGGGTAAATATCGTGATCTCGTTTGAAAAAGTTCAAGCTTGGCTTAATTAAAGGGAGAAGGTAGCCGGCCGAAACGCGAGCCGAGATACTTGAACGTCTCGTTTCACGGTTGAATGTTGGGGAAAAAATGGAACTATTAGACGCGGGCTTGGTCAAACAGCTGGTGTGATCTTAGGTACCAAAGGGGAAAGACGAACGACAGAAGGTTCGGAACGTTTGCGTGGGTGTCACCCTTGGGTGCTTTTAAATTCTAATTTAGGGATCGGGTCGTTGATCCTCGCCGATGTATGAATTTCTTACCGATTACTTCATATTTTTGACGGAAAGAGTTGTAAGATTGCAAGTGGTATAGAGCGAAATGAACAGATGTCTGATCAGCGATACTTGTACTACTTGCAAGTAGTTCGAATCAACGACAACACCGACGAGTCTTGACTACTGCAAGTTCTGTTAATATCTAACATAGCGACGGCTTGAAATTTGTATAAAATATTTATAATGCATCAGATTTGTCAGTAGAAATTGCATTTAATTATATTTTTATTCCTTTTGCAGAGAAAGTTAAATTGAAATCATGCTTAATTTTCATTTATAAACAAAGTTTAAATCAATTTATCAAATTTTCATCGTTTATATCTCGCTTTGATACATTTGTTTCCAGTTTAATTTAATGAAGTATCGTGGCAGATGGTGAAAATGAGAAAAAAGAAGAGCATGAAAATTTGGGAAATCAAAAACCGTGTGAACTGAAACGTTCTTTAACCAGAAGCTCGATGTTTCAAAAACGTTTTTGAAACTCGCCACAGCCGTTTCATTTTCCCACGAAAATCCCGTTTTATGTACAAATCCCGGATGCACGCGCTGGCCAGTCAGCTCGATGGAAATAGATACAATTACAAAGGATTAATTAAAAGCACCGGCAGCCTTTTCGATGGCGCCGTTCGTTAGTTTCTCTATGCAATCGTTTTGAGCGTCGAATCGTTGAGCAATGCTTTCGATTTTCACCGTTTGAATTCCTACGTTTTATCTGCAAAAAACACTAGCATACGTCGCTACCGAATTTTTCTCTCTTCTATCGTTCAGAATTTCAACTCTTCTTAATTGGCGTTTGATAATTATTTCACTGATACAATTCCTTTTTTACTTGAAAAGGTTATTATTTAACTTTTAAGAATTATTCCACCGATGTTGATTTAACGACAAAATTAAGTACCACTTTTGCGATCGAAATCACCCGCGCCAGTGAAATCCTCTTTTCAATCCAAACACCGCCCCCGCTGAAATACAGGACTCACCACAAATGTTAACGCGTGACGAGAAATTCGAACGTTGGGTTGGATTTCATTAACGAGCGGTTAATTAAGCGACCGAATTAAACTGGCATCGGTGATTATGAGCGCGAAACCACTTCCGTTCGGACACGTGGCCGTGCGAACGATTTAAAATCGAATTATTCCCGTTTCACGTGTCTGGGATCGACTTTTATAGATCCGACCCGGTTTCCGTGTCACGAACGTGCCTGCCCTTTATTTCCCCTTGCGAACATTTCGTATTCAATAAAATTTCTATTTCGGAAAATTAAAATACCCGCTCTCTGTTATCGAGAATAACTGGATGAAAAATATTTTGATCCGAGTACATTGATAGCTACGAAAAAAGATTTTATTTATACCTATAACCTACATCTTCAACCTTCGATGACCCAGTAACGATCAGCTGATGTCCAGGCGAAGGTGGGTCACGTCGGAGGGAATTTCGATTGAATACGGTTGCTTTTGAGGCCGATAGGCAGGAATGCAATTAGCTCGCGGGGAAAAAAAAAAACAGAAGCTGAAGAGCGTCGACGGTGAGAAGCCCTTTAACAACGACGTCCGACTAACGAGCTTGCAAGCTCTGCGCAACTTGGACGATCGTGATTTTTCAGGCCACGCTTCGTCGACGAGATTCTCTGCTACGAATAGAATTAACCTGTTCATATTTTTGATCATCCCGTTGTCACAGAACACAACAGGTGTACTAAAAACGGTACGCGATACTCGAGAAGCAAGAAATACCATAAGCAGGAGGAACGACCTTGAAGTTAATAACCGAGACGGTCAATCGTTCGTCCTTGACTTTCGTACGACGTTGGTAGCCCGGTCGATCTGATCTGCCTGCCGTCCCTGAAGAGAAGAAATGAGGAATCGAGACAGGAGAATGGCAGGCATACGGTTCGGGTGCGATGAACCCTTTATAGCATCGACCGATGTAAAATCAAGCTTTTCCCTAGCAAGAAACCTCGCCGTTATATCGCCACCACATTCGACAAGTGATCGACGATGAAATCGTTCGAACGTGTTCTCCTGGAATTGGCAACGTCTTCAGGGTTGGAATCGACTTCTTCCGAGACGTGTCATTTCGATGATGACCAAGGATTTGTCTCTTCCCTTTCACGCGTGAATCGAGGCTTCCGGATCGATCTTTGCTCCTCTTTCAATGGTAGCTTCGGATTTCTATGCTTCTGTAACGATACAATCCGTAATCCTTTGGCCACGATAGACAACTCGAGATTACATAGTTGCTCGGTGACAAGCATCGTAGGTGGCTGTCAATAATCTCGCTACACGCTCCGATTGTCTCCCTCTGCGTTTAAGGCCAAGATAGCCAAGATTGAATAACGCTTCAATAACGTTGAATGGCCGATTCACTTGGCTTTCCGAATAATCTGTTGTTCTCCAGCTGTTGAATCCGTCATCGGAATCTGTTTTCTCTTGAAACAAACGTTTTGCTGTTCCGAAAATTGTGCATCGTTACGTAAATTTCGAAGAATTCTCTTTGGACCCGTTCGAAAATCGTTCGTCTCGAGGCTGACCTCGACCATGCCTGGCGAGATCGCTTCTCGGATGACCGATCCTCTTGCTGACCTTGCGGTTAATTTTGAAACTCGCGCGCAATCTCGCTGCATCGCCAGAATTACGTGGCGCAAACAAAGAGAGCAGAACTCGATGTCACGCCGAGCTTATTTTCGGTCCGGCCGATAACCGGCCGATCCTCTGCCGCGGAATTCCATCCTCGTCTTTCCGAGAACCACCTGACGCTTCGCTTGGCAAAGCCGAAATTTCGCTTTAGAATATTCTCTATCCAAATTGATAGGATATACAAGGTGCTTGTAAATCTTTCCTACAGAACGATTTAATTATATCGCTATAAGAGACGGCGCTTCTTCTTTCCGCGCGATTAAATCTCGATTAACCGGGATGCATTTTATTGATGCGTTTAAAAGCCGCGTTGAAAGTCGAGAAACGAGGAAGAAATAGGTCGACGACCTTCTGGCGAGCTACTATTTTCAGACGGGTAGAAATATCGCGCTATAAATACCGAGCCACCAGAGGGTCGACAGATTTTTCGGCACACATTTATTGAAATCCACTTTCACAAAGAAGCGCGAGTCCTCTGGTCACACGGACGATGTACTTGTTTTAGATTTATTCGAGAACGCGATCGATCGTCAAGATCGATGCGAGGGAAATCGGTAGGATACGAAATAACTGTTGCTATTTGCCTCCAAGACGGCTCGGACCAGAGTGTCCTTGCAAGCCGGAGAAAATGCTTTCCTTAAAAAGGGAATTTGACGTGTTCCAAGCGGAGGGGGAGAGGTACTTCCTGACCCTTTTAAAACGGTACGAATTATTGTTTTATTACACCTTGTCGCGGCCTTTTAGAGACAGAGGATCGTTATTGGGAATTTTCCAGCTGCCCATTCGAACTGGTTTCATCGAAGTCCTCCCGCGTAAAACAGGATATAATCGAGCGCGTGGAGCACGTGCTTGCATCCGATCGTCGTTCGCGCGATTAATCACTCTATTACATTAATCCGTGGACGCAATTTATCTCGCAGGACGTGGCAGCCACGCGTAATGGCTGAATCCTGGCGACCACCGGTCTATCCTTCGAGCAGGACGAACGTAACACGTTCTCCACGTTCGACGATAATTAAAACCTAACAGATTCGACGTGACGCGAGCTTGATAGTTAAACGATCATCTTCGTCGCGTTGAAAATGTAACACGATTGCCCATGATGAGGCGTAAGATTTCTTAATTAAACGGCAAATTGATTATTTATTTATTTATTCAGTATACACAGCTACCCTTTACATTATACGAAAGTGTGACAAAGATCTCGGAAAGACGCGTTGACTGCCAGACAAACGCTATTGAAAATTTCATTGGATAATATTTTTATTTTTCTCTGATTTTATTTATTATTTTCCGAATATTTTGTTATTTCTGTTAAGATATAGTTATTAAATAAATAACAGGCTGTATCTTTACTTTTAAATTGAAAAATGAACTTTATTATAAATCTCAAGGAAGGTACGTCTAAAGACTTCGAAAGATGCAACAGAACTAAACTCTTAATAAGAAAACCGTTGGGCAGTCCGACGCCCTTATCTCTTCTTATAAACAGTTCGGAAATCCGAGAGCTTATTTAAAAGAGAATATTAGAAGGATGACGATCGAGACGTTCTTAGAATCAAACTAATTTAATAGATTACTCTTTTTGCCTCGAGTTGTTTAATAAACTCAACAATTTCCATTATCCGTTATTTCAGATACCTAATAAAAATGTTTCTAATTAGATAAGTAACCAAATTCCTAATAATATAGATAATTCAACAATTCAAGTGTCATCCAAATATGGGTGTTAAGTAAGTTTCTATAGCTAGAAATTACTGTGTGTGATCGCAAAGAAGAGGTTCGTCTAAAGCAGTGTTTCCCAACCTTTTTTGTCCCATGTCTCACTTAAGCCTTTCTAAAATTCTTATACCCCCTATGTAACGTAAACATAATTTTTAATATTCAAAAATTGAATTGTTCACTGAAGAAACTTGAATAATAGGTTTCACAAAGATATCACTAGAAAATTGTTGAGAAAACACAGTAAATATATTTTCAAAACATATAATGGAGAACCGAAATTCAAGTAGGAAATAATTTTATTGAAAGATTTTCTATATTATTTTAATTATTAGTAATTATGGACGTTTACCCAGCTCGAATAGCCACTGAGAGTCGCCATACGGTTAACTTAAACTCTAGACGAGTATATTTTCGATCTTAACATTCAAATTGTCCCCTGTGGGGCGTGGGCCTCACATTGGGAAACACTGGTCTAAAAGAATTATCTTTAGATTTAATAGAACATCAAACTTCAGTAGACATATGCAGTAGAATCTTATGCAAAATTAGTAAACAGTGTCATCGGTGGTATACTATCTATTCGTGTAATTATTTCAACCCCCAGTACGTCGCGACGCGACCAATCGCGCGGCCAGCTGCGACAATGATCCCTCGTAAAAGCGCGAGCCTTTTCATTTTCACTACCACCTTGTTGATGAACAAGGAGAGTCTTCTGGACCGACGAGGGACGGAAGAAACCGTCGGAGAAGGATAAAAAGAAAAGGGGTGAAGCAACGGTGAAGGTGAAACGATGGAAAGTTGAAAACGGATAGTCTGGATGAGAGATGGAGATGTTGGAGGTGAAAGGGAGAAGTTAGCGAAGGGTGGTGAAGAAGTTCAAAATAAAGAGAGAGAGAGAGAAGAATGATAGAAGAGGGAGTGAAAGGCAAGGGGGTTTGCAATAAGAGCAGAAACATCGGTGCCAGATGAGTGTGCCGTGAGTCATGCCGCATTCAGACCTCGACTTTTCTCTCCCCGCAATAAAACTCGGTAATATTACCGGGGTAATCTGCCCCGTGGGTGCGTCCGGTTGTGAATTCACCCGCCGGTAATTAAAGTCTCTCCCCTCCGCGTTGCTCTCTTTATCTCTATCGCTCGGCTGCCGCTACCCCTCTCGCTGATAACGCCAGACGGTTATCGTTCGATGCTCTTTTTTTCCTCTTCGTTCTATTGTCTCGTTTACCGAATTTGTTCAATCAACGATATTTACGATAAACTATAAGACGGTTGATAATTAAAATTAAAGCTCTGTTTAACGCGTTGATTGGCATGGCCGATGAAATATTTAAAATTGGTAACAGTAGTAGAAACAATTGGGGAGGTAGAAATCTTTGGAAAATGATTCACACGCGTTCGGTTGGAAGGGATTACACGAGCGTTTAACCAAAGCATCGCGACGCTCGACGTCCGTTAACCAAAGCCTTTGCCACCCCTTTCGTAAAATCGAATTGCGCTTTGACGCGAGGGGTGGCCCAGTAATCTGGTCCGCATTCAACTCCCGCCCTAAACCAAACCCTTTCCTTTCCAACCCTCTTGCTTCCCTTATCGCTGGATCCCTTGGACGCGTATATATCGTTTCGCCTCGCGGTTTTAAGAGCAAGGGTGCGCAAAGACGTGAACGAGGGTGAGAATGTAACTTCGAAAAGGGATGTACGTACAACGATATCGATGTCTTTTAAATCTGTTCATTTCAGATCTCTTCTTTTTTTTTAAAGAATGTTCCTTTCTGTTTTATTCAAGTTTTATAATAGGGTCAGGTTTCTTATTCGATTCAATTTGAAACTGGTTTAAAAGAAAAAATACAGGTTTAATGTACGTGAAATAATAACCGACGAGACTCGATGCAATCTGTCCTTGATGACGGGCACACATAGAAACGCGACTTAATGCGTCAGCTCGTTCGATAAAATGTTAATAGTCCGGTGAATCGTTTTCTCTCTCTGTGTAACTGACATTCATTACCAACGTGTACGGATGAAAAGTTTCAACGATCTAGCAATAACGAGGGTATAAACTGATACGGTGATTTGTCCTGTATCCGTAATGGATGATAGAGAGCTGGATTGAAGGCGTTAAAATAAAAAAATTGGTACACGTCTTTTAGTAGAGCGGCTAAATACTCGCTCAGGATAATCTCCGGTGAATGCGTGCATCTGTCGAGCAAAGCGAAGAGCCTCTAATGACTAGGCGCGGGAAATTTTGTCGAAATCGAGGTCGTGCATTTCGCTCGACGAAAACCTTCCTATCTTCCACGTTCAACATCCGGAACGGTTCGTTCCGCTTCAGCTTTTGCTGGGATCTTGCTGGAAAATTAGGTCGTTTTTGACTTTGATGGTTTCTCGAAATACGAAATGCTAATTTTACAAATTTCCAATTTTGGGGTTTGGAATTTTTCAGAATTTCCAGCTTGAGATTTCGAACTCAAGATATTTGGAACTTCGAGTACTTCAAGCTTGAGATTTGGAACTTCATGTCTTTAGAACTTTGAGAATTTCAAGCTTTGAGATTTGGAACTTTAAGTCATTGGAGGTTTTAAATTTAAAACTTTAAGTCCTTGGAACTTTGAGAATTTCAAGCTTTGAGATTTGGAACTTTAAGTCTTTGGAGGATTGAGATTTGGAATTTTAAGTCTTTGGAGCTTTGAGATTTGGAACTTTAAACCTTTGAAGCTTTGAGATTTGGAACTTCAAGTCTTTGGAGCTTTGAGATTTGGAACTTAAGTCTTTGGGGCTTTGAGATTAGAAACTTTAAGTCTTTGGAGCTTTGAGATTTAGAACTTTAAATCTTTGAAGCTTTGAGATTTTAAACTTCAAGTCTTTGAAACTTTGAGAATTTCAAGCTTTGAGATTTGGAACTTTAAATCTTTGGAGGTTTTAAATTTAAAACTTTAAGTCTTTGGAACTTTGAGAATTTGAAGCTTTGACATTTGGAACTTTACGTCTTTGAAACTTTGAGATTTGGAACTTTAAATCTTTGAAGCTTTGAGATTTGGAACTACAAATCTTTGAAACTTTGAGAATTTCAAGCTATGAGATTTGGAACTTTAAGTCTTTGAAACTTTGAGATTTGGAACTTTAAATCTTTGAAGCTTTGAGATTTTGAACTTCAAGTCTTTGAAACTTTGAGAATTCCAAGCCCCGAGATTTGGAACTTTAAGTACTTTACATTTGAAAATTCGGAGCTCCTTGTATTTGAAAATTTGCAATTTGAACTTTTGAGAATCTAAATAAATCCAGCAAAAAATCTTTTCTGTTTGCAGGACTCAAGTACCTCCACTCGGCTAGAATCCTCCACAGGGACATTAAGCCAGGAAACCTACTCGTGAATAGTAATTGCGTATTAAAGGTAAATACCATAATTTCCAAGTACATTACTGAACCCAGTTAAAAGCAACCCTTTAAACAACGAAGAGAGTATCACAAAAGGGAGATTGCATAAATTTTTTGTAAATAGATCTGCGACTTTGGTTTGGCCCGAGTAGAAGAACCTGACCAGAACAAGCATATGACCCAGGAAGTGGTGACGCAGTATTATCGTGCACCGGAAATACTGATGGGTGCACGGCATTACACGGCCGCCGTGGATGTTTGGAGTGTCGGTTGCATTTTCGGCGAACTTCTTCGTCGGCGGATTCTTTTCCAGGCGCAAAGTCCTGTGCAACAGGTCAGTCCCATTAATTCCTCTATTTCATTTCTTTCATAACCTTTTCTGAATTATTGTCAAAATTTCTTTTTTAACGCAAGTAACTCTGTGTTTGATTCAAAGAATTTAGCCAAGAATTATTCTTGATTCATTTGAAATTTTCTTTTTGTTTTTCTACAGAAGGACAACTTTTTTTTTTCATTAGAACATGTACAAACTCTGATTGGAAGTAATATCGAGGTGAAAGGTATTCATAGATAAGAAGTTGCTTTTTATCGTCAAGAGGGTTGATTCTCTTTTTCTCCTCCCGTTCGTTTACCCTCCAGTGTCCAGCAGTAAAGTTTCAACAGTGTCGAGAGGCAATTTCTAAAGTCGAACACGTTTCCATTCGTTTGCAGCTGGAACTGATCACAGAACTGCTGGGCACACCGACCCTCGAGGACATGAGGTATGCTTGCGAGGGTGCGAGATCCCACATGCTGAGGCGTGCGCCGAAACCACCCTCGTTGACGGCCCTCTACACCCTCAGCAGCCAGGCGACACACGAGGCCGTCCATTTGCTCTGCCAGATGCTAGTCTTCGATCCGGTAAGTTTCCCCTTCAAAGAGATCTTTCGATTCCGCGATATAAGAGGAAAGGGGATCAGGGACACTGACAAAGGTTTAACGCGATACAATGACCGCTGGGGGATGAATTTTTATTCGCGGGTTGAACGAGGGTTTTGGGTCTAATAAAGGGCGACTTGTTGACTGCGATTTATCGATTCAAAGAATTCAATCCTTTTGTTTCGTTAGAAATCAACATTTTTAACTGATAGTCAAGTTTTCGATTGAATTCAATAAACAGTGAAAAATCATTTTCTATAAATGAAATCGACGTTTATACTCGCGGTAAACAAGGAAGCTGAAAAGTTGCTCAGTTTCCTGGCGTGGAAAGCATATCGTGATCGCGCAATAGATCGCAGTCGGGTACTTGTTCTTTGCTATTTACCGAGAAGCGTGAAACTTTGAGAAGAGGAAGCGTAACGTTATCAGTGCTCGGCTACCCTTATCGACGTCCTTGTAACGATAAGTCGCGAAAACGTCGTTGCTTTTCAACGAAGATGAAATATATACCGAGAGAAACTTCAGTGTCCCTTGAGCTTATGGTTCGAAAGTTGCCAGAGATATTACCACGGTACATGTGTCTGATAAATAAAGAAAAAAGCTTTCGATGAACGGTTCGGAAACCTTCCAGACGATACTTCGTAAAAAGAGGAAAGTACCTCGAAGGAGATCGTAAAATCTGACGGAGTGGACAAAAGTTGCGATAAAATTTTTATTATCCTATCGTCAAACTGTCTCTTTAGAATAAAAAGAATTGAAAGAAGAGAAAAGGAGAGTCAGACAAAATATGGAACTTTGAGTATTTTAAATTTAAAAATATAGAGCTTTAAGAACTCCAAGTTATAAGATTTAGAGCTTTGTGTATTCTAAGTTTTTATACTTAAAACTTTCAGTATTCCAAGCTTTACAATTTAGAACGTCCAGTATCCCAAGGTTTATTATTTGAAACTTTTAATATTCCAAGTTTTATGATTTAGAATTTTGAATATTCCTAGCTTCGCAGTTTAGGACTTTGGATATTCTAAATTTTATTATTTAAAACTTTCAGTATTCCAAGCTT
Organism: Osmia bicornis bicornis; assembly: GCF_907164935.1. Lineage (NCBI taxonomy): Eukaryota > Metazoa > Arthropoda > Insecta > Hymenoptera > Megachilidae > Osmia > Osmia bicornis. The sequence continues at coordinate 8,113,106 of NC_060227.1, forward strand.
TACAATTTAGAACTTCCAGTATCCCAAGATTTATCATTTGGAACTTTTAATATTCCAAGCTTTATTGCTTAGAATTTTAAATATTCCAAGTTTTGCAGTTTAAAACTTTGAGTATTCTAAATTTTACTATTTAAAGCTTTGAGTATTCCAAGCTTTACAGTTTAGAACTTCCAGTATCCCAAGATTTATAATTTAAATTTTTAATATTCAAAGCTTTATGGCTTAGAATTTTGAATATTCCAAGCTTTGCAGTTTAGACCTTTGGGTATTCTAAATTTTATTGTTTAAAACTTTCAGTATTCCAAGCTTTACAATTTAGAACGTCCAGTATCCCAAGGTTTATTATTTGAAACTTTCGATATTCCAAGTTTTATAATTTAGAATTTTGAGTATTCCAAGCTTTGCAGTTTCGAACTTTGGGTATTCTAAATTTTATTATTTAAAGCTTTGAGTATTCCAAGCTTTACAATTTAGAACTTCCAGTATCCCAAGGTTTATCATTTGGAACTTTTAATATTGCAAGCTTTATTGCTTAGAATTTTGAATATTCCAAGTTTTGCAGTTTAAAACTTTGAGTATTCTAAATTTTATTATTTAAAGCTTTGAGTACTCCAAGCTTTACAATTTAGAACTTCCAGTATCCCAAGATTTATCATTTGGAACTTTTAATATTCCAAGCTTTATGACTTCGAATTTTGAGCATTCCAAGCTTTATACTTTAGAACTTTGAGTATCTGAACTATGAATATTGAAAAATTTGAAATTTTCTCCTATCACCATTTAAAGAAGACGAGCGTGTCGGAATATAAGTTGGATGTTTGAAGAATTTTGCAATGAATACAGGCAATATTTATCAGAATTTCACCACTAAGCGAGAAACTTAGCGCTATTAGCCTCGATCGAACGATATCTCGACATCTTTGTAGGTTACTAAGTACTTATTAAATCGCGGCAGCACGCCAACGCTTGACAGCCTACTTTCCTAAATCTCTGGCTGGAATTACGTCGATATCTTGGACGACACGGTCGGATCGTGTAAACCTGTGCACGCTTGTTTCACGCTAGAAATACGTGAAATACGTGAGTGAAAATCACGAGCCTCGAAATATTTGAATAATCGTTAGAACTCCAAGTTAACTGTTTCGAGTAACAGGTTGAGCCTCGCGATACGGGAATGAATAATCGACGCGAACTTGTAGGACGCTTTTCAACCGACTCTAAATCGTTTCGAAATGTTCCTTCGGTCGTTTGCTAACTTTTCTGATGCTTCATTCTTCGAAACTTCGGGCGAAATTACAGTAAATTTGCATAGCTTTGCGGTGTATCATGGAAAACGGGAAGAAACTTCGATGTCGGTAGAGATTAATTAGAATTTGAAGTTGAACAGATGCGAGGGAAGCAAAGTATGGAAACTTGAATTTGGTGATAATAATGTTGCAACACGGGAAACTTCGAATATTCGCGCACTTTGTTTAAAGTGCTTCCTGTAAATAGAGAAACTTGCAGCGTTTCGTTTTACTAGGACAGGGTCAGTAGGACATCTAATCGAGGCTAGATTCGACGTGTTAAATGATACATTTACGCGTTTAAATTAAATAAAACATTTAAAAATATTTAACGATCGATGAAATAATAAATGGTACTAGGATCATTCCTCGCTCGATTCAACTCGCGTTATTTTTTTTCTAAACTACATAAACTTTCTCGAAATACCGAACGATCTTCGTTTCGTTGTACCCTGAATCGGGGTCACGGAGCATTATTTATCGTTTGCATTTCAGCTGAGCCCAAAATACAATCGCCGGAGTGTATTAATCGATAATTCATCGAACGTGTTGCAGCTAATCCAAGTTCCATCGGATCGATAGGAAGCCCCGTGGTAAATTTATTTGTCCCAGTCGCCGTTCAAGCGGTTTTTATCCGTTTCCCAGGAGGGTAACATCGTTAACTAGCCTCGTAAATAGCAAAGTCACCGAAACAGACGAACCGTACTAACGGACGATCGTTTTTCGTGAACGCGGAGCGGTATCGTTTCATCGTCGAACGTACGTTTACCTCGTTAACGAACTTGCCCGCAGGACAAGAGGATCACCGTGGTGGATGCATTGGCGCATCCTTATCTCGACGAAGGAAGACTCAGATATCACTCTTGCATGTGCACGTGCTGTTACACGACCAGCGGAGGGATGAGACAGTACACCGGAGACTTCGAGCCAGCCACGTCTCACCCCTTCGATGATCTTTGGGAACGGAAACTCACCACCGTGCAGCAGGTTAAAGGTAAGAAATTAATCGACGAATGTTTCATCCTTATCCTGCAATTCTAAAGTGGATAAAAATTTCATTTTCTATAGGGGAAAGCCGGGTAACCTCGGACATTTTTATATCTTTATTGTTACGTCATATAGAAATACAAATGACATATGACAACATGGCTTCTGTGCTTAAAAAACGATTGCAAACCAGTAATTGTATGCACGCCAAACAAATTAGGTCATTACAGAGATTACAGAAACCATCACTTTCAAAAATTTATTTATTAATTTTCAACCCTTAATCATCGGATAAAAATTTTGAAAAATAAAATGAAATACAGCTAATGAATACATACTATTTGCACTTTAATGTGTTCAAATATCTTAAATAGTTTCCGAGAAAAAAAATTGTTGTTTAGGCAAAAAGCATTATGTGGTATAAATATCAACCGAAATTGTTGCTGGGGCCGATTCACTATGCTTATACGGCTAGACCCTTTCATTGACGCTTAAACAGAGGTTCCAGTTTATTGCTTGTTTTCTTAAAGTTATTTAAGAAATATGTTTTTTTTATGATATAATGAATCAGATAGACCCTATATTTATTACCTGAAAGAGAAATTTGATTAAAATTGATTGCTTCTATGTTTTTTTTGCATTTTATTCAAGTGTCCGTGGCTACCCGCCATTTTTTCGGCCGAGTAAAAACAGGGGTTCCAGTTTATTGCTTGTTGTTCTAAAGTTATTTAACAAATATGTTTTTTTTTAAGATATAATGAATGAAAAAAACCTTATATTTATTACCTGAAAGAGAAATTTGATTAAAATTGATTGATTCTATGTTTTTTTTGCATTTTATTCAAGTGTCCGTGGCTACCCGCCATTTTTTCGGCCGAGTAAAAACAGGGGTTCCAGTTTATTGCTTGTTGTTCTAAAGTTATTTAACAAATATGTTTTTTTTTTAAGATATAATGAATCAAAAAGACCTTATATTTATTACCTGAAAGAGAAATTTGATTAAAATTGATTGCTCCTATGTTTTTTTTGCATTTTATTAAAGTGTCCGGGTCTACCCGCCCTTCCCCTACGCGTTCCGTTACTTTCCTAATTCGCAGTATATTTACTGTGGCTTCGCGATTTTCAATTCTATTCGTGATCCAATAAATCATTTCGTCGGCAACCTTGAAGCCGGGTCGAGTTTGTACGACAGCAGAATTGTCAGCGAAAGGGTTTCCCAACGTGTAACGATTAACGTTACACAGTGTTAGAGAAAAATGCATCGCCCGTGACTCAGACACGCGATATTAATAGCCAACGTCTTGGACACGTGGCCAGCTGCTTCGATAGCGACAACGATGCGATAGAGTCGCGTGCGTTTCATACGGTCGGCTGTGTACGAGCCGTGATAAATCATCGTTTATCACCATTGCGGCCAGGGAACCGTGAACTTATCGGGTACGACTTTCTACCCTCGGTAATCGCCACGAAACTGGGTCTAATATCGCGTTTAAAGATTGCACGCTATTCGTTCGTTAGCGCGGCAAAACGGTGGCGCCTGCTGCTTCCAATCACCCATTGCTTCGAAATTTCGTACAAAAAAAATTTCAAGTGAAATTTCAATCACCCTGCTTTCGATTAGATCCGTACCTCGTGGGTGTATTCGATAGGATTAAACTAGACACTGAGTTAATTACATTGCCACTCGACAATGGGTGATTATCATAAACGACAGAGATTTGTTTCTGCATTCGAGTTTGTCATACGTCAGGCATGCGATTCTCGCGAACAAAGATTCAAATTAAAATGGTTGCACGTGTCCAAGAAAGATGTTGCAAGATTACCTCCGAGAATTTTATGCAATTCTTCGTTAAGAAAAGAATTACACTCTCTACGGTAAATGAAGTTTTCTTAATTAAAAATCTATTCGATCGGTGGATGAAAATTTGTTGGATCCCGAAGAGAAGTCGCGACGAATAGAAATTACTATTTCATCCCCTTCGATCTGCATCCCCCAAGAGAACCCCTGTCTTCGCGGTACTCATCGTTGCATTGTCTCTCTCCGGGCAGGAGAGACGACTCGATTCACCGTCGCGTGGATAAAAGAGACGCGAATAGAAGTATTTCTCATCCGACAATCGCACGTTTTGTTTGTTTCAGAGGAGATGCACAAATTTATAGCGGAACAGCTGAACACGTCGCGGGTGCCGCTATGCATAAATCCGCAGTCCGCGGCGTTCAAGAGCTTCGCAAGGTAAGCCGTAGGTGGCGGATCATCGAGGTTAATAGACGATCGATTATCGGAGCTAAATAATCTCTATAGAATTAAAACTAGGAAGAGAGAAAGGGTGTGCGTGGTATGTGAGAAAGAGGACGGGGCAACGTAAATCGCCTAGTCTACATTTAAAACGAAATCTCTGTTCGGCCAGTGTCGCGTTTTCCCTTCTCCCAAATACCAACCCCTATCGAATCTTACATAGAAAATAATAGAAAATTCATAGAGAGAAAGAGAATCTATAGAACCTGTGCCTGGGTGTGGATAAGAGAGAGAGAGAGAGTGAAAGGGTTCGCAGAGGGGCACACAGTGTATTTCTTTTATTTTTCTTCTTTTTTTTTCCCCTCTCGTTGAAGTCGAATCGGATGCGGTAAGAAGAAGCCGGATTAAAAATGAACGGAGAGAAAAACGAAGGAAAGAAGAACGACGAAGGGAGGGACGAGGGAGAAAATAGAAGGGTGAAACGGGCCGAGCGTATCGTGAACGGAAATTAAAAAACCGTGGAGAAAAGGAGAGAAAAGAAGGGCGGGGGAGAGAAGGAAACGATCGAAAGCAACCAGGAGGAAAACGATCTTTTGTCCTGGCAGAGACTCACCCCTCTGACGTTCTTTTTCCTGTTTGCCTCGAGAACGAACCGAAAACTCGGCTCGCTTCCGCCGGTTCCGCGGGACGAACGATTAACAATTAACCCCCGGCGGAGAGTTATTTTATTTTATTTTTTTCAATACATTCAGCACCGATGAAATCTTAAGATGGCGAGCTCGACGCGCATAGTCGTGAAATTTTATCGCTCGCCTTCTTAGAGGACATAACCCGCGTTGAACTTGTTAAGAAAATCCAGGAAAATGTTGTGTCAGCGATGATAGTATCGATGAGAGAGAGAAAGAGAGAGAGAGAGGACGATCGAGCACATGGTAGCTAACTTTTTCGCTGTGTGCGATCTCTCGGCTCGTGGGAGGACCGGAAATAGATGGTCGAGATTCTTTGAAATTGAGAAGCTGAGTGAGAGAAAGAGTTTACAAAGGTTTTACAAAGTTACCGCAGACGATTGTGATTTCCCTTAGAGCCCCCTTAGAATAGGGATCGAGCATGGGGGCAATCTCTCAAAGCAAAATATACTACATTATAATCCAAACGACCTAGAATAATGATATTAATTAATACACGAATCTATAACGTTGCCAAATTTTTCTATATTTACTAGATGATTAACCCTTTTAGTGCCGGGAGAAATAGAGGTGCCTATGCGAGAAAAACCGGCCGAATTTCACAGTTTTACAAATTTATTTTGAGATAGAGTTCTCCCGCAATGCGAATAGTAAAGCGCTACGAGGCGCGGACCGATATATCGGCACTGGCACTTCTCGCCAGTGTAGCAGGAACCGATATATCGGCTCCCGGCACTCAAAGGGTTAAAACCGTCATTCTAATTCGTTCGAATTACAATAGTACTATATATATGGCGTTAGAAAGATTGTCCCGATGCTCGTCCGTAACCTTCGAGAGAGCGAAAGAGAGAGAGAAGAAAGGAAAAAGATCAGATAAGAAAGCTTAAACATTGATTTATTATATTTCATGTGATATTGTTGAAATATTATATGTAACATTTGTCGTGTTGCTTATTGCCGTCAAGTTAGAGCAAGCCGATCGCCGACCCAGCGCCCTACGCCGCGTATACGTACACGTTACTACTACCACTACCAGTACTACCGAATCAGCTATCTACCACTGTCAGCTACTATCGACTACTACCGCTATCGTCTACCACTACTACTACTACCACTACTACTACCACTACTACTACTACTACTACCACCAATCGTGTTACGTCTCCTCCTGAACGAACCGAACGAACAGAGAGTCAGCTCTAGTCGACGCGACCTCGCTCGCAGAGGTACTTGAACAAACCATTTTACCAACAATTTTTTACGTTTTGTCTTCCTTATCGTATAATATCCGTCTTCTTCTTCTTCTTCATAATCTTCTTCGTATTTGTTTACGATTATTTTTAATTAGTTCTCTACCATTTTTACTACCCTATGGTTTTATCGTTACCTAACTTTTCATCATGTTTATATTAACTGTCTCGTCGTATTGTCACCGCCTTGCTTCTTACATTCTTGTTTAGACACTCTGTATGATTGATAACCATGTATATATTTATTATACATTATACACACACACGATCGTAGATGTCGGTTATATCGTGCACGCGTGTGTGTATAGTGTATATATGTGTGAGTTGGGTCAGGGTGACACACGTCGCCGGATACACACCAGCGACCAGGCTCGCTCGACCGACTTCCGATCGGAGCTGACACGATTGAAAAACACCTCACCGATGGGGGAGAACTCGTACTCGTAAATCTCCGATAATCGAGTTTATACTGCCGATCGATCGGCAAATCGGTTCACCTTCGATTTTCAACGCGTGTGCAAATTTTTCGGAGCCCGCTTCGAAGCAACCGAGCCGAACGATAAGATACTTCCCGAATAGTTTCGGTAACGTAAGTGGTCAAACTTTTCAATTATAATTGATAAATGTTACAGTACGTAGAAATGAACTGGGAAGGTGATAAGGTGGAACGCTATCCATCAAAGTCACGAGTATGTGATACTAACTATCCGATTATCGTTTCGTTTTGTCGACAACGTATCTGGCGTATCTCCTGCTTTAGCTGTTTTATTAAATATCACCGAATTTTCTGTATTCCTTGTTCACGCGTTGTTTCGTTCGACGCCGGAGAAAATTCTTAGAAAGGTATCTAAATATACTGGTCGCTGGTGCGTTTATGTTGATCCTGAATCATTGTGAAAGTGGTACTTGTAAATAACGCTTGAAACGAGCGCTTTGTTTGACCCAGGGAGTGTAAGAAGGCCTGATCAACCATGCAGCCTTCAGTTGAATAGAAAAAAAGAAAAGAAAATGAACAATCGCGTCGCGATTAATTGAGAAATAAAGAGAAAGATCGAGATGATCTACCAGACGGGGAATACGATCAACCCTTATCAAAACCGCGACAATTTTCTCCATTCTCTGCCATAATTTCGTTTTCCTTTTTCGAATCGATCATTTGGCACAATGACCGTAATCTTGAAACGGGGGAACCCTTTTTCTTTTCTGTTTGCGATTGTAATCGTAATTGGGGGAAAAAGAAAAAGAATTGAACGAGAAACACAGAGTGAAGTTTTTCCTTTTTGATCAGACTCCGCGCTGCTACCACGAAGAGATTTTGCCTTTTCATTTTTTTACGCTTCTCTTTGTTCTCTCTGTTTCATTTGACTTTTTTTTTTTAATCTTCTTTTTTTGATTTCTTTCAATTTTTCGTTCACTCTCTTCTGCGAAGGTCGTGTTACGGTACAATGGTAGACGATACCACGAGACTGAAGGAGAACTTTTTCGGACTCTTTTTTCGGTCGAACCGAAAAGATATCGCGCGATTACTGTCATTTCGCCAAATTTGAGACGCGATACGAGTTTCGATGGAAATTTGCTTTGCCAACAGAGGAAGGTGACCCGAGTTTGATTATTTCAAATAACTTTCTTTTTTTTTATTTCAAATCGTGCTCGCTCTTAGGATTCTTCTTTTCCTCTTCGTTTCGTTCGTCAACCGCGCGTTTTTCCGCGAAATTCGAAAAAAAAAGACTCTCTCGTTGCCGTTTTCGTCCCAAAGTAGCGGGAAGGATGTTCCACCGACACGTAGAGCTACCTTTTTACAAAGTCCAGAAATAATTTCGACGCAGAGGGATTGGGGTGGGCGGCCGCGAAACGAGACGAGAACGAGGAGATAGAGTCCTTTTTCCAGCGCGCTTTGTTTTCGTGCTATTTTCATGTCTGACTTTTACGAGGAATTTGGCAAAGCAAAGCCGAGGATCGATGTTGTTTAACACGAATACAAGAATACGGTGGAATTCGTGGTAGGAGAAAAGCGGTGGATTGCGAGGAAACGATGATACACTTTTCATTTCTATCGCTTCGCTTTCAAATTGGACTAAAGGAAACGGTGTATCAAAGAAATGGAGACGTTATTAAAAATTACTATGAAACAGGAGGTAAAGAGAGCGGGAAAGAAACACGATCGAATCAAGGCTCGATGATAATGTAAAGAGGATAAGAAAAGAAAAGAAAGGAAAAGAATGAATATACAGAAGGACGATCAAAAGGCCGGCTGTCACGCACGCTGACAGCTGCATGGAAATCAGACGAAGCATTTTTTGGTTGTTTTGTTAAGCTCCAGACCCGTCGGTCGCATCCATCCTTCCGTTATCTTCCCGGCAACGTAGAATTTGAAGAGTCGAGTTGGCGCGGACCTTGTCCCATTTGTTAAAGAATTGCCTCGCTCGTTTCAATCCAGAGCGATTGAATATAAAACTCGATATACTAGTACACTCGCGACTCTTCGAATCGATCGTCACGAGAACGCAGAGCGTTTCCCTTCGATTACAGCAATCGAGACTCTTTTCTCAACACACACCTGCTGGCTTTTCGAAGTTTAGTCGAATAGAGCGATTCAGTTTTTAATCCTGTCATTTTGCTCGAGCTTGTATTTCACTGAGCCTCGGTTAGTTAGACAATTTCAAACGATAGATTGAACAAGTAGAAGTATGCAAGTACACGAAATCAAAACCGTGTACAGTGGATGATCAAATTGTCATCGTCGATTTTAATTGCGATAGAAATAGCATAGATTAATATTTTTATAAAAGAAAAGTAGAAAATATAATGCGTTTCTTATGGAATAATCTATAATTATTCAAGCTACGAATAATAATTATATTTTAAATTTAAAAAATAAAAATAATATGAAATTAGAATTGTGCCTCTCTCCATGGTCCGCCGTTCGATGGTTAAGAAATGCATTATATTATACTTCTTACTCTTTTAGAAAGAAGGTCGATCATTGTATAAGGATCAACTGTACACGTTACTCTATATCTGATTAAAAATACTTGATCAACCACTATAATTTGATCAACCACTGTAATTCTCTATAGTACAGCCTGACTCCCTTGCCAAGGAAAGTGACTTTCGCGTTTCGTTTCTTTCCTATCCGTTCCCATTGCGAATGTTATCATACGAATGTTTGCTTTCAACCACCACCACGATATCACTGAACGTTTAATTAATCATTGCCTTCCTCTCACTAATCGTATTCGACACATTCGAGACGCACTGCTGCCACTCGTTGACGATGCCGCCCTGTAACAACTCCCAACCGACGAAACTCGAAGTGCCGTTTAAATTGAAATTGAAAAAGAATCTTTCTTTTTGCCTTTTTTTATTTTTCTAATATCGAGAAGCACTTTGCACTTTCGTCGAGTACATTTCGTGTCTGCTGTTTAGAATTCAAATCTCTGCGTCGTCGTGTCGTCGAGCCAACGATCCGACACAGTAGCCCTGGCCCCCGAAAAAGAAAAGAAAAGAAAAAGAAAATGGATAAAAGGTTCTTTTTTATTTGAAATATAGAATTGAATTGGAAGAAGGATCATTGGCTGGACGATGCTCGACCGAGGGGCTTGGTAAGAAGAATCGCTCGAAAACGCTTGCGGAGGAGGGGGCATAGCATTTGACCGGAAATACTGATGTCTGTTGCAGAAATGTTACCAAGTCCCCGGTTCGGTGTTCGTACGGAACACGGCACACCGGAGATTTGAAAGTAGCTACTACTACTACTTCTACTACTACTACTACACCTCTGTTTCTCCCGCAAGTGAACGAAGTTGTTACCAGCCGGGTAACGAGCAAACGAAAACGGAACCGAACCGAACCGAACGAAACACAGACCCGTTTCTATCTTCTAAATGGCAACCACTAATGATCTGTTCGTACGACTTGCAGCTCCACGGTGGCTCATCCCTCGGAACTGCCACCCTCCCCTCACCAATGGGAATAAAGATAAAGAAAGCACACAAGAGATATTAAAAGCGATGATCTTCATGAAGAAAGGAAAGAACGCAACGCGATGCACCGACGACGAGAAGATTGACGTTCGCATCGCGCGAAGACAACTCTCGATGCAATGTGGGTACCGCGACAACCTGGAAGACCGAAGGACGGGCAAGAGAGAACAGAGTATATATATAAATAATGTACAGAAGGAAGTGAAACGGAGAGAGGGATGAAACGAAATGAAAGACGGAGGGAAGGATACTCGCGGAGAAGAGCCAAGAGAGACAATAGACTGCCGAGCAATTGAAGCCTCAATTTTCGACTAGCCGATATATATATATACATAGACGTATATGTATATAGATATCTATAAATATAGATTATACATAACACTGCTGTAAACGTAAAGGAAGAATACGAACGAGAAGCCGTCAGAAGGTGGCGACAAAGAAGATGAAGAAACAAGGGTGGATGAGATAACCGTATCGGTTTCGAGGGATACGAGCTTGCGCGTAGCTCGGCAAGGAGAAGAAGACGAGAAGCTGAGGAGGAATTACGTGTACGCGTTAGCTTGTAAGCGAGGGTCGAATAGACGGGCCAGTCTTCTTTTTTTTTTTATATATATATATATATTTTCTTTTCTTTCCTTTTAGATTTTTACTATCTAAACGATCTATCTCTCTGTATACGTGTACACACATACACGCGCGACATGCGGCACATTTCTAATCGAAGAAAGGCGGCGTCGGGGGTCAATCTTTTTCCTCGTCCTCTCTAGCCGTTGCTTTTTTCCTCGACGAAGATCGACCGTGTAAAACGACCCCGAAGCGAATCCTCCGTCGACGAACCGTTCTACCAGAGCACACGGTGCTCCGGTTTACCTTGTACCTACCGAAGCGGAACGACGCTTCCCGCGCCAGAGAAAGCGTCCGAGATCTCACTTTTGTTGTCGCGTAAGTCGTAAGGACCTTTGTTAAGGAAACGGTCCTCCATCGTCGACGGAGGATCGAGTAGAAATCTCACGCTTTTCGAAGTCTCGCGATCGCTCGAAGAGGAGGTAATTAGGGTGAGAATTAGGGAAAGTGGACAAAGCCGAAAGACAAGGTCGCGTCACCGTTTCGAGGTCAACAGTTTCTGAACTGTAATTCGAATTAGTTGTAAGAAATCGGACCGAAAAGGAAGAAGCAATCGGTGGAGGAAGGAGAACGAACAATTGTAAACGCGTGGCTAACGGGCGTTTATTTTTTATCTGTCGAGCAAAGTCTCAGCCTGCGGGATGATCTCGATAATTAGACACATTGAGGATCGGTGAATTTTTAGTCGTTTCGTGGCGTCGCTAACGAGGGACGAGAGCCTTAAATGATTCGCGCAAATGATACTCTCGTCAATGGGGAGCATTTTTCTTTCTCTAATCTAGAGAAACGATCTTCGATCGGAAGATACACTAGGAATCGCGTGGATTTCTAGGAGCCTCATGATACACGATTTATTCCAATAAATACAATGCACTGCCGACGAATCGTGGCGAGCGCGACGGTATCGTGAACACGAGAGGATCCATCGTTTGAATCGTCCGGAGTCGTCGTCTTTTTCACGTAGATAGGTACTATTTTTTTTTTTAGTTTAATTTCGAAAGCTACGTATGTGTGTAAGCGCTTCCGTACGAGATCTCGCCTTGATTTCACATGTTTTTTTTTAACGATCGAATCGGCCTCCGCGGTGTCTGAATTACAGATTAATCGTTCCGCTTGCGAGAATTCGAAACGTTCTTCGATCACGCAGTTTGTTGCTCGTTCAACAAAGCGTCATCGAGAATTTTGTTAACGGCGGGTATAGATTGAAATTCTAATTCAGACGCGTCTCGAGGTCGGGCAAAAGGCGCACGATACCCGTAATTACGTTCTGAGTGTGATTTTAGTTTAAGAGACTCTTAGGTAGCCAGTAGATTTTCACGATGAAATATCGTAGGAACTTAGCGATTTTTAAGCAACGCGTAGCATTTCGACGACGCTCGTTTCGTTCTGTAGAGAACGATAAAAGGATAAAGCAACGCATGTGTTCTCTTTTTTACGCAGACTCAACTAATTTCTACTACGATCTAATCAACTAGAATTCACACACACACACACACACACACACACACACAGACACTACACACATGTATATTGTAATCGTTTTAAGTACTTGTAGAGAGATTGAGTATATCGGGATGAAAGGGGAACGATACCATCGCGACAAGCGACACGAAAAATGACAGACTTTTCGAACGATCAATTCCTGATCGCCGGTGTATTTAATCGAAGACTTTGGAAAAGTTGACAGAAAAATAATTGCAGAACGATGATCGTCTTTGAAATAATAAAATTGTCTAATTTCGCGTGGAGAGGACACTGATTTTAGCTCTCTGCATCGACGTACTTTTACAAATAGTTAATTGTTACAGCGGCCATCGGTAATTGACGTGTAATTCAAATTAGAAATTAAAATTTCGTATCGGAATATTTAGAAATACTAGGCAAAGAAAATTATTTTATTTACACGTTGGATATCGAGTTAAATAATTTCTGCAGAAATCTCAAAGTATCGAAGCGTCAATCACCGATGACCCATATAGCAATGAACCTATTAACACGCGATTGCGATCACAAATTAGTTGGTTTAAACTAACCGTGTTGATGTAATCTTTCGCTAAACATCGAATCGTTGCGACGCGGTACCCCCTCTCTTCTTTTTGTAATTAATAACGACACGATCCATAATCGGGTAGCTGAGCGCTTCTCTCGTCATTTGTAAATAGATCTCATCGCGATCACCGTGTACATACGCTAAGTAGCTCATGAACTGAATCATCGCTGCAATTAGCAACTGTAAAAAAGCGCGATCCATAAACACGAAATTTTCTTAGTGTCTAATTACGTCCGATTAAACCAATCCCCTGTCGTTCTACCAAGAAAGTATATCTAGGCTTCTTTTTATTCGTAGAAACCGGCGTTGTTAGGGACGATGAAAATTTCAATAAACAATTCTCCACGTACCACCGATACTTTCGACGAACCGGAATTTCGTTCCTCTTCGACTTTCTCTTTTATAGAATTTTAATCTTCAACAAATTCGTTGAACTGTACAAATGTTCTTCGTTTTTTTCTTCTTTTAATGTTATTTTAAAAAATCTCTTCTCTTCCTGTTTTATCAAAGACTCCTCGATATACGTATTTTTAAGTCTCGATTCTAAGCTCTTTTACCACTTAACATCTCTTTTTTTATTCAACTTCGTCGAAAGTTGTTCTCGCGTCAAACTTGGCGATTAATCGATTGGAAGAAAAAAAGAAAAGAAGGAGAGATTTATCTGTCCACCTTTCGCGAGCGATAAGTCTTGCAAGAGGAACGCTACGATCTTTCGTCGAAAGTTGTTCGCAACGATTCGATTCGCGATTTAATTAGTCACAGCGAATGAACGGCACGGAGAAACGAGGAAAAAAAGAAATAATTGAACGAAGTGAAGAGGAAAGCTAGCGTTACGAGATGAATGAATGAGATGAAGAGTGTACGAATGGGTGGAATTAATGTTTCCTATTAAACGAAAAAACGAAAAGATAATATCTAGATGATTACTTAACGGCGAGATGTGTAAATAACGTAGCTCACTGTAGCTGGTCAGTTGGGCATTTAAATAATACCACGAAACAAACAAATAAAAAAATAAAAAATAAAAAAAAAGACACGCAAGTACAGAAGAGAAAAAAGAAAGAAGAAGATGAAGAAGGAAAAAAACTTTGCACCCTTGCGTTGTATAATGTACACAACATTTTTCTTTGTTTGTTTTATCGAAGTGCGTCGATTGTTTTCTTTCGACATTGAGAAAAAATGATACTTGGAGGCTAGGTGATAAGGTAAACTACGTAAAAATTAGATAACGTGTAATTAAGCGACAAGATTTGAAAACTCCACGTATACTACACACACTAGCAAATATTGCCTTCATTATGGAAAAGTGGCTGGCACCGTGATGCACCAAACAATAATGTTGCTACGGATAAAAGAAGAAGATTAAAAAAAAAAAAAAAAGTAAAGAAAAAAACGATTGAAAACGATGGTTCTCTTGTCTCCGATATGGCACATCACTTATCGTCACCTTCGTACTCTCACTTCCTCCACCCTTCTTCTTTCTTTTCCGCGTCCTTTCAGTTTCGTCGAAACGTTTCTTTCAGGTTTTAACCCTTTCGACATTATCGAATATCTGTTCGCTTTATCGATCATTTTCGTATTTGCTCGGAGAGACAGACGGATATTGATTAACCCTCGAACGACGGACCATGGAGAGAATCCCGATTCCACTTTAACTTCTTATTCATATTATTATTATTTTCTTAAATTTTACACTGTTTTTTCTAGAAAAAACTCTTATTTCGTTTAAAAATTATAATATTTTAGCATAGGTTTTATAAGTCTGGGTCTCGATTGACCCAGACTCTGCTATTCAAAGTTTAATGTCGTAGATGAATATTCAAACAAATTTGTCTCTCGAGAGTAAATTGATGTTGATATACCACAAATAGGAAACAAAAGGCTAGTCTGTCTCTCTGTAATCCCTATTTTGTTTAATTTATTATTTATACATGCACACACGTACACGTACACGTATATCAACATATAGAGATCCGGGGCCAAGCGACGAGGCAAGAGGGGCGCGAATATTTGCGTCCTTTGATCGAAGCCAAGCACCTTTCCAGCAGTTTCGTGTATATACGTATAATCGAAACGAAGGTGCGACGGAAACGAGAAGGGACAAGAATTCTGTCGAAAAATTTATTCGTAATCGTAGCGTGGTCGACGACCTGTCGTTAGTAACTAAGAGGCCTTAATATATTGCGGTTTACGATAAAAACACACATACACACGTACGAGTCGATTCGAGTGTAAGCGTAACACACACGTAGAATAAATAAGAACACGAGAAATTGATATAGTACACAGCACGATTTATGAAATGAATATCTAAATTTTAGGGAACTTCCGGATCTCGCAACGATTGTCGATGCTGAGATTCTGGAAAAATGATTTTAACCGCGACACCTCGTTCCATTCTGCGTCGATCGACGAGAGAAAAATTTATTACAAATCGAGTTCTAACTATAAAAATTGTAAGAACGATATACAAACGAAAGCACAGTGATCGAGACGCGTAGGTGTTGCAATTGTTCCGTCACTGGATGACAAATTGTGATTTGTTCTCGAGAACGTTTTGTCGACAAGATAATTAATTAAAAGGACACAGGAAAAGCTATTTTGAATTTTTCAATTGTAACTTGATAGAATAGAGTTTTCATCAAAAATCAATGATCACCGCAGAATTTAACGAGGCGACTCGTTCTTGTACAAAGATACGTTGTTTTTTTTTCTTTTTAATTTTCAAGAGTAGATAGGTACGTCTCACGAATAGAACAAGAGAGGAAGGTCAATATCATTCGCACGTGCCACGTTTACAGCGTATCCCATTCTAAAAAGGACTCTACCGATCGTAGTTCTTCCCTGGAAATACAATTATTCGCATCAGCACTGCCAGTTTAGCATCGTTAACGAAGAAATCGTCATCGACCACGTTTGGTTTAATTTTCGCGTTCAATCGATAGAAATAGTCTCATTTTCACGAGAAATCGTCCCCGAAATTTTTCATTTCGAAGAGAAAAATATCCTCCGTCAATTTCATCATAGCGTTAAGGTTAGAAAATTTATTTCACATCTATGATTCTTTTTTTACATTGTAGCTAAGTGGCATAAAAGATACTTCGTCACGTGCGTGTAATATCTGTATAAAAAGAAAAAAGAAAAAAGAAAATTACGAAAGGTAACTCTACGTAAGTGTAAATATTAGCGTGTAACCTGAAGAATTCGCGTACCTTGAAAGTAGTCTGAAGCCTTTTCACGATTAGAGAATAAAACTATGTGTAAAATGAGGAGACTCGATTATTTAGCAAATCGAGATAAGAGAAAAGTATATAATCAGGCACAAGAAAGACAAAAGATCTCGATCGTGTTGTTGTACATAGATAGAGTAAACATAGAGCACTCGGTTAAGGTATATCTTTAAGGTTCCAAGGTTTTAATCGTGCAGGTGTGTACTTAAAATTACGGTTCAAACGGGCGGACACACGTATTTTCTAGGATTAAGAAATCGCCCTGGGGTCGACACGATGTTTCTCACCCCTTTCGTGCGCCTTCGAAACTCTAGTTTTCTTTTTTCCTCTCGCTAATCTTCCATTTTCGAGCTAGCTTGTAAGAGACAAAACACAGGACACACACACACACACACACACACTCTATACTACGAAACTCTTTCGAGAACCTTGGCACGAAACGGTTCGTTTTTACTCTCTCTCTTCAACATCGTACGTATGTGTAAAAATAAGAAAAAAAAAAGTGGAAAAGTTGAAAAAAATAGCTGGTATTTAGGTACTAGGCTCAACGATCCGGCACTTATCGATTTAAATAGAGGATTTAGCAGCTGTTCGAATGCATCGCGCGAGGATATATTTTTTTGTAATCGAAAATATCGTTGCGGCATGGTTTTACTCGCAGAACTCGAAGAGAAGATACACTTTTCGATCTCGAACAACTCTCGAATTCTTCTTGAACTGTGTTCACTCGTATCTTCGAAATGGCGGTTATTCGCGAGTGCAAGCAATGAATTTGATGAAACACAAGTACGAGTGCTCGATCGTTGATCGATTTATTGATCGTCTATTTAATGTTCTGCGTGTCTCCCTTGTTCTTGGTGTCTTGTACTTGTAAATAAATCTGCTGACTTAGCCTATCGGAGTCCTCGTGTTTTAACGATAACGAATAACATTTCTCTGTGATAGATTTTTCAATAAATCCACGAGTTTCAATTTTCCACTTGTAAATCTTTCGAGCTTCGTTCGTGAACGTGGGTTAATCGCGAGATAAAATGAAACGAAACAAATTTCATACATTGAAAATTAATACTCAAAGTATACAAATTTAGAAAATAGAAATAATGGATTTTCTTTAGTAATTGTATACATTATTTACGCGAGGACTGCTCGAGCGCGGTTCCGAGGCGGAATAAGCGGAAGTGCGTGGAACTGCGCTCGAAAGGCGAAACTTAACCTCTTCGTGGACTCGTGCGTTTCATTAACCCTTAATTAAGGCTGCCGATCAGCATCGCGTCTGTGTATATATAGCGAATCTTCAACGGATACGTGTATGTACGTAAAGAAATTTCATAAAGTTGTTTCTACTATCGAGTATTCAGAGGCAAACGAGCATCGTCGATCCCTGTGCACTTTCATTCGAGTTCGAACCACTATAAATTCACGGCCAAAGTAACGTTTAGAGATGCTCGTCTGCCTTCTAAACATACACGTGAACACACCATCGACACTTGTACCTTTCTAATGTGTGCTGAAACATACGGGGTGCGAGCTGAATAATTGCAACCCTTTTTCTCTATCTTCGAGACACTGAAATAATGCAAATTTTTCTGGTAATTTGAAATAAGAAACGCGAATTGTTAGTTTGGAAAATCTAGAAAATATTTATTCGTTAATCCTTGGACCGTGTAACGTATACATACATGAAATCATTATGCATAAAATGAATTTTTATTCGTGTCTACAATTCACTCCGTATGCAAAGCAGAAAACCGTAAAATTTTCTCTTCCTTTTCTCAATAATATCGCGGAACTTTCTCGTCGATCGTTTCGTGGAAATTCGCGAAACTTGGCCAGAAAATCGTCGATCCTTCCGCTGGTACTTGTATTTAATTAAAAATTGTAATATATTAGCGTCTTTGCAAGAATAGAGAATCGAGGATTATATAACAATATTCGTAGATAAGATAGGGAAACGAAGTAGAGAGGCTGATCTACGCCGTGTAATTTTTGTATTTTCGACGATCGTGGTCCCCGACCTGTACCATTTACCATAAATTGTAATTGTAAACAAGTACAATTTTGCTCGTAACGCAGCGTTATTATTACAGTTAGTAGAGTACAGTGATAAGAATTAGGTACTCGTTTTGTAATATAATGAAATAATACCATCGCGTGGATGGTTAACTAATCGTTGCGAGGATTACGACCGATTTTCTGGCGAAAGCAATTAAATTGAAACGAAGAAAAAAAAGGAGGCAGAATATTTTCTAGAAAATAATTTTCCGACTATCGAAATGGACTATCGAGTCGCTCGATTTTCACCGATTTTTCCACGATCGATCGACGATCAAGTTCTCTTATTTCTTCTTTGATATTATTCTAGAAAACACGTGATAAAACTCAAGGCCGTCGTAAGAAAGGCAATGTGTACTCAATGTAAATAGGAGAGAGATTGTAAAGAAGATGATTATCTAAAGTAATTATTGCGTGTCTACGAATGCCTATCTGTTTAATCTACGTAACGAGAAGGAAGCAGCTAATTGCTGATCAACTATTAACTAAATAACTAAACGGCAGTTTATTCTATCTGTGTGTGTCGGTTTCGATTGGACATAGGTTTTGTATCACTCTTTTTCTCCGTGTATGGTGTGTAGCCAGGGGCTCGATTTCGGGGGATGCGAAGGACACTCGAATTCTCCTAAAAATTTCCTTCAAAAATCGTTCGAGTTTCAACAGAAAGCTATCGTAAACTTATTATAAATTTACTTTAGAATGTTAAAATCTTCGATTTTAGGTTATGATGTCCAACCATGTTGGTCACGTATTAATACAAATTTGTTGTATCTTTTTTTAATGAACCATTGACGGGTGAAAAATGAAAATCCTGTCCAGTTTCCATCGAAATCGATCCCATGAATTGTAGATTCAATCGTGTCTTTCACAACTAAGTAGTGTTTGTAAATTGATTATCCGATAGACGGTGTCACGTTTCTTCGAAACTAGCTGATAACATTAACGTTAAGTACCGTGAAAGGAGAAAGAATATAGATCACGGTGTATCGATTCTTAAGAAATTGGTGAAAAAGGAATTCGATGGTGTACGCTATCGATCTTGATCGCTGTCGATATGTTTCAAGATTTATCGTGCACATGTCGTAGATGTGTTTACGCGCCGGTTGCTGGAGACCAGTTTTGAAAACTAAACGAGAAGAAAATAAATCTCTTGATAAGAGGGACAACGAAAAAGAAAAGCTATTACGAGTGTAAATTGTTGGCTGACTCATTCTTCGATCGGAAAGTTAATTAATTATAAAATATTGCTTCGAAATGTTGGAATGTTCAATTTTAGATCCATAGATGAATTCCTGGGGGCCATTGTTTCCTTTAAGTACCATTTTGTCGAACTGACTTAAAAATTCGATGAAATAATAGAAAATTAAATAAATTGAAGCATGCTTAGTTGAACGAATTTCATGTCTTACATTTTGCACTCGAAATTAGATGATTTAGTTGCAATGAAATTAAATGATATAAAAGTTCCTTAGGAGAACGAACAAAATTGGTCTTGAGCCCTTGTTTTATCTGCTAGCTGTAAAAACTTTGTAAATTGTAATCGCGTCGATTTTTCCCGGCGAAGAAGCGATCGATCGATCGATCGATACTTCTCGATAATATGCACATTTATCGTCGTAGAGTGGAAGTTCACGGAAGATCGTAGTCGATTCCAGCCTTTCTAATTTCCAGCGTCGACAAGTTTCGATGAGAACAAGAAAATAATCAAATATCTCGGGAAACTATGAATCAAAAAGCGACACGTGCACACGAGTAAAGAAACGAAGGAACACATAAACGTTTTTACACATACACAGAGACACGTATGCACTGTAAAAGACAGACGAGACGATTAAACTTTCACGTTAATTTTCCATCGAGCGACAAATGTACGATTTTTTGCCTCGTGTAAATTAAGTTTGTAAGATTCTCCGATTGGTAGCGTAAGGAACGATCGAACACCAGCGAGAAAATAAATATTCCTGCAAATGGAAATTTATGTACATGTAGTTTGATTCATTGAACAATTTTATGTGAAAACGCTTGGTTCGTATTTTGCTGAAAAATTGGCGAAAAATTTTATTCGATCTCTCGCTGTGTTCGCGTGAAATATACGAGCCTCTTTTCAGAATTTGAAAGTTTAATCGAAAGTATTTGGAAATCGTTCGAAATTTTGGGACGATCGATAGAGCGTACGCGAACGTAGCAAATGAACAATGAATACTAAAAACAACAAGCACAGAAAATAAAAACAACAAACCAGAGTATTGAAGACTGGCAATCAAAACTAACGTAGGCAGATATAAAGCGCAGATTTATTCTAATGTTTGGTGCGGTCGTGAGAGAACTTGCCTCAAAATATAAATTTACGAAATTCGATTTAAATAAAAAAACTTTGCGAAAAAAGACCGAAAAAGTGAATCAATAAAAATTGTAACATTTCGTATGTTCCGATGACGATCGTACTAAACGGGATAAGATGTGCAAGAAAACTAAATGCAAATTCTATGCAACAATCCTTCGAAAAGAAATACATAGATCGTACAGTTTTGCGAGTAAAATGCGCGTCTAATGTAACGCTAGTGAGTAGATAGGTAGGTACCTGCATTTCATGAAATTTAACATGCTTGAATAGCTCCTCAATAAATCGTTATACATGTTTTGATAAATCGTTGTTACTTCATTCATCCTCCGATCCTCAGGACTATTGCAAGGAGTTAATATAAGTACGAGTGATGCTCTTTGCATGCCGACATTATCGCATCCGGGGTGTCAGGGACCCCGAAGCACCGGTGACACTCGGTATACCGACATATGGCAATCGGGGTGTTAGGATCACCGATGTATCGGTGGCGCTCTCTGCATACCGACCAGATATCATCTTGGGGTGTCAGAGACCCCGAAGCACCGGTGAGTCTCTCTGCATACCGACATGATTTGATTTGATAAATTTCCCTCCTTTGAGGGTGGCGTAATCTAGGAGCTAACGGCTCCTTTTTGCCCAACGCATTGCGCGCCTTTTTACATTACTCTTCTATTACACATTACATTAAACGTCTTATTCACGCTTTACTGTTATTTCTATTTCCCATTGCCATTTTCGATACTTTTATTTCTCGCTCGCATTCGATACTTTTATGTCTCGCTCGCTTGTATTACTCCTTTTAGTCGCCTTTTACCACAGGTAGGGGTTACCGTGGCCGTATTCTAAGCCTCCTCAAGCCACAGGGAGACATACCGACATGATATCATCATGGGGTGTCTGGGATCCCCTAGGTCACGAGTCTTCAAAAACAAAGGCGATCAAGTTGTTGATCATAGGGTATTATACGTTTTATACGTATCTTACCGTAAAATACTGTAAAATGTAAAAATCCCTAGAAACCGCTCAGATGACTCAGCCCTGGTCCTGTCTTTTCATATCTACGGTCAGGAGAAACAAAAAAGTACCGCTACATACTTCAAGTAGTAAAATTCCCGCCAATAATTAAGGTGATGCTAGCGACTGTGATCAGAAGGATTCAAAAAATACATGCTAGAAGTGGTTAGAAGTGAGCTAAGGATAATAAAAATGGTTCGACGAAAACCTGATGCAAGGTTAGTTAACTGTCAATTTCGTGGTTAAGTTTTAATGCTATGTTTAACAAGTTAATATATGAAATGTTTTCAATGATAAATCATATAAAATAGTAGTTAAAAATAGCTATTATGACTGCACTTTGTTTTAGGGGATCAAAAATTGTTGGTTAAAAAATATCAAATCTTATAGTTTTCGACCTGAAATAGTGGTTTAAAAAATACGATTACGAAAAAATGTACGTATTAACATATTTTTACAGGTTGTTATGATACCATACATGGTTTGGTTACGTTAGGATTATATTAAATTTTCCATTCACGTTAATACAAAATAATTTTTATACATGTGTTTTTAAATAAATTAAACGAATAAATCAGAATATGGGTAGAAACAATATGGCGTCGTACTAACGTATCCAACTCCACTAAATATGTACATTTTTACACAATTGTATTTTTTAAACCATTAGTTTCCTAAACTTTTGGAGCACTTAAACATTGGTTCTTCAAAACGAAATTTTGCCGCTGTTATATTCAATACTAATAAAAGAATGTTTTTGATTTCTTTGCTCTAACATCGTGATTTTGAATTACATGCAGTAGTGTATCATGTCATCTTTTATTGGGGTCACTGATATATGCAATATAATTAATATATGAAATATTTATATAATTTAATGTAAAAATAACTAAAATAGTATTATTTTTTTAGGCGGGGACCACCTAGTCAAACATCTAGTGTAAGTGTAATCATTTATGAATGATAACAATTGCTGTTATCATGTAGTATACGCGAATAATATCGAATGTAATATTATTTTATTTTATTTGAAATGAATTTTAACGGTTTAAGTCATATTTCATTGCTAATGCCTTTTCATTTCTTAGACCCACACTTTAGTACATAAACCTAAACGTTCACGAGCTTTGCGAGAAATTAAATATTTAAGGAGGACTGTACATTTAGTGATACCAAAACTTCCTTTCGCTCGTTTAGTTAGATCAATTATTGTTGATTTATTTCCAACACTAGATGTTAAAAGGTAATGTTCTTAATTGTTGATTACTACAATTACCATTTCTAAACATTGTATAAACTTTTTTTTTAATGTTTAGAATACAATCAAGTGCAATTCAAGCATTGCACGAATCATCAGAAGCTTATATTGTTCAGTTCTTTGAAGATTGTGTGCTAGTGTCACGCCATGCAAAGCGTGTTACACTCATGATTAATGATGTGATTTTGTTAAGACGACTTAGGGGAAGAGATGATATTATAAACAGATAATTTAATTTTGTACAGTGCATAGCAAATTTGTAATATATAGTTCATATTGTATTAATTCAGTATTAATGACATGCATTGTGTTATAATCTGACTGCCATGGACTCTGTTCTATCGATGTACAAGATTGTAATTATTAATTATATTTTTATGTAAAAGAGTAATGTCGAAAAAAGGCGGAAAACTGTAAATGACATAATAGAATTAATAAATGTTATATCCTTGTACATTTTATTGAATAAAACTTTATATCGAAAGAAAGTATGTAAAATCTTTAACACGTTAAGCCAATAATGTTTTGCTGAATAAAATTTATTTTATGGGAAACATTCAAACTGTTGATAAAATTATTACGTTTACTTTACGAAACTTTGGTAAAATATACATTTCTTGATTCTTAGGTAGGATCTTAGAATATTACAATGTCGAAGCTTCGTAAGGTTCACTTCGTACGGATTTGTTCGAACTTGCTATATACGTAAAGATAACAGTTAAAACATTTATTAAACAATAAAATGGCGTAACTAATCGTTACAATTCTTATTATTTCATAGGGGTTAGCTGCCTTCACTCACGGTATACGTCGTAAGTGGAACATTACTTTATGATAATCCTAAAAAAAAACCGACTAAAAAATAGTATTACAAATAACAATGCTACCTACCTACATATTTATATACCTATATAATACAATTGAATAAGGAAATATAAAAGACACCTGAAAAAGCAGGCTAACTCTTTCGAATTCGTGTATATTTTGGAACAGTATGTCGTATTTCCTAATCCTGAATTTCTAAGAAGACACTTTGTTATAGGCACAGCATTAGTCACACTTTTATGCTGCCTGTCATTGTACAGAAGAGAAATTACGATAACACGTAATTTTACCATGGCGATGCTTTAGTTCTCTGCGTGTTCTTCAAATATCATATATACTCATCGTCTGGCAGAAATTTGATTTCAAGGGAAACGAGAAAATACCATTTATCAAAGCGAATTTGTACATACTGAAAATAATTGTCGCAGTAATACAGTAGAAAAATTGTTTGAACGACAATCGAATATACACGATACTTGATCAGAACATTACAATTAACTGGAATCATCGCTGTCCGATCGACAATTTATCGATGCGCTTAAATTAACATTGTAAAATTAAATAACAAGTCTTTGTATCACCGTAACCAACAAACTAACAATATTTACTTTCGCATGAAAGACCGTACCTTGTTCACGCATTTGTCCATAAAGTTTTTCTTTCTTTTCGGCTCAGCTCCGGTTGGCAAAGAGAGCAACGAGCCTTGTTCTTTCGATTTAGGTTTAAACTCATTGGACGAAATGCTTTCGTCGGAATCTAGCCCCGCGCCACAGCTTCTTGTTTTGAGCAGTGTTGATTTATCGTTTCCCGTTACCATCAGCAATTTTTCTTTCAACTCTATATTACTATCACAAGGATCAACGTTCTCCGAGCTCGTCTGAGAATCCTCCTCCTTTCTATCATCCAGGTTCGAGTAAACACTCGACGGCTGTCCATCCTTTGATGGTCGTGTCGGTGAACCTTGCTCTTCAGAAGTTGAAGATGCTTCTTCTTTTTGTACAATATTAACCGTCTCTAATTTTGATTCTACAGCTGGTGCTTTTACTCGCTGTCTAGGAACTGGTACTGGATTTTCATTTTTGTTAATCTTAACAATCGATTCTGTATCTCTCTGTCGCGATTGCGTTTGAACAAGACTATCGTCACCTACTATTTTCCTATCAGAAAGCCTGTCCAAAGCTTCCTGAGATTCCTTAACATCGGTTTCATCACTTTCGTTGCTTTGCTTAGGCAACTCTTCAGTCTTCATGTCTGGTACTATACCATCTTCGTCCAGTAGGCCGTCCAAGCTTCTGGACCTTGGTCTCGTTGGCGTTTCCGTTTCTCTAACCGGTGAGACCGACTTCTTTTCATCTCGATCCAGCAGTTCCAACGAACGAGATCTAGCTGATGGGGAAGGAGGATGCCGAGGAGGTCTTCGTGGCACTGGACTTCCTCCAAGGTGCGTGTGGGTGAACTTCAATCGCGGAGACGTAGGCGGTAAACCCATTAACCAACGGGACGGACTCGATGATTTTCTAAGCCTGTAATTTTTTTAATGAAACATTTAGGATCACTTATTTATAGATACATCTATTTTGCACAGACACATACAGCAATCATGCAATTTTCGTTTCTCAGGTTGGACACGATTAGACCTGTGACGATTGTGCTGGGAAAGAATAAATTAGGAGATAGAAATATGGAAGGGAAGAAAAATACGTCCAGGATCTCCTAGTGCATTCACAACTGAGGCAAAGGTTTGTGCCTTAAACACGAGGGTGGATACAGTTAACACGGAGAGTGTATACACGAGGAACCGATACATTTTGAAACAGCCTGTATAATCGAATAGATAAGCTAATTTCTTTTTATTTAATAGTACCCATGCGCAAATTCTAAAGCTATCCGAACATAGACTCATAATGTATGGTAAGAAATCGATGCGATAAAATTATTAACATTTGAAATTGAATTTCTTAACTCACGATTTCGTACCATACAATAATAACACCGATCCAAGCAAACAACATGGAGAACGATTTACGATATAGGACACTGATAACTGACACCAATTTAACACGAATAATAAAATTGAATCTCATCGACTGACCTAGTCATGATCGATTGTCTTTAGCGTGATTGTTAATCCTGGCTGCATGAAAACAAAAATATTGTGTTAAACGTTGAACCGAAAATTTTAGTATATGTAGATGTTCATTAGTTAATCGAGTATGTAGATTATCTTCGCTGGTTAACTAATGATTACCTGCTCAGTATGGCTGTGGGCGGGCCCTCTAGTCAATCTCGCCCACCTGTTGAATCTTTGTCGCTACCCCTGCTCTCGTTACTGTGCATACGTTGGTAATTCGGTGGTTGTCGAATGGTCGTGTTACCCGGTGTATTAGGTTGTGTCACGTCTTTGGTTGCGATACTCCTTGGAATATCCGACCTGACTGGTATCTCACCTCGCATAAACCTGTAAATTAGATTTTTTTTTTACTCTGTTAAATCTTTGCCCTGAACTCTGAGTGGAAAACTTATTATCTGGTGAGAATTTCTATGCTCACCTTTCAAGCTTGTCTACGCATGCATCCTGGTAGTCGTGAATCCACCGTACACCGTTAAAGTGACAAACTGCTCGCATGTCTTCGGGAAGTTCTTCAGGCTCTGGCCACTGGAAATTGTCTATGATGGGAATTATATTACACTGTGACTGTAGAGCTGCTACGATCTCCTGTAAATACCATAAAACATCATAGAAAATGATTTCTCAGAATGAGCAGAGAAAAATGATAGCACAACACCTACCCTATGAACCCAGTCTTTACATTCAGTGTCCTGTATACACCTTTCCAAAGCCTTGGGCGTTAGCACAAGGAGGAAGTGTTTCGCCTGTCTAATGCTCTGCAACAGATTATTATCGAATTTCCCAGCCTCTAGCCTCTCGACATCGATGAACACAGAGAAACCGCGCAACTGCAAATGGACTTTCAGTAAACTGGCCAACTGTGATCCATTCGATCTTCTATAACTAACGAACACGTCCAACGATTTGTCAGGTGATTCGTCCTCGCACGAACCCAACTGATTGTGCTGCATATTTTTAATGGCGTCCAGTATCCTTAACCGATGAATACTGTTCGTGATCCCGCATTCGGTCTGAAGTTGATCTTCCGACAGATTTCTGATCGAGTCCTTGTCAACGCCAGCGTTGAGCATACTGTACGTGTAAATCGAGAACTCTTGACCGATAGACTGGAGGAAACTGTTCAGGTTTCCTGTATCTCGACTACTGTAATCAGCCATCTTCTTCAAGTTCTGTAATTCTCTGGTGAACCGTCTCCTTCTGATTCCATTTGTAAGTCCAATATCTTCCTTGAGATTCTCCTCGGTCAGTTGTAGCAAGAGATCACCGTCCACCCTACTCTCCACGAAGTTGTGCGCGCACTCTGCGAAGCCAATTTGTTTCACCCACTCCCTGACATCCTCCGTGGACCAGAGAGGTACCTGTTGACTAAGTTTGTGGGGTATCTCCTCGCCGATCAGCCGCAGTGCTTGAGCTGCGTATTTGGAGGCGACGGCGTTGGGACAACTGGCTACTTTTTTCAGAGGTTCGATGGCCCCGATCGCACGGAATATCTCTGTGTTACCCTGTTGCTTCTTGATGCCCGCTTCCATGCAAAAGTGGAAGGCGGCCAGGTTCCTGGCTTCCTCTCTCTTCGAGCTCAACACCGGTACCAACCTCTCTAGCCAGTTCTTACTCTGGCCATGAGCGTGCGCCAGATTGGACTTGGCGAACTCGTAAGGATTGTGCGAGGTGACGAACGGCTCGACCAGATCCAAGGTACCCGACTTCAGCACCGCGGCTTCTATTTCTTTGTTGGCTACCAGTACCGCGATCGCCAGACATGCATAGTACTTGATGTTATCGTCGTTGTGAAAAGCCAGAGGGAACAACCACATAGGTACCTTCCTTTTGATCATCGCCTCCTGGTTCTCTGCACCACCGTACAGGGACAGGTTCGCCAAAGCACCAGCGCAGTGTCTCAACGTTTCGATGTCGTTCTTTCTACATTCGAAGAGTACAGCGTCCAAACCGCCCAGCCTGATCACGTCGCTGCAGGTGCCTTCGCTGTGCTTAAACAAATGTTCCAAGATACCGGTGCCTACCCTGGAATGATCCACCGAGTTCGCGTTCTTCGTACAGACACAAGCGACGTTCACCACCTTCTCCAAACCGTGTTCCACCACGTGCGCCCTGTTCTCGGTGGTCAGACATTGTTCGAGCAATCTGGCCGAGGAGAATTGTAATTCCTGATCGCTGGCCACGCAGTTCGACATGAGGAGATCGAGGCCACCTCTCGTTCTCAAGGTGTTGCACAAGGTGTAACCTAACTCATGGCCGTGAGTAGGCACTGCCCAAGCCTTCCTGATGATCTCGTTCACTCTGTTCAAAAGCAACGGAGCTTTCCCGTTTTTCCCATCGTTCGCCTTCAAACGTTCGACAAAACTGTCGAGGAAGTTGGAGTATTTCGTGATGGCCCGATCGACGTCCTGCGGATTCGATTTCGAACATAGAAGATCCAGATCGTCCAGGGGTAAAGATAGGAGTTCATCCTCGGCTGGCCTCATGCCGTTCATCAACTGATTCACCGCACTTGCCGCACTAATCATCGACGACTTCGAGGCAACTCCGTTTGAAGCAATCGTGATACTCGACTGCGAGCTGGTACTCAACATGTGTTTCTCCTGGTTGAAGATACCGGTCGAGGTGACCGTTTGTTTTTGATGTTGCGCCGCCACGGCTTTCTGTAATTGGAGAATAAACAATTTTGCAAATCTTAATAGAGCGATTCATTTTCCCATCAATTTTTATCGCGAAGAGACGAAATTGAAAAATTTGCAATATAGATTTTTCGAGGAACATTTAAAAATGCTTTCGCGAACAACGAACGTTCTACAAATAAATATTCCGATATAACCATCTCCGATCTATTTTTAA
Organism: Osmia bicornis bicornis; assembly: GCF_907164935.1. Lineage (NCBI taxonomy): Eukaryota > Metazoa > Arthropoda > Insecta > Hymenoptera > Megachilidae > Osmia > Osmia bicornis. Next base: position 8,141,915 of record NC_060227.1, read on the forward strand.
AATTCCATCGAAAAGCGTAGACGGCGCGTGTAAAGAGGAAAAATTGAAGGAACAATTGATCGCGATATAAAATCGCAAACTGCTTCGTAAGCTGGTGAACATTAAGGGTGATCAATCTTGGAAAGAGGAATTCTAGGTTGGCGCCAAGGCTCGCGGCATGCCGGATAGAATTATCTCGCGTCTATGTCACGTCCGGTATCTTCATTATTTCTGTATCACTACGTAACGCGTTAAATATGATTTGCATTGCCTCGTCGAACGAAACCAAAAACGGTTGATACGCATGAATGTTCCACCTCTGATGTCTGTTCCGCTAATTGATCGAGTCTACATCGGTCGACGTGCAACAGGTGTGAAAAAAGATGAAAAAAAACCGTGCACAGTTCATCGAGATGACATTTGAAAGGATTCGCAGGATGGAGAAAACGAAGGAAGACGCGATAAAAAGTCGGGTACCATTCTCGAATCGAGACTCCACTTCCGCATCATCAACCTTCTTGGCTGTTCTGTTTGCTGTTCGCGAGGAAAGAAGACTGAACGGTGCCGGCAATCTGGTCGACGTTTAAATCCGTGGATCCCACTTTTCGCTTATACAAACTCGTTTCTCCTGTTCGTATATAAATGCGATGGGCGCGGATGTAGGTGTGCCAAAGCACCGCAAACGCACGAGATCTCGTGTCGGGGTGGGAGCAGATTTTTATGCTTCGCACGAGTATATTGGTACACAGCCAACACGTACGAATTTCAACCCTTTCTATCGTGTCTTTCCGGCGCAGGTGACATTTATTACCCGTAAACTAGGCAGAGGTCAGGGCAGGGAATGTAAGGAACGTGGGGCATTTCAGAGAGAAATGGCAATGGTAATCTCTATTCGGGACTCTCTGAATGACGATCTTCCGGTCTTCTCTAAGGGACAAATTGTTGCAACCCGTTTCTCTCACCTTTTCCGAACTGAAGGAATCACTCTGCAGCTTCATCGTGGACGCTGCCATGTTATTGCTCTCTTGGTGCGAGAGATCGCCAGCTTTCAAGCTTCTCTGTTCCTGAAATTCAGAAAAATATAAACGTGTAATGCCTTTCACAATACTTTCAGTCACTTTCACTACCTTCATCAGAAATGTCACACAACTCCGCAACAATCGTCGCGATAGATAAGATACACAAACGACTGTTAAATTATGATTAATTCGTCGTAAACACCGATTGTTTCTTTCCGAAACAGGTGTTCAAGACGGTAGAAATGCCGAAGAGGAGACGTTCGAAGACTTTCCGCGACAGAGTTCCATAACAGTCTGGCCTGTCGAAAGCTCATCGGTCTCGGCTCGACCTTTCCTCTTCAGCTTCTGACGTATTTCTCTAAATATAATCCGAGCGTGTCGTCACGAGCCGCATTTTGTTCTCCCTGTCGTCGCGAGATGATATCCGCCTCCTCTTTGCCTCCTTGCCTCTTTGCCACCTTGCAATAAACACGCTTATTCTCCCACCGCATCGTTTCGCTCGGTCCCCACGTGGCGAACCGCTCGCTCCGAGCGGACTTTACACGCGCGGATAATTGCGTTACTATCGCGCCGACTAACTATACCGGTGCCGCGCGTGGAAACACGATTCGTTGCTTTCTTCTTCCATTTGTTTATTTAAAAAGCGACGAGAAACTTCGATTATTTTGAGAACAGAGGAAAATTTCGAATCGCGTATTTCGTTTCTTTAATTATTCGTTCTCCGACGCGTGCTCCGTTACCAGAATTTTACCAGCCGAGAGTCGATAAACAAATTCCAGAAATTTCAATCTATTCGTCCCTATCAACATCCAGATATTTCTACGATCGTTTGCGTCAATAGTCGACTGAATGGAGCTCGAGTAAAAATAAAATTCGTTCAAGTTTTCTGATTTATATTTTCGTACCTACGTTCCACTATTCTACTACGTATTCATCGAACATAATTCTTCTTAAAAAACAATCCCTGCATTCTCTCATCTCGAATAAGCATTTGTTTATCAAACTCCAGTATGCTATCTTGTTTGTTCCTCGAATCGAAGAAAATCGAAAAACAAGACTCTCAAGAGAGAGAGAGAGAGAGAGAGAGATTTCGCTGAAAATATCCTACCTTCCTTCGCGAATGTTTGCTATATTAGAGGAAAACAAATTTCTTCGGTTCACAACACTCACCGCGCGCGGTCGTTCGAACACCTTTCGATGCATCACGCTGCGATGCACTGGCCATGGTGCACTCATGTTGGAAACGCATACCACCGCCTGCTGCGCGAAACAACAGTTCTCAGTCGTCGTCCGATGACGAACGTCGAGAAAATAATTGAGAAATCTTTGAGATTTAACGATCCAGCTCGTACGACACTCGAGACGGATAAGATAAGCCCACGATAAGAAAAATGAATTTCGTAGCAGCGACAAGTGAACGCGATAAACGATCGATCTTGAGAGACATGCGACGACTAAGTAACTCGTTTGAAAGGCGATCCACAAGTGGCGCACAGGTTTAATTTCGTTCCGGACACCTAACATTAACGCTGCAACCGGGAGGGAGGGCCGCGTGACGCGGATTTTTCGCCGGGTTTCCATCACTGGTGTTTCTATTTTCCGCGACTAGAAATAGCGGTCGCATCATTCGCACCGTTCCACGGATTGTCGCTGACTTTCGAATAGCTGCACGCTCATCGTTACGTAATTTCGTATCAATTTCCTTAATTAAGTTGCTTTGCATATATGCTTAAAGATTGATGAAAATTTGATTTTCTAAGCCTGTCTTACCTATGGTCTCCTACGAAAGAAGAAACGATAATTTTCCACTGTGTTTACGTATTACGACATCGACATTGTAACAGAAGGTAACAGTCACTTTTTAGCCCAATAATTTCGCATGCCAATAACAACATACAACGTCTTTTGTTAACGAGAGAGCTCATTAGCGTTTTCATCTCGACAGATGTGCGTATAAATAATTCGCATGGCCAAACAATGAGCCCGAGAACATGTGGCACTTTCATTACGCGCAATAAACAGAAATATTCTCTCTCGTATCGCGAAAAAAATGAGATACACTATCAATTGTTCCTTTAATCAGCTTGATAAAAATTATATTTCAATGCGACAATGCTGAACCGCCACGAAGAGCTCGTAAAAAAAAAAATTGTTTCATAATTTATCAGCTGTAAAAGCGATAACGTTATCGATACCTTTAACGTTTTCAAACAGAACCCGTTCTTAATTGAACAAATAATACGTTAATTATAAAACGACTCCAATCACTGCAGAGTTTAAATTGTAATTTAAAGTTGCACAGTTACTGAGAAATTCACCCTGGAACGCTGATTTCTCCAGTTTCGTGAAATTACTCGTAATACCCTGAAGGCCTTGAACGTGTCCTTAAAAATGTTGGGAAGTAGCTGGCATTCTACCCGAGCATCTTTCGCGGTCGAGTACTATTTCGGTTTCAGACGGATATCGATGACATTTTCATCGAGTTGGCAAACGTTTCTTGAAGATCTAACCGAAATTTAGGGGCTGACCTCACTGTCATCGCTAAATGAATGAATCCGTGTTATTTACCATTGCGAAGAAGAAATAAAACTAAGTTTACAATATTTTTTGTTTATGTTTATATTAGCATAAATTTTCTTTTTTTTCTACTTATTTCATATTCTGTGTAAAAAGGGTTTCACCCGTTTAGAAGTTAAATAAATAAAATAAATATGATTTCCGAAAATTTTCTCCCTACCAGTAATTAAAAAGCCTTCCTTTCAACCTTCTGACACAGTTCGCACGAACTGATATCGATCAGTTCTCGTTTCCAACGAATTAATAATTGATAAAGAGCGATCGATACCGGTGATCATAGCTACTCGAGCAAGTCCAAGTGTTGCATAAACTGCAACATAAACAGCTTTGAAAATAAAGAGCAATCTTTCAATTAACACGATCCTCGTAGCGGACTTTCGTTCGGTTCCTCTGTAATTTAGCGATCCTGAGCACGCCCTCTAATTACACGTTCTACTAGCTCGATCCACTTGCCGAAGAGGAGAAGTTCACGCGTGCGATTATCCTCCTCTCGTCGGCGAGAAGAGTTACCCTTGGAATCTTTCAATTACTCGGTATTAGAAAATTCTTCACTCGAGAATTTTACGATCATTGCTTCTGGGAGTTTCGATGAAAGTTAAGAAAGTGAATTGAATTTTTTTCGCTATAGCGGTAAGAAAAATCATACATTTCACTCCACTGATAAAAGAAAGCACGGCAACCAACAGACGATCGATTCCCATCAACAATATTGTTACATCACTCGATAATAGGAAACGGATATGGAACACTTTGTACCGTACCATTTTCGACGTCTCGTTCGCCATGATTTTCCGTCGTTCTACACCACTCTTCGGCTTTAAAACTGGGAAAAAGCCCCGTGCGAAATTGGACAGTTGCTGCCCCATCGACGCGCGCGAACCGTCGACTAACAGCGCCAACAACCGACTGTTTTGCCCTCGAGGGGAATATCGATCGATCGTCGGGGGTGGTTTGTTGGCTGGTACACCCCCGTGAGTCAGACAACCCCTTAGATACGGCAGCGAGCCGGTATTCTTAACACTAAACGTACCGATATTTAATATACATCTATTTGTACCGCAACCGGTCAAATGGTAAATGACGCTAGGTCATACGTCTTTATCGGATTTAACAAATAAAAATGTAAATAAATGATATAAAATTAATTGTACATACACTCCGCAAAACAATTAAGGGATCACCTCTACAAACCCGAAAAATAGAACGAAATTCAGATGATTATAACTTTGAGAAAAATGGTCGAATCGATATCGCTGAAAGATCATTTGAAGCTGTGAAATCTCTATTTTCAGATCCTCTTTTAAAATTTTAACTATTTTGAATTTTATAAAAGTTACAGTGATATAAGTAGCACATCGAAAATTTTTAAAAATTTTGTTCAACTTTGTAACGTTGCATGGCATTAACAAAATTTTTTTTAGCAATTTGCATTTGTACCAGTCGAAAGCGACTACCTTCCTATGTAAAATCAGTAGTTTTTGGTTGTTGTACGATTTTTTTTTGGCTGAGTTATTTAATTTTGAGGTTTCACAGTTTCAGATGATCTTTCCGCGATATCGATTCGATCATTTTTCTCAAAGTTATAACCATCTGAATTTCGTCCTATTTTTCGGGTTCGTAGAGGTGATCCCTTAATTGTTTTGCGGAGTGTATTTAATAGAAAAAGTCATGAAGTCAAATATGAAAAAGCGATAATCAAAAGTTTGCAACCGGTCATTTAACCGGTCCATGGTACGTTTAGCGTTAATACTATTTACTTAACAACGATATTCAACGACTCACAAGTATTTCAGTGAATATCAAGAGATCGAAGGATTCGTTTCAAACGATTAGTACAATATCAAAACCACATGCGAAGACACGTGCAACGCATCCATGATTCATCCAACTGCAACTGTACGCAACGATCTTGAAACGAAGCTTGCCAACGTCTGTGAATTTTCTACATAGAGCACGATTTTTGGCAATGATCGCTGCCCGATTACCTATCGGACACGTGCCGAATAATCGGCTTGCGAGAAATTGCGTAACGTTCAACGATGCTTGAATTTATTGGAACACGTGATTTCAAGAATCCTTTCCTCCTTCACAAATCACACGCTTCGGAAAATACAAGACTTTGAAGTTTCTAATCAGTCTTGTTTTAATTTCTAGTTTGCGGCATAAAGTCGAGGGTAGATCGTAGATAAAGAAAAATCCGCAGTAGTTTAGCGTGGGTCAAGGCTCGCGATTTCAACACGCGATTTCCAGCGAGTTCGTGAGAGAACGGTGGAGGAGGTTCCACGAAAACCAGGGAAATCCGTTGACCTTTCGCACGAATACGCAAACGAAGGGTAGACACGCGAATATTCCATTAGAGTCCACGAATGGCCTTCCAGAGCTGTGATGAATTGTACGGCCCTGTTTATTCGACGCAGCTACTACTATATTTGTTTCAATCAGACTTGCAAATGATTCAAAATATGGGGTCATCTCGAACCCTTAACACGCGGGAGAGAAGAAGGGAAGAAAAGAGGAAGAGAAGAAGTCAGGTAATCATTGGCAGGTGGAGAAGAAACAGAGAACAACATTGTACGACGTAGCTATTGGCTCGAATTCAAAAATTTCCTCGGTGAGTCAAAAGCTACGTACACCGATGGAAAAACGGCTAAATTTAGCCCGTCTGACGTCGTAAAATAGGCGAGTTACCATTCGGAAAACGCGAACCGTTGTTCGCGTAATCAAACCATCTGATTTCTTCTTTGTGTAATCGAAAGATCATATTTATCTATAAAAAGTTTTTTGAACCTATTCAACCGACATTGATTATTGTGTTACTCATTATCGATAAATTCAATAACTTATCAGTGAACAGTGGATAAGAGACGAATCATCGTATCGATACAATAGAAAATGAAATTCTAAAAAAAACATTTTTATCATCGACAGGTTAAACATCTGAGAATCAGATTCGAGTGTTGTTATTTTTAATCGAAGTAAAAACGACCATCTACAGCAAGGTATTTATTTAAACTTTCCATTAGCTAGGCGCCGGACATTATTTTCAATTATTCGAAGTTACTAAATTCGATGCACAGTGAACGTTGACGGATCTCTGACCGAATGGTAAACCTTTCAGTTTCCCGGAAAAGCGAAGACAGCGAGATCGAAGAAGCGATGTTTATCCGTGGATCGCGTGAGAAAGCAATTCGCACACGAGAGATCATCAGCAGCGAGAAGCGATCGTGTCAACGACCGAACAAGTTAGCGTGTTTCGTGCCAAACTATTCTAACCGAGTTCAGTTTAGACCGCACCCAAAGTAACGGCTTCCATTGTCACTAAAAGCGAGCGATCGAACCGATATCAACAAGATACAATAATCCATTTATCATATTATGAATAAAGTACTTATCCTGCTCGTATCTTGACGAAGATTGTGAGGTAAACATGGTAGAGAAGTTAGCGAAGGAAACTCACCCTTGCCGCAGCGACGCTTTTCTCCGCGGAGACGCCATCGAGTTCGACGCGTGCCCTGGCCGCCGTCGCGGCGCTCTGTTCCTTGTACGAGACGTCGCCAGCTTGTAAGGCTCTCATCTCGGCGCTATTCGCAGTCGCCTTTTCGGCGCTGAAACCGTCGGTGACAACCTGAAATTTCAAGAATCCAATCCTTATCCATAACTGTGAAGAAAATTTTGCATAAATCTCGTAGATTTTCATTTTTAAATCGGCGAAAAAGAAACACTGACCTTGCCCTGACGTAGCCGTACATTTCTAACGCGTTCGTGACGGATGTTGAGTTAAAGATAGAACGGGAATGGAAAAGAGATCAGCTGTCGAGGTAGAAGAACGTGACATTCAACGCAAAAATAAACGGCACGAAAATGATTTTGAAACATGTGCGATACGATTCTTTCCAGGGATAATTATCGCCTCTGGTAGAATTCGTGAGGAAAAATATTTGGGGACAGTAACGGCACGTCGCGCCACTCCCTACGAATATATTACCGACTGTTTGGCTAGAGGAGTTGCGGATCGACCTTGACCTAGACTACTTGAAGGAAACCGCACCTTCGGACCAAACATCGCGTACCTTCGTGTCGCCAAACGTTCGCAAACGCCACGGGACATCGATTATTTCACGCGCAATTTCTGCTAGGAACCTGGTCGATTCTAAAATCGTCTCGGTTCATCCCAATTAAGAAACCATTGCCACTTTGCTCGTGAATTAGAAGATTCTGACACACGTATCTATCATTTTCTGATATCCGAGCCAATGTTATTTCCCGAGGAAGCTATTAATAAAGTATTATAAAATATATATGAAAATTGACAGAATCTTCTTTATTTCAATAACGAAATTCCCAGTAGCTTTGAGAAATCAGCCTACCTTTGTCTTGGACGCGCTGGTCATCTTCTTCTGCTCGAACTTCATTGTCTCCTGGCCAGCAGGTAAATTCGTCATGTTCGAGATGTTCGATATACTGATCGGTGGGCTCATATTGTGAAGATTGTTCAAAGAATTCAAGGAGCTGAGTTGCGAGGGTGGTCCGCCTGGTAAGGTGACCGTTCCAGTGACCGGAGGTGGTGTGTCCGGATCAGGGAAGGTGACCAATGGTTCGGTTAGATCGGCTTCCTCGGTACCGTTTCCGTCTCTGAAACAAAACGATTACGTTTCGTTAAAAATCGTCGGGTTGCAACGTGTGTTGTACGCGTCGCGACGGAACCGTGCTAGCAACATTGAAAATAATCGCGGCTAAAAAGGGATCCACCCGGCTATAAATACGCGTTGAACGTGACTTTCGTGATTACTCGCTGCCAGAGATCGGATCGATCTCCCGTGATTCTAACTCTGACGAACCTCGAACTGAACTATCAACACTTCATCACGATGGAACGGTTTTCAACTTAATTGGAGCACGTTTAATTGAATGATTTCAGGTAGAATAAACGATTAATCCGAAGAAGAGTTAACGAACAGATGAATAAGTTTAGTTTAGAATTGGACCCACCTGTCCACGAGGTTCTCCATGCTGCTACGTAATCGTTGCGAGAAGTTAGTCGATATGTTGTTCTTCATTTCTGAAATGCCACGTTGAAGTTCCCTTAGGTCGCTCTTCATGGAGCTAGCTTTCATCTCACTTGAAGAGGACGAGCTTACAATCCTCTGCGAGGATTTGGCTACCCTGCTCGAGCTACTGCTGCTCTGGCTCTGGTTCGTCGTCAGCATCTGCCGAGTCAAAAGCCGTTTACGTTCTATTTAAAATCCACGTGGGATGAGTCACTTTCGCCTATTCGTCTGTCTGTGTCTTTCTTCGCTGCATCTCACCTAACGTTCGCCACCCACCCCCTTGGCGCCCTTCTTTTTCACGCGAAACAGAGCCTAATCATTTTTCCCTGATCTTCCGATTCCGCTTACTCTTTCGAACGGGAAACTTTTTTCTTTTTACACTTTCTTCCTCCGCATCGACCGGAAGATGAACGGTTTGATATGTAGAAAGCAAAACTGGGGGGATATCTTTTCGAACGCCAGCAAGAAACCCGAAAACGAAGACAACGTAATGAAAAGCAAGTAGCAAAGAGGTGAAGAAGATACTCCTGAAAAAGCAGCGTGCTTTTCCAAATATAACCCGGGAAAATTGTTTAGTCACCGTCTGGCATGTCGGTCCCATTAATCCTCGGCTGAAGGAACTCCAATGGCGATAGGTAAGTTCTTTTGGTAAATATCCAAACGAAGGGGGATAATAATGTTAGGATGGATCGAAGAGAGGCAACGTTGTCGAACAACGGGAAACACTTTGATGAGGGATAACCTTGAGGAGGCTTGTCCCAAGGTTCCCGGACCTGGAATTCCTCTAGGTCGAGGAAGAAAAAATTTCACGTGGGCGACACGTTGCGTAAAGCCACTGGTATGCATACCAACTTGTGATTATTCAATTATTTCAAATTAAACGAAACGACGACTCGGTATTTATCGACTCACACCGTTTGCGTCTTATGTTACTTATGGGATACAATGGACGACGCACAAGGTGCGTCTTATGCTATTCGTGCAGTGCAACGAATGACGCACCACGTGTCTTTCCTTACATTTCTTTTTTAAATTTTGAGTGAAAGGAATTTAAATCTTTCTAATTGCAGAAATTGACTGACCGACACGAAGATAACTCGAGGCATAATTTAGCAGAGAATGTAACGATGATAAAGACATGTGTGTCTTATGTTACTTATCGGATACAATGAACGACGCACAAGGTGCGTCTTATGCAATTTATGCAGTGCAACGTGTGTCTTTCCTTACATTTTTTTTTAAATTTTGAGTGAAAGGAATTTAAATCTTTCTAATTGGAGAAACTGACTGATCGACACGAAAATAACTCGAGGCATAATTTAGTAGAGAATGTAACGATGATAAAGACATGTGTGTTTTATGTTACTTATCGGATATAATGAACGACGCACAAGGTGCGTCTTATGCAATTTATACAGTGCAACGTGTCTTTCCTTACATTTTTTTTTAAATTTTGAGTGAAAGGAATTTAAATCTTTCTAATTCCAGAAACTGACTGACCGACACGTAGACAACTCGAGGCATAAATTAGCAGAGAATGTAACGATGATAAGGATATCAGTGGGCGGCAGTGAAAACACGTGAACTATGTATCATTGCATAATCGGCTTGGCTCTGAGAACAGATCACGTCTCAAGATCTTCGAATCGAAATCGAACGGTAATAAAGAATCTTCTTGATTTTAAATACAATTTCCTCGATTTTCGATATCTTTGTTACTAACTTGAAATGCCTTTAATGATAAAATTCAAGCCTGTTCAATATGAAACAGGCGATGCAGCTGATTCGAGTTCAACGATTGTATAATGTGCCAAGAAAACTTTGTATGATGCCACGAATATGCATACAATAAGTATAGATCTATTCCGATGAAATTGCGGTCGAAACGAGCGCACATATAAATAGAGCAAGTACATGTAATTCTGTTTAACGAGAGAATTATATCAGCGATAAGAAACTCAAATTTATAATTCTTATTTCGAAACAAATTCGGAGAATCGCATCGGTCTACCTCGAGCTCTATTACCGAACATATTAAATAATGATTTATTTTTATTCTGGTTACCTACAAAAATCGTGTCATCGATTTCGCCGAAATCTCCAGCTTCCTTTGCTAAAGTTACGATACAAATTTCCTAGAATTTTTCATCGATGATCGACGATTTTCCTTTCTCTTTTCGAATCGAACTCGTAAATTCGAGTGTCACGTGGACGACGGGGAAAGATGACTACGAGGATTTAATTTTGGAAATTCGCTCGAAGCTGTTGCGACAATCGGGAACGGGGTGAATAATTTGAAATTTTCGTGGTCGAGGAAATTCGAGTACCGTGTAGGCGAAATATACTTCTCACGCTGTAGATTAAAGGTCGCTTGGCGGGATATTTAAATAAAACATTCGTCGGCAAGCGTCTGCTTAGATCTCTGTCAAGTGTATCGAACTAGCGATCGCGTTTCGGAGTAGAATTTTCGGAAGATCTATACCTGCGACGAGGAAGTGACCTGAGGGTGGTGACTGACGTGGCTCCTGCCGGTCACCAGGTTGTTTTTCTTTTGGAAATTCTCCATGACAGTGTGCATGTCACCGTTGTCCCCTCCCTCCGCTGGGAACTCCGACATCTGCGAAACAGAAGGTGAAATAATTATTGAAATCGTGCTCGTTAACTTTCAAAACAGGTTTCTCGAACCTCTCACATTTTTCCCTAAAGTTTAAATAAACTTTCCATGCTGTTCAATTTACATTTGCTAATTCATTTGAATATTAATTAGATAAAAATTCATTGTATAAATTTCGGGTGGGGGATCCACCGAGAATCTACCGGTAACTTTGGCTCGTTGTATGATAAATGAATTGTAATAAATAGATAATTATTGTAATTAAGTAATCCAAAAACCTGCTACACCCACGTGCTTATTAATAATTATTCAAACGTGATCTATCGTCTGATCCCGGATCTTGAAAATTCGTTTAGAACCTGTCGACCTTTCTCCTCGCGAGAAGCCTAAATACGATTTCGAAATAAGTATTATATTTCTTTCGAATCGAAGCAAGTAGAAATGAAGTCGAGACTAAACTGAAATCAAACGGCGTTTATCTTGTTCGAAACAAAGCGATCGGTAATGCGCGATGCAACGAGAAAAATATACCAAGGAATTGGGAGAGGGGAGGAGCGGATCAACGCTACTGTCAAGAAACAGAGGAAAAATAATCTGATCGACATCCAGAAGAGTCGTGGAAAAACTCATGGCTCCGTGTACGCTTCGAAGTTCTAAGAAAAAGAATAAAAAAGAAGAAAAAATGATACGCGAGATACGCGGGTGTCTCGCAACACGTATGTTACGTAAACGAAACCTTGTGGTCAACGAAACCGAAGGAAACACGTCCACGTACGCTCGTGTCAACGCGTAGCGAGCGCTACGGGCATTGAAAGAGGAAAAAAAAATACTGTCACGCTAATGTAAACATTATCCTTGTCTAGAGTGCACAGGTAAACGTGCATCGTCGAGTATGTACGCGAGAAAACACGGCGTTTAAAGATGCAAGAACGATCGGAATACGTACGAACCGTTTGACAGTTGAACCGAGGGCACACTTCCTCTTCCAACCTACTAGTTTTATCCACTATTCACCGCTCCCCACCATAGTTCTTATCGTTTTGAGAACCTCGACCGAACTCTCGCACCGTCGCCCTCTCGAAGCATCCCGTTGCGATTATCGTATCTCGACGGACACTGGTCGCGCGAATCACACGCACGATTTCACGTATCATCGTCGATCGACGCTTTCGGTCTCGCTCGCAAACGTCTGCTCATGGTAATTAGCGAGGGTTACGTGATTTAAATAATTAACGATCACTGTTCAAGGAAAATTGGCATAAAAAAAAGCACGCGGTTAACCGGCTGTCACTGCGACACGCACCGTGCGACGGTTGAAGTTGCACTGAGGAGCCGTGACGCACCGATGGCGCGTGAGCCGCGATCCCAGCGACGCTTGCGGCGACCCCGCGAACTTTTGAATTCCGCATAGCTCGGGCGCACGTGAGAAAAGCCTCGAATTAAGAACGAAAACCAGGTCGTACGTCGGAATTCTAGGAAAAAGACGAGCAACGACGGAACGCAAATGATTAACGAATGTTGTTCGATCGTTATGCGTCATACGAAATAATTCGCTCGCGTTTTACTGCGATCATTTGCATTTATCGCGAGGAACGAAACGCCCTGAAGATGTCCCTCGCTGTCGCGTTGATTTGCTCGCAGTAGAACCGGGCACGTGTAGTCAATTAATAATTGTTAATAGAAGATGAATTTTAAAAAATAACAATCAAAAAGATACATCTAACATTATTCCCATGAAAAAGAGTCCCTTCTTCGTCGTTCCCTTTTATCCGAATCGACCGCGACAGCCGAAATCTGGCCCTGTAAGTCATCTTCGAGCCGGAAAAAAAAACGAGCAAGCACAGATGGTGGACGGAAAAGAGGGACACAAAAGCTGGAATGCGGTCTAACGAGGCTAACCTAAGGAAACTGGAGGAGTTGCGACGCTGAATTGAATCGAATTTCGGCGAAAGTATACCGGGTGTCCTCGAGATGGAAAATCGATGAACCGATACGTAGGTAGGCGAAAAGAGAAAAAAGAATCGAATGAAAAAAGGAAGTGAAGTAAACAGAGAAACGACGAGGGCTCGATAAAGAAGGGCATTGAAAAAAGAACAGCAGATAAGGTAGGTGCGGCAGGCCGCCTTGATGGGTCAGCGACCAAATAACATCCAGGCTTTCTTTCCATCTGGTTCGTGCTGGGACAACGAACAACCAGCACGACCATGCTTTGGCGCCACTCGATTTATCAACTCATAAACGGCGCCTTAAACGCGCCGTTACCATTTACCGCTGCCCCAATCATCGAGACGATTGATTTTTAGTCACGATTAGATTTCCTTTTGCTGTTAGCAATCAATGTTACGCCTGGCTGGTACGCTTTCTAGATTCTTATTTTTCATCGCACTAAAAGAAATTCTATTTAATTAGCGATCTCCTGTCATGCCGCGTTGAATAGAAGACGAAAATTTCTAGATGCAAGTGATAGAGACAATAATCCCGATTTTCTTCCGCGTGTCTCCGAGCAGAGACTCCATCGGCGAGAGCATTGGCAGGGATGGAATCGTGGATCTTTCTAGTTTTTTATTTTTCATCGCACTAAAAAAAATTCTATTTAATTAGCGATCTCCTGTCATGCCGCGTTGAATAGAAGACGAAAATTTCTAGATGCAAGTGATAGAGACAATAATCCCGATTTTCTTCCGCGTGTCTCCGAGCAGAGACTCCATCGGCGAGAGCATTGGCAGGGATGGAATCGTGGATCTTTCTAGTTTTTTATTTTTCATCGCTCCGAAAGAAATTCTATTTAATTAGCGATTTTCTGTCATGCCGCGTTGAATAGATGCAAGTGATAGAGACAATAATCCCGATTTTCTTCCGCGTGTTTCCGAGCAGACAGAGACTCCATCGGCGAGAGGATTGGCAGACAGCTGTAGGCGTGTTGGCTCTCGCGCCAGACACAAAGAAGCGATTCGGAGACGTCTCCTCGTGACACTGTGTTGGATCTTGTCGTCTTGTGTGCAAGTACGTGCGTATAAAAGCTGTGCACAGAATCCTTGAAAACGTTGTGGGTTAAACCTTGATTTCCACGATTCCACGATTTTCCTGAAAAGGATTACAGCGGGAATTTCCCTGGGCGAAGCCGGGGCAAGAGAAAGAAAAAAGAATGCAAATACTCGCGAAAATCCCTGGATCACCGATGTTAGTCATTGTTTGCGATCGGCTGGAAGGCGTGTGACAAGCTCGCGCCCGTTCAAACAAAGGAGTTCTCTGTGAGTTCGAAAGGAAACACGTTCCTCCGGTTCTACGCGAGCATAAAGGAGAGCCCTCGCCTAGCGGAGAGCAGGAATTCCTTGACGACTCGTCTCGTCGTGGCATTGAAACGCGACAGATAAGCGGCTTCGAGGCGGAGGAATTTCACGCGGCGAGTAAAACGAACACTCTGATAACGGACCTTTGTGTTCGATTAAAAAGCACCAAGAGCAGCGATCGATATTGAAATTCAACGAAAAACAACAACGTCGAGGTGAATGAGCTTAATTTCATTTTTCATTTCTCCTTTCATAGAAGCTATCGATTTGAAACATAAATAATAATAATAATACCGCAAGGTTTATTCGCTTCGAAGAAGACTGGGTAATCCCTGTTGTACCTAATCTTGTTCGATAACTGATAACGCTTATCGCAGCAGATATTGAAACGATAAGAGGACGCAAAAATATCCGACTGTGATGTAATGACAGAACCATCGACGAACGTTTATTAGTAAACACAAAGGCAATTAACAAATCAACTGGTTACTCTCGGTCATACCGACCGACAACGCGATTGCCTTTTCTGATGGAAGGCATACTCTTTCGTTACTTTTTCCCCGCTTATAAAAGGACCTTGTGACTTTCGTAATTCTTCTGTTACACCAACAGATTGCCAGCTGGAAGTGCCGTGAATTAATCGATTTCAGTTCAAGGAACACAGAAGCTTGATGGAAGACCGGTTTGTAAAACTTTCTATTCGAATAAAGAATTTATACTGAAAGTTATCCAGTCTATTCAATTCCTAATTACACCGATACTCTTCCCGTTTGATTAATTGGAAAATGAGAAATAATCGACCGTTCAATGCTTCGCTTGATCGTTAGACTATAAAGCAACGATGTTACAGCTGTGTTTTGACGTCCGTACAGTGTTATTTCTTCTTTTTTCTTTTCGAAAGTCTTATTATATCGAGTTTATGGCGTTCGGCCAACAGATTCGATGCGTTCTCGACTTATGTAAGAGGAATGCGGCGATTAAGTCTCATTAAGCGGTGCGTTGCGAATCGATGTCGATTGTTTGGCAACCGGCTCGATCGTAGCGAGGGGGATAATCGAAGGCTGGCTAAATTAATTAGCCGTACGAATTACTGGCTGCAAGGTCGTTCAGCTAACGATCTCGATCGATCGACTGTGCATCGTAAAGATCGTTGATTCGTTTTCGATCGGCTTCGAAGAGATGAAAAATCGAAGCAACCTTGAATCTAAAATAGCTGATATAGCTGAAAAATTTCAGAATGTAAATATTAAAGAGCATCGTTTCTTGAAACACGAATTTATCATCCAGAATTTGTACCATTCGAAGGGTATCGAATAGATTCGAGCGTACCTTCGATCATCCAGTCTCTTAAATTATCCATTTGTTCCACTCGATCGTACGAGTTGCGTAAGTACGCAGCCAGTCCAGTATTTTATTCGATAATTTCCAAGCAAGAGGAGGTCCGAGAAA
The DNA here is from genome assembly GCF_907164935.1 of Osmia bicornis bicornis. Classification (NCBI taxonomy): domain Eukaryota; kingdom Metazoa; phylum Arthropoda; class Insecta; order Hymenoptera; family Megachilidae; genus Osmia; species Osmia bicornis. The sequence continues at coordinate 8,157,891 of NC_060227.1, forward strand.
GCCGAGGAAGAAGAGGAGCAACGGTTCCAAGAAGAACCGAGACGGTAGCCAAAGAAACGGCACGAGACGAATCGCTACCAAGAAGAGGTCTGTTAACCCGTTTCAAACCGCTCGAACACGATTTGCGTCACCGTGTCGGAATAGAGAAGCGGAATGCGTACGCTCAAGTGGCGCGAAAGGTGCTTCGACCAACTTCTGCCACTTCGACGAGGGGACAGAAGAGAAAACGGAGCCGAAATAACACTTCAACCTGTCGCGTTACTTGGTGGATCTATTATCTTCAGTTTCACCGATTAATGCTGCTGGCTGGAAAACATCCTGTTTTCGACGCGTTGGGTCGAATTTTGAATAATAGATGCAAGAAACAGGGGCCTCCGTTGTTTTAGACTAAGAACCTTGTCGCGATCGATTCAAGATCACCGGATGACCTAATTCATTCATGTTCGACGCGGTCACCTGTCGTCCGGCCTTTCGCTATTCCGCTCGCAATCGCAGGTCTCTTTGCAACAGTAAACAACGATTAGTCACTACGACCAAGTTAGAAAAGCACTGCTACTCTGTCCGGTGCACGCGCAATTCAACGTAATTGTGTGCGTGAGCACACGTACATCCTGTTAACATTGATTCGCAGACAGCGAGGGGAGACGCGATAGCTCGCGGATCAGCGTCGCGTGCCCGCGTAGACGCGCGGCTGCACTTTTAGCGCGATGATGTCACTGACGTTTGTAACGGATCGTGACGCAGCCTTTGATTGTCCGATAGATGTAACAACCGCGAATCTCTTGCTTCTGACCCAAACGATGACGCATACGCGACAGTGACGTTCTGATTAGACTGTAGTGTTACGGTCTGCCACTGCTGTTTCGCAGCGGTTCTCACTCCAGCATCAGCGAATCGTCAATTTCATCAAATTATGCAGATTTCGGTTGTTTACGAAACAAACTGTTGAGAATATTTCCAATGGTCGGAAAATTTGCGTTCGCTGGTGCAGTCCCCTCTCTGTAAAGTTCAGCATTACCTGAGGAGGACACTTTTTTATTGCACCCTCTGAGTTTCCGAGTTTCAGTCAGTCCTCTGTAATCCTTCAAGCTAAGAACAGCATTTCGTTTTGTTCTGTCGTATTTATTCAGGAAATAAATATTCAACACAAACGTTTGTCTCAAAATGCAGTTGCACCTTTGCGAATGTTTGCGAAGGTTTGTTTCGGGGTTTGTTAGACTTTGAGTGTAGATCATTTCATCGTTTATCCCTTGAACAGCAGGGTCTAGGTTAATCATGATCGAAACTTATTAAACATACACGGGGATATTAATCTAAAGTTAAATTGACGAGAGTTGAAGAAATGATTGTCGTTGCAGCAACGAACGAACGCGACCAATTAAAGCTCGCTCGCATTTCCTTAAAACCAAGACGAACAAATGAGTCACGCGACCGAGAAGCCGAGATTAATTTGCAAAATTTTGAATTCTCCTGACACCTACTCAAATAGAGTATGATGTCACGTTCGTTCCTTGTCATCGCGAAAATATGCGTAATTACGTGAACGCGCAAATGTATCTTTTACGATCACGATAACGAGACAACCTCCTGCTTTCGCGACAGAGATGCTTCCTCGACGACTCTTGGAAGATAGCACTCAGTTGACTGCACGCAGCAATTTGTTTTGAAATGGATTACTTACGGATTTAAGGAAAGCATCTCTATCTCTGCTCCTGTATAGCATGCTGCTCTTCGATTTGCTGCCTCCATGCTTGTGCAGCATGTTCAGACCTCGGTCGACGCTCATTCATAAATCTTTTTCTATTCACCACTCGCCGCGAAATAACTGGAATTCGATCGACGACCGATTGACAACACTATTTTCAGTTTGTACACCGGGTAGCTTGCGACGTTGGATTCAAGAATTGCTCGAGACTCGATGCTTGGTACACACTGTAATTTTTGTTTAATTAAAAACTCATGATCAATTTGGTGAATGGAACGATCTTTCGCTGTCAACGCGCTCGAAATCACCTCGACGAATAGAAAATTAACGTACGATAAGGATTTCGCGAGAGGACCAACGCAAACAGCTTCGAACTATTCGACAGATTGCGAGGAATCGTTATCTACGGTCTTCGGTAACACAACAACCCTCCACGTAACAGCTGTTCAAACCGAGCGTGTTTTCCTTGCAAAGGAATTCTGTTGAGTCGCATAAACGTTTCGTCGTTTCTTTTCCACCTTCTGCGAAGGAATGTCCGCGAAAATGTTTGAAGAGTTTCGAAAATATGAGAGAAATAATATCGTGAAAATTCTCATAGATCTTTAATGGAGTTTTTCAGAAGTCAGAGTTGAAAAACAGCAATGAAAATCATCAGAAGTATCTCTAGTATTTATCTTTCGAAAAACAATTGAAGAGAATGAAATGCTCGTCGGAGAAAAGAAGATTTTGCAAGAAGAAATGGGAAGAATTCATTCGAAACGAGCTACGTGCAACGCAGCAACCAAAGACACTTAAAAAGCTTTATCTTTGGCAGCACAGCGTTATCAGTCGATAATATTCGTGGTACGAGAAAGAGAGGGGAGTACGATAACACGGCCAGTTGTTATTTTCGATACTGGCAGCCAATTTTGGCGGCCTGTTGCGCGCATCGGGCGAGGCTACGGCTCGCGAAGGAAATCGAAACGTCCGCTTCCGGTCGGGGAAGTCACGTATCACCAACACCACCACCATCACCATCATCATCGAGGTCTCGAGGAATGCACGTGGCTTTTGTGTTCTAGCCGGCATCGAGACGCCTCTTCGTCGCTGACTGCATTTCTATGCGGACATGACCACGCGGAAGTGTTAGCCAGCCGGTTCGTTTCGAGCGTGCGTTTGTTGCGCAACGATCACGATCGAAAAAGCTGGCTCGTGCACTGTTCACGTGTTCACCGACTCTTTCGAAAGAATCACTTTTTCTATAAGCAATTCCGAAGCTAAATGTTTCGAAGTTAAGCTCAAGGGTGAAGAACGTATTCTATTCGCCATTTCACAAGCTGTATCGATTTAATCGGTTACAGGTAGCACGGGGTACAGTGTCCAGCAAGGAAAGATGTTGTTAGGAGCAATTTCAAATAAAATAAATGATATTGCCAGCAGCTTCTCCTAAATTCATTTTTATTTTAACCTGGAGCAAAAAAAGTTACTCCACTGTTACCTGTTCTAATTAGAGAAAACAGCAATATCACTCGCTATAATACACAGTTGGCTTGCATCGAAAAGAAACTTCTGAAAATCCTAATTTTAATAAATAAACATTCATGGAAGCCTCTTTCTATATCGCCATTTTCCCTATGAAAGCGCATCTATGCGTGACACTGTACACAACAATAAACTGAATTACGCAAGAGGACGGGCTCGATGACAGCGAAAGAAAGATTCCACGACAAAGTGAAACCTCTGATAACGACACTGTAACTCACTTTCAACATGCGTCAACTCAACGCTTATTAAAAATGTTACATCGATCGTCCATTACTATCTTGATCCTCCCGACACCGATGATCTAGTTCACAATTAATCACGGATCATCGGAGATCCGTTTTGTTATCCGCTCGACACAGCTTCGATGCCACTCGAACAACGACTGACTTCGATCTCCGCGAGACACGACGAGAGACTGGCAGCCACGCTCGATCCCCGCTGCTACAAATACCCGCGCGTGGTTTATCAGCTCGTTTGACGAGGAGAGCGTTATCAGCGCACCGGTTCGTGCATCGAAAGCCGTGTTCGCGAGACTAAGAAACACCGTGCCGTCCGAGTGAGAGGGGGTGGAGATAGAGGGAATCAGCTGCTTTCTATAAGCGACGAAAGAGAACGATACAGGTGGAGGGGCGCCTAATCGAGTGACTAGTTTAACGATCACTTCCGAGGAACCGAACGATGATTCATCGAGGAATCGAGGAGGGAGGAGGAAACCGAGGTGTTCCGGAAGGTCTACCTGGAGGATGCTCGTTCCGAGAAGCTTGCCGATCGACTCGCGCCCTGAATACTCGATCGACAGATTTCGGAGGAAGGAAGTTGTTAATGAACGAACCATCCACGGCTCTTTGCTGACTCACGATAGTTTGGAACCTCGAATTTGAATAAGATACTTCGATTGATAAACGATTCGTCTTTCGATCACGCGTATACTCGTCCAGCAGAAGAGTTAAAGAGCCGTTCGTTAGCGTGTCGGTCATTCAGCGGTTAAATTTGCGTGTGGTACTCGTCGGTTCATTCATCGAGAGGTGACGTAATCCCGGAGCGTACTATGAGCGTGAATCGAGCGAGTCACGAGCGTAGATAGTAGATATGTATGTACAAGGGATGCAGGATATTCACCGCATAAAACCTGATCGACATCCTTACCACGAAGCTCGGATTTATTTACTAAAGCTCCAATTCCCCTTTTCCGTCACGGTTAAATTGGCTTTCGCGAAACCCTTCGCGCTGTCGTTACGCTTTACAAGAACGTATTTTGCATACGAAGAATTGGAGAACAACTGTTGTACAGTGTTTTGAATTCTGAATCATTCTTAGAATTAACGGCTTCATGGTAATTGAGAACGGTTCTTTGCTTAACTTACGCAGAAGAAGACATTCAAATAAATTGAAACGATGACTCTATCGTTTATAGCACTGATCTCCCATGACTAATTGTAGATAAATATTAGCGAACGAGTGCTGCACTTCCTCTGTTAACGTTACAAGGATAGAATTCTTCGAATTTCTTTCATAATTCATGAAAATGATAATGAACGAAGATTAATCACGATCTAATTAGAGAAGCGTTAATTTCATCGACGAAAATTGATATCTCGATCGATCAGACAGAAGGTCAAAGCTCAAAGCATCGGTAAATAAGAGACGAGAGGGAAGGGAGATTAAAAGACTTAAGATTAGAATATGCTCGGGTTCGATTGGGTCGAATGTTTCGCATAGCGACCGGTACATCGAACCTTGCAAGCCGTTCCAAAGATCCCAGCCTTACTTTATTAGGATGCCAGGCATAGCTTCGAACGCTCTATAAGAGGATACACTTTTTTTTCCTTACTTATCGAGTATTCTATATTCACGGGGAATCTTTGTTCCCTCTTATCGAAAGCGCTGTTGGAACAAGATTTTCCATCGAGCAAGTTGATCGTTCAATATCGAAGCATCCGATATAAATATCACGGCTCGCATTAAATTGAATATTATTGGATTTAATTGAGAAATCAATTACCGATCGATAAGCACTGTCATCAAAAACTCCTATTGATCCAAGTCTGTGAAGCATTAAATTTGAAGTGCAGCTTTCTGGGAAGTTAGGTGTTAACGTTCCAAAAAAATTGGAATAAGATGATCGATTGAAATTTCAAATGAAAAATGGTGCCAGTAGGAATGATTGATCGAGCGAGTCGAGGGTCTTTCGAGAGATTAAATTAACCAAACGCGTGAGCGAGCTCGAAAATGGATGTAACACATGTAGCTAGGTGCACGTTGCCCTCTGTTTCTAAATCGAGATGCACTTCAATCGTGCAGCCTCTGCAACTATACTTAAACTTAACGAACTCAACGTGCGACCACGTTCTTATTTATTTCCATGCTTGACCCTTTCGTCGCGTACGTTTGATAGATCGCATCCACATCATATTTTCAACATTCTCCGAACGAGAACGATAACGATAAACCGTCGATCGTTAATCCCTCGAGGATTAACGGAGATCGGAGTGTCCATGCTCCGGTACTTACACGGTAAATCGAGACAAATGCGTTTCCATCTATGGCGCGAACAGTATTGGCGAAACGAGAGGCCCGCTACCGTGTTCCATCGAATTCTTTCTCACGATACCACTAGAGACTGTCGAGTATGATTCACGCCATTTATCGAGCCACTTAAGACACACGGGTTTCTCCAGTACGCGATAACAGCCGCGGAACGTGCACGGAAACGAGCAACAAACTTTTATCGTTACGCTATTTATGGCATCCTACGTGGAAAGGGAACGTTCGTCTTCTCGCAAACTTCTTCCGTTAATTGTCAAATATCAAACAGTGACGTAATATCTTAAAATAGTCGTTGAAGCAACTTGTTTATTTACATTCCGGCTAATTTTCTGGTACTGTCAAGTAACCATTAATCGAGTGATTGTAATCATCGCCTGTTATAAATGAAAAGTAAAAGAACAAACAAACGAGAGAAAGAATGTAATAAAAAGAAATAAAGTCTGATGACTTAAGAAGTGGACCGGCAGGTAGGTGATTCTACCGAATGAATCAGAAAACGCGCGTGCCATCGCGAGATTCGAGGGAAGCAGGAAGAGAAAGCCCGAGGGAAGATCGGTGATTCACCTTCACCGTCAGCCACACGCTTATCTCAGTTTCGAAAATTCATTACGCGCTGCCGCGTAATCGGATTCGTCCATGGAAGTCACGAAGCGGAGGTACGATGCTCGTTTTATCGCGCAGAGGAGAGGGAAAGGTTGACGCTATTAGTCATCGACGCGTAATCGAACGACCGCTTCTCGTTCTATTATCAATACTTGTTTTTAATTCGATTTACAATTTTGTTTCGTCAAAAAGATATGGATTGATTAAGCTATCCAGTAATTCATTTTCTTGGATTCTGCATTGATTTGTCTGACAGATTTTCCTTTCTAGAGGGACATTATGTAAGGACTATTTATAATATATTTCGTAACGTTTTCTTCGTTTTACGCCGGGTTTATTTAACAAGATTACCGCGGGTCGTTCGAATTCCCGCCAGATTTTCCCGCGTAAGCGCGGCGATGCGCGCGCCGCGCATGAACGAACCATCGCGCCGCCCCGCGTCGTACCGGATGAATGGACGAGTCATGAATCATTCGTGGAGGAAGTTCAAGGTCGTACGTTACGATACCAAGCCACGTGCTTCTGTATCGCATTGTGCGTGTTATCTAGAACGCATAATGCCACGGTCATTCGGCATTCCACCGTTTTTAACGATTTTTCTTCCTACCAACCGGTGCAATGACCTTTCGCGAATTCCTTACTCATCGCAGACACTTCACGGTCATTAAATCTCAAATTTCTTAGAATTAAAAAAAAAAGATTCAAAGATTCCTTGATAATTTCTAAAATTTCAGGTGTAGATTTAATACTCCATTTTCCAGTGCAATTTTCTTTTCAGACTAAGACAGCTAGATCATCGGTATAAAAATGATCGAAAGCTTTGCTCGAGACTGTCGACTCGAAAAAAAAATCAACGATCCAGAAGAAAACAAGAAGAGGTTCAGTTGAGTCACGCTCTCGGTGGATCGGTTCGTGCATGGAAATGCGAAGAGCACGGGGACGGGACACGAGTTCCCATACCTTGGCTCTTTGGCGAATGAGTCACGAAGGAATTCCATTCCCCCCTTTCCTTTTTCTCACCTCTGGGTCAGTAGACATTACACGGCGAGCAACCGTCGGCCATTCGAAAGACCGATTTCGGGATCACGGTCTGGCGAACATGACGAGTTACGTTTCTCGCTGCACGTAACTGCCCTTTCTTTTTTTTTATTCGACTAATTGTAAGTGTGATTTAGCGTAATTTTCACGATTAATTTGTCACTCTGCTTGAAAAATTTGTCTATTCCTTGCTATTTCTTTTCGCGCGACGTCTATTCCAGTGGAGCGAAAAGAAGCAACGAAAAACGCAGCTCTCGATCGAGTTTCGCGCTCGATTCGCGATACATGAGTCATCGAGAGGATCGCGAGCCTCGTGAAAGTCGAATGTTCCTCTTGCAACGATTGTAGCTGCAACACGACAGGGCTAACGATCGGTGCACCGTTACAACGACCAGACAACCTGGCACTAGGCGAGCCAGTGCCTCTCAAAGCAACGCGCGACAATGTTTCTCGAGGAAGAATCACTGGAATGCGTCTACCTGTTCGTTTCCCTAGCTAAGCGATTCAGATGGTAATATTCCCTGGACAAATGGGCGGAAAACGAGAGGTAGAGACTCACCTGAAACACAAAGAGATAGCTGCGGTTAGGGATCAGAAGGGTCGAAATTAAAATATGAAAGGGATTATCGAGTTCCTTATCGTATTCAAATATTTGTATTTGCGATACGGCGAAGTTTTACCATTAATTCAAATTGTAATTTAGGGAATTGTTTTACAACGATGCACGACGTTCTGCTGAGATATTGCAAGGGGATATAAGCCGTCTCTAGCGCGAACGGTCAGCGAGATAATCGTAAGGTAAAGGATTAAATCCCAAGTGGCTGGTGTTCTTACGCCCACCTTGGTCCTTTGTGAACGTGTCACGCGAGCTCGATGTTAGGGTCAGAAAAGGAGCGTCGCGAAACTAGATTACATCGGCGTCTTTCCATCGCGATCGTTCTTTTTCCTCGACTGACTTACGCGTCTCGTTTAATCGAGAACCGGAATTCGAATTTATTTACGACCCATCGCTCCGAGTCTTGCCGATTTCCATCTTTATTCGGAGCGAGGGAACCGGAGGGGATAATGAATTTAACTGCGTAGAAACTAGGTGTTTCGAGGAGAAATTTGAAAAGAGTTTCAAGTTTTCCAAGCGACCAGTCACTGTCCGAGGCGTGAAAAAGGAGCGAGCAGACAGAGAGGAAAGAAAAGCAAAGGGTGCACGCGTGGGCGTCGTTAATCAGCGACGGCGCCACTCGAGTGGATTATCAAGCTGCAAGTGTAGAAGCCAACCGACGCAAATTCGCGGAACGGAGGCGAGAAAAAGGCTCGATGAACACGGAACGAAGAGACGAGATCTGCAAAAGTTGCGATGTAAATGACCGCGGTCATGCTTGGTTGCATCATTTCTCGGTGCGAGCGCACCTTTATGGGAGGAAGAACGATTTTAAGAAACTTGCGACCCTTTGCTTAATTTTCTAATTCGGCTCGAATTGATTGTTTTCCACGCCTTCTCATAAACGACCCGATAAAAACGAGGGAGAAGGACGCAAAGTGTGATGCAAGAAGCTCGATAACAGACAACAAGGTGATTGCGTTCAGAAATAGAGTCTCGAGTCGAGCGACAGAAAAGGACTCGACGTTTTTTACTCGTTGCAGCAAGCGGCGCCTTTTCGAGCGAGCAAACAGCTTTCTGCAACGAGAATTTATGGAGGAAATCGCTAATTGAACGGCTCGTAAACCGTTACGAAACGCAACTTGTTCCCGTGTCCAATTGTTCCACCTCGTAAAAACGTTCATTCATTTTATGTATTAATAAAACGCGTTCCGCTGTTGTTTCTTGCCCCTTGCTGGGATTCGTCTGTTCCTTTCCTTCCATGCAAATTTTTTATTATAAAAGAAAAAATAACAATATTTGCAATTTCGCGAAGTTTTTCAGCTTTTCCAGCAAGCAACCTAGCAACTCTGCGTATGCGCATAGAGAAATATTGAATGATTAACATCTAATTTTCCGCTGGGTCTGCAGGTATTCCTTAAGTATCAAGGTAAATGAATCCAACAGCTCTTAATTAACGCCAATTAACTATCAGTGTACATTCCAACTGGTTATAACGTATCCAATTGCTCGCTATCCGAGGAATTCTAAAGAGGAACAAGGTAAAACGAATCTAGGCATAAAAATTTTAACTGAAAAAAAGCAATTTATCGGTCTTATGAATATTCAAGCAAGTCACTCGACGATGAAACGTTACACATATATCCATTGTTTCGAGAAATATATATAGCAAACATATGAAAACAGCATTGTATTGCAGAAAAAGGCGACGCGACGACGCGTAAAGGTCGAGGTTCCGATGGAGGTCGATGGAAGGAAAAAATTGATGGATAATTAGGTAGACGGGTTCGGTGAGATATTAATTAACCGTTTAACGAGCGGATACCAGTGTCTAGCGAGATGTAAGCACGGTGATAAATGATTCCTCTATTTGCCAAGGACGTCATCGTTAATTGTCTTTTCGTTAATTGCCACTAACTAGGATGATATTCTTCTGAACATTAAACAATGCTGAATAAAATCTACTAATGATCGATGTACGAAATGTATCACGCTATCATCTTGCGACAAGGCAAAATGTGCAGCCATCTTGAGTGGCACACGTGCACGATGGAACACCATTATACTTCGAGGATGTCATTGTTTCGCGGGCGTGTAATCTTACCGCGCGTGATCGCTGTACCGTTGAGGAGCAACGCGGAGGAGGATCGCTGATGCGCGTCAACGGCGTGACATTTTCTTCGCTTCTGCTTACGCGTTGCTTTCTTCAGGGCAAACGAGCCAGACCGACGAGACACGGGCTGCGTGACATTTCTCTGGCAACAGAAATACGACTCGACGGAGCGTATAACGCGACACCCGACGCTGAAGAGGAAACCGGTCGCGCGAACTGCAACAGCAGGGAGCAAGCACCATGTCTCGTATCGCGACTATGCTCGTTTCGGATGACAAAACAAGGATTGTTACGTTTCAGTTTGACTTGGAACTTTAACTCGTTCGAATGTGTAGAAAACGATGAATTTTCGAATAGCTAAGAATTTAAGAACCGTGCGTCCATGGTATCCATAGACTTGAACTTCACTTTCCATACTGGTATCCTTTAATTCCAAGTAAACAAATGACGTCGTTTGTTTCGTTATCGCGTAATCTCGTTCGTTTAACGTGACAGAGGAAATTCAAAGCGATCGGGGTCGGTTTCCACGAGGTCGGGCTACCGATTAATGGGATCACCAGCCGCGTAAATAATTCTTTCATTCTGGCTCGTTCATTCATCCGCAAGCTACTATGTTTCTCGTCTCTCCTCGGTAATTACTATTACGACGCGTCTCTTTCTCTCGAGAGCGTCACGACGCGGGCCGACGTGTTACAGATTAAATACATCCGGTTCACGGTGGCTTATGTGAAAGTGTCGCCTCTTACTCGGCGAACGTTCTACGAATTCCTTCCAGTCTATTCGAAACGTTTCAACGTCGCTTCCGGGCGGTCGCGCAACCACCGGAAGTGACGGTGTTCTCAACGAGGAGCTTTTAAAAACAACCACGTGCTCGTTCGGATTAATTTGAAGAAAGTTTGATTAACCAAAAAGTTGAAATTAAACGAGAAGAACGGAGTTCTCCCAACTCTCGGCAATTTAGTAGCAGTTTACAGTTAACGAGGAACGCTGTCGCTTAATTGTCTCAACGAGGCGGCTCCTCCCTCGCCCTTTTTACGTGCTCACCTCGAAAGTAGCCGGGCGGCGGAATGAAAAAAGAAAAACGACCAGCAGTCACTGTACGAAAGAGTGAAAGGGACTTAAAATCGAGGGTAAAGAAGTATGGCGCGAGGAGAGAAGGAGAGTGAGCCGCCCACAGAGAGCGGATGCTGGGTCGACAGGGTCACCTCTCTGGTAAAATGAATCTTTTATGTCTCGCGGGCTCGGTTTTACTGCGTCCTCGAACACCACGTTCCTTCTCCAGACTCGACCAGACGTGCTTGCGATTAACCCTAACATCGATTCGTGTATATAATAAAACGAATCGCCAAACTATCGTCACCTGAAACCATTTCGAAAACGAGGACGAATTTTTCTCAACGGACATTATCTCTGTATTTATATCGGTAAGGGACGTCGAACAAAAGCGAAAGTTCCTTCGGAGTCCGCGGGCTGAGAAGTAAAATGTGAAAGGGACCGGGTCGAAAGAGGCCGCGCATTCTCTTTAACAAAGAGATATTGATATTAATGTCGCTTTAACGATCGCCGAGGATCTATTTAACGAAAGCGATCGTCGCGTGCCACGATCTACCCTGTTATTCAATTTAACACCGGGCCATCCTCGGTTTTCGATCCTTCCCATTAGCGCGGCTACGTTCGACTTTGATCGAACAATGCAATAACGGGGACCAGAAGGTACGAAGCTTGTGATCGATGATAGTCACCCGATGCCTCGATACGGAGGGACGACCATAAATTCATTCAAAGGAACTTCCTTTTCCCATTTATCCAAGATCAGTTGCATGCCAGCGAAAACGGCCAGGCAAAGAATCTTGACAGTGGTGATAAAAGCGACCGGGAAATAATGAATCGCGAAACGGGAGGCTAACGAGTGGCGACAGAAACGCTTCTAAATATAAACGGACCTAAATTCAACGCGTTTCAACGTTCGAGCTGTACGAGGATTGCAGGAATACATGTTCGAAAAGTGCCAAGCACCGCGGTACGTGCTTCTACTTCGTGTCGAAAAGAGCCAAGCAAAGGTCGCGACGTTTCGCTACCACGTACGATAATTATTCGCAAGGAGATAATTAATAAAGATGAATTACGGAGCGTTCATTGGTCTTACCAATGCTTTCTTTCTTTTTCACAAAAGACAAGACACCTACATTTTTTCCGGAAGCAAATTCTTTTCTTTTTTTAAATGAATACATTGATTTATCAAATTCGTAGACTGGTTTCAAATTACGTAAGCCATCGAGGGTTCGTTCACGCATCGCAGCCGAGTATTACCAGACGCGGCCAGTGGAAATAACTTGGCGAACGGCCAGAAAATCGGGAAAAAATATCGTCGACACGATTGTATTCGCGCGAACCGTTGGCGAAACTGCTTTGTCGTCGTTCTCTTCTCTTTAGCAACGAAACACGGTCACGTTCACGGTCGTCCAAGTTAAACAGATACCAAGAACGTCTCGTCAATTTTCGCTACGCTTTAAATAACTAAATAAACATATTTCTAGCCGAATAAATGGAGTGGCAGAACGAAGGCGAAACGGAGGGTGAATAAATTTCGATGGAAACCACGACACGAGCATTTCCTATGACGGCGAACGACAAGGCGCAACCGGTAGAACCGTTAATCCGACGAGCACACGATCAGGAACGCCAAGGCTTATCGTTGAATCGGGAAACTACCGTAAAAAGTGCTCGACCACGCTCTCCGAGGCTGTCTTCGGAGAATCTACGATCAGGATCGTACGTGATACAACCGTGCAATATGTTTTCCCTGACAACTGCTTCGAACGAGCGTGAAAATAACCGGGAAACGAATTATTTTCTCCGGCGAGTTACAAACAACACGGAGATTAGTTTGCAAATCGATTTTATTTTCTGTATAAATTAATAGCGGAAAAATGTGTTAGGAAAAAATAATGATTTTTGGAGTAAAGAAAATACAAAGGTTGTACAACGATAAAAATTTCAATTGAATAGAATATTCAGAATTCCTTGAACGTCCATCGAAGCTCAGAATCATCTGGAAAAATAATAACGTTGTTTTCGAAAGTACGTGTTTACCTTTGAATGAAGGCCCGAGAAGAAAGTACGTCGTGGCGTGGAGTACGACGACATGTTGATCTTGTTGACGACCATTGTCATGGCAGCACCAAAGCGTGTTTCTTCGATCGATTTCTTTCGTTATCTCGGCTTCGAATTGGCGCGTAATTCTTCGTTTCGTGCCAGCATCGATAATATTTCACACCGTCTCTGTATGTTCGTATACTCAACTTTCGACAATTCACTGTTTCTTTATTTCACATACTCGAACAACGATCAATGTTTACCGTGATTTTCTGTCATGTTTCAAACGATCGAGAACAATCCGCACAGTTTCTATTCGCGAAACACGCGGAATACTATATCATCGCACTGGATGCACAAATATTCGATTTGAAACGAATAATTTCGTCGAAATACAGAGAATTGCGAAACGAAACGATTGAAAAACAGGAGCAAGAACACAACGATGGAAGGGTGCGCGCCACACTGACGCAGACGCGCGCCGTGCCTCGATATATAGTCCCCCCACTAGCCGGACGCTCGGCCAATCGGAGCGCGGCTCACTGGCGCTGGAGCACGGCGCGCAGATATGAAAAGTGGAGGCGCATTCGTTAGAGCGGCAGCCTCGCGGTGACCTTCGAACTCGGAGGGCTGTGACTAGGACGGTGCAAACGAACCGCGAGAAGGGATAGAGTGTCGATCATTGGATGTTGTCGGGATCGAAACGATGCGAAAAGGCAAATGGTAGGGCTGGAAGGCTGGATATACGCGAGAGACAAGATCGATCGACCAGTAACCAGCGCCATAGATCGACCCCTACGCCCCGGGCATTTCAAATTATGCGCTTCTTCCCCTTTTTATAATCTCGGTCATGTCACTTAACGTGACGGTATAAGATCTATCATATCGACGTTACGCGAGAAACCGTAAACGTTTTCGATCGAATGGAATTTCAAGGCTTCCGACGTATAATAAAAAGAAAACAGAAAGAAACGTGTTAATTGAACGATTCGATCGACTTAGCGACGGTCGTAAGCGTTTTACAACAAGTTTTCGGTCCTTGTTGAAAAAACTTTACCTCTACGCTGAGACGACGTGCTAATTCGCCCAAAACTGTGACTACCGTCGTTAATCCCGAGTTTCAATATTTGATTTTTAATATTCTGCAGACTGGTTCGGTGTCGGCGTAGGTTTTGGCACATTTCGCGGATCCTGTTTGACCGGATGCATAAATTCTATTAGGCTACCGCATAATCGCGGCAAATATTCTGTACGCATGTGCTACATTTTGTTTGAACGCAACTGTAAAGTAATGTTACGTCATTCTAAACAAACAAACGAGATTGATGTTCCATATAGAAACGATTCGATCCGGAAGCTGTGATCGATAACGAGGAGGAAAAAACAGGCTTATGGTTTGAAAGCTGTAATTATAAAAATTTACATGGAAACTACCATACTGACTGCAGTGAACGATTGAAAAAAGGTTCAACCATGAATATTTCCATCTCGTTACGAATCACTTAATGTAAAATTGCGAATGACGCGAGTAGAAGTAGAATCGTTAGAACCTTGCCAGCAGCGATTCTGGCTGTTGATTCTGCTTCCACCGACACGAGTCTACAATTTTCTCGAATTTTCCAAGCGTCAGATTTAAAATACTTGGTTCAAATTAGGGAGACTGGGAGCCAGCCACGTTTGGGACTTGTAAAAAAAGTTTCCCCTCGACTTTCGACGAACCCTTTCACCTACGTCGCCCAAAGGGCGCCATGGAATTGGAAAATCCCGACTTCCAAGTAGAATGACGGTGGTAAGGAACAGCTGTTTCTACACTGGAATAACGTTCAAAGAGAAAGACGAAATTTCGATAATCAATGAACCTTTAATTAACGAAATAAAAGAAACGTTTACCCGATGTTCAATCGTTCGAGCAGACTCAACGACTGGAAATTTTATAAAATTTCACTGTTACTAGGCAGCACGGATGTTAAACATTTGACCGATGTTCAATAATAAACCGAAGGAACGAGTAGTCTCTGTTGTTTGTTTCTTAGGAAGCCCGTTAGAAAACCACGTCGCGTGTTTCTTTTCATAGTAACGTCTTTGGTTGACTCACGATCAGCGTGTTTCGTGCAAACCGGAAGCGAACGATCGGTCCATTAGGTGGAAACAGAGGGCCGCGTACGAAATTAACTCCGTTCGTTTCGCTGAAACAAAGTGGTCCAAGATTCGTTTCTTAAATCTCACGCGAAATCTTTCGTTTCCTCGAAGGAGAGAAACAGCGTCGACGACACGACGGTGACATAAGTTAGGTCGAAAGAAAAAGTAATCGTTTCCCTTTTTCCCTGTAACTGGTTCTATTCTTAGGAGAATGAAAAATTTCCAATGTTATTCAAGAAACGAACGACCGTTGAATTATTCGACTAGCCTTTTATTATATCGACCTGCCGCGAACTTTGACATTGTAAATCAGGGTGCAGGCGTCGGCGAATCGCGTCCCGACGCGACGCCATTAATTTTACTCGAGCACGAAGACGGAGTCCGGTTCCTATTTGCGACCAGGCGAAAAGAAAACGACCGCTTATACGGGGTCGGCATCGTAGAAGGGAAAAGAAACGAGGGTACGTGAACAGGCATCGGCGACGCGGAGTCGCGTGTAAATTTATCTTCGCGAACCGCACACGCGTCTTTCTTCGTCCACCGAACTTTCTACGTGCACCATGTTACATCTGACAAACTCAAATTTTAACGAGCTTCTATGTGTTCGCGGATTAGTATAAATCTTATTCACACGGTTCGATAGTTTTCCTAGTAAAAGCAAAGCAGATGAAATACGCGGTATCGAGTGATCGCGGGCATTTAGAATTTCTCGATTAACGTCGTCG
Source organism: Osmia bicornis bicornis (assembly GCF_907164935.1). Lineage (NCBI taxonomy): Eukaryota > Metazoa > Arthropoda > Insecta > Hymenoptera > Megachilidae > Osmia > Osmia bicornis. Next base: position 8,173,976 of record NC_060227.1, read on the forward strand.
ATAACGATCATAGATTACAGCGATTATCGTCGCACCTATAGCTCGCAGACGTTTTCGCGTGTTGGAGAAAAACGATCTTGATCGTTGCATCGCGTCGGCGGAAATGGGGAGTAACAAAGAGGAAAGGAGACGAAACGATCGTTAATGACGCGCGATGAACGCGAATTATCCGGCGTAACTGTAATTTGCGCCTTTTTTTTCCTCTCCTCTTTTCCTCCCCTCTGGCTCCTCCTCGCGATTCGACCGTGTTTAGTTACGTAACGCTTGTGCAATAATTACCGATGTTTAAGCAATCGACCGCCTCCGGCGCTACCGCGCTTATCCCGCCGCGAAAATGAAAAAAGAAAACACGTTCCGTCGCTTCTACCGATCTTTAAAGATCATCTTAATAAATCGCCAATAATTTTCTATATAAGAATGCAAAGATTCTGCGGGTGAATGTATCAGGGAAAAGATAAGCTGATTTTGTTCAGTTTCAACAGCCGTACGAAATCGGCATGTTTCTTTTCCAAGTGTTGTATAGCCGAAGAGTCTCGGAGCGTGCCAAAAATACAGATGAAAACGAGCGAGTCGGCTGAAAGATTTACTGGCCGGCTGACTAACGTCTCCGCGGTTAATGGTTCAATTGTTCGGATCGCTTGGTGAAATTTACTCTCCGCCGGAGTGTATCGTACGAAGAGGAAGAGCAGGCATCCTCTCGCGTGTCGTTGCCGCGTGAATTTCTCGCATCGCATCGGTCGCGTGACAAATTGCCTCGTTAATTCGATCAACGCGATTCAATTCGTTCGCTTTGATCGTGGCTGACTTTCCCGCTAAAACCCTTCTCGCATTCGCGTTTCCATGCGAAACGAATCGTTCCTCGAAACTTTTCTTCGTTCACAAGAACGAAAGACTTTGTTTCGATCTGCACTTGGCAAATATCGGTTTCTCTTTGGCCGATCGCGAGGATAAGGATTTGGCAGCGGGGGGCGCAGGTGCGTAATACAACCTTTACGCTCCGATGGAATTTTGCCAAAGTTACGCAAACGCGTTGCCAACATAAGCGAATATTCAAGTACGATTCGGCTTTGCCAAAACGCGCGAAGAATGGAATCCTCGAGTTTTCAATTATTCGGAATTGAATTGTTCTCGTGTAAAGGCAACTAAATTTAATAATGCATACTTTAGACATAACTATACATCGTGAATGGGTCTACAGTTTCCGTCTGCTCCTGCAAATCCTCTTCATCCTCTTCTTCCTCCTCCATTTCCGCTTCTGCTTCGTAGGATTCCTCTTCTTCGCTCGATTCTTCTAGCACCATATCCTCTACCCCCTCAGGGAAATACTCGTCTATCATTGCCTGAGCTTGCTCGTCGTCTTCGACAACGCAATAAGGCTGGATACTAGCGAACGTCAAGAAAACCTCTTCGCTCATCCTTCGAAGAATCACCACGAAGATCTCGCCTCCCGTTTGGTACTTCATCTTCGACAAGGTTTAATTTTTTGTTCAAACGATAAACGCAAACCGAAGTATTAATCGCGTTGAAGGAAACCTTTTTCTCGAAGTCCTCCGGGCAAGAAGCGATTCGTCTAGCGACGTGCGGTCTGTCGAACTCGAACGCACCGAAATATTCAACCGCATCCGGGAAGAAAGCACAAGCGTCGCGGAGAACTTCGAATTGTTGAAAAGGAAATTTGAAAGCGCAGAAAGGAGGCGGAGGGACTGGTTCGTCGTAAGGGTGCACCATCTCCATGTAGCCGGAGAACAGGGTCGTGTAAACGTGCACTTTGCTTCTGGCCTAAACGAAATTCTCTGGTGAGCCGAAGAACTTTTTGTATTCTTAAAATTTCGAATACGTGGAAGAGTACTTGAGGAGGCACCCAAACCACAGGGTCCACTCTAGGAAAATCCTCCTCGTCCTCGGGATCGGGTTCGTGAACATACACGTATCTGTTCATGTACGAACTATCGTATTGCGGTGGATGAACTTCGCCGATCAACAACGGAGTTTTACTGGTCAATAAATGAATGAGATACTCCTCGACATCGTTGATCGCTCTCGTTGGACATCTTTTCGTTCCTTTAGGACACTCGAAGGGATAAGGTACGGGCCAATCCGGATGAGGTCGTCTACCTTTCAATCTCATCGCCACGGTTACACCGTCCGTTAAACCTGAAGGAGGATGTACGAAGCGAAAGAGAAGATAAGTTTCGAATAGAAAGTTCGAAGGGGCAGGAAGTGGCCGTAGATAGAACACACCTGCGATCAGTTCTTTCGTAATTTCGACGTTGCTCTCGACAAACATCTTTTCGATCATCTCTTCGGTGAGACGTATTCGTTGCTCTTCAAGCACGTCGTAGTTCTGTTTGAACAGAACGTTTATCAGTTCGGTGTACGGGGGGCTTTGGTATTTGTCTCGGCGTCTACCCTCCTCGTCCCTGAAGACCCACGGATAGAAAACCAGAGCCGTCTCTTCCGACATTTCGAACATCATTTGTGCCAGAAACGCCTCGTACTTCTCTTGCCTCTCTGCTTCTTCTTTGGCGAGTCGACGCTGCTCGATCGCTTTTCTTGAAATTTTTCAAACTTTCCAATTTTTCTTTCCGCGGATCGAACTGGAAGAAAATACCTGATTGCTTCTTTTTCCTGCCATTGCGTCTCTTCTTCGGGGGTACGAGTGCTCGGATGCAGCCTCATTTCCGGTTCCTCGTTCTGTTGGGCTCTTCGAATTTCCTGGATCAATAGTTTCTTCAATTTCGGACAGTGCGCGCCGAACATTAGGTGAACCATTTGACCATTCTGAATGAACATCCAGACGGGCTCGCTGTTGCCACGGAATCTCTCGAGATCGGCGATATTATCGTTTTTCACGATCGCGTAGCTGATCGCGTCACCACCGAACTCCAATTTCACGTTTCGTAAGGTGCTGACCATAGCGATACAAGGACCGCACCATTCGGAATAGACGTCAGCTAAAATCAAACCTTCTCGTGCCAGCAATTGGGCCCAGTCTTCCTCTGTCTCTATCTCGGCTTGAAGAGCTACCAATTCTTTCTTCCCAGGTCTGGCCATTTTAGAAACGTCTGATTAATCTTTAACCTCTATCGTGGGATCGTCGAAACTTGAAACTGATTGTGGCTTCGAGTGCCATTCGCAGCTACCTTCAAAGATGTCTATGAAAACTGATCGTAATTTGAATTCGCATTCTTTGTCTCGTTAGAATATTTTTAAAAATTTGGAAATTTGTCCCTTTATCTCGACGATTTTATTTGCACGATCTACACGCCGAGTATCCGTCCGGAGAGTCGGCGACGCACGGTATTTACGATGGAACTTGTGCTTGTTTTTTTCCAATCTTGATCCACAACGTGTAATCCCAGCAGCGACGACGGATGCAAATGACGAGGGCCATATTTAATGACACGAGTTATCTTTGCCGGTAGCCGACGAACGCGGCAAAGGAGAGACCTCGTGTTTCTCGCATCCTGCGGACGTAAAGAGACGAGTGGTGAGAGATCGAGGCCGACGATAAGGTTCGTCGTCGCAACGACGATTCCCTCGTTTAATCTTTCACGTCCCTAATTCGCGGTCTAGCCGTGATAATTAGTCTGCTCGTGATCGTGCAACTACCGCCTCGCCAGTCGATGTAGCGGCGACTTGCTCCAAAATGACTAACGAAGATGCAGAAGCGAGCGTTTCTCCAGGTGAATCATGCCCTGGACATTCAACGTATTTTTTTCCCAACTTTTTCTCAGAAGTCTCCGCTCCGGAACGCTTCCCACGTACGTACGCTCGGTATAGTACGCTTCCACGCTCGAGGCTGAAGCGTCGAAGAGGCGGTGCCTGGCGATCGCGCGAAATGCAAAACGATGATTCAAGTCGGCCGATCGATGCAGGAATTATTCATTTTGCTTCGAGAAAGCTGCGATTGTTTTTTTTTTTTCGTTTCAGATCTTTTCACGCGAATGCGCCGAACGCATCGCGACGAGAATTGTGCAATTTTCTTCTGCAAGCGCGATAAGCGATAATCGGACGCGTCTTTGATGTTGCTCGAAACAGAAGAAACTAATGACGATAATTTTTTTCTCTTCTAATTGCACGCTTGATTTATGATCTTTGCGTAACGTGTTATTACCCGATACAATGTCTTCGAGAAATGTTTAAGCACTTAGCCGAGGTTCTTCAAGGATTTCTTTCAGAAAACAGGAAACGTCACGATTTTCGTTCTCGATAACGTCACATCGTCGCTTCTCAAATTTCGCTTAACACCGCAGACAAATTGAACTCGTATGAACCCAGAAATAAGAAGTGCAACTTTGCGAATTCCCGGTAGTTTTGATGACTCGCTAAAAAATTCAATTTTCTTTCGTGTCTCTTTCTATCTTCCACGTTCTATCTTGCACCTTTTTCCTAGTGTCTTCTTTGTCAAAGTTCATCGATACCACAATCGCGCGTGCGTTTTCAAGCGTTTAGAGGAATTATTTAAAATTATTTATAAACGGCAAGGACGCGTTGACGGTTTGCAAGTAGCAACGATTAGAACGAATCAAGGAAGTAAATACTTCGGTTAAGGAATTCCTAGGAAATCTCCATTTTTCCGCGGTGGCTCTGTTAAATCAAAATCGTCGTCGCGACGTGGTAATTATCTCATCGCGAGAAGACGCGAGTCGGCGGCCTTAATTAGACCAAAGAGAATTTTCCCGCGTGCCCGTGCTCGTAAACATCAATGAAACGACCACGTCAGGATTATGTACGCTGCACATTATGATTGTTACTCTCGGCCACGTACATCGAGCCGTCATTTTCGCGATAACATTTTAGACGTTCTAACGAAAAATAAACGTTCTCGGCGACATCCTAATTAGCCAGCGTGCAGAAACCTCGTTAACCCTTCAATTGAAACGACAGCAGACTGTTGCGCTTTGTATCAATAATCACCGTTAGACAGGGACTAAACACCTTCATTTGCTGAACACCCATTCTTCAACCTTTTCAGCCACGTCAAGGAAGATTTACAACTTTAAGTTGGTCGATGTAACCAACTCTAAGTCGGCGAGATTATTTCTCGCGCGAGTTTCACCCTCGGATCGAGTCAGCAGATGTAACGTTTAGTATTACATCTGTTATGGCATGCAATTATCCGCTGAATCGTTAATTATTTTACCCCGAAGAAATTCGAAAGTTCCCTGTTATTTGAAGCGAGCGACAGCCGTTGGTTTACTGCAAATTTGATAGCGACGCGTTATGGTTGCTTGTTAAATGTAAAAGAGGACACGAGCACCAATGGCGGCGCTATAAAGACAAATAATAGCGAAACAAGCCCAACGAGACCTAACTACGCGTATTTGCATCGGTCATTAAGGAAGAACGAGAAACTCTGCTGTCGGCTTAACAAAAGGACACGCGTTGCTTATCGCGGCTCGTGAAAGCGCGTTTTCTTGCATAACGCCATTCGTCTCTTCTGGTTTCCCTTTTTTCTGCACTCGGCTCGACCGTGTTCCCATTTCGACGTGCGTTACTCCTTCGAACCGTGTATCTTGCAACGTTCAACCGAGCTTTCATAACGATATTCGCTTTCGAATTGATCAAACTCTCGAGAAACCTGATAATCTAATTATCTAATTACCTAAATATCCCTAAGCTCTACGGCCCCGTTCTTTTCGATGGTCAACCCTGTTTGCGTTTTGACGTCAGCGCGGTTATTGATCGTCGAGAAGATCCTTAACTCCGTGCGAGCAAAAGGACTGCGTACATTCTCTGCGTATAATTTATCAAAAGTGCAAAGAACAAAGCTCTTCGACCCTGCAACGATTCTGCATCTATTAGAAAGATTACTTGCTCGTCGTTCGCGATTAGTGTCACGTTCTTGGAAAATGTACATTCATTAATCCCGTCTGATGGCGAGGGATGGAGGGAGTGAAAAAATGGTCGCGAATCGATTTCGCGAGGCTGCGATAGCTCGCAGACCTTCGACGACCGCCCACTCTGCTCGACGCTCACGATCGTAAAACTTAGCAAAATCGCGACGTGATTCATTATTAATGCCGCCATTTCGTAGCGGACTAAGGTGCAGCCACTTGCTTGCACATTTATCTTCGCGATGACGAGTTTCTGGAAGAAACGTTCCACCGACGGTCGATCGGCTCCGAGAAACATCGTTCACCTGGATATCCTTTCCTTCACCGAATAGAACTTCTGTGAATGGAAACGCATCTTTCGTATGTTTTTTCTTCGATATTATTCAGAAACGAGGATTTGCTTTTCTGACTTTCTTTAGCGAATAATTCAGAGAACAAGAGTGTCTACGCGGTTTCTGTCTAAAAACATACAGACTTGCTTTTCCTGCGGGCAATTTCTCCGCGGGTACGTTGCCGATCGTCGCGTACGAAAGCAGGGGCCATTTTCTTTTACTCGGCCAGAAGCCGAGAAACGGGGGATTCCAAGTAACGAAGCTGAGACTTTCCTCGTTTCTCTGAGCAAGTATGTAGAAGTACGGCAAATCGTGTCAAGCGTGCATCGCACGACAATCGCGAGCCTCTGACTCATGCACGCTTTCGATTAGGCTCTCCCTACGCTACTTATAGCGTCGTGCCAAGATTATTAATGCGCTTTGTACGCCACGGGGACATAAACAAATACCGGACACTTCAGTCCGTTCAGAGTGACGCGATAATGATTAGAGGATCGTTAATTGCAGAAGGAAGATTTGCATCGAGCATCGCGCGCATCGTTGACTGCAATTATTTCCACGTGTCGTTGCTTGATGAATGCTTCGGATTTTTCTTTTCATTCTTCCAGGGTCAATTTCTTTCACTTTGCATCGTGCAGCGAGAAACGTATATCGATTTACAGCGAAACGAGAGAGAATTCCATAGATTCGTTACGAATTCAGTGGTACGAGTCAACGAAAGACGAGCCGCAACTTTTATTTATTTTTCCTCGTTGCTCCGCTTGAAAAGCAATCTCGAGCAGTCGCCAGAAACCGGAAAAGCGTCGTCCTTTGCGCGTTTTCTTTTTCCGCGATGCTAGGCGACGCGTTTACACGCAATCGTAATTAACCTGAATCACCTCGCGATCACGAAGCCCACGCTCACCGACTAAGCGACGCCGTTGGTTCGTTACGAGAGGGAAGATGAAGCAGACATGCAGATCGTGTTTTTCTATTATGATTCCGTTCGCGTATTCTAGGTCGAACAAACGCGAGACACGACGCTTTTCGAGGAATCGTCGCGGTTCATCGTCGACCCAGTTCCCATGTCACGCTCTCCTTACCAGTTTCCAGAAAATTTGTAATCGCACACTCGTCGCGCGTTCTGAATTTCATTTAAAAACTCTGAATAGATAAACATTCTCGTAACAATCGCGTTTCTCTAAAGCGAGTACCAGAGGGAACAAGAACACACAGATCGTTCGTTCTTGTCTCCAGCAGGAAATTAATGGAGCCCCTTAGAGGATCCTTTGTTCCTATCTAGTTTCTCGATTGAGCAATAAGAAGCACGAGCCAGCCAGTCGACTGGTTCGCGAATTTCTGCTGCTGCTGCTGCTGTTCACGTGGATTGCACACCGCCACGAGGTCCAGCACTTTCATAATTAACTAGCGTAATTTATCTGACCATGTAAGAAGAATAATGAGTAAGCCTGGCAGAAGGGAACGTCGTTTCTACGCTTGATTAATTCGTAAGTTAAATCCTACGACGGGGGTTCACTCGTTTCTAGACAAAAGGATGACGAATACGTATCAGCTGCAAGGAAAATTCACCTATCCTCTCTTACAAAACCAATAAACTAATGTTTCTCTCTGTAAGAATAATAAGAAAAAAGAAGGTTTAATTTGTACGATCATTGCGGATTCTATTTTGAAACGTTCGCATAAACGTTCGTTTTCCCATTTCTTGTTGCCGCCGTTCCGTCGTCTTTTCCGTGACGAATCTCGCTTGAAATCGCGGATTATTCCTACACGGCGATAGCGTGCACGATTTATGAGCTATTAATGGGATCCGGAAGTAATCTGTCTTCTCTGTTAGACGTTCCCCGACGACTGAAATTAATTATCCTTAACCCCGTATCTTTATCGACGATTCGCAAGCAACCGGTAGTCTCGGTACCCGATTGAAATTACACGATAATTATAGTGTCGGCTTTTATTTTCACCTTTGATCGCTTAGAAATTGATAGTGAATTAAAGCGCGCTCGATTATTACGTTCGCGAAGTTCATTAGCAACGCGGCGGTCTTTGATGAGATAAAAGATGCGTTATCAAAAACGTACCCGTACAGAATTCTGTGTAACCGTACGGAAAACAAGTTGCCACGGTGAATATTTTTTTTCATGTCAGGTTCGAATGGAAACCGTGAAAGGAGTATGTACGCGTGCGAAGGAACGGGTGTGGGTTTCGGTATGCGGCGTGAAATTAGTCGACTATTTGTCATCCTCAAGCTATATTTCGTGCTCATGAATATTCGATCGCGACGAACGACGGCCGATGCCCCAACGACTCTGATATCTTAAATCTTCTCGGTAATCGGCTGCTTTCAGGATTTATAAATATCGCGGTCGCGTGGGTCGCCTTCGTTTTTCTTCCTTTTATTCGAAAACACCTAGCACTTCGATGAAACCAAAGATTCGATTATTAAGGTAATCGAAATTTTCGCACGATTCGGATGCTCGAAATCGCGCGGCGAGCAAGGTGGTTTCCGGTATCGAGTGCAGAGAAGCCGTTTAAGTATAATCGTCGGAAACATCAATTCCCATCAAAGCGTAGGAGACGCATAGTAACACCCACTAGAGCTACCATTCGTTTCTTACGATTGTTGGCATCTCGGTAAGGTGTGTGTAAGGTCAGAGTGCAGTACGCTACTTCCTCCCATTATTGTAAAACACTGGCTTCTAATTAATTGCGAACGTCCTTCGAAGAGGATGCACGATAAAAAGATGATTCCTTGTAATTTTAGGTTCTTTCCTTATCCCTGATTCTCACGAGATACGGAGAATCTTTCGAAATGATGATACAGGCATGGTAAATTTATTAGGTGCAAGAACGAGCTTAAGATCCGTAATAAATAATTGATCGATCTCCATATTATAAAACATAGAACATAAGGAATCCTGTTCAACGAATGAATAATCGTTTACAAAAAGAAATACCGTTCCTCCCGATCGTTTAACTAATTAGTAAAGAATTATCTTATTAACGTATTCACAATAGCCTATGATTTTCTTAATTCCTAGTTTCCTTGGTCAACAGCTTCGGAAGTCTATAATTCTCATCGATAGCTGATAAGCTATCATTTTCATGCAATTTTCTCAAACGTTATTGCACGCTTATTCAAATCTTTTCTTGGTATAATCACTGATAGATAGAGAAATGCATCATTTTTATTTGCCACTTGCGATGTTAATTAAAATTTCATTAATCAATATTTATCACACCTCTTACATCTCGTAAGTTTCCGTCGACAAGTTCCTAACAATTTACTTAATCTTTTACGAAAATCAACGTTTCGTTTGAAAGATGTCTCTTCAGGGGATTAAACGTTCAACGGAATTGAATTAATCGTATTTCCCGGAAGGAGGATATTCGCGTCGTTCCGCAAACCTGGAAGTGCAAATAAGCAACAGGAGCATCGATGAAGTTACAAAGGACGGTGGTCCAGAATGGCGTTGCTCGAAAGGACATCCGGCAAAGGTGGCAGCAAGATATTCGGCAAATAAATCATTCCACCTTCGTAAATCTCAGTGTCGGCCAAGAATCGGACTATTATTAACAGCACCACCGTGTCTCGTTACATCGACGAACTTTATTTATGATGTTAACGCCTTAAAACAGCCTGCAAAGAGGAATTCCTTTCGGCTTTTTCCCTTTCGACTCTATCGAAAATCATCCTTGATGTTTTCCCTTCTGTTTTTTTTTCTTAGGGTCAGAGTTGCTCGGTTCACAAAGCTTTCTGATGACAACGCCATTGCGTAACAACGCGACAATTGAGCGAGATCATGAATTATGACAACGTCAACGAAATCGAGGCCAGACATCAATTTCGTGTTCGCAGAACGCGTTCTAATTGCAAGACAAACACGACGCGTTTCAGACGATGTGACACATGATCATTGTTGAAAAGGAATCGCGATAAAACGGGGGGAAGGAAAAATTAGCTTTATTGTCAGGTTTAATTTGCGCTGTATTCAACGATAACTTTCTGATCTTGACGAATTCATTCGAAACGTCGAGATTCAAGGACCCGATATTAATGATCAACAACAAACGCATCGAAAATGGAAGCGTTAAAATGAATTCGTAGAAAATGGAAATCTAAAGTTTGGTAACTTCTTGGTAAAAGAAATTCCGACGAGAAGCTTGAAAGAGTGTTTAATTCTTGGTAAAGTGTGTCACTATGGACGACAAAGTTCCCAGTTCCTCTCGAGTGTGGCTGATTGTGAAACTTTATTTATGACCTTGCCAGCAGATGCTGCCCGTAGGTGTACGGTCCAGCAGCAACGGTAAATTGCAACGAGAGTGCACCGGTGTTCATTGTTGCAGCAACAACAATACCGGCTCGAGCCATGTGTCCTTGCATCGTGTGACAGAGAGAAATAAAAATCAGAATAGCAGCATTCGACATCGAAATTGTTAACCTTAATAACGAGCCGCTAATCATTCGCTAATTAAGCGCGAGGAGATAAAATAACGCGAGAAAGCTATTTCAGAATTTTCATTTTGTTTCGGAGACACTTTATACAACGCCAGTTGATTGGACTTACATGTGTTACACGTTGAAATCATTGTAGAAAAATACTTGTATATTTGCATAAACTTGCTACGTCTACTGATTATAAACAGGAGAAGCGTGTCTGGTATCAGTCCAGGCGTCAATGTAATTGGGTCACGGTGGTGGGTGTACAAAAGCTAGTGATTAAGGTTAATACCGTTAAATCCTGGTTATTTACTTTTCCTTTTTCGAGTGTCTCCGCTGATTCACGCCTCGTGTCGCGAGAATGCGATTAAAGAAACGTCTCGTTCAAAATTTCCTCGGTCAATCTTCTCGCGGACGTTGATAAATAGTAATAGCACATAACGACAAGAGACAAGTACTTATTTACATATTAATAGAGAACATTTACCGCTTCGATTCGAAGACCTTCGATTAGCAGGAATGCAAATTGAGAATTGCTGTGGTAATCAAACTGAATATCCATGAAACTCGTGCTATTTTCCATTGTGAAATTTCGTATCAACCGTATCAAGGTTATTGAACCGGGCATCGATGAATTTCGAAAACCCGGGGTCGAAATACCGCGAATCATCGCGTTTGCGAAATCGTCTAGTCGAAAAAGCACGCGTTCCTCGATCTTTAACTATGGAAATTTCACGAATACCATTCCTGACTATAACTTCCTCTTATTTATGTAGGAAGCAAAGTATGCAAAGGTGTACAACGAGTACGAAGCACGTATTGAATTAATGAGTAACTGGAACCGAATGTCTGTAAATCAACAAAAGGTGTTGAAAGGAACGTACGAAGAGAAGAAACACGAGGATCGAAGGCAAATTAACGCGTTAAACGATCAAGATTTCGAATCGATCTTCAACATTTCCAATTGATCAGATAAACAAAGTATTCTTCTAAACGATGGATTAATTTGAATTTCGTTTTATAAATAGCGACTGCGGATCGGATTTAGAGAAAACCTATGCGCCAACAACGATCCTCCGTGTGTTTCATGTATGAAACACGTTGCATAACGCGACGCTTCAAGGTTTGTGTTACGCTTTTGCTTGGACGCTCGTTAGCGTACGAGAACAAAGCGAACAACGGAGTTCAGACGGCCATTTCCGGCCTGTAACGCGTCCCCTGTCAGCCTTTTGTTCGTTTCCTTTTTTTTTTTTCTTTTTTCACTGGACACGCGTAATTTATAACTAATTCTCGCGGTATTGTTCGTCGCGTTTCAACGATCTGCCTATCGAAACAACGAGACGATCCATCGCATTGTGATGTTGAACGAGCGATTTAACGATGAATACACGTTTTCAGTCTCTTTGCTGCTGATTCTCCCGCTCGTGACCGTTTCGGTGCTAGAAGTATTCGCGATATGTTTCAGCGTAGGTCGGCTCGCAGAAATACGAACGGCCACTTAATAACTATAAAATTATGTATTTATTGCATAAGCGAGAGCACCGATACGACGTGGCTTCAAAGACCTTTAACTGACTAAATGGCACCTCGTATTAGCCCACTTTGTGCCACCTTTAAACCTCGTAAACGTCCATTAGATATTACGCACGTAATACGGTATCTGACGACGTGGGCTGAGAATGCGGGAGAAGGAGACGTGCCTCTGGCATTGTCTACATAAACGATGCTACGACGATTTCGTTGTAGATCACCCATAAAAATCATATCGTCGAACCGACGCGACGCGACGATCGCGTCGGATAGACGTTCGCGCTGGAAATTAAAACTATTCGAACAGGTGAAATAGTTGCAGGTTTGTCGAGGATGTTTGACTAATCAACTAGCTTCCACTTTCGATCGTTAATTTCGTTTCGAACAACGGACGGATAATCGCGCTTTCTCGGCTGGAAACGCGTTATTTACCGAGTTATTATGCAAAACAGCGAGACACGCGTCGAATGGAAAATACTCTGTTTAAGTAAACGAAACGCATTCCTACACGGTAGCTCGCAATCGATGCGACGCGATAATTATCCTGGATAACCTCGTCGGCGCGAGAATACCCGAGTTTATATCAAGATCCTCGGCTTCGGGTCTATTTCAATACTCTTAATGAGCGACGACATTTGCATATACTTATTAAACAGAATGGATTTCTGCGAGTTTCACGTTCGAACGCGACGAATTCGGAGAAACGAATCTGCGAGAGTATAAAATGCAAGCGCCGCTTTATATTTCATTTAATTCTTTGATTTTTTATAATTTATACAAATATTTTCTTCTATAATTAATATTTCATAATTTTTATACGCCGTTTCGGTTTCATTGGATGTGCGAAATTTTGATTGCGAATCGACGGCCTCGCGGCGCGTTATGCAATTCTCAAGGAGGCAGATATTTCAGAACGATCTTAAACGAGATGTCTATCTTCATCGCAACGAATCAACATTTTTTCACCCAACGGTACGTGCGATCTCCGAAACCTTTTAACAATTTTCGAGGCCACCAATCGAACATTTTCTCGCGTATTCGCGGCTGTATTAATTCGGACCGCTGTCCTCGATACGACATCGCGCTTCTCCTCGTTTTATCGAATTCTCGTAACGAATTTAACTTCTCGGAATAAAATTTGATGGCGAATCGTCTGACGCAAGCGGAGACAATCGCAAGAAAACTAACGAGACGTTTATGAATCATGCTCGCCGCTTTTCCTCGTTACAAGGGAATTGACATTTTTTCGAGCGGCTCTCTCTGATGTTTCACGAGGCTCATCAAGCTGAAAACGATGGGCGAATCCGGGACCAGGGGACGGCTGCATCACCGTTTAATTGGACGATGCAAGGGGAAACGAGGTCGGCTGGTAATGAACGTAAAAAGAGAAATTCGGGTCGGCATTGTACCTCGCTTTGTCAAAATAACAGCAAATAGAGCCGAGTTTCTGCAATTTCAGCTCTTAGTTTACTCGTCGAGAGAAAAGAACGGAAAGATTCCTGCCGATTTTATCAGGCGACGAGTAACTTGGCAACACATCGAAAAGTGAATTTTACGATTCGATCGAGCCGGTTGAGCAACCGCGAACGGTAGTCGCGGTTCGAATTTCACGACTGCGAAAACCACGTAAAGTCAGCCTCCTGGTCACAAGCTATACGAGGGAATAAAGCATTTTTACGATCGCGCCTTGTCGACGCCGCGAGGACAAAATACTCGTAACGGTGCTCGTGAAATACGCGAAAAATCGTCGTGACGTTTGTTTGGAAAGAGAGGAGAATTTTGAAATCAGCGAAGAGCGCAATTAATAGGTGGTAGGGAAGGTGGTGGATGGTTCGGAATTAGACTTGCAAAACATCCACCGTGTCAGACGGTGCGTGTGCAACAGGCCCGCTTCTATTACCAAGTCAGATTCCAGAATGGAGGCTCGGTTATCGCGGAAAATCGTTCGGTTTATTTCCATCGTGCCGAGGATTTTCCAGCGGGAAAATAATCTGGATCGGTGATAAACTCGTTATTCCGAGAATTAGGACTCTATTTTCGCGGCGAACTACCGTGCTTCGATAAATAAGCGAAATTTCGCCTTGTACTTTGCGTTCTTCCATTATAGTCGAGGATAGATGCTCGAACCTCAAGGTAATTGCGCGTCAGGGGGTGAATCTAGAATCTAACAGGCTAAATACGAGAATTTTCTTCTGAAATAAAGAATTTCACTCGAGTATCACGTGTTTTCGTTGTGGCCAAGTTTATTCAATGACGAGGACGAGGTCTCTCCTCAAACATACAATCTTAATCCTTATTTATTCAAAAACAAAGCTTTCTAGTTTAGACAGGTTTCTATCTAACAGAGTTGAAGCTATTTGAACGAGACAGAATCTAAAATAAATATTTTTCTCGATTCTATCCCAGCTGTCTACAGAAGTTAATCTTTAGTGTCCCTAATCCATCGAGAGGAGACAACTTGAACCGGAAGCTGTAACGGTGCAGTTCACGGCCCACGTGCGAAAAGTTCCCTCGAATGTCGCAATCGAGAAGTCGAAAGAGTAACGGTGGAAGCGGTCGTTGAAGTCGCCCTTTAAATAGACGGAGCCGCCTTTTCTCGTCGTGGGACGCCGTCTATTTCAAGACTACTCGCAGTCTCGAAATAAAATCCATGATTCATGCCCCTTTGTTTGGTGTAGGTGGCCGGCAACAACACGCGATTCCCTCTATCGTGGCACGGTTATGCATTCGCGTACACGTGTTTCCGGTATGTACATAACCAGCAACAATAAGGAACTCGGTCAGACGATGCTCGCGGTAAAAGGATCAAACATCCTTCGGAGATCCTATTTTACCGCGAAGTTAATTTACACGAGCCTAGCATTATTCGAAGCGATACCTATTTCTTAAGTCCGAGTTGTGCCCGGTTATTGAACGCATTCGATACGATCGATCTTGCGTTCACTATTTCCATATGCATCGATATTAAGGTGACACCCCCTAAGCCTATCTAAAGGAAAGAAAAGTCGGGGGAACCGGTTGGAACGATCGAAAAAAATGACACGTGCGCAACGCACGACTGTCGCTTAATTACAATGCAGATTGTACAGGATCGGTCCCGCTTGCAATCGCGATTGCATAGAATGCATTCTACTTTCTGAAACGAATTTTCAACAGTTTTACCGTTCAAGTGAAATATAATATCGCGAACGATGTCTGACTAATCCCGGAAACGTTTCGTTTGCTTTCGACCGATCACTTCCGGCGACGGGCCAGCTCGTGTTTTCGTCAAACGCGGCCGATAATCCTAGGAGCGACGACCTTTTTTATCACCCCGAGGAGCAAAGTTTAATCGCTATCTTGGCTCCAGTTCGAAAGAAGAGAGATAAAGATCGTTTCGATAGGGAAAATCGAGGAGGAATCGCGTTTAAATCGCGTCCGGTCGCCCACGCGATTCGCGTGTCGCGAAGTAAAGGCAAGCAAAGCGACGCGACGGAAAGAGAAAGAGAACGGTGTACACGTTTTCATTCATGCGCGACCCACTGAAATTTCATTCAACGATCGGGCTTTGCAACGAACCTTCAATAATACCGGTCTGCCTTTCTCTTCTGCCCTCGGAACCTGTCGCCGCGAACGGGTTTCACTGATTTTCCTCGTTAAATCTCGTTGACACGCATTTTACGCTCGAATTCAGACACCCGACGTCGTTCGAAACGTTTTCAACCAACGGTTCATTCATCGGAATCAAAGGAAAGATCGTTAGAATCTCTTCGAACGTTCATAGATGAAACGTTATGTGAAAGAAGGCTGCGGTGTTGAAAATTTTCTATTAGAACGCGAAATTCGAACGATCATTAGGAGAAATCGCGAAACACCAGTCGATTTCTCGTTTCTCGAGCCGGAGCTGACTCAACGCACGTTCCCCGTGTGCAAAGATAAGCCAGTAGAAATGGATTAATATGGTGCAACGTGCACCGTGTCCTGTTACCAAACAACCGGTCACCGATAATGCAACAGTATTCTAAAACGAACCGCAGACGGTCGTGGTTCTTAATCAACGGGACTATAAATACGAGGTCTTTTATTTGGACCCGTTGTAATTTACGCAAAGCGCATTACGTGCGAAACAACTGGTACTTGTTCGATTTCCACGGCAACGATACGATCGAACGATGGAATGCCAGGAATTTCCTGATTGTGAAACCGAACGCGATGGAAGATCCGCGAACGCGATACCCCCGAGTTCCGCTAAAAAGAAGAGTCACTTTGCCACCGATAAATCAGATCGTATCGGCTGTCGAACAGATTGCAATGATGTAACAGCGAGGGACAGTCTGGTCGAGGACCATCTTCGCTTATCCTCTTGTTAGCGGCACGAGCGAGAAATGAAGTCGTAACACTCGAACAACACTCCAAGGAATCCATGTTTTTCCTTACATCACCGTTTATGCAACCGATGGCAATCGGAAACAAACGATCCGATGATGCTTTCGTAATCGCAAATTCAAGATTCTTTCGAGTCTAACTCGAAAATGGAAAATTGTTAGAAAAATTGTGTGGGATCGATTCTAAACGATCCACAAGATACGCAGCGAGAAAATGACTCGACTATTGTTAGAGTCTAATACAAAGATATTACGCGGTAACCCCGCGGGAATGCATTAGTTGATAGAAGCCAGCCTCGATTCTTATAAATAATTCAACGCGAAGCGAGCGGATCTTTTATAGTTTAAGGTGGAAAAGAAGACTCGGCTGACAAGTGGTGGAAAATAAAAATAGTGCCGCTCTCAGTCGGCCAAGGCTGCGGCTCGTGGGTGGATGCACAAATCAGATTTTTGATTGATCTTTCATTATCTATCAACGTCGCGTTAATCGTTCTGGCTGGTGGAACAAAGACTGGACGCCTGGTAACTCATTTTCCAACAGTGAGAGGTGCAATCGTTTCCCATTATTTTCAATGATATTTTCACTTCTTTCCGAAGTAAATAAAATGAAAATACGATGCTGTGTCAAGGCTAAACGATTGCCGAGTGTGGGCGAAGAAGCACACCGTTGCACCGACTGGAAAACACGTCAGATCGAACGTTCGAATGATACACTAGCCGTCAGGCTAGCTCGATTAGCATAATATTGACTACGATTTAGAATCGACCGATCGTTGATTCGGTCGACGACGCAATTGCTGGACTACGTTCGACTATTCCTTGCCTGATTATAGTCACGCATTTTCCACTTGCCGTCACGCCACTTTAAGCGGACGGAATTCACAGAAACCGTTCGAGGGGAATAATTGAACTTACCGAGATTAAAACAGGTCACGGAGGACGTTAGAATATCAAAGCAGGAATAGTCGACGAGTGGAGGCGTTAAGGACATTCCAAGGTCAACAGTGTTTCTGCAAACAACACTCGACACGCATCTAACATGTCCTCCAGACAATTATTTTTCTGTTTCGCTTTAAATATAACTGCCAGCTGCACGAATGCAACGAAATACAAATGGTTAGTTGTACGCTATGGAATGTTCGATTACGCAGCTGAAACGAGACAAGAAACACGCGAAAGAGCATTATCCTCGAGTTACAAATGCGAAACGTTCTGATAAGCAGCTTGCAGACGCGAACGACACCGATAGTTCTCGAGCAAAGGTGAAAGGAAACTGGATTTAAGCTTGTACAGAATGGAACCGGTTTCGATTCGTTTCGAACCATCGGAAAGAAGTTTCCCGAAAGGAAATGGGTGTACGAATAACAAAGAACCAGCATGGTGGCTCGGATTAATTTTAACCCCCATGGCGAGGGGTTCATTTGCATTTTTTTAATTTGGCAGTTTTAATATTAATTTTAATATGATTAATGCAGAAGATGTATTTAAAGAAAGGATGGACGTACCAGTCGGTTTCTGTAATCCAAGGAAACATCGTGCCCCGAGCTTCGACGAAGCTGTTTGATACCTCGTGGTGGCGCCGCAGTCCGCATTTTCCACTTAACCTCACTCTCTAGTTTCTCCTATACTTCATCACTGAATTTATCACGCGACGGATAATTTCAGGTGATAGTTAGTTTTCACAAACGTTTAGAACGTAACGAGCACATTGCGTGCACGCGATATCGATTTCGTTGGTACGCCTGTCACGAGTTTAATCCGACAATTACTAAGACGCGCTTTGAAAGCTCGTCCCGCCAGAAATCATGGAGGGCATCCGCGCAAGCGTTACAGATCATAAGCAATCGAGTCTCCTTCGCTGCGAGGAAGTTACATCACTGTTGAAAGGTCACTGGTCGGATCGCGACGTTCACTACGATTCACCCACGTGAGTTCTTCATCGCACTTGTCGATATTCGTCGAGCAATTTCGATAAAACGTACGCATCGAACGCGTCCGGTTGCACGACACAGCTGTTCGTATGCACACTTTTCTCGAGGTATAGACGTTTATCGCGTATCTTGCACCTTTCGACATTGACCACGTAATTTGTAACGAGCGAGAAAGCCGTAATTACCGTGACAGTCCTCGTAAATGTACGACGATAACTGGCAATAGACACTCGAGCCACGAAGCGTTCGACGAAAGTACCGCGGCTGCGCCATGCGTCGTCCCACTGTTCCCTCTATGCTTCTCGATATCTCGAAGTATCTCGAACCCGTTCGATTTCGAATACTCGCGCCTGCGATTAGCTTCCGTTTCGACTGTCATTCCAGATTATCCGCAAACTAATCACGACAATACTTTGTTTTCCTTATCCGGTGATTAAGAGGAATCATTCTTCGAGATTAAATTCGTGTAATGATTCTCGCAACCAGTGACATCGATACAATTTGTTTCGTTCAATGACCTCGCGAAGCTTTGAACGGAAAACAAGAGAATTCTCGCGTTGCGCGTACGCGCCACCTGGTGGCGCGGTTTTCAAACATTCGTACCGCGAGCGTGTTACGAAACGTGTTATATCCTGAATGATTTCTCCTGTAATTTTGCATGTAATAAACAGGTAAGACACGAGCCATCGTTTAATACTTAAACTTTTCTATATGGCGAGCAATGTACGCTGCTCGGTAAGAATAATTAATGCGAGGGAGTCGGGAAAAATGGCAAGGAAGTTCTCTTCGTCTAACGACCCCTGCCATTAGGGAAAAGCGCAGGACCGTTATGGCGTCGCGGAAAAACGCTAGTGTTTCAAAGGGGCACCGCGGTAATATCGCACCCGTCATTATCATATTTCTGTCCGGTTGATTCACGACGAATCACAATTACACGGACGAGTTTGGTCGTTAGCGGGCATTTCCGAGAAACCGGCCATTAATATCCCTGGAGACGCCGTTAGATTTTACGATCGTAGCCGGCACGCGAACGGCTTTATTTTCGTTAGACGTTACTGATCGACGTCGTGTTCTGTTACGTTCAGCACGCCCACGCGATCGCGTGGTGGTTAAACACACGACCGTACTAACGCGTGCTCCACGTAAGGGGGAGCCTGTGTTGGCCCTCGCATTAGCATACACCAAGGAGTGTACAGGAAATACCGAAGCTTCGTACAGGGTTTTTATTTTCATTTTTTCCACAGCAGACTCTCGTGGAAGCCGCTACCGCCGCACAGAAATTTAATGCAGCCAGGATCGGAAACGGTGTACGGGGCACCCTGCAGTTTCGCCGCCTGTTTACAGAGCTACCGCGGCTTTAATGGCGTCTGGAATGATTTTTCAAGCACTTGGAAAGCCTACACGCGATACCATCGTAAACTTCTTCGGGTATAATGTGGAAGACATCAACAGGTAGATTGCAGCCTAACAATAATCTTAGAAGGCTGTGGGGTCTAATTAACACGTTCAGTGCCGTGGGGGGTGACCAGTGACCAGCATCGCAAATTACGCATGCTTGAATAATTAAAAGAAAACAACAGAAGAACATTATTTTAAGTAATATTGCTATGGCAAATATTGTAAAATGTAAAATGGCAAATAAAAAGCTTAAAATTTGAAATTTGAAAATTAATTATTCCTTTTCTTAATGGGATTGAACATGTTAAAAATTGCAAAGAGAGCTTCACGCTGTCTATTAAATGGACAATAACTTTCACGTGTTTTTCATTTGTACATACTTGACAACGTTTTATGGGATTCATTCTTGTCCTTGGTTCTCTTCATCGAATATGATAATTGTAGCATCCCGTGTAAGGATTGTATTCACCTCGTTCCCATGATGTTTGTACGTGCTCCTATTTTGCAACAAATTAGACCTCTAGGCTTGATTTGTGAACGTATAGGTTACGTAGGTAATGCGTTTGACGGTCGACGATTTATATCCTCGTCTCGTTACGCCGTTGTCTCGTTTCCACGACGGCTGTGTAATCGATTCAACGATCATTATTTGCAATTTCTTGCGCGTCTCGGATCAGAAGTTGTTCGCAGAGTCATTTTCTTCGACATGTTCGAACCTTGTCGAACTGGCTATTTTTTCTCAACCGATCATCGCGATTCCACTCGGCTACGATTCATCCTCGATGATCTCTGCTCCGTGAGATGAAATTCATTTAATTACAAATCGATCAATTTCGCGTAAACAAGGTGCCTAAGTTATGCAACTTATCTGTTACAACTTGATCGTCATTTCGATACGCGATGCCGAGCTTGATTGATAACCAGCCGGCCTTTAATTCTGCTCGATCGTTTCCATAAATCTCGTCTGACATTTAGGATCTATTATCATCGGAAGAATTCTTCTAACAGCTGTCGATCGTAAGAATTCCATGAATTCGAAAGGCGAATCCCGAATAATTACGTCGGAGGAATGCGAGACGAAAGATACATTATTCGGTCGCGAACTTGCTTTCTATTGCACTTTCTGCATCACCTCAAACGCTAAGGTCAGACTAGGTTCTAGCAGTAAGGAAGTCGTTCGACTTCGAATTATCCGGTGCGTTTGATGCGAACCATTGCATTCGACTTAAAAATCGTCTGTTCGTTTTAATACGATTTTATCTCTGCAGTATCGTTTATTAAAGTCTTTCAACGCGGAGAATGCGCAGCTCGTGAGATTCTTGCGGATTCTTGCGATTCCATCAGCTTCGTTGCAACAAAGTAGCAGTGCGGGGTAATCTGTTTATAGGCAGACTTTGCGGTTATTTCTACGTCAATTGCATTCTTATGGACATAGGATCTATGATTCATTTCTGAACATTTTAATGCCCGATGACACGTAATTTATCGATATTCGAATAGTTTCAAGTACCATCGTACATCTGCTAGTCTTACCAGCTTAACATCGGGATAAATAAACGATAATCGTATGCACACTTTCGCCGCGTCGAAGAACAATGCGGCTCCATGAACGCCTTGACCTAAACCGCCTCTCTCGTTGATGCTTACCTACTCGCGTACCGAGAAAATGTCGATCGAACAGTCGCTCGTAAATTATCACTGCGCATCGATGCCTCTCGCGCAAAGGAATACATATATTCGAGTGTCCATGAAATTCGCGAGGGCAAAGCTTACAAGCGATCCTCTCTGTTAATTGGTAATTAACACATTGGTGTTCAAGCGTCACTCGTCGTTCGATCACTCTTCATCGTCGAAACTCTTTTACTTTCAGTGAAGACACAAGACAGATTATCCGCGATAACGAGCTACTCGCTGCCAATTAGCGTTCAACCGCAACTCGTTTCATTGACTCCTGCTTTTGGCGACTCGTTGTATCGCGATGCAAAGCTGCTCGTTAATCACACCCGTTCCGATCGCGATCGAACCTCTAACGTGATCTGTACGTGATTTCTGGTCGTGTGCACACGTGTTCGCATGTTTTGCATGCACGTGTTACCTGACCAACCTCACCGTGCAAATCACGCGATTATCCGGAGATTCGAGATCGCTGAGAGCTCCGAGTAACGGCGCGTCTCTCTTAACGTTTGCTCGGATCCGAAACGACTGTTTCTGCAATTTGTTGCATCGATCGGGACGGTGATAACCTCTCGATATCGTTTCCTATTCACAATGCGGAGATTCAATAAAGTAATAATAACAGAGGCTATAAGGAAACGAATGTAACTTTGTTATTTATTATTAAGTCATAGGCCAGGTCGATGTCTGCACGCTTATCGCTTCGTTCGCTGTTTGTTTAGATTCGTAGAGCGCAAAGTTTTCCGCTTCGGTATACAATTGATTAACGAGAATACATTTTTTTTTTCGTTTAATTAAAACAGATCCTTTTGAAATGTGCTCAAAAATTAGATAAAAAAATGATAAACGTAACCAGCTACCGTGGTAGAAAATTATTACGCTCTAATGATACGTTCGATTAATAAACCTCGTAAAGATTGGCAGTTTTTGACAAGCCGTTCATTGAATTAGCAGTCATTACCCATCTGGACGATAATTATTATTCTTCGGTCCCGTAATACGATAATTACACGTCTCGTTCCGTGTCCCACTTACGCGATTGACCAACACAAAATTCTAGACAAGTTGGTCACACGATTACGACGACCTTTCTTATTTTTTCGTCCCACCGAAAAAATAACGCCACTGGCGAAGATAATTACGATGGTTAACGCGTACGTCTTTCGCACCTGTTGCTTCTTCGATTAGAATTCATTCGAGCGTTCAAATTGATGGTACACCGATGATACTTTCTTTTTTAACAATAAAATGATTACATAGATGGGAACGCTTTACGACATCGACGGTCAGCTGTTAACACCTGGAAACTTTATTGGCAGTGATAAATAGATGTAGGGATTGTTAGCGGTTGACGGTTAGAGGTAGATTTTTAAATAAAAATCAACGAAGACGTAAATGTCGCGTGTCAGAAGGTGAAGGTGAACGAATCGGATTCTCTATTTTACGACGTGTCGTGAGAAAACGGTCGCGTTTAAGGATTCCTCTTGGAAGCCGACCTTGCACCTTGCTGCGCCCATCACCCACACGACGAGCTCTCTTTGCTGATCGCTTTGTTTTATCGCCACGCGTGGGAGTTTACGATATCCTTGCGTTCTGAAACGGAGTAGCTGAACAATAATTATTATCGAACGTTTTCCTTAAAATCATGAGAAACGTTAAGGGTTGAAAATAAAAATAAGAAGTTCAGTGACCCGCGTATTGCACCGAAGCCAACAAAGAGACCGAGAAACTTAGCTCCTGACAGAAGACACGACGCGACGCGACAAAGTGACGGTGCATCGCTACGTGCACATCACCTGTAACACCTGATACATCGTAATTACCCTTGTCATCCTTAATTGGGTTGCCCTACTCGTCGCAATGCAACTGTTCCTCGTGTCGAGCGGCCTTTTTCATCCGGTCTCGTGTTACCTGGCTAACGAATGCTCGTAAGACTCGAAAATAATACTGTACCCAACTCTGGACGTTTTCATTATTCGTTACTCGCTTCCTTAGCTGAGAGCGATTACACTTTCTCATCGTGAACGTGACACGATTTTCATCGTCGGGAGATGAATTCAATGATTTATTTTACCCTCTGTATTCGACCACCCTGTATCCAGAAGGTTAGGGTGGGAACAAGGATTATTTGTAAAGGATGTACCAGTGAAATGTTACAAATTGCATGTAAACCCATAGGAGAGACATTAAAAAATACTAATACGATTACTAGTCAGTCGTTAGCAGTAGGAATTCACGGTGCAATTACGGACAAGGCTTTCATTAAGGAATTCCTCGGGTATGCTAGATACAACTTCAAAGAAACATTGCTTGAATTTCATAGCGATACAAGCAGCTATGTTGCGGCAATTCCACGTTATCACAAACTTGCAATTTTTTTATTCCTCGCGGCTCTTTATTAAAAGGTAGATAGAGCTTGGACCAATTGTCAGATTTGCTTTATACACAGGTATAATAGACAATGTGAAATTTAGAAAATTAAAATAATATTCTTTTTTTTTTATATTTTACGATGAGTGAGAGTAAGGTAGCCTCGCCCAGGAGACCTACCTCTCATGAATTGTACTTGTGAGCAAAAGCTCATTTACCAACAAAAGAAAGTGTGGTGGCATTACCTACATCAAATAATGATTGAGGACGAAGTATTCGCGGAAAAATTTTCAAAAAAACCGCGGTTAGATGAGAAAAGGAACAAAATAAAATAAAAATTAAACGTGACAGAATTTAGAAAATTAAAATAATATGAAGCAAAGAATTAGATTAAAATTGTGGTCCGCCGTTTCGAGGCTCTCTCCATGGTCCGCGGGTTCGCGAGCGGAGTTCAACGCGTGAAAAAGTCGGAAGATCGCGAGAGAAGAGACGCGTCGCGTCGGTTAAACTTCTTTCTTCTGGAAATTAATATTTATCGCACGTGTGCACCGTCTCGCGCATTCATTAATAACCTTTAATGCGAAACAGCCTTGACATTATGCGAGTCACGCGATAAACTTCGACTGTCACCGGAATCGAAGACAACTAACTCGTGTCTCTACATTGTCACGATGGCACACTGACAATGAATATTGAAAAAAAGAGAAACAGCAGCGTGAGATGAAAAAAGCGTTGAGACGCTAAAATATGCCATTTGACGTCTCGTCTGGTTTGGACAAAATAGTTTCTCGCCTCCTTTTCTCTTGCCAGAAATGTTGTCAATCGAGAACAGCATCGATCGGGATCGTTATTGTCTTCTTTTTTCACTTGTCCATCAACGACGAGATTGGTTTGAGAAAATAACTCGGTGCCGATGTTATTCTCGACTCGAAGGCCGCGTACTCGTTCCTCGTGGCACAATTGCACAACTGCCAATCCGTCCGATATCTATCAGCTGGTCGTGCCTCTCTTTCTCTTCGTCCACCCCTTTTGCATCGTCCATTTTCCCATAGACATATACGCGCCTCCGTTTGCGGTTGTTTCCTTTTTTCCTCCGCGACGCGAGTCGTTAGATCTAACGATGCCGATACCGCGATTGTGCAACGACCGATCGGTTGGCCAGCACTGCCAGCAGCTCCGCAGGCAGATTCTTCTGGCGAACCGTTATTAAAAATCCGAGAAGAAAGGGTAAACACGGACATAGAAGGAGCGAGCAAAAAGCTATGGTATGCGAGCCGGTAAATAACCAAGCGTCAATCGGCGGCAACGGGTTAATCACTTTAAACGCGCGTCTTTAATTATCTTCTTTTTTTTTTCAAATTTCTTTGTCGCAGGAATTTTCTATGAGGAAATGAGTTTCCAGATTATAAAAGAAAACATTTAACGATTGAATTTAGAATGGAATGGATAGATTTGATTCTTATTAGAATGATCTATGATCTTCGCCAGTGATCTATTGTCTTATCGCGAGATACAACAGCGACTCGAGATTATCATAATCGAATCGTGCTGCCATCTCACAGAACAGTCTTGTAGCCTCTTATCAGCGCATACCAATGCAATTTCGAAAGCATACATTTGTATATTCATTCGTATAACTACATTTATCGAATAGGTATACAGGGTGAGTCGCCTAAGGCAAGCCACCTGAATAACTTTTACATTTCTGGAGATAGAAACAAATGTTTCTCCACTCATTACGTGGTGTATGTACATAACTTTTCTTTAGATGGAGGCGCTTAGGAGATTTGAAGGTCAACTTAGTTTTTTTTATGCACCAAACGATGCAGCTAGACTTTCTTTATAAAAAAGTACTGACCTATGTATGTCGAAAAGCTGGTAGTTTAGGAGATATTTCAATTTAAATAATTCTAAAATTTATTTACAAGTATGGTTGAACATAACGATCATTTGCATCACAGCATTTTTTAAATAAGGACTGGCCTACGTTATTTAATATACCGGCTGATATTTTGCCACATTCGTCAATAATACGCTGCTTCATATCAGTCACTGTGGTTGAATCTTTCGCGTAAACTTTATCCTTTAAATAGCTAGTTCTTACTTCATCGATTTAAAAAATGCTGTGATGCAAATGGTCGTTGTGTTGAACCATACTTGTAAATAAACGCTAATGTCAATACGAATTTTAGAATTATTTAAATTGAAATATCTCCTAAACTACCAGCTTTTCGACATACATAGTACTTTTCTATAAAGAAAGTTTAGCTGCATCGTTTGATGCATAAAAAGGTACCCCATTCCATTTAAAAAACTAAGTTGACTTTCAAATCTCCTAAGCGCCTCCATCTGAAGGAAAGTTATGAGCACATCGAAACCAAACAACTTTTGTCTGAAACATTTGTTCTACCTCCAAAAATGTAGAAGTTATCCGGGTGGCTTGCCTTAGGCGACTCACCCTGTATATTATAGAATAGGCAATGATCAATTTTTTGATAAAAGAATCTTAACAATTCGAGTTACTAATTGTTACCTAGTTAAGATTCAATCACATACTTATACTTTTTTATCGAGACTATCCATCTGGATTACTATCTTTTCATTTAAATCAACGTTTAAATGATAAATGGAAAAAGGTACTTACCTTCTTGCGATGTCGACAGCAAGACGACCCATTGCCCATGGTTTCCCGTCCAGCTGCTCAAGCACGAGAAGCAAACGCACTCGGGAACGGATCGAGGTGTCGACCTCGTCTCGAAATTTTCGCCGCACAATCGGCTGTTACGTTCGTCATCGTTGTATCGAAACCTGCTCCGAAGAAAGTTGCCGTTTATCGTCGCCCGTGGAATTTCATCCAGCTGGTCCGTTCGCTTGCGGCCGACGCAAGTGTTACGCGTATAATCTTCTTTCGAAGAACATCGAAAGAAGAGAAGTTGAATTTTATCAACTGAAAATTTTCACGCACTTCCACGGCCTTTTTGAATTTACACGTCCCCTCCTCCAGTCGCGCGGCTGAACGAACGAACGACTGGAATAGCAACGCGAGACGGAAGTGACGGTGAAAGAACCGCAGGAAGCTGAAGAAGCCTTAGCAAGCGAGAAAGACGGACGAGTTGACAGTAATGCTTCGATAACGCGGATTACCGTCTTCGAAGGAATATAAAGTTTCGTCGAGCAACATTTCGCGGAATGGTGTCGATCGTCGAGCGAATATCGGAGTCGCAGAAGAGACGATAAAACGGCACTATTTTTCTCTTCTTCGAAATTCATTCCGGACTAACAGTAAACATCTTCTCTTCACTTCGTTTCTCCCGCCTGTTTTCGGCGCGATCGTTGACGCGCTTGCACGCGCGATAACACGTCCCGATCTCTCGATGCTGTAACTTGGGAAGCGCTAATAAGTGTCAAGAGGTTGCCGAGTCAAAAATAGAATCTGACGTGTCGAGAAGGAATGCTTTTTAATATCGTCTCGAAGAAGTTGAAGGCTCTCCATCCGCGAACGAGCAACGAAGAATATAAGAAAAGATGTTAAACGGAAGAGTTCGATCGTATGAAACGTAAGAAAACGAAGCTGATCGATCGCGGGGAAGAAAATTCGCTCGATCACCACCGTGTCGGGGTTTTCCAAAAACTGCCACCGAAAATCGACGAGGAAAGTTGCTGCCCGAACACGCTCTCGCACGTGTTTACGCGTGCGCCAGCACACGGTACCAATATCCACGCGAGTCACCGCTTTATTTTCCACCGTTACATCACTGTCGTCGGCGTTTCACTGTCGTACAGCGTCGACTAGTTTATCGAAACAACGATCCGCCACTTGATTTTCATCAGCTTTTCCGTCGCGCTCCTTTTTCATCCGTCGTTCCATCAGTGTATAACGCGATTACGTTCCTTTACCTCCGTTGGAATCGTCCCGGGTCGCGAAAGGAGAGTCCTTTTTCTCATTTTCCCACTCGCGACACGCACCGAGTTACTCTAAAAGTCTCGAAGATCGTGATGGCATTGTTAAATGAATTGCAAATTCGTGAAGAAGGTCGTGCCGAGGATAATCCCGTTCTTCCATCGCCGAGTCGGAGTACAAGAGAATATTACTTCCATCAAATGATTGATCTTCGATTGGTCGAAGACACTGAATTTAACAGCACCCTGGAAGAATCTTGCTGCGATTTCTTTATTTTGAAAGTGCAACGTTTGTATCTTGCTCCAGAAGAACAGCGATTTTGTAAAATCTGCTGAATTAACGGAAGACTTGCACAGAGATCACAAAGACGAACGAATGGCGAAACGCTCGAGACATAACTGACAGTCCGTGCACTTCATTCTCGCGCAGCACGTGTTGATCGTAAACACTCGCTTGCGTCAGCGCGAATCGCGGGAAAACTCGTTGTGTCAATGAAACGATGGAAAACAACGAAGATCGATACCTGAGAAACTCCCTTTTTGTCAAACAGCACGAAACAGAGAGAAGAAAAAACAGAACGATTGCGTTTCGTTGATAGTTTCTCGACGACGTTCGACACGGTGGAATTTCCACGCGGTTCACCGACGTAATGGACTCTCTACATACTCGGAACGCTTGGATACCTTCGCAAACGATGACACAATTTTACTCGTTCCACATTTTTATCTCCTGAATGCTCGGCTTCGAACGCTCACGAAGATCTAATGAAGATATCGTCGATTTTTTTCACGATCCGGTATTCCAACACTTCCAACGATTCGCGCGTTAAACAAAGCACCGATGGTCACTCGTTATCGCAAAAAGTGTAGTTAGCGATAACGAATATATTGTTGAACAATGTTGTTACATATCAATCGGTGATTCGGAAACATGAAAATTCATGACATAGAATTGTCACAGAATAATACTTATTCCACGTCAGTCCACGGTATAGAATGTACGGTTGTCGAAGAGAGCGAAGAAATTGACGAGGAACACGTGTAAATATCTACTGGGAAGCTTCGAAACCGGCACAGAACGTGATCCGAAGAGAGGTCGAAGAAGACTGAAGAAAGCCGGGTACCAGGCTCGACATCGTCGTTTCTTATCGTGTGTTGCCTGTAAACATTGCTTACATCACGCTCCTCGTTGGCACGCTGGCCACGTTGTTTCGTGCGCGAAACTGTTTTTCGCCAGCGGACCAACCAGAATTCGGCAACTATGGTTTTCTTGGTTCTTTCATTGGCTCGCATCGCGTTTCGAAGCGATACGGTACTCTATTCGTCCAGAAGAGAATAGGGTCATCGTGCGAAAAATGACGCACAAGTTTCTATTGACGATTACGAGTGAAATGTTTGAAAGTATGCTGAAAGAAACGGTTCCTTCT
Organism: Osmia bicornis bicornis; assembly: GCF_907164935.1. NCBI lineage: Eukaryota > Metazoa > Arthropoda > Insecta > Hymenoptera > Megachilidae > Osmia > Osmia bicornis. The sequence goes on from NC_060227.1 coordinate 8,203,180, forward strand.
ATATCCTTATTAATTATTAACTAGGAAACCTAGAGTAAGCAGGCTAAACTCCAGGAGAATGCCGAAGCAATATTTGGAATAGTCAATATTTTTTTCTTTTTTTTCTCAACCATTTTCGCAGAAAAGTTTTGCTTTAGTTGTTAAGATAGCGAAAAACACACCTAAAAAGGTTTTGAGATTATTTCAAAATCTAGCCATAGGAATTGAAAAATCAAGAATTTTTGCACAACTTGAAAATGACGACTGCATGGTAAAGTTCAGTTCCAAAAAAGGTAACAACGCAAAACGGAGTCAACTGGGAGAGTGAAGCCTCAGGCCCTACGTGCCTTCGGCAATAACACGGAAGGGGAAAAGGATAAAAGGCAACCCACGTCTAATCTATATCAGCTTCCCTTTATCATTAATCAGCATTGCAAACAGTTTCATTAGGGTTTATTATTTTCCCGGTTGTTATCTGTACTTTCTTAACAGCGTAAGTTATGGCGTCCGACAAACCGATTACAATCTCCGTGGCTGTAATTTCTCGTCGTACCGAGTGCTATTTATCGTCAATGGCCGAACTGCCAATCGGTGCTGTTTCTCGACGATTATTCGCGAACCCCCTCTTCAATTCGCTACTTGCAAAAGCTTCTCGCTTTTTGTTAACCGTTATTCCACACGATTATCTTCCTTCTCATACGATGGTCTTACGTTTCACGGAAATTACAGGATTATTCAACTTCTAACCGGCAATAAATTAACGCGTTGAATGTTTCGAGGATGACCGGTGACCGGCACCGCAAATTACACACGTCTGAATAATTAAAAGAAAACAATAGAAAAAAGGTAATATTGTTACGGTACAAATAATGTAAAATGGCGAATAGGAAGCTTGAAATTTGAAAATTAATTATTTCTATTAATAATTAAAACTTCGATATGTCCCGCTTCAATTTCGAATAGTATAGCGCGCTTTAAAAATGGTACCACTAGTGGCACCTAGAGGCAACATGCGGCAACAGCTTCGACGAGTCGATAAAGTAGTATAATCTTGTCCATGGTAACACTGATTACAGATTCCTATTGGATCTCGCTCAAAAGATAAAAATTACAACCAATTTCCGTATCGTTTTGGACCATTTATCCTACGACATGATGGGAACCGGACTCACCGATCATTGATTTGCACCACTGCACTCGCAACGTCTCTCGAAAGTTTGATTGCCCAACGATTGACCCATGATTGATCCATGGTTAATCTGTTGCTCTGGTGGATTAGGCAGCTCGTCGTTTAGTTCGTCAAAGAAATGCTACCCTTCACGGCCAAAGTACAATTCTGAAAGCATAAAAATAACAAAATATTAAAGGAACTCCCCTATAAAACGCCGTAAAACATTTGTAAAATAATAAAGATCCAAGAATACGATTGAAAAGTACAGAAGTTGTATTTCCACATTTTTAAATTATGATCGATGCACAGTAGACTGCGTAATAAAATAATCTTTAAAATCATGTTTCATTGCACAAGTAGATTAAATCTAACATTGTATAATTAATAAACCTGCTTGTAAGGTAACAAATCGATTTATTCGTGCTTATAAAAGTTCCAAGCGAATCGTTTATCTCGCATAGTAATTTCATATTGCTTTTCTAATAGGTTGAACCATGAAAAGGCTGTTAATTTGGTGGTGGAATATTATTAAACAGTACTTAAGGAACTGTAATATTCATGGTATTGGATATACAGTGGATGAAAATCTTTCGTATGTAGAAAGGTAAATGCGTTTTTAAAAAAAGAAATTGCGGTAACATTTGAACGCGTTTAACGGCAAATTTTCAATTCACGAATATCTTATTTCTTTGTTAATTTATTCAGATTATTTTGGTTGTTCTGTTGCGTACTATGTTGGTACGGATGTGCAATCACGATCAATAATGTGCTAGAAGATTATCACGAGTATCATGCTGCTGTAACCGGTGAGACTACGTACCTTGATTGGGAGACTCCTTTTCCCGCTATTGCGTTTTGTATTTCTTCTACCAAAACGATTAAAAGCAAATATTTTAAAAGGTGCGTTAAAGGTTTTCCTATAAAAAAAAAACATTGAATGAAATTTAAAAAAACTGAAAAATTATTTAAACATCATACAGAGTTCTTCTATATTAATGTAGATGTAAACAATTATAAAATAATTTATACCTTTCAAGGAATCCAGGAATGTTCACAAATTACTCCAATCCCAGTTTGCTTCAAGCATCAGCAGAAGAACTTTTGGCTGCTTACAAAAAGGTATAATATTATACTAAAAGTATTCAATTTATTCAGCAAAGAGGAAGAAAATTTCTTTTATTCATTGTAGACGAACATACCCTGTACGGAATTTTTAGCCGAGTGTACCTGGAACAATAAGAAGTTCAATTGTTGCAGCGAATTTCAAGTAATAAGGAAAACTGGTATCGGTCATTGTATCGCTATGAATACCTTACATGTGAAGAAGATGAATGAACCGAGTGTACGCTTCTTCGTCAATCGCACCGTAAAATACGGAGACGTTATCATTGATATTCACATAAATTCGAAAACGAAAGCGTACTTCTTCACGTCGTTTACAGTTCGTATCTTTTCTTTACAAAATTTCTGACAAGCAGATTTTACAGGAGGATTTTAGAATTCTGGAATTTTGAAACTTTAGAAACTAAGAATTTCAATATGGTGAGGGGCAGTGGCGGTTCGCGTATAGGCACTGTGGCACTGCAGCACCCCCTATTTCCACTTGATATTATCGATAACATTTAATATAATGAGTCCTTTCTTCTTTAATTCTTTCTTTATACTTGTACAATATATAATCCTTAAGCTGAATGTCAGTAGCCAACCCCCAGTTTATGAAAAAGATACAAAAATCTTTGTGCGCTTCAGTTTCACCAATATGGTGTTTGACTGTTGTGCGCATGCGCACATATGAAGCTGCACGCGAATCACTCCCGCAGTGCCGGTTTTTTAAAATAAAGTTTGAAAATTTTCTGGAGCAGCACCCCCACTAATTTTAGCTACAAGCCGCTACTGGTGAGGGGCCCTAATCCATTCTGGCCCCTACCTGATATCGCTAATGAACAAGCCTTTTGTTATAATAAAGTATTGACACTTTGCAAATAACATGCTAAGCTATCGCATAATTTAGGTGCACGTTTTCAACAACCTCCAGCTACCAATGCTTACTAACATAGAGAAGGACGAGATACATATGAAGCCTGGCAAAACAACCTTAGTCCAATTTATAATACAGGACACGATCAATGAGGATGGCGTGAAGAAAATTGCGATTGATCATAGATTTTGTCGTTTCCCGGATGAAAAACAGGCTAACGGTCTGTTTGACATTTACAGCAGCGATTCATGTTATCTCGAGGTACACAGACTCTAAGTTCCATGCAAATAAGGTGCTCCTTTAAACTGTAATTTATATCCTAGCGAGACTGATTAATTACACGTGACTTTAGATGATAATAGAACGGATGATAAAGTTATGTGGTTGCGTACATTTTTATTATTTTGTACCGAAAGGAGCAAGGGCTTGCAACGGAACTGAGATGCTTTGTATAATTGCGAACAAAACGGAAATCACGTCGCAGGCGGTGAAGAATGAACAATGCTATCTTAATTGCGAAGGGACATCGGTGATCTTGTATGAAAAAAAAATATATATATATATATATCTGTTTCTATAAATTAATGTGAAATGTTTCATAGAGTAATTTTATACTGTAGGAATGGACTGGAACCTTACGAACATAATTCTCCGGATCGTTCCTACTCAAGAATTCATTTTTCTTTACTTTCGCATCCAACAGTGAGATATCGTCGATACGTTGTCAATGACATTTTAGATGTCACAGGTAAAAGTTTAACATCAATATTCTATTTAATAGTCGTTGCTGACCGACATTGCAAATTAGATATATTTGAATAATTAAAATAATAGAAAAATATCATTTTGAATAGCATAGCTATTATACTAATAACGTAAGATAATAGAAAATTTGAAATTTAACTATTTTTATTGTAAATAATTAGAACTTAAATATATCTGACAATGAAATCATGTCAATTAGCACCTTGACCATCACACTAACTAACAATAAGATATATTAAAGCATTAATTTTATTAAGCTTTAACTATTATAATATATTTAATTATTGATTATTAATAATTAATAAAAAACGATTCACTGTTTTCAGTTTCAGTCGGAAGTGTATTTGGTCTCTTCATGGGAGCCAGTATTTTGAGTTTCTTTGAAATACCATACTGGTTGTTCTATCGTCGAGACAAACTAGCTGAAGTGAATTCTTCTTAGTTTTAAAAGTCACGAACATAGATTGATTGATATCACGAGTACAATCAATACTTTTCACTTTGAAATGCAGTCGCTGCACGAGATTCTTGCTGCAATGAAAGCAAAAAATAAACACTACAATTTTTCTACACACATGCAACGTTCTTACGTTATAACAGCTTTATCTAGGAATTATTTGTCATTAAACATGTACACGAGCAACTAGATAGTTGTAAATATATCACAGATATGATTTTACTTGACTCTTATATAAAGAGGACCGTGTGCTATGGTATTTACTTTTTCGACCATGTCAAGATCAGAAGTACAAGTTCGGCTGGCACCAGAATGTCTGAACGGCGATGTACATTATGATACGAGTATTAATTGTAACCCATTGACTGTTCAAGAGGTTCAAGATCTAATTAAAAAGGCAGTAAGTGATAACGCAGAGATAAAGAAATTCTCCTTTAAATCCTACTCTGATGGAAAGCTGGGCTTTCTTGGATCCTATCAACAACTCAGTGTAGATATTAAAACCGTGAATGGAAATGAGATATTGTATTTCTTTGTTAAAATGGTACCTTATGAAGTACCATCTCAAGCGGAATACGTACTGGACAAACGTGTCTTTCTCAAAGAGAAGATCTTCTACCGCGACATAGTTCCTCAACTTTATCATGGATACAAGGGCAAACCATGGAGTCCAACTTGTTACATAGTTAAAGAGAATCTGCTGGTCTTTGAGGATTTAAGCGTTAAGGGTTATACACTGAGGGATAAGTTATTTGACAAAGAGCTAATTGTCTCCGGTTTAACAGCCCTCGCCAGGCTACACGCGTGCTCCCTATTGGCGGAAGCTCGTCTTGGAATGTCTCTGAAGAAGATGCATCCTAGTGCTTTCGTGGAGAACGCTTTCAGTCGTACTGGTAAAACTCGAACGTGGTTCGATGTTGGTGTTAAAGCCATTGTTGCTGTGGCTGAACATCTTGGCCTTGATGGAAGTATGATACCAAAAGCTTGCGAGAAAGTGTTCCCAGCGATGGAGATGTCACCTACAAAAAAGAACGTAGTCAGTCATGGAGATCTATGGGGGAATAATCTAATGTTTAGCAACAGTGAACCTCTACAGTGTGTACTGATAGATTTCCAATTGTTGAGGTATGCTCCTCTGGCACACGACGTCACACAATTCTTGTACCTCTGCACAGAGCGTAACTTTAGATCGACTTGGGAGGAAACCATGTTAAAGTATTATTATAGTGTCTTGTGTGAGACTTTGAAATCCTCGAAGACCACTATGGAGATCCCTTCGTGGTCGGAATTGATCCAAGGAGTAGAAGAACAACGATTGGGTGCATCGATCACAGCTAATTTGTATTTTCAGACGGTGCTGATGGATAAACATTTGAGTGCAGAGATTCTCGATGATCCTGACAGTTATCATGAGTTCGAATTTAAAACCAGGAGTGAAATAATACTTAAAACTATGAAAATTGATCCAGTATATAATAGAAGAATAGCAGATGCTGTTAAAGAACTGGTTGAATTTAGTTTTCGATTAGATCAATTACCTAAACCCATGTAACATTAAATAAGTTTAGGTATTTTCATGTTAAAAATGAATATTTAATATAAATTGCACGGCGCTTTGTATTGTATAATATTTATATATAAATGTAGACACTGTATTTATCAAATATATATGTAATAAATAATACATAAAATAAAGGTTTCCTGCATATATTCATTTAAACATATTATGAAAGAATATCTAATTTTTTTTTTAATTGAATAAAACTAAGAAGAATTGGAAACTTTCGTTTTAAACGAGGTAAAATCTATTTAAATAGTTCTCATTCATACGAGTCTTGGCTAAAAAAGAATATTAACATCCATTTTTTCCTTTATCAAAGTTCAATATCGTCTATCTCCGGAAATATGGTTGATAGGAAAGACCAATTATGATCAACGAGTTGTATTTTTGTTTCGTCTGCATCATTGTTTTCAATAACTGGAGAAGATGGTCGTTTTATTTGTCGCGCGGATTCTTCTTCGCTCTCGTCTTCTGTCTCCACTTCAAGCTGCATGTTTTCATTTCTTAAAAAAGAAAGAAGACGAAAAGGAAATTAAATATAAGAAAATTAATAGAAGATTTTCATTTATCTAAAGAACAAAATAGTAAATAATAAAAATATGAAAAATGATAATTAAATTAAATTGCAATGACTTGTTAATACATATAAAAATTTCAATTCTGTTAAATTACCTGGTGTTCTTATCTTCAATTGATTGAGTTCTCGATGCCGATGGTGTTAACAAAGAGGTAATGAAAGATGCACAGATCAACTTCATGGGTGGCAAAGTGTGGGCTGAGACACTGAGTAGCTGAAACAAGTAATTAAAATCCGCTTAATTGATTATAAAACTCTGTTTAATTTTTAAATTAGATACACCTGAAGTTATGGAAAGAATAACAGATAGAAGAAATGAATAGAATATGAAATGCGTTTGCTTTGGTCAAACTACTGACGCTCACGACGACCGATTAGTTAATTAACGTTAATGCTGACGCAGGCACACCCCCGAATGAAAATTTCTGCAATTCCTGCAATCTTCTACTTCAGATCTAGGTTGACGCGTCTCTTATGCGGCCTACACGAGTATTCTTCTCAGTATACACCAGTTTTCGCCAGAAATTTGCCAGAAACACGCGGTGCATCATTGAAAGAAAAAACAAGAAATATTCCCAAGAAAAATCTAAGTAATTTCTTATTGAAGTAGGCTACCGTAGGGAACTCTCAGACGAGCAATAAATATTCAATATTTTTAGTATGAAAGTTAAAGGAAGAGATAACAGTAACTCGTCTAAGAAGGAACAATATTATTATGGTAGATGCTGCGATAGAATAATGCAATCGTCACACGAGGAGAGAGAATACGATTTTATTAATAGGTAACGTAACAATCAGGACAGCTCCCGTGGGAGATAACGAGTTTGTTCCTAGCTTCCTAACAGGTTCGTCCTGACCTGGTTTTACCAGAACATTTGCAAACAATTCTGAAGCGACGTTGAAAACCATCGTTCTCCATTGTACAATGTAACGAGAACGAATAAAGGACCTGTACTGTCGAAAGTTTCGATTCATCTTCAGTTGATTGCTCCAACTTTCATTTTGTTCGTTAATCTATGCGATGGATTGAAAATTGAATTAATACCTGCCCTTTGCATGATGTACTAACTTTAGTAGAACGAACATATTCAGTGGGATATTGAGAACCAGTTGAAGGAGGATTAAAGATAAATAATTAACAATATGATAAATAAATCATCAATGAAAAAGACCAAGGCAATAATAATTAAGAAGGTTTGAAGAACGTAGTTTGAAAGAAAAATATGAAGCAACAATAACAGCTTATGCAATAATCTTCCAGAAGACTATGGAATATGAAATGAAATTCAGTCAGTAAACAATTAAGTTTCAACGATTCTATGGAATTGACGCACTTTATAAAGCACGCATGAAAGCAGTGAGTAAACGGATATCCGTTTACTCTGAACGACTACGTGGATTTGTCTAATTAATTATCTTCTATGACGTCTTAAGTCCAGGCATATGACATCACTGTGACACCTTCCAAATTAAAATCTGTGTATTTTATCTATTGTCTTAATCGCAAGCATCTTTGAAAACAAAATGTGTCCCTCAAAGTTAAATGCAACTACTCTGCAAGACCTAATTCCATATTGAATTTCTTTGGACTTTCCTGACGATTATAATTCCATGTGCATTTTGATAGACTGGTATATTTCTACTGATACCAAAAAAACAATGTTCTTAAAGTATTACGGGTGATTGTTCACAATTAATTAAATGTTGCGTTTATGTTCTTTATAATGCCATGATTAGCAATCATGCGGCCTTAAGGACCGCCGGCTCATGATGATCCTTAATTTGCTTAGCCTCCAGACTAAGGCAGCCTCCAAATGGGGCAAGATTTAGCTTTCAGATACGCTGATGTTATCGCGTTAACAATGCGCTCGACGCTTCAAAGTGTCTACTTTATTATCACCGATAACAGGGTAAACTTTACCAATATTGATTTCGCATCAAGTCTGAGTATGCAATGAAATTTCACGACCATACTATTGAAAATCTTTCTACGACGTTGAGGTCTTATTGTTGTGGAAAATGATCGAGGCGTGACCGTCAAGATATCACAATCAATCGGTCAGAAACATTCTATTTCTGAAACTGCTTCTAGCTGATTTTAGCTCATGGAATAATTACGAACCCCGTTATCGTCCTGAAAGACCAGGAAAAATATATTTACTACAAACAAGATAGCGATACGTTCCAAGTTCAACGATGTAAAAAATAGGGAAACTTTTTTTTATATCGATAACGATAAACACTAGAAGCATGAATTTTTATAATTATTTATATGTAATTATCTGCTATATTAAATTGATGCTGATAACTGATTATAATTTCTCCCTTAACACCAAGAATTTATGTCAATAAAATCCTGGTGAAAATGTGAGGTTTTTACAAACAAAATTATGTAAAATTGTATAATTTTTTAAAAGCCACATTCATCCTCAAAGGATTAAAGAATATCTGATCTCTGAAATTTACAAACTTATTTCAAATAGTGTTGTAAAAATATGATAAGTTTTTGGTATTAATCTAATGGTTGGATGAGTATCGTGATGATCAGGACAATTCTTTGAACGACCCCGGAGGTTTTTCCATGAAAGACAATGTCCCAGGTCGGAGGGACAACTGGAACGCCGTGAGAGGGTGGGAGTGCGGAGAAGTAGCTCCTATATTAAATCATGGCGAGGCCACTTCCCAAACTCAGTCCTACGTTGAACGTTGAAGCACGCAAGAAACTCTTGCCCCTTTACTCAGAATCGATTTTTTGATTCCATCAAGCAACAAGTCGTCCTTCTTCGTAATTCTTTGAAACGCTTTTGGTGAACAGTGTCTATCGTGCATACATTTTTCAATTTAAATAGAAGGTACATTTAAACTTCCAATTGGAGATGTTCAAACAATAGAGTACTACTGGTTCAAGTAAATTAATAAACATTTTGTGATTGACAGATTTGTTGAAGTCTCTCCTCAAAGTAGAGAAACACGGAATATCTGAGTGCACAAGTTAAAGAAAGAAGCTTGTGAATCCACAGTTTTTGGCATGAAGTTAACAGGGTGGAGTTTTGTGTCATGTATCTTGATGGTTGTCTTCTTCCTGGCAGTTGCTACGTCCGCGTATCCTGCTAGCAACCCAGAAATAGTGAGTATCTTCTTTTTGCATTTAATTCTTTCAGTGAGTTTAACTTGTCAAAGCATACATTATTAAAAATCTTCTAACACCATCCTTATACTCCTCCAAGCTTGCACACATGTGTTCAGGGGTTCCATAGTATTCAATTCTTCTTTATATTAATTCTTGAAAGTCCAGACACAAGATGAGGCTCTTTCATATTTCCTTCTTAAACTGAATCTTCTATGAAACTCAACCACGTGTTGAAAGTAATGCGTGGGCAACATTAGGGCTTTGACTCGTTAACTTCAGCTTCTCGTAACGAATTAGGCACGTAACAGCAGAAAGAACGATAGAAGGAAGAGAGTCTAGAAAGATGCAAACATGAGTCAGCGTGATAATTATACTCCATCGTGTCTAAGCAGTGAGAAATCAGGATGTATCTCTGGAAAAGAAGCACAACATACCTTGAAATTACTCTTGTTTTCTCAAATGTAATTCTTATATCAAACTTGTTTGTTTAGATATGATTTAGAAAAAAAAGAGTTTCAAAATTAATCAGTTTGAATCCTTATCAAGTAATCCTATACTTTTGACTGGTAGCAGAAATGGTAGTCACACATTCAATCAGAAAGTGTTATCGTCAGGTCGCGAGAGAGTTTGTATTGATAAAAATGAAGCAAATAGATAGGAGAAAATATAGTACACGTGCTCACCGATAAACAATGTTTTGCCTTAAATGATATAATTCGGTCATTGATATTCGATCCACATTTTTTCTCTTAAATATGTAGGTCTTGTTTATATGAAAATAATGTTCAATTGTAACCACGATTATAATAACGATCGTCCACTTTTATTTTGTTGCCTCCTACTCCCACTATAGCATTGCATTAAATCTCCGTAATATCGTAAACAAAACTTGCAATTACAAACATTCTTTCCGCACAATTTAATTGCAATTAATCTCAGGAGGAAAGGTCATAATCTAAAGAACAGCTTTTTGAATAAAATAAGACTAAACATAGGACGATCGTGTTATATATTTTAATCTTAACATGCAATTATCTTCTGAACTATTTCTGTTTGTCCAGAAATACTTCAACACATAAATGTTGTCTAGGTGAAGGTTGCATTTATTGACCTTCCAGATTGCATTTATTGACCTTCTTTCCTCCCCCAAAATTAATTATTTAATTTATTTTTATTCATACACTACAAACGGTTCCTTAAGTTTATTAAACACTGTCAATTATTTTTTTAAGATATATAACTTGCAGGCGATCGAGAACATGAGACAGATTCCGCAATGGCATTGTCTGCGTTATAGAAAATTCGACCTGGTACGCCGCTGCAGAAATTATCGTTTAGGAAGGAAACACTGACAAATACAACATCATCGCAACACTGGATGGATGACTACAACCAACAATAAATTACCTTACTCCAAATTCCATCGACCTGCTATTCTGAAGGTTCTATTTCACGTGTTTAAATCGATTTGAAGCAGACAAAATCAAGATGTAACCAGTTATGAAGACTCTTCTAGAGAACTTATGATAATCATTTAGAAAACAATGCTATTTATGTAGATCTTAATTTAGTTTTTTATACTTTGTCATATACTTCAAGACTGTATCTCTAAGACTAACATTTATTTTCCTGTATTTATATAGATTATAAAAAAACAGATGAAAATCTTTTATGGAATTAACTTAATAAAAATTGATCTGACTTAAGTTACATTTAGATTTTATAATTATTTATAACTATACTGAACGAAGAGATGTATATAAATACTGTTTAATCTCATTATAAGATGAGAACATGTTTTAGAATAAAATTATTTTTTGTATCTCAAAGATACCTTCAAATGAATATCACTTACCTGTGAATTTTTTGGTCTAATGAATTATAAACAGGTAATCTATGCAAAGTATACTTTAATTTACTTACCTCGTCCACCATCCCTTTCCCTAATGCACTTAATTGTTCGTGTATAAATGGAGCAGGGGTTTCCTTGTCTATTGTAGTATGAGCTGCTATTAAATTGCTGAAGGCAGTTGCCGGCACGGATGCGTTTGTAGATATACTTTCAAGACAAATGGATACTTCAGACTCCGGTTCCAGTGTTAACAACTCCTATGAACATATTTATAAATTTTAATGCCTCCATTAAATTATTTCATATTTATTTATTACATACTTGATTAGAATCTAAAAAGAACAACTGTGACTTTTGTTGCCATAATCCGTATGATGCGTCTCGTTTCCTTTGCAGGTGTGGAACGAAGGTAGCCCCCAAGATATAATTACCATTCTCAATAATATTTTTTCTAGTATAAACAGGTAACGACTTTTGTGGTGTAAATACATACACTGAAATAAATTAATTAATATTCATACTAAAATCTAATACATTTTTTTGAGAAGTCCTAGAAACTTACATGAATTGTCGGTTGTAAAAACGGCCATGTGAGTAGATTTTGGATCTGCTGTTAAAGTTGCTACTTTTAAAGGTACACTCCATACCAGTGTTAGAGATAAGATGTTCCAAACTGCAATATGTTCGGTGGAAGCTGTTACTACAAAATGACAGGCTTCTTGTTTCCCAAATTCAATTCGCCTGTTTACGAATATGTAATTATGTCGTCGTTGTTGATGATTGATATTATTGCTATTCTTTGTAAGACTTACGTTAGTGGATATTGATATTTACTACTGTAAGCAAGACTACATTTAAATGTACAGGTATCGGGTGTCCAGATTGTCAAGCTAGAACCAAAACCAATACCAACTAATGAACCATCAATCGAAAATCCAGCATCCGTTACGGGTAAATTTCTATAATCTCCTATACTATGACACTGCCAATGTTTTGTTTTTTCTACAACAAACGTAATCTTGTAATTTAGTACTATAATTTATTTTCGAATGAGTAGAATACACAAATTTGTACGTACTATAAGTGGATGAAGACTCGACTAGATGCCATAATTTGAATTTTTTGTCTCTACCAGTAGTAACTGCCAATGCTCCATCTTCATTAAACATACTTGGTTGAAAATGCAGAGCATTGATACCGCCTTCGTGAGGAAGTTCAATTGAAGTGTTCAATGTGAACCTAACAAGTTATATAATTTTATTTATAATATCTGTATGCAAGAAATAGATGCTTCATACTTACAACTGTTCTTTACTGCTAAACATCCAAAACTTGAGCCTTACTTCAATACAGGATACTTTATCGTTTCGTTCTTCAACGGTTGCCATCCACGTACCGTCGTGATTTAAAGCTATCTTTGTAACTTCCGTATTTACGACAATTACACTACGTTCTTGAGTTAAAAAATTTTGTGCGGTAATATTTATCTAAACATGACATGGAAGTTGACATTGATATAAAGATAATGGAGAATTATAATTCTCATATGGACTATACTTTGTACTATTACTTACATTATACAGTAAGCTTTTAGTATGGGTATTGTAAAACTGAACATGCCCGGTACGGCTATTTAACACGAGACAGTTCGTACGTGGATCAACGATAAGACCAGCAGGGAATAATTCTTTAGAAGATAAAGCTACACCCCATGTAAAATTCTGTATTACAGATGTTAATTTTCTTTGTGGATTTACAACTACAATACCTGCAATTTTTAAAATACTGTTAGTTCAAATGATAGAAAAATGTTAAATCTTTGTTACAATATATTAAATAATTCGCATACCATTGTCTAAAGTAGATACAGCAACATACAAATTATTTGGAGCAATAGTAAGATGTTTAATAGGTGCAGGTAACCGAGGAAGAAACGATTTTTGATGCGGATTTGCTAATACCCATTTTACTAGTACACATTCTCCACCTCCAGTATACATGTGAGTACCTGCATTTTTATATCATGAATATAATATTCTATTTAACGTAAATAATAATACTGGTGATTTGTACCTGATTTACTGAATGCTATCTCTGTAACTGGTAATGTGTGCCAATGATATACAGCTGTGTAGGGTCTTGATTGGAACAAATTCTTCCATACTACAACACGGCCAGTTGAATCTCCTGTGGCAACACATTCCTCTTCTGGATGTCCAGCAATACATGTTGGTATCCTACCTGTTTTGCCTGTTTTGTGTCTGTAATTATCAAATGGATTTGTGTTTGTTTTCTTTTACTGAATTTTAAATATTGTTTCTTACATTTTAATACATACAATTTATCAATAAGATTCCTTGATGGATTTAATATGTGTAAATCTACATCATGGAGAACAGCTATCAAATTATCTCCACGATTTCCAATTATATCAACATAATATTCAGGGAAATAAATTCTGTAATAATAAAGTGAATTAAATATTAAACAGCAGAGGTGTTACCTATTCATGAAAAATAAACTTTGACTTACCCAATACATGTGGACTTTGTACATACTCCAGTTTCTAGATCAAATAAAACTATATAAATTTCTGTTTTATTATTAGATAGATAAGTTACAAGCACCTGCCGTAACTCATTTCCTTTGTGAGTCTTATAATTTACAATGTGAAAAGTCTTTATTCTTGGTTCATCTTGAAATTTCAATTTCTGTAAAAAGATTAACAATTACAATAATATGAAAAGAAATTAATCTCTGAATATTACAATTTATTGTTGCTAGGAAATGCATTTATTGTTCATACTAATTTTTTTGTAATAATTCCACTTTGACAGCTCCAGAAATTAAGTTCTCCATTTTCTGTACAAGTAATAATTAGATTAGAATTTTCAGGATGGATAATTAATCCTGCTATCCTATGATTAGCTGGTTCTAATTCCCTTACAAAGTCTCCAGTTTGAGTACTATAAGCTCTTATAACATGTTTCCATACTATGTACAATGTTCTGTAAAAATAAATATTAAACAATGAGAGTATATATACGTGCAACATATATTTTTTATACAAAGAATAACTTTGATAAGGAGCAATATTTTATAACTTTGTCATAAGCTTCATAACATTTTGACGAAAGGAAAAAGTTATAAACCTCTGAATTAAAACTTACTCTCCATCATGAGAAAAGACTGGTCGTTGATCAATTATACTTCCTCCACCTTTTCTTGTCACGACTAAATCATCTAAATCTATTATTTCAATTTTTGAAGACTGACGCCGTCTGTTCAACTTCATCTGCATTTTGTTACTTAACTTCAAAGAATCTAATTTTTCTGATATTTACAACAAATGCTAATATACTCCATATATTAATAATACCATATGATACAAAATACATGAAAGAAAAATTATATTTTGACAATTACACGTGATAAAAGTAAAATAACCAAACCAAACGCTGAACACATGGTGCGTTCATTGACTACGGATCAGAAAACGAATGAACTGCGCTCTATGGAAAAAGTGAGGAACTAAATTTGTGGTCTGTTTTACCTTTTCATCATCTTTCGCGAATGAAAAGTTAATGAAATCGTAGTTCTCACTATTTTTCTAAACGAAAGCTTGTACTTACATCATCCCCTGAGTGCTCGTTTTGCTCTATCCGACCCAAAGAAAGAATCAAAGGGAGTCAAAATTGTCTTTTCACAAAGGCATGTCCAGTGTTATATCTGTAGTCACAGCATATAATATAAAATATGGAATAAAAAACTAAACATGTTTCTATACAATAAATTTGAATGAAACTATATAAATAATTTAAAAAAAATAGCAGATACATTTATATTTATTTTACAACGTCATATAAACATACAAAATGTCTTAAGTTAAAAGGGAAAATATGGATATGGATATCTTATCGCAAACAAATCAAATAAATGATTAAATTAGAAATCGTTATTGTATAATTGTCTTAGATTCATAATATCTTTTATATATAAAAGCTTACTATAAACCCATCAATACTGTACTAGCGGTAACAAGAGTTTGCGAAGGTGCACTCGCTTGTCTCACACTCATTTCCCAAGTATCCAATAACTGAGATACGGAAAAACGACGAGGAAGCTTTGTTATACGTGCATTTAAAGCTTTCTGAACCGCACAAAGGAATGTTGTAGCATATTCATGGGGTGCCATAACACAACGCGGTGGTGTTAAAGGATAATCAGCAGGAACTGTAACTGACACTGGTGGAACGCACGGAAGATGACGATCATCCAACCAACATATTAACTGAATACACTTTGATCCATTTTGTTGCGCTGGATCCAGACTTACCTAGATGTTTAAAAGCGTGAATTATACATATATTCATGTATTATCACATAAATTTATGTAATATATTAACAAATGAATTGAATAAATTACTTTAAACCGTTGGTCCAATCGAGCTATTTCTCCTTGTAAGACATCTGGTATTTCACTTGGGGATTCTTCTATCTTTTGTTTCTTCAATGGCGGAGGTAAATTCCTGTTTCATAAATTTTCACAATGCTTTAGGTTCATAGTACTTTGCAATTATAGTTAAATGTAATTACTACTCACTTTATTTCTGGACCAAATAAAGCTTCTAAACACGGGCCAAATGTACGCTGTAACGTGTGATTTACTACTGGACTTTGGAGATGGGTGCTTACTGCTTCCAACAGTGGACTGAAGAAATGATGTTCTTTTAGTGTTGTTACAGGAGGGCCTACACTGGCATCGCTTCGTTTAAAATCCAACTTTTCAAGAACTACTTCACATTTTAATAATGTATCCAAGGACATAGTACGTTTGGTAGGATTTGATAAAATTTCTAATAACTTTTTCATTTTGCTTAACTTATCGACATCTGTAAAACGAAAAATTATATAATTAATATATGTGTAATGTAATATACATAAAAATCATTAAAATACTTACTTCCTTCGTTTCCCATTTTAGCAATCATTCTTCTTAAAGGTTCAACATATTTACTCAATTGTCTAACTTTATCTCTATATGCTTGATCTTCTTGCTGTGGGCTTGGAGTAGCACCTACACCCCCCGGAGTGTTCAAAGAACTACTAGGGGATGGTGCCATTCCTAATTTGAATACAATTTTTTTTTATTGCTACTTCTATTACACAATTCTAACTGTATCACTTTTACACTAATAATTATCTTAACATACCCACAGATCGTTGTGACCCTGCCATTATTACGTGTTGTGGACTTGGCGATGGAACTAAAGCAGGCGAGGTTACCATCTGATTGCTATAAAATGTATTTCATAATATTAACTTTTAATATAAATCTTGAAATATTTAATTGTACATGAAGTACTTTAGGGAAGTTATTGTACAATAGCAACCTTGATGGTGCACCTAAACCAGCAGGACTTGGAGCTGATGGTGATGGGCTCTGTCCTAGAAACTGATTTGGAGTAACATTTCGAGGACCAGCGAAACCAGCGTTTATCATTTCACCTTGCTAAAAGTATTAATACCCATGATAATCTCGAAATAATACTACGTATTAATTCTTCATTTGTATACCTTTCTCTGCATATGACTTAATTGCTGTTGCATTTGACTAGGTCCTAATGGACCTGGAGCAATTTGATTCATTTGTTGTGATATACTAGTTTGGATTCCACTGATAGATCCACCAATTTGATTACTCATCTGATTAGATAGTTGATTTTGCATTTGAGTCTGAAAAATAATGCATAAATTTTACTAATGTCAATAATAAAAATAAGTAAAAAACGACACATATATCAGTATTGATGGTTGATACATACTTGCATATTTTGTTGCATCTGACTTGTAGTTATTTGTCCCATTTGATTGGTAACCATCTGGTTCATTTGCTGAGGAATATTTCCCTGGCTCATTTGATTCATCTGTGTTAGCATTGAATTATTTTGCATAGTCTGAATTGGTCCCATATGACTCATTGGACCACTGGTTTGAGTAGGCATCATACCCATTCCTGGCATTTTACTTTGCATACCTTGCATGGTTATAGGTTGTCCAGGACGTTGATTTAAACTTTGCAATACTAAAATAAACACAATAGATCATATCTTAGAAAGATGCCCAATAGCAGAAGAATGTAGGCCACAAAAATATAAATCCACCAGCATAAACACAATTATTACATACAAGGTATACCAAATATAATACTTTCTTATTTATTAGGAAAAGAATATAAATCAATATATGTATTTATATATCTTTACAATTGAAGTTAAAAAAATAAATTATGATTAATAATATGTCATAATGAGTGTATAAAATGTAAAATATTAAATACTAAAAACTTTCTTTACTGCAAAAAATGATACTTGATTGCAATAAAATGTACTTAAATAATTGATACAAATAATTACAATTTGTAGCAGTATTTGCAGGAGGTTGAGGGATTATTCCTTGAGGATTAGATCCTGGTCCATTCATATTCATCATTTGATTATTACCAGTTCCCTGACGTGCCAACGTTTGTAATGCTCCAATTGGATCTGGCATTACTTGATTTCCAGAACCAACAGTAGCTGGTGCAGAGCCCCCTGCTTTTTGTTTAGAACCTAAACAGAGGAAAATTGGTAATGTAATACCACCATTCAATTGCTGAAATAATATTCACATATTATATTAAAATATATATTACTTAATTCTCTGACATGCAAGATCAGCCTGGCTACGAAAGCTAGATATTCTTCCTGCAATTTAATAAATTTATATTATTAGTAACCTTAATTTACAGTTAGTATTTTTTAATAACAATAAGTAAATATTTAACTTGTTAGGTTTATTTTCATAACGTTTGATAATTATTTGTTTAATTAACTCTTTTCAGTTGAAAATTAGGGGACAACAGACAACAAACCTTGGTTTTTGCTTTTTGAAAAACATGATTTTCCATTTCAATACTATTTTTTGCAATGGGCATTCCAGACATCTGTACAGCTTCATCTCTGCATAATAAATGTTTAATAAATGTAAATATATATGTGTAGTTTATTTCCCAACACAAATGTTTTTTATTTTTGTATAAGCATTAGATGCTATATGATTCAATTATCTCTCATGAATTAACTACTTTGTCATAGAAAATTTGTTAATATACATTAACTTACATTTTCGCAATTACACTTTGACGAAAACTTTGTGTTCTCCATGAGTTTTCATCTGTTGCCATTTTTAATGATTAAGTCACTAATTAGAATATTTTCACAACCTTCTTTGTGTGACAAACTGAGGATCTATTTTTTAAAGCACACTTTAGAACGCTTCGGAACTGTTCGGAACCTAAAGGTATTTGGAAGTATAGCTTCTTCAGATTCGGAAACTACTCAACACCTTACAAAGTTCCTGGAACGAGGAAACACTAGCGCTATCTATTCGAAAGCAGGGGAAACTACCTGTCGAATAGTTTTTGTATAGATGGTGTTGAGATCAAATGTAAGATTCCTTTTTATGAACGATTTAATTTTGCAATTAATTTATAATTAACGCGTGATACCACCGAAGACTTCATAATAAAGTTTTCATCTGGTATCGGTAATATATCGAAGCCATCTGCTGTTATGGTCAACTTTCTTTAGAGTGTTGCTGTGCGAAGAAATTGCTAGTGCGCAGATCAGTACATTACTTTTTTTCGAAACTTCATTCTGATTACACCTGCTTATGAAAAGCGACATTAAATTGTATTCCTGGTATAAGAAGTACACAACACAGAAGGAAAAATTGCAGAGAAGTCTAGATTCAGAGTTTCTAACATCAATTTCACATTGTCTTCAAAAATCCACAAGGTGAAACATTTCACTCTTACCCCGAAATTAAATTCAAATTGATGTAGTATTATAATATCTTAATTGTTTCTTCACTGTATCGACAATTTCTTATTTTGTTTTCATAATTTATTGTTTTAAATTTCGAAAAATGATTTAGCTTCATCAACTTAATTGAGGTTATCTATTCGCGAGTTAACATCCCCACCCACAATTATAGATATATTATTCTCTGATTTCAATCAGCATTTCCCTTGTATTCATGTTTCGTTTACCTTCATTATGTTTGACGATACATTGCATATAAATTTTTCTATGTATATCTGAAATAATACTTTATCAAATATTAGCAAATCTTAGCAGAATCATCACATAGGATACTGTTATTAAAGTAATATTTCTCGTTTTTTATTATATAATTACAAATAAATAAAAGTTAAACCAAGATAGGTGTTGCTAAAAAAAAAACATAGTATTCGATTTTTTCTTTATTATTAATTACGTGAACATTTCCGTTAGTATTAAAGCCTCGAAGTACACAATTTTCAATTTGTATCAATGACGGTGATTGGCTGTCCGATCCAATCTGATCCAATCAGATTCATCTTTTTAGGGCGAGGTGTGCAGATTGTGGCGTAGTGCGTCATTCCTCTTCGAAACTTCGTCCATCTTGCACGTGTCTGCGTTAGGTGAGATTAAATTATCTTCAAATATTAAATTGAATTGTCTTTTGGACGACAGAATTACAAAAAACAGAAAGAAAAGTCGAAGATAAGTCTAGATTCTTGATTTTTGACATTAATTCGGCTTTTTCTTAAAAAATACGTGAGTTGAAAATTTTTGCTTTCGCCACGAATGCACAATTAGTTTGGAACAGCAGAATCTTAATTATTTCCGTTTTATATCTTCAATTTCTTGAGTATTATTATATTTTTTCATGTTTTTAATATATTTTTCCCATAATTTATATGGGAATACATTATATTATATATGTTATACATTGTAATAATTGAATTCGTCGTTTTCGATTAATCTGCGGATATAGATATGAATTAAAATAATATTTCTCTCATTTATTCTGCTTTTATGACGATAATTTATTAAATACCATTAATATCTTAGGTTTTATCTACGTTTTTCCCTATATTTTGGTGCTTTAAGTAGAAAAAAAGTAATCTTGACTTTATTACAATATGGCGTCAATAGTTTTCAATGAACCTTTTCTTTATTTTAGTATTAAAGTTTCGAAGCAATTCGAAGTTTCTACCAATGGCTGCGATTGGTCGTCCGTTATGGCGTCTTCCCATTTCGACCAATCAGATTCGTCGTTGGAGGGTTAGGTGCGCGGAGTGTGGTGGAGTGCATCAGTTCTCTTCGAAGCTTCGTCCGTTGGCACGTGTCTGCAACAGGTAAGATTAAATTATCTTTAAATATTAAATTAAATTGTCTTTCGAGTGTTAAAAGTACAAAAAATAGAAAGAATAGCTGGAGGTGGTTTGTTTTTTGACATTAATTCGAGGTTATCTTTAAAAATACGTGAGTTGAAATTTGTTGCTCTTGCTGTGAATTCACAATGAAGTTGGAAGAATAGAATCTGAATAATTTTCCCTTTATATCAGTAATTTCTTGAACATTATTCAATGTTTTTCGTATTGTTTCACACAATTTGCTGTTTTTAATTTAATAACGTTTTTTCTTGAACATCGTAATATTATTTCTGTTTAGACCTGTTCGTGTACTTCGTTAGGTATCGGCCGATAGCAGAATATGTATACCGAACATTGCCGAGCGTTGCCGAAGTGCCGACCGGTCTACGAAGGGAAGGAAGGTCTCGTGATTGCTTGTTGCTCTCTCGAGCGTTGAACTGATTAGACGTGTTGAGAGCATCCTTCCGCATAAGTAATAGGTACACATTGTATCCATTAAAATATTTGTATCAATTATAGTTCGATCGTTTATTAATAATAACTTTATTATTCTTTTTTATTACAGATATTTGATAGATTTTGAAAGGACGCCATGACACCTGATATGGGTTTGGTATAGAATTTCGTAAGAATTTATTGTTTTAATTTATTCTAAACAATTATTAACATCTATTATTACTTGTTTTTTATTGAGTCGTTGTTAATTGTAAGCATTTTTGATAATTACTTGCTACCAAAGTCAAGAAGGAAAAGATTAGAGACATTTTTTTTCTTTAACCAATTCATAGAAAAAGAATAATTAATTTTTCATTTTATTAAATAATTTCGTCCAGTATTTTAATACATTTGTTTTAAACTAGAACAAAATTGAAATAATTCGTATTCTACTGTAAATGATTGCTTCTCTTCTGCAATTATGAATTATTTTAAACAATCTATTCTTGTTAAATCGTAGTAATTATATTATAATATCCAGCTTTCGATGCAAGTTTAAATTAAAATAGAATCACGTTTTTAAATCACATGCTGTTTAAATATGATTAATTATTGGACTTTGTTTATTGAAAAGAATTTAGACAATTTATGAATCACGACGTAACAGAATTCTCAACAATTTTTAGTGTGCTTACAATTTTAACAACAGAAATCCACTACTTTAATAAAATAGTCTATTACATTTATTTAACTATGATTTTTTATCCATATAATATTCATTGAAATAATTATCAACAATTATTTAAAACATTTCATTATTACAATATAATCTAGGATCAATATTCAACTTGAATAATATTCGTGTCCGTTGAAAATATTTCACGAACACAGATATTTTCATTTACACGTAATAACAGTATTTCCTGAACGAATGTTCAATAAGAAGTATGTTGGTTTTGTTTTGTATATTTCCACCCATCCCCAACCTCCTCACTAATCTTTTCTTCCAGGAATTGTTGTGGCCGCGCGCAAGGCGGTCGGTAGAATCAGTGTTTGTACGAACATATTTCCAATGTTTTGATTTTCTCAAGGGTGAACTGGCCCTGAATAGAGTTGCGTTTGTACAACTAGGAATCACGCGAAAGTAGAGTCAGTGTTTGCTGCGTATTATAAAATATTTCCTAGAGCATCCCGGCTCTGATTTTTCTCTTTTCATCGCGAAAGTAGAGTCACTTGAATTGTTCGCCGGAAATTATTCACGGTCGCGTTACTAGTACTTTATATCTTTATCTTTATTTTTAATTTTTTTGTTTAATTGTTCGATATCGGTATTAGAGTCAATCCACCACTGAAGAGGAGTCTTGGGCGTTGCACCATAAGGAAAGAATGTAAGTATCTTATTACCTTATTTAATTAATTTTAATTCAAGTAGAATAATTTACAATTTCAACACTTGATAGTTGAGAGTTATTTTTCATTGTTAATATTTGATAAAATCCAAATTTATATATAATTTTATTACAATAAGAATTGATAATTTTCAAAATTAACCGTAATTCTTTTTTGTTTTGTTACAGATGAATTTTTTGATTTTGCCGAGTTCCTGGATATCCTGATGATGGCTTTCTTCACGACTTCCGTCTTGGTACGTCACTTAATTGCTTTTTATTAAAATAGAATAATTTACAATTTCAATACTTGATAATTGAGAGTTCTTCTTAATTGCTATTGCTAATATTTTATAAAATTCAATTTCATATATAATTTTATTAGAATAAAAATTGATAATTTGCAAAATTAACCGTAATTCTTCTTTTTTTGTTACAGATGAATTTCTTCACGACTTCTGTCTTCTCCTACAAGGCAGCCTCCTACCTGGTGTTGTCCTACTTACTTGACTGTCGGAAGAAGAGTATATCTGCGAACGGTGAGTCGCATGTTTTATGGTTCCTCTGGTGCCCAGTCATGTCGTAGGACGAATGTTCCGAATCGACACGGGCTACTAGTTGTATACGTGATTTGCAAGCATAGTGACCATGGGTATGATTATACCCATGAGTAGTAACATGTTTATTGTTTCATTTCATTTAGTTCAGGGTAGGTCTTCTTGTACTCCGCGTTTTAATATCATTTCAATTCCACATATTCCAATAGATATTTATGAAATATATGAATGCTTTTAAATGTTCTTAAATGTTCTTAAATGTGGAATTAGAATATTTTAATACCGAAACAATTTTATTTAGTTTGTCTGTAATAGAACAGTTATCAAATATTATCTGACTTAGTTATTGCGATGATTCAAAGCAATATAATATTGATAGTATTATGTAATATGTATACTGGATATACATATTAATGATGCTATTACATTGATTTAATTACATTTTGTACATAATAAATTCAAATATAATTTGAGAATTTTTTCCGAGTACTTAAACTTATTTACACGTTCATGAAAAAATGAACAATGTATGTGCAAGAAGACAATTCGTGACGGGTAGACTTCCAAGCCAGAGTGATCTATTTCAACACATTTTGCGTATTCTTGAAAAGTTACTCTGAGGAGGGAGTCGCCCGAGGATGTTTTATTAATTTTCACAATAAATTCTTTTTTATTAGAATTTTGCATTTCTTAAATTAGTGTTGCGAGAAATTTCCGACGCGAGAGTAAATATGACGATGCACTGACTAGTATTCGGTGGGAATCCTTTTGGTTTTTAATCTCAATCCTATGTATTATTTAATTAATGAAATTAGTTACAAGGATTCCGCGGCATAAGACCGTGAACACCATCTCTGGGAGATATACCCATGCATTACTAGGCCTTTGCAGGCGCAGCTTTAGAATACGGAACATATGAAACCATATGTTACCATATTCTAAACTGTAGTCTTTTTGTCTATACTATGGGCGTCCGTCAATCTGACACCGTTGGATGCAACGTGTTGGACGGGCGGGTAGCGCTCTTAGCGAAGGGGTGCACTCTGTCCTGGCGTTACGACGTCCAGGCGGGGTGGGTGGTATGTAGCGTCTGGCGTAAGTCTAGGGGGCGTGAGACCCTTCGTTGCCAGCTGATATTAGCAGTGCACCATGTTTGCGTCATAGTTGCTCTATTTTACTTTTCAGTATTTGTTCTTAAAGCTTTATATTATTTACAAAGTTGAGTCACTTTTATTAAAGTACTGAAATATTAGCCCGTTAGATGTTTATGTACTAATCATGTTTGTAGATCAGGATTTTCAGGTTTAACCCCTTCCGTGTTTATTGCCAAAGCCCATTCACGTGCCCAGGTGCTACTTGGATGGGTAGAGGCAATGGGCACGATGACCTAGTTCATAAGAATAATAATTAATAAGCGGCTGGCATTGTGTTAGTATATCGTGCACGACGTAATTTCCACATATGGTGTGTGTGTTTTTAGGCTGTGGGATTGCGTCGGTTTAATAAATTTTTCATTTAACTTTTAATTTGAAATAATATTTTATTCAACAAGATGTACAATGAACGTACAAACCAAATAGTATTATTACCATTACTATTACTATATTACCATTATTATTACCATGATTATTACCATTATTATGAAATATTCTGTATCAAAGTAGTTAATTAAATTTTGTAATTATCATTGTACGCAATGATTGCTAGCCTTGCCAGACGATTTCAGTGAAAAATGGTACGTACCGTAGAGTGTGATGTGAGATGAAACTCGGGTGTCGGAGGCGTCCCGGGACGTTCTCTCTAGTGTAGGTCTTGCGCCCGGGTGGAGTGTATGGGGGTCGTGGAATGAATTTTTGTGAGAATGTGATTTTGCCTTTTTTAAATATAGCGTTAGGTAGGTAGGTAGTATACCTTCTGGTGTGTGTGATAGATTGTAAGTAGGTAGGGCCAGGACAGGTTGTCACAGTCTCTTGGTCGGGTAGGCGCGATTTCGCGTGATCAACCTGTACCTGGAATATATTTGAAGAATTGACGATACGATCGATACGAACGGAGTATGCCGTTCGCCTTCTATCTATCTGTACAATTTTTCAAAATTTTGGCGACTTCATAAGTCGTTATACGCGATCGCGATGGCACGAAACGCCATCGAAACGTTCTGCTCGAGCACGGCACGTGTGCACGAACAACGACTTAGGTATATAAAGTCCTTTTTCGTCCACGTGTCAATTAGAGTTTCGCGATTTTTCTTTTTTGTTGATTGTTTTTTTTTTTTTTTGCGAATTTGCAAGTCTCGAGCTTTAGATATAAGTTTCAGGTGGGTGGACCGCCCGAAGAAAGAAAAGGCTATATGCCGAAGCGCCCCGACAAACTGTCTTTCAAGAGGGGAACTACTAATGATTTTACATTCTTTTGCAAAAAAGGATGGGAAATCATTATCGTTACTACTTTGTCACTGTGCTTGCCTGTAGTTGTAGTTTTGTAATTTCAGGACAAGAGGGGGCCCGTGACCCCCATGATTTTGGGCAAATCGCGTTTTCAATTTAGTGTTGCAAATATTGACCACGGTTCAATGTAGTGTTGCGAACTTTAAATATCGCGTTTCTTTCTTGCATTGCTTTAGAATAGAATTTAACTTTTCAATGTTGATTGTTTTAAGATTTTTTAAAGTTTTGCTTTTTACTGTTGATTGCTTTAGTATTGCGAATGAAAAATTCACAGTTTGGGAATTCCCTTTTTTGCATTTTAATTACATGTTTGTTAAAGATAGCGTTACGAATGTTATTAGCGCGATTGTTTCCCAGTGTTGCGACTTATAAATACGCGATTGCTTTGCATTAGTTTATAGAGTTCCCTGCTAATTAGTGTTGCGATAATGAATATTCGCGTTTTGCATTAGAGTTGCGATATATGATGAAATGCCCAAAAACGATCCAGTGGAGTTGCCATGGTCGATAAGGCAGCTATGGACCAGCTGCCGTGATACAGCCTTGGATTGGCTGTATGTACCCCTTTTTTAGATTAGTGTTGCGTCTTACAAAATTCGGTAGATTTGAGTAGTGTTGCGTTACAGTTCGCGTTTTTTCTTTTTTTCAGTTTAGCGTTGCGCATAATGGGGCAGCCTTCACGCGTATGCTTCTGTATTTTGCGTTTATTAAGGGTTTTTTGCATTTATTAAGGGTTTGCTTAGGGATTGCTCTTATGGGCAATCAAACTTTTCTTTTCAGGTTCCCCTGTATCCTACCTCCCATTGCCCCGCCCCCATTCTTTTTCTTCCCTTTTTTTAATTTTGAAAATTTTGAGCATTCGGTTGTCGGAAATACTGTTAAATAATATATGAATTTAATGTTTTCAGAATATTATTAAATACGATAAAGTTTTAAATAGAACTATATTCGAAGTTTTATTTAAAATGGAAATTCATTTTATTTTGTGATTGGTGATAAATTATTTCAAGGAACATTTGTTCATTTGAAATAGCTTATTAAAATTTAATTCTGCTTTATTTAAACAAAAGTAGTGGATGGTTGTTGTTGAAGTTGTTTAGTTTTGATTTTTGATCGCGATGTTTCGTTTCAAACTTACGGAGAAATTAATTAAATTATTTTTATAAATTTTCAAATTCTTTTCCTGAAAAGCAAAGTCCACTCTTGATTTTCTTTTCATTTTTTCCATTTACAATAAATTTGCATTGAAAGGTGTATTGAATAATATGTATAATGCAATAAAGTCAAGTAGAGTCATGGTTTTACTTAGATATACTGCAGTAAAAGACAGTTGTTTCAATTAAAATATTATATATTATTCGTTACTAAATGAACAAATGTTAAATATTATGCAACAAAATGAAATAATTAATGTTTCTAACTGAAATCGCTTACTTAATAACAATTTTTTTTATAATTCTTTTTCTGCTTTTATTTTGGTACTGAAAATCGCTTTTAATTCATATTTTGTGTTTAATTGATGTTTTCTTATTTGGAAATGACTCATTAACCATTACTTTGATTTTTGTGAAATTTTATTGTTACTAATGTATCTTCTCTTCTGGTATTACATTTTTTTTTCTTTGCATGAATTCGATTAATGAGTTTCTGTTGCAAAGAAATATCTTTATAAGAAGTGTGAATTAATAATATCGGATAATAGACTGGAAGAAACGTAATATAAAATCTACAGTCCAAAAATGGAATTCAATGTATCCAATTAAGTAAAGCATGGTGAAAATGATTGAAAAGGGAAAATGATTTTTATGACATATTATCTGAACCGTATTATTTTCGAAAATTGTATTTAATCCTTTTCTGTTTGTTTCAGGCAGGTTGTAAATTTATAATTAAGGCTACATGAGCCTCATTATTTTCTTAAATAATGTTTAATCCTTTTTAGTTTGTTTCAGAAGATATTCTAATAACAACAATAAAATCAACAAATTCATTAAAGGTATTCGTTTATACTCTTTTCGATTTTTATATAGGCAGGCCTACAAAGTTATTAATAAGGTTATATGAATTTTATTATTTTTAAAAATGATGTCTAATCCTTTTCAGTTTGTTTTAGGAAGTATTTTGGTGAGTACAACAAAATCAACAAATTCATTGTACTTATTTATGTATATCCCTTTAAATTTTTATATAGACTATATATGATGTTATAATGACTTTAAAGATATAATCGCCAAACACTGCAGTGTTTAATTAGGAAGCGTTAGATTTAAGCGAATTTTTAATATAATTAGGAACGCTCGTATAGTCAGGTATTTTTAGTAATGTAAGTATATAGGACAAATATGCAATTGCATATTTATTAATTACAGATCTGTAATCAAAATCAAAATTAAAAAATGTTACGATAGGAATAAAAAGCAAAAATGTACGTAGATATATGTATGTATAGATAAGTACTTACTTAGATAGGTAGGTAATGAATAAAAATAATGCTCCTTTTGTTGTTCGTTTGCACAACAAATAAAAGCGTTTTGTAAATGTGCATCAGGAGGATGATGTTATTGAATAAAAATAAAAATTTGCATAAATGGAGGGTGGATGGGATGAGATAGGGCGGATCTCCAAACCGCAGCAACCTCTTCGTGGTAAGACCTGGACAATCAGTATTATTTGATGGGTAATTAATAACTGCATCATTATTTCTATGATACATTTATTAACTATACAGCAAATAATACGAGCGAATTGGCTGCGAGGTTTGTAGGTTGTTTTTATATTTTTTCTCTACTATATTTGTTGTTTAACTTTGGAACTTTCGTCTTACTTTTATTTGATTATTAACAGTGTTGAAATATTTAATATTATAGGATACGACACTGTATTACCGAAAATGGTAATGGAGTTGTATAACTTGCCGACAAATGCGATACCGGGGTCTACGGTTCTTGTATATGCTTATTAGGATGTCAATTACACAAAGTTATTCTCTTTTGTAATAATTAACCGCGTGATGCAGCACCATTACGTCGCTGCAAATAACACCCGGGGTGTTAACACCCTCTCTGTACCTCTTTATTAGAATTAACGTTTTGAGAATTTCTGCTTCACCTGTAACGCTATTTTTCCTAGGGAAGCCTATTATGCTCGATACTGTATGTTTATTGTTTTGTAATAACTATAATGGTTCATAGTTTTTAATAAAGTTTCAAATTCTTAATTTCAAATTTCATACGCGTTGCACATGCGCTTCGAATAGTTAACACACTGGGCAACAGGTAGCGTTCCGATCGTAGTAATGTGTACAAGTTTCCCGCCGAAATTAGTTCGCACGAGGAGTGCCGTCGAAGTAGTTACGTTTAAAATATTTCAAATTTTCCATCTAAAAGTTATTTAAAATACAACGTGAATACTGAACGATGGATCCGAGTGAAGTAGAATTTCTCGGTGAAAAGGAGTTGGTCACCATTGTACCCAATTTTACTTTCGATATGATATATTTGATCTCGGGAACGGTAGGGCCTTTCCGTGCAGGTTTACCTGTCAAAGTTCCAATTTGGTTAGCAGTGAATCTGAAACAACAACAGAAATGTCGAATTATTGCTCAAGACTGGATGA
This sequence comes from Osmia bicornis bicornis, assembly GCF_907164935.1. Taxonomy (NCBI): domain Eukaryota; kingdom Metazoa; phylum Arthropoda; class Insecta; order Hymenoptera; family Megachilidae; genus Osmia; species Osmia bicornis. The sequence goes on from NC_060227.1 coordinate 8,232,336, forward strand.
ATGTTGATATTTTGAATGAAGTTAAAGAAGATGAAAAATTATCAAGGTAAGAGGGCGATTTTTTTATTTGTTTATTTTAATAGAACGTCTGTGTTTCCTGTAACACATATTTTTATTAGATTATTCACGAAAATGCCGAGTAATCACTACATGGACGAAGCGCAACTTTTATTAAGTGTTGCGAGTGATGATATACCTGATGCAGATGGAATAAGGACAGCAATAAAGGTAGTGTGAAATATGAAATATTCAGATTTCATTATCATACCTATTTTAATTCCAGGATATATGGGATATAAGAATGTCTAAGCTTCGTACATCAATGGATGCATTGTTAAAACATGAAGGTTTGCATGGAAAATTAGACCATTTAACTCCCATGGAAATCAATAGCGTGCGTCCACTGTTGCCACATACCTTAGATCAAATGTTGAGAATTCAGAGTGTATGTATATAAAAACCTTATCATTAGCTGTGAGGTCTCTGTTTAAATTTTTTAATCAATTTTATTCCAGGTTGCAGGTGTGGCACAGTCTCAGATTGCAGCGGAATCACAATGAAGCTAACACTTATAGGTACACTTTTGTCTTTAGAGATACTTACTTTAAGAAATATATTTTTTAAGTCTATAAATGCATAAGCATTTTATGAAATATTTTTATTGTGATATTGGTATGGATAGTAAAATTACACTCCTCTACAATATACAAATGCAATATAATAGTTTTATTGTTCCTTACTCTTAAATCATTACATACAGTCACTAGCATCTCAATCACAATTTCTCATTATCACTAAAAGTGTAATAACATCGTATTTACATTGGTAGATTCGGCCGGTTCAACTAATTACTCGCTCGTTCATCGCTCGGCTTTTTCACAATATTTACATTCCTTAAACTTATAGTATACAGTCCTTTAATAATCTTTGATTTCAATTCTTAAGAGTAAATCTCGCTTTAGCAAACTTAACGCAGATTGATCGACGTAACTTTACGATCGTAAATCGATATCCGGTACCATTAATTTTCAGTCAAATTCTCAATTCTACGTTAAGCTTGTAAAACCGAAGTGTTCATTGTACGCTGCAGAAAATGGAAATTATATTACAATTTGACGGGAATTGGGAACCGAAATAAACACAAGAGTTTGATGTTATCAATGTACGTAATAAAACTTTGAAATTCACTCGGAATATCTTTAGCTCCTTATTATCTTTACATTGGTAAAACAAAAGTTGACTAAGTCAAGTGACTTCGTGTTGTGTTTGTTTGGGAAATTACTATTGCCTCCTAAAATTGTATCCGTAAAGATTCTGTGTATGTTAACTCAATTTCACAATATCATACTGTCAGTGCAATGACCTAAGTACCACATTGTGCCCTTGTATATAAAGTACTTCGCGCTATCACGCCATGTATACGCGATCGATGTTAATAAATACAAAACATCGTTAATCGTTTACTAGACTGACGTTACATGTAAAATAAGAAATGCGTATAAACCATATCGAAACGTTTACGCCTGTATCGTGACGATATTAAGTATATTATTGTGGAGAACGATAGCAATTGAGTTAGTATGATACAACGTTACCGAAAGAATAATGCTTATCGATCTAAACAGCCACAATTTTACTAGGATCAACCTTAACTCGTATAAACATGGTATTGTCTTTGACGAAGTGCCGTTTCTTGACCATTTCATGGGAAACGAATCGAGGGAAACCAAAACCAAGAGAATCGGGTTCACGACTTGGCCTCTGGAAGTTCTTCCATGTTGGATCCGGTATAAAGCTTTCCACGATATTGCAAGCCTTCTCTGCCACCACCGTCTGATCGAATATAGTGAAGGATACACTATGAGAAAATGGCCATCGCAACAGAGCATCATACTCTCCGGGAAGAATCTTTATGTATATAGAGATGTGACTTCCTTCGCCGGTTCCATTTCCATTTAAGAAAACTGACGCCTGAAATGTTCATCGTTTATGAAAACAACTTGTATAACATCAACCAGAGTATTTTGAAGAATTCAGATGCTTTCAGAAACTTTGTACGATGAAGATTAATATAGTTTAGTTACCTGTAGCTTATAACCATATTGACTAGTATAGAATGGAGGACTGACAAGTTCCATTCCCTCCTTGGCCTTTGCCTCAGACATTTTCGCACTGTAATCTGTGATTTTCCATATTAGCGTGCCTGTATAATTTAACGACAACTTGCTAATTGCTGATTTCAGGCTGGTTATCTGGTGCTGCTGTTTGGTTACTACACTGCACATCAGGCTCAGGTGCATCTTTGCTGATTCTTCCAGGTGCTTGTCCAATGAGAATCTATTTCCCTGTACCAAAAAGGGTAACATTATTCTATATTGATCTACCGAACTTATACATATAAAAAGATAACGATAACAAGATTGTGATCATTTTTGTACCTTGAAACGACACCCAGCATCCTTGAAGGTACAAGACAAAAGGTGTGTGGTGCAATGGTCCTTCAAGTGGACTTCGAGATCCTCCCTTGGTAAAACTGCAGTTTCACAACGATGAGGACAAGCGACTGGAAAACGGCCACACTTGGCGTGATGGGCACCTAGCGTGTCAAAAACAAACTCTTTGTTGCAATAACGACAGGCTACCAGCCTTTTCGCACATTCGCCCAGTTTGTGTTGACTGAGATGCCTTCTTTGCACCTTCATGCCGCATTTGTTCTCGCAGTACAATGGCTCGTAACCGCATGTTCCTGTGTGTTTCTGTAAGTAGACAAGCGTACATTAACGTTAACATTTATTCTTTATAAATAATCAATAACGATCTATTAACATTTACTAACAGCAATCGTTAAAGAAAAAGAATTCGAGGAATGTAATTCCACTCGTGTTTTCCATTATTTTCATTCGTAGGAAGTGCGGTTAACAGCTAGCACTCGATCGTGATTCTCTAATTAAATGCAACAGCAGTTACCTCGAGTGTGTGACCGGTGAATTCTTTGGCACAGAAGTCGCAGCGAGCTCGTCGTTGAGCGCAAGTGTACTTCAAATGGTCCTCCATGAGTACACGAGGGATCATTGCGCCGCATTTATTGCTGCAGGGAACCGCATCGTGCTTGCAGGTATTCAGGTGAGCCTAAACAGGATAATGCGATTTTTACAATGACGCACCCAGCACGCATTCCTTCTCATCGTTCCCTCTTCGATTATACACTCGCCACGACAATCGTGGAAGCATGAGAACATGAACCATATACTAAAATGAAAAGAGTAACTAATGATTACCATGAATGATATTTTTCTTTGAATTTTGCAATGTATAATGGATGTTTTTTTTTTTATTGAGAACATTGAGATATCAATTTAAATATTATAATTCTGAACTTTTTTCATTTTCAAATTTGCAGTTTTAATTGGTTCATTATACTATAGAAAGGTGTACAAAGCTAGAAAGGTTATTTTGTACACGTCATTTACATTATTTAATGCTTAATGTATTACTAACAACGATCAGCGTTGATAATTGTTCTCACAATTGACCGGAAGGCCAACACAACCTAGCCGTGTGTGGGAGTTAATGTGCCAAGAGCAGTTCAACGACCTATCATGCAAGGTCATTCAAGATCGCAAACACTTAATGAAACGATTTCTAAAGTGTACAATTAAAGAATTCTGTTTAACTAAATGAGGTTGACCTTGGGGTATCCTTAACGCCTCCATAGTCTACCTTCGAATTAATAGAAATCTTCCTTAATCTTACAAGAAGAAAATGAAATATTTGCAAAAAAAAAGATAAATTACCTTCAATTTTCTTAGTTCATCTGACCACTTGCATCCATCTTTGTGATGTATGCAGTATACAATTGATCCCATTATTGCCTTTTCTGCTTCCAAGTCCTGGAAATTCTGGAATCACACAAAGAAACATCGGTTTTAGCTATTTTGCAAGAATAATCTTTAAATTACACTTTCAAATGTCTTATTTCCATTGTTCCCCTTGAATTGCACTAGAAGTGTTATATCCGTGGCTCCGTTATGCCATAAAAGTTAAAGCCTGTTTCGTAATAATTTGAAGAGCAGGTGTAAAATACGCAACTGATTTGAAACGAGAAATTAGCACTAAAAGATTCTCTCGTGTGTGTACATTGAACAAACATTATGTTCCTGATAACTCCAGTTTGACTAACAAAGACCAAGATTTTCCTCAACATTCTGATGAAATAAAATTCGTTTTCTAAAGAAACTATCAAGTACTTAGTTAATTAATAAAGTTTATTAGGTCTGGTTCAAATTAATTGAACTTTCTCCGGAAACACATTGGAAACAATGCAACAAGTTACCTAATCCTTCATTATCATGTCGTTATTGCTGATTTCTCGTCTGAAACGATAGATTCTATCCGTAAACGCTTCTATTGTTTCTATGTTAACTAAGAACATCATTAAATACAAAAGTAATTAAATCACCATTACTTTTATTTTTAGCTACGTTTCGAACTTCTCTCGAGATTATTTCTTTAAGCTTTTATTGTAGTAGTAAAAACGATGGTAATTAATTACTAAAATTAATTGACTAAATAGTAAATAAAAAAACTAATTAAATCACAAGGTTAGTACATTCGTAAGTAAGAGAGCAATGAAACGGCAGTAAAATAAATAGAAAAACAAACGATAGAAAGTCCTCCGATAAATCAAAATCTATCTAGAGAAAACTTTCTTTGGAATAGCCGTAGACATGTGCGCGTTGTCAGGGACAACATTCCAATCCTTTATAGAATTTTCATGTTGCGTTGCTGCTTCCAGGAAGAACGTTCACCGTGTTGAACGACGAGTCGTGACGGTTTTCGGAAATAGCGAGATTCAATAATAACCCTGATGATGCAGGAGGCGCCCCGTACTGAGAAACCATGCGGGAGGCGAAAACCAGAATAAATTTAACACGCTACGCGCACTGTGTGAAAATAATTATTACCTCTATTAAGACTCGTTTTTTCAAATACAAAGGACCATCGATTTCATCGGATCTCTTTTATACAAAGTTTTCCAAAGAATGAACCCATGTAAAAAAAAAATGTAGAGACAACCTTGAGGTCCTCTAAAAATGCCTTCACTTCCGGAGCCAAAACGGCACCATGTAATTTTGCCTGATTAATTTCGTTTGTCTTGTACCATTTTGGAGCTACAGTTTGACCCAGTTGCATGGAACACCCTGTGGATAGGAATGTCCTTTCTTCGGTATCCTGGCACATTCTACACCTTCTCAGCCACTTTCACACAGGTACACCCGGTATGTACGGGAACGTCTGAAGGTGCCTGCGAGTTGAAACCTGCACGACCGGCAAGGTCGAGGAACCTAACGCAACCAGCCACCGACAGCGAGATATAAACACCGCCAGGAATGGAAGAGACAGACCTACCTCTTCAGTTTCGAGATTGTGAAAAAGAAAGATGATCAGGACGAAGAAATAAGAACACCGGCCAGGTCGTGATACCCGGGAATAAAAATACACTTCCACTGGACACGATCGAGCCTTGATCTCGCTCCATTCTTATGGTTCATCAGTTTTTGCTCGAAAATAGGAATACAGTAGCTAAGGTGTCTCCTCTTCGTTGATCAAACGTACCGAAATGTTCGAGAAGAAATTAAGGTGAAACGACTGAAAGGAAGTACCGTACATTGAACTTGGACATCCGATTGACTGACTCTCAAAACACCGATTACCTCATTTCAATCCGATGATCCGTCACACGCGAAACTCGTCAGGGAAAATAACAAGAGAATCCTGTTGAAGTCGTACTCTTAAGTCGTACAATTTTATGGAGTGCCAGCGAAGCAAATTGCGTCTGACTAATGCAGCCGCGAGGAATATGCACGAATGCAAATGACCCTTTAGCTCGCGCCTCTCCCTGACCCTTTTTTCCAGGAAGCTCCATAATGGCTGCACCAAACGAATTAGAATACCGACATCGAGCTGACATCATGGGTAGAGCCTCCTGTTCTTCTGATGCTGTTAACACAGCGGTTACAAGTCGTCCTGACGTCACGGCGAAATAACGGACACGATCTTCGCGTACGTTCCACTTATTCCACAGGATGAGAATGACGATCGCGTTATGTAGCCGCGCAAGAATCTCCTAGCTCGAACAGGTACACGAAGAAAATTGGCAAATCGATAGTACCGGTTTACTAAAGTCGCGAAGAAATTTAGAAAATTAACAGCGTTGATACGTTAATGTCACGAAATAATTTGGAATTCATTCGTTTAATTTGAGATAAACGTAACTTCATCGATAGAAGTCCAGTTTTGGATTCTTCGTACAGTTTCGAAAAATAACTGGAAGGACCGAGACCGGGCGAGGAGCTACAGTATTTTAATGAAACGGAAAGCAGTCTGACGAGAGTAGTGTCCGGTATTCGAAAAATCTTCAACCGATATTAGCGATGCACGGATGTGACGGTTACGCATTCGAATCCAACGGGCGAATCTCCTTCTTTTTCTTTTTCATTATTCGAAAGCACGACCTTGACAACTCGATGACCAAGGATTATCATATCGTATTCTTGGAATGCTGCGCTCGATGATCCGTTCCAGGCGTGCGCGAAATTTCAAATTTTCCCAAATGTTTATCCGACCATCGCTGTCAGAACTTGTTTTTCAAAGATAATCTTTTAAATACACATTTACGATTAGACCGACGATAATTAATATGTTATTTGATAACGTCGCGCGCAACGATATGAAAAATGAATTAGAGTCGAAGGAATTAAAAAACGAGGACGAACGTGTTTATTTCTGACGCCTCGATTCACTTCGGTATCAACATACATCTCTTCATAAATAAATGGAAAACACGTTCTGTATATTTTAAGTAGATCAAGCCTTAATTATGCAACATAAGATAATTCATATCGCTGTTGCTACTATGATACTGAATTAAGTCTGTTTTACAAACACTGGAAGTTGCAATTTAAGATCAAAGGAACAAAAATTTCATTCTTCTCACAGTGGAAAAAAAAAATAATTCAACATTCTTTGTTTTCTCAGCTTTCGAACACGCGTTAAAGCTGTAACGTGGGATTAAAGGGTTACAAAGTTCACGACCCGTGAAGGTCCAACTAGAATTTCAATGAGAGCATTTTAATTTCAAGCCGGTATCCACCTTCTATTTTTTTCTCCCCTCTTTGACAACCAACCAGAAACGATCTTTTCCTAGGAAGCGAAACATTAATTCAGTTCCATGATATGATCGAAAAGCATCAGCGTGAAAACAATATACATTTGAACACAATAAGAAGACGAATAATTGAATGAATTTCACGATTCTGGAATTCCACTGTCGATTAACGCGTATTTCATTAATCTAAGATACATTTATGCATCTTGCGGTCATTTTGTTTTAAAGAGAAACTTTTAAGCTACAATAGATAGATTTTCGGGAGGAGAAGCTACCGATAGCCTTTTATCTCTCGTGTACGACTTCTCTTCTATCTTATCGAACCAGAGGAATCTACAAACGTCGAAAATTCCGACCGTTTGTATCGTGACACATCCTACGTGATTTCACCCTGGAGGATTCACGATTTTAGCGTAATCTGGTTAAACAAAAACAAATGTATTCTTGGTTCACCATTAACGCGGTTGAGTTGAAGATATCAAAGGCTGTTCCGATCGTTACGTAAATAAGCGAGCAAGATAACAGTGGATACTAAAATATTGACCACCAATGCCGAGATAAACTTACATCCTAATTATCGATGTTTACGGTGAACTTAAAATAAACGTTGCAATGGCTACTCATTTGGGATCTTTCGAGTCTTGCTCGCAGCTCATTTAATATAAGTTTGTCTATGAAAGATAAATGAAAAATCCCAAGGATATTCTGTAAGGACGTTTTCAATAGGCAAGTACGGGCATGCCGCTACGTTAATTGGAAAAATATACGTTCGTTCCAATTAGAGAGATAAAGAAGATTGCGGAACCTTTCAACAATACCGAGTTCTTCCAAAAGTACCCGGAAATGAACGTGCACTTGCACTCGAGTCTAGCACGTTCAGCAAGCCCTGTTAAACGTAATTTCTATCGAGATTGCTGTCTCGTACGCCTATTTCTGAAGGCGAGCAGAACAAGATGTTCATTACGATGGAATGCGCGGGGGAACAATGCTCGAAGGAACAACAAACACCGCAGAACTTCCGGCTAAGTTGAAGGCGGTGGTCTCCATGGGAAGAGGAGAGAGAGGAAAGGATCTGCTTTTAAATTAACACGCCTTAATTACCACCACTCGTAAGCATCCGCGTTATCTCGCATTCCTGAACACGTGGGTCACAAGTGACTATACAGACTTAGCTTAATAAGAGCTGACTGAGACACTGTCTCTTAATTCCTTGAGAATTCATTTGGTGACAGTCTTTTTTTAACCCTTTATAACAACGAGCTGAGAATATGTAGATAACTGAAACCGAGGTAACGCAACGGGCTCTGCGAGTATGCGTGCTATTTCCTGAAGATTACGCATCACCGAGAGGCCACGATACTTCCTGCGATAATTTCCTGGATCGTCATCATTTTCCAATTGACAGTACCCCATCAAACTATTACTCTATAGCTGTAACAGTCATACTCCCCGGTCGACGATATCCTTTGTTTAAAAATTCTTCGAGTATTTCAGTAGTAATAGAATGATTCTAAAATATGGTTTCACACCTTTAACTGTGAAATGTTTTAATATCTGGGGCTTATACAGTCAGTTACTAGCATACTTCCACGAATGCATTTCAAACAAGTTGAAGCTTATCTGGACGTTTCCCGAGACCTTACCGGTGCGCAGGTTACTGGCCACCATTTCCTATCGTTCTTTTTGTTTTCAATCGTTACCCTCTTAACCTATTCTCCGGTCTTAATCGAACGGTACGCTCTGTGAATCAATGACACGACCTTATTTCCTCGCGTGTCATTTCAACTTCCACCCCTTTCGTAACGGTAAATGAATTATAATCGTCAAGAGCAATGAAATTTATTTAACATCATAGCACCGAAAGGGTTTACACGTGGAGCCAGAGTAATTGGTTTTAATTAAAAAGAACAAGGGGTAATAGGATCAGCGGAAAGGCGCTTCTTTTTGCGAGGGAATTCAAATCCACTCGGAGACATATAAAAACTCTGTCTTTCAGGGTGTCGCTTTCTGATCGATATCGAATGTAACGAATCAGGTTAGGTGATCGAACGTAACAAGATGCCTAAAGAATTAACAAATCTATTTTTCGCAAGAGAATCGAATTGCATCGACACATAGTCGGTGGATGGCGCGAGAACAGAAAGCGGAGCCGATACCACGGAGGTGCACGAAGGAGGCCGAACGGGTTCGGAAGCAGCCGAGGCCATCTGTTACGCTCGGTTCCCACGCTTCCGCCGTCGCCTTTCCCCGCCTTTGGACCAGTCCTCATCGCTCCTTTTTCCACCGACACTGCCGGCTCTCCGCGTCGGTTTATTTTATATAGCTGGAGAACGCCTGGACGTCTTTAAACCGCGACTCCACGTTTTCTGTTACGAGGCTAAACTTTTGTCCATTACCGCGGCGTATCCCCGACGACCGGCAACTTCGCACACTCCGTACCGACGCGTTAAGTCAAAGTTACGGCTCGTCTTTCGAAAATATACAACCGACCGGATCGTCTTTATCTATTTCGGTATCGTCTTTCTACCAACAACACGTGTCTCGATGTATCTCGATGTACTCGGTAATCTTCGGTTATGTTTCGCGAAAATATCGATTGATTTAGAAAAGAAAGTTGTAGATCTTTAAATACGTTTGTTACCGTGGGAGAAGTTAGATAAATTTAGTCAGGCAGCTTCGCTTTCTCCGATTTGTTCGTCGAGCCGTCGTCCGCGATACTTGAAACTGGTCCATGTACCTTCCTGGTAAAACCCGGAAAGGGGTCGTTTTTCTAACAGAAGAAAACCGAGCGCAGATACCGATCTTCCTTTCTAATTTAACACCGCTGTGACTTGTAACCGGACTTCCCACGACGCGTATCATTCCTCGACGAGCAGTTTAATTATCGTAGGAAGAAAAATGGTACCGCGACACATGTCCAGCTACTCGAATTCGTTTACAAAAGAAAACGAAGTCATTTTGGTGCGGGAGCAACACGTGCCATCAGCCAATCCTCCGCAGTCGCGCCATTGTCATCTTCCCGGGGACTCTGTTTACAGTTTACACGAACGGATCCCCCGAAACGACCCCTGCAGAAAGTTGGCACTCCCGACCACCAGCAGCCGCTTTGAGCCGGCTGTTTTTAAACGTGTTAGCACAAAGGGAATCGTAAACGTGCAGCACGTGTGCTGGCAATGCATTCTCGAGGGGTCTGTGGAACGATTAAACTAACCGCAAGAAGAGATGAACTCGATTCCCTAAATACACGTTCGACACAGTAAGGGGAACCTCCGATGACAATTTCGAATGACTCCCCCCTTGTTTAGCTATCCATGAATAAATTCGATTGACTGGGTTAAACAGATACACGTGACCGAAGGGAGTAAAACGAGATTCGTGCATCAAGTAATCAAATAATAATTATTCTTCTCTCGAATTTCAAATTTTATTTCAAGATTCTCATCGCATATATTGTATAATACGGGAGTTGTTTTCATTCCTTTCGTTACGCGAAGGTCCACCGTGCTCATTTATGCGTAACTCGAGTCTGAAGATCGATTATACTGCGGCATATTTCGTAATCGTCGCGGTATGCAATCGATAATGAAGGGACAATCGACCCTTTCGAGGGAAGCCGAGTTTGGAAAAGGCTAGCACGAGGAATAGTTTGAAAACATGTTACCGACTGTCGTGGCATAAATCACGAGCCCTGTTGGGATGATCAGAAATTCTTCTTCTGGGAAACACGTGGCGGTAGACAAACAAGAAAACGAGCCGTTTTATCAGCGGTTTTATTTGATAATTTGAATTTTATGTCTCATGATAATGTAATATTTCGGTTATTTTATTGTCTCAACCGAGGACCGACGTTATTCTACATATGGTAAAAAGTCGCTTAAACAATATGCTGGTAGAAAGTAAATGTGATACAATGCAACAAATACGGTGCTTTGAATTTCGATTACATCGTATGAATGCGCGACAGCGAGCAAAAAGGAGACCCCCTTTTGATGTTCAAGATTTATGTAGTGTTTTATTCGGAGAGTGCTCGCGTTTCGATTGCTGCACATACGCCCATGTTATATATGTATTTCGATAAGCAATTAATGCGCGACGCATTCATCACGGGGGGCACTCGTAGAAACAAAGTTGAACCAACACAACATTGTCAAGATAGAATCATGAATGGTACTGTTGTAAACGATATCGAAACGTAACCCTCAGTTTCCGTTTTGTCCAATAATAGATTTCCCCCATTCTGTGGTTTCCATTTATTCGCATGAAGATTAAGTTACGCGTCAGCTCGGGGCGGTTTATGAAATTGAATTTAATAAGTGCAAAGACTCGACGACGAGCAAACCTAGAAACAATTACTTCTGATAAAATTGAACTGTACAAGAAGCTCGATTTTAAAGAAATCATAACGGGGTCTATTTAAAATGTACACCTTAATTATCTTTGGAATGAATTCACGTCACCTCGTTTCTGGTAAGACATAAAAATCTACGACGTGAAAGTAAACAAACGTATGCAGTTTCGTAGTTGGACGAATGCATGCGACTGAAATGCATAACCAGCGATTAACCCGTTGCTGGTTGAAGCGTATAGCAACAGACCGTTATCTGAAACACGTATGACGATAAACTTGAAACTCTGCTCCAGTATATTCGAAGAATGACCTGCGTGCAATTTGGTATGCCAAATAACAATTATTAACGATTATCCAACTTTCCACCCTAAACAACATTTACATTCACCCCCCTAAGATTTTGAACGGCACTGGATCACATAGTATCTTGTAAAGTATTACGTGATTCGTAGTTAAATTTAATTTTGGAGTGGTTAGTTTCAAAACTACTGTATTATAGGGAGCCTCGAAAGGGTGGTTTTCGCTAATTTCAGTGGAACTTGGCGGAATGACAAAACTATCGTATCCTTGATTTTAGCCATGGATGTTTAGTCAATTTTGAGAAAAATGCAATTAATAAAAGGTTTCTCCTGAGAGGGAATTTGAAAAGTAGCGCGCTACTACTCCCATACACCCTATGCGTTTTTTCAAATGTCAGACGTATTTTTCTTAAAGTTAGTCATCTGCGGCTAAAGTACAGTTTTATTATAAATATACACCTATCATTCCAGCAAGTTTGAAACTGCCGAGGTCCACACCCTTGGCCCTCCCTGAAAGTCCTACGATATCTTAAAATTGCAATGAGTATGTTATGGAAAGCAAAAGAAAAAGAAAAAGAAAAAAAAAAACAAAAGATGTCTAACCTCGTCGGTAATAATCGGTGCCTTGTCCATGTTGTCGTTGATGGGACTCGGTGGCGACGTGGGGCTAGCACTAGGGCTCACATGAAACCCTTTTGATTCCTTGGCAGGCCTCTGGGGGGATACCCTCGCAGGGAAGCTCAAGGTTTTCGTCCACTGCGACAAACCACGCACCATCTTTTCCTTTTTCTCTTGTCAAATTTCACCGATGCAACAGTATTATCTATTTTATATAGGTGTGTGTATGTGTGTGCGTAAACGCAGCGCGACGATTCGAACTCGGTGTATTTGCACTCGCGATTATTTAAAGGCGGTTTCGCGAACAAAGTTGAACCGATATCAGCATTCGTTCCCTAGCGAAATCTCCTTCGCTTCGAATCCTCGCGAGACTCGAATTCACTTTAGAACGTTCACCGATCGCTTATAAATATTAATCGACGTTTCGAGAGATCGACTCGCGTGTATCCGTGTCGTGACACGCATGGAAACACTCTGATCGCACGCGCGCTACCAAACGCATGCCACGAAGTTTACTCACAGACTGTTCGCAGTCGGGTCGGTTAGGTCTCTCCGCGGAACGGTCGCGTCATGCCCGCTGGACCAAGCGCGCTGATTGGTAGATCCGATAGAAAGCGACAGGTTATACGTGCCCGACAAAGATGGACGAATGGAAAATGGCCAATGGGGTAGTTTGTAACAGCAGGAGGGAACGAGACAGAAGGGATTCAGCTAGGACGAACCGCGACCGCGATATCATTTCCAAAGGTACATCCACCGTCAAGGGAGTCTTGTTGCTCTTCGTTCGTCTTCGTTCAAGCGAACGAACGAGTTGAAGAGAATGAGAAGTTGGATGACTTTGGTTGAACGGAGATAACCGAGAGGCAGAGACGGTGAATGAAGGAACGTGTGAAAGAGATTATCGGATATGTGGCACAAGTACAGTCACCGCTGCTTAGAGCGGAGCCGCCCTTAGTCCAGGGAAAACAGGGCACTCGAGTTGCAAATATAAAAAAAGGCAAAGTGTCTTACAGTAAACTGTTACTACCTAAAATATAGCGAATCTATAGGGCACGTCCCTAAGTGAGTCATTCAAAATTACCTGCATTCGCCCAGTTTACGGTACAGTGGGGACTAAATCAAGATTACCGACGAATCGTCTAACTCAGGTAGCCGAGGGAACTGTATTAAAGCGGTACTTTTACTGGCACCCTTTCTGAAACAAAGAATTTGTTGGACGCGTGATCGGTAAAGACACTCGTGTTGCCAACTGCAGGTCCGTGAACGTGGAGGGGAGCAAAGCGACATTGTAAGGCCCAACTGTGGAGGCATGTTCCTTACATTCAGCCACGTTCAACTGTATGTAAGTACGCGGACAGGATCTAGCCAGCTGCGGCCTTCTTCGACCTTCCCCCCACCAGGCCCGGAATCGAGCCTTCTGACCAGCTTCACGAACCGGTACCGGCGTTCTAACAAGGAACATCCGCGAAGTCTCCGCCTTCGATCTTCATGAGACATTATCTTGCGAAGGACAGTCCGAAAATTGGCCGCCTCCATGCTTTTTGTCGCTTGGAATTTACGGCCTGACCGTACTTCTAATGCACAAGTTAAACGCATCGAATGTCTGGCACGTAAAAGTGAGCTCCGTAAAGTTTCGTCTTAGCCTGGGGTATCCCCAATCTATGTAACCGAATTTGGAAATCCGAAATCTATGACCTATTGTTCATTTCGTATTTACCATATTACCCCTTTTTCTTATCAATTTGTCATCGGTTTGTTCCCAAATTCCTGAGACATTAGTCAGCCTGACCATTTCTCGAAACGTCCAAGCGTAACAATATTATCTAGTGACTTCACTGTTTAAAATCGTGTCTACACAAGCATTTAGGAGGCTCGAGAAAAGGTGAAACCCTCCAATTTGAATTTTTCAATTCACCGTGCCCGCATGGCTCAGAGTTCACACCATCTGTTCTCATTTCCCCGGGTCTGTTTCTTTCGTTGGAAATTCCTTTTGCCCATCAGATAAGCCAGCATTTGTCCGTCACCCTTCTCAGTGGGGTGTGTCTGTTCTAAATTTCATTGCTGTCTGTAGGGCGGGTCGTATCCGATTCAAAGCACGTCCCCTTGAATCGGCTACCGGTGAACGTTAATTATCTTGACATATGTTTGCGTGTTCGCGAAATGCATCGGGTTTCTGTCATAGTTAACCCCTAACTTTGGAAAATTGCTCTACTCGTCAGACCGAATAAAAATTGTCGAAATACGAGGTTCGTTCAAATGATTGGCAGCTAGTCTTTATTGCAAGATTGTTTAACAATTCAATAGATTGACGTTCCTCGACAAAGTTAAGGGTTCTTTTATTCAAAGTCCGCAACAGGTGCACCGTCAGGTCGCATTAATTCCTCTGAAGACGTACTGCAATTTTACAGACCTGATATTCACGATCGTGCACCTTTTGGACCCTTTTTATACACAAGGCAGGTGTCTCTCCCCTCTTCGTATCTATAGATCAAAATCTCTTCTCCTGTTGCCTTGTGTCGTACCCAAGGATTACGTTTTTATTTTTTTTCCCCGATTAGAAATTTCTCCTCGCATATTTTATTTCACACTTTCGATAACAGATCTAATGAAGTTATAAAACGCGAGTAAATGTATGCTACTTGCATACAAAGTCTTAGCTATTAACGTGCATATAGGAACAATAAATTAAAAACTAGAAAGTCGGTCATGTAAATTGTGAATATCTGTCGGAAAAAGAAGAAACGCGATCGTAAACTGCATTTTCCAATGGCATCATTCAGGCTACTTTTGCTCGAATAGAATATCCTCGCGTTAATGTAATTGGTGCATAACGTTTCTCGCGTCAAAAGATACGATATCCTTGAATTATGGAAATCGCGTGTGACAAAGCAGTGAAGTCTAAAGTAAACGAATTTTCATGATTAGCTGTCGCTGTTCCAAATGACAGAGTAGAAAGTCGTCAAACGTGATCAAACGGTACACGAGCATTTAAGCATCGACATGCTTCTCAAGTGGTCCTTTCACCAAGGACATATCCTAAATATTCCAGATTTTCATTGGTACAACCGTGATTACGTTCAATAGTTAGCACGTAAGATTGGCATGCGTTCTCTTGACGTTTAGTCCAGTTTTGCATCCGGCACAGGTAGATACTGGGGAAAGGTCGAGCTGTCGACCTGAATAACCTGGTGGTTACGCAATAATTGTGGCGAACTGGTGCGCTTTTTACGTTGCAAGGCTGTACAAGAATAGGAGGTTGGACGTATGATCAGAACCAGATTGAAACCCGCTTAGGGATTGACATTAGAATACGAAGCTTGACAATATTAGCTTAGCCTGTTAGCTTTATATTTTGGAATTGAGAATTATTTTTTCAAATTAAAATTTAACATTCGTTCAATCGCATCCTGTATGGGCTGTTTTTGAAATAAACTCACCCTCGGTGACATTCAATGAAATTCATCCCCAATCGATATTCGACGCGACAGATCGCGCATAGAACGATTCGAAACTCAGCGGAGGGAACAAAGAAAGATTTTTCGAGACACCGATGCGAGAAGCACCTGGAGAGGTGACGGGAGGGACCATTCGGAGGATAGGAGCAGCCGGGGAATAATATTGGGAAGTCTGCAGCTGTCACAGCAGCTGCAACTCTCCTCCCTTGCTCACAATCTGACCGGCAGCTTTTCTGCTTCTTCCTCCTCCTCCTCCTCCTCCTACTCTTCTGCCACCTTTCTTTCCTATACGTACGCCATCACCTCGTTCTCATGCCCTAACTTCTGCCTCACGTTCTCATTTGACCTGCTTTCCGAGGAGATTTTACGAAAACCACCCTATGGATTCATTGCTCCCTCGACCCTTTCACTATCATCCTCCCACAAACTTGAGTTTTAAATTTTCATTAAATCTTTTAGGAGACTTGAACGAGACCTTGTAATAATTTTTAGTGTAATGATCGTGAAGTAGGTTCTTGTGTGTTAACATTCATTATATCGTGATTAGTGATTGTTAGTTGAATAAGTGCGCATGCACGATTTTAGGACACTAGCAATTTTATTAGTAGACGAGCGATAATTACCTGTAAATTATCGATAACATGACTTGACAATTAAAGGATGGTTAATTAAAAGGGTTAAACGAAAAAAAGAAATGAAAAATTCTTTACACCTTCGATTAATCAAGGATTATTTATAATGATCGAGTCCTGGCGTACCCTCAGGATTTGTAGCCAAGCATCCAGGACCACTAGATTACCCCCACCGTCGTGCAAAGGGAGCAGATGTGCACGTGGCGCAGGAAGTTTAGTTTTACAGAAGGAGCAGCTGACCGACACCGTGCATTCCTCGTGGAAGAAAGCCGAGAGGAGGATGGTCTCGGTGGTTGGCTTCGAAAGGGGGATGATTGCGTGCTCGGTTCAGCCTAGATACACCCACATGTTCTCGTCAGGGTACGGAAACGAAGGGGCCCCCTTTCAAGGAGGCAGCCCATTAACGTGCTGAGGGCACATTCATTTCCTCGGCTCCACGTTTTCATTTCACGTTTTAAGGGATACTTATTGGACAGGGAACAAGTAATTTTCTCCTGGTAGAACGATGGAAGGTTGCATTGTAAAGTGTATCATGCAATTTTTTTCTCAGTACTCAGAAATTACTTGAGAATTTGAATATACGTATTAGGTAAAACTTTTATGGTTGCAACCTTTTTGAAAATTGCAACTATTGTGTATCAAGTTTCATTGTCTATGAGAAACATCGGGTCAAAGAGGTGAATAACCCTCGCTCATTAACGATACACTAACACGTTCTCAGAAGTGCTACATTATTACCAATACATGAATAAATTCAGCTGATGTTTTTAATTAATCCATCGTTTCGATTCACCGACAAAGACATGATGGTAGGGGGTCGATCGAGACGGGACCGGAAGTCGGAACTATTACAACCGGTTTCGAAAGGTGGCCAGGATAATATACATACATTGTAGCCTGTACGAAAGCATCGCAAAGGTAGTCATTACGAAACTCAACCTTTTCCACACGGTATATTTTACGATAAATCGTTGGTGAAATTCTTCCCTCTCTTTCTCCCACGTTCGGGAGATCGATAAATCTTTACCGACAATGATTCCGCCAGGAGGGTTCAAGTTTGCACCTGGAATCTATGCATTCCACTCGAGCCGTACAACGTTCTTCTAGCGAATTCCTGACAAATCGTCTTTTAATTGAGTCTCTCATTGTCTCTCGGTTACCTGGGAAACTTATTAACCCTTTCGCAAGATGCACTATTGCATAAAAGTATTTTTTTTTTCATAGAAAGAAGAAAAGGCACACGATTCATCAAAAGAGTATATTAGTGAAATCGAATAAGTAGAAAGGAAGAGTGGTAATTAGTCATCTTTAATCGCGAACTTTACTGATCACAGTGATCGTTTCTGGTTGAAAGTCGCTAGAATTCCGACTGAACGGGACACCCTGTATTCATGGTGGTTGTGTAATCGGCCTTAAGGATAAACGGACTAACACATTCGCTCGTCGAGTAGCTACATTTGTAAGTAGGGAGGGCTCGTATCACAAAACGGCCAAGTGAAAGGATAGGCAACAGTTCATCTCGTGTCTCAACCTCCAAGCAACCTTCTCGAATATATCCTTTCGTGCTGCAAGTGCGTCAGCTATTCGCAATAAGACCGCGAATAGCTCATTCGAATTCACATAGCACGAGATTCCCGCTTATCTGTTCTGTTTTTTTTTTTTGCGACAAAAACTGATCTAATCGTCCGTACCTGTCTTTACGAGGCGAACTCATTTTATCGTAAATATCCGTCTACTTTAGATAATCTTATCAGTAGAACTAATCTATCTGTATCCTTTCAAACGGTCAGTCAGTCTATCGTATCGAAAGAGTTGCATCTATGATTACCATCTTCCTTCGATTACTTCTATTTTCGACTTATTTCAAATCACATCGCGGAGATTCTTCGGTCAGAATAAGGAGTTCAATAGATGAATGATAAGGAATAAAGGTGAACTTTAAAATGTACTTCTCAAGGTACGATGAATTAAAGAACATGACGATGATGTATTTCGAGAGCAATGAATATTCATTAAATAATGATAGTTGCAGAAGTCTGTGCGTTATTGAAAAAAAAAGAATTCATTAGTTTATAATGTTCAAAATGAAGGCCGTGATATATTCTTGAAAGACGTAAAAAGTATTTTAATCTATAAGTAGCTTTTTTATCTCCACTATGCAAGTCAGCTTTATGAATTAATTATGATCGTCTAAATAAACATGGGATGATAAAAGTGTACTTCTATGACGTGTTCAGTTATCGAATCAACATTTATAAAAAAGATGGAATACAGTTCAAAGGTGTGCTTTTTTGATACTCTTTCTATTACACTCCGTTATGCAGAACGGCAGATAGAATGAAGTCCAAACGACTTCTCTTCCTGTAGAGTCTTCTTTCCTTTTTTCACTTGTCTCGACAAGTTCGTAATTACGTTATTAATCAACGAATTATGTCAGCTTATTACCTTTCATTTTTCAAAGTTAATCAAGAGACGATGTGTCTCAATACTCTTTCATTTCCGGGAATAACGCAACTTGGGTCGAAAAAGAAAGCTCGTTATGTAATAGCATGCATACTGGCCTGCATAAGAGAATAAATAGTAATCCTGCGAGCCAGAACGTGAACGAAACGTCTTTGGAAGTGTGTGAAACATCTGTTGGTTTTCACACGATATACAGTGGTTCCCTAAATATCCAGATACTAACTCAATACTGTGCTACTCATCCCTAAGTACTTAAAAGTAAGAAATAAGTGATTGCATCTTCCAACACCATCTAAATACAATTGAGGAGTCACTGTTGATTACTTTCGCTGTTTTTCTGAAAATTTTCAATATTATCCATAACGTTACGTAGATGAATGCATTTGGTATTCACTATAGCTTCTGAAGAAGGAATGTTTCAAATAAACTGGCCGGCTTCGACGTTCAGAATAGCGACATGTCGAAATCTCGAAGGCTGGCAGGCGCGCCGCTTGCACGGTCGAAAGATGCACCTGCATCGGCGCGTCTTTGCCGATCACCAGCCAGATGTTCCTCACACCCGTGCCGAAACTGCCCACAGTACAACTCCGTTCATATTATAAACATTCGACTGACAAAATGATTCGGATGTCGCAATAAGTATTCTTCGTGCCAACAACACATGTTCACCTTCTAGTTCGTTATGCAGGGATCAGGATTCGCATACTTCTCGTTCAGAGGGATTTTTAGGGCAATTTATACGCTAGTCTGGAGAACAAAGCTTTCGATGCATTGTTAAGGCTGCAGTGTATTGTTGGGTTATTGGACGATGACTGGGTCAGTGCGTTTCTTTCAACTTGATTACACTGCTCGAATAGTGATGCATTTATGAGGGTTGTGTACCAACATAGAGTAATTTTTCGGCTATTAACTCTTATGACAGTGTAACGAAAATGATATTAAAAGAAAAAGATCGCAAGAAAATAGGGATCGAAGGCTGTTAATTTATTATATTATATATTGATCTATAAATTTTAGTTTGAACGAGTTATCACTTTCTGAACCAGATTTCGGTACTTTTTGTTTTCAATGAAACTGTCCTGCTTATTTACGAAGAAACGTGTAACGCATTATCCAAAGGATCCAGCGACAGTTTACGAGCTAAGCACTGAAATATTATCGAAATACTTGCTCTCAAGGACAACAAGTTCAAGCAACAGCGAGTTAATTACAATATATTCGCACCATGCTCGCGTTATTTTCTACGAGTTCTGCAAGCGTTTCGTATAAGGCCAACGGTGTCACGTAAATTGGCTGTAATTGAAAGAAAAGTACTGCTTGATCCCAAGAATATTTTCTAACCGTCTACACAAATTTACTTTACCATCCACCGTGAAATCGAACCATCTAACCATGTAAATAAGTAGAGAAAAAACTTATGGAAAATAAGTTCTTGATTTTTCTAATTGCACCATTGTTATCTATCGGGTAATATAGGATGTTACTTTGCATCGGTTGCATCCTTTTCTTTTTCCAAAAGCTTTTTATCAGCCGGTGGCGTGCGACCAGCACCATGTCCGACGTCTTCCGCACATGGAAACCAGAGTAACCAGTGCAGCGAGTAAAAAGCTGCAGCTGTCACTGCACGGCAGCTGCAGCGCCGGTGCATCGGGGCCTAGCGATGAGAATAACACGATTCTAAGTCGTTTCGTATTCACGGTGATTTTCGATTTCTCGTCAACTTCTGATAAAAGCCAAATATTTATAAAAATAGAAAAACTTAAATCCTTATTTACACAGTCTGCTCGTTTATGAAAGATTTTTATTAAAAAAATGATAAAGCATTAATCTACATTGGGAAAAACGAACAAGTTATAGTTAGATGAAAATAGAGATGCCGTTTAATTTAGCTTAACGCAATTAAAGCGATGGTAATTTGATAAAAACTGGCTCTAAGGCGTTCACAGAAGCGTTCAATCAGCATAAGAACATGAGCATGGCTAATCGGTCAGGCTCGATCGTTGCAACGTTACGGCTGTTTATCGGTCAACACCGGCATTCCTTGCATATGCAATCGCACACCTAAGATGGATGCACCGAGATGAGAGAAAGTCGAGAATCCTGGCCTCGAGGCTTCGCTTCGAGAAAATAACGAAGCGTTTGTAACACGTATGCACACTCGCGATCACCACCATGAGATAGGCGTGAACGTGCCGCCAAGAAAATGTCATCGGATACCTGCTTCGCCATCCCTTCGATTTCATATTATTCCCATTATTTCTTTCTTTTTCGCGGCTATCCTTTTCAAATGATATACTCGGTTCAGATAAAAACGCGTTTAATGGTTAAGAAATTGCGGACGAATTTCATTCCATTTAATCGTCAGGTGTTACTATGGCGACAGACATGTTTTTCTGATGGACAGGTTTCTACAAGTGTGATTATCTTGATTTGAAAATCATCGATAATTATAGGGGATTTTGATTTCGCTAATTTATAGCGAAATCTAATGGTGTCACGTTGCGATACAAGAAAGCTTTTAAGCACTCCTTTTAAATTTTCGCAAAAAAAGGTACATTGTTACATCCTGTTTTAAATACTTAAAACAGCAGAGTGCACTAGAAATTACGTTTTTATTCGATGGAATTCCTCTAAGAGACGTAAGATTAAATAGCGATCGAGTGTTTCACTTGTTTGAAATGATTGAATTAGCGTACGTTCCATTCAAATGAAACATTAACGCGAGTGTAGGCGAGAAACTAACCTGGGTATGTATGAGGTATGTACACAGTACCGCGGTTGTACACGTGGTTAATAGGTAAACAGTCGGGAGAATGGTTGATGTATCTAGGCTCATTATTCTCCCTCGACAATCGGATCGTTTCGAATTAATAATTCACTAATACCGTTCAATTATCATCGTATTCGAACGATATCTTGAATTACAAATGTTATTTAATCCAATCAAATAGAGCTATGTATACCGATGAACCTTGCTCGATTAGTGTCATATTGGAAACGTTAGAAAATGAAAAATAAATTTTCCAAGCTTGTAAAGGAAAATAAAGATAACAGAATAGAGACGAAGCACGTTGGAAATTGCTCGAACTTGGAACTCGTCCGGAACACGTGCGCATTCACGCCGAAGGGACGCCATTACGAACACCTATGAGAAGAAACGCACGAGCCTATTGTCTCAATAGACTTTTCTACCTGGCCTGACTAGCAATGTCTGAAATTTGCTTTTCAAATCATGACCCTGGGATTTCCATGGGCAACCATCGATCGTGAATACTTTATGACGCTCGCTGATACCCCGAAATACCACTAATAAACATTTAATACCCTCGACGACTTATTCCTTCCATAAAATGATAAAGAAACTCGAGGAGCCGGAGGTAGACTAACTTTGAACTGGAATCCTGTGAGAAACGATTTAGAGCTTCTATTTTCGGCGTTTAAGTGCCCAATAAAAGCTCAACTGACAGAATACGTTGATTTTTGTGTTTTGATAAACGTGCAGAAGGTTTACTTACCGACAATGAAATCCTGATGACATTCTAAAGCACTAAAATCGGTAATAAAGTTCCAGTCGTTTATTAAACACGAAGTACAGTCACTTTATCAAGGGTTCACGTATGAACTTGAAGAATGTTACACTAAATCATCGTTCGTTTTGGAGAACTCGCGCTTCAGATCGTAAAACGGAAGAAAGCGATCGTTCAACGCTCTCGATACACCGGAACCAGGAATTTCGAGCCTTCACATCCTCGCTGGAACGATTTGCAGTCTATTGTCTCTTCCTCCTATTAGAACACGAAGAATAAAAATTTTACAACGTAAATCGCTATTTACTTCTAAATGGAAAAGCTATAGATTTAATTCTACCCTGGCCAGCATTGAAGGGTTAAATTCAAATACACAATAAAACCAACCCTTTGCACGAATCTAATACCTGCTGCTATTGAGGCTTCGAATCGTTGGGAAAATCCCAAACTCGAATAGAAACGAGACCAATTGAATAGAATAAACCAGGTACACGAACCGTACAAAGAAAAAGAAAAAAAAAAGATTTGGAAGATGGTACGAATTCGAACCTTTTGGATCCAAGCGGTAGCCCAAGAGAAGTCGAGGAGGAACCAACCAGTTACGAGACGGTCGCAGGAGGTACTAAACGATCGTAGTACTGGCTATACGATCGCCGGTTCTAAGCGAGGTGGTTCTTATCAGCGAGAGGAAAAGCTCGATAGTCCGGCCGTGGTGAGCGACAGCGTAACATCGACTGTATGCTCGACGTGTTTCCAGGTGGAGGAAGGTGTGTGCCAGCAGGCTGCACACACAGCCTTGCCGGGGAAACTAAAGTCCCATAGGACTTCACCTCTATACACTGTGTACACCTAGATAGTTATATGAAGGCAGGTGCCCGACAGACACAGGTGAACGTGGCGGAACACAGGAAGTGCCAGAGACAGAGAGGCATTACAAAACCCGTGGTATCAAGTGGGGAGAGGCAAAAGACGATACGAAAGGAAGTGGTAAAGGAAGAATTTCGTGCGACTCTTCCAGTCGCGTGCCTCGTCATGGCGAAATTAATTTTTTTTTCTTAATTTCTGAAAATGAATTACAAAAGATTTTGTAACTCTTTTGCGAAGAAGGACGCGAGGAGTTGCTTAATCAAGAAAATCCTTAATCACCAGCTTTCCATTCACGCTATAAATGGTCAACTAACCAACGACATGAATTCGCAGAATCGTCTCTGCTAGCTATGGCAAGGAGAGGCTCGATTAAACGACGAAACGATCGAGTCCAGGTAATTTAGCGTGACATTCGACGAGATCCCTCCGCCCATTCGTCCCATTACGACCATCAACCATCAATGAAAACTGTGACGGCGATTAGTTGAAGCAGCGATCGGAACGATATCAAATCAATACTCGTTTGATACTTTGGTATCGATTCGTTTGAACGTCATCAATATGTTGGATCAATAAAAATTGTGAACTTAGAGAACCGCCTGTGCCGAGTCGTAAAAGGCAAAACCAGTGGAATTCCTTGAATGTCGTCATGGCGTTATCAATCTACCACCCTGCCCGTTCACGGTGTATTGCAGCACCATCGTGTGGAATAGGGCCACCACGTTGTTATGCTACTTGCGACTCCATGGTGTACAGGAATAGCTTGAAAGGCCGTAGCCCCACCTCTGCGTCCCACGTGCGTGTATGCAGCTCGCCATATTTTCCTGCATGCAAGAAGAATGCACATGCAAGTGCAACACCATCGAACGAAGTCGTTGACTGGAAAACGAGCACATGGGGCTGTAGACGAAGAGGGGGCCAGAGGGGTACGGCGGAATAGTGGCAGCCAGCTCCGTAAGCTCGTTTATTCGCACTTTTACCCGGTTCGTTTAAGTGCGGCCGGATTTCTGTTTATCGAACGCTCGTTGTTCCGAGGGAACGTATCCTTTGCGCAAACCGGAAGTACCGAAACGGTACCCCTTCTATCGACCGTCGAAAGATCTCACGCGTGTTTGCAATCTGAATTTGTTTTCTTCCCTTTGGATTAATATCCACAGTTAGGTTGCTGCGCCTCTTTGTTTTAATACATCCGAGGATGTTTGTAAAGACACTTCTCTTTTTTCCTATGAAAACCCGTTAAATGCATCGCAAACGTGTATTGCTCATCGTCATAAATAAAGACGCTAGACGCGCAAGTCGAAGTTCCACTTTTTACGCTGTGGAAAATCGCTTTACCGGTCTTCTTTTTCTGTCATCACTCTAATAGCTTTCGATATAACGCGTCGCAATACTGGTGATCGACATTGAAAACGATTGGTCATGGCGTTTTTTGTACTTTCAATCAGGTGAAAATTAAATAATTGTAAAAATTACATTAGCACATTGTCCGTCATGAAATTCAATCTATTCTTCCTAGGATAGTTGTTTTCTTTTGTTGGAAATAATCGAATTAAAGAAACGTAAGTGGATGGAGGAAGTTCTAATTCGTAGAAACTGAACGGGGATTAGCAGTTTCGCAGTTTACAAGCGAGTCCGGTTCATCGGGAAATCAGAAATTAAACGAGGCACGATCGAAGGGTTTACTCGTGATCGTAATGTTACGTTTGGGCCTGCGTGACTTCCGGTGGAACCTGCCTTTCCGGTGCTCTCGTCGTCCAGCCCACGCGCTCTAAGGTTTCTTTCAAACATTTCCTTCCTGTCCTACCACCTTGAAGAACTGCCCCATGGGCAACGTTTCTTCTCCAACTGGTTTCAGATGGCGTTCTACCGCGACTACACGAGATATCAAGTGTAATTTTGGTACATCGAACAGCAAATTTTAATTAATCCTCTGATTTTGTATTAAGTTTATTACTCTGATCAGCTATTTCTACGTTTTTTTCAAAAATTTCTGCCCTTGATTGTCTAACGAAGACCTCCTTCTATTATTGTTAATGGAAATTCTTTCAGCAGATGAAACGATCTTCATTGTTTCAGTCTGCTCATCCGGAAACGATAAATTTGTCTGCACTCTTCGTGGTTCGTCTTTGTCCAGACTGTGACGTTGCGTCGATACTCTGTTACCATTCGCGTGGTCAGGATCACGGGAGTAATTAAAATGCTCTAGTAATCGTTCTAATTGATCCTGTACGCTGCGTCTTCTCTTCTTAGGAAACTGGTTATTCCTCGAAGAAAATTCAGTTTTCTCTTCATTTCTTACGGAGGGATTTATAGCGTCTGACGACGTTTGAGAGGCTCTGCTCACTGAAAATTATGAGTAATAATAATTTATATATTAGATCAGGTGTTAGATCGTTTTACCCAAAATGATATCACGTTCAACAATGTTAGATAGGAAATTCTTGAATTTATCTCCTTTTTCCTGCCACTGTTTCTTAACAAAATCCACCGAATTGCTCCTCAATCTTCTCCATTTACCGCCTTTGAAATATTTTGAATCTTGCTCGGGAGGCGTGACAAAGTTTTTAATATTAGTTTTTGAAGATTTATATACATTTTTTAACGTTTCAAAAGAACGATGAATATCGACTGGTGTTTGTTTAGGCAAATTCTTATTATCCTCCTTCATTCCAACCTTGTTGAACCTCTTTGAAAGTTCCTCAGCAGGGATTGAAACGGTATTTTCGGAATCATAATTTTTCACTCTGGGTACCAAAGTCCGAAGCTTCGTGTGAAGTTTCTCGATTTCTTCCAATTTTTCTAAAATATCTTTCACGTATTTCTCAGACATACTATTCTTCAGAGAAAGTGCAACATACTTGTTCTCAAATTGACAAATTTTTATGTAATAACAGATGAATATGAAATTGAAATCACTTCATGATAACGTTACACCACATAACCCATCATTTAAATAATATTTTCTTTCAGTTCCAAATAGAATAGTTTCGTTATTTATCATGGTGTTAATTAAAAATTCGGATCAACATGTCAACGTGTACGAAGGAAGAAACACTAGATCGTTGTTATTGCAGGGTCCAAAATAAGGAAATAAATTTGAATGACATTGTGGAAATCATAATCGCTTTAAACACAAAAATCGTACGATTACGAAACGAAGTTAGTACCCTTAAATATATCAACGTTAATCAAAAGAAAAAATTAATTAAAAAGCCTGAGGTTGCTGCTGGACGACTGTCTTCACGTGGCTTCGAAAAGAAACTTGACACAATCAATCATGGGAAAATTTATAATAAAATAATAAAAAATGAGAAGAATGAAACCGATTTCTCACATAATAAGAAATTACATGATGGCAGCGACAGTCCACCAAAAATAAGGAAAAAGAAAATTTCTAAGGGAATTCAATGTGGTTCAACCATGGAACATAAAAGAAAGCGAATTTCCTTGAATTGCTTTAAAATAGAAAGAAATATCAAGGAGCATGATTCACTGAAGCAACATAAAAGAAGGAAAACTTCAAAAAACAATTTTCATGTGACCTTTGATACACCTATGGAAAATAATTCTGAGGAAAAAGAAATATTAAGCCCGTTTCAAAAGATTACTGAAAATCAAATAGGTGGTAATTTAAAAAAATTTAGAGGGTGTAGGATGGGTGGCGGCGCAGAGTTCTGTAAGAATCATTTAATTCCCAATTTTAATAACAAAGTGCCCAGAATGAACTTATACAAAAATGCCAAATTCGATGCAAAAAATGTGAAAAGAAGATTAGATGCATGTATCGTTGAATTGAATGGAATAATTGAGGATATTTCTTTGATCTTCCCCGAAACAGATATTGCAGAAGATTTAAAAAAATAAAACACTTAAAAGAAGAAAAAAAGAAATAAATTTTGGATATTAAATAATGCAACCAAATTAAAATTTATTAATCAAAGGAACACTAAATCTTCCTTTTTTAAATAAAATATTAGGGAATTTCGTTGCATCAATAGTGCAGGTGTAATCGCGCGTGAATGTAACACAGCTACCATGATCGTTAATAAAAGCGCATATGTTGTCACGCGGTGCATTGATATCAAATCAAAGTAATCTCGGTACGCTTCAAGATGCACGAGCGATTGCTGTTCACCGAGGTTTACGGGAACGAGAAAGAGCGATTCATTGTCAAATCAAAAGGTAACAGTTATTCCGACGTGGCAAACGTCACTGTTAGTTTACCTAACCTATCATTGAACTTGGTTCACAGATGAGCAATCGATAACCGAACTGTTATCAGACACAACTAGAACGAAGCCTTTTTATTCTGGTTTTCTATCGATTGTGAAAGAGGTATTTTTACCTCAAGGATATCCCGACAGCGTTCACCCTGATTATACTGCTTATCAGATATGGGACACTGTACAGGTTAGGGGGTAGCAGAAGACATTTGTAAAATCATGAATGAAATCATTGTTGGAACAGCTATTACATGGTACTATTTATTGTTGCAGGCATTTGCAAGCACCATCATGGGTACTCTTACAACACATTCCATTATGCAGGGGGTAGGTGTAGGCGAAGCTGCAGCAACCCCTTTGGCAGCAGCAATAACATGGGTCCTCAAAGATGGAACTGGAATGATTGGTCGTATTATATTCGCATGGTGGAATGGGTAATTGAAATGATAGATAATTTGAATCCTTCTTTAGTCTTCGTCAAGGTGAAACTTGATTTCAATTTATTAGGACAGACTTGGATGGACAGTGCAAGAAATGGAGACTGTTTGCTGACATTCTGAATGATTTAGCAATGGGATTAGAATTACTCTTACCTTATTTCTCCTCTTATTCGCTTGCAATATTGTGCATTTCAACAGCAATGAAATCAGTTGTTGGTGTTGCTGGTGGGGCCACAAGAGCAGCACTCACACAACATCAGGTGTGTAAGACCTGAAATAAATTCATTTTTGTTAATTAAAATAGGCTCATTTGTGTTATAGGCATTACAAAATAATTTAGCAGATGTATCAGCCAAAGATGGAAGTCAAGAGACATGTGTAAATTTAATAGCATCTTTAGTTGGTATTTTAATACTTTCCATCTTTCATAGCAGCTGGTGAGTATTTAAACCGTAATACCGTCGACGTATGGATAATATATTTAATTCTTATGTAGGTATGCAATGGAACTCTATTTCTTCCTGGTAATAGTACATTTATACGCGAATTATTCGGCTGTGAAATCGCTGTGTTTAAATTCGTTAAACGAAGATCGTTTAGCTTTAATAGTAAAGGGTTATATTACGAACGAAGTCATTCCCAAGCCTGAAGATGTTAATAATAAGGAGTCAGTGTTCTTGCTCACAAAACCTAGTAAGATCATTTTACTTGGATTTTTTATTTTAACTAATTGTCAATTGTCTTTGATCGACTTTTTCTTTCAGCAATGAGTATATGCGGGTTTAATATAAAAATGGGAGTCTCCCTTGCTGGTCTTATAAAAAATAATATAATTTCGACGAGCGATACCGAACTATCGTTAAAACTTTTCTTAGATAGAAAATACTTGATTGCTATTGATGTACAGAATAAAACTATTTTTATATGTTTTAAAAAAGATGCGCAACCCTGTGATGTTTTGGAAGCATATTTTCATGCTTGTCTTTGTGGCTTATTTATTTGTATGTCACTGAAAGTGCCACTCGTAAGTATGTGATATAAGTTTGTTTTTATGTGTACGTTTTAAGTTGTCCTGTTTCTTTAGGATCTTTTCTTAAAACCGGAAGTAAGCGATATGTCTTACCCTTTAATGCGGCTTTACGTACTTAACAAAAAGTATTCGACGGAAAATAATGGTATGCATTCGTCGAAATCCATAGAGAGTATATACGCTACGAACTTGTTAATTTCTTGTGAATACAAAGCATTTATTAGTGGCCTTGAAAGTAAAGGTAAATGATTTTAATTTTGTGAAACGACTCTTTTTTACTTTTTTATTTATATAAATATTTATTGTAGGATGGATGACAGAAAGTAATCTGTTACCAGTAGCAGGCTGGAGATTTTTATAAAAATCGAAAAAAATGGTAAAAGCAAAAGCATAAACATTAAATATTAAATAATTGTTGCTCTTTCCTCGATATTATTTATCTTGATAAAATTTTATAATTCAAATGATTTTATTTGCATATCTTGTAATTATCTGTTGGCAATGAGATAAAATGATCTATAAATATTTTCTTATAAATTTTTATCACAGGTAATTATAGTATAGTGAAATCGATATGGAAATCAGTTTATTTCCGATAATTTATAAAAATATAACACGCCTTTAACCTGTACAAATATTTCAAAGCAGCTGAACTAAGACTCTTGTTCTTGTTTCGGGCCAGTCTGTGATAAATGTTTCACTATGTCCACCCAGTCCCATCCGCGTGGTTTTTCTCCCTTTCCATCTGTTTTGTTCCACTGTCTACGTTTCTGAGCTTTAGTCAAGTGTTCCTTCTTTGGTTTTTTTGTTGTTTCTTCACCCTTTACATAAAAGATCAATTAATTCGTTCATAATACTTCAAATAAATAATTTCCGACTTAATGCAATTAGTTCTTACCTGTTGACTATCATCGGTTATTTTAAGCTGGCTAGTTTGTATATTAATATCAACTACAGCCTCTGGTTGCTCAGAGACCAATTCAGCATAATGTTCTTGGACAGACTGGAACAATGTGTACGTCATAGCGCTTCCCAGCCATTGCTCTGCCTCTTCTTCTACAAGCTTCGCCACTTTGTCTTTTACATCTTGCACACTGTATTCCAATCATTCACCTTTAATAAAAGCAACAGAATGCAAGAGTAGTCACAGAACAACATGGTTGGACTTACATGTGTTTGTTATAAAAGGTATTCATATTAATAATAGGCTTCTCTGACGGATAGGTTGTGCCCCATGAGATCTCCAACAGAAATGATTTGGCATCATTGTCCTCTCCAAACTGTATATAAAAGTACCATTACATATATGTTATATTACGATGTAAATGTAACATGAGTTGAACAAATATAATTGAATTATACCTAGAATTGAGGACCTTTAAGTTAAATCGTGATTACTCGTTATCATAGGGTACATTTTAGAGAATTCTGGTCCAGTACAAACCTTATACTGAAAAGTGGTAGGTGTCAACTGTTTAAATGCCGAATCTCCATCGTATATCGAAAGTAGTACTTCTCTTTCCTCCTCCTGTAGTTCGGCATCGCTCATTTCCCTTTTTCAACGTGAAATTGTAATATCCTAAGCTGTTTCACACGCGCACCGTTCATGCGTTTATCTGAGGTTAGGGCAAACAGGTAGACGCAGCAGCTAAATCGATTGTGCTGCCCTGGTCATGTCACATGTGTCATCTTTCGAAACATCCGCTTATCTTACTGAAAAATATTAATCTTAATTTTCAAATTGGCAAAATTTCTTCTTGCAAATATTGCTTTTATATATAAAATGAAGCTATTTGCAAAATTTTCAGCCAAATCCGATAGTAGCTCTAATGGTAGATGGTGGAAGAGAATGTGACCTTAAAATGGTAAAGGGACTACATACCCTCGGAAGTTGGGACAAAAATTTGCATTGCATAATAGATCATTTCATCTTATATCTCCTCTATGGTCCTAAGAAGTCAAAAAATCACCGATTTTTCTCAAAAAAAATTAATTTTCTATTTCGTTAATTACAAGGCTCATTGCCAGATGACGTTAGTGTGACTATTCACAAAGCGCATCTTAAATTCAAATTTAAAAAGCCGCATCAAAGTGAAGTTTCCACACTGGTTTTAATTTATCAGATTATTTATTCTAGAATATTATAATTTGCTCTGCTATTGCTATACAAATGAAATAGGTATAACATTTTAATTACAGACGAAGACCTTATCAAAAGCGGTATTGGGTGAATATAAAAAAAGAAATCTATTATAGCTTCTGTAAGATTGAAACAAAGTTAGTTTGCTGTCCAACGGAAATACTTGTATCTATTCTTAATAAAAAGTTTCCTCGATTTATTTGATCAGAAATTTGACGTAGGAAAGACGCAAGAAGGTACAATGGTAAAAAATGGAGCAACAGCGTGGAAATGCTGAGTCCCAGTCTGAATCAGGGTTCTCGATACGGTATAATCGAGACGATTCGGTAGCTTTATCACTCGATAACAGGACAGTATCCTTCCATTTCCGTGCCCGCCTCTACCGTGTCTCGGGCATCGAATCGTGGCACGTACGCGGACATAAATCTGACAGTCGTAGATATCTATGAACAAAAGTGGAGCCACTTACATGCGCGTAAAGTAAAATTTATGGAAGGTGTGGGAATATAAATGCGCGACGTATCATAAATTTTAGTCTTGGACGTTTGAAGAGAGACAGAAACAGAGACGGAGAGAAATATGTGGAAAGAGAAGAAAAGGGAAGAAGTAAGGGGGAGAAGAGAAGCAGCACCCCTTTAGCTCGAAGGTACAAACGATATTGTTCGGGGCATTCGCGGGTACCGGATTCGTCCTCCTCGAATTCTCAAGAGGAAACAACAATTTATTTTGTCGGGGGCCATGGAAATACCCGAAGGACCAGCCGCAAATCACTGCCTGCACACGTTGCTTCACCGTGGTATTTCACCGTCTCCTTTCCTGCTCTTCGCCCTCTAACTCGTTTCATTTCTCTCTTTCACCCTGTATCCTCCGATCTCTCTCTCCTTCGTCCCTTTTACTTCACTCGTTCACCATTTTTCCCTTTTCCGCAGGCTCTTCGTTATTTTGCAGACGGTGAATCGAGATCGGATATTGTTTCCGCTATTAATCGGCTCGTCAAGCTGCGAACTCGAGGGTACGCGGAAAATGGCTCGTTTAATATTTCCTTCGACGGATATTGCAGCGAGCTGACGTCGACAAAGCTATTAACCCTTCGTCGAATATCTAAATTCGCTTCCATAAACAGGTTTATCCAAGATCTAGTTAAGAAATACTTATGGTCTTTAAAGAAGTCTTATCCCTTTCATATTTTTCAGCAGGAAATTTTCACATGGAAGCCAAATGGCGCAGCTACTTATGAATGAAAAAAAAAAAAGAAAAAAGAAAAGAAAGAAAGAAACGTTGATCCGAGACGCGGAGCACGGAGGTCCGGTTAACGAAGTAGTCTCGGCTCCCTGGCATGGCGACGCGTTCAAGCCAGCCAAAGGTAAATTGAAATTGGATGCAGTGACGCGAATTATTATAATCCCAGGGCTGGCATGGAAGCCCTCTGGCGTTTTTCCCCGCTCCACTCTCTTCTCTTCCTTCCGCATCCTGGACTATATAAAATTCGTGGATTCCTCCGGCTATCGTCTCGCCAGCCATCATCCAGCTGCACACACGACTGATCAAAAGTTTCGTTCTAGCTACGTGTTTCCGTATCCATTTCGTCATCTATGCGATACGTGAAACGAGAACGTTTCGCTGCTTCGTTTATGTCGAAATGACAGACGCGTATGTACACTACCGAGCAAGCTAGCCTTTTCTCAGAATAATAATTCTTGCAAATATCCATGACTTAAACCTAGAAACTCTGATTAAAATTGACCTGGTGTTTCTCAAATTTCCCTCACGAAGTCAAAAGCTACAAACTTTCCTCGGATTATTCGTAAACGTAGACCTAAATAGTCGGAAGCTGAAGCTGAAGCACGACTTAATTATGCATTCGGCATACTTCCATCGGTGTATACCTAGCCTTCTTTCTAATTAAACAAACTTCCTTTTTCCTGCTCTACTACGTGCTTTTCCAGAATAGTTTCTTTTTCGGTTCTCATTCTGTACCCCAACAACTCGTGGCAAATAACGTTTCCATTCGTAGAATTTGAACGCGAAACAGCTCGCATAATTAGAATACGGTTTCCTGTCAATCGTTGCTCGATACGGGCGGAAAATTCAAGCCTGCTTTTCTATCGGCCTCTCGTTATGCGAGCAGCATGTCGAACTTTAGTGATCCGCGTAACCGTGTTGCCAAAACGTGTGTGTACTCCCACAGGAAGGCGATATCGGCCAGGATATGCCCGGACAGGGTGCTTCTGCTGCGTACACATCCTGTTTATCCTAGCGAAGTTTCAGGAGGCTAACTTGACGATGCATCGATCCCTCGTATTAGAAGATTGTTAGACTTGCGTCTCACCACTCCCTGGTAATTAACACATCTTCTTGTTGACGCGTTAGCGTAATTCAGAATGAAATTACTCGGTTAATATTTATAGGAAATCGTAATGCTGAAAATAAAGGAGCGGAAATAGGTTCGGGACAGGATCCATACAAGCCGGAACGCGACCATGCGTAAACGTCATCCGAAGCTTGGCCTGAGGAGCGTGTTTAACTCCGCTCAACCGTGTAATCGCATTGACTCGATGCACGTGCGATGCATTATGAATCTAAGGAGCCGATAGCTCGACTCTGTGAATCTTCCGAATGGCAACAGACATGCTTGGACGAGAAACACGCAAATTTCCTCCAATTCGACGATTCTAACGATACACGCTGGATCCTGGAAGCGTATTACTTGCATTGGATGATGATTATTAATCTACCATTGAGAGAGGAAACCTGGAGATCCTTAAATTAGAATTTTTTTTCATTTACCATAAGCAGAGAAATTGTTCAATAATAGAACAGTACGCGGAGGAAGTTTCAATAACACGGACGGATCAAAGATGTGAAAAATTTCAATACCGCATGGAATGCTTTTAATGAAAACTTCGAAAGTTTTGATAAAAAATGTAAACGCGTTTGATCGCGCGTCAAAGAACGATGGAAAATTGTGTTTTTATAAAAAATTTTATATTAACCGTGCGAGATCCACCGAAAACGTTCCATTGGACAAGGTTTTTTTTTATTCTTTCTCATAGAAGATAGGCACCGATGAAGGTTGATCGCTTAAATTGGAGACACTGTGTACCCGAGTTGCTGTAGCCAATTTCGCTGAGGTTTATCAGGTTTGAGTAAAATTTCATTTCATGCACGCGATATGAAATTCTGTGTACTACAAAGAAGTTTGATGAGCATCCACAGGAGCAAAGCTTAATTTTCTACACACAGAAATGGAAAACTTTGAAAAATTTGCACGGAATTTTCAATATTTCTTCTTTGATACCGTGGGATTATTTGCTGTAACAAAGACAAGAGTGAAAATTCTAACGATCAGTTATGTGAATGATTTACTTTTTGTTCGATAAACAGTACAATTGAAAATAACAAGTTTTAATTGCTTTTTCAGGTTGCTACGATCGCGGGAAATGAAATTTCGTCAGTCGATGGTTGAACAAGATGTCGGAAGTGGTCGTGATCGAGGGAAATAGCGCTGTTCTGTGACGTTCCGCCACTTGAGGCAAAGTAAACAATTTCCACGAGAGAATTCCAAGTTGCACATAGTGGAAATAACGAGACCTCTCGATTACTTTAATTGCGTGCTTGAAAAGAAAAAAAAAAAAAACACCGACCCCGAACAACTACCAAACTTTGAACGATTCTTCATCAAATCCTCGACTCGAGTGTATCCATTCAACATCAGAGTCGCATCCCTGTTTTCCAACCCCCTGTAACACGGCCTCTTCAATCGATATCAACTACAGTCATCAAGATTTTGCATCATTTTATCGACGGTATTCATTAAACTTGTTGACTATTATTAAAGTAATTATAGAAAATTCCTATCACATCGTTATCGATCTGTGTTCCATGGATTCATCGACTTTACAACCC
The DNA here is from genome assembly GCF_907164935.1 of Osmia bicornis bicornis. Classification (NCBI taxonomy): domain Eukaryota; kingdom Metazoa; phylum Arthropoda; class Insecta; order Hymenoptera; family Megachilidae; genus Osmia; species Osmia bicornis. The sequence continues at coordinate 8,267,452 of NC_060227.1, forward strand.
TTTAACCTGATGCAAGACAAGATCCTCGATTCTGCAGGTGCACGGTTGCAGCTGCATGTGGATGTTGTAGATTCAACTGCACGTGCAATAGGGGTGCGTTAACGCCTGCGTTGATGCACCGCCAGAGGCATTCTCCATCTACTTGTCAGGTAATTGCGTTATGTATTGACTTGGTTTACCGAGGCGAACGTGAAGGTTCGCGTAAGGGCTTGAAGGAGAGAGAGAGAGGAAGGCGACGAACCGCATATTAATTATCTGATAATTTTCAGCTTAACGAGTCACCCTTGGGTTACACTTCGTCGGGCTGCTTTCTCTTTTTTCCATTACAATTTGATGAGAAGCAATTACTCCATCCCCCACCTTCTGCCGAGAGGAGTCGACGGATATCCTGTTTCAGAAACGGTAAAGATATTTTTTTTTAATTCTCATGTGTAGAAATTCTGGATAAACTAGCTTTTGGAAACATTTTAATACTAGAATATTAAAACGGAACGGATCAGAGGAAAAAGGAATAATTCGGCTTGCAAACAGTTGAATGAGCAATTTATCAAATGAACGATTTGAAATATTTTTGCAATGAAATATAGTGGGCCGGATAAAAAAAAACATTCTAAATATTTGCAGTATCGGAAGCAATTTCGTTGAACCACGGCGTACTTTTTTTAATTAAACTTGCATAAACACGCGGCTCGTTGAAACCCGTACCCGATTATTTATTTTGGATACGATTGGAATTTTAAACCGACGTGTCCCATTGCCGTTTGATTCATGAATTTTAGATAGCCTTGCACCGGTGCGGCTCGCCGCGGCGGCGTCGCGACGCCCTAGTCGAGGCAGAGATGAAGGAGCAATTCCGAGATTCCGTCGGGGCTTTCGGTGCACCTGAAAACGCTCGATCGTTCGATTTCCCTCGAGGAAATTAGAATCAGCTAAAATATTTCGATCGGTAAAATTGTTACACTGTCTCTCGATACCTTTGCTCCTTAATTGTTTATTAAGATTCTTCTGAATAGTACAATTGGGGCAATATTTTTGAATATGGTTCAAAGAATCGAGTAGAAATCAGGTTGGTCGAAAGTTGGGAATGATATATAAGGGTGCGAGCTGGCGATGAATAATGCGCCAGGACGTCTGGGAAACGCGATGTTTCACGCGCATCGCGGAAATCCTCTAACTATAACCACATTTTACTAATTCCCTCCTCTTTTTGTTTCGTTTTGTTTCTTCGTCGACGCGAACACGCTACGAACCGAGCGTATTTTTCAGCAATAAACAACGGAAACTTTTATCCAGCCATGATATACAACGAGCGAAGTAAATGCCCGCACCGCGCCGCTCCGCGTCGTGTTCCGGAATACTTTATGAAAATACCATGGCTGCGATTCTGTATTCGAAAGGAACGCTCAGAAAAGCGTTTTGTTTAAACAATCATACGATCGTTCGTTTGTTAATGATCCACGCGAAACGATGGCTTTTTATACGACTCGTTGAAAATTCATTCGTGAATTAATGATCGAGAAAAGCAAAGAGTAATTATCGTGTCGCGACGTTTCCAAAGAAATACGAGTTTTCATAAAAATGTCAATTCCTTTTGTTCTTTTATTTCGAACTTCCATTTGTTTTAAGCAGAACTTCATGCATCTAGTTTGTGTGAACGGCCTTTTTATAAAAGATCCGTTGAAAAAATTGTTTAAAAAAGGGATGTGGTTGATTTCGAAGTCTTCTGTACGCATCAAATGTTGGTCGTTGAATTCCGAGACTTCCTTCTACGCCCGTTTCGTCTTCCGGCTTTGTATACGTGTGCAAGCATTATGTAGAAGATACGATGTCGTGTTTTCGCGGTGCAACGCACCAGGATGTACCAGGGACATGCAAATAAGCTGGTTCCTGGTTCCTCGTGTTTTCATGTGCAGTTAGAACGTTGCCCTGTGAAATCCTTCGAGCAGAACCGCGAGAACCTCGGAGAATCGCTTGAATTGTTTCCTGAGAATGTTTTCTCGTACTAGAGCATACATATTATCATTATTACCCGACGTTGGAATTCAAAAATCTTCAATGCAACTATGCTAAATCTAAATGTATTTATCACCGACAGTGTGAATGACAATTTCAAGTATTTTCGCAATAAACAAGAGAAGCGAGACACCTTTATGCAATTTCGATTCACAGAAAACAGACTTCCACAATCGAGAAGAAGTATTCGAGGAATGCTTTTCAGTTCAGCTCAGCAGCATCGTTAAATATTACACAGCGAAACGGGACAATTCTCTTGAGACATGCGGAAAGCTCAAGTACGCTTTCGATTAAATCCGAAGATGGAAATATTCTTTCAAAGGTGGCTCAAAATTTTCCTACACGAAATTCGAGAAACCTCTCCGTTCGTCTTTAAAGAAATAAAAAAAAAAAGAAAAAGAAACGAAGACACTTTTGGTAGAGAAATGAAATTCAAGGGGAAAGTCGAATAAGATTTTCCTTGATATTTCCTCGCGAAGAAAATTCTTACTTCTGTGAATCGAGACGTTCAAGGAGTTCTTTCATTGCCAGCTGGGGTACAGATAAGCCAACGAACGAGAGGCACGCGGGCCGGAAGCTACGTCTTCTTCTGGTTCACGAGACGACGACAGGAAAACCGTAGAAGATATGCAAATGCAGCGACGGTCGCAGCGCCGCCGCGCTTTCTGCTAATTCGTTTTGCACTCTCCAGAAAGCGTGCGCTTTAAATGCGATTTCGTGGAAGTTCCTTGTTGTTATCGTTCATTTTCCCGGGAGTAATACCGGTTTGCAGCACCGTCTCGCGATTAAAACATCGTTTCGCTTACGAACGATCATTACCCGCGAAATATTAAACGTATTTCCGGTTATCCCTCTAATCGCGATTAAACGGCAATAACGACCGCCTCGTCGTGCGGGAATGCGTCGAGGAAAACAAAAATTCGTGCCTCTAATTGCTCGCGGGTTTCACGGGAACATCAATTGTAGAGTCGAAGAAATGGTGAAATGATTTCAATTATTCTTTTTTTCATGTTTCTCGTTTATCATACGTCGTTCCCTCAACTGTTTCTGACCGGTTGAAATTTCAACAATTAACTTTCTCGACATACCCTCCCTGCGGAGGTATCGGGTTCGGTCGTCGTTCGAGCTTAAACAGAGCGAGTTACCGAGTGCCTTTTATAAACTGTACCCGCTGGAGTGAAACTGAAAACGACAGAAAAAGAGTGGGTGCATTTGCATGGGCACGCAGCTTTCCAGGCGACGAGGCAGAGTCAGGTGTGACCCACTTCTCTCGCCAACACTTCGTTAATGCTACATGAGTCCTTTTTTTTTTACCTCTCGGCCCGATGTATTCACCGCGACATGGGCCACGAAATCACATTTTTAATTACAATACCGGCAACGACACTTAGCTAACGATAAGATAACTAGCCTCGAACGCGAAGCTTTTTTTACCCTCTATTTTTCGGGGATTTCTATGGTGTGCTAATTATTATACCTGGTCGTTTTACGACGCCTTCTAACGTTCTATATGGAAAACATAGTTAATAACATCGTATGGAGAAAAAATGATATTTTACACCATGGCTTTGTTTGTTCATAAAAGAAAGGCTGAATGGACTCGTTGATGGACTTGATGACAGAACGCGTGTGCCAGAACAAAAGGGTACTCGTGTTTCCTAGGTTCGTTATTGGTTACGTTGACATTATAATCGTTATCTCTACACGTGATACCAATTTCGCACAATGTGCTTGGCTGTCTACTTTGTTCTGGCTGAACGAGCATGTCATTTAACGGGAAGTTCGTTTAATGCGAACCTACCAGTCGACGGGAAATTACCGTCGAAAGTGTTTAAACGGATTTTCAATGGACCCAATGCCACCCTCTTCTAGACGGCAAATTCTTCGAATTACAACTTTCTCGGCACAATGGATCGCGGAGAATTAATATTCATTCCTTTAATATCCACCCCTTTTCTGCGTCTCTTCTGCGCTTTATATCTTCGACTCGAAGAAATACTGCTTCTTTACCTTTCGTTTATTAATTGTCGGTACTGGCTCTCTGTATAAACCTTAGCAAGCGAAAGACTTGCGAAGGGCCCAGGGCTGATTAAATGGAAACAGAGTAGCTGTATATCGCTGATTAATTACCTTTCGTTTCTGCCAAGTTGTTTCTTTCAAGAAGAACGTTCAATTCATTAATAAATAAGAAAATACGGATCCCAGATTTAAGTCAAGCATAACTGAGTACATATCGAGAAGATTGGCGAAACCAACTGTTCCTCTCTTTAGAGTATTTAAACTGCTTCACCAGTTTATTTGGAAAAGTGTTGGAAAGGGGTGATGAAAAGCAAATTCTTTGGTAGGAACGTGTGGTCTGCACAATATCCCAAAGCTGGGTTCAGTTTATTTGTGCGTCAGAAAGTGGGTGGCAGGTTCACAATGGCGGAGAATACATGGTAGGAGAACAACAACGACAACGACAACGACAACGGCACGGCGTAAAACTGTGAAGCGAGACCGACATCGTAATTTACTCTTTATGGCCGGACTTTACTAAATCCCTTCTAGTATTCTCCGTTCCACACACAAGTCGCGCCGTTGTCGTATTCTTCTTCGTGGTAGACGTTGCCCTCTGCGTTAGATTGTACGGGGCTTGTTGCGAGCAAGTCTAAAGTATGAAGGGAAATAAAACGCACGCGACGGGAAACATAATAGTTACGCAACGAGAATAATGACGAGCGATCGCCGGGGGATTAGAGTCCTTTGGACGGTGTGCTGTAAGGAAGAAAGCTAGCTATTCCAACTTGCCAGAAAGCTGACGGCAAGTGCTCGTTTAATTGTATATCTGAATATACCGGGTGAGATAGAAATCGTGAAAATATTGACGATGAGAGAAGAAAATATTATTGGGAAAATTCGAGGACGAAAGGTTCGAGTGGAAGTTGGTTTACAGCCATCGATCGTAGTTGCTCGTTATTTTTCAAAACAAAAACAAAAAATGGCGACCGTAAGCCAAGCCATAAAGGTGGAGGAATTATTGAGCGAAGGTAAAGGTAAGCGATAAATTCGAGCGGGCTTTAACTGCATCGCCATTCCCAGCCTTTCCAATTTCTCAAACGACACAGCTTCCACTTTCTTTTCCCGGTTATTCCTTGTAATTCTTTCATCGAACTCGCTTCTCCGTCCGGAAGTTCGATTTTACGATTTCTGTTCCTTTGTAAAATACACGGTCTCGTTCGATTCGAAGGAAATTTGTTGTTTTCATACGAAACACCTTGTATATCAGACCGATGGGAATAAGGGAAGGAAACGACTTTCATAATTGCCCTTTCCTTAATTAGCACGCATTGTTCAAGGGGGTGAGTTCTTTGATGGAAACGTCAGAACGACTTGAACGAAGTTCTGCGAAAGGAGCCACGGAAGCATCGCGCGAGATCACGTTACGCATTCGAACTCGATGGAACAATTCTTGCCAGCTCTTCGTGATGGTTGAGAAGAAAGGAGACGAGTTTCCGCGTTAGAATTCCTGCTGCCATTACGGCGAACGATGCGGCTGACGTTATTATTATTTTCTTGACTAGGGCGGTCGATCTTCGTCGGAATTGCTTGATGTAATTCCCCTAATGAATCCCATACCAACGAACAGTCTTGTCCCGGCTCGGTGCTCGTTACCGTGACACTGCAATTTCAAAGAAATTTTCAATTATAGAATGGACATGTTTCGATTTTTCTTCTGGTAATTCACGGATGTGTCCCGGAACTTTTGATACCTTTTGCTCTAATTTACTTGAACTTTGGACAAGGTGAAACGATGTCTCGTGCCTTTATCGAATCGACAGAGGCAGGGATTGCTCGAACAACTTCCAGATGTCCGCTGCCATTAGCGTAGCTTCCACCGAGCAGGAAATTGTCACTAGGAAGCGTTTCGTCACGCTCCCTTGAGTGGCCGAAACCGATTTTCACGGTTCGCCAAGCAATCGACTAACGATTCGCGACCTATCCAAGCTAATTCGAGTAGATACTCCAATAGATGTCCACCTATTTATACACACTCGTGTATGTATTAGAGGAGTGTAACGAAGCGAGGTTCGCAGTTGAAAAGTTTTCTTCGCTCATTAAGGATCTTATTGAAAAGTAGATCGTAAACGATCGATATATGATCGATATTCGAAGGAATGAACGCAGAGCGTGCGATTCGACGTCGGATGGTTAACTACTATATGGTTATAACGTACAATACACATCGGGGTCCGTATATATACGGAAGGGTGGACTGGTGATACGTGCGTGCTTGCTTGCGTGGGTGTTCGACGGATCCTGTGTTTATCCACGTGCTGGTACGCGTACGATATTTGCCATAGGAAACCACACAATGGCCCGTCACACCGCAGCTCGACCATGGCAGACGTGCCGTACCTACGGCAATGCGGAATATACACACACGGCTCGTGGTACAGCTGGATTCGTGTGTCGATACCGGGCTGACACACAAAGCTCTTCTTCCCTTTCATCCTCCACCACGCTCTCGACTCTCGACCGAGGAACAAGGAAGTTAACCAGCACCTTGTCCCTCTTTCTCCGCTCTTTTGTACTCTGGCCACGTGTTATTCCGCTGAACGATTACCACTTTGATTTAGCCCGTCCCCCGTCGGTGACGGGGGGGGCTTTCGAAAACGATTTCAGGTGCTCCGTGGCACTGTGAATCGATCCTCGGAATTTCCAGAGGTAGTTTCCAGGTGTACCGAGCTTCTAGCGGTACACGTGAACGAGGTAGAGAATGATTCGTGATTGATTTTGTCTTTTCTTCACCGGGGGATATTCGAATTTTCCTACTAATTATTGTATTGGTATCGCAAGTATCGAGCGATTGTATAATAATTATTGAAGAACAATCTGCCCGCGCAAGCTTTCTATGGGATGCAATCGATGCTAGCCAAACCGTGGCAGCTTGAAACGTCGATGTACATGATAAAAGCCATCAAGCCTGGCTCTGGACGCACCCGTCGAGATCAGAAAATTAATTTACATTCCCTTCAGTACATAGCGTAGGAACCTTCGAATAGTTAATTAGCCGTTGAAAAATTCTCAACTCTCTTCTGATCTTCATATCAGACCTTCTATATTTTTCGGAATTTTTCCTATAGGTTGTTAATGAAGCAATTAATCGGCAAATCAATTGGTAGAGGATGGAGATAGTTGAGCGGTCTGCGAGGGAAGGGAAGCGAGATCGATTGATCTCTCGTCTTTGAACAGAAGGGACACTATTTGCTTGGCAGTGTATACCTAGTTAGCCGTGGCTACGCTGCTGGTTCAATGGATCGAATCGCGCTATCGAATTTCGGCTGCAACTATCTTGCTTCCCGTACGTACATTACCGGCCTGGTAGAATGTAATGTCATAAACTAAGGGCTGCGGATAGGTATTTGCGGGCAACAGTTCTATTTCCTAACGCGGGTATACACGTTTCGCGGGGGGTAAAAGCGGGCCACCGGTTGTACGCGGAGCCGAAACTTTGGATTTATGCGCGGCGTACACAACGATATCCACGTTGAAAAGTATCCCGTCGAGATACTTTGTCTCCTAACGCTTCGACCAAGCCATCCTACAGTTTCCTGTTAACGTTGTTCCGTTTAATTCTGCCTCGACAGAGCCGGCAACTTTTGGATCCATCGTAATTCGAACGTCGTCCTGTCCGAATCGAATATCCAAAATAGGGATAGTTGGTATTATTCCGGACCGTGAGTTTGGTAGGAAGTTCGACGGAAACTAGATTTAGTCTGGTCGAATGATTAAGAAACGAAAACAACTCGCATTACGGTCAATCGATATTGTTTTAACGTTATGTTAATAATGTTTATCGTAACGGTGAAAAGCGTAAGCAGCAGGAAATTCGGCAGTGATTAGTAGCGTTGCGTGGAACCGCGATGCAACGGATGCAATATGCAGCCGGACTGCATCACGGCTGATGAATAAGTAACATTAATTAGCCCACGTCACGGTCGACCCCAATGTCAAAATGGATTAACACCGTCGGCATTCTTCGTTTGCTCTCATGAATTACCGACGAGCCTCCCCTTTGACCTGTCGTTTCTCATCGACGTGCACGAGTACCCGGTGAACGTTCACCTATTTACAGCCGACATCCTTTCACCGCTCTAACATTAATTATGCGACTCTGGGATAAGGAACATTGACCGATCCGCGAAATCGGTAAATCGTGATTCTTTAAAAGCGAAAAATTCGAATCGTAAGTTAAATTAATTTCGATTAGGAAGTTTTACGCGCTTTGGTGTTCGCCAAAGCTCCTTCGGGGTGTGCGCGCGTTATTTCCGGTACTTCTCTGTTCCCGGTTATCCGACGCTGTTTTCAATCGTATGCGGCGTTTCGTATCCGCGGCACGAAAGCTTCCTTACTCTTAATCCTTAATTAACCCGAATTCGAACCGATTCCCGGCAAGTACTTCCAGTTCAATTCGAACTTTAATCTCGAGGCAGACGGGCGTTTCGAATAACTAGCACGGAAACAGGGCGCCGTGTTTTCCGTCCCGGAACACCCTACAATCCCGACGAAACAATAATTCGAACTTTCGAGCGGGAGAGCCGGAAAAATATGGACGTTCTATGGGTCCCTTAGCCGACTTTCCACAGACTTTACTGCTCCCAGAATATCAGCCGAAAGCGTTGAAATATCCTCCTCGTTTATTCTCCTTTTCATCATTTCCCATAAATAAATAAAAAAGGATAAGCTGTACTCGATAGTCTGTACTCGAAATGTTTCTAGAATTCTAACTTGGAACTATCGAACTCTTTAAGTGGTGCAACCACTTTATGTATCAGAAACTTGCTATACCACAGTTCTGGTCCGAACTCCGCTCCGGTACAAATTCAACTGTCTGTCCGTCCGATTCTCAGCAAGAAATTATCGCGAGCAGATGCTCGTTCGGCCTTTGCTTCCCATAGTTATTTCATTTTGCCTTGAAAATCTAGCAAATGCATTTACACGGTTGTAGCAAAGGAATAAACAAATGGAAATTAGAATAGCGTTGGTAAGATACTCCATAAGGAAAGTTTTCAAGGGGGTAGCAAATGCAGCGGCAGGACCAAACGATTGCCACTAGAGAAGAAGGGAAAGGAAAGAAAACGAAGCCGGTCAAAGCGAAAAGAACTCTAAACGGCAATGAAAGAGCGAATACCGAAACTCGATGTCGATAATCCTCTTGGACTTTTCTTTTCCTCGCAGTTTGTCCCAGGGAAAAAGTTGGTCCGACACGCGAGCTTGATCTCCTTACCTTTCATTCGCTTCCCCTACTTTGTTCGCCTCGAATGGCCCAGAAACGTGGAGAAATAGGCGTTCGATCAAACTCCGACCAACAGAGGGTTCGAGGAGGGAAGGTATAACGTTTCGTTGGAATGCACTTTCGAACTCTGATTGCCGGAAGAATTTCTCTTCGTTTTTTTTTTTCTCCCCCTCTGGCCTCGTGTCGCGGCTATGCTGGAAAGTTGGCAGAAAAGACCGAAAATTCGAAACGGAACGACACACCGTTTTCTGTTCGGTGTTCAACTTTAACGAGATCGATTATTACGAGCGAAGTTCGAACGGCCCTGTAACTCGTTGCAACATCGACAAATTTTTCCAACATTTTTCTTTGCTCGATCGACAGAGGAAACGGGATGTTTTATTTCGTTTAAAATTACTGTTCTTCTATTTTTCTAATTAAAATACGATAGTAACGATAGAAAACGATGCTACTCCGAGTTCGAAGTTCACCTCGGCAAAGCTCTGAATACCACAGTCCCTTCACCAATTTACCATCGCAGCATGTTGGCGCGACGGCATCAAAAGAAGCTGCTCGCTCGTCGCGGCTGGAAATCATTTATCACGACCGTCTGCTCGTTTTGTACCTTGTCATCAGTGCAAGGATTTCAGGAAAAGAAAGAAAAAAAATGTACCGAACAAAGCTGTCGGGTGTTTCAGCATAAAGGAAGAACCACCGAGTGAGAAGATCGTCTGTGAGCTAGGTCCCTCGTTTCGTTGCAAAATCCGCGACAAATTACTATAACGCGACACGTTCGTAGCTCGTCGTTCATTTGTCTGCTCGACTAACTCTGGAAACTGCGAATATCGTTCCTCCTGTATGTATAGCCGCTGTTCGTGCTTGAAAGAGGTTTCACGAATCCTCCCTTTGACCCTTTCATGGTCATAGAATTCATGGCGTACAGATTGACGTGTTTGCTGGTCGCCCGTGTGCAGATCATGCATCAAGAAAATTACAGATTCTCCGGGTTCGTATTCAAAATCCCCGACAATAAGTTTACAAAGCAGTCGAGTATTCAAAGGATTAAATCAGAAGCACTCCGTACGATGTCATCGATCGTTTACAATTTCAACCGGCATGGTAATTATCCTTGCTCCCTTTGGAGAAGCAGCTTCAGCCGCTAATTAACGCGTATCTGCGTGCTAACTTTTTCCATGCACGCCGCCGGTGAGAGTTACAACGAAATTTTCGCCGGTGTACCAACGCGCGTAACTTCGTCTATCTCCTGTTCCGCGGGTGTCAAAATTATTATCTCGTTAGCAGCAAGTTTTCGGCACGGGACACGTTCAAACTTCCGGCAGCCGGCAGGAAGCGAGCAGCGGAGAATATTCGCGGAGGCCCGGTCGTACCTGCGAGCCGAAATCATAGAAGCCATCGCCGCCGCGATGGCTTCGCGAATTAACGTTGAAACGACCATGCTGGAATTACGTTCGGGGTACACATATCGAAATGAGATTCCGCAGATATATTAGTGGATCAGTGATGTCGTGTTTAGTAATTGGCTACTGGTTACGTCGATATCATATTCGCGTATCGTTTCATGATTGTTAATTGTCATTGCGTTATAAATGCACAGTTAAAATGCACCGAGAGAGAATCATTAACGAATCGATGGAAAATCGATGGTGAACGGTAGAAATTTTTCAAAGACCCTTTTTTTTCTCCGTTGGCAATTTTTGCCACTCGTCCCGCAAACTCCGATCGCGCAAAAAGTTTTAGCATGAAAATCCGGATATTGATCCGGCATTTGCCAAGGTATTTTTACGTTATCTCTGTTTCGCGAGTTTCACCGGATCAGGAGCGTATTTTACATTCGAGCGCGGAAGCTTGTTTTGTCGATAACAGTCGGTAAATTTGTAATTGAAAAGACAGGAATGCAAATGATTATTGGTATACGCTTCGGTTTTATTTTTGTTTCGTGTCGTATCGGCTTGATAAAACAATTAAACTATTTGAAATTTTCACCAGCGAAATTGTTGTATAGATGCAGGTTATTTGTCCCATTAGACAAGGAGATAATGTTTGACAGGGACGAAGGAGGGAGGTATCGATATCGGGTCGAAAATCCATCGGTGAAAGCGTAGAAGCAACGGAGGAGCTGTCGTTACTGGAGAGACCTCTTTCCTGTTGGAGGGTGTCTCGCACCCTCGGGACGTATAGAGAATGGGGTAGCCGGTTGGGACTAGGAGGGAGAGAGGGCTGCTCACCTCTTCCTATTACGTCGAGTGACATCCAGGCTAATATCCTTCCACTTCCTGTCACTCCATCCCGCTGTGTCTATTCCCTTCGAAACGGTGTGCTCGTACGTGTGCGCCGTTTTCTGTATAGCCCTCTCTCGGGAATATTCGAGGGACCTCCACGTGGAAAAAGGATGTCGTCGCTTTTGCAAGCCGAACGAAAATTCCCTCTGGCGATTTTCAACCCCCTACCCTCCTACCATTCGCTACCACTACCAGTGCTGCACAGCAGCCGTGTCGTCGACGCTTCTTTCGCGACAAGGGAAAAGCTAAACACGCGTGAAGTAATTACCACAGCTGCTCTGCGGGGAGCAGATCGTTTATACCGTTCTCTTTTTCTCTATTCTTTGCGATTTCGTTTTTTCTTCTTCTTCTTTTTCTGTACTTTATATTCTCAGCTGTCGCTCTTTTATATACATACAAAATGGGTGATCAGAGAAATGACTATCATCATACTTAGGATACAGCAACTCAAGAAGCTCGTAATCTTTAGTAACAAAAGGGTTAAGCATTTCTTACTCGTCTAAGCGAGTGCAGTAACCTCTCTGTGGTCTTATAGGCCTTGTTTTTAACAGCCTTCATAAGGCACTTTGTTTTATCGGCATTTCGTATCGGTTGCTTGCATAATAAATATAACAACAGGGTGCGTGAAAAAAACAAGGTGCACCATGGAAATTGCAAATTCCTTCGTTCGCCTGTTTTAAAAGTGGCAATGGAAAAAAACGAACAGGCTAACGTCACCTTTGCACGTTCGATTTCGATTTCACGTGTACAGTAAAGTTTCAAACAGCCAGCCAGCCAGAGAGCCGCACACTGGATCCAATCCTATCCTTTGATCCTCGCTTTGCATTTTAATGACCTATCGTCTGGCTGGTTTTAACTCACAGCTCCCAGAAAAAAAAAAAAAATGCTCGACAAGAAGAATATTTTGTCGGCCGAGGGAACGCGAGCCAAGCTTTTGTACAAGCTGTTTGAAAATCCTCTTGATCCTATGTGAAAATAATCGACAGGTTGTTTGAAAAAAAGGGGGAGAGAAAGATTTCCACTTTTCCTCTCGTCACTCTCTCTTTTTCCATCGGGCTGTTAATTATTAATTAGATACCTCGCGTCTGCGGTGTACCATCCAATCAATGCTGGATACCGTACGTGTTGTCTGCTAAGTTTTAACGAAGCTGAGTTTACAATAAAATCAATGGGAATCGTTGAAAAATGTGCTAATTACACACGCAATCGTGAATATATTCCACGTATGAAATTAGCAATTTTATAGAGGAAAAAGCTTTGGTACAGTTGTTTCATTTGCACGATCGCGCGTGAACTAACGAAGCAAATAAAAAGATTATCGATCGGAGGGTTCGGCGCAGAGATTATACTCGTAAATAATCCCATAAACTGTGATCCTTTATTAATGGAACTGCCGCGTTGCATACGTTTCCACATTGGACCGCTATCAAAGAGGATTTCTCGCAATAATTATCATGTATAGCGGAGGGGGTCGAAGGTCGAGACCCTAATTAGCGCTAGTCGACGTTTCTCATTTTCCAGGCAATTGGCCACGCAGTCGCACGGTGAAACTTTGCGACCATATAGCTTCCACGAAATCGGACCAGCTAGCTCGATATCACTGCTCGTTAAACATTGGGAACCGGCTGTATCGTCATTGTTTCCAAAACTCGTCAACCACGTTTCCTAGTTTTCCACCGGTAATTAACATCTGTCAAACTTTTCCTCTCGTTTATCTGCTCTCTACGTTTTTCCTTTTACTTTAACGTTCAAAACGCCGCTGGGATCGAATTAAAAATTCCATTTCATTTATCTTGCCATTTTTCTCTTCTTTTTCCATGGGGTCGGTTTATTTTAAAATCGAATATTGCATTAAACAGTTGTTACACAAGAAACACAAGAAAATTGAAGTCTCGGTTGTTCGAGGACGGTAACAAAAGGGTGCTCAGAGTTTTTAATGGCTGTCGTTAAAACGTTTTCAACATCCACGTTTTGTGACCACAATCCCTGCTTGAAAACGGCATCGTTTTGCCAGGTCCAGCTACCACGGGATTTCTCGCGATAATTATTGTCTAGGAGCTGGAGTGGCCAGGTGTAGAGGCTCTAATTAGTGTTTCTGGAAGCCCAGTGTTTCTCTTTGACACGAAACAGGACGACGCTTCTAGGATGCTTTTGAATAGGCACAAAGAAGACAAAACAGAGGAAGCTTGAACTTTTCTCTTTTCCTTGTGGTTTCTTTTCAATGTTTCTTCTAAATAATGTCTAGATGAAGAAACTGTTCAATTTCCATTTTTTCACATCAAATCTTTTTAATTTCAATCATTTCAAGAGTCTTTAATACGCACCGAATCGATGCCTTGTCATTTTAGTAAATTTTATTATTCATTGAAATTTCACAATCGCACGAAATTCCATTTGATCTACATATATTAACCACCGAATATCATCCCCGGGTAACCGAAATCAGTACCGATAATTGACCGAATCGCGTTAATTATGAAGTCGATATTCAAATTCTGTCGATACGACATAACAGATTTTTATTTAGCGTTGCCCGATACACTTCGTAATTACATAAATCATTTCGGTTGTCGCTTAACCGAAGCGTTAATGAAATTTCGACAAAATTAAAAGAGATCATCGTGCTGTGAAAGATTTAACGGAAATTGTTTTCTCGAGGAACTAGTCTTTGTTTGGTTATCACTTGGTCTCTGTCAAATGGTATCCAGTGATTCGAGCAGTCTTTGATATTGCACTTTGGCTGATTGAGTCTGAACTAGTTTGATGCAACCCTTATGTCCTTTGAGACGTGTTTAGCTTAGGCTGCTCCCAGTTTCTCTGATGTATAATGCTCCGAACGGGTCATGTATGAACCGGATCCGCCTTCTACAGAGAACTTCTAACGAAGATAGTTGTACAGTCAAATTTAGCGAATAGATTAACGCGTCGCGCGAACACTCGGATTTCTAACACCGATCGAACTCATTACCATCAGGTCAATTCAACAAATTGTTTCCTGCAATTACATCTTCAATAATCACAAAAGTACAGAGAAAAGCCTGTTTCTTTCTTTTACGAGCATTCGATGTTCTTCGCTAAGTTTCCTCCTCGGATATCGACTTATTCCTTTCGAGATTACAAGTCGATCTATTCTTTCTCCTTTTATCTTCCCGGGTATAATAAAATTCCAGTAATATTCTCCTTTACGACGCGATCATTACGTTTGCGCCTGGCAAGATGAAAGAAACCGACGTTGTAATTTAACTGGGAATAAAATTCAAAGTTAAAAATATTTTCTTTGAAAATTTTCGCATTGTCGTTTGTTATATCGCGATTGAAAGTTTGCTCGTGGAATTTGAAGGCATAGAAAGGCTTTCGGTGAAACTGATTCTAGGTCGAGGGGAAGTTCGACGTGTTCCTCGTATTACCTTCCTGATTTACATTATTAAACACTGACTTAGCTGAACAATTTTGCACCGGGTATCACCGTTCATCGGGAATATCATATTCACCGCGTCGAGTAATCCATCACTGCTGATTCGTGGTATCGCTGGTTAAACAACTCGGTACCGTTGAATGCATCGGTAGATCGATCGATCAGCATCGAGTACATCCTCGATTCTGTCGAGACCTAACCAACGCTCTTTCGCCATTCAGAGAGGAGGAAGAGAAACTGTATGGTTGCCGAAATGGAAAGCAATTTCAAAGGTTGCTTTCAAGGCAAACGCCGGGAGAATGGCCAATTTTGCAGCTAGTCAGGACGTGTACTTTTCTCTTTTAAATTGACAGAAAATATTTAAAAGGAAAGCGAAACACGACGAATGAAGCTAAAAACGAAGCTCAAATAGCGGTCTCGTTTCGTTCCCCGTCGACGTTCGTCCGGAAGCAGACTTTAACCGCGCAAGTTCTCGCTTAAAGTCCGCTAAACCCGTTAAAATCCCCGGCGACGAAGTTTACGAATGCTCCACGTTAACGACTCGCCTCGAGTCGACTTTCCACCTATTGCGAGTTAAATCGCGTAATACGAGGCTCAAAAATGTTGCTTGTCTCTCGACAGTTTGCAAACAGCTCGTCCGCGTCACCCCGACGATCATTTCAATTTTGTCGAGGAAATAAAATAAGTAAATGTAACGTTGAATTTCACGAAAACGTAAGGGAAGATCGATCGGTTAGCAGTGGGAGAGATGTAATACCGGAAATCCGTAGAACGTGGCCGAGGAATTCGCCGCAAGGATCGCGAAATCCTGTTACAGCCTAGAGAGGATGACCGTTTAGATAGACGGACGTTTCGGCCACGGATTAGAGGAGAGAACGACGGGACGTTTGACTGGAAGACAATCCATTGTCATGGCCACGGAACGACGTTACCATTGGAATCCACTTTGCAGACGGATGCTGCGGAATTTTGAATGGCTCGGCAAGAAGCACGGATCCGATCGTATCGACAGCTCACGGTATTTACGGGCCCGCGTTTGCTGGACCGAGAACTGGAACATCGAAATCCAGGGAATCAAGAGAATCCAGGGTAGAGATTTATCTTGCTATTCTGCTGTATCGAAGCTTTTTCATCCGAGCAAGGAAAATGTCTTTGTTTCCTGCTATCTTTTCAAGATTCTTCTGTCGCGACGAATAATTCATATATTTTATAATATCGATGCTGTTTTGTTTATGAATAAGGAAAAAGAAGAATCTCGAGGAGAAAGATGGTTTTTCTAAAGTTTCTTGGTTTGCTAAAAGTGTAAAGAAAGTAGCCGATCGGTAGTGGAGGTCCTCGGGAATTTATTAAACTACAACTCACCGATTCACGACCACGGGAACAACATAATCCCGGGGAAGTCGTGCAGAAATTTCCTTGTCGATTGGACGAGGAGAGCTTAAACGGGCTAGCTTCGAACGATAAAGTAGAAAAGTGGATCGTGCGCAGCTCGCATTCCCTAGAAATTGAGCTTGCGAAGAGAACGCAGGGCCGCGTTTTTCCGCTTTATTCTCTTCACACTTCCTTCTCACACGTTTTCCTTCCAATAGCTTCCTTTTCTTTATTCTTTTTTTTCTTCGGTCGATTCTCTTCCTCCGTCTTTACCCACCATTTCGATTTCCATCTCGATCTCGATGCATTAACGTCGACGCGACAGTTGAAGAAACTTCAGATTTTTCGCAAATTCTTTAGGGCGTGTTTGGTAAAGTTGAGTGAAAAAGGGGTTCGCTAAGAAAAAATTAATTTTCCCAGATCCAGATTAGGAAAGTTGGTTGGTTCGTTTTGAAATAACTAATGATCTAGATTTCGCTTCGATAACTCGTACGTTAATCGATAAGGAGTTGATAAGGAGCTTTGTACCGTCAATTTCCTTACCATAAAGGAAGAACGTAGTTCAATATCGTGACGGCGATGTTCCTTTAATTGCGATCGCCTGAATGCTTAGTATTTTATCCAAGGAATTTCTTCATTGCTTTTGAAGCTCTTTAAAACGCAAAGCGAACCGTCTAACGAGTTTCAATTATTAAGAAGAAAGCAGTAAAAATGTTCAGCCTAATTCATCCGTGGTCCTCGCGCGCATAAAGCGAGCAGCAAAAAAGCAAAGCAAAGAGGAAACGAGAAAATAAAAAATGACACGAAGAGGATACGGAAGAAGAGGGCGGCAGCTCGCCGTTATGAATAGCGAAAGCAAGGAAATTTAGGTCAGTCGGTGGATGGAAAATCACCGGTTACGGCTTGCTTGCCGACCGACAGATATTAAAGGGCCGACGACCAACGTCTCCTGGAGTCTCTTAATGCCTCTTAATTAACGTCGACGAGAGGCTCGCTCGTGTGCATCTCTTTACCACCTTATCCACCTTACCGCCTCGCTAACAGCCTGCGGAAATTGCTGCGGTTACGCGTCCAAAGTACGACAGATATACTCTGCATTCGAAACACCTTTCCCATCTTCCTTTTATTCGCCGGAAAACGTGCTTGTTATTACGTGAACCCGAGTTCAAGATAACAATTTTTTCGTTTTAAAATTAATTTCCAATCATCTTACCGATTTCATTTAAAAAAACATCGCATTCTCTGTCGAAAAAGCTAGTCAGCGATCTTGTGTCTCCTTTGTCTCCGGGAAAGATACACCCTCGGTCTATTTCGTAATACGACCAGCCTGCTGACCACGGGGATTTTAATTAACCTCTCCATTATTAAAGGACTTCAACCGACTAAACGACACGGATGTACCTTTGTGTACCGGTTGCCGGTACAGAGAGGATGCTTGTTTGCGGCGGGAGTTCTTAAACTGGGTCTCCGGTGTGCGTTAATCAGCGAAAACCTCGGCTCGGCTCGGCTAGAGGAATCGATTCTGCAGCCTGAATTTTCCCAGAGCTCGGCTAATTCCACGGAATCCCGTGATTACACGGTTTTCGTGCAGGCGCGGCGTCCGGCCAACCAACCTCTTCGCCCGCCCTCCCGTCCGCAGCGATTTCACACTTGGACAATCAATTGGCCACGCATCTGCCGGCTACTCGCGGCAAAAGTTACCCCTTTGAATCTTTTAGCGAATCCCTGCGATCGACTATCCGCTCCAACTAGTTTGAAAACTAGTTTCAGCTGACGTCGTTATTTCGGCTTCGTTCGAATAAGCGTGCTTTTCCCTCTCGTCCTACGGACTTCATAAATTTCCTGATAGAGCTCTGGCTTGATCACGAATCGCTTCGAACGACCCCTTTTAACACTGTCACGCTCCGAGAAGCTATTTGACTAGGTAATTGGCACTGTTCGCTTAGGAATTCAACTCGTCGATAGTGGACGCTGATCGAACGATGATTTTTCGTAATCGATTAACCTATTTCTTTTTAACGATAGGTCCATTTCATACTCGTTCTGATATTTATTTGATACTTTCTTCAAGCCAAGAATGGGTGATCTTTTCTCACCGATTCCATAATACAAAGATTCTCGATCGGTTTTCCTATTGTTCCGTAGCTGGTGTAGCGATAGCGGAGCTTTTACCGTTCACCTTTTGTTCCGATTTTTTCCCTGGAAATTACCGTAAAATACGTTTCGACCGTATCCCTGGTCAGTCTGGCGGCTATTTAAATCTATTCCCGGTATTATTCCCGGAACTGCAGCCACCGTGATCCGATATATATCGATCAATTTAGCGGCTTTACTCTCTGTCATGGAAGATGATTGAGTTGCCCGGGAATTGATTGAATTTTTTTTCCATCGAAACGAATATCAACAACTATCCTGAAAATTTCGTTCATTCTCCCTTACTGGATCGGATGTAGCGATTAAACGAGAAATAGAAAATAAATGAGGGGAAAAACGGGCGATGTGACGTAATAACTTGCGAGTAAGTACACTGTTCGTCTAATAGAGCCGCATTCTTCTCGATTATAGACGGTGACTTTGAATGGGATGCCACGAAATTTACAGCCGTGTCTCGGAGGAAAATCTTGATAAATCGGTAGAGTACCGTACAGTTTCGTGTCGTGAAACGAGAGGGTAGAGAAAGGAGTTTGAAATATGTTATTCTATAGAGGTGATTTTTGGCCAGATTGTTAATTATGTGTCAGATAGAAATGACAAATATAAAATCGATCGAGGAACCTTTAGGAGATAGAGAACGGAGAATTGGATGAAAAATCAACGAGATGGTCGATAATATTGTCGATTAACGTTGGCTTGTTCCTAACTCGTCGATATTGCTCCGGCAAAGGCGGTTGGCCAACGAAAAAAGGGTGGTCGAAGAGGAAGAGCAAAGTGTACGTTCATTGTGAAGAGCGAGGCTCACTGGAAACGGGAAACAACGAAGCCACTTCCTTCCTGGCCTTATCGGGCTTTCCGCCCGTTGAAAACAGACGTCGACGAGCAAAATTACTGTACCTTGACTACCACTGGAATTCCACCGTCCTTTCAACCCTTTCTCATCGCCTGTCCATTTGATTTTTATATGCCTTTCGCCCAGCTTCCTGTTATCTATCTCAGAGGGAAGGAAGAATCGACAATAGAAGAGGGCGGAGTTCGAATTCTCGAAGCATACTTGTATTTCTTATCAAATCTCGAGGAACGAGATCGCTTGAGATATTTCGTAACTCGTTTGCCACAATTCAAAGTCCAACAAACAAAGAAGAAATCCAGTTGGCGCAGAGACGGCATTAAGTTAAGCATCTCATTACGAGTCTGAAAAGTGAAAAACGAAGAAGAAACAGTAGAAGCGGTCTTCTTCTATGCGAGAGATTAATTCTTCCTGGTGAAAGGAAGCAACGGATGAAGGGTTAAATGGAAGGAAAAGAGGGAGTGGAAAGGTCCGGGAGAGCAGAAAATAATGTGATTTAATCTGTCGAGTCGTCTGAAGCAAGGCAAAACAGTAGGGTGGGAAGGGAACGATCAAATTAGTAGAAAAACGCTGAACAGCCGAGCAAATTGAAAGAAACGACGGACAAAGGTTCGGCGACCAAGAAGGGCGCGAGAAAAACAAAGGAACGGAAACAACGTTGAAGAAAAATGGAGGATGGAAAGAGGATCTGTTCGTACCAAACTGGGTGTTTAACTTAATGAATGACGAAGCTACTTTCACAAAGATCGAGCAGTGGTCCCAGTGAAAAGATACGGACGTTCGCCGGTAAAAGATTTCCTTCGATGCATTCAGACTGTCTCGATGAAATTGTACCGGCTAAACAAAGAGATCTTGTTGAAGGAAAATGACCCAGCTAAAGCTCGTGATCTCTTAATTTCCACTTCTTAGCAGACGTTATTCCAAATGGAATTTTACAAAATAATTAAACATCTTCTTAGTGTCTGACAGTAATGAAAAGAAGAAGCATAACGCGATATCCTGGGCAGGATGGTGAGATAAGGGTAGGATAAGAAAGAGAAACGAGAGATTAATCGAGCCGAAAGCGGTGACGCGATTACGAGTAAATTGGATTTTTCGTTTCACGATTCCTTCCATCCCTTCTTACTTCCCTTTCAACCCTGCCGTTTATTTTTCTTTTTTCTTCCTCTAAGAAGCAGCGGAGAGGTAAAGAGGCCGCAAACTCGATTCAAGTAGCCATTAAACCCCCCTGAAGTAACTGTTCGGACCTATTCGTTTCGACAGTTTCCACCGGCTTTTCCACTTGCCGAGCAATTATATTAAACAAAACAATATCGCGTTGCAACTGCAGTCTGTGTACGCATTTCGTAAACGTTACATTAAGTTGGACGTCGCGATGGATTATGTCAGCGAGGATATAACTTTCCGGGATATGAACCACCGGACCTAATAACAAGAGGAATCGCGGGATTAAGGGTGTCACAGGGCTGGATTTCCGTTCCTGGAAGTCTATTATTTTTCACGAATTTCTACACTTTCAAACATTTAACAGTCCTACACATTTTGGTTTCACACAAATTTAAAAAGCTTTCCCAGATAATCGTGTTTAAAATTATTACACCGGTGCTCGGACATAGTTCGTATTTCCGAGCAATTACAGAAATTAACGGGAACCGTAAACAAACGGAACAGCAGGGCAACAAATTTTTCCGCGTTTTTCCCAGATGAACTTCCTCTCGTCTGCTTTTTAATCTCATGATTCATTCCGCTCTGTTCGTTTATCGATCGACACCGTACAATGATACACTGCAATCTCGTTTTTACTCACCTTTTCTGCTTCTTTCTTTTGAAACTCCATCGATTGTTTCCTTTCCATATCATTTCTCTGTTCGAAACGAAGGGAGCAGTTTTCAATCTCGTAAGATGCAGCGAAAATACGACAAGCGACGTTTGATCTTGCAGGAAGAACTTAACGCAAGTGCGTCTCGAGCGATGAAAGGGTGAAGGGAACGAGTGATGTTTGTGTAGAAGCGCGATATCTTCAAATTCGAAGGAGAAAAATCGTACATCGCTGGTGAAGAAAGTTTTTCACAGTTTTTCAAGATACGTATTACTTCTGCTATCGGACTCGACGATATCGTCTTGATCGAATTATTGGGAAGCTCCGAATAATCCATCGAGTTAGCTTAACCATCAGACTCGTTCACCTTGAGAAGATGAAGGAGTAACGGAATTAAGGATCAGCTACCAGGATGAGTTTTCGGTCCCCCGAGGCTCGGCAAGCCGCAATTCACATCCTGGTATTTACCTGATCGAAAGAAAAGGGGATGTGGGCATGTTTATACGAGGGGCTGGATCCCGAGGGGCATGCAAATACCTCTGGAGAAACTCTTACAAGCATTCGGCGTTATCTGAAAACGATTACGAGGATAAGGAAGAGGAGAGCCCGTACGAGCCACGTGTAATTTGCCAGAGATAATCGTACTCGTTAATATGTATAGCTCATTTGCATCGTAACCTTGCTGTTCTTTTCCCTAAACATTATGATAATACACGTTTAAAGGGACGATCAATGCCGTCTTCTAAAGAACATCAAATCGATTGATTCTTATTTACCGAACAATTTGATACCGCAATTGGAAAATTTGTCAACTAAACATAGAAATTTACTATGTACCCGCTAACGCCCTAATAAATGGTATGATAACGTTAGTGTCAAGTTAATTTACCATATGCAGGTTAATTCCGCTAATTCTTGTGCAAGCGCTCCGTTATAGAGCTTGATGAAGATTGCATGTACACCGGTTAAACACTGATCGCAGTTATTGCCTCATATTGCGGCGGGTGTACTAATTAATTGAAAATTATTGTGCTTAACAGTGGCGCAAACGTGGCAAACAAATCGGTAACCTACAAATTAGGATAATAACCGGTCATCGTCCTAAACAAAACTGATCGATTTGCCTCGATTCAGAACCGACGTCATTTGGCTAAAATCATTTTCTTAATTACCGTTCATCAATTTCCATAATTAGAATCGACGAAAAAGCAGCCAGTTATTACGATTTAAGTCAGTTAACTGAAAATTTTCAATGAAAGACTTTCGTATTCTGAAAAATGAAAATTTGTATCGCTTATCGTTTACTCGTACTACTTGAAATTCAATTAAATCGAACTTCGCCTCGTGACAAGATCTGAAGCCGCGTAAAAACGGATGCAAATTGAAATCGAACAAGCAACGAACAGCTTTTCGAGTCGTTCTGACCGAGGACAAGGATTGTTCGAAGTTAGTTTTGAAGGAAAAGCGGCAAATCATGAAGAAGAAAGTTTCCTCGAAAATAATACGGTGGTTGAACGACTTCGGCTGGATCCGAAACGAGTTCCGTCGATCGCCAGGACGAACTCTCAACGAGAGTACAAGATTATTAGAAGGGCTGGAAGGATAACGGAAGTGATGAACGCGTCGAAGAAGACGTACAAGAGTCGGAAGGATTCTCCGGACGACACAATAGGCGGTCGCGAAAGGATCATAGTAAAGCGACGACCCCCTCTTCGAGCAGAAGTCATAATTTTCTTTGGAGTTCTCCTCTTTATTCCTCTTCCTATCTACCGGAAAACAAACCGATAGGACGGTGCTCGAAAAGAGCCGTCAAAAAACTTTCTCAGCTCGTGAATCGGACGAGGATCCTTTCGGGACGGAATAAACTTGGCCGAATACGTTGGGAACAGACGAATCAAGGAAATCGTCGAATTTATGCTGAAGAGAGATGCGAATGAAGATAAAATAAGAAAGGATTGCTTTATGAAGTACTATTATTCCTTATTGTTAATTCAAAACTCTTCTGCAATATGATTCGAAGAGGTAAAGAAAAGAAATACTATAACTGGGGATCCAGAAAACGAGGAAAATATTCGGCGATTTGAAATGGAACGGGCGTGTAAGATCACGACGATGATTCTATTTTCCTCGACAAAACGTGTTTCCGGTCCGTCCCGAAATGGGAATAACAGCTCGACCACTCGACGAATTGACCCGAGAGAGAATTTGATACTCGAAAACGAGTCGGGAAACGACTCACAGTCGGCTACCGTTTTTCACTCTTTTTCAAGGTGATTTTCGATTCTCGTCCGATCGCCCGATCGTGTACGTGAAAATCGACGAGCGGCCAGCTCGTAACAAATTGGACCCGTTCGTCGAGTGGAAAGTGCATATTTTTTGTTTCTCTTTATCTTTTTACCAACCGTCTCTACGTCTTTGTCCCTCTTTCTTTCGGTTTCGCTCAGTGTTTTGCCCACTCTTCTCAACCCCGTTCGTTTGTCCTGCCTCGTCCCTTTATTTTCCACCATCTTCCACCTCTTTTTTGCACCTTTAACTTTTCCTCCGTGTTTTTTACACGTTTCCCCCGCATCTCTGCCCGAAACCTTTTGCACATTTTTCATTCGTTTCTTCTCGCTGCTTTCTTTGAAATTTCTCTCGCTGCTTTTTCACGAATTTTCCTGCAACCCCTACGCCGATCTTCTATTTTCCCGCATTTTTTTTCTCTCTTGTCCGCCTGCTGTTTACTCTCTCCGTATATTTCGTTATTTTTTCCATCATCTTCTTTTATCTCTTTTTCTCCTCTATTTTCGTTCTGTTCGTTACGGTGTAATCCGTGATTTCGATGGCAGCGATTGAAAGCTCTCGAACGAAACGAAACACCATTCGCAACAATGTAACAAAGCAGAGGGATTTAAAAAAAAATTTTTGTTTAAACTGAGGAGACAAGAAAAAAAAAATGGATGGTAACCGACAGATCGAAATCAATTAATAAATTCGATGAACGCACGATCCTATAGCAAGAGAGCTTTTATAAAAGCGTTTCGACGTTCGAACAATCGGCTTGTTTGTGATCTTCGTTTATAAAGGTGTGTGAATAGTATTTCACCGGTGGATGCACCGATGCAATTTATGACCAAAGGTAGACGATGAAACAAGGAAGAAAATGAATTTGATTGCACGTGATTCGAATTGAAATTCTTTGAAAATTGGCGTCGCGACGCGAAACAGAATCAGAGACAGAAACATTGTTAATACATTATATTGGATTATCGTTTCCTGTCAATATAATCGTAATACAATTTCGAAACAAATTGATCGAATTAAATTGAGAAATAATCGAATAGATGCCGCGTTAAATTATAAACTTTTCTTTATATTTATTGTGTTTGAAAAATCGAATTCAGCCTAAAACTGTATAAAAATCGGCGCAGATCGTTCGAATCTCAATAAGGGGGTGAAAACTTTCCAACATCTCGTGTTCTCGACCAAAGTACCGAAAGTTTTCTATTATATTCTTCTACTTAGAGATCCTGGAAGAGGAAGATCTTGCTCTGGAAAAGTTCCTGTTTATCCACCGAAAGAAACTCCGAACTAACGAGTCCGGATGTAAATAACCCGGTATTTAAACAGCGAATGGAACGCGTTGAATCCGAAAGCTGGCCTTCTTTCAATATTAAATCCCATTTCCATATTAATAAAATCCACCAGAAGTAGACGGGTTTTCAGTTGAAGAGAATTCGACATCGTTCATTATTTATGCTCGGGGAAAAAGAAAAACACTGTAGAGAAGTAAAAGCATCTCGAGGGCTGACATTGTAAAATTCATTGTAGAACGAAACAAATTGAACTGGACAAAGATCGGCCGATTTAAAAACGAGAATCGGTCCTCGGCTGTTTCTGGCTGTTTCGCGTAAGGGCTGCAACGGAACACGATTTACGGGGTGGAAAATAGAGCCGCGAGTGAAAAGCTTTTAGTCCTTCGTACGTCGGCAAATATGTGACTAACCCGGAGCTTCGGGGGTGCACGCGGGTCAGACCGGCTTTCATCCACCTGTGTAATCGTTCCCTTCCCTGCTACCGCACCCTTCACCCCTCTCCACTTACTTCCTACCGTGTACGACCAAAATCGCACCCTCTCCACCCTGTTTCTCCATTCCACGGTTCCCTATCTTTGTTGAATCTTGCCTTTGTGCCAACCAACCAGCTCCAAATAGACCTCGCCTATCTCGTAACTGCGTGGATCATTGATGACGAAAATTGACTCGATGAATGAGATACTCGTTAACCGAATCGCTTAAACTGCGATCCTGCTTGCTTTCGAAACACGGATTTCATTTCGTTCGCGTTAAATGGAATCGCTTTCGATTTAAATCGTTTTTAACGCGTTGCGTGTCGCGTTGGAAATAATTGATTCGATCTTTAAGCTGCGTTAAATTATTAAGACCGTAAAGGATCGAATCGGAATCATTTCTAGCGTCTTTTCGACGAATCAATCGTTCCGTGAAACGACCCCATTGAACCGACGAAGCCGGTGGAAATTAATTAGATGCTCGCTCGATTTTTCCGCGGTTCCACGCTGGATTTAAATCACGACGGAGGTAATGAAGCGAATTCTCGCCGCCGAATTCGTCAGTGGTAATTAGATCGCCGCTCGAAATACTTTGCTTTTCATTTCCGTACGCCCCAGCTTTCATTTTCCCCGATAATATCGATCACTTCTGTTCAAAAATCAAAGTCATATATTTATTGAATTAGTCTCTGATGAAGTTAGTCGTAACGCTGGCCGGACGCAAATAAACGCAAATTCGAAACGAACTTAGCTTAAACCCGAAAGCCTCGAGAGACAATTATCATAAAGAACGCTCAGTGTATACTAAAGTAAATACCTATCGTAGTCTCCGCTCCTGATTGCCTGCTGTGTACGAAAGGGCAATAATTATGGAATGGAATAAAATGAATATTTCAATTTTAAGTAAGTTCGCTAATTTAGTTTCTCAGTGTTGGTTATCGTTAAATCACACGGTAGTTAACTGGTATTAATTCGGTAAAATTGTCGTTTCTACCGAACGTTAAGATAATATCGGGAGAAAATGAAAGGTAAAACGATAGCGAGCGACTCGTTTCGCGGTTGATTTCTCGTTAGACTCGATCCACCTGTCGAGCAGCTCGTAAATCCTGTCGTGAATCGCGTAAAATTGGTAGTTTCGTTGCGTCCCGTGAACGACAGCCGATAAGAGAAAATCACGAGCGGTCCTCGTCGACGTTTTTCGGATGATTTTCAATCGGAAAACATTCTGGTCCGGCTGTCGATCGAACGGAACGAAAGCATGCGAATAAACTCGAGCAAACCGTGAATCACCGTCTCCGAAATTAAAACAAGAGAGAGATAAACGAAGGGTAGAAAATTAGAAAAAAATACATAATAATTGCTGGCGAGAAGGAAAAGAGAGTGCTCTCATTTCAGCAATTATTTCCTCGAAAAGAACAGGTCGTTTTAATAAATCGTGCAATTTCTCATCTCACGCTGGCGTAGGTTTAGTTTCACCCTCGGACAGAAACCCGTCCACTGGGAGATGGATAAATAGCGAGATAATATCCGTGGAATGAGACGTTAAAAGTAAAATTAACATTTTCCACGATTCGTGATTTTTTTAATTCACATTGACCCCTATGGACATTAGGGGTGTTCATCTTTCAAAAATTTTAGAAATTGACTTGACGACATATCGCATCCAATGCCTTTTAGGGTGCTGGTTACGATGCAAAAAAGAAATTTCGAAAATTTTAATTTCCTGTGCCTCCAGAATTGGACATTTCGTGTGCCACTTTTTCAACCGCTCCCTTCTCGCGATTCGAGCGAGGTTCATTCCTATTTGCAGAGATACTCTAATAATCTAATGATGTATTCGAAGCTCGTCGAATTAACCGCGTAAGAAAGTAATACTAAGTAATTGTAACGCAATACAGCTTGTCATCGCGACACGTGTGCATACACAGGTAACGTCGATAAAGTTTCGTTTTACATGATAGAGTAGACTAGCATAAAGCTAAGTTTTCATCCTGTCCCCCTCGTGTCTCGCATTTCACTTCTGCTTCCTCGGTTTGTTGAAACGAGTTTGCGTCCGACATGCGTCACTGTCAATTACGAACCATGAACAATTCTATCGGTTCGTTATCGAGATGAAAACGAAGTCTGTCTTTCTTTACTTTATTCGAATCTCATCGTTTCGTTTTTCCTCTATGTTTAAATTACAAATTACAAATTTAACGTAATTGGGTTAATTCGAGCGATTTCCATGCAAATGTTCAAAATTACCATCATCAGTACTCCGGGATGGTAGTAACATTAATTCTACAATTCTCTCTTCTTTTTTCACCGTTTTCACGATCGAGTGAATCGAAAAGGATACCTTTTCGTGTAGCAGTCCGGCAGTGTCGGACGCAATGAGTGAAACATATTAAGGGAAGCATTAAAGCGCGAGGCATTCAAATATCGGTTGCCTGCGCTGGAAAATTAAACGAAACTAAGGAACGCGAGAAACCGTTTGCAAGAAATCTCGGCTAAAGCTGATAACCAAGCTTCCTCCCACACTCTCTTTCCTGCTTTCATTTGTAATTACTCTATTTCTCTCTGTCGGCCTCGGGGGATCTTCGTGGCAATCAGGGATCCATACGCAAACGCGCTCGAATTTCGTGAACGCTGATGTCAAGTTATCCTCCACCCTCCATTCTTCGTATCGTCTGTTATTTACGTTCGTGGCGAATGCAAATTACATTCAAGTTAAATAGAATAATCCAGAGAGTAAACGCAGACGAATATCTGTGTCCACTTGAACCTAGCTCGATTATCAAAAATTCAAGAAAGTCAGTAACCTCGGCGTGTTCCCTCGTCTTCGGATTCATTTTCAACTTCCTGTTCCTCTCAGAGATTGCTGAAATCCTGAGATCGCGAAGGTAAATATCGTGACACATACACAGGTAGTAGTATAAAGAAGTTGTGTGTGTGCGTGCGCGCGAACGATGCATGAATGTCAGCGGGGCGAAGCTGAGGAGCCGAGATTCCACGAGTTCTTCGTGGCTGTTTACACGAGATAGGGGTATCAACGGGCATTAACCAGAGCGGCGCTGGTCTCGCGTTGGATATTAATTTTCGAGACGCGTCTAATCTTGCATAATGTACGCCTGATTAAATAGTGCATCCCCGCCTCCCACCCTATCCGCCTCTTTTTGTCCTCGCGCGTCACCCTTTCACCCTGTCTCACCCCGTTTCATCCTGTATTCGCTAGATATGCCTTCAGCCTCTGCATTGATTCATCAAGAAACTTTTCAACGAAATTGATCAGATATGGAAATATAATATTTGATCAAATATCCCATTTTTCGATGTTCCCCGTTTGAAATGAGCATATTGCGAGGATTTGCTTGAAGCTTCGAAAAAAGCTATCGATTCGAAAGTTCTCCCACGCGATTCGTGGCTATATCTAATGGACGATAGTTGGCGGGCTTATGTATGAAGTCATAAATCTTGATTTCCACCAGGCAACAAGGAGAATGGATTGAAAAAGTTGTCCCCAATTTACGGCGGTATTTTCAATGATGTACGACGGTGAACGCTTATTTCGATGTTTCGGCTCCTCTGGAAGCTTCGAAGCATTTTTCACGATTAATGCGCCACGGTTCGCGCTATTTCGCAGATTCTTTCGAACGCATCAAGCCGTAAATCTCGCGGGGCTGTTGCAAATTTGAACAGCCGGATACCGCGGGTAATGATCGTACGGGGGGGACACGAATATTTCATGACACGGTCTACTTCGAGCCACTTTACTCCGCTAGACTTTCGACGCGAGCACAGATTTCCGTGGCAAGACGCGTTAGAATTTTATTAATCGCGACGGTTTCCGAACTTATGAATCGGTATTATTTGCGATTGAATAATCAGCGAGCAAAAGCCTTGCGAAACATTAAATTCGTGATTTCATCGATCACGAGGAGGTTAATTTAAAATTTCCATTTCCGTCCTATTACATTTTAATCGTTCGATCGGAGCGGAAATAAAATTACACATACGCGTAGTAATCCATGCGCGGCAAACGCGAATCTGATTGATACGTAACGCGACAGCGAGGCGAATTCCCGTTTAAATCCCGAACGCGATTACCGCGAACGATTGTTGCAATAGCCGTGACGTTAAATTTACAAATAAAATTACAAGACGATCGTGTTACGTTCGGGGCAGGAGGGCAGAAGGGAATGAAATTTCGTCAGACAAACGAGCACAGCTCCGAGAATTCAATTCTCTCGAGTGAATCTCCTCGAGAAGAATGCAAATATTTCGATCGCGATTTGTCTAGCGGCTTCGAACGTGCGCGCAATCCGCTTCGAGGAAATCCGCGAGCGCGCGAACCCGACGTTTGCGTTGGAGCGGAGGCAAAGAGGCTTTCGAGGCTTCCACCTTTCGAAAGCTGGCTTAATATCGCCAGATTGGTCCAGGATGAATATCGACACGTTTCGTTGTACCGTACAGCTTTATCTAGATGTAGAAATGATTTTCAGCCGGATCGAGGATGTATTTTCTTTCTTCTAGTTGAAAACGTGTAATTCGCTCGGGTTGACTTTCAGCTGGATGGAACGATTAGCAACGATGAGCAAAGTGGAATGATTTATTCCATGTCTGAAGGGAAATGGCTGCTCGAGTTTGTCGAAAGGTAAACCCTGCCACACCGAGCGGAAATTCGAAGCTTTTACCAGCTGAATTTCGTACGATCGTTACTGTTTGACATCTCTAGATGTGATTTTTGCCACAGAATCATACTTCACTTTGGTAAATAACCAGATCTTTGCGATTGATGACTACGTATTCTCGCGACTAATACTAATATTAGATTCTTAGAATCCATATTTACCTTTATATTGAATCTCATCTTTTAAATAGAAAAGAATTACACGTAGGTATAGCAAAGGATTGAAATTATCAAGTTTCTCAGAGTTGTAGAGAATTCGAAGAATTTTCAGCATCGAGCAAGTATCGAAACAATCCGAAGCCCTAAAGCGATAGAATTGTTTGAATATTTGTAAGAGGGGAATCGATCGAATGGTCGTCGGTACGCGTAACACCGGAAGCCTTATAGAGTATCTCGTTCATCCGATTTCCTAATCGCATTGCAACAAAACGAGAGACCGATTAAAGGGGTTCGGTTGCGTCTGCTCGAAAAAACAACGATCAATCAGGCAGATCGTATTTTCACGCGAGACAGCGGATCGTTTTTACGGAATTGCGTGGACGATCGATTGGTCGGATGAACGGGTAGGAAAGAAAGCGGAAGGAAAGAGGACATTGCGCGAACGAGCAGACGAGAGCGGATCAAAATTACCATTCATCAGTCGATCGCGACACGTGGAAGGGTTGCTCGAAAGAGAAACCGTGAAATTAAACGATCGTGCAGGTACAGATTATCAGTAGTAGTACAATTTTTACTCTCTTTACCCTTCGACAACATTCGGTGTATCGTGGAGCCAATTTGTCTAATTAACTTTACAACTTGCCGGGCTTGTCATTTCAACAGAGAAGAGATAAGAGAAAGTTTCAGCGAAAGCGGATAAAGATATTCGCGTTTGAATCGTGCTGTTTCAAGGAGTTTACAAACTCGAACACGACGGTCGTTCATTATTTTTTAAGGATACCTTTGTGTCGTGTATACGAACGGTTTTCGTTCAAGATCCTCGACGTTCCGTCGCGTCGTTGCGCATCAACGTTGTCAGAACGCGATACGTGAACCTTTCCTTTCTTCTTCGGATCGGGAAGAAGGCTGAGCTTGCGTCAGTAATATCTGGAAAAGCCCGAGGGTTGCAGAAGCGTATGCAAATGACGCGCGAGTACATAAAAGCAGGATCTGAATGGTTTTGCGTTACCTCTGTTACTCGCGTTTCGATAAACCTCCTCCCGCGTGCTTGCATTACGCGTGAAAATGTGTTTTCATATTCCCGGATATGCTTTTCTCTGATTTAACCGGATCTATGAGCCCTCGTCACATCGTGCATCACGTTGATACGCGAGGCAAAAATACGTCGGTTCTCTTAGGACGAAAAGAGAGGAAAATATGGTCCCGTTGGAAATTTATTCTTCGAGATAATTCATACTGTTCCGATATCGTCTATCGTTATTCATGGGATATGGAAATACACCGGGTGAAAATTAAGCTATCCTCCTGTTATTAATTGCAAATGAGGATGAATACAAATTTCGCAAACTATTCGAACACTGGATTTCTATTAAGCTGTTACACAAATTCTGGATCTAGTAATGTTACTATATGCATACAAGGTGTTTCGTAAGCGATGCAAGTGGAAAATCGTAGCATTATTGCATGAAATATCAGAGAAGCTTGTCATTCGTAAAACATCGAAATTATTTAAAGTCAAAGTTACGAGATTCTCATATTTCATTCGATGACCTACGAGCGAGCAGTTCTCGAGGATGAGTCTCGAATTAATTACGTTCTTCCAGCATGTTACAGTGCCACGTGTTTACATCGTTTCTCTTATTAATTTCCGCGAAGCGTATAATTCAGCAGCGGATTCGTTCTTCTTCCCTCTCGCGTGTATTTTCACGAGATTTCAGCGTCTCTTTTCTTTGCGTACAACAGCCTTTCCTCGCGGCGGTAAAATAGTTGGGAAAAAAGAACATATTTTCCGACTATTCCCTTATTTTCCGCACTCGTTTCTTTCCTACCGTTCTCTCGCGTTCTATACAATTTCGCCATAACATTAATTACCGCGATTCCATTAGCGGTTCACGGTGTCTGGATAATATACTCCACGTAATTAAAAGATCGACAAATAATCTTGATCAAATAACTGAGATTAATATCGCGATACGAGCAAAATTGTGTACGATTTTTTTCCTTCTATTTGCGCTCTTACATTAACACGATAATTAAGCTATTTTGGTACTCATTTAAATCTCGAGAAGACTGAATACTACGAGCCATCATAAGCAATCAGTTTCCTTTATTACCGTTTCATTCGTTTCGTTTCGAATTTTCAGCGGTCGAGAATTCGCGATTCACCGGTGCAATTAAAATTTAATGCCCGCATATAATTCGGAGCCTGAATCCATTAACACGGTGAATTTTACGTGGCCAGACCGATTACACGTGGATCCTCTTTCAGCGATTAAAAATAATTCTCATTTCATTAGAACACCGTTCCACGGAGTGGACCGTGCTATTCATTGGCCAGTTACTAGCGTACTTGAAATTTACGAGCTCTTTTCATCATGTGCACCATTTACCTGTACGTGTATGTGCAAAAACCTTTCGAATAAAAGAATAAAAAAACCAGAAAATAGAGACTCGAAGCTACAGCTCGTGAAAATCAGCAAAATGTTTCGGCCACTTTTCACGTGGTCATCATGCGCCATAGTCGAAGTGCATTTTCCGACGGGCTCGTGAAAAAATATATTTTTTTGCCTCGTTTTGCGTTCGATTATGCTCGCGTCAATGGATGGCCGTGTTTTAAGCTATATACTATCTTCTCTCTTTAGAAATTAGCGAACAGGGCTGAAGAGGTTTCCATACAAAATGGTCCGTGCAAGTGGAACTAGTCATTTTTTTTAATTGTACTTAGAAAAGTGAATTCGACTTATATTCATATGAAAAACCACCCCTGGCTTTTGAATAAATATTTTGCAAAATGGGTAGGAAATATAAAGGGTAAAAGCTGAATTGTTTTAAACTCAATTAAAAACATATTTTGGTCCAATGACTTTCTTCAATTAAATCGTTGAATATGAGCAGGTGGGACGGAAGAGAGAAACACGAGTTTCACATATTGTTAGCTCTGGTGAGTCGGTTACGAAGCGATTACACGCATTAACGTTAATGCACATTCAGCTTTAATAAATATCAAAGCTCGTATATACGCATGTTTTAGCAATAAACGTTGAAATTAACACATCTTAAAGTTGCGGGTCGCTTAAAAAATACACAAGATCCATAATAAACGAACACTTTATTTTCGTAACATTTACACAGAATTTCTTTTTAACAAAATACATTAACGAGATATTCGTTGCTAAAGTGCTCTTAATGGAACGTCTTCGTTGCGTTGAATGTGAAAATGTAAAGGATGCAACAGGGATGCAGTGGCGAATGTATGAATTAAAAAAAAATTACTTTTTATAGTATCTTAATTTTATCAAATTTTCATAATTTCGGTAAATAAATTTTCAAAAAAGATTGCAAAATATATTTCCACATATTTCGTTGGCTTCCGGATCCACCGCTGCATAGTCGCGAAAGTTATTTCTCAGGTACGAGCAGAGAAATCCCATTCCCGTTAAGATTAAATTTCTAACGTGTGAACTCTGCCTCTTACCTTATAATTTATCCGTGGCGTGTTTGCATTACTTGCGAATCTGCCAGCGTGTGCGGTTGAGAGGTTAGGGAACGGTCGACGGAACACGCTGATCCTAGAAAACCTGTCGCACGTTCGCCAGAAGCTTACGTATTCACGGATAGGTGAACTGCAACATCAGCTTATTCGACGATCTCGCCAGCTTCGACGTCTCTTTTCACCGCGATCGTTATTAACTTTACACCCGAGCACGGTGTAATAATGTGACTCGATTCAAATATTGCCGCGAGACCAATGAAACAATGACTAGTTCCCGCCATGTTGAACAATACGAGCTACGCTAATCGTGTTCGTTTTTTGAAACGAGCTTTTAACATTGAAATACGATTTCATTTATCGGTTATTTATCATATTGAATTATTGTATCGCGAAAGGGATAATGTATCTCGCATTAGTCTTAATATGATTCTTTTATAACGTCATTTGATTGACGTAGTAAGGTTAGCAGTGGACAGTCACGTTCCCGCGTTCTCCGGTGCACCGGATATCGTGTTTCATTTCTGCCCGCGTGCCAATCCTGCCAGTCACTATATTCCGTGTGAAAACAGGCTCGTGCACTTTAGACACACTCGCGTAGCGAGTTAACAGGCGTCGTTATTAATTTTCCATGCGAGCATGTTACAATTTTGGAGCGTGGACTTAAGCACGGACCGGAAGAGACGATCGTGTTGCGTCGGTCCTTGTCGCGATCGCGCCACCGAACTGAAACTATCCTCGTTGCGCGCGCAACGCGTGCTGTTGACCCATCGTCATGGCAACCGTGCGACGAGTCTACACTCATCCAAGGTGGATGGACTGAACAGAAGTCAGTGCACGCGCGGATGTCAAGCCGTATTGTTCTCAGTCTCGTGCTAACCCCTTCGTGACGTTTCACCTTTCTCGCGGCTTTCGTAGATCAGTTTATACAGTGCTTGTGTTCTCTGTCAACTAGCAGATCAACCGGTTGGCCGCTGGATTCGCGGGGTCAGATTTCGTCGCAGCTTGAGGGATCATGGAGTGACTGGTCAACGGCTGAATAATGAGGCAAGTGGCATTTTATAATTTTCTCCATTTACCGGCGTTTATGAGCTAGCCATCTCGAACAAGGTTAGGTTAGGTTGTCTCGGTGCTGGTGCGTTAACCAAGCGACGAGCATAGATTGTTGACTAATGTTTAGTTCCCAAACTGCAAATTTCACACGATAAAACTATTCAATTATTGGAAATATTATTATTTAGAAATGCAATCAAAAAAATCAGGAATCGTATGAGATATCGATACGAGGGAAAATGAGGTGTAGAAATGAAAATGAGTGCGTTCTTGAGTAGTCGAGCGGTCAAGTAGTATAAACCGCGCGAAAAAAAGAGAAATGGCGGACCTCGAACGATACGAATCAAGTATTCTCGTGAAATATCGTTACGGAAGGAATATAACCATGTATATTTTAACGCTCGTAAGATAAAACTGTCTCTTCCAGACGACATCGTGTCGAGGCAGGATGCTAATGGAAACGAATGTTTCTCAAGTGCTTCGGCTCTGTCAACCATCCGTCGAGTGATTCGTTCTGCTTTTAGTTTTGAAGATCGGGTTAGAAGAGAGTGGCGTTTATCAGGTTACGATGAAAGCATCGTTATCCTAAATGCACTTTCGCGATTTTTTTTTTTTACAACCTACGTCGTTTCGATTTTGGTTAGATGGAAAAGCCTTTCATCGAACCATCGACCCCTTTTAAATCTCGTTGTACGTGTAGATGTTGCTCACGCTTTTTATGGGTTATAGACTTCTACATACATAGCACTGTAAGAGCTATAGCTCAAAGTGTTAAGAATCTTTGTTATCGCAGAATGCTTATTTTCCCTTGAATAACAGAAATTGTTAAAGAAAGCTCTTTGTTGGAGGATTTCAAAAGGAATAATATTTTAACGACCTCCTATCTACCCTTTTGCTAGTATTCTTAAACTCGCCCCTTTATATTTATATTATATGTGTATATTGGTATGTTGGTCTGTTCTAAACTACATAGTTTCAGTTATAAACAGTATTAAAGGCACGTAGTCTTCCGTTTAAAACATTCCCTCAAATTTCCATGTGCCAGAAGCCTAACTTCCGGTCTGTTGGAGTCACTCGCTTCAAGGTTACCCCCGTGAAGACGCTCTTCAGTCCAAATATTTCCTCTTCGAATAAGCGTTCCCTCGCTCGCTCCCTTTCGTTGGTTCCGGCTTTTGTTTTCGTTTCACCCCTTCAAAGGAATCCGTGGCTCAAAGCGAGTGACCGGCTTAGGAAAGCGTATTCTACGCACGATTCTGTTTCTGCAATTTGCATCTGTTAGAAGCAGCCTCGCTCGTCCATTCTCGACGTCCACAGAGAAATAAGGCCGTACGGTTTTTCCTTTCGTTTAAACAAATTCTCAACGCGATCGTAACGGATGGCCGTTTCAAGGAACTTTAATGCGAACTGAGAGTTTACGAGAGGGAAAAGTTCCGTTTGCAAGTTTGAGACGGTTACCGGTAACAGAGAGATGGAGGAGCGAGTCGATAGAATTGTTGCGTCGGGATTTCGATTCGAATTTATTGTTCGCCAGACCGTTCTGGTAGTATTTTTGTGTGATGTTTAACCTCCTGTTTTCCAGTATCCAGTTCCACCGGTGGTTTAATCGCGATAAACACGGCTGGTATTTCGGGCACGACGAAACTTTTATTTCCATAGTTGAAATCATAGAAGTTTCATTATTTCATGCAATTGGCTACAGAACAATTAGACAAAGAGTTACAATTATTAGGAACTTGTTATATTCGCTTTATTATTCAGTCAAAACGTTTTATTTTTGTTTATACTGAAAACAATTCTAACAAATTTACAAGCAGCAATCCTTGTTTGCTCTACCGTGGAAATTTTGCCTGAAGTCGGCAGCTCGATTCACTTACAGGAACTCAAATATCTTCCAGGATATACCTAATTAAAATGAAATTGTAGTACAGCCAGAATTGGCCTCTCCCAAATAATTAAGTTTCCTTGAGAGTTTTTGAGGCTTCCCTGGCTCGGTTTGTTACATTTGATACTGTTTCGAGATTTTCGGATGTAAGCCGTGTTCCGAAGGAACGCATTTCCAACGTTTTCCCGGCGTTGTAGCTGGCTTCATCAAGCTTCTGAGGACGCACTGATATTGGAGCTGGCTGCGATAGTGGCGAAATGTTTAGGATACTTTCCTTTTGGCCTCGGTTCACGCGAGAAATTCTTACAGTCTACTCTTTCCTATTCTTGGCTACGCGTTAGTTCGCAGCTGGGGGATATTCTTAAAGCAGCTGCAATCAGTGAAGGAAATAGAGAAAAATAAAATTTCAGCTTCCAAGCTTCAATTTCTAGGCTGAAATTAGAGAAATGAAAAGGGACGCGTTTTCCATCGACTTCCAATTGCGAAAGCTGTTTTGTCTTCGGGGTCAAAGAGAGCCTCGTCTTGTTATCGCGACAGACTGGCTGCTTCTCTTTTCCTAGTCTCTGTGATTTTTCTTTTTATTTCGTTTGCCGCCTCTGAAGTCACCTTTTTATTTCTACTTTCGTTGTCAACACGGAGACGAGGTGAAAAGAAAATCATTCGCGTGTGCGTAGCGCAGAAACGCGATTTGTCCTCTGAAAACTGCCGCCTCGTTGTCCCCCCAGCTGCATTCTGTCTCGTGTCATCTCGACGACGACAACGATTTCGATGGCACGCCGATCGACTGCATTTATTTAGACTCACGCGATGCCCGGCTCTATTATTGGACAGCATTTCGTTCGAGCCACGGCTCGATCGACAGAATAATGAACGGCAGGGATTAAGATCAGCCTCGTGGATAGGCGTTCCATTATTGAACAGGGGATAATGAGATCGTTCGAATATTATTTAGTTAATTGGTCGTGGATTTAAATCGTTTTAACGTTGGACGATGATCGCGCGGTTTTGTATCGGGGAACGATTTAAGGGTGAAAAAGATTCGAATTCTTGAATTTTATCAAATATATTTGTCGAAGAGGAAGCGCTGGAAGAACAGAGTCCTTCGATTTTCGATTTCCTTCGAAAATTAACATCCCAAGATATGATCAACGGGGGACGGTAATATTTACACGAAGATTTGGATCGTTTCCAATCCGAGTAAACTGACTCGGTTTTTCCCCCCCGATGCCAGATAGGAAACCGTAAAATTAATTTTTTACGTTCTCCCTCGTGAAACGTAAGATAGAAAAAATTCGGTGCATTCGCCGTCTCTGTTATTAATATCTGGTTTGAATAAATTGTTTTTACAATTTAGAGGCACGAGATGTCTCAAAAATACTTTATCGTTTAAACATGAAAGAGAAACGGAGTTATAGTGGATTAAAGAAGAGCAGGATGTTTGATTATCACGCGCGAGTAACGACGAGCGCATAGGAGTACGTTTGGTAGGCAAAATAACAGCAAATATTTTCGAACGGTTCGTGACCGGACGATTTTTCAAATATATTTGACCAAACTATCCGCCACGCGAGTTTTCCGTCGTACTATTTGCAGCGGTAGACAGTAGAGAAAAGCTTTAAGCTCGATCTGGCATCGGACCAATTTCGCGTCGATCGACGGTAGCGCGCGTTTCACGTTCGCCTCGCGACGTAGGGGTTGGGCAGGTGGTAACTGAAAAAAAAGAGGGGAAAAAAAGGAAACGGAGGTCGTGAATAATCCCATTGGCGTGTAATCAGTACACGGAAATGTCCCAGGGCGCTTTAATAAACCGATACCAGTATTTTTACCAAAGAGCCTTTGATTTACCTTTCGATCTCGCTCGTTTGGCTCATCGACAACGATATCTCCGCGACGGAAAAAATGAAAAATGAACCCTCCTACCGTGCCCGATACAAAAGTTGAATTAATATTCGATCGACTATTGGCGGCTCTCTTTTGTGTGTTTCTGCTTTGTTACGCGTCGGATCGCGCTAGCAACAATTTGATTTTTCATATAAATGCAAATAATTTTTGTTTGACGCTGTTGTCGCGGTGTCTTTCGGCATTAAAATCCATTAAGTCGATCGGACAGTTTTTATTTTCGAAGGGAAACGAGTGAATTTTTCCGAATTATTTTAACTACAATTTTATGTTTGTTATATTCTGGGAATTCTCTGTTTGCCGGTAATTCTCTGCTCTTTATTTAAGCAAAAAATTGTGTGCGATGGGTTAATACAATTTGTGCAATGTTGATCAATTCAAGTGGTTATTTACATGGGTCCTCTGTATTTTTGCTACGCGATTTAAACATTATACAAGGTTCTACTGGGTCGAATATGTGCTCGGCCAAACGAAAATGCAAATTTATTCGTTGATATGATAATATGCGTACAAATTTACAATGCGTCAAAGCAATTATGTTACCTTTCCGCAGGCGTTTTTAATTTTCCCTACGATCTGTAATTCTTATACTGATTTCGTCATGAAACAACTTTTTAAAAAATATTTTTTTTCAATCCAGAAGAGATTCCACGTTGACGCTAAAAATTTTCGAATCGCATGTTTCAATTTCTAATAAAATGGAAAGAAAGAAAACGGATCGAAATGTTATTACGAAAGCTTGCGATCTTTCTTTTCTTACAATTAGTCGTTGGTACCGGAAGGGATTCCACGAGAATCCCCTTAAGGTGGGAAGATCTCGCGACGCGTAACCTCGAAGGACCGGCTTAATTCACAGAACATAATTAAACAGCCTTAAAGCTTTTCATTTCGTGCGTTAATTCCACCTTTTATCGGCGGCTCGTTTCGTGCGCCTTTTTAAAATATCCAACGAACTTTGGACGTTAGCGGGAACGTTGAATAACGCGTCGACGAGCGAGAAAATTTCCGCGTTGGAATCTTGATTACCGGGTTAACGTTCAAAACGTAGGTTCACCCTTACTTTCAACACTTGCCGGCTCGTTACACTAATTAAAAAGGGACAAAAGAATTCTCTGTCAGTAGAGCGGTTCGCGTTCAGAGCAAAAGTTAATCCCTGAGTTGTACCCTCTCTGGCTAGTTAGATTAATTAATAAAGAAGTATAGATTTTTCTATCGGTGGTAGCGTAACGTTGAAACGTTGTATTTTCGGGTCGCAACGAAACACTGTATGCAAAAGCTTGCCGTTAATTATTTAAAGCTTGTTTTGGAGAGCGGGCGAAATTCAGTTTGGAGGGGCGCGGTAATTTCAATTGTAATAAGGTTATCTGGTGCAGCGTAGAACAGTAATTCGAAGGATGCCGGCTGCCCGAGTAAATTTCGACCAACACGTGCGTCCGCACAGATGTTACCGAACGACGACGTAGTATATAAACTTGGAATTTAGAGTATGATGGAAACAGTGCGCAATCGGTACACGGTATCAAGAGCTTCCAGTTACAGTTGCGTTGCGGTATTACAACGGGGTTAGACGTTACCCCTCTTACGATGTAAATCCATCATATTTCCACGGCAACAACTAGACGAAATTGCCTTGTCCATTGTTATTAATGTTACCCAATGGATTGTACGCTTTCGACCGGTTATCATTTCTATGGAATATCGGTTATTCGTGTTTATTACTACAATTACTAACTTGCCTTCTACATTCATCATCGTAGACTGTTAATTGGATTCCTCGTTATTTAAATTAGGTTTCCATCTTTAACATTCTACGTTACTAATTAGATCGACGATGTTAATTGGGTCTGTTTGTTCGATGTATTATTTGTTAATTAACTCGAACGTAAGTTTCTCCTTTTGCTGTTTCAGTTATTGATCTATGCAAACATCGAAGTATCCTGTAGAGAGGAAAACAAGAAGGTCGACCGAAAAACAAGCGACCTCTTCGATAATCGGAAATCGGTGGCGATCGTTAAATTTCCATGCAAAGTAAAATGTATCTTCCGTAATCTGGAGACCTTATTTTCGTATCTGCGATCGCTCGCTTTCCATCCGGTGGAGGGTGGAAGCGAGGGCGGCAGAGTTGCTCTCGATGGGTCATAGATAGCCAGGTCAGGAGGGTGGAAGGAGGGTTAGCCATGGCAGGGATAAAAAGGGGATTAAGATGCGGATTCCTCCGGCCCCGTTCTTCCGTGTAATTGTAAACTTGTATTCGCGCTGGCCATAAATTTCGCCGCTGGCGGGGCTTACTTTTAAAATTTAGTATTCGCGCGTACAGTTGGCCGACTGGAGGCCCTATTGTACGCCCGGCGCCGCCAGAAAAGTCTAAAAAAGTTGGAGTAATTCTATTGCCATGGCCGTGCTTGATGCATTGATAAGGAAAGTTGCGGAACGCCTTTTGTCTCGACACTCGAGCTTTTTGTCGCGTTCGCGCGCGGTCACAGAAGAACACCCGGAACTTTCGCGGCCAACTTAATGAATATTTCTTTTTACCATTCTTCTGTACACTGTCTCGTACTTCTTCCAAGTTTCGTTGCTCCGTTTCAGTTCGTTTTTAGGGGAACGATATTAGCGAAAGACCTGCGGCGATATAGCAAACGTTCGTCCTATTCTCACACGTCGAAAGTGATTTTTTCGTTTCGCTCCTCGAAATTCCGGCGTTCTCCGTTCGCGTAGAAAACGAAATCTGGTAGGAGTCGATGCCGGGCGGCATAATTTTCGCGAACGCGACGTTTCCACGCCACCCTTACCAACTTGCCCGGAGAAAAATGTTCTTTCTTTAATGACGTGTCAGGGCCGCGAACTTAGGGGGTCTGCTTTCTATTAAAACTTACTCGGAATTGTTTTCCCACGACGAACCCTGGTTCCCGCCCCGGCCCGGAGTAAAATTGCTCACCGTGATTCTCATCCCGACACGACGACGATGTTTAGAAGCGTTGACGAACGAGCTGCGTCGAGATGACCAGCATCCTTCCAACTTCGCTTTATGGCTAATTGAAAATAAAGAATTTACCGAGCTTGCGGCTTGGATGGTTTATAGACAAGATTAAATTGGATTAGATCGTAACTTGTAGTACCTACCTAATTATTATTTAACATTACTAGATTCGCTGTTTATCGATATTTCGCTCGAAAATAAATACACACTTCGCTAATTGATCGGACTCGGGTCCCGTTTGCTCGAGTCAGTGCAAATATTGAACCTGATCCTGTTCTCTCTATCAACGCTGAAATACAGATACACACGCGTGTAATAAAACAAATCGTTAGCAATAATACTGGCCCGTTTAGCATTACTCTATTAAATGAATCGGCCCTTGAATTTAATTTAATCAATTTCAAATAAACATCGTAAATTGCAAGTTATTTTGATTTCAAGCATATTTTAACAGAATCAATTTGAACGTTTTATATCAGGACGCGTCTTACTCGACACGTTCAGCTATTGTTCGCGACAAACAACGCGGAAACTACTTGTATTTCCTCGAAAATTCTCCTACGACCTCTACGCGAGCGTTTAAAAAGAGAAAACAAGAATGGAAAAAAAAGGATAATCGGAAGCTTTCCGCTCGAGCAACCGAGAAAATCTTTCCTCGTTCTCCGCAACAGATTCCTTGCCATCAAGAGAAGCGAGCTGGCGAGAAAAGGAGGGAAGGTACGGTTAGAAAAGAATATTCTCAGGAAGAGGAGAACGTAAATATCAGAGTGAAGACACCCCCTCGTAGGTGGCAAAAGAGCCGATCCCCGCCAACCTAACTGCTTTTCCACCGTGTGGCAATAAACATCTCTCTCTCTCTCTCTTTCTCTCTTTTTATCTTTCTTTCTCGACCAACGCGAGATCTGGCGAAAGAAACTGGTTTCCCGCCACTTTTTCCTGTCTTCTTCGCTCACTATTTTCTTCCGTTCACCCCTTCCGGTTAGATGGCCAACCTCGACGCGTTGAATTCCTGGCTACCTTAAGGGTGGATTTCCGCCGTTTCAATCCTAGAAATGGACGCTATTTGCTGGATATTTTTCTCGAAAATAACAGTCTTTCGAAATACGTGAAAATTTCACGACTCGGGAGTTTCAGCTCGCAAGATAAAATTCTGTCTAACCAGGCAAGATAAGATTGACCCTTTTCTGTTTACGGTAAAAAAAATGAAAATTCCTGCTTGACCCTCTCGTTGCCGGAGAACATCGGAGAAAACAGCTGCAAGAGTAACAACGAGATAAACGATTCTCCTCGAGCGACGTTATGGTATTAGAGAGGTAGGGGTAGTTTGCGGAAAGAGGGTGGGTTCGTCTTGTTCCACGACGATATCCTCGAGACACGGAATTCACCGAGAGCGGTCTGGCGACGGGATTATAAAAATAAAGTTTCGCGCTTGTTCTGGTCGGTTGATGGGCGAGCTGCGAAATTGGCTCGCGGCGGGGGGTGAACGCGAATGTCGTTGAAGGGGCGAACGGCTCGAATCCGTGGGATTTATCGTTTTCGATTATGTGCCCCGGTCGGGGAGCACGAATTGAAACGACGCCGGTTAATTAAACGGTTTCGAATTAAGCGGCCTCGTAGATATCTCGTCGTGTTGCATCGCAAAGGGACGCTTTTTCTTTTTTTCATTATTTAGCGTTGTTGCTGGGAGAGTATTAAACCTTCCATCACCGAGTAAATTGGAAATGGTTCTATTGCAGAGTAAAATTTTCAAGAAGATTCTTAGTTAAATTTGAAAATGAACCCGATCGCAGTGCTAATAATAAATTTATTTCGCTTACTTCATTAATCGTGTTCATGTAACACACGGCAATAAAAAAATACGTTTCAGACATCGCGGGCGGAATAAAAAAGTCTGGGGAAACTTGTTAAGAACATTGAATGTTGAAGCTCGTTGGCGCGATCTTCCGACGAAGGCAGAAGTTAGAGGAAAATTCGTCGGGAAAGTTTGTCGAAGGTCGAGCAAAGTGTTTTTCGAATCGATTCGGAGTGCACCAGGGGCAAAACAGCGACTCACAGTCGTCGAAGACAAGCAAGGAGGCGTTTCAATGAAGGAAACTACGCGATTCGTTAACCA
The DNA here is from genome assembly GCF_907164935.1 of Osmia bicornis bicornis. Taxonomy (NCBI): domain Eukaryota; kingdom Metazoa; phylum Arthropoda; class Insecta; order Hymenoptera; family Megachilidae; genus Osmia; species Osmia bicornis. The sequence goes on from NC_060227.1 coordinate 8,310,925, forward strand.
AATGATTTCGCAAGGCCGACCCTGATGGCCCTGATGGCCCCGGGGACCAACAGACTCGAACAACTTTAACTTCCGTTCATCTCCGTTGCATTATTGCGAGCCTCGTTAACGCTTATCGTACTCGCCAACTTGGCTGTACTCGAATTTGAAGATTGACTAAACGATTGTCGTGTTTCCTCGACGACTGGCTACGAAATTAGCTTGCCTAAGTTATCAGACTCGCGTTTCATCCGTTTAAAATTATTTATTTCAAAAGCTGGAAACATTGATCACATCTCGGAATATATGAAAGGAAAGAATAGTAGTTAAACGACTTTCCAGCACGCTTCATCAAACCGCGATTCGAAAAAACAAAAATTCCCACTCTCGTTCTCACAATCTTATAAAGAAAGTTGAAAAGTCGTAGGAAAGTTTTTTTTCCACCCTCGTTCGAACTTCTCGGAACCATAACGCACCCCCTCGCGGTCTTACCTGAAAGTATACGAGGGGCGGAAGCATGTTTAGGCGAAGACAGAATTCTTCGACGAACCGTGCTCGGGTAAAATAACTTGCCGGCCGTTGAATAAAATACAAACTTCATCCTGTTGGACTGTTCAGAGAATACGGTGTAATTTTTGCTAAACGAGTCGTTTTCCTGCTGGTGTTTACCAAAAAACTTGCCGGGGTTGGGGCGAAGGCTGGCGAATCTTGTTGGAAAGTTGTCGTATCTTGGCTGGCATAAATTTCAGGCCGGTTTTCTTCGCGAGCCGGCGATAAATGTTACGAAACAAGCTATTTCGTCGTTTCAACTCCTCGAGGAAAATTTCCAACCCTGCTCGCGGACGAAACCCGTGGAATTTGCAAGTAAATGAACGGCTACCAAAAAGCTTCGCCTTTGGCGGCAAACCGATTTCTTGGGTGCGCGAATTTGAAGAAAGTAACGAGGACGAAATTCAAGGAAAAGTAGGAAAAAGAGGTGAATCGAGAGGGTGAAAGGAGGGCTCTTCTGTCACGGCATTAATTAATCGCTTGAACTTTTAACGGAATCGTATTTCTTCCCTCACACCTTTTTCTCTTTAACCCCGTTGTTTTTCTTCTTTCTTCCCTTTCCTCTCAGTTCGTTCTACTTTTGGAGAAACAAATTCTTCGATTCTTTTTTCGCTTTCCTTTGACTTTGCACGTATTTTTTCTTTTTGCAATTTTTTGTCAAGGAGGCTCTTAACTCCTGTGTCTTGAGAACTGAAGAGTTTTGTTAACACCTAGACGATTCCTCTGTTCAATGCCTACAGCAATCAATCTGATAAATTATCGTATAACAACGTTAATCCGGAAACGAAAAGGAGGAACGAGTGGATGGAATAAGCGAGCCTTTGACAAAGACGACCGCGACTTTGTCGCTCGACCGACGTGGCGATAATTAATGTAATTAAGCCTGACGTGGTAACAGAAGAGGCAAAGGTATACAATGATTACGGCCGACTGTTCCGAGATTAAACGCCGAACGAGAAGGAAGAGGGAACGAGATTAAAGAGTCGAACGGCTGGATGGCGGGTTCTGAAAGGATCGAGAGGGTGGGGAATCTCGTTCTTCTTTAAATAGAATCTTCGCGGAAAGACTTAGGCGGGTGGTTCGCAATTAAAACGGCAATTAACGCGACTACGCGTTATTGAGGATCGTGAATTATCGTCGGACGAATAGCTTTAATAAATCGTTCTATTTCGAGCAGAAATGTTCAATTGTACGCGCGCGAAGAATGAAACGGGAAACGAACGATAGAACGCCAGGAGACGGACGGAGAGAGGTAGAGACAAAGGAAGTGTATTTTTCATTTCGACCAAGTTCCCCGCGCCAAGGATTCAGCAATTTGAATGACAATCAACGCGGTTTTACTTCACCCGGCCGGAATACGCCTACGCGGGATTATGCAAATCCGCGAGCTATAAAGGCGTCGCCATCGCCATCGCCTTTCATGCGAGTAAACCCTATGGCGGCTCAGATGGAAATCGAGCTGCCATTGGCAACAAAAATACCCTCGTCTTCGATCGTTCGGTAAATCAGACGGTGTTTCAATTTTTTATTATGGACTAGCGTGTAATTCCTATTAAGTATTCTGGTAAAAATTCTGTTAGTGGAACCTAGCACAGTTATCATCGTCATAGTTCACCAGTTAAGTAGTCGTGAAATTCACTTGGAGGGGCTATTTTTTCACGTAGAAACCATAAAGTGAACGGGGTGGATGCATTGTTCAGGTTTTAGCGAAGGTGTATCGTGGCCGGCTCGGCAGGGCGGAGGAAACCTTAGGTATACGATAAGGTAACTGTGTTCTCGCAGTCATTTGTCGCTGGAAAGGCGTACAGCGTGACAAGAGAGTAAAATTCTCTGCCTTCTTCTCGGTTGGCAGTGCGAGAAACGTCGGGTAGGACATTAATTTCCGGTCTCTCGTTCGTCGAGAGCTTCCTTTTTATGACCATCTTTATGTAGCTGCGACTGAATGAGCTTGAAATTACGTGAGCTCTCTCTATCGCCAGGTGCATGCGAAATGAGCCAACTTCCTATTTCTTTCTTTTCTCTTTCGTTTTTCTTTCGCTACAGGTGACGCTAACAAGGCACCATTGTGGCATAATTATTTACCGCTGTACCGTGAAAATCTTCTCAGAATTTCCCTTCAGTCGATCGTTTTATTGAGATGGATATCTGTCGAGAGAATTTTATCCGTCAGGATACGTTTTGAAAAATACCCGAAACTGTTCGCAAAGTTAGTTTAACGAATCGTTTAAAGTTCGCTCGAAAGCAGATTAATCGCAACAGTTTGTTCAGTTACGGCGTATCGTATTTCGGTGCGCTGATTTTTACATTGTTCGCCAGAGGAAGTAGCGAAACCCTCAATTACCCTGGAAAGCACGAAATTTCGGCCACTTGTACCGATGTGTACCGGTAATTTGCTAGCAGCTAACTCCGTTCAGAACTCCACCCATTGTTCCTTTAATAGTTATCGAGCGAAGTATAAAGTCATCAGCACACCTGTCGGTTCTGATACGATGCAGCAGTTTCGATAGTCCGTTTCCGGGGATTTATACAGGAAATAATCGGATGCCGTCTTTCAACGGTATCTTCGGAATCGTCTTTTAGTCGAATAATCTTGTTTTCGTTCCTCTAATCGCATCCACTTTAGATCATCATCGATCGTTGTTCGATGTGAAAGCACAGAAATTCGAGTGAATTTAAATGAAAGTGGAGAATTTTTTCCAGCAAATGGCGCATTTCAAGAGTTATTACGCTTTCCTTCGAGTAAGGTTTATGTTACACGACGTACCTTAATGGTACTTAAATCGTCGACGACATAATTCAGTTCCAATAATCGTCCTGCTCGTTAATATGTCGTTTCCCCGATCGCGTTAATTCTACGATCGTAAGGTCCTGCATATCCTGAATCGATTACGAGATGGAGGTATAAAAATAATGGAGGAAGTTGAAGTAATTCTCTATTACGATGCTCTTTACGTTTCAAGAGAATCTTTATTGATCGTATAATTCGATCGAGTGTAATATTCGTGATAATACGTTTCGTAGACGAACGAGCGTGTGATTCATTGAACGATAGATGGATAGATAGAATTCTATAAACTAGTAGCTTTTCTATGAACCATATGTTAGTTTTAATAGGGATTTTCACTTGAAAATTTCCTCCTCAAGTCGTGCATTTACGAGGAGCATCGAGAGTCGGGTAGGAAAGAAACCGTCATTAAAGCTTCATCAGGGAGCCATGAAAAGCTCCTTTCTCGTATCTGGGAAAGAAACGTTCGACACGAGAAATAAATTACTTGGAAAGTGCACAGCGCGCCGGTGTAATTCACTGAGACCCGACAAAAAGGAGCCAATTGATCGCGAAAGATTTAGCAAACGTTCCGAGCGAAGTAAACACTCCGCAAGGTATTCCATGGGGGACGATAACTCCTCGCCATTCATAAATTACGGTTCGACGATTTATCAGAAACGATCGTCGAAATTCCTTGACTATGTCCCCAACGTTGAAAGAGCTACATTTCCTTTTGCCATCCAGTTCGCTCGCTGTTCCAATCATTCCAAACATAATTCACTACGAATGATCGTTAATGTCTCGCTTACCGTGGCTTCATTAATTTCACGCCAATTTCTCTGCGACTCTTGCCGCTGCTTTGGAAGCGGATAACGAGAAGATGGAAATGATGAAAGATAGATGGGCCAAGGGAATATAGTAATATAGGAACAAAGGTTTAATTATAGAGAAAATTAAAAGAGATTCTACGATTTCGTTTAATCGCCAAAATTAAAGCTACTTCAAAGAGATTTGTTCCAAATTATTATCACTACTGTTGCAATCGGTTCCCGCAGTAGTATAGACTTACAATGGTCCGACGGTGTAATAATCGATCGCGCTCCGATACAAAATAGAAAAAAATCGAATGATGGCTAGATACGGAGAATAAAAAAGAAGAGGAAGAAAACGCTTACGTAATAAAAAGGATATAACACGTGAAAACGGAAAATAAGAAAGATAGCAGAAGTACGGGAAACGTTAGGTAAAAGGAAAATGAGAAAAACAGAAGGAAGGTAGACGCCAGGAAAAAGGACTTTTCAAATAAACATAATAGAAAAGTAGAAATTAAAAGGGGACAAAGAAGCGGAGATACAGTGAATTCCCTGAAAATAGTAGAAAGCTTCCAAAACAAAACGTATAAACAGATAAAGTAACTTCCAGACCGGTTGGTCTAAAAAAGATCACGAGTTCAGTGGCCACGGGAGAAGAAAAATGAAAATGCAGCGAGGGGAAATGAAAGACTAAGCACAATAAGATCGTGGGAAAAACAGAAGGGGAAAGCAGTCGAGGCGGAAGAAACGTAAGAAGAAAGGTAGCCGGGGTAAGATGCTGCTCGATGCTAGAATGCAGAAACAGAGAGTTGTTAAAGGGGAGAAAAACAGAAACGCGTAGCGAGCGACAGATAAACAGCGAAGCGATAAGCAGCGGTGATAGAGAAGTAGCAAGACAAGGGATTCGGTAACAAAGAAACAAGATATACGCTTCGGGAAGAAAGTGGAAGAGCAATAAGGATCAGCGGAGGCACACAAGAGATACGGAGAGAAATGGGTGAAAGAGGGTTACCTACTAGCAAGGTGGGCGAAGTGTAAAGGGGTGCACAGGAGGAGGAGGGTAAGGAAGATAGAGAGAGATAGTCACTATCAATTTTCCTCTAATGGGAGTGCAGCAGCGTAACGAGGTCGTAGAGGAGAGGAGCCGGAGAGTGTCGCGAGCGATCGCACTCGCGGTAACGAACTCAGGACACATTGTGTCGGCGACGTTAATGACGTAACGAGAGAATCGACGACGCTGATGCCAGCTCGACGTCCTCCTCGGATTTTCCCTAAATTTACCACGATTGCCTCTTTAGACGACCCCTCTAGCAACCGCAGACCTGCGTGCCGACGTCGACGAGCTGACGTTCGCTTCCATCGTCTACCACGCTTCATGAAATTACTCGTTACAACATCTCGTATACGGTACGACGAGTATTTCTAATCAAATGAATCAGGGGAATTGTTAATGAATTTTGAAAGAAAAAAGGGGTGAAAATGCGATAAGGCGGTAGAACACGAGACGAGTGAAAAGCAGTGTCAGAGAATTTTTAAACTTTCCAACGATTGGTCTAAAGTGGTGAAATGGTGGTGGGTCGAATGGTATCGCAAACGAGCTGACGACGCTAATGACGTAACGACAGAGTCGCAGAGGGAGCACGACGAGCTTCGTTTTTCCGTGAATTTTCTCGTATCCGTGAAAACTACTGGTGCGTGGCGAGAGGGAGGAAACCCGGGGGAAAGTGAGCGATACGAAGCTGGAAATGGCTGACGTTTATGCCAACGTCACACGCCCGTTTGCCGTTTATACATTTGACAAATAAAATTTGCGTTACGACTGCGAATGGCAATTGTAAACGGGCCTCGGTACCCGTTGTCACGCGTTTCTCTTACGAGCCAACCCTCTGAAAGGGGTATACACAATAAAATTACGTCGTGCCAACGACACGTCGTTTTAGTCGTGTTCTGTATCGTATATATTGTCAGCAATCGGTGAACAATAGCTCAACTTTTCTAGTTATTCCACCAGAAATTTTCTAGAGCTAAATTTACATACTTTAGTAAGTAAATACTTACCCTTTGCAATTTTACTTGCTTAATTTTCATTTCTAAGATATCAAGCTTTTTATTTAATTGAAGGTAAGGCAGAGGAAATTCTTGAAAATATAAACGCACTGTAAGCACAATTCATTGCAGCAAAAAAGAAAAATAGATATTAAGCGTAGTTACACGCGAAACCATAAGCCTTACACTTGTACTGTGTCTTCTAATTATGAAAAGGACGTATATTCTTTTGTTCACACTTGTTTTGAGCTTAGTATCTTCTTGCAAAGCAACGTTTCCTGCACTTAGCTTTTCCAACACCATTTGGTAACTTTCTTTGGCTCAAATGGGACGCATGCACCATCTTGTTCAACATTTCTGAAACTGCAGTTTGCTCTTGAGACTGTCTCAGACTAATTAATTATAATTCATATTTGTTAGAATAATCCTTATTGTTAGGAAATGTCTGCCTTTCTCATTCATTACCGGAACGACAACATTCTAATTGATTTTATTTACTTTGAGTATTAGTACTTGAAATACAGCAGAGTAATTAGTTTCGAGGGTACAAAAATTGGCGGATTCATCAAAGAGTTTTGTATCCCATACACTCAAGACGCACCTACTGAATTGCCTCGGAAAAAAAGATGTTACACTCGTGGGGTTGGGCTTGAAGGGTGAAACGAGTGGGTGGAAGGTGTACTTGTTCGTACTTCCGCTGTAATTGAAGAAGATTTTACCTCGACGTTTTTACCACGCTCAAAGAGAGCTCCTTGTTTTCCGAGCGAACGCTTGAAACTTTATAATTAAAAAAATCGTAAAACGCTAAACTCTTGGTGAAAACCCTTTGTGCACGTAGGGACGTGTATAAAAATTGTACGCAAGCTGTCTCAATTTTATTTACAAAATTATTATCATCGTTTCAAACGCGTATGTATATCATAGTAAGCTTTAAATTGGTTAACACGAGTTCATTTGAAATATAATTTCATAAATCTCGAATACACGGTATCTTTTCCCCGCAATGGCTCGAATTAAGTGAAAAAGGTGGTCGATTAAAGGCGGAAGCGAAGAGGCGGTGGTTGGCAGGAAATGCGGTTAATTTCTCCAGCGTGCTGCGAAGCTCGACAAATATTCGCGTTTGAAAAATTCCACGACCGAACAGCCAGGCTAAACGGTCTCCTAGATTAAATCGAGTCTTGATTCCATTCTGGACGAAGGTATTTGCCCTATATTCTTCTTAGTAATAAAAGGAGGGAAAAAAGTATTAAGAAAGAACGGAAGTCTTCTTATGTTTTGAAGTTTCTGCCTCGAGGGTTTGACTCGTTGGAATTTACGGAGTATTCGTGCAATGCCACCTTCGCAGCCCTTGCCACCCTTCGGGTAGAGAAAAAAAACGTCACCCTGGGTAATAGTGTCAGCTAATGGCGATAAATCGCCATAAATGCTCCGGAAGTGAGCACTTTTATAAGAAATTCGTGATTCGAACACCTTTATTCTTCGTATTCTTGTTACTTTTAAAAATACAAGCCATCCCCATAGGATAGGGTAAATAGAAAAATTTGTAATGAAACGTATAACGTGTGAGAGATTCCCTGAAATCCAGATAGAAGGTTCCATTATAAACCACCAGGCGCATACGGTTCGTATTATTTCTGGTGTATAAAGTGTAATAATAATTTTCAGGCAATTACTGCTTTTTCACAACGATACGTTTAATTAGCGCACGAGCAATTTCAGCGGTTAGATTTTAATTTATTTCGAAGCAAAATATACCACGAGCGTGTTTATTCAAATAATTATTCCGATGCAATAATTACACGGCTGTTTTATTTCATTCCTCCTGTTAATTGAGAAACGATCGACAATCGAAATATCGTTTGCTTTTCGAACTTTCGAATATCGTTCAATTTTTCTCCAATATCCTTCGAGTCACGTTCAAACAATCGCTACTAAAATATTTAAACGGTCTAGCAAAAATGATACCTGCGTTTTTTCATAGAAAAGAAAGGAGAGAAATAACGAAACGGATTCGACGAGTCGGTAAAAGAAGAAAAAAATCGGAAAATTTTAGCCCGAGAGTTTGACTAATTTATCCTCTATTCTTTGGTGTTCAAATTTCCGGCTTTAATTTAGATTTTACAGTCGGTTCCCTTAACTTTCATAACTTTTTTCGCCAAGAGGGAAAAGGGAAACGATCGACCGCGTTACCGTTTGTGCTGGGCAAATGAAATACTCCTGCTGGAAAGCTAACCGGAAGTTGGCTACCATCTCCTTTCGAAACTGCAATTTTTATCGGCTCCGTCGAGCTTTACACTTCCGTTGCGACTCGACAGCGGTCTTTTGCATCGTTAAGATAAAAACAGGGATAACGTTATTAACTCGAAACGCGAGCAGCAACGTTTGATAAATATCATTTCTCGCATTAATGCCACCGGATATCGTTCTTTACTGGATGCTTCCGAAGTTCATGAAGTCGCAATTCATTTTTAAAACAGAGTTAAATGGAAAATCAAGAAACAGATGCTTTAAAAATTTGTTGGATTCTTTATTATAGCAGATATTTGCTTTGCTATCTGGTGTACCTGGTCATTTAAATACAAGTTCAAAATGGATTATTTAAAATTAGAATCGTGGAATGTTTCTGTAATTGATAATTATTATATTATCTATATAGCTCAACCAAAGGCTCGTAGACAAAACCGGGAAAAATTGTATCTCTAGCGAATATTTTCGAGGCGGAACATTTGTTGAAGTATCCAATGGATTAGCGAAACAAAAATCCGTGTTAAAACAAACGTTTATCTTTATCTTTGTCAGTTTAATCTCTCCATACGTTTTATACGGTACGGTTTTATCGCATATAAACCGTCTGCACTTTTCAGTTTTGCTATCCGAATATGTGACAAATCTATTTTTGCGAGTATCACGCACCTGTGAATTGTCGAACAATTTTTGCAATTCCCCTATCCCGGTTCAACGGAATCAATATTCGGAATTTATTGATTAGCAAAATTTTCGAACCTTTAACTTTTCAACCTCCATTAGTACGCGTATTTGACGTTAAATATTCGATGACAACTAAAATTGATATTTTATTTCAAAAATGTCGTTATTCTGTAATCGAAGCCGAGGTAATTTACAGCCAATAATTGCGTAAATTTGATATCGGTATTATGGTTGCACAGCATCGAATAGTCATTGGCATATTTAGTAGTGGATTTCGCGTTCACCCTTGCGGCTAACATAAATTGAACGCTTGTTCAAGTGCGAGCATTTTCCGGGAAAGTTTCACGTGGAAAATTCGATGGTTTCATTGTAACGAATGCTCATCGGGGGTGCCGTTAAAAATTAACGATATTTCCCTGGGGAATGTAATGGAAAAATCGGCCGTGTATAATGGCATTCGACTCATCGTGCCAGTGATTTTCCTGACGGGGAAAATCGCGGGGAAAACGTGTTTAGAGCGAGCTATTGTACCGCGGACAACAGTATGCTGGTGTGTGTGCACTAGTCGAATAAAATTAACGATTAAATATTAACGACACGAGGGATGCTGTCCCCAATGTACGAACCAAGGGGGTGGAAGAATCAATGAAAAAGCATTTTCCAATGGAAAACAGAGCCTTCTTTTATATCCAGCAGTTACGTTATAGACATGTATTGGCGTGTGTGTGTGAAATGACACAGCGAAGTGAAACAGATAATTAAAAATTTGTTAACAATCCATTTCGAAGGAACTTTTCAACACCGTCAGGTTCAATGGAATTTAGGGATTGAAAGTATATTTTTTGAGGATAGTTGGAATTTTTTAGTAGATTGAACTATGACTTATTTATTTTTAATGAATACCTTAAATTTTTCAAAAATTGTGCACAAAAAGGGAAATATATAGTGTGTCAGGTCGCATATCAAACCACTGCCAGAAACTGTCGGTTGATTCATGGAACGAATCTCTTTTTTCCTCTCTATTTCATTTGCCCGTCAGATTTTTTCCACCGTAAAAATGGAAGAGGAGCGCTTTTTATCCAACGATTCCGCTGGCACTTAACCGTTCCATTAAGATCATTAACGGTAATAAGTACGGCAAAAGTAAATATTGGGCGGAAAGGTATTAATGAGGTCCAACCGGAAAACCTGAAGGGCCTTTGGGCTTTATCCCCTCGCGCACGTAATTAATTATTTCTTTTTTCATGGAGCGTACTCGAGGCAATGCGGTACGGTATTTTCTTTAAATACGATCAAAAATTTGTCGACCGGTCGGATATCTTTTGAAAAACTGTGAATTATATCTAAAATTATAGCACAAAGGGAATCTTTCTTTTATTACCAAAATATCGCGTATCAGAATTCATAATTTTCGGTATTATGAAAAGCATCCTCGAATCCAGAAAAGTTAATTTGGTATAGGTTGAAATATTTCAAGTACAGAAAATGTAATATTTGACCGAATATCCGATTATTTGTTACATTTTACGTTGGTGGTAAATGGTAGCTTTCATACGCAACGAAACACCACTCGTTCAACATTAATTCGCGAAGCTCGTGAAGCACATTTTGTCGAGCATCGCGTTCGAGAAACGTCCAAACACTCGACAGTTCTATATCGAAGATCGATAGCGGTGTTTGCGACTCGAATGCGGAGGGTTGATCTCTCGAAAAATTCTCGCATCTCTCTGGTGGCGCGGGACGGGAAAAAAAAGAGCGAGAGGAAAGGGTTGTTTTTCCTCTTCCCTCTCGCTGACTGACACGTGGCCCCATTATTTACGGTGAAATGCATGCGGCGCCGGAAGCAGACGAGACGAACGACAGGGAAAGGGAAAGGGAAAGGGAGAGGGAAAGACTGTCTGGAAGGCAGAAGAGGGAGACTTGGTTATCCCGAAAGGGGTTGTGAAACAGGATTCTCCAGTTTTTAACCCCCTCTGGCGCGACCCTCGTTCTTTCCTATCTTTTCTACCACCCTCTAGTCATTGTTCTCGATGAAAGGGATGCTCCGTCGACTGTTATCGACTTTTTAATCGACCGTAGATGGTCTGCAGTCTGTACACTGCGATTCCGAATGAATCACGCGCGAATTTCGCTATGTGAAATAACCACAGCGATGGTTTTACAAAATTATTATAATGGTTTCAAAAGTGATCTATAATATATCTCTCCATACTACACATAGAGAGGATTATTTCAGAAAAGAAGAAAATTAATTTTAGTATACAAAAGTGGTAATCCATGTCTACCGGGAAAATATAAAAATACCCTTCACCTTTTATTACCAATTCGCGCCGGCGTCGTGGAAGAATTATAATCGTAACGTAGCCTCTTTCCTATCTAAAATATCCAGGCTATAACATGTTCGAGGAAACGAGGGTACGGGAAGCGATTTTAACCGTGGCTGAGCTGTAAAATTCAGCGAGCATTTTGCCGAGGGTAGGTGTTCGGGAAGAACGACTTCTTAAAAATTCTGCAAACGATCCGCCGCATAAAATTCTACCACCCTCGGGGAATCGAAGCTTTCAATAATTACGAGTCGCACGCGAGGGATCTTTTATTTTCGAACGACGACGGCGACGACGATTCCACCCTTCATTCCTCGTCTACCTCTTTTTCAGAAAGCGAGAGTTCGTTACACGCTGCAACAATGGCGAACAGAGGGTTCAGTCCTTTTAGCTTTGCTCGAGGATGTTGCGCAACTAATTAGACCGGGATGAAATTTAATTAAATTAACCTAATTAAACGAATCGCCTGAAAGGTCGGTGCAAAACGTCAGACGGGATGTAGGGAAGGGTGTAGTAGGAGATCGTTCGGCATCGATGCTGTATAAATAATTAATCGACGGTGCTTTCTACCATTCCGAGTAGATCGTAGTACTACGTTTAACCCATTCGCTGGAATCCTCCAGAGACGTTCGATTATGCGTGTCACGCGTTCGAGACGAGCTACCAAATGGCTTTCGAACAATTTCATCGCCTTCCTGACGCGAACAATTAACCAAACTTAATCGTCCTCCATTCGAAACAGACATGGATTAACCCATTCAGAGTTAAAGAGTCAAAGTTTGTACATCAAAAATTTCCAATTCTCCGAGTAATCTATTTATTCCATCGACAGAAATATAAAAATTCAATATGCTTTCTCGATTGTACCGTGGAATCCGAACGAATTAACGATCGCCGGAAGGCTTCGTCTTCTTCCCTTCACGCCTTACAACGGAGATCATCCCCATTTTCCACGCTTTTTCTCGCACACTTTCTCTTTCACGCTGGACGAAAAGATAAGAAGGGAAAAAAGTGTAGGTGGCCGCAGGCGCCCTCGTGTTTCTAAGCTCTCTTTTTCTTCTTCACCATCCGTTTATTTTCCTTACCTGCCAACCCCGCCGTTTCGCCCTTCATTTTCCACACTTGACCCCGCGTGTGTACCCTCGCCTGTCACCGCCTCGAAAACGTAAATATTATACGTTTCCCCCGGCGTTCTTTCGCCGCGATAAATCTCTTCTAATGGGTATATTAGTCGTATAAATCAGCGGGTTCGGTTCCATTGTTCGTTGCCCGCTCTTTTGAAGCTAGGAAAAATATTTCCAACGAAAATATGGATCTCAGGTGGTTGCTCGATTTTGAATTTTTATTAATAAGGTGTTCTCAGCGTGGTTTACGTTACGTTTATTTTTCGTTTTCGTGCTGGATAGGATCGAATAATTGGATATTGGATATTCGATGATGAAATTGTTAATTAAGCTTCGTTAAAAATTCAAGAGATCCCTCCTGCTGCTTCCACGCGCTTATTCCTTTATTAGTGTTAATTAATTTTTCAAGAACTTGGATTTGCTTTACTTATTTCCCAAACAATATTATCCATAATTAGCCCGAAGAAAAGGATGGAGATTTCGAGAAAGGAACTCGGCAAGCGTTCGCTGGGTAAATAATTGGTTAAATCTTGGTGGTCGTTTATGAGATAGGGATTAACGAGGTGTGATCGAGGAAACGAAATACAGCGAATGAGGTTTAATTTGAAAAGTGGCGAGTCTCGATGAAGATCTAGCGGGAAGAAAAGCCATGGCAATTACCAGGTCGAAGAGGATCACGAAGCTTCCTAGTTCTCATCTCGTCGAGGAAGGTGCTAACTTTAGACGAAGCTCCTCTTGTATCGAGTGACTTTGATGAAGCCAGATTAGTTGGTTGGCGGCAGGGGAACACCTCGTAGATATCGCTTTTGCGTGACGAGGGAAGCTCGAGACGAGGAGAAAGAACGTCTCAGACGGTGAACGGGGTGGAAAGGATTTCAACGACGAGTCGGAGCTTCGTCGACAACGGCTTGGTATTCCCTTTCAACCCCTTTGGTGTAGCATGTAAAATCTTGGATGAAAAAAGATAACGAGAAGCCTGGATGAAATACACGTTCCACAACTTTCTGCCTGCTAATTAACTTTACTTTACAGTTTCATAATTTCTTCCTTGTTTTTATCGCGTCATTTTTTTCTTCTTATTCCACATTCTCGGTAATTAAAGGGAAGTAATCCTTTGGCGGTGAACCACGGGGCAACAGTGTGTACGTTTTAAAAACTGACGATGAAAATGATAGAAATGGTTTTAATTATTTGAAAATTAGTAATCTTAAAGTACTCGGACTGACGGGCGAATAGCTTTAAAAAGTTTGGGAGACAAATAGCTATCAGTTGTTCGATCGAAGTTCTGGCGATGGAAAGTTTCAAGTTGACGCGTTCATCAAAGCGAAAACGGGCTGGTAGCGACCCCGTTTCTCGTCTTACCTCGTAATTGCCGTTACCTTTGGGATCTTGCGCCGAGACTGTCGACCAAAATTGTACCCAGATAAGATATTTCTGGCCCGTTGCCAGCTACTGATTCCCTGTCCGATCGAAAATTCACAGAGTGCTGCTTCGTTACTCCTCCAACAAAAATCTTTCTCGCCTCTCTGTACGTGTACATCGAGAATTGGCTACTGTTACCGACTCGGCGAACTTTTTCCCTTTTTCTTTTTTTTTATCGAACGCAAGAATGAGATTCTAAAAGTTTTCCCCTCGTGGAAAATTGTATTCGAGCATCTTTATCGCGCGTTGCATTCGCTTGGACTCGTTCTGAACCATTTGTTTAGCGATCTGGTGAGAAAATGGTGAGACTACGAGACGTTGATACTGTTCCCCTTTCCTTATCTCGATTTTATTCCTCTCACGTGATATTTACGATTTGCCCGTGTGTTTCTGCTCAAATTTTCCTTCATAGGAAAATTCCTAATGTTAAACGTTTTTACGTCGAAGGCACGAAGAGTGTTTCAGTTGAAAATTTACTTTTCATTTATCTCTAAAAGATTATTTATTACGTTACGAAAGGAACAAAGTGTTTCAGATTAAATTTTCCTCTTCTTGCCCATCTTCAAAGGATTGTTTATTGTATTTTTAATATTAAATACATTTTGTATCAAAGGAACGGGGCAGCGTTTTAAGCAATTAATGCGAACAAGCATCGCAGGCAAGATAGCCGTTAACGGGAAAGTTTAAAAAGCAATTTAATTAATCTGTCCCTAATTTATGTCGTCATAAATGCGATCGCAATTACACGGGATCGTATTACCGCATGAAATTGCATTACCCCAGGTTCGCAGGGTAATTGAATTTGGATACAATTAAGGATGCCGATGGGCGAGAAAAATCGCGAGAAAAAATTAAATTGGATGCGTGCGAGAAAAAAGTGCTGTTGCTTTTCAATTTTTATTAAAATCTTGAACTCACGATATCGCTTATGCTGGTTGATATGTCTCTGAAAATGAACATTGACGTAGCCACACGTATCAGTTGCTACCAGGCGAACACGAATCGTTTTCATATTACCTGGTCTGTTGGAACTTGTTATCGTCCGGGCAAAGGCTCGTGAATCCTTTTAACGACGTATTCGGGATAAGGGTGGCCCTGGAAGACCGCCAACACCCGATTCCCTGGAATCACGAAGGGGCAGATGGAGGAACGACTGGCTCGTGTGTCGCTGGCAAACGGAATTTCCGAAAAGAAGCCGAAATGTCGCGAACGACTCGACGAGCCTCTGCCAAAAGAAAAGTCGGTTTCCGTTCTATCCCGTTACGGGAATTAATCACGTCCCGTAGGAAATGCCTTTTGTCAAAGATACGAAGAACCTAGAGAGACGTCTAGCTTGCCCTTCACTTTCAATCTTCTTTCAAAAATTTCAATTTTTCTTGTCAAATGGTAATTGTTGTTTAATATGGAAAATTCTTCAACCTTTTTCCACCGTTTTCAATTCAGCTTATATCGCTATTCGTTCTGAATATTCACGATATTCTCGTATTCGCGTTTCGTTATTTCGGTCAAACGTTTTTCCAGAGATTTTTTCCCTCGCCACAAACGAGAGTCTGTCGTTTGATAATTTGAGTGGGTTATTTTAATCCGTGTGTAGATTCAGCCAGCGCCACTCGAAGGTTAAAATTGTCTCGAAAAGATACCGATCCGAGCGGTTATCGTGGTATTTCTAGTCTCTGGTATTTTCCTTGGGTACGGTTAAGGGAAAGTTGGCAGCTGATGTGGCGGTAAACGAGGTTCGAAAAACGAGCGTGGTTCGACACCGGAAATTCGCTGGCCAAAGTGACCATCCCCGTGGCGAACGGTTTTCCGTTCTTCTGCTCGAAAGGAAATCTTTCTCGTTATCGGCTACAGGCCGATGTTCAATCAGTCGAAAACGTGACGAAGAACGCTCCGGGGATTTTCGCTTTTTCATCTTGCCACGTTCCATGGATCGTTTATTTATCATACAGCTATAGTGGCTCGTCTAAAATTCCGGGCTTTGAATCGAAACGGCTAGGCTGTTCGCATTAAGGGAATGGAAATATGGCCGAGATCTCGGGACAATGAATTCGGATCGAGCGAGCACGATTTGCCGGATTTCCAGTGTTCCACTTTGAGAAATTACAAAGCGGTCAGTTCGCCGGCCGAAGTGTTTGGATCGAAGTCAAAAGTGCATTCCGGGTAATTCTACTAATGCATCGAAAATTTTCCTTATGTTGCGTAGAATTTCACAGTGTTTTCCTTTGAAACTTTTCCCGATGCCGAGACAAAGAGCAATAATTTATGGAAATACTTTAGAAGGTGTCTATATCGTTTATCTTGGTACCATAAATCAAACATGGAACAAGTTGCGAGATAGGCGTTAGGATGGTCGAAGGTGCGACCGATAGCGTTCGAGTAGCGGGAAAAATTGTGGGTATCTGATGTGGTTCGGCAGCAGGTTTCGCATTTTAGACGAGCTCGCGTTTATCGCTTGCCTTTGGCACTTTAGATTACCAGGTTGCAGCAGTTTCGAAGATAGATAGCTCCGATGAGGAGGAAATCTTCTGCGAATCGAGGAGGAAAAGACATCGCGCGAGTCTATCAGCGCTAATCTCGACGAGACGAGCACATTCAGAGGCGCGTGTTGCAAAGATTCATATCATTTCGTTGCCATTTTAGGGTTAATTGCATTATGTTACTTATGTTGGAGTTTAGCGGTTCGCGCATGCTTATTATTTCCCCGACGTATGAGACACGGCATTATTTAACGCGTAATTCATCGTTGGACGAGCTCGCTGCGTTGACTTTCTTTCTCGGTAAAGTTCGCAGGTAATAAAGATAGTTGTAGCCAGGCTGAAAAATGTATACAGTCAGTGACAGTGGCAGTAACGTGGAGAGCATACCCACCGGTGCTTCATAGCAAGTATATATGGTAATCCCAGATGCTTGGAAAATTGTCGTGGAAAAGCGTCCGGGATCTTTTTCCAAGCGCATAAAGATGACTTGGATATATTAGTATAACATCTAGGAGAATTCTTTTTCCATAAAATTTTATTCTTGTTGGCGGTTTAATTTTTGATAAAAGAATCACAGGTGATTCTTGATGTCAATCCCCGTCATCCCTCAAACCATCCCTCGTGCTCTTCCTCGGCGGTATTAATTCGGTCTAAGGTCCGCGACCCAGTTTTACCCTCGTCTAACGAAAGAACCAACAAGGGAAGGGGGCTGTTAAGATGCCAGTGCCTCGAGACCTCTCACCCCATGGACTTTGATGTACTAAAGGGGTGAGCAACCCCAAACTTTTCAGCTTTACGTCTGGGTTGCTGGTCGATCAAACTCTGTCCCCTTTTTTCTTCAGAGAATTTCTGCTCATTTCTCTCACCTTCCGTCTATGATTTTTGATACTTTATCATATACTCCCCTTTTGTAGAGGGACTTAATTTAATTTCATTTGTTTCCAAGTACATATTACCACCGATTAATTCTATTCCTTGTTACCGAAGTAGATTAGTAATTTAATCGAGTGAAAAAGTTTCGAGAATTTCTGTTTGCCAGGAAATTTATTGTTTCCTTCATTGTTGACTTGAATACAAACTTCTAAATAGAGGCGGGCACCCCTGAAAGTGTCTGTTTCTGTTCAGTATCCCTCTATTCTTCTGCTCGCCACCTTCTTCCGAGCCTCCTTCATTACTGTTTCTGATCTCCCCTTATCCGCTGTCTTTCTCCGCCGCGCATCCACCGGTTTTAATTACTTTAATGAGTCTGGGAATTAATTCCTGAGCGCGAACCACCTCGGCCCGCTTTTATTTCAATGAATCGATCTGTCGTTGTTCGGTCGGGCTTCGTTGATTTCGCGCGATGCGCTCTTCACCCAGATTCCTTTTTCTTCTCTCCTCTGCCCTTACTCTCCAAGATTAATCGAGGTTATCGAGCTCTGAAATTGATTAAAAATCCGTTCTCCGAGATAAATATTTTCCATTACTCTAATCGTCTCTGCTTCTCATTAATGATTTCTTTTTAATTAATCACTCATGATACCCTACAGTGAGATATTTATTACTCGTGGAAAATTTGTTCAAGTTTATATGTTTATCAGGCAGAAACAAGCAAACCACAATTGCCATAGAGTACTCTATCCAATATTACACGTGACAAGGGGTTGATACCACCCCGTGACCCGGTCAGACCAACGCCGAAAACTCTTGCAGGATCGGTCCGCTCTTATCCGTACGTCCTAATCCCTTTTGAAACGCAGACCTTCAGTTACCTTCTCGATTATACAATAGGAGAAGCGGTTGCCTCGAGGTGAAACCTCTCTTCGTTATTCTCCTTTGCTCCGCGTCTTCTTTTCAGTAGGGTCTTCGCTCGTGTTCCGTCACAGATGAGCCAGCACCGGAAGCCACTCGTGGAACCTCAATATCTTATCAACGGGTCTGCTCGTCCCAGAAAAGTACATACACGAGAGCTTGCGGCACGTAGTATCCAAGCAAGCTAGTCAGCCCACTTGGCCCCTTCTTTCTTTTCTTCAACCTCCATCTCCTACCTTTCGTCCCTTTTCCAGTTTATTTTCGACTTTGCCACTTTCCGACGCTCTTCCTCTTTTCTTCTTATCTACTCTTCGCCACTTTTCAGCTCGCTTCAAGCTCCCTCCTACCCTGTCGCGTTCACCTTTCATAGATCGCCGTTTAAACCGTAGCACGTATCGTCGATGAAACACTAGGAAACGTGTCCTCGGTTCGACCTTATCGAATTTAATCCTTTCAGTTTTACTTTCCTTCCGAAAGGATAATCCGATACAAAGCGATCAGTTTTGAAATTGAAGGTTTCCCTTATCTTTTTTTTCAATTGTTCGGAGAGAAAAACGACGAGGTAATCAGTGAAAGAGATATTTGGTTGTATTCTTCCTCGAGGCTGAGTCGTGTTAGATTTATCTTGTTGGAACTTCAACTCCGCCCGAAGGATGGAAAGTTTCATTCGTTTACGAGACTTTTCCTTCGTTATGCCGGACTTGAAGTTTCCGCAGCCATCTTTTGCTGTCCGTTCCACTTTCAGTTACCATGTTACACATGACCTTTTAAGCCTGTAAACGTAATCCATTCTTGTGATCACAGAAATGAAATATCAGATAAGTGGCTCGGAATATTTCAACCGGCATTCGTTCTTCACATGCTTATTCAAAAAATCGTTTTCATAGACTCTCGTTCGTTCGTTGGTTCATCGCATCCAATAAATCCGGCACTCGGCATTCAGTTCGACCCGCAAGCTAGTATCTAGTTTGAAGATTCCTTCTTGCTTTCTTTCGCTATGATTTAATTTCATCCGGCGCAGTTTGCTGCGGGAACACGGAGGAAGCTGAATGCCTCGTTGACCCTTGTTCCACTAGCTTGTACCTTAAAGCCACGTGAAAGCCGCTTCTTCACGATCCCGTAGAGCGGTCCGCTCTTTTCCAGTTAATTTTCAACTTACCCTCCCTCGATCGCTCCTCCTTGTATTCCCTCTTCCCAACTTTATACCTCTTGTTTGTACTTTTCGTCGATTTTTCGCTCGCGGAATATCAAGATAACGCGCGATGCTTTCTCCGTTGCGAGGAAAAAAAAAAAGAAAAGCAATTGTTATTCCTTTCTGGGTTACATAAACTCTCTTCCATCGATCGTTTCATAAACGCAATCTGTCTCCTCCTGCAGAGTACTCTTATTTTTTTAAGCTCCTTTCGGGACGAAGTCGAGGCAGGTTGCGTGCCGGCGTCTCGAGCCTGGATTTCAATTTTCCTCCCTATTCGTCGACTCTTTTTACGTCTGGCCGTGCTTCGCCGCATCTCGTTGCTCGTTGACCCGGCTCCAGGCGATTCCCATCGAGAGGAAAATAAACGAGCACTTCATTCGTGATTTCACCGCGAGGATTTTTATTGCCGTCCTGCTCGGTGCTGCGGTATTTCTTCAACGGATGCTTTTACTTGCGCTTCGCAACGGAGGGAATTTCCTCGCGTACGCTACAGGATGTTTCAAAAAGATTGCTTACCTCTGAGATACACATTGTGAAAATTCAATAGGGGTAGTTGGCACTTTGAACAGCCTCCATGGGTGTTCCGCAACCCATGCCTTCGCGATACCTGAACAATCCTCGAAGACTTTGGCTCGTCGTTGCTCATGAATCCTTTATGATGTCTTTACTAAATTCCTGTCGAAAGTTCAGCCCGGTAACTCCAACCATAAGCATAAGTTTCATATAATCCCTACGAGAGATTACCGCGTCTTTGATCCTTCCTCGATATCCGTTCATTCACTGGGAACTTCTTGTTCACAGGGATATCGAACCGCTACAGAAATCTGAACACGATTTATCGCAGGATTAATGTTATCAGGACAATCTACTTTGATTGCTAAACTTCCTTTACTACCGATGAATCGCATCAGGAATAGCCTCTATTTTTATGCTTCGCTATTGTTTATCTTTCTCCCTTTGCGTCGATAAACTCTGCTTCTGCGAACTTTAAGGAATAAACAAGAATAAAAGGCATCGCGGTGGAGTGGTTGAAAGATGTACCTGTAGCAAGAGTACCTTTGGCCAGAACTCTTACGAGCTCTTTAAACTGTTTATGGGATTCACTTTGGGAAATGGAAAATTATCGAGCGTCAATGGCGCGCGTGTTTTATTCCCAGCTTCCTTGTTTACACGGAGATTCTTTCGGGCTCCTTAACACTAGAACCACGTTTAATGCACTCTTATTTCTCAGTTGAAAATAATGTAGAAAAGTAAATAGACAAAAGATGAAACATAATTTAATATATACGTCCAACGTATATTTTAACAGAAATACTCATTTTGACTGGTTTGGTAGTTGTAGCGTTAAGGCTCTAAGGATTCTTCTGATACTAAAGGCAGTATCTGTCTCCTTCAGAAGTGTAAGAAGTAAAAAAATTGGAATACCTCACTTACATACTTGTACGAGCAAGATTTTCGTGTATTTCTCAGATAAGGAATTTGCCAGACTGGCTCTCCATTCGTTCAATCGACAGCTCGACTTTTCGCTTGTCGTTTCCATCCTCCTTCCTCTTCTCTCCACGTCTTCTTCGGTTGAATCTATTTTTTTCCCCGCGTAGATTCGTTTCGCAGGCAATTCGAGGACGGGCTTTGGGGCTCGACCGTGTGCCGAACGAGTCGATCTATCGACGCCATCCGTCAGATCGACGCCGTCCGGACTCGCAGATTCCCGCGAAGGTCTCGAAATCGTCCGGAAAGACTGCACGTCGAAATGGATTTTTCCTCGGCACCGAGGATCCGATATAATAATATAAATCGTCCCGGTGTTCGATCTACCTCGCCCTGGGAATCATTTTCGGGCTATGTAAACGATCACCGTCGACCGGAACGCTTCCATCGGGCGGATTTATAAATCGTCGGATCGCAGGGTCGCGACACGATTCTTCGTTTCTGTTCTGCAGAAAGATGGCCGAGCTATTCGAGACGCGTTCACTCGTTTCCAATTCTGTTTCCATTTTCAAGTAAAACGTTTGCAAAATGAGGCGAGAACACGATAGCAGGATTTTGTTTTCAAACTTCCCCTTTATCACTGTTAAAAAAATTGAACAAAAATCAATATACCTCGATTAGACGGCGAATCGCGGATAAAAGTGTCGATATCTGTCGTACGACGTTAAATAAAATGGAGAAAGGGTTGTTAGCCGGGCGGAGGCTAGCGAATATAGGCGAATCGGGAATGGAGGATCGAGGAGGGGTCGCTATTGAACAGCGTCGGTCCACGATTTGCATACATACACGGTGCACTGTTACGAAATTCTATTAGGGTTTCCAGTATGGGTTTCATCGAACCGAGGCCAGACAACTCGATGAAGATCTATAGGGAGGTGATGGCTGAGGGTAGGAAACTCGTTTCGCGGACTGAAATTGCAGTCGAACCCGTGGAAAGTTCTTGACAGAAAAAGATCGAGTTTCCAACTGTCTCGAAGCTTGCACCGAGGACAGGATACGGGATGCGGTTACGTATATAATCGTCCATCCAGAAATAAGACGAATATCTGCGTCACTGAGAAAGCACTTTTTCGTTGACCCAAACTACTGCTGATTACTTATTCTCTGTTCACGTACGGTATCGGAATTACGATAGTTTCGATGAAGTTTGATGGAAGGAAGCGTGCTATGTCTGTAGAGTGGTTGGATTAGCTCGGTTAATAGGGGAATATTTAGGTAACGTGGCACGTAGGAATCGCGGTAATTATTACTCTGATGAGAATATTATCTCGAAACTCAGAGCGCGTAGCCTGACGAAACTTAGATCTCCATCCGGCCAGGATTTCATGACAACTTCTGTATGCATGCGGAGTGCAGATTGCGCTGCTGAATGTCCTCGATTGCTCGTTTCTACGCCACTTCCGTACCTAGTTTCCATCGTAAACGATCGTATAATAGCATCGGACAGAAGCGTCGAGGATCGCGTAAATTTTCCTGAAACACGAGACGCGGAGATCACGACAGGAATCGTTAATATTCCTCGGACGATACTGTTTCAGAAACGAAGCGTCCTATTTCGAAAGAAAGAAATTAGCATCCTTAACGTTTGAACCGTGTGGACAGTTTCTCTGATGCAGGAAAATCGTCCCATTTCCTCAGCTTTTCGTTATTTTTCATGAAAAGAACAATGCGCGCTTGCAGATCAGCTATTCCCCTCGATACCTATCGATTTTATATCCGCAAAGATTGCCAAGCGTGTGCAAAATGCAAATCTCGGTTCGATGATCCTCTTGGATGGCTCGTTTCCACGATACCTGGCTATCGAAACGTATCAGCCTTTCCGCTGTTTCTAGATGAACGTTGGCCCCTACGTGTCTGACCAACGACGTGTAAACGGCTTAAGCCATTAGATCGACTGGCTACCGAGGCACGCGTCCACGTTTATTTCACCTCTATCACGGCGTATGATCGTGGAATTTACATAACGTCCAGCCCGTTAAGTGCGTGCTAGTCGAAACGGCCAATTATTACGGGGCCGTTTTCATACCGCACCGTTTACGGTTCATCCGGTCGAGTCGTTAAGTGGTCGCCGAGGATGATATCGGCTGTAGGAATATTTGCTTTGTCGCAAAGGATATTTTCTCGCTGAGATTTTCGTGTTAATAGTCGTTGGAGTATCAGAGACAGAGGGTCCTTTCAGGCGCGCGTATCGTAAACTCGGCAAGTACAATTATCCGGAGCCAGTGAATTGCGATGCCGCGAAATTTGCTCTTCGCATTTCGAGGAGGTAAAGTGGTTGATGAGCTCGTTTGTGTAAGATGTATCAGAGGTTGATACGCGTTTGCCATTGCCTCGAAAGGATTACGCGTGTGTGTGTGTGGATCGATCGTGCGGTTGGTTGTATTCTCTGATACGCGAAGTTATGGTCTTTGACGCAAGCAGAGTGGAACAATAGGTGGAAAGTATTATACGGCCGGGATTCAAGAGCTGTTTAGCTGGCATTATCACTCGCAGATTTCGGACGGTGCATCGCGTCGTGGTTTTAGCCAGCTTTGTCGAGGGAAAATTGTTTTCAACGGTGATTAGTGCTTAAATGAGATGATAAGAATAACTTTGCTCTTTGAAGATTTATACAAATGGTTTCGGAATGAATATTTTCATTTCTCTTTTTACAATAAATGAACGAAGTAATTCGTTTTATAGGATGATTTAATACCATTCGAGGATATTTGGTAAAAATCAATCCTCTTTTTCAACTTTTCATCCGCACTCGACAATTCGAAAAAAATAAAAAGCGATTAATTTCGATCTCCGAGCGTAGTAACGCGTACGGTAACATCCGTTATTGTTGATGTTTGTGAATTTCAACCTTTTACCTGGTTGGTAACAATTTAATCCATTAATTCGCGCGACCCGTTTTTAATCTTTTAACGCATCGACCGATAAATTCGATAATTATTACAAAACGTATTGGAAGCGTCCAACTTTGTTCAAGACAATTAGTCAAATTTCCTGTATTGTTATTTCTTTGCCTATACAATCACTGGCGAAGACGCAGTTTCGGTTGCTTGTAGTTTTAATGAAAACGTCAAGTAGCCAGAATTACAAGCTGGAAATCCCGGTTTCAACGAACGTCGGCTCTCTCCAGGCCAAGAGAGGGTGGTCGGTTTTCAACTAATAACAGCTGCGCATACTATAACGCGTTGTTATCGAATATACAAGTCGGAGAATTCGCTTAACGCAAGCAGGGATGATTGGCGACCATGCGCGAGCGGATTCTCGCGGTAATGGACGCGAGTTAGCGCGAATCGGCCTCCTAGTTAACGATTACTAGGCACAGCTCGTATTGTTCTCGACTAGAAAACAATAGAACAATGGGCGACGGAATGGATTAAGCGGGGTGCTCGCAGCAGCGTTTACCCATCGGTAATACTAATTTGAAATATTTTTCGGCGAGGAACCAGCTGCATATGGTCGCCATGGTCATCGCGTACAGTCGATTCCGTAGAATTCCAGTCACGATTAAGAATTCGATTTAATTCGGAATAATTGTCGACGGGCTCATTTGCATAATCGCTTGAACGTTGAAAACTGATAGCGCCAACCTCTCTCGCCCATCCCCTAACCTAATGACGTACGCGATGGGTGGGGGTATCGATATTTCTGGCACGTATTATATCGCGGTACGTGATCCAAAAATTTACTCGCGACCCACCGTCAGCATCGTCGTAGAACTCGTATACCGTGGTACATAGAGACTGCTACGTGTATAGGTACAAAGGATCACGAGATTAGGTTAGCTTCAGAGATGTTCGAGCATGACTGTTTGTTTCACCAGTGCAATCGTTATGCGTTGCGAGCGATCCTCATTTAAAAACCGATATTGCAATTTTCGGAAGGGTTGAGCATCGAAATCACGAAATCAAGCATCTTTTCGTTATTTAACGGAACGGCTTCAAAGTCGACGATGCAGGGAATCAAGAGAAAGAGCAAGGTAAATCCTTTGCCGAGCGGCAGATTATTCAAATTCAAGGCAACGAATAACAGAAAAGGAGGAGGCATTTACATCTCTTTCGCTCGATGAGTTTCTCTGTGTATCCCTTCAGTGAACTCGCTTGTTGGTCGGTTAAGTGACATAATTTCGAGAAAGCTGGCTTCGGTTAATTACGCGTCGTCCGTGAATGAACAAACCCTCTAGCGTTTTCAAAGGCTCGCCGTGTAAGAAGGTCCCTTTGAAACGTCGTTAATTTGTAGGATGTTGCCGTTTTCGCAACATATTTCGTTTCTACTTTGCAGCCGGTCCCTTTTGCCGATGGAAAAGTGGCCACGGATGACAGAAGCATGTCTTAAAACTTTATTGCCGCGAACACCGCCTTTCAGAACTCCGCTTTCGTTGCTTAATAAGGTCGAGGTGACGTTTCGAGCCTGAATATTTTTCTTATCCTCGACGTCGTAATTGAATTACGTTTCCGCGATGTTCAATTTTAACCCCTTAATATATTGAAACGCGATGAAACTTTTTTTAATTATAAAAAATGGCACACGGAATGTCTATGAAGGAGGAGATTTTCCAGAGCATCGTTGAACGTCGCATTTTCTCACACTCGCGGATGATAATCGAACGCATCGATAGCGATCGATTATTCCCTGCTGTAGCCAGCATCCAGGTTGGAAGAGGTAGGGAAGCTGGCGTTGAAAAGGGGATTATTAATCACGGGAAATTACGGTCTCGCGAACGAACGGAGGAGGGGGCAGAGAGGATCGGCAACGAGACGGTTGGGAGGCGGTTGGAAAACGGCGGAAATGGAAGGAAGAAAGGAACGGGTGTATACACAGAAGGACTCGCGAAGAAGTCCATAGAAAGCCGGAACGAAGGAAAAACACGAGCTTTTCCTGGACGTTCTTGCTGCCACGAATCGGCTCTTCCTTCTTCGCTCCTCCCTCTTTTACCCGATGAAAGAATTCTCCAGAACTATAGACCGTGAAAGCCTCCCCCCGTGGACGACGGAATCTGATTGGATTATTTGCTTACCACTCCCTTCTATTTGCTGCTTGTGTACAAGGTGTTTTCAAAACGTTTCCGGCTTTTCTTGCTTCTTCTCCTTGTAAAGAGGACATTTGTATTCCGCGAGTGTCGCAACAGCAATTTTCCAACTATTGGAAAAATTTGATCTCCGACGCATCCCTTTAACCACGTAGAATCGTGGTTAATCTGATCGGGACTCGAACGAGCCACCGGTAGAATATGAAACCCTTGTACACCCTCAATCACGAAAGCTCGAACGTTGAAATGTACTCGAAATCCCTTATTCGAAGACTGAAGGGGTCGTCTTAAACGAGATTTTCCTCGTTGGTACACCGTCGAAATTTGATCGAACCTTTGAACAAGGCTGACTATTCGGTAGCGGTGGCAAGAAACCAGGGGACAATTTCTCCTTTCGCCAGAATTTCTACGATAATAGCCTGCGGCTGTCCTCGAGTTACACGGGCGCGAGTGCCGTTGGAAATGGGCTTAATCTTCGACGTGGCTTCCTCGTGGAACCACTCGGTACTCCCATCGCGAATAAGGCTACCCGCTCTGCTTCGCTCCGCGCCAAGGAGCTCGACTTTCTCGAGATGATACCTTCTTACGACGCTCTTCGCTATCGCATTTACGATGCCCGTTATATACCGGCCTTACGAACGGTCGATTATTAAATTTTCCTCTCGTTCCCGGGATGCTTTCTGACCCCGGAAACGACGCCTTTCATCGAGCAGCCAGGTTAGAGGTAAACGGTAACTCGCAGGAGGTCAGTCCGGGTCGTCGCTTGCGAAGTTTCATCATTTGTTAAGATAACAGATTACATTATTCGAAGATTCCGAAATCGTATGCACGCTTGCAATGATATTCCGATTGAAATAAAAAAAAAAGAGAAGTCAATGAGAACGAACTTCCGCTCGATAAAGCTTTAACAAAGCTCGGCGGAATAACATTGGTTCGTCAAACTAGGAAAGAAGGAAAGTCAATTCGCCGTTCCATCGACGAAATCGATCAACCGGAAGGAACAAGACCGAGCACGAAAGCGATTCGAAATTCGAGGTCCGTTCCCCTCCAGATCGAATAATCAAGCAGAAGAAGAAAAACGCTCGAGGCTTTCAACAGAAAGTTTACCCAAAGCGAGGCAAAAGCTGCTCGAAGCGGCTTCTACCCGGCGCTCTCCATCTTTCTTCGTTTTTTTTTTTTTTCTTTCCTCTTGCGCCCGCGTGGAAATTAAATTTTACATCTCGCTTGTGTCTTGCTACTATTGCTGTTCCTCGGAAGAAGAAAAAAGGGGCGCAACCGTTCGAAAGGAACAAACCTACAGCAGACGCGAATTCACAGACGCATTCTCCTTCCCTTTTTCGTCGACGAGAACTTTTCCTCTTGAAATGAATTCGACGGAAGCTTTTCAGCCGCGACGAAACCATTGAATTATGTATAAGGAATAAATAAAGCCGGATGAACGAAATTGCACGCGGCATGCGTGACGATTTGAATTTTTTTCACCAGACTCGAGCATTGCGTGGATCGAATTAAATTCAATCGCAGCCGTTCGTGAAATCGAATTCACGCTGCACCGATAGCTTGAAATATTTACCATTGTTCGGATTTTTTAAATATATTTCCTGCTTCGTCGAGCCTTACAATGGAATCAGATTTCGTTCTGAAGTGTGACCAATAGGAGAATTTATCATTCGTCAGGTTATAATTGGATAGACGAGTTAATTAACCGTTTGAATTATTTCTACGAAATGTTACCGCTCTCACAGCTGGTGGCTTGAAAACACCTGTCTAATTTTTAACCGACCAGCTGTCTCGTTAAGCTCATCCTCGGCAACTTTGCTCTACTCGAAGCAGAAAAACAAAGGAACAGGAAGAAGCACGTTGGAAAGTTCTCCAGGGAGGAATTCGTAGTAAGGAAATAAAGCTCGCCTGTTAGGCCGGGGTGGAGCGTGTTCCCTTGAATTACTGCCGTTCCGGCGCTCGTATATGAAGAAAAATATTCCCTACCAGGGATCGTATAAATGCTGAATGAAATGAGGAAGAAGCAACGAGCAACAAACCTTATTTTCCTGTGGTTTCCTCTTCTGTCTGAAACCTGTAACTCCGCTACCTTCGAAAATCCCCTCCAAAAATTGATTCCGTTTTTAATATTCTCAATGCAAACTTGCAACTAACAAATGTATGGTATAATAATTAAGATTTTCCTGCTTCGAAGTGCACCTCGCGTGTTCGCGAAGGCGCTAAAAGCAACAATCTTTTTTTTTTAAAAAGTGGTACAACGTGACGGAAGTGGATGACGTATCGTGGGCCAGTGACAAATCACAGTTTTTGCGAGAGGTCGGGCTCGTTAACGCGAAAAGCTTTTTCCTCGCGCGCACTCGCTCGTCGACGCCCGGTAATTCGCGGCGGAAGTCGTCGCAAATTGTCGTCTATAAATCTCTATACTCTGCTCTTTACACGTTAACTTATTCCGCGCCGCTTGTTTCCTTCGATCGTCGAACGTCCTTTCATTTTCTTGAACCGCCTTTCAATTAATTCTTCCTTCTTTTATTAATTAATTACTCGATACAGCATTTTTAATACGAAATGATATTAAAAGCGTTCAGAATTCTGAACGATCAATTGTATAAATTATTTCATGAATAATTGTGTTAAGCTACTTATATCTGGTTATCCATGTTATAAAGTATTGTTATTATTAATTGACTTAAAACTATTCTATCGTTTCACAATCCACTAATCGTTTCGATTCAACATGCATCATATTATATTACGATTTATGTGGTGTCTATCAGTGTTACAAAATAGAACAGAAAAATGAATCATGTTATGGTATATGAATATTTTATTATGCGACAACGAGATAACCAAGCGTCGATGGATCGAGTGTATCGAATGATATACGATGGGCGGAGAAAACGGTTCTTCGATTAAAACGATCGACGCTGGTAATATTTATAACGTAATCGGATTAAGCGGTGAATAAATGTTCGGCGGCGCGATATTATTGATAAAGCCTGGTAGACAGTGCGCGAATTAACGGCCAGTCGACAGCACATAAAATTGCAAAGTAGCTTAATCTCGTCGTTGCAAATTACCCTGATCAAAATCGGCCGCGGAGGATTCGCTGTGCAAAAATCGTCGCGTGTTGGCTCTCGTCAGAAAATCAGCTGGTTCGTTCGTGAGTTCGTGCAAACCACCCTTTTCCATCTACGCGGCTTCGAAAAAAGGACGGAAAATTCAGAGGGAAAAAAAAGGGAACAGCGTGAATTGCGGTGTAAATTCAATTACAATCAGAGATATCATACAAACAGGGTGGTAAATTCTTCGAAAAATAAAATAAATTCTTGGAAAAGAGGCTGCGATGAAAAGTAATATATGAAAGAGCTGTAATTTTGCAAAAGAATCCTGGAAATTAACGAAACGAAACGAAACGAAACGGGGTTGGTTAGAATCTAGCCACGAAAGAGGGAAAAGGGAGAAGCTTACGTTCCATTTATCGAGTGCACACGATTCAGGGTGCGGAACAGGGACTCTTAATTAATTAACCGATCGAATTCGCGTGCGCTGTGCAGCCGGTGGAAACGCCAATTAGTGTCCTACCGTTTCGACGATTCCGGTGAATCGAAATTGCTCGTTGATCCCTTATTAGCGGTTTCTCTTGAGCCTGTTTTTGGAAAGAACTTGAAATAGTCGGTTTTAATAGGCCTTTTAATTAGCGAGTGTTCACTTGTTTCCATTGTTCGTATTTCTTTCATTCAATCGTATTCTCTTTTCTCTAATTAAATTTTTCTGTTTGTTTCAGGTACGCTTATGTGTTTCATGATTTCAATCGCCGGATATGAAATTTCATGGTCGGTAAGTTAATATTTGTATTTCTTTAATATAAATTGCATAAAACAACGAATTCGTCGCGCATCAAATACGCGTGCATCGGGGTGAAAAAAGAAAGAAAGAAAAAGGAGAAACGGAGAATGAAAGAACGCGTTCAGCTTGTCGAGTTGGAGCAATCGCGCGTAAAAAATCTGCAAATCGGGATCACCTTGTGCTCGATCGGTGGACTGACAATTATTGGACGGGTTTGCTCGACCGTGCCAACACTCTCGGCCGGATCCGCCAGCGAAACACGAAACGGCCGGATGAATGGCGTTAACCGGATAACGTGGAAAATTGAAAGGATGAGTTATTGACAGGAGCGGCACATCGGTGGGCCGACCCTTACTGCCTCGAAATATGTATGTGAAACACGATGTTCCATTACTTTTTAACGCGTTTCACGCCGTGGATCATCGCTGACCTGCACTGTTTGCCGGAAACAGGCTATTTCTACGTCACGATTTCTCCTATCTTTTTTATGAATCAGTTGAAAGGACATATCACGTTGATAGACATTTGACATTGGTTTCAAAAATTATTACAGAAACTAGTAATTATATTCTATTTATTTGATTTTTACATCAAAGTGACACGATACAGAGTGTAAGTACAGTTGGCTAGCGATCGCGAATTTCTCCGATTTTCTCGGGCATAAATCCCGCAAGTTTTTCACAACGGCCAGGGAAATATTTAAAATTTTTAATAAAAGCATTTGCCCGGTGCTCCTCTTAATGAAATATCGTCTCCACCGGGGTGTTTCTGCCTACACGCGTCGCTGTTCTTCCGCACACCCACCTGCGACCCCATCGACCATACACGCGCGTCCGTTGTGTGCACCCGATGTTCTCACCCTGAGCCCACTTTCGTTGTCCGCCTCACCGAAATCCTACTCCTCGCTTATTATTCATTTCAAAATTTGATTTCCTCGCGAGACGTTTCTCGGATCACACGAACTGCGATGGACGTTCGAGATTTAATTGAAAATCCGAAATGCTGAGTCCGCTTTTGCTGTGTGATTAAAGCGTTAAGTGCCGCAGTGAACACGAACGTACGTAGACGGACATGTTTTAATTGTAATTATTCGAGGTAGAATTATTTCAAAATTAATGCAATATATTTTGTCTAGGTCGATAGAGGCACATTTATATTTCCATTTTACAATTTTCTCATATTTAACTATTAGTTACAAATCAATTCGGTATCTTTAGTATTACGCCTTTCTATTTTAAATTTGAATATTTCAAAAGTGGCGCGAATACAAAATATCGATACAAATTTCATTTTAATAATTAAAGTTACTATAAGTTTTTATTAGGCATAGAATTAATTTGTACATTTATTATTATGTAAAAGAGTAATGGCTAATAATCGGAGTAATCATAAAATCTAATTCCCTTCCAAACACCGTAAAAGTCGGGGTGTCTCTTTTTCTTTCCCGTTCGCAGATTTGTCAGAATCGCGGGAAAACTGGATTTCCATCTAGTCTGGTTCGTCTTTCGTCGGCGAATCATCGTGCTCGGGCTCGACCTCGTAATTTCGCGAGATCGCAATTTCCCTCGCGGCGGAAACGTTTAAATCCCCCTTGCCAGCCCTTCTGTCCCGCCCATTAATGCCATACGTTCTTTCAGACCCGTTATGAATATTCTCACCTGCGAGCACGTGCGGTCGCGTTTCCAACGGGGGAGAGAAAAAAAAAAATAACAAGTTCACACTGTTGCGTGGCGAATTTTAATTCGCCGCCTATTTATCGCGTCGCGTTTCTGCTTCAACCTATGGATATGCTAATCTATCCAGCGATGAACATTTCTCTTTTCCCCTTCGTTCTTATTCCTTTCCGCTCTTTCGATCGGTTTGTCACTCGGACACGCTCGATCGTCCTGCTTGAAATTCTCTCAGTTCAGCTGCTTTTTCGCCTGCTAAATAATTTGCATAATTAAGCAGCTCTTTCGTACCCAATTTCGAGGGATTTTATTGTAGAAAAAAATGAAATTCAGATCTCTTTTTTTTGTAAAAATGAATTTAAAAACGATAGCTCGAGTTTAATACTTATATAAGGATCGATACTAGGAAATTAACTTTCATCTTTGGTGGAATAAAAAGTCTTACAAGAAAGTTAGTTGTTCTTTGAATACGCGATAAGATATTCGAGCAATCAGAGATCCAGTCTGAATTGAAAACGTGTTTCAACTTTCCAAGGAACAACTGTTGCGTCAAGAACTCTTCATTGAAAGTTTGCGTTGTTATACATTTGTTAAATTTATCTCAATCTCGGAACGATTGTTTAAGAAACAAAAGAACAGAATATTTAGACGAAATTGAGTTTGGAAAATTCTTATTATCCATCTAAAAGTGTTTGATATCGTTGAAAAAGGTTTTCTCTACAGATTTTATTCGGATTTAAAGATAGAAGTAACGAAAGATCGGCATCGAGTAATCGAGGTAGCTTTTGAAAAAGAATCCACCGTAGATGTATCCAGCTTGAATTTAGATTCATCCATCGATCGAGCGATCCGTTCGGGTGTTTCGTTTATTTTTAGCCGATTCCAAGCGTATTGCTGATTGCACGATTTCGCCGCTCGAATTTCTATCGAATTCGCAACTTGTTGATTCATTTATAGGATTTGGCAATCGCCGCCACGCGATGTTTGCACATCATACCTTTTGGCAACGGCCCGCGAACCGTTTGCACAACCAACGACAAAATTTGTCCACGCTTTTCGAATCCATTCCTCCTCGTTGATAGTTTTTATTTCTTTATTTTTCCTGTTTTTTAACAATGTCTTTATTCGATATTTTGAAATATCAATTTTCCTGGCGAAAGTTACCATTTATATAACGCGACTCGTGTATCATAGTTTATCAGCCGCAATAGATAACGCGTTTCTTTGAAACGATAAATATTACAAGAAAGCACGATTCGATTCGATTCGATTCGATTCGATCAATTTCTCTTTCCTCTCGCTTTCTCGCATGTCAGACCCATTTACTTGGATGCTTCAAGTAAGAACATTATCCTTCTTTCGTTTGGACGGACAGGTTCGAATTTCTTTCCCGTAGCTCCGGCAATTTCTCTTTCGTGCGTCGAGCAGGACGAGTTCGCTTATCGATCACACGAACCTAATGAAATACCTTTCGTATCTTAAATCTGTCGATCGCTCGTCTCCATCGGATTACGTCGCCTTCGTTTTTTATTAACGAGAATCGAAGAAAACTCGGGGATAGTTTGCGTTTCGATAACACGAATTTCTTCCTTCTCGTTCGATTTTTTTTTTTCCACCCTCGATTCGCATCGCTGCATCGTGGAACACGTGCATCTGCACCTGCAGCTGTCGCGAACACTTTCCCGAGAGTAAGACTCGATAAAGTTTTTGAAAACGAGAGAGAGGAAGAGACGAAAGAAAGGGACGAGGGTGGAATGTGTGTCGTGGCCCTTTCTTTCGGTGTTCGGGGTATAAAAGCGAACCCAAGATATAGCGAGTAATAGTAGCTCGTAAAGTTCGAATCGGAGGAAACAGACGGGACGTGATTCGACGGACGTGTCTTCTTTATTATTGCTGAAAAACCGAACGTATCTCCCCTGTGATTTTATACTTGGCTATTTATTTCTCATGGGTAATTTCGCGAGGAGGTGCGATCCGTGGTTCGCCCAAAGAGTTTGATTTCAAGAAAGTTTCTATCTTTTCAACCCTCTCATTTATTTTGCAATGTATCCAACGTCGATCGATCCAGTATTAATTGAACATAGAAGAGGATATAGGTAGCGAACATAAGGTAATGAAGCAGGGTGTGTACATGATGGTAGTTTGACGTTGACGAACACGGCCGGAGTCGATGGAATCGATTTGATAACGACGAATGATCGAATGCAAATTAGCGAGGATCGAACGTATAGGATCGTGAGGCGTGGTAGGCAAGGTTGATCTCCCTGGCGTCCCGTTTTCGAGATTTTCCGGCTAGAATATCAGCTCCCCTGTTCCAATTTCGGCCGGTCCCGCGGTATCCAATGGAACCGTTGTCCCACGAGCCGTGTAATTTCCGCGAAAGTCGAAACAATTGGCCCGGGCCGTGAATGGGAAGCACGCGAGACGGATGGATGGGCCGGGACAGACAGATACACGCGTAGATGGAGGGCCTTTGTTCCTGGCGAACGGTTAATAAACAAAGGAACGCGGCTGCCTGGAAGCAAGAGCCTTCGTTTCTACGTTTAAACGTGGAAATTAAGAGCCGACGAACGAATAAACGGACAGTGGAGAGTCGCGATGCTGAGAGGAAGAACAAGGGGAGGAATAAAAAAAAGGGTAACAACGGGGAATTGAAACGAGGAACAGAGGGAATAGTTACGATTGACGTAACTAGGATTTTTATCCAAGCTTCTCAGCTTTACTAGCGCAATTCGCTTTGTCAAATTTTTAGTTGAAAAATTAGAACGCAAGAAGAGGGAGAAAGATGGGAAGAAACGAAAGATATTTCATTAGTACTTACAATTTCGCGTCCAGTGCGAAACGAGGATAAAGAAACATTTATTTTACGATAATAATGGCGAGCTTAAGAGAACGTGGAGGCTGTACGATAAACAGAAGGATTGGCTTGCGCTTTATTCGTTGCTTGCCTCTCCAGGAACAATGAGCGAGGAATAAATAAATGACGAATGGAGGACGAAAGGAAAAAAGCTTTTGTTTCTCAGGGTAGTTACCCGTTCATTAAGCAGCAAATAAACACGGGACGAGTAATGAATAAAACGGGATGAGCTTTTCGATAAAAAGGTGACGAATAACTCGGAGGTATACATTCAGAAAAGAATTTACAGCGGGATAATGAAACTCATTAAAAGAAGGGATGATAAATTGTTGAATTTAGAATTGAAATTTTAATATATCCAGCTTGATTTAAAAAACGAAATTTTCATTTTGGCGATCAACGCCTGTTAAATTACCAAATCTGGAAAATCATTTGAACCCGGGTCTCGTAATATCATCCCCTTTTTTTATCGAGCAACCCGATCGTATCAATTAACAGCCTCATCTCAATTACAACTCGAAATACAAACCACCAGACGTTCCCCGAGCGCGCAAAACAGTACATTCAAACAAATTTACCGGGGTGGAAAGGGGTGGTAAAATGCCGCCACCCCTGATGGTGCAACAATACCGTTCCGCAAGAATTATGCGTACAAAAGGGTTAAGCTCGCATTCCCTGTAGGCAGGACGCATACACGCTCAATTGAAATGCACGTGAAATGAAATAAAAAGCACGGGGACCAGAGCGAAAGCTGCATTTTTTTTTTCTTTTTTTTCCGGTTTTGTAATCTGTCGATATTCACTCGGCGACAAATTGCAACAACGAACGCCACCAACCAGAAGAAACCGTCGCCTCCATTAGTTTCAGCCTCCCATTTGTCGACGATAATTACAGCACAGCTGCGCTACCGAGGCCGTATTATTTTTACTTTGGAGCGTAATCGAGTTAATTGCTCTCCGGTTATTAGTTTCGCCTTCGTTGTTCTTGTTGCCTCGTGTATCGCGATTCCACGACACCGTTTTGTTCTACGAGCAATCGATATACCGTCCTATAACACGCTCTTCAAGATATTCTTTTCAACGTTTGAAAACGTCACGGTCCATTTTGCGGGTAACGTTTTCAATCAACGCTGCTTTTCAATGTGATTTCAATCGTGCACGTATGAATAGGTTGAATAAGGGTGGAAAAAAAAATCAGCGCCGGTTCCATGTTTAGTGGTATTAATTGCAGATGTGTCGGGGTGCTTTTAGGAGACTGTGTTCTCGGAAATGTTCTCGTTCTGGAGGTTGGGATTAATTAAAAATATCATTTGAGATCGCTATCCAATTTTTAGAGGTATGAAGTGAAATTTCTTGAATTTCAGTAGACACGTCTGACCACACCTAGTTTTTACTACTTACACCTTTGCATCGCGCGAATGAAAACTCGCGTCTATTTCTTCGTTCTACCAAAAAGTAAAATATTTCCGCTTGATATTTTCCTTATCAATAATTTTTCAAGTTTTGCCTTTTTTTAGTCACGTTTAAATGTTCTGGGCTTGCAACGTAGCGAAAGAAGCATCACGTTCAGAGGCGATCGCTGGGGTATTCCGATAAAAATTCTAGGTCACAAGCACGTTTTTCTCATCGGCGCGGCTCGGCGATAAAATTTACTCGGTGTAATCGCGTTTATCATCAACTGGGTAGGTTGGAGAAGTCGACTAAGTCTGACTCTCTTTCGATATCAACGAAATGCTGGCACCGGGAAAGCGTTCAGCGAACCAGTTATCGCGAGCCAGCGTTTCGTTGGAGCTTTTAAAGCTCCGCTTTCACAGACGCGACTCCTATTTCTGCGATAGCGACACGACTCTCTGTATATATCCTGTATTATTCGACCAGAGATTCTTTGTACCGTTTGCTCCCTTAATTTCACCTGGAATCGAAAGGCTGCAGGCAATTCGACGTTTCCCGCCACCGGAGGGAGATTCAAAAGCAACTATTTCTCCTCTTTTTATCGTTCGCGAGATTATTGCGGGAATCGAATTACTCGTCGACTACCACTGTCTCCTCTTTTATCAGCCATTTTCCTCCGGGCTTTCCCCCTTCATTTCTGCACATTTCAGCGTTTTGACTTCTTCGAGGATAGGTAGACCCTAACCACTCGTATGATTAGGAATTCAACTACCCCTCTTTCGATTTCTTCCCAACCTGTAATGATTCTATAAATCTCTCTTTATTCTGAACGCGAACCGTGTCGTCGTTTAAACGAAAATATCCCCAGTCTTTCCAATAACGCATCGGCAGTGACCATCGAAGGCATTGACGATTCTAGCCACGAAACGCGGTCGTGGACGTCCTCGTATTACGAGAATACCGCACAGTTATTCGAAGTTTTCGCGTTTCTCGCAGGCTTTCCCTGAAAAGCGGAATTCTCGCCGGTTTCTTGCAACCACGGCATCGGGCGTGTTGGCCGCGATACAATCGCGGCCGAGGAGAACGTGTGGGTCCCTCCTTTTTGTTCCAGCCGGATGGATGATGGAGCCCCGGCAGAAAGGGTGGAATCTGGAAAAATATCACGGTCGCGAGATCAAACGGGGAATGGATGGCACGACTCGCCCATCCTCCGCCAACCTGTCACCCTGTTTCTTCTATTGGTCTGATAGCAGAGATAGATGTGCCGGGGGTGGATATGTGTGATGTCGTCTTCGTGGAGAAACGGGATGAATCAAGCGGTGGGTAAAGGGGTGTGTTAGGCGCGGTATTAAATGCGATAGTTATTTTATTATATTACTTCTTTTATTATATAATTGTATCTGCTGATTGTAACGTAATATAGTTGGAAAATCTATGATTAATTTGCGCAGGTTCAAAATATTACTTAAATGTAAAATATAACTTTCGTTCATCTGTCTGACTTAACGTATGATTTATAAGTCATGTGTTATGAATTTTGGGTAAATATTCGGAAGTGTCACTCCTGCTAAAAAGAGGCCGTACATTTTTTTATCCCCCACGAGTTGAACAGTAACATATTTAATTCGTTTTGCTGACTGAGCCCCCCAGATCCCCCCTACATACTACACTAACTAATAGCGATACCCATTTTTAATATAAGGAAATAATAAACACAATTTACAAAGTAACATATTTATCGGTATTAGTTAGTGTAGTTATTGTGGGGGAGGGCTGGGGGGCACGACCCCCCAGTCAGCAAGACGAATTTAATATGTTTACCACGATGCTCGTTGCATGGTTGGTTATATTGCCGATTTTCTATTTCGTCGATTTTTCACCGCGCACAGTGAACGCGTACATGTCATCTTCGATGCTATTCAGCAATTTTATAATGAAGAATTGTCAAAATAGTTTGTATGTCTATTGTATTTTGAAAGAACAGAATATTTCTTTTAGGAATCTTGAAAAAATGTTCGAAAGATCGACGAATAAAAATCTTTAAAAAAATATTTATTGACATTGTTTTTGTAGATGCGCTGCCATAATAATAGGTATTAAATATGATGTTTTTTAACTGTAAGAAACCACACAAAAAAAATCAGCTCGATTCTGACAGAAGCGACACTTCTGAACATTTACCGAATTTTGGTATGTTACAATCAATGTATATTTTTTTCGTTTATTATGCGTTATTATTTCGTTCGAAACCGGTAGAGCTGGAGCCGCGCTCGAGGAGGAGATAATCTGTTTACATAAGCACTGGGATTATCGGCTCGAGGATGGCTCATTCGTTCTTGAGCCATCCTCGAGTCAACACGCGATCTTCGAATCTACCCAACCGACTATATTTTCACATTCCATCAATAATAGGGTGCAATGGGTGAGTCAGCGGTGGTATCAGGGATGGGTTCAAGGCAATTTAATTAGCGAAAGAAACGATAATGATCTAGCAAATTAAAAATTTTCATTTCAATACGAAATGTTTTAATGTCTTGTAAATTAGGATTCTAAAGTTGTTCCAATTCAGTTCACCTCTCTTCTAATACGAAGTGACATTTATAAGTTGCTAGAACTTCGATATGAATTTAACGTTCGAATGCTCGTCCCTCGTTTCCATCGTTTCCGAGATTTCCAAGAGGTTCCAATATCTCGAGGTTTTCGTAGCTACCAGATGGTAGGTACGAGGACCCTCGAAAACAAATAACGGAAAGAATTAAGTGTCCGTCAGTTGGTCCGAGGTTGGGAGGGTATCGAACAGCCAATGAAAGGATAATGAAAGCGGAAGAAAGTAGGAAAGTGGAAAAATGAAAAGGTCGGGGTAAAAGAAATACACTGCCGACTAAAAGCTTGCTTACCTTCACTGTATTGTGCGAACCGATATGAAACGAAGCGTGGAATATTGCGCTACCACGAACCGTGAAATGGTAAGAAAGAGAAGAAAGAATCGCGAGATAACAATTTAATACCTCGATTAAACAATTTGCCTCCCTCTAAAGGAATTAAACCGAAACTTAAATAAAATTTGTAAATTTTATTTTCTACATGCGTTACAGAAATTCTCAGATACAGTTCAACTAGTAGTCTCATTTTATACGTAAAAGGAAACAAAATCGCATGTCAAAGCCTATTCGTTGTTCGCATCCGAAAATCTTTGGAGCTTCGGTATAGAAACAGGGTACAAGCGACAAAGACAAAAGATAAGAGAAAGAGATGGGAGTAGAGAGAAAAGAGGATTTCAATCTATAAATATAAACCATCGGGCCAATTCCAGCTGCTCTCCGTTCCCTTTATTGGATGCCGATAGTAGCTGCGAATCCTCTCCGCACGGTTTCCCCTTTGGACTCCTTTTTACTTCCATCGTGTCCCGACTCTGTTATCATTTTCCAGGATCCTCGATGCCTTTTCCCCTGCAACTTTCCCTCTACACTCTACACGATCTCGTCAACCCCGTTCGAGCCCCACGTTTCACCCCTGATTTCGCGAGGGTTTCTCTTTCTTTCTTTACCTCTTTTCCCCTGAACTCGTATTCAACGATCATTTCGGGTAGTAACTTTTGAAATACATGGAAAGTTGGAGGATCAATTACGAAGGACGAGGTCGACTGAGTTTCCTCCTGGATGCTAATCATTGTTGGGGGATGAACGCGGGTAGTAGTTTGCTTCGTTTCCGGGGCTTCCTACCTAAGGGTTGCTCGTTGCGAGTCGCTAGAAGTTACCGGCTGTAATTGGTTTTTGGGTAGAAAGCTTTAGTTGCTGGCTGTTTTGAAGACTATAAAGTTTCCGAGATTTTCCGTAAAATAATTGCTAATAGAAATTGCCTTTACCGTAAGAATTCGTTGTCAACAATCGCGGGTGATCGCAACTTTTCATTCGTCTTCCTTTATTCTGCTACGAATACGAAGGAGACGGATGATTTAACTTTTTTCTTGTACGAGTTCCTTCCTCGAGCAAAGCTCGGGCTAAGCAATTACAATTCTTTCCGTCATTCCCGCCTTCTTTGCCTGTCGAAGGGTGGTAATTAACTTCGTGGAAGCATAACGACTTGGATGAAGTTCAAATAATAATTAGCTCACGAACCAGCAATTTTTTTTCCTCAACTCAAAGACTGGTAAGCTTTTTCTCTTCTTTCGATTTCTTTCGCGGTTGCGATCGCGGAGGTAACGAAATCAGGGCAAATATTGACCGAATGGAAACGAGATTATTCCATGGAAACAGAGAAAAGATCAATATCTTTTACCGTGGATAGTTAATTAATTAAGGAAGAAACTTTAGCTCGAATAACCTCTGTGTTTGTTAATTTGAAAAATCAACTTCTGAATATTTAAAATTTGTAATTTGGGAAGATTCTCTTTTGTATTGTTTCAATTGAGTCAAATGTGGGCAAGACTGAACAGAATGATCAATTAACTTATTCGCATTGTCTGTTGGATCGCGTTACGAACACTGGCGAGAAATTTCGCGTAATTGCGTGGAATCGGCCAGGCTCTGTCTCGAATCCGGGAAAATGAAGTCGTCGGCGTGGAACGAGGCGAAAAAGCTTGGGAGAATCCGTCGCGAAGCAAATCCCTGGAAAAAGCTCCGCTGGATGCAAAGTTCTCCGCGTAGCTGCCGATGAAACACCACCAAAGAAAATAAGCTTTCACTAAGGCGGTGGCAGGGGAAATGGCAGCGGTTCAATTTTTACTGAATCTAGAACGGAAATCGTCGTTAATAAACGATCTTTCCTTCAACCATTCATTTTCAGTTCTAAGAATTTTATTTATTAACTGCGTTCCATAGATTTCTTAAATATAAAACTATCATCTTATAATCAAGGGATAAGTTAACAAGTTGTAATGACAAAGTATATTTCGATAGCAATTGTTCAGAGCTAGTTGAATTCAGGTTGAAGATAGGGGTTGAATGGAGTTGATGAATTTGTGAGGCGAAGCAACTGCTTCTGACATTGACGAGAGGAAGAGTAAGGATGGAAGTAAAGCTTTGTAGATAAAGACGAGTTTGTTCGTTTGAAAGATCTTACTGGTGTTGTAGAAATGTTGCGTTTGATTTATGGCGATGTTTGATCAACTGCAAGGTGTTTGGAGTAATAAAAATACATTCCAGGAACAGGAATACGATAATGAGGGTAGTTTTTCATAATTTATCAAAACATTCGTTCCTTTCTGAACCGGTAAACAAGAGAATCACTCATCCAGCAATAGTAACGTCAGTCTTTCTTCGTTCTCACGGGTTTCGTTGACTAATTGAACCGTCGTGGCCTGTCCGACGATTAGCCGGTCCCCTGTTGGAGCGTGTAATTGTAAGCGAAGACTCGCGGCAGCTAACGTTAATTTAATTAAACGCTCCCTCGCTCCTGTTTCTCTCGAAGAATATTCCTTCGCGTACCGGAGGCTGTTGTAGCACCTGCTTGCTTCGAGACTCTCTGGGCGATTAATCAAATTAAACGTCCGATTTCCGGCTGGAGTTTCCTCGCGTTAACGAGCCACGTTTCCGTTTTTCCAACGTTTTTCCCTTCCATGAAAACGGCTGCCAGTGGCGTTGAAACGAATTAAGGATTTAGTTCGGTTGTTCTCCACGAATACTTGTTTAATGGAAACAAGTGTTTCCGTTTCTTCTTCATTTTTTTTCTCTGACTCTTTGCCCCTTTGCCATTCCGGAATCGTAATTGGACGTTCAAGTTGCGACGATGTTCCAATGAAATGTCCCGTTAAAATTTACGTTAAATACGCTTTAGAAGTCGAAATATCGTCTTGCTTCTGCGACGTATCCCATTACGTGTTTTCACCCCTTTTATCAGTTTCCTATCGACCCGCCTTTTGCGACCAATGCATCCCTTTCACGGGGCCGCGTTCTCTGAATGCACGCTGTCCGTTCTATCTATTTACCAGGAAAAAGGGGTGAAAACGATAGCGTCGCTTGTCAATCACCACCCATACAGCGCTAAAAAAACCGGAATTTATATTCCATTCGATACTCCTTTCGGTCAACCAATTTTGCATTAATTCTAATAATTGAAACATTCGTTATTTTAAATTGGACGAATGAAAATTTAAGCCAAGGGAGATCTCCCTGGTTAAATTATCCGTGAAATGAAGTTTCTCTTAAAACGAGATAAATGATCCGCGGTTGCCTTTCATTATACGTTAAACCGTAAGCTTCTATGAAGAGTCATTCGCCAGCTGGACGATCGTGTCTTATCCGAAAATCGATTCGTTTGATCCCACAAAGCGTCGCGTCGAGAGGATTTAACGATAAAACGAAACTGTGACAAGCCACGTTGATCCTCTAACAAAATTCTAAGCGTCCCTCTGTGTCAGCGCGATCGTCCCATGATCCCCTAAACAGATTCAATTAATTTAACTATCAGACAGTGGATAATTTAGGGAAATTTAATGGCGATATCAATGAATCATAGATATAGGGAAATTTTCATCCGTCGTATTCGATCGATAAACGAATACAGATTCCCTAGTTTCCATTTTTGTCACTTTGTTTATCGTGCGACGAGGGTATCCAGTGTCGGTGGGCAGTGTCCAGTGTCCATTGACGATAGAGGTATTGATTTAACAGGGTCGTGGATGCTTTGAACTACGACACCCAGACTGAAATCCAAACTCGAGCTTGTCTCGTGTGTCTCCGCGCACGCTCGTCCGTCACGTGGTTTCCTTCATTCGAACGTGAAAAACAGCATCGACGATAACGTGTGACATACGATTCCCGCTTACCCCTTTTTCTCCACCGCCGCGCCGCGTCGCGCCCCTCCGTTGCATCGTCTGGAAATACTCGAACAAACTTCCGAGAGATCGACGTAAGTGTGTTCGAAAGTTAAAAATAAGGGGAGGAGCTTCGCTGAACGGACGTTACTTCCGGCAAACTTTTTATCGGATCTGAAAACGGATGGAGGTGGAATCGAGTTCAATTGAAAAGCTGGAAGATAGCAAGTGTAGTTCTTTCTTCGGTGAACGAGCAAAGGAATGACAATCAATTTTTCTGTTTCAATTTTTTCCTTATGGGTGCAAGTAAAAGAGGGACGGTCTAATTTGTAAACTCGATGGTCCACGTTGAAAGTGTAGAGTAACGTTATCTAGGCTAGCAAGGTAGTCGTTGCGTTCGATGGTCGAGCTTCCTTTGTGCGGAAAATTAGGGTTCAATAAGGGGGAGCATAATGGGGGGTAATTTCTCTTTCATCTGGTAGCAGCGAGATGATCGGGTGCAAGGACAACGGTTACGTCCTCGAGGCAGCCAGCCCGAAACTAGAGACAAGCTTGCCAACCAACAGACCGACCGCAGCGTATCCCTCGTGAACCGCAGCTAGCAAGGTGAACCGGCAGCCAATTAATTAACATGATTATAGTCGAGGTGAGAAGGCTCGATCGAATGGACTAAAGCATTTGCATGGCTGGAAACCTGGCCTCCTTGAGCTTCCTGTTAACCCGTCACGTGCAATCCACTGTCACCGTGTTATCTTAATCTTCACCCTCCATGATTCATCGGTCATTGTTCACCTAATAGCTGAGAGCGCGAAGAATATTCCTTGAAATGGAAATTTTGCAAAATTATTATTTTTAATCATCTTCCATTGTTTCACGTCAGATCTGTGTTTCGTCAAGTTGTGTCAAACTCCTTATATGATCGATCTCGTTTCCTTTGACAACTTGCAATTAAAACGTCTTTGATAAGGTATTTTCCTAGTAGAAGTCTCTCTAATAAAGTGCTGATAGTTCGTAATTAATGGAACAATTGACTGCTTTGTAACAGCATCGGTAATTAAGGTGTTATTACGTCGTGCTCGAGTCATCGTCTGAGGGTGTCGGTTTCAAGCATCTCTCCTATCGATCCGGAATTTGCAACAGACTATCGACACTATAACAGCGATAGCGATTGTTACGAGTTAATTAAATACGGTGTGTTAGCGAGGCAAATTAAATGAAGTTTCTCGAAAGAAACCGCATCTTGTATCTATTACATAATTAGTATTTATTTCTCTATGATCTACCCTTTTCGACTTGCTAATTAAACTTTGATCTTCTTTTTTTATCATTAATCATAGCTGGTTTTCAGTATACGAAAGGTTGCGATGAATTAAATATTGAAAACACTCTCCCATTTATGTTTCATCGGCAATTTTATTTCATTACTTTTAACCGTTTCCCTGTGACAATGTGGAAAATCGAAAACAAGCACAATAGGACGTTAACAATGCATGAATCGCCATTGTTCAACCATTTCATTTTAGTTGGCTTATAATATCATAACTTGATGATTTTTAAAATGTTTTAAAATATCAACTAACTGACAGTTTATTATTTTTATTGATTTTCTATAGAAAACAAATTCAATATGATGAAATAATTGAGGGATAAAAGTTATAAGAAAATTGTCAATATTATTAAATGTTATTTAAAAATTCAACTAACAGACAGTTTATTATTTTTATTGACTTTTTATAGAAAACAAATTCAATATGATGAGATAATTGAGGGATAAAAATTGCAAGAAAATTTTCAATATTATTAAATGTTATTTAAAAATTCAACTATCTCTAGATTGTTGGTACAGTGGACTTATCTTCGACTTGGAAATAAGTTTCTAACCAGCCACTATTTCCTGAAGAAAGGGGGCAAGGGGCAACTAGAGGCGATTCGAAGTGGAAAGAGGGTGCTAATGGGCGAGCACGAGGCAGAGAAGCAGTATGTGTCTCTGAATTGCTCATCGCTCGACCACTAGCATTGTGCTCATTAGCACGGATGGTTGAAGCGAAATCCACGATCGTTTTGGTTATACTAGAAGCTTATTTAACTATCTCCTGAGAAAATCCCCTTTATTTCTTCAACGCATTACTCTGTCTATAAGTTTCTTATTCAAGAATTCATTTACGAGTAGATAAGAAAATTTATTGTTCTTCAGATAAAAAGTACAGTGGAAACGATTTTCATCTGGTAACGCGAGGGAAGAAAGGAAAAATTTGCCGCATCTTTCACACTGACCCGTATATCCGAAAGCGTTTTACACCGTCAGATATAGAGAGAATAAATGCGATCCGGTACGTGTCGTATCGCGATCCAGCCGAGTTTTTCGTAAAATTTCACCGTGAAACGTTTATCGTCCACCAGCTCGGGGATGTTCCAAATTGCCAGTCGTTTCTAGCCGCGCGACAAAGCGACCAGTCGCTTAACATTCTCCACCTACCCTTTTAAGAAAAGCTTCTTCGGTTATACCAACCTCTTGTTGGCACC
Organism: Osmia bicornis bicornis; assembly: GCF_907164935.1. Lineage (NCBI taxonomy): Eukaryota > Metazoa > Arthropoda > Insecta > Hymenoptera > Megachilidae > Osmia > Osmia bicornis. The sequence continues at coordinate 8,355,891 of NC_060227.1, forward strand.
ATCCCAAAACTTATTAATTTACTCTGCCGCGTTGGTGTTCGACGTTATTTTTGCTTCACTAGCTTCTCAGTTAATTTTCTTCGAGTTCCCCAGTCGCAGGGAACTTAGAAATTCTTCCATCTGTCTCAAGTTACTCCTCGAGGCATTTGCCAAGGATCCGTCCGGAAGGTCGGCGACGCACGGCACTTGTGCTCTCGTCTCTCTCTCTTTGACAACGCGTTATTACATAATATGATTTCTCAGCTTCACGCGTTTCATTTAAATACGTCAGAAACTGTTGGTCCCGACGAAACACCGTAATCGTGACCGATGATTTATAACATTAAACGAACGTTCAGAAATGCATATTCAATCAGACGAAGGGAGATCGAAAATGCTGGACATTTTAGCTAACCGTGGTGTTGGACGAATATCGAATACGATAAGTGTTTATGACGCGTGATAACATTCGCTACGTTCCGGCAATATTAAGCCGCAGCCGATAAATTAATCCTCTCGTTTACATGGACATTTTCCCGTGCTCGAAATATTACACGTTTAAAGCAGAACCGTGTATGTACGTACGCGTACCTATATATTTTTTGTATTATTATTCACTGCTTTTCATTTAGATTAATACGATGAAAATGCGGCGAACGTTCGTTGGGGGATATCTTTGAATATTCACGAGCACGAGCCTCGTTGTTGTCTCGTATTCGGATTGTTGGAAACAGAACAGAGGGAAACGACAGGTAACGAGTTGCACCGGTGCAAGTGAGATGGTAGAAACATAGAGGTAATTTAAATCGGAAAATTTGACAAAAAATCATCGGTCAGAAACGACTCGTCCATTATTATTTACAAGCTTCGTATTGATTCGCATGTTTTCAACATTGTAACCGGGTAATGGCACGAACGGTATTATAAAAGGATGCACCCTTAGCGTTTAATTCTGCTCGATATGTTCGTTTTTTACAGTCGTTTAGAGGGTTTTATTCACGACACGGAAGGGGGAGATAGGGGAGAGGATTCCAGGGTGAATATCGGAATTACGAGTGCCATTATAGGGTGGTTGTAGGGTCGAAGAAGAAAATGTTCGCGTCGAGGCCCATTTACGATCGTCGGCGACGTCTTGACCGTCTTGCTGACGGAAGAGACCTTAAGTACTTTCGGGATCGACGAACTCGTCGTCGGTTTCACCGAGAAATCCATAACACGTGGGTTCACGTTCGGGCAAAATGTTTCAAAGAAATTCTACGTTATTTTATTCGTATAAAAGGGTCTAGTTTAAATGATCGTCGGGACAGGAGAACTTTACAACTTATCGATAAACTTCTAGGTTACTGCATACTTTTATCGGGCAAACGGAAACGACAATTCCAGTCCCGCTTCGATAGGGTTGACGGGGCGGATTCATTAAAAATGTCAATTAGAATTTCCAGCCGGATTCACCCGGAATGTGCAATAAGAAATTTCCGCTTCCAGCGTGTCGCTTTTTCCACTCTCCTTTAATTTTATTGTTGACTTTTGAGAAGCTTGCGGCTCGTTATCGAAAATGAAACATTTTTGTGAAAACAAAAATCTTGAAAACGTTGCACAATTTTTTATGCGAATAATAATACGATTTCAGCAGATTAAATATTTCGCTTCAAATAACGAACAAGAATACCTGCACGATTCGACACAGCGATTGAGATATTCATTTTCTTTTCCAAAGGGGTAGGAAAATCACCAATTAAAATGGTGCAAGAAAGTGAGACGAGTTCGGGGTGCACCGCGAGCGGAATTGTAAATTTATCTAGAAACCGATACAACGCGGAAGCTCGTAACGCCTCGCGGAGGCATTGCTCTCTCATGTTATTCAAATTTCGGGATAAATCAAAATCTTCGATATAGCGATGTGGCTGGGAGAGCTGGCTGAAAAATCGTCTAACACACGGTAACACGTACCCTGGTGTGTGTGTACACGAGACGGGCATAACCCAAACCCGGTGGCTTGCGAAACGTGTAATGGCTTCATACACACGTGTACTCACATTTTCCCTGCATGTGTGTCTTGATATCGAACCCGAGATACTAGCCGTTTCAATTTTTCCCTAGCCGATGATACGAGTATATTCTAGGGATCTATTTTCTGCCGGTTGCCGATGCAACAGCTGTTGCACCCTATGCATACGAAGTGTTGGATAATCGAGAACGCGTTTGTAATTGGAAATTAGAGAATTCGCGAATTTGTTGGAAGGTTTAATTTTCCAAATTCTAATTTGCAAGTTTGAAAAATGGAAAAGGCAGCGAAGTTAGCTAGTGCACCATTAAGTCACGGGACTGTACGTCATTTACATTGTACGCATTTAGTAGAGGAGACCATGGTACATTATCGTCCCGAAGGCAAGGGAGGTTATTACGCGGTCCGTTACGATGTATAACATCCGTGCACGTAATTTTCCAACATTGTGTCGGTTCCGTGAAGTCACTTTATCACGATTAATATAGTTTCTACTTTGCCGATATCGCGATCAAAATTCCACCTCGATTTACTTTTTGAAAATAGTCGTTTCGTGTAATTATTTTGTAGAAATTCGAAATAAATTGAACAATCCTGTCGGAAAAATCTGATCGAATTTAAATGACATTTGTCGTGTTGGAATACGCAGCTCTTAACATTTCGAATTGGAACGGTTAAAACGCGAAATGGACGATTAAAGGGCCACCACCGAGAACATTTCGACCGAGCATAGGAAACGCGCGAGCGTTTAACGCGCCGGCTAACCGCGACAGTTAGCGAAAATAATCGTCGTGGCTAGCGGGAATGTCGTTCGCCGTCAGCCGTCGGGGGTCATTTTTAACGCAAGGCGCCGCGTTGAAACCGCGAATATCGGTCCCGGCCACGAAACGAACAGCAAAAGCGCGACACGAGACGAACGACTCCGTGGGCGCGAAAGTTCTGCGGTACCATTGCGGTGAATTAGCGTGTCACGCAAGTTGGAAGCGATAAGAGAGCATAATTTCCCTCGTTACCATCGAGAAAGTACCATTTTGACAAATTACCCTTGCCGACTTTTATGACTTTTAAATTCCTATTCATCCTGGCTTTCCTTGAATTACATATCCTCCGAGATTTCAAGTAATTCAGAATTACTCCAAAAAAAGGCAACAAGCTCATAGATCCTCTCCTGAATCAGAAAAAAAAGCTTGGTGAAAAATTCGAAAAGTTTGTTGCAACGGAAGCGTCAGATTGCGAGAGCGTTTCGACCAGCTAGGCGAGTCGATCAATAAATTCGATACCGAAATAGTGAATTGAAACCGAAATACAACGCGTTTCCAACGAATTCAATTCCATGGAACACGGGCTGTGTCCCATTCGCAGGCCAGCCACCGCGATCCCCTATTATCTTGTTCGCATCTTTTTGCGACGCGTCAAGGCCGAGTTTCATCTCGTTTCGTTAGCATGCAAATGCTGCGATTCCAGCAGAGGAGCACGCGCGCTTTCTGTTACACGCCACATTACAAGAGGGCTTTACGATAAACACGACGCGGAATGCGAAATGCTGACCGAACGTAGCCGCGCGTTGTCGCGTGTCCTCCGCGTGAATTACGAATGTGTCAAGGGTTCGCGGTCCCTGGCGCAGCCTCGCATAATTTACGGGAGACGCGCGTGTCCGCCCGAGACACGTGCGACGCGACAACCTTCCGAAAACGCTTAGACATTTCCACTTTCGTCACGCGTCGCACCACCAGACGTCTAATTGCGCGTCAAAAGTTTGCCCAGCCTCGAGAAAGATGAACGAATTACATCCGTTTATTCTGGAATTCTGCATATTATGAAACACGGAAACTGTGTAGGTACATCACAAAGTTCACAATTTGCGTCATATTTTTCAAAAATTCCCTCAACGAAAAACTCCCGTACCATTTTGTAATTTACGATCTCCGTCGAGTGCTCCGCTTCCGGTCGACGACTATTGTTTCCTCGTGCATCGAAGTTGCCTCGATCGAATCGACGACGAAATTCCTACGTTGAAAAAAACGGGACACCGACAGCGAATAGTGTTTCGGCTTCTTAATCGCAAAACCGGAACTCATCGAAACTTTGAATTGAATCGAGCTAGTAGTTTCGGTCCAGAGGCCGTCGAATGGTTTGCCTTGTTACACCGTAGCGGATATTTAGAAATCGATGCGAAATTATGCGTTTCGTAGCTTTCGAGCAGTAACGATTGAAACTAACGATAGAACTTTGAGCTCCGTAATATAATGTTTCGTGTACACAGTTTACAAATGAATGTTTACGGAGATGTCTCGCGGGCGAAAGGGTTGCATCGATCGAACAAGGTTTCTCGTTGATTCCAAAGGATTCCCGCGTGATTTACATGTTTGCATCGTTGTTCTTGCCTGCGGAAGATTCCTCGCGGGGTTTCGGTAGTCGCGGGTGGTGGTTCTCCCCACCCCCCTCTCCCCCCCCCTTGTTCGAATGTTTTCTTAGCAGGTTTACACCATCGTGCTCTCTCTTGGTCGGTTGTTTACCGAAGTCCAAGCGGCGGTTGCGTGCAGCCTGGGGATCCGGCACGCTCTCATACATCCCTGTTGACTTTGCACACTGGCTGGTTTGTTCGCGAACCACCTTGTTGCTCCGCTCTGCTACGCTTCCGAAGATTCATCGGGTAAAGTGCATTTTTAATACCCGGAAAGGGACTCGCCCCCTTATTTATTTACGACGCCCCGGGTGGTTGTAATGCAACCAGCGAGAATCGAACCGGGCCAGAACGACGGATTTATTACGGTGAGTTGGACGGAGTTGAAACTCGATCGGGGATAAAAATCACTGCCAGAGAAATGGTGATTCTGGGCGTGAGAGCTCGTGTGATGCTCGAGAACGATGTAGGTTAACGCGAGTATTCGTTCGATTTTAAAATAGAAAATTTTTGAAAACTAACAAGTATTCTTAAACACCTTGAAAATTGTAAGCGTCGGAATTTCATTTAATTTCATTCGGATAAGAGATTTAATTAAATTTAACCAGCGTTAACAAGTATCGCCATGAAAAATTCAACTGAAATATTAAATAGTCATAATACCTTGCAATTTCATTCGGGCAGTAATTTTTAGCGTCTTCAATTAGCTATATTATACAGCGCCGCAGTTAATATTGATATTTCTACTGCGGCGGTCCGCGCTAATATTCTTATCCTGCACGTCTAACCAAACATGGGTCCATTCCACTGCGTCGTACGAATATCGCGCAAACTGAGTACGATAGAAATTTAATGAAAACCTTGTCTTACTGATATTGTTGTTTATACTATTATTTATTAAAATCGAGCATATTTCGAGGAAATTTGCGCTTTGATCGATGACAAGGCTCGTGTTTGCGAAATGGTCGGTCGGGGGTCGGTTGAGCACTGCTTTGAGAAGGAATACGCAAACACGATGCACACCGTCGACATTGTACAAACAGGAGCATTCAGCTTGGTAACGCACAACTGTGGCTCTCATTAGCGAGTTGTAAATTACACGCGTAATTACGCGTTTGTTCCTTTCTTCGACGAGCCTGTAGGGACTCGACGAGGTTGGAAATATGTATTTAAAAATGTACAATATTCGAGCAGTCAGCGTGCACGTTCGTTCCGCGAATGCGTGGGAACGTATAGAAAAGGGGAGGAGGAAAAAAAAGAGCGCCCCGGGGACAAAAGACTTTTGACTCTGTCGTCTCTGTCTTGCCGTCTCGTTAACTCGCCTCGTGTCGCCCGATAATTAGTGAGCGCTGTTAACGATGCGAGATTTCGTCGTTAAAACGTCGAATTCGATGGCACCGCGCGCCGAGAGAGGATATGGGAAAAATTAATTACGTTTCGCCCTGCCGCTGTGCGGAATGAAAAGTTGCCGGGAAGCGGCTTAGACGCGAGAATGAAACGAATTATTGATTTCGTTCAACTCTTTCGTCCGTCACGAGCGCGTATAGCGTTTGATGAACTATACGAATCAAAACCCTTTTGAAAAAAGGTCTGAATTTTCAAGTTTCGAAAATTGAAAATCTCGAATAGTATTATGCGACTCGAAATCGAAACGGAAGGTAGAAAGAGAAACGGTGGAATTTCGAATGATTAAGGTTCGTTTAGTCGGGACGGGTCGTATCGAGGTCGCGAAGAGCTTTTTCAAAGAGTTTCGAGGATCCACGAGTTACGTGATGGCTCGGCAAAGTTGCTGGCTCGGGCACACATTGCCAGGGTATTCGCGATAAAACATCGAAAGTTAACGAGTGGTCCTGTGTCTCGGTGGCCGGTCCATTATCGTCGGACGCTCGTACGTTAGGTAAACGTCGCTCCACGGTATTTCGCTTATTTCGTGATGTAATGCCGCAGGAAATTGAGGAAATGCGATGGAAGCAGCGTTACGTACCTAGGTCGACCGATCGATCCAGTCGAAACTTTCGAATTAATTCTGCTAGGGGAAAGCTTGCCTTTCGTTTCGAATAAAAATCATCGAGATAGAAAGTTTGCGACCACGTGACGTCGGTCATGAAACTTTCTTCCTATCAGAAAAAAATCCACGCAGCCTGTATTTTAATTCAAAACATAAAAAGGTGGAAAAAATATTAGAATTTTATTGAATCATCCAATTTTTCTCAATATTGGATATTAATTAATGCTAATCTAATCGAGATATTAGAAACAGAAAATTTGTATAAGAGTAATATATCCATATGTCAGGAATAAGTAGTATAAGTCAATGATAAGTGAAACTAGTTCATGACCGACGCACAGTGGCGAGAATCGCCGAAAACGTGGACAAAAGTCAAAAAATGAAAATCGGAATTCTTGAAATCAGTTTAACGGAACTTGTTCATAAGGAATGTGTGCATAATGTTCTGACACTTTTAATGATTTTTGATTTTATTATTACCATTTAGCAAATATGAGCCTTCAAAGTTGATGATTTTGTGAAGTCAAAGTTTAACATAATGCTGTTCATTATTTTTTAACTATTATGTTCTTTCGCTAATACTGCCACTTTATATGATCCTTTTTGAATATAATTATGTAAGTTGCACAACAAAATGTTTATTTTTAACTGTGATATAGGACGAAATAGAAAGAATGGACATATTTAATGTTTACGTAAGGTAAAAGTTATGTTCTACACGGATCTACACGTTCAAATTAGGCTTAAATTAAAGCTGGAAGTTTCCTGAATAAGGATCTGTAAAAATATCTTGTATAAACATTTTGTTGTGCAACTTACATAATTATATTCAAAAAGGATCATATAAAGTGGCAATATTAGCGAAAGAACATAATAGTTAAAAAATAATGAACAGCATTATGTTAAACTTTGACTTCACAAAATCATCAACTTTGAAGGCTCATATCTGCGAAATGGTAATAATAAAATCATTAAAAGTGTCAGAACATTATGCACACATTCCTTATGAACAAGTTCCGTTAAACTGATTTCAAGAATTCCGATTTTCATTTTTTGACTTTTGTCCACGTTTTCGGCGATTCTCGCCACTGTGCGACGGGTTACTATCTTCAGTTGCAATTTATTTAGGCCTGAGTTTGGTTCAGTGTTAAAAAAATTAAATACATACTCTCGGAATTCTTGGAAATCTGCTAAAGTTCCGATGCCAAATGTAGAAGATACTTAGAGGATGTTTCCGAAGGTCGTACATCACCGAAATCGCAATATCCTCTGTTCGTAATGTCTGCCGACACTAGTAGAATTCCCCCGGAAACAGTATTCGATCGTAATTGCGTGTTTCGTTCGCGGGAAAAGGATATTTTTCATGAGCGTCGTGGAAACGCTGTGGAACCAGAGTGCTCGACAGCAGTTAAGATGACAGATCGAACGGAATTGAGTTCTCGTGTGTGCCGCGCCCGTCGAGAGCTAGAAAACAAGTAGAGTGGAAAGCGGGGCAATTGCAGTTGCCCGGTGTGATTTAATGCAACACGACTATGGCTACGATCTTATCCGACCAGCCGAAAAGTCGCCCTCTTCGATCGCGGCCCGAGAGAATCCGGAAACGTACAATCTCTCGATAAATTATTCCCTTCGTCGAGTTCTTTCTAGTTCGTTTTAAGAACATAGTGCTTATGAATTTTTCTTCTATCCACGACTTTTCCTTTTTTCCCTTTTCTTCTTTTTTTTTCTATTCCAATCAATAACCTAGGAAGCTTTCAGCCACATGAAATATCCATAAAACGTCGAAAGTAAATTTTAGATATTGATTTTATAAAACTGATAATACCCAGAAAACAGTGATTATTCGGAGCTCGAGAAACGTTCTTTTTTCGCAAATGCAACTTCAACACAATGTGTGCTTACCGAGATATCATGAATTATTCATTAAAAGCTAAGCCTTTATTAAATGAGCGAGTACGCAGTTAAACCCTGAAGAATCCAGCACAATTGCAGCTGGACTGCAATGGAATATTAAAACGTAACTTTCCGATCTCGTTTTAAAGTTCAAACAGATATTTTATAGCACACAGAGCTCATTAAGGTTCTTGTGAACGTTTTAAACTGTCAGGTATTTTTTATTTAATTTTCTATTTCGAGTAATTAGAGTTAATTCGTCTTGACGAATACCTAATGCATCGGTAAAAAGATATAAACCTTGGAAGGTTTAAAACGAAAGAGCGAAAATTCCGGCATTAATTCTGTTTTAAACTATTCATTAAATCTTTCGTTGCTTTGATAAAACATGGATTCCGAGCATGAAACGCGTGTTACGATCGTTCCGCCGATTACACCCGACTCGAAATGATTTAATAAACGTAATGTCCCTGTAATCCGGCTCGTTTACGATTCGTAGAGGTGGTTAGGTTTTCAAGGTGGTTCTTGAAAGCTGTTACGAGCTTGTTTAAATGTATCGTGGCTCAATCTTGTCGAGAGAAACGGCGTTTTTCGTGGTGAAACGTTGGTCACGGCGAGATATTAACGGGTACCGAGTATTTGCCGTGGCAAATATTTGCCGGTCAAATATTTGCCGTGCTTTCGCGAAAGTTGGAAAAACAGGGAAACAGAAAACAAAAAAATCATGAAAACGAGCAGGCTTCTTTTTATACACGGTACACGCACACATCCAGATAATATAATAGTTGGATTTCAGTGATTTCAATTTGTTACAAAAGCTTGTCACAGTCGACTGATTGAAACGTTTCAATGCGCTGTTTATTTAAATGAAAATTTCATCAAGCGCGATAATGTATACTGTACTTCTCTGTTTGTACGATAAACCGTCCAGTTATTATGTATAATAAAAGCTTCGAAAGGGTAAATGACAATAATTGTTGAATAATTTTCGTGTTCTGTTATCCAAGTATAATTGCGTGCTTTCCTCGTAATATTCCGTGATTATTGAAATTATGGTCTCGATAATAGAATTCAATTATTTCTAGAACGTAAAATTTCCCAATTTTCCTCAAATATTATACCAAAAACTTGTTAACCGACTTCGAAAAGGAGGAGGTTACTCAATTCGATCAGTATGTATTTTTTTTTTTTTGTGTTCACCGATTACTCCGAAATGGATGTACCAATCGGAACGAAACCTTTTACATCTTGTAGGGTATGTCTTCCAGTTGGTCCCATTGAAAAAAAATTTTTCATTCTTTCATTGTTATTGCAAAATACAGGAAGTTATTTTAACGAACACTTTACCAAGATGGCAGTGATTTTTTTCGGAAAGATAAAAGAATGGGTCAAGTTGAAATCGTAGGATTGATCGCCAAGGCTTCGAGCCAGCGAACCACACGCTTGGCTATTTCTGCGGCAACCTTGAATCGCGGTTACATAATTTATGCAAAACGGACGGGCCGCGTGGTTCGAGCAGTTGCTTCCTTCGCTTTGTAGCCGTGGCGGTGATCGCGAACCGCTAATGTGATTTGTACCGTGGCAACGGCCTGATTCTCGCCGACTTTGCCTTTCGATTCGTACCTCTCTCTCCCTACATTTCATCCCGCGTTTCCGTTTTACGTAACCTATCGTGCCGGTTTTAACCTCCAGTTTCCTGGAGACGCAGGCGTATAAAAGGGAACACACGTGTGATCGATTGCTGTTCCGTTTGTGCGTGACAGCTGGTGTACCGAGGAAAGTGATGCTTTAGATACGCCGGTCATATTTTGACCCGTCCCGTCAAACATATCTTCAGGTAGTCATTTTATTTTCAATTATTTTTCAGAAGAAAATTTATGATTTTTTATTCCTTGTCAAATTGCCAAGTTTCCCTATTGTAACAGAAACGTGTTCCCACGTAGTAAGTTGGTTCTTTTGTTACGATCAAAGTCATAATTCAAGCTACGGCAAATGGAACTGATTACAAACTAAAATTAGTTAAAATTACTCGAGTTACGCAATGTGCTGGGAAACATCAGAAAGTGAAGTGAACGCGATTAGAGCAAAGTGACTTGTGAAGTAGAGCGTGAATTACACTATCGAGTAGTTTGAAAAGTGTTTAATATTTCACATGTGATTTGAAATTGTCCAGAATAGAGTATACAGATAGCGTTTGAAACAGGCCAGAGGAAACTGAAATCATCGGATAAATATTGCGAATGGAGTAACTTTTTAATGATTCAAGTTTCGAATGAAGGAATATTCGTGTCATTGGATAGGAAAGATCGCGTACGGTTACAGTGGAAAATGCAAAAATTAATCGTGGGATGAACCAGTGGAGCGTAATCCCGATACAAATCGAAACACGTTGAGTGGAAATTGCCGGACGAGCTTTTTCACCGTACGATCGCTCGTTTATTTAATCGGCTCGTCGTGATTAATCATCATGGGTCGCTATCTCCAGAAACGATCGTCGTTTATCGCGAGAACCTCGACGAATTTCTGCGCACAGTATGCGTGTTTTCGATACGAAATCACCGGCTAAACAGACAACTGTTTTAATCAATAATATAATTCCGGCAAAGTACAAAGCACGAACGAGGGAAATGTTGAAATGCGAGGCTCTCGAGAGTCGAGCAGGAAATTCGCGGGACCGTAGAACGAGCGAGATTATTTCTAGACGGGGGAATTTCCAAAATTTCCAAAATTTCCGGACCCGGGAAATTCGTAAATCAAACAAGCCCTAAAACTGCCCGCAAACCGGGTCGTTTCGAACTTTCCACGGCTGTCGACGTCGTTGCTGCTGCTTCCCAGTTTCCATCGGTAATCATAATTTTGCCAAGTATCAATTTATGGTCGTATAAATCACCTGGTGACTTGCTCTGAACAATTCAAGGCAAGAGAAAAATAGAAAATAAAATTAAAGAACGCTATGCGACGAATTCATTAAAAATTTGGGAGATATTCTTTCTATTAGAGACGTTGCTAAAATATTTACGTAGTTCCTAAAAATTGAAAAGGTAACTTTGAAATTATTTAGGTGTCCGCGGTACCGATTTTGATTTGCGGTCGTTCGAACGACAGGGATCAGGATTTCGAAGTGGCAAGAGCTTGTGACAGAAAGTCGATAGGACGTCGCTGAAAATTAATGAACCAATCGTGTGTAACCTAGCTGCTCGTGCTACCAGAGAATAATTAATGATGCCGTTATTTGTACTTTCTTTGTTTCCATTCCAGACACCGACTTCCGTGGGAAAATTTCTGAATTCGGGCTTGCAAAATCATACGGTGTTTCCTGAGTTACGGGGATGTGTCACCAATTTATACGGGGGACAGGGTGACTTATCGATCCCGTGGAAATTTATTTCATTTAATCCCTCGGAGATTAAACCTTCGTATTCGGAAATTTTCTAACTTCAAATATTTAACGAGAAGACAAATTTGCAAATCCTAAAATAATTGAAGACCAACCTTCCGCGTTATTCTCTATATTAAACGGTATAATAAAAGCGAGGCTTCCTTGTGTATTTTGAACTTCCCGGAAATTTATATCTCGATGTATCTGTTTTAAAGCAAAGAGCTGTTTGCGAGTTGCAGAGTAACCAAGAATAGAATCTTGTGCCCCGAAGCAAGCAAACATTATCTAAGAACAACATTCCTGGAGTCTATCATATCCTACGTCTGACGTTCGATTTCGTACTCTGCGATTGAAAATACAAATTCTCGGGAACACTATGCAGTAATTATTGTAATAATAGTCGAAAATTAATTGGGTGATGATTTTATTGCTACTTCATCGAAGGCAACGCAGGAAGAAACTTTTCATTCGCGATTCTATCGGATGGAGAAGAAAATGTGGAATCAGTATCACGCGTCGAAGAGCAGGTTAATCGGAGCACGATTACTCGTCATCGAATACGTCGTGGTCATTGACGCGTGATGTATGCGGGCGCAGTCTCATTGTTCTTCGCGTAGTCTGGGAGAGGCCTTAATTACACCGCTCCTCGTACGACCGCGTGTACGTTTGATTTGCGTGCAGACGGCCGTCACGTTAATTACACGCGGACAGGTTACACGCTCTTACCGGACACGTCAATGCTTCATTAAGCAGCTGTTCGCTAAAACTTTCTTCGTTTCTGATTAGATTCAAATGTATATATATATCGAGTAGATTCGAATCCAATTCCACGAAATTCGCGTGAGCGAGGGAATATTTCATCGGGTTGGTCGATTCTCAAACTCTTCGTCAATTTTGCATGCCGAGCAGTATAACACCCTATTGTTTGCGTAAACCGCGATCAGGAAACGACAGAAACGGTCGAGCCGCGGAATCGTAGTCGAAATCCTCTGGTAATTCAGCGCGAAGGACTGTTTTCAAGCTGCGCTGGAGAATAATAATCTGGCAGAATTAGCGTCGCTGCGAAATCATTGGCAACCACTTGAAACAAACGCGAAGGACAGGGAAACAGAAACGTCCTGTTCCAGCATCGACCGCAGGGTTAAATCAACCCCCGTTTCCGCAAGCCCTGTGTTACATATTCGACGAACAGAACTCGGTCGTGATGCAACGCGACACCAAGTTTGATGTTCATTATTGCAACGAGTGTTCGTACGTTTCGATGATAAATGATCACCGCGTCACAGGATGATTCTCCCCTTTGGAGAGCAGAGAATTTCACGTGAAACATATCCGAGAGCGAAAGAGAGAGTACGGTGTGTAATGGTCATTTCTTTTTTGCTCCTGCTTCAATCGTGCAACACCGGACAGATGGGAAACACGGGTTTTTTAACATTCAGTAGCTCTGAATTTTAATTTACACTTGTCACACGTAGAATACACTGTTCCCAGTTCTTTCCGTTAGTATTCTCTGCAGGTAGATACACGTTTTGTTTGCGTGTCTGACTAAGCATCGATGTTTCTACTGCGCCTTTCAAAAAGATCATTCTATCTTAGAGTTTTCTGTTTCTCTTCCCTTCATCTTCGCCTTTTGTATTTGGAAAATTCGTTTTGGAAAAGCTTGGCGGAGATCGATTGAACGTGCAGTTGAAGGGAAAGAGGGTGGGTACGGAGAGCGAGATGGTGGTGGAGAAACGGAGACCGTTCCGAAACTCGACGAGCCCCAATAATTCAGAGGCAAATTCTATGGTGGCTCGACAACACGGGCCGAACAAAGACCGTTGCCGCACGGACAAAGGGGTCGCCAGGATTGACCCCGACCAAAAGTTCTCCTCCTCTCTGTCTTCCCTTCGCTTCTGCACACCTCTTCTCTCCTTCATTCCTGTCTCTCGCACTCCGACCCTCTCTCGCTCGCTCTCTTTCCGTCTTTCCCGACCTGTCTCGACCATTCCAGCTCGACCAACTTGTGTCCTGTACGCGTACAACTGCATCCCTCCGCGTAAATGAATCTACGTCCATGGCCCCCGACGTGGTTGAATTAAAGACTGGACTGCTGCCATGGAGAAAGAAAGATGTGAAAATCCTTGGAAATTTATCAAATACCTGAGCGGTATGATAGGTAACTGTAATTGTTTCCTTATCCAACGAACTTGTTGTTTGTTGCAGGCAGGCCAACATGGACGTTGAGGCAGCGCTGCTGGAGAATTCTCCGACACTGTCGACCATCTCATCAGATTGCACTGACACCACGTATTCGGGTCCTGGCTCACCCTATTCCCCAGAATCACCGATCATCGTCACGTCCTCGTACAAGAAGACAAAGGATGACGAGGTGACGCCTAGACCGACACCCAGGCACCCATTGCCGCCCAGGAAGCCCAACTTCCGGATACGACCGCCCTACCTGATGATCTGCATCAGTATCATAGAGGTGAGCCAGGAAATAATTTAGCTTTCTATTGATCCAAGCGAAAAGGTGCCAGGTATTTTCTAAGCAATTGAAATTGAATATTTTTTAGCTGAACTTCGACCCTTTAGAAGTGATCCTCTTGGCTTTCTATAAATCAAAACTTATCTCATTGGTATTCGAAAAAACAACCCTCTCATAAAACATCCCTTCGATCTTTTTAAAATCCATAACGTACGGAAGGAAAGAAATCGAAATAAATCGTAGGGAAAGTCTAAAGTTTTCTTCTCGAAACAAAGCACTGTTTAATCGATCCCGTTCGCCATAGGTTAATAGAATCTTTCAGCCCCTTTCACCGTGAGAAATTCGCAACACCGAAAAGTATTCGTATTACCGAAGGACACGGTGTTCGAGCACGGTCGTCCGGGCTCGAAAAATTTCCCATTAGCCGAGTTAATGCTTCGTGCAGCAGGTGGAAGGAAGGGCGAAGGGGTTGGATGGGGCGCGGGAGAATCTCTCTCAATTATTCGCACGAGTTCACGAAGGAATATAGTGGTGGTATTTCAAGAAACTCGAGCTCGAACGAGCCGAGGAGAGAAAAGGAATAAAAGAAATGCTCGAAAGAGAGACGACGAGACGACGAGTCGACGTTTCTCTTCTCTACAGATTCTTTCCCTCCGGTTGGATAATAATTCCAAAGAGCTTATTCGAGCACTTCCGGTTGGTACGAACGTGGCGACTGTAACGCGACCGGTTCAAGCCGCCAACTTAAATGCACTATTCTTTTCCGCCAGTTTTCGCGCGATCAAACAAAAGTTAACTAGCCGCTAGCGGGTTAATGAAACGAGAAAAAGGGTAACGGGGTAGTTGATGCCACTTTCAAATCGAATTTCGCTCGCTCGTTCGCGAGGACGATTACCTGACAAAGTGTTAAATTATCCTGTTACTTTAGTTACGAATATTGTTTCTGATTTACTTTTCAAACGAGCCAACATCTTCGTGCTAACTTTGAATAAATATTATTTATCTTTGCTTTTCATAGTTCAGAAGTAGTTAGAATTTTCCGTTTTTTACAGCGATTAAGTAGAGCATTCAGAGTTTGAATAACGACAGCAGTTTTCTAGAGAAGCGAATTAGAGCACTCGAAGCGACCATCGTGGTTCGGTCGAAAGCGGAAAATCTAATCGGCAACCGCGAACTCGTCCGGTTTCGCGCGATGAAACGAACGAGATAATGCTTTTCCAGCCGTGGCCCTAATGAAACGCTAGCTTCCGCTGAGATAGCGGAAACGGCGATATCCGTTTACGTGGTCTCTCTCGTCGAAAAGTCAACTTCTCTCTCTCTCTCTCCGTTAATAATCGGTCGAGTTCCATGTTCTTCCGCAATATCGTGAGAGATAGGCTAACGAACGCGATAAATCAAAAGCAAAAGCGCCGTCATTGCGAATGTTTTCGCAAATTATTCTAGAGAATCTACAATCGATTTTCCCCTTTCTTAATCGCCTATCTATTTTTTAATCGATACATAGAAAATTTCTGAAAAAAGAAAAGTCACTCGTTCGAAGATACTTGTAGGTCACTTGTCCGAATGATGATAATTCCTTGGACGTTCCCTGGTCGTTAGGTGGTCGGCCCGATGGAAACGCGTCCAATCTAAAACGGTTCGAGTTAAAATTGCGGGAAAATGTAACGAGGATAGTAAAACGACAATGAACGTTTCCAGGGATAATGAAACGTCGAGATACGCCAGGACGATACAACCACCACGTGAAAGCTCGATCTTTTCATCTTGTTATAACGATCGTTAGCCAGGATTCTATCTCGTCTCGTTGAAACAGGAAGATTTTCAAACGTGACATTTATGCGAAAACTGTGATATGTGTACCGTTCGATAAATGAAACGTTTGCTCGATTGTTGAATCGTTGATTGGAAATTACTTAAATTTCGAAAAAGTGCATCTCGTATTTATTACGCATCTTCGAGATATGCAAAATTTTGCATAGAAACTTGTTGCACTCGTACTGCAGACTCGGTAAACGCGTTCCACGGCACTCGAGAAGGCATTTTGCCAGTTCGTAACAATCCGTAACATTTCGTGCCTCTTTGGTGCTTACTGACATTCTGTAACTTTGATTCTCCATCACGGTTCGTGACACTTTGCGAGAACGTCTGTCAGCATCCTCTAACATCTGTGCTTTAGCGAGTCTTTAATACCGTCCGTTTTCAAGGGAACTTGTCTGACAGGCCGGAAGCAGATTTCCGTATTCATACGTTCGTTTAGCCTCGTGTTTTATTTCATCGAGTGACTTTCGTTAACGCAACCTTCTTAAATCTATTTATGTAGATCTTTGAACGATACACCTACTTTTTAAATTTGACATTTGAGGGTTGATTTTTCGTCGGCTAGTTTTGCGAGACGACAAGGGCGATTAAACCGGATACGGGGGTTGTAAAAAGGAGGACGTGGAAATGGATAGCCGTGAAGGCGGTCGAAAAGCGTCGTATTCTTGCTGGCGGATGATTTACAGAGAAAAACGTTGCGGTCCTGGCGCGAACATCGGCGAAACGTAAAAGAAAGACATCGGAGGAAAAAGATTGCTGAAGAAGATACGGGGGAATTTGTACGATTTGTGGCCCCATGATCCGTCCGGGTGTCGTAACTTTCGGCTAAACTGCCTTTCTGGTAAATATGCGGGTCAGAAAATCGTCGGGAAACTTTGATACACAACGAGGCTAGATTTTCCGATTTATAGATCCGTTGAAAGGAAAAGGAAAAGACTTTGCGAGGATTCTTAAGTTGCGAAATTATTATGAGATTAAGAGAGAGACTCGTCGAATTAATCGCTAAAAGTTGCGATTGAAAATTGAAGACTGTAGTTATCGGATTGTTTGGCAGCGTTATTCTCGATGTCATTTCGTTATCGACCAGCGATTTATACGATTGATTTCACGATAACAGAGGAGCACGTCTTTTCTCTGCAGGACGAGTGGCCGATTATCATTCATAATGATGCGGGCATATTCGACTGGTACGTTATTAAAAGGCTGACAACAAGGGCGGTTTATTCGGCATTAAATAAGCAGGTTTTGATTAATTCTGCGCGGTCGAATCTCCATACGCGAATGGAATTAATTATTCGCTAGGTGGTTCGTCGATAATGCGCATTTGAATTTTTACTACTTTGCCATGGACGAATAAATCATCGGTTCGTTATCAATTTATCGCGCCGTTTTTATAGTTCTTTCTGAACGATCGCGAACAATTTGTATCGACGAGACACGCGCGGAACGTGTGACTTTTTCCGGTTATTTATAACGAATAATTCCGCTTATTCAATGATTTTAACTTTGATTAATTAACGTCATATTGAACTACGCATATCGAACGAACGAATTTTATTATGAATTTGATTATTGCCGACGATAATATGATGAATCATCAAGTATTCCTTCGATAACCTTTTGAAATCGTCGGGAGAAACGTGTTAATTTTCCGATCAGTTTAATCTACATTGTGTATAATCATTTTCCAAATCGAAACGACGATTTCTATCTTTGCAAATGTACTCTGAAAATATTTCTCATCTATTATGTTTACACCTTTGTATTTGACATGGTATCAATAACAAATTACACGTTACACCTTACAGTATCGACATAATTGTCTGGAATTTAAATTTCATCCCCTAGAGCCACATTCATTAGGTAATTTATTTCTAGTAACTGGATCGAGTGGTCTTAATGTATCGTTACGATACACGCGTTGGAGAGTGTAGCAAACACTGAAAATTCATTCGTGATTACCATAGATAGCCGTTCACTGCCTGGGGGATGAGTCGACCTTGCGGAGGTGGTTGGTCTACGATCCCCGTCAAAGGGTGCAGGGATGGAGGTTTGCCTCGTACATGCTGCTGCACTCGAACGCACTCCACCTTGCACTGAACGTGGTCATCCAGCTGGTGCTGGCCACTCCGCTCGAGGTGAGTTAATCAGACTAATTGCTGCCTCGTCCTGGAGCTACCCTTTTTCCGCTCGCGACCCTTCCAAGTGTATCCTTCGTGGTCTGCCTGATCGATCGATCCGACGACTGAATCGAGCGGAAACCACCGAGGTACACCGCTGAAATGAACGGGGGAATTTTAAGGGTTGGAAAATTTTCAAGAAAGTTCCAACGTTTCAGGTTGATTTAAACGATTTGCAAAGAACATAAATTTATTGAGAATATTCAACAGCGTAGAATGAAAGAGATATCGGAGAGAGGAAAGTTTCGATGACCGCAGGTGGAGCAGGGACGAATCGGTGTGGCGACGATTTACCTAGGGGGCGGTGTTTGCGGAGCCCTCGGAGCATCCCTGTTGCAGCCAAGTTTGTTCCTGGTCGGCGCGTCCGCAGGCGTTTACGCGCTGCTTACCAGCCATCTCGCGCATCTTTACTTGGTGAGTCGAAAGAAAAGTTGCTCGCTTCATCGACTGGAAGCCAATTGTTGCCCGCCGTCAACTTTTCTCCAATGATTCCATTCCCTACCAAAGTTTTCCCTTTCCACTTCTGTTTTCTTTCATCAATCGAGTCTTCTGCGAGTTTGAAAAGCAACCGGCTACCATTGCCAACTGTTATCTTTCACGATTCTTCTGATCGAGCCGCAATGTCAGCCACGATATAAATTCCAGTGTCACGGAGAGTTACGGTACGCCGGCTGGCGTCTGGGCGCTGTGCTGCTGTTGGCCAGCGCGGACGTCGCGTCCCTGCCAATTCCAGCCCTCCTCGGATGCGGACGCGTCGGATGGGCTGCACACGTGGCCGGCGCTCTGGCAGGACCTCTTCTAGGTCTGGCCGTGTTCCCTAACCAAAGCAAGAAGGACGCCAGAGGACGGAGATTCGTCAGGTTCGTGCGTCTTTTATCAGCTGTCAGCGTGATGCTGTTGGTGGTCGGCGCTATACTCGGCAACATCTACCTGATCGCGCTACCCCAGCTTAGGAAGCCATCCTGACAGAGGATTGAACTGCTCGTCAAGCTCTGCAGGCGATCTTTCCTCATCGTTAAGATCAGGGAAGCCGCCGAGAGCGTTTTCGAGTAGATCCTCGCGCTGGAACATCGTCGAACTGGATATCTTTCTGACGCAGTTTCAGGAAAATATGAGGAGGAGAGCCTGCCTCTTGAGCAGATGGAATTGCGCGACATTCTGAAGGGAATGTGAGTCTGAAAGTTCAAAGGGACTGCTTCGGGTTTGTTGCAATACATATTGAGTAGAATGTTTTTTTTTTGGGGACTGTTATGGTTTAGATGGGTTGGAGAAATGTGTTCAATTGGAGACTGACGATAAATTC
The DNA here is from genome assembly GCF_907164935.1 of Osmia bicornis bicornis. Lineage (NCBI taxonomy): Eukaryota > Metazoa > Arthropoda > Insecta > Hymenoptera > Megachilidae > Osmia > Osmia bicornis. Next base: position 8,375,330 of record NC_060227.1, read on the forward strand.
AGGATTCCAAAGAGAAACGTGTTAATGGGATCAGTGTTTATTCCAGGGACGATGAAAATAGGAAAATGTTAACCTCGTTGAGCGTAGGCTCTATGAATAGTGTGTTCAATTGCTTGTTGAACATAGGAAAAACAATAATAACTCTGAATTGCTCAGTTAAACGACACTACTGTTGTTGTACTACTGGCGTAAGGTATCGAACAAGAGATTCGGCAATGTTTGCTTGATGCAAAAATCTTCTTCGTCACTTGAACATTATAAAGCTGCATTAGTGTTCGACTTAGCTCGACTTTGAACAAATTTTCTTGGACTCTGTCGAGAATTTGAAGATCCTCTCTGCGATATCGTACAGAGAGCTTCTAGAGGATCCCGTCAATCGATGGGAGGAACCAGAAGAATTCTAGAGGAAATTTTCGTCGACCATGGGTCTCTAATCGCGAGATTAGAAGATCGTATCTTGACGAAGGTTCCTCCAAGGCAGAACGGATCGTCGGTTTCAAGGATAAACGAACACTTGAGCATCATACAGATCGCTTGACTTCTCGGTGTAATTGACCGTTTGAAAGTTAAGACGGTTCGAGGATCAGAGGATCGACCTAGCGTATTTGAGTGTACAAGAAATCAAGGAATTAGACCGTAATGAGTTGGTTTTTCCTGTTACTTCAAATAAATTACTCCACGGAATTAATTAAGGAGAAGCTGAATCAACTCAACGGTCTTCGAATAATGAATTGAACTAATCACGAGTTTAAAAATGATGACTTTCACGTTGAATGTTCTAATCGTGAGTTTGATAACCATGTTCATTGAGTAATCACTAAACTCATGATGAACGTTGATCGTTAATACGACGACGATGAGTGTACAATCGATTAGAAGTAAGTAAGAATCAGTTGATCGATAATGTATTGATAGGTTATTGTTGCAGGCTGCGTGCAGAAGTGTGGACGAGAGGTGACATGGTTTGTATCTTTTTTTTCAATTTATATTAATCTGTATATTTAAGGTTTGGTGAAGTACTTCCATTATTAACTGAAATGTATTACAAAGAATTTTGGTTAATAACAGGAACATTAAAACTTGATTTTTTCATTATTACGTCTGTACGCAGCTTTAGGCACGTTAATTAATAAGGGTGTTTCGATGAATTCTTCGATATTAATTACTGATAAAAAAAAATCTAGAAGTAAGTTCGATATCTAAGTGGTTGCGAAGAAATCCATTGGAAAAACGGCGTCCTCCTGAAATTTTCCCTGACGAAACCCGAGGAAATTGCGTGGCTCGAGAGATCCAGCTCTCGATTTCTCGATTCATCGTTCGCATTTCCTTTTCCCGAAACGATTGTACGCCGCGATGCATTTTCCACGTTAAAGTGGATGGTCGTCGAGTCAAAAACCTCGTTGTCGAAGACGTCGACGCTTCTCGAATCGACCTGATTTCGCTTTGAAAAATTATACGATTCTTCGCTCTTCTCTGCTCGATTCGTGATTTTATTTTTTCCATCGTTCCTCGTTTCTTTCTCCACCATTTTACATTTCTATATTTTACCATCATATTTAATTTTTAATGCGTTTTTGCATCTTTACATATTTTTGTTTTACAGTCAGATTTTAAAGTTTTTCATTACTTTAAATGATGAATAAGAATTTTAAAATCATCTCTTACATTTTCACCCAGAAGGTTGAGAAAGATTCAATTATTCTTTCTTATTTACACTCATTGAAATTTTTTTAACTCTCTTTACATTGATCTTGAAATCACTGCCAAAATTCAATTAATTAGAGTGCACAGGGCTGTCCAAGCTCCTGAATTTTTTAATTAAAGCTGCCCATAATCGACCAAAGATTACACTTTATTCAATGAAAAAGATGAAGTAAAATGAAATTTAACGGAGGCAAATGCACGAAAGAAATTCCTTAAAGTTGGAGTCAAGTATACCACTTGAATTGTTCACATGTACGAGACTGGAATTCTTATCGAAACCTTAGTACCTTTTCGACGCTCTAATCGTACATCTTTTCCCTTAGAAACTCTCCCAAACCCGTTCCATTTGCAACGTCGCACCCTTAGCTTCATACTAAAAGTGTCTTTTATCGGCTCGCCCTGAACACGATTGATTAATCCATCGTCGATTGCACACAAATTAGTTAATTGAGAGAGATATTTAGTAAAAAAGGTATAAGAAAGATTTAGGGTAGGTGAATTCTTCGATTAGTAACGTTTTGATAGATAGGGGTGAATTTAATTGGTGCTTTAGTGCATTCAATCTAATGCAGTTAATTATTATTGTAATTAAAGGAATTGTTGAATAAAACATTGTTGATTTCCGTGCAATCGAAAGAAACAAGGATGTTAATTGTTTGGGGTGGAAAAATGCCATTAGGACACTAATTTATTGGATTCCTTTCAAAACATTCGAACATTGTAGATTTTCGAAAGTTCCAAAATTGAAAAAGGCGTATGTAATTGTTAAGAAATGTTTCATCTTCTTTTGTTAGAAATTTATTAATGTTTCCAGGCTCGTTTCGTAGCGGAAACTATAAGTTGGAAGTTTTGAAAATCGATTGAATATAAAATTAGAAATAAGGAATCCAAGTTTTCCAGGTAATCGGAGAATTTTTGTCACTGTTTCGAACAAAATCTCTCCTGGAGCCTGACTTAGGGTCGAAATAGTATCATTAATTGCATCGCGACGAGGCATTAACGATACTGCCAAAAGAATACATTTATAATTATACAATGTAGAATGTATTTCGATAGTGGTATAGTAGAGCCGATTCATGCTCGAATTGTTCAAAAAACCTCTTGAAATATCGTTCAAATTTTTCAAGAATATCCCTTCGAAAGGGGAGGAAATGAAATAATTTCAATTCTTCTAGTCTGTTTTCAAGGGTAATTTACGGATAATTCGAGCAAAGAAGGATGTGTTCTTCCCCATGGCAAATTAGTCGATCATTGTACCTACTTGTTTACCGGTTATTATACATATACACATATACTTACTGAGGCGAACTGGCTGTGATTATGTTAGTCGACACGATTGATAGTAACGATAATACGATATATCTGTAAATATAACTATTGGGATATAAATGCGATTATATACGCTGTGATTCGGTCACGGGCATATTTAACGGGGGGTTAAAATCACCCCTTTCCCCATTGTGTATCGAAACAATCGATTGCCTGCAATAAAGTCGATATCGTACCGCGGTTCCCGTAATCCTCTTAATCGTGTCTTTTACCTGACAATCATTGCTTTATTTCAATGTTTTACTTCGTGTGATGTTTTATAAACAATTGCTCTGGTTCTTTTATAGATTGACACGTTAATCCTCTGCTTTAATTTCAAAGTATTTTGTGGAAGCAATTTTCTTTTAGAATTCTCTTATCAAACGATGGTGAGTTCGCTTTAATTTTTACAATTGCAATTGGAAATCTTTATGTTTAAATTTTTTATTTCATTTCTCCGTTGTAGCCATTTCTAGAAGAATAAGAGAACGATTGCTATCCTTAGCGCGAGAATTCACTTCGTTACACACTCGAAGAACTCTACGGAAGGAACTCGTTTTATTCTCCGCAGTTCGATCCAGGTAACTCAGAAACAGGAGACAAGGTAAGAATACATTCTTTATCTTGATTCGTGTATTGATTGCGGTATCCAATGGTAATAACCACGGTAAGACAATGTTCAGGAATTTTGTTCAGGGAAGAATCAGTGCGACAGTTTGTTTCTGTAAATTTCTTTTATTACGACAAATATATAATAAAATATATATAGTACAAGCCTCTGTGCGGCATTTTTACGGTTTCGATACATCCAAAAACGATTAAGTTTCTTCGTGATCATTATCATCAAACATCTATCTTATTATTCTCAATTCTTAAACGAAAAGAAAGAATTGCGGTGAAACGAGATAAGATGAAACGATGAGCGGGCGCGAAGGATCGTTCTAGCTCGATTATAGTCTTCATTGATTACATTACATTAATTACTAGCTACACTTGTTGATGATATCATACAATAGACTATTAATTACATACGTGATATACTACGCAGTACACAGTATCTATAGAAAATAAAGAAACGTACAAGATTAAATATACCTACGTCGATTCTGCTATTAATCAAAGTGCCACGATTATTTTAATTAACGGAACCTTATTAATTATTCAAATCTTCGTTCCGGGATCATTTCTAATCAATTTCGAATTGTTTATTTTTCAAAAACTAAAAAAAAAAATCGATGATAAGATAGTAATTGTCTTGTATTTCGTACGAAATGGTTAATTTGTAAAGCCTTAGAGAAAATCGAGGTTGACTTAACAAGATAATTCGGTGTTCGTGATACTACGTCCCAAGGCTCGTATCTTTTGCATTTAATCGGCTCAGATAAATTGCAGGGATAAATCAAAACGGGACACCGACCGCCATCCCGGGATAATTCCCGTTAAAGCGGAAGGACCCGGCCAGCCTGCTAACTTCCGTCTTTATCCACTTATCCTTGCCGAGCACGGAACGGCTATTCCTCACAATTACATCCTGATCGATCTTCCAACGGTTCTAGATCCTTTCCAAGGAGCGTTTATGAGCTGGTCAACGGCACTGTTAGAGTAAAAAGAAATGCCATCTCTTTTTTTCTATGGCAGTACCTTAGCCAGAAGTAATTGAATTTATCGAGAATTTCATGTATTTGAAGTATCATATATCCTGAACGTAGCATGATTTATTAATGAATCCAGCAACATCGATTTTCCAAAAGAGATAATGAGGCTGAACGTCGTCCGAATGATCGATGGTTAAAGTTGAAGAGTTAATTAACCCTCCATTGATCTTGAAAGATCATGCCTTTAGAAAGTGTCTAACAGCAGATATTTAACAGTTTTGCAGCAGTAGACGATGGTCGGTGATAAATTTAAATACACGGGTCTTCGGGTAATTGAAACGGAATCACGAAGAGTTGCAATTTGCTGGAATGATAAGAGGATGAAATGCTAGATTCTTTGCTCCGTCTTCGCGTATATAACTGGCGAGTCGGAAGTTCCGTAAGTGAGATCGCAGGATTTCATCGCAGATTACCCGAGAACGTAATAATTGAAATTCTAGATTTCTTCGCTCGAGATTATAGCAACATATCATCGTGAAATAACCGTCTAATCTCGGAACGTGTTCGAAATTATACACTATTTTCATCGTGGCACCGAACGATCTACTTGTAAAACGAAACAGAGAAGAAAAATTAACCCATTCACTGCTTATTCAGAAGTAAAATTCACCGAGTATCTTCGTCGAGATCTTTGCAATGAATCTGTTAATTCGAACGAAGCGAATCGCAAGGGAAACAGCCTTTCAAAAACCTAACATCCATCAGCATTGCAATTGCTTGCATTGAACACCGATTTCCGTGCACCTGCACTCTAGACAGGGTCCAGACAGCTCGGTGATGATCCTCCCAACGCGATACATCCTACCGTAAATGTTGCATCCTGCCAATTTCAATAAACTAGCCACTGGAACGGGGATCTCGTTCTCCAGGACCTTCGAAACGGTCGCAGCTTCCGTCACAGGCTGTTCTGTACTTTTCGCAGGCTCGGTAGAGCTCTTCAGCTTCGTGGTTGACCTGCTGGTTGTCGTAGATTCAGGCGTTCTAGTACTTTCGCTAACAGGGCTGTTATTCGCTGGGTCCGAAGAGAACAGTAGATCCAGGACAGTATCGAGGGAGAATATAGGTTCTTCCAGGTCTTCTGGAGTTTTCAACGTGGTAGATCGAACCTTGGTCTCGTTGATCATCGATGAAGGGTCTTTGAAATCAGGTCTACTAGACGTAACGCTGTCGTTACTTTTCGAGGCGTTTAATTTCGAGAAAGTAGACTCCGTGATGTTGTTAGAAGAAATATGATCTTCGTATCTCTTCGTCGCTGTGGTACGGTCCGTCAACGGTGAGCTCATCTTCTCGTAATCGAAACCTGGGACCTGATGAACAGATTCTGAAACGTGTTCGACAATCTGATCTTCCTTTGAGTTGTAACTAGATAGAACTCCCTCTTTAAGTTGGCCTCCCTGATTGATGGTGAACTTGTTCTTGGTCACCAGACTGTCGACACCCTCTTCGGGTCTGTAGGGTGGACGTATCAGGGCTAACTTGTCCATGTAATCGAAATTCGTCGGGTGTTGTTGGTGATTGGCTGCCTGGCTCTGTAAAGGCTTCAAGGTGGTCGTGCCGGGGGTGGTAATCCCGTGCTCCACCAGGTAGGGGATCATGTCCTCGATCAGGGATGGTAAATCCGGCGCTGGCTCCGTCTTGATCACGTCACGGAACGGATCTGGCGACACTATAGGCTGATGGAGCGACGGAGCGGTCGCGTCCGCACGATCTAACACCAGCGTTGGAGATTCTTCGGCTTCCACTGGAAAAATTCGGAAGAGTAACATCTTTCGAGCAAATTTTCTTTTCTCAATTAATGGAAAGAATTCGATGAATAATTAGATGATTTTCTTAATACCGCAAACTATTTTCCCGCAACAAGTTTCTTCGGTGTTGATTCTTCTGCAACCTATCTTTAGGAGTGGACACTTTTCTGTGGAACACACCACTTCGCCATAGTAACACATGCAAATCACGCAGATGTTACTGCTTGGTAAAATCTCCCCGTGGCGATGCTCCATGTTTTCGAACAAACAATGGCTGGCTGAACGGTATGCGAAAGAGAAACGAATGAATTTTCTCAAAGTATTTCTGATACGCAAAATAAGAAGATACATTACCGTCGATTTTCCGATGAGGGTTAGTGATCGGTGCAGGGACAACGGTGACCCCCGTGCCGATTTCCAGATTCAAATCGGTCGAATGATAAGAAGCGTCGAAATAGAGTGGCTCCCTCGGTACGAATCCACCTTATGGAAAGGCGAGTGAAATTTTAGAAAAGAAAAGAAAATTTATCCGAATGGTTCGTGGAAAAATATGACCCACCTTCGGTCTCTACAGGCGGGCTAAACCTGTTTTCTTGAGTGGCGATGTCGTAAAATCCTGATGTGTCGGTCGGTCGCAGTTCCGGCGGCACCACCACCGATCCGGCCGGATATCCGGTGACAGGCGACGGGACCGCCTTGTCTTTCACCAAAGCGTCCGCTGCGACGAACGGAATGATCCTAGGGAAAACCGTAGAAATCCAGCGTCTTAATTTTCCGCCGTGAAATTCCCCGGACAAAAGGAGAACTCTCGAGACTTATTCGCCTCTTTCGCGGCAAGTGACGGCAAATTACAGCACTCGTTTTTCAGCGAAGAAGGAGGAAAATTTGCCACTAAACACGCGGTAAAGTGTTCTTTTCAAAAGATTCCGTGTCAAGTGAACCATTAGTGAACCGGGATGGTTAGTGAAGTTTGTAATTAGTACGACCTTTTAAATAGAGAAAAGAGACGGATATTCATAAAGATCGTTAATTTTCTGCAATTTTCTTAACGCGCTCGGAAGAAGGAAAGCAGTTTCTCTATTTTGTACGGCCGTCTGGTTTGTAGGGTCGCTATTTACCTTACCTGACATTCGGTAAGGAGGGCGGTAGCGTTGGCTCGCTGTAATCGTAATCGTAGTCCTCGCCCTTCTGTCTATGAGTGATGTTCAGTATGGCCTCGACGTCCGGCGGAATTGACCTAACTGGGTTTATCGTGACACCCTGAATGTGACCCACCGAGACGTTCGTTTTCACAGTCACGTTCATCACCAGAATGTCGTCCGGCATTAGCACGCTGGATGACGTTTTGCTGACGGATCCTCCTTTGACCATTGACTCTGTACTGGCCACCGGATCCACCTGATCGCAACAGGTTACGTGCTTTCGTTTCAATGAAGATTGATAGCAATAGTTCCGACCGAATTGGACGTTAATCGATCGATTGACGTGACAGCAAAGGGAACACAAATTGATATCTTTATCTGGGTACTAGGAGAGCTAATAGCTCTTGAATCTCTGTTTTAAACGTCCCGAACGCGTTTACATGGAAATTTATCATAGGATCTTCTATTTATTCGCACACTAACCGTGGAATTGACGAGCTCGAGATTCTGTTCGAGTGGAGCATTCGTCGAGCTCGAGGAGCTGATATTCTCCTTCCTTACGGTTACGTCGATTTTCTTCTCTCCATCCGGCACCGTGTCGTTTCCGCTCGCTTCCGATAACAGGATCCTCGATTCCGTCGTCGCGTCGTCCGTGGACGACAGATCCTCGACGGTTGTGATCGTTGACTCGTCGACGATGCTCGTCGGGAAAGTCGTCGACGAGTCGTTCGCGGAATCGTCCTCTTTGTTGGCTAAAGTCGCCTCCAGCGTCGTCGATTCCACGCTCGTCGTCCACTGTAATGCGACGCAAATTTCAATTTTCTATATACCACAGTTAGATATTTCACGTAGTCTGCAAGAATTACCTCCTCGGAGGAAGTCTGAGTGGTAGTGACGATTTCCGGGCTAGACTTGACGTAGTCGACCGTCTCCAGGATCTCGTTGTCCATCATGTCTGTTTCAAATGTGGAAGGCAACGAGGACGTTGAATCGGTCGCGATCGAAGATTCCTCGTCGAGTTGCTTGGTGCTGGAATCAATTCGTTCTTCGACCACTCGATGACCTCGTCCTTCCACCGGAGGATTTGTTATTTGATCGATGGACGACTGTGAAGAATCATTCGAGAGTGCTAATTAAGCTGAACGTAATCTGTTGAATTACTTTTCTATTTTATAACAATAATTGTAATGATGATTGAACCGGTTAGTATATAATTAATCCGATGTTTTAATAACACGAACAATGTACGCGATTGAAATTAATAATCGGTTTAAATTAATTAGCTCGGTACTGAAACATGTACTATGTTGTAATAATCCTATCGGTAACAATAGGCGGTACTGGTACTATTCAGTTTCGAGCAGTGAATTATCTGTCAATGATTCGTAGTTGGGAAATCGTATAATTGATAGGTCTAAAGACAGTAATCTGGAATATTTCATTAAAGGATCAGATCAATGTGCTCGCTATGTTCCGGATTCTCTGGAAAGATTCCCTCTGTCATCGATCGTCATAAAAGACAGCTACGGGTTCGTTCACGACCCCGCTACGTGATTTACAACCGGTACGGAATTTAATTAATGCAATCCTGGCGAAATGAACGCCGGTTAGACATTTAACTTAGTTAGTCGAGGAACGCAACGGGATGCATTCCTAGTCAGAGATCTGAGCTACCCAGAATTGGACAGTCATGTTTGTTACGACGCTGTCAGCGTTCTGTTGCACCGAAACAATTATACGATCATTTGTTCAACCGCTTTCGACTTAGTTAGTACAATTTTGCTATTGTGTTTTCGAAGAGGAACGACGAGGAAGAGTTAAATAATTCATGCAATACCGTACCACCAGTTCGAAATGAATCGATCGAAATTAATATCATTGATTGGAAAGCAAATGAAGCGATAGAAATAGAATGATCCATCAAGGTGGCAAGCAGGAAGTAAAAGAATTGGATGAAAAACGCTGGAAACGTACGAAGAAATTGGTCTCCTTGCGAAACTTGGCGTAGTCCTTGCTGATGAACGCGTACGAAGCGTAGTTCTGGGTGGCCTTAACCTCGATGCTACCGCCTTGAACGTTTAATCTGTCAGTTTCTTATGGCATTCGGGCTAGAACACCTAGGTGGTAATCAGGGTTGTGAAAGAGCACAGGGTTTTTGCGGGTCGCCCCACCCGGCTTGTGTTTCCCTCTCTATCTTTTTTCCCCCTTTCCGTGCGGAAAACTCGGTGAAAATTGGAACGAGCTTTGGTATCGATGAAATTTTTATAAATAACACACGGTAGATGTTTTTCTTTCGAGCGAAATTGTCGAATAAGACAGTTAATATCGCGAACTGTGAATTGACACGGGTTTGGAGAAGAATTTCAATCAAAACGTTCGCGAGCTTCGAAATCGCGGAGAATATTATCCTTTTCACGGGATCCAGACACTCGACGAAGCATTCAGATTTAATGATCCTCCCCGCGAGTCCCCTTTTCCCACACGATTTCCTAATTCAATCTAACTTACCCTGTTCCTTGGGGTTTCTCTGCTCGTAAGATTGAAACGGCAGTTTCGTGGCAGACGTTAATATTCGCGCAAAAATAACTCTCCTTCGAGCAAGACGAATAGTTAATGTCGCAGTGAATTGATAATTATGGACTTTCATACGCGACGTTATAAATGAAAAATTCTAATCTCGTGTTTTTTCACGCTCGTCGCATCTACAGTCGCATATTCGAAATTTTTATTTCTAAAAATTATCATTTTCAATCCTCAACTTAGCCCCTTTACACCGTTTCTCCCTTGCCGGTTTCAATAACGATTCCACAAAACGAGGAATCGCGAACAGCGAAATTACGATCATCCAACGAAATTGTTCTTCGCTACACTGCCGATAATATTCCGGAAACAGGAAGGACAAGGAGCTCGATTTACGAGGGAACACGTTCGCGGCGAGGTTGATGATGGTGCGGTACTCGACCGGAAAACACAAATCGGGTGGGCCTGTCGGTGGCGGGCGGGGCGAAATCGCGGCAACCCTGATGCGAATTGTGTCGCGACTCACTGCAGTTGTAGGTGGACGGACAACAGTGTCCTTCGCGTACGATCGGGCTGCAACCTTGAAGAGGAGGCGCGCAGGCGAGCGGAACGCATCGCACTGCACCCATAGCGCAGAAACAATTATCGCAGGCGGCCTTCCACTCGATGTCCCTCACCATTTCCCCCTCTTCGTACATTTTCGAGCCTACCCGACATCCTGCAAACAGAAATTTCATTAAATAGCAAGGCGACGCGTTGAAAATTTTTCGGAACCTCGGAGATTTCCATGAAGGCTCTCGTAATAATTTTCCACGAAACTTGCGAAAGATTGAAAGAACAAAGTTGTTCAACTGCATCGCAGTAATTCGGAGCGAAATCCGTTGAAAAAGCAGAAGAGAGAAGGGTTGAAGCGAACGCGTGGCAATATCGTGTTTCGCGATAACCCTCGATCTCTCGTTCGACGCTATTATTCAGCCCGGAATCGGGCTAAAAAGCTTGCAAGCTAATCAAAGCTCGGCAAATCCGGCAATTTAACTTTCGAACCCGTTCGAAGTAGGTTGAAGAACAACGAAACAGCTCTCCGGGAGGATAATCTCTTGGATCGGTTCAGTGGAAGCTTCCAGCGAGTCATAAAGCACCGAAAACTAATCTACTTTCTCCCCCTTTCTCGCACGAATAATAAAAAAAAAGAAGCGAAGGAAGTCGATATTATTGGATATTCCGATTTCGACGAAGTTGGATGGAAACAAGCTAACCCAAAGGTGTCATTAAGGGTTACAACGACGGGGGTTAATGTTGTTTCTGACCGCAGAGACGAATCAATCGAGCCCCTATTTGATCGTTATTTATGGGTTCCGAAGCGATGTTGAAACTGAACAGAGTCTCATCGGACGAATAGTTTCTGTGGAGTTGTTTAGAATTAAGTCTGCGGTCCGAACAGTACCTAGTTTCATCGGGATGAACATTCTAATGGGCTAGAAAGCATGCTTTAGAAGTCGATTCCAGTTTTAAACGGTCACCGAAAGTGGTCGTTAAACAGACGGCACCGACGAGTATCTGAAAATGGAACTCTTCCAGTGGTTGATACTCTCTGTGTCGTTTAAATGGACGGAAAAGAAGAGACGACGGAAAGAAGCTTTATGGTGATGGGTGTAGAGTACTCGACTGTGATTCGAATATTATAACAGAGAATGAAACATTCTTATCTTTCGTAATTGCAATTAAAGCGCGTCTGACTAAATATCAGATATTTCTACTGTGGTTAAACAAAAGTGCGAAAGTATATATCAAGTGTATTGAAACAAAAAGAAGTAAATTTTTCGCTGAGAAAGAAGAAAATTGTCGCTTCACGCGTCGGATTTGTCAGGACAGCACGATTTTCATTTTTCCAGGAAAAGGAAAGGTAAAATTGAATGAAACTGGACTGTTAAGTGAACGAGCAAAGAAAAATGGCCGTCGGCATTGCGGAAATCTTTATGAAACAAGTGTCACCAAGAGACAACACAGCGCAGACGGTAAACCGTGCTTTATTTCACTAAACGTTCCCCTTTCCACGCGTTGTATATTTTGAAGGCAACTTTTATAAACTAGAAGAAAGTCAACCACATCTGGGAGATTCTCGAGAGAACCACTTTTAATGATAATTAGAGGGTACTCGATGCTGGATAAAATCCTGTGCAATTTAAAAGAATTAAAAGTTCAGGGATACAACGGACGCCTGATTTTGTCTCGCGACGCGATTTTTCCTTATAAGCTGAGCTTAAATTTAAACTCAGCCATCCAACCAACAGCATGGCGTGGCTTCTTCCAAAGCGGCTGATATAGCGACCAGTGGAAAACTTTCCTTTTTATCACGTTTAAACTTTTCGTCGCAACTTTCACCGGATAGAGCCGCTGTCTGAGGGGCTTTTCTCCAAGAGACAGTACCGACGTGTCTGCTTGCGTTGCAGGCGATTATTAAACCATCGTTCAGGATCAGCAAGCAAACTAAAAGTCAAATACTCTATAGGGGGATGAAATTAATGAAAATATATGAATCGACGTTTACCATATGTATAGAAAACAAAAAAAGAAATAATTCATGAAACTTACCGTTTCCCATGACTGGTGCCACGGTGGATGACTGCAGATCTTTAAAGAAAGAGAACGAAGAGAGGCTGTTATGAGTTATTTCGATTGAAAGAATAAAGTAGATAAACTATGTTCGTGACGAAAGGGAGTAAGACTCACGGGTGCAATTGTAAGAAACAGGGCAGCAGGAGTGAGGTGCATAGAGCGGAGTGCATCCTGGCAGGGGCAGCAAGCACTTCGGTCTGATGCATCTTCTCGCGCCAGAGATGCAGTAGCAATACTCGCATCTACGTGAACCCATCATCGCTGAACCCGGCCCGTATCTCACGCCCTCGTGCAGGCAACCTGATTGTTAACACGAACAACCTTCAAGCTGGTTGAATCTTTTAAGTGAGAACATCCTCGTGCACGGTCTACTTTAAGGGTGTTATTTTCCTCCCTTTTTATCTTGTTCTTCTTAAGAGAACGTTACGTTCGTTGGTTAAAATCATTTTTCGACACACACTATCCTCTACAAGTACCAAAATACTTATTATTTACGTAACAGTTACCTTGTACGCGAGAACTCTGAGGCTCTTGCTCATCTTCACTTTGCTCTTCCTGGTCCGCGTGAATATTGGATCTCCTTAACGTGTACACCGAGTCCCCTGCAAAATCCATGTACGTTTCATTCCAGTTAAACATTTATGAAATTCTCTTTAATACGGTAGAAGTTACCGGTACCGTGAAAAGGTAATTTCGTTCGAGTGACATTAACAACGTTTAATGTAATAATACGAAGTAGCCGGTGTACGACTACGGAATTATAATGTATTCTATTAACGTTTACTCACGGCTCTGTCCGCAAACCAGCTCGGCACAGCAAACCTTCTCCCCTGGTGAACGAACGTGGCATCCAGAGGGTGGAGGGTTAGGTAATCGTGGACAAACTCGAAGACGACATCGGAGCGCACCCTCTGTGCATCTGCACTGCAAGCAGGGCTCGGACGTAATCACCGACGTGCCCTCTTGATATCTACGACCCTCGTACCTACATCCTGTAACGGAACATCCGGTTTCACTAGTCAGACCAGTCGAAGTTCATTGGGTTCGGTCGTAGAGTAAGGTTCGTTAGAGTATCTCTTAATAATTGTGGAATTAAAATTTTCAAGCTCTTTAAGCTTAACGGATGCAATTGTAAAAAGATAGAATTTTTTACCCCGTATCAATAATCCTCGATTCAACGTGCAAAAGCACCTTCTACCAAAAAGGGGTTTCATATTTGCCAGTTAATATTTCAGCGACTCTAATTACCCGCACAATTGTACGAGAGGGAAAACAAAAGAAAAGAAGAGCAAAATGATAAAATCCATTCCATTTATCACGTTTGTTAACCGAGTCTCGACCAATTTACCTCGTACATTTTTCAAAAACAATTTTCCAGCAGGCCGCACTGCAATGCCGCAAAAAACGAAGCAAATCAAATAACATAAAACATGTATACTCGCTTGGCAACATCGTCGATCTATCATAACTGAAAGAAACTAAGGGAAAATAAAAAGAGAGAGAGGCTCGAAACCAACGAATTGAAATAATAATTAAATTCTCAAAGTTGATCAATTAACGAGTTTAACGGCGTGGAAATTGTACTTTCATCGAAAGAGCGAAGCGCTGAAATTATTTGGTTGTACGTTAAATCGTAAAATTTCGCACGAGTTCGCGCCGGAAACGAATAGGATTACAAGGTATCACCGTGGAACAAGTTGTAATGGAGCTTTACACGCTGGAATAACACAAAAATAACCTTTGATTCGCTGGTTGAGCATTTTTCAACCGACGAATAAAGCTCTACTTCTATGCAAAAAAAAAGTAAAAAATAAAAAAAAAATAGAGAAACATGTTTATAGGAAAATAATCAAATTTACAAGCTGGCGAATACTTCGCGTTCCTAATTCCCTTCAAGCAACTAGAACAACCCTATAGACAGTAGACCCGAGTGACAGAATGGTAATAGGATTTAAGGGCGGAAAATACAAGAAGAGGGAAATAAATGTTTATCGCATGACGCGTCAAACTGACGTGTTTATGGGGGATGAAGTCAGCGAGTGCGCCCCGTGTAAAATGATGCGAAATATGAGGATTGATGTGGTCGAAATAAAAAAGGGAACGAAAGTGGAATGATCATTTTTTATATCCCTGGTAATAGAATTCATGGCACGGGATCTTACGATCAAACACGACGTATATTTTATAACATATTGGAAGAATTTGAAGATTGCCAAATGCATTACCATCTTGTATGCAATTTAAATTTTACGCCCACGAATTTATGACTTATCAAATTCTGATACTCCTGTAAATTATGAATCGACCTTCTGGCGATTGCAGAAAACCCCAAGGATCGAAAAGTCACACGGAGCCAACGAACCTGAAGGAAATCCCTATCGATGTCGGATCGTCGCGACCGTCACCTTGTACCCGAGACAAAGCGTGACCCTCGTGAGTAGGGAGCAGCCTTGGTTACCCGTTCGCGTGTGCAACATTACGTTGCACGTTGCACGTTGCACGTTGCACGGTTATGCCGTTTGTTCAGGAACGGGCAAGGTTGAGACCGAATCGAGTGGGAGGTGTTGTTCGTGGAAGGAGAAAGGTTGAACGAAACGGGAAGAGCGTGATAGCCAGAGGGAACTGAAAGGCAACAGGCAGACAGGCAGACAGGTTGGAAGAGAAAGGGGGAAAGGGTCGGCTCGAACGTGGGCAGAGTTCGCTTCATTCATAGCTCCGTATGCACACGAAGCCGCTCGAATGCACGCGTTGCACCGTTGCAATTTGCGGTGCGTGCATCGTGCGATAGCAGTGACTCTCAAGGCCGATCCCGATGATCCGTTGCCAGACGACGACAGACAACAGCCGAACTCTCAGGGTTGATTACCCCTTTCTAATTGGCAGAGTCAAGGCTTTTGTCGCCAGCCTCGATCGAGTTTACCATCTCCAACTTGTAATTCACCTACTGGCGAATCGCTATCGAACGGCTACACAGCGAATTCACCCTTTGTGCCTTGACCACTGCCCCTCTCGAGGGGGTGGGATCTGCATCATGCTGGTCGACGAAGTTTTGTTTCTTCGGGGTTCGCTCGGATCGATGGGTAATTGGAGGCAGTGTTGCGAACGAAATGGAAAAGTTAATAATAATCACTCTTCTTATTTATTCGATCGAGTGACTTTCGGAGAATTGGAAATAAAATTCTGTTCCATCGTTTGTTTCTGTTCTATCGAGAACTGATTGGGGTCAATTGCATTTTCTGAACTTGAAAGAAGGAAGGAAGTCAGAATCCTTGGCTTGTTAGTAAACTCTTCGATAAGCTACTTAACAAACTGGAACCTTAGAGGGTTAAAGGGTCTAGAAATCGATACTTGGGCGAGAGCTGGCAAGAATAGGATTTCTGAGGTTTTCACAGGCCATGCTTCTTACAGTTCGGAGTGCTTGAACTTTCCAAGAATAAGCTGTATCTTCTGAAAGTGTCACTCGATATACTCTTCACCTTTTAGCTGGCTTTGTCAATTTTTATTTTATTAGAATTATTGTATATGTATATAGCTCCGTATGAGAAAAGTTTAAGGTTCTCTCTTGAATGATACCCTCGAGCTTAGACGACGTTAGAGGAAATAAATAGCCATCTATTGTTTGAAGGGAACGATCGTGAAGGAAGTAATAACAATTTGAACGGGCACTTTCATATTTCCTGCATATTTTTCTTTCTTCATCCTTAGCTTGTCTGGGTTAGTGGAAGCTGCCTTCAGGCATTCAAGAAGCATCTCTGGTTAAACAACATATTCTTTTTTTTTCGGTGAGGGTAAAGATTGCTATCCTGTAAAAATTCCTTTTTCTATGGAATGAGGAAAAAGGACAACTTTCTTCTAACAAAAATTCCTCTTCCTTTCTTTCTTTTTCTCCCTTCCTTTTTTTCTCTCGCAGAAAGTGTTTTTTTCTTCAGTAAGGAAAGCTACTTCCTTGCACCGAGAAGAACCGCTACAGACTTCGTTCCTTTGAAGAACACCGTCAAAGAACAGGATATTGGTAAACTCGATGGCAAAGCTTTATTACGTTAAGTTTAAAGAGGCCACTCTTCGTTGTTGAAACCTCGAACCATTTACGTAACAAAGTAATTCTGTAGAGACCGCGATGATACTTCAGTATCCCATGTATCTCGATTTCTTTGTTCACTTTAAACGAGCCATGATACGACAAATTTATTTCAATCGCTTTCCACGACGTTCGTATCAGTTTCATTCTAATTACTCTGCTTCCTTTTAACTCGTTAATGGAAAATATTACTTTTAATTACAATTAAATTAGATATCGCGAATGTAATCGACGAATAGGTAAATCGTAGAGGCAGCACCGATTTCCTTGAAATTTTAATCGACAAAAGAGCCGATGGCACCGGGTGTTGATCGCGAGACACCGCGCGAAGGTGCTCGCACTTTTAATTAAAACATGGCGGCCAAAGGAGCTCGATCGGTCGATTATTAATCGGACGCGATCACGCGATATTTCCTCGCGATACGTCCAGCAAAGCTGCACGAATTTATCGTCGGGTCGCGGCTGATTTATCAACTGAAATTCGATTTATCAGCGCGTCGCAGCCGCGCGAGAGATCCTCGCGGATTCACTAGCGGATTGGTCAATCTGCTCGATCCATCGCGACGATGGAACTTTTTTCCTTCTCCTTCTCTGCCCTTTCGTCCGGTTATATTTCATCGGAATAGAACGAATCACGTCGTTCTTTAATTTCCTGCCAGCAAATTCTTCGAATCAAGTCGACGATGTGGTGAACTTCCGGTCAGAATCGGAACCGTGGCTATGAATTTTTATTCAAAGCAATGGTAGAATTAATGAAAATTATTAGAATTATCGGTTGCAACAGGATGTTCGAAGTTGGATTTATTTTTTCCATAGTTTTGTAGTGCTAACCGATAAACGGAAATCGAAATTCATCAGTATATTCCGGCCGGAAGTATCGGTTTTGCCAACCGGTTCCGATACGAGGCGAGTTTGTTGTTCGTTAACAAATTTCCGAACCGCGATTATAACGTTATCGTGGCAAGTTTTATCACGCTAAAGTGGACGCGATAATATTATGCACGTTCGAAAATCATTGGAAATAAATGCGGTCCGCTGGGTATCCACCTGTTAAACCGATGTTGAATTAGTTTCGTAATGTTGGATCTGTTACTTGCAGGAAACTTTGTACGATTTCAGTTTAATTCCAGATTGAAAAACTTAATAAAACTTTGTCTGTTTCAATGTAGAAGTTGATAAGTCGGATCTTCCTTATTTATCCAGAATGCCAGGTAACTGGTAGATTCTATATTTAAAAAAAAAAAAAAATAAAACGAAAATGTAGAATAATAAATAGAATATTCGATTAAGGAATTCTGAAATTTTTCGATATTCATTTCGAAGCAATTTAAACCGAAGAGTGCAGAGGAATTAATGGAAAGATATGAAATTTTTCATTGAAATAAAAATTAATAAAATAACCCATCAGAATTCTACAATAACCACCACTTTTGCGCGATGAAAATTGACGTTAAAATATGGAACAGGAGAAACAAAATATTGATGAGAGAGAGATAGGTAGGGAAATGTATTGGACATCGTATATCAAGTTCGACGTTAAAGATTCTCGTTCCATAATTGTCGCTTGGGATAGTAACCCTGAACAATGCGTGTACCGGAAACGGCGATATTGTATTCGAAATTGATCCATAAATTAGCGGTGCAACGTAAGCTCTCGGATGCGTCTAGCGGTGCTTCATTGCGTAACGCAAGACAATGCAATATTATTCCGTATAATTAGTATCATAATCGAGTAGCTGAGAATTCGTACCATGATACAGAGACAATAACATTCTTTTCTATTCTAAAACGCATCATGGCTGCTTATTACGTTTCCAGGGTATTAATATTAATAATCACAGAGTTTATAGTGCATGACATTTCTCACGAGTTAATTCCCAATTAACGATCACTGCAACGATTAATTCGAATAACCAGCATCAGATATACCCGTCGACGAGGTATTAGGATAAATGAGTTTCTTTCGGAAAATATTGACAGCAACGTGCTCGTGATCGATGTTTAATAGTTTGATCACTTCGTATTAGAACTGGCGGGTATATTTGATACTCCCGGTATCTCTATTTTCCATTTACTCGATATTACCAGTAAATTTCGAACTAGTGCCAATACTCTCCTCGTTAATATTCCCCCTCTCTCTCTGTCGGTTTGCTAAAATTCATATTGGAATTAACGCCGGTGCCAGCTCCAAACGGTAATTACTAAAACGCTAAAACGATTACAAAAATTCTCTCGAAATAAACGGCACAATCTGGCGGAGAAACTGATTCTGGGAAAGTGCATCGGGTTCAAACGCGAACCAGGCACTGACAAATCGTGTTGTGGCAACGATGACGCGTCTTTAATCAAATCAGATAAATACGAGTCTCAGGGTGTAAGGATAACGGGACCGCTTTCAGGTTCGAACTGGACAGCAGGATGCGGTCAAAGGATCAAAGAATTGGTAGCGATCTTCCACTCGAGGAAATTGAAAGTTCTTGGAGAATTTAAGATTCTCAAACCATCGTCATTTGTTTATTGACTTCTATTTGAATTTTAGAATTAATTTATTCTTCTTCCTTCGTTTGCTTAGATGATCTAGCGTTAAAGATTCGTTGCTGTCGTGAATAGAAAAGCATTCCTCTAACTATTTGAGATGCAACCTATATTTTGCGGGAACCGTGAGCAATTTACAGGTGGAGAGCCATTCACGCGGAGTACCGGTGCTCTTATGATAAATTAATGTTGCATAGGTTAATTGAAGCTGGGATCATGTGATAAGTTTCGTGAGACATGAAGGATAATGCTGTAACACGAGAGTTGTAATGAACTTTGTGAGTTTCGGTTACAGTGAACATCAACTCTGCCATGTGCTGGAATTTGCTAGCAAACTTTAACTTGAACAATTGTGATCGAAACTATTCGATTATAATTTAACTCTCCTCGGACACAATTTGCTCTTCGTTAACGCAACGTGTACGGTTGAAAGTTTCAATTTAATATTCAATCTTATCCGAGGAAAATATTTTTCATCAAAAAACACTGCCCGCGTTAATCGACCCGTCCAAAGTGATTATCACCTCGGCCGTGGAAGAAAAAAAGAAAGAAAAATTGGAACGCAGAGATGGAATATCGAATTTTTTCCCCGATATTCGCGCGAACGGTGTCGCGAGAAGAATTAAGGAAATCGAAGGTGTTATCGGTTTCGAGAAACGCTTGGAGTTCGATAATCGTTCGTCGCGATGTTCTTGGAATCGATGGTATTTCCGATTAAAGGGAGAGCACGCTGCAGGCGTAGATATCACCGATGGATACGAGGATTTATGTATTCTAGCCGGTGAAACCTATTAAAAGAGCTCGTTCCTCCTTGCGATCGCGTCGGGGAATTATTAATTCCGATGAAACGGCGAAAACGCTCCCCGAGAAAATCGGATAATTGATTTTGCGCCCCGGGACAAACTTCTGAAAACGAATCTACGATAGAGATTATACGAATATCCGATGTAACTCGACGGATAAGCAGAAAATAGGTTTAAAACCAACGAGGAAAGAAAAAGTAACGAGGATTAAACCTTAATTTATCTGTGCAATGTAGTTAGAATTTTTTCTTTCGTTATACAATGGTGGAATTAATTCTGGACACTTTGAACAAAAATATTCTTTATTTCATATTTCTGCAGAAAATTGATACAGTAATATTTTTATTATAATCTATAATGTTTATACTTCATATTTTCACATGATTTGCTTTGTAAATGTTTTAAAATTTTTATTTAAAAAAATCTAAATTGTGCTGTTATTCTTGTTTTTGCGCCTGGCAACAAGAAATGTCGCATGATGTGAAATAGCCAATCGCAGGATGAAAGGATACCCAACGAAATATTAATTTTTTTCTACCTCCTTTGATATGTTGAAATTGTAATTTTTATTATTAAAAGTATGGCTGTAAATGGTTTTTTTACTGATTTTTTTTATATAAACGACGACCTAAAATTAGAAAACAATGATTAGAATATAAAATATAAATAATTATATATTAAATAATTTGAATAAATGCAAAATTTAGTAAAAATTTAAGCGTCTTGAATTATTTCCACTAGTGTAATTTCTAAGGAAATTCTTTTAATTATTCATTCTCATGATAAAAATATATAACAATTGAAGAGCTCAGAAAAATAATGATAGATTCTCGAGGAACGAAGGACATGGAAATTCCTGACTGATTGATAGAGTGATAAAAATGAATTTCGAAACGTTTTACCCCAGATCCGAGTGACGATGGCGTTCGTTGAAGCCGTGCCTTTGTTACAGACCAGAGGATAAAGATTCGTAACGATATTTCGTTTTTTATTCCGCCCAAGGGGACTGGAGGAACGATTGCCGGAGCTCGAATCGAAACTATCCAGGTGCACGAGACAATATCGTCGATTTCGCAAATTAAAGCGACCGTACGATCGCGTTTCGCCTTACGATTATCCATTGTGAAAGAAATTTTATCATTCTTTATATATTCACTATTATTTCCTTTTATCTTCCCTGGCAAATTCCTCCCAGCAAAATCCTATACATTTTACATTATATTTTGATGCATTACAGTATTTGAGAACAAAAATTTATAAACAATTCAATTTATTTTCTTCGCTTTGTTTTAAGAATAGCTTTAGCCAAGCAGTTCTTAAATTCAATCGAGCGCCGATTGGTTTCCTGTTTCTTCGCTAACTTCTTAACTCGATCACCAAGTAATTTGTTTTCTGATACAAACCGTAAAGCTTTAATCGTCGATTGATCTTTGGTGAACTCAATTAGCGCTAATGGAATTTTAATTAGCGACGAGTAACCCGTTACTAATATCGAATTAATAAGGGATACCGATGTGCAACTGTGTCGCTGTGTATTTTTAAACGGTTCCCTGAAAATTTCATTGCGCTATCGTCATCCTTCCATTCTCCACCATTGTTTCATGTTTCACGCTTTTCGTAAATAAGCGATTATCCGTTGCGGAGTAATGAAGTCAGGATTATTAGTTGTTATAACCGAGAACGAGTAATTAATTCTTCCGGGATCTGAAGAATTCTAGGATTACGCGTTACACGTTTTCCTTTCTCTAATTATTATCAATTTCCTATGGAAGGAATATTCCCAGCTAATGATCTATTATGAAAGAATTTATCAAAGATGTTTTCCAGAAGAGATTATGCGCTGGTAATTACACAATACACGCGCGATTAGTTGTGGTAATAAAGCTAATGATTTATTCAAACAAAATACCAAACGATCGGTTTGATTTCCAGCAGATTTCGGGAATCTTGCTTAATACAGCCCGTTACAGGTTAATTCGAACCGATGACTGCGGATCGTTGCCCATCTAAAAGCATCGGTTTCGCGGTTGCCAAACACCTAACCGACTGTAATAGCCGATGTACACGGTACGAGAAATCTCCTACGAGAAGCCCTCGAATGCTACTCGCATGCGAGCTCGTATCGTGAGCACGCACGAGCTAGAATCGGTTTCCAACATGTTGGAAATTTGGCGAGTTCTCGTTCGTTACTCGCGCGAAAATGAATTCGAAAAGAACGACAGGCCAGGCAGGCCGTGTGCATTCTGTCATTTTAACCCTTTGATTATTGCTTTTTTTAATCTATTTCATCCTTCTTCCCTCGATCCACTTGAAACTCGTAAATATACCCGGACATGTCTGAACTATACCACAATTTATAGTCTCTTTTTATTGGCTGGAGTGGACTTTAAAGCCCCAATGGGTCTCAAAGCGTTTAAATTAATACAGTACCATGAGAAAACTGACGAAACTTATAAGTCCCGTCAGTTAATAAACGGTTAAACCTTGAGCTCGAATCAAACGCGTTGGTACATTCGATTTATATCTCGAATCGTGTCGACACCTTCGCGCATGCAAGTTTCGAGATGCGAGCCTCGAACGCTTTTCACGAACGAGATTTCTCGCACCGTGTACATCGGCTATAATTGCTGCTCAAGCAGCAACCACCATGATTACTATAGTTTTGCTATAAACTAATGCACATCCGCGGTAATACGAAATATTTTCTCTGGGAAAATTTCTTCTGTTTTGTCAAAATTTTATTAATAAAGTTTAAAACAAATGGGGGGTAGAGAAACGAGGAACAAACGTTAGGAAAAATAAAATTTCGAAGATGAATTCTACGCCACTGGTGAACACGTACGAGGCTACACCTTTCGTAGCCCGTCTCACGAGTCACTTTCGAAGGTATATACGAGAAACCGGCGATGAATGGACCGGAACAGGTTCTGAATCTTATGCAATGATAAATGAGTGACCCAGCGGCATCGGCTTCACCTGCACACCTGGACGATAGCCAGGATGGTGTGCGTGTCGATGCTAACGCGCCTCTGAATGGATCTTCGACCAACGAACATCCACGTAAATTAATCGATCAAATAATCGTTTTCCATGAATCGCCGCAAAACTAACGCCGGACATTGTGGGGAACTCTGGCGAAATTTTATCATCGCTACTCAAACGGGACCGACGACTGATTTCCGGTTCTCTTTGCTGCTCCTTTCCAAGAACATAACTGTTACAGGGACTAAGAGAAAGAATAAAGAAGATGACTTCGAATATTTTTCTCTTCTACAAGTTGTATAATTTTGAAATTATTTTTTTATAAATAACAGAATATCTGTAGATCTTTAATACAGTTTTATGACATAACAGACGAGATACAGTATCGCGAAAATAATATGAGAAATAACGGAAATACTATGAGAACTTTGAAGATTCATGAATGAATAGATCGAGACCGATGTTATGTAATTGTATAAATAAAAAGTTTCCGCGATCGTAGATGAATATTGCAAAAGACAATTACACGTGGTTCTGGCACGAAATAAAATTCATGATATTCAGGAAAATCGATGAATTAACAACGGCGGAGTTCGAGACATTTCCTTGAAGGATCGTTCGACTGGTTTACATTAAAAGCATCGTACGACAGGTTCGGGGGAAAAAAATATTTTTTTCCAGCGAAAAACAAAGTGAAACGGTATGAATGGACGTGGCTGGAAGCAGCCAGCTCGTATACAGCTTCACTGTTCCCTGTGTCAATAACGTTCCGTGCCATATTTTCATCTTTGCACCGGTACGTGTCAACGTCTGCCTAACACGATACATTTTTGTTCCTGATTTTACGACACGTTCTCTGCTGTCACTCGGACAGGTATCCCGACGTATGACGTATTCGTTTCATTAAAAAAGAACAGAGGGAGGGAATAACGACAGAAACATGGAAGATGAAGAAGGATGGAAATAGGTGAAAAGCGTGCGTTAATTTTAGCGAAGCTGGTTTAACGGATCAAGCTGACGAACATCAACTTTCTTCTGGTCTCGACGTCCTTCGGATTAAACCGCGTGGCCGGTAGTTTCGCAGATTTTTGGCCGATTTGCCTGTCTTACGAGACGAATCCGAGGAGGAACGAGCCAGGAAATATTCGAGGCCGTGTTTGACAGTAAGATCGAAGCGGGATATGGCGGAGGAATCGAGTGAAGCTTTGAAATATTAGAAATTCGATGAGAATTTCAAATATTTTCTATCAGTCTCTTTCTACAACCTGGCAATACGATTTCATCGTGGCCCCCTTTGACTCGAAATGAAATGTTTTAATGATTCGTGGAGACCGCCTGTCTGGTCCGACGTTTTTAACGTTGCGGCTGCTCCGAATCACTGTAATACTGTCAGAGCACGTTGAACCCGTGGCTACCTTCGACCCAGCTAGACAACTGACCGATTTGTAAGTTGAATAATTCATGACGCGAATAATTAGGCGTTTTATGGTTGTCGCGACCACCAACGCGATTCAATTCGCGCGGTTATCGCTCGACGAACGAGCCGAACGGTTCCCTGAATGTGCATCGGGAACAGGGTCGGTGAACCCTCGGGATACCGGCGAAAACCTGGATAGCAGAACGTGAGCGTGAAACCAAAATAGAAGATCATCCGGAACTTGGAGGAAAATTGCATCGCCCGTAAGCTGGATTAAATCGAATGAAATTATTCTTATAATCATCTTTCCGTCACGTACTCCTGATTTCGTATCGGTATTTAACTCGAGTCCATCGGCAATAAGAAATTCCTCCAGAAAGAGGAAACATTAAGGACGAAGGTACAATTTCAATCGACTATCATTCGTTATCGGTAAAGTGCATAGAGAGACATGCTCTGGAGGGTAAGTTAAACCAAGAGGAAGGAAGTTTGCCCTCGCGAGTCCCATCCACGGTAGCCGGGAAATTATAGCCACCTTCCGTTGTGATAATTCAAAAGATGGTGGTGATTTGTTGTTGAAGAGAAATCGTCGTGCTCGAATCGAATTTACAGCCTGTCCCGATCTAGCCGAGGATTAAACTTCCCACTTGCTCGGACGAACTTTAAGAGAAGGTTAAATAAAACGGGTGAGTCGTAATGGGTTGTCGTTTCCTGTTACGACTCTCGTGACGCGTTTTCGCCACCCTACTGATATCGAATTAATTTCGCGCGTCCTCTTGACGATTTTCATTTCGTTAAATAGAAAAAGAAAAATGCTCGTCTCAGCAGTTGCGCGTCCGGACGACGCGCCGGCAAAAACACTCCCCTCCGTTCATTAGCGAGGGTAATTATAAGAAAAATATTTCCAGGGGACTGGAAGGGAATTAGAGTTTCTCCTCGGAACTTTCTCAGTTTTTCAAAGTGCTGCTCAAAGTCATACAGCGTTTCGCCAGCTTCAAACTGTGGCTCTCTTTTGCACGATTGCCAGAACACTCTTTTCATTCCAGATCGTTTTTTATGGCTTCAGATAGCGTCACTCTGATTGCCTTTCTTATTATCTAATAACGAGTTAACCTGGCCAGTGAAAAAGAAGCATACTAATTAGTCGATCAATCTATAGATTCATCTCTATGTTAATAGAAGCATAATTAATTCCTCATTTTTGGTTGTTCCACGTGTCGAACGATACACAGGAGTGTTTCGACAAGGACATAACCGGCAATTATCATCGAAATTGCCTTGAAAAAGTATCGGATCGATCCTAGCGAAAATCTTGCGAAAAAATCAACGGCGGATCATCGCGAAATATTTCAAGCGTGTCGCGTCCCTGTGTCCACACGCCGCCACACGCTTCTCACGTTCGTTGCCGTTCGTTCTTGTTGACTCAGGTCAGCCTTAAGGTCTTTGAAATTATACGACCGCCATACGGTGGACATCTCTCGTGACTATTCACCAAGTGTGTAACCACCTTACCGTCGAGCAAGCAAGAATTCCACTCACGAACGAGCACGTGAATCGATCGATCGATCGACAGGTACTTTATACTATGCGATATTCACCGAAACCGATCCCTAATTATGTAGAATAATTAACGAAATTACTTGGAAAAGTTGATTCCAGAACAGAGGATCGCGAGAACGATCGCGAGCAGGTGCAGGGGAATCCTTCATACCGAAGTTCGTTCGGTAAGCAACGTTTCGTGAATACCAAATTAACACCTAGTTAACTTCCGACGAGAAAAGTTGTTCGCATGTTGCACGCCGACTACCCTCTCGCGTGTGTGCAATTTTACGACGACCGGTAACGGTTATGACTTCATTCTATCTTCGAAACTCCGTTTGAAAATTCTCAGGAAATTTCATCATTTTATTCGGATAACGCAAATTCGAATGATCCTTTTGATAATTTCGCAAAGGAAATCTTTCGAGGATAAGAGAAATTCTTTTCAAGACCAACAGCATCGTTTATGAATCCTTGTTTAAACAGTAGACCGTCCTCGGACAAAGACTCCCTTTCGCGACCGACTAATTCTCAAAGAATCTGCCGAATTAAATCAGCCCCTTGACGAGCCAAAGAGTCGCTGGCAATTAAACACGAAACAAATCCTCTGGTAAATGCTGACGACTCTTAACGAACTCCTTACAGCCGCGAAGAAACTCTCGGCGTAACAATTACGTTGGCCGGATTTTTAAATCAGTCAACCTCGAAGGACCGCCTTGAGGAAACAAAAAGGAAAAGCGTTTCCCTTTGCTCGACAACGGTGCCACTTGAAGACTAATAAGAATATCTTCTCGTTTGATGTTTCAACATCAAAGAAGATAATAATCGAGGTTAGATGAAAATATTTTCTCCTCTGGGTCAAGGAAAAGCCTTCTCGATGGAAAATGCGAAAAATTATTCTATCCGGTGTTCTTATTTATTAAGCTTTTAAAATTTGTTACGTCGAATTTGGAGCAGCGTACGCTTGAAAATTCTTCGAATCTGACGCGTTCCCTGCGATCCGCAGAGACGTAAGCGATTCGAAAGAAATCGGAACGAGCCGTATGGAAATGGGAGGTGCGTGTAACGCGTGGTTAAACGTGAAATCGCTCGGACCTGTTCGGACTGTCGATACGTAAGCGTATCGTGAAACGGACCGTTTTTCTGTCCGCTTCTGTGTCTCGTTTCCGCGTGAATCCCGCTCCGTTCGTCGGGATATGGTTCAACGAGCCGGTCCAATTAGTTCGGTGCTTGCATGCGTATGCTAAAGACGACCTGGTTGTTTACATTCGATCAGAGAATGTCCGACGTAAACGCATTCAGACTATTTATAATCCGCTCGTCTCGATCGAGCCGACACGCGCGATTAACATTCCGTCAGACGAGCGGACGAATCAGTCGGCGAATCAATTAAACCAGAGTTCGTTCTTTCTTGATGTACGACAATGTTTGTCCTGTTTTGAGAAAAGAAGTAGAAAAATTCTTAAACATTTTCATAGTCTACAGATTCGTTAGATAATTCTATTTGAAACGGGATTGTCAAATTGAAACAAACACGGTTCGCGCTATTATCCGGTTATACGAATCACTAAATTTGTAATATGTCCCGTATATTAATTATTATATTAATTATCGTGATGCCAGCGGCCGTCACGATGCCGGCTAATTAATAATTAAATGTATTCCGGCCGGGCAAACGAGCTGCCTCGGCCTGAATTAATTTTCAGCAACGAAACGCCTAACGTGACGCGATACCATGCCCGACCCCGCCATTTAATCCCGCACAATTAACATGATCAAAGCTTTATATGAATCGTTAAATTCGTACTCGTCCGGCATTTTCGGTGTATCAAACGTGCGTACGACGACGTATCGTGTCACGATTCGATTCGGTTAGAGACAATGAAAATATTGGCATCGAACGTGGAATCTGGATTCAAGATCCTTGGTCGGAAACAATGCGAGTGGATCGACGCCTATGCCAAGTGGACAAGACATGGGCTGGCATTTAGTCAGACGAGGACAAGAACCGAGCTCATTCACGACTCCGCGAGTAGCTCCGCTTTGTACTAGTTTTTCCAGCCCGGCCCTCCACTAGCTAGCATTATTATGTGTTCTCGGTACAGGTAATTAGCCTGGACGTAGGTAGTCGCATACCGGGTGTCCGCGGCACACGAGGAAATCGTCGACCTACCGCCACGCTGGTCGAGTGACTCGCCGATTTCCTTGCTACCCCTCTTTTTATCACGATCGCAGCTTTTCTCTTGCCAGGGACTTTGCACTTGCCTTCTCGTTACCTTGTCTCGCGACGCAACTTTCATCAACTATTTTCCGCCCGATAGAGAGACACGATTTAATTGATTTCGAATTTCACCCCTTGTAACGGCAAAATACTTCATTTTCTATGCAACTTCGTCCCAATATCGTTCCTTTGACGAGACCAAGTTTCTTACGCGAGGCTGCACCACTTAAGACGTTATCGATCTCAATTAATAAACGATTTGCTTCGTTTCGCAAAGTTCCAAGGACTGGATTCTGGTTGGTCGAGTTAGCGATCAAGCAACATGGAAATTGACGAAAAGCTGGCAACATGACAGAATCCACGCTGTGCGTTTGATTAAAACTTAATCTGCCATGAATGAAATCGAACACGGTCCCGAAGGGACTTAAACTCGTCTCGTCGATTTAATATTTCACTCGTACACCTGCGTAAACCGGCCATGCCACTTTTCTTTTATGAAAATTAACATTTCCATTCCCCCTTTCGGTTGATACGGATATCAAAGCCGGTCATCACGGCTGCGGAAAGTGAAAAGAATATCGTTACGCGTATTTAAACACGACCTCGTGCATTCAAAAGTATATTAATTGCCCGGCTGCAAAATGACCAAGGCAGTTATTATCCCTCCTTCGCTCTTCCTGATTCTCATGGGTGCTGACTTTCATTGAGCAAAGGGGAAACGCGTGAGACGCGAGTGAAATGTAGGTGAATAATAAGTAACGATGGAGCATTGATTTGTTAAATTTTTTATTAAATATAGATATACATGTGAATGACGTGTTTTCAAAATTGTTATACGATATGCCGATCGAAGAGCAGAAAAACCAGGTCGAGTGGGTTGAAACGCTTCGGAAAGTTTGGTAGTACACGTTGCATTATG
This sequence comes from Osmia bicornis bicornis, assembly GCF_907164935.1. Lineage (NCBI taxonomy): Eukaryota > Metazoa > Arthropoda > Insecta > Hymenoptera > Megachilidae > Osmia > Osmia bicornis. The sequence goes on from NC_060227.1 coordinate 8,404,514, forward strand.
CGATTGGTCGGACTCGGAGCAGCAGCGTCGGGACGCAAGAAGCGTCGAGGCGGGCAACGGTTGCATTACGAGCAGAAGTAGCTCTATCAGGACGAAGAAACGTAACGAGGACTCTCTCACGATCGCGTTAATTAAACCCGGGAAGCTCGTTTTCGACATCGATTGCTGACCTTTACGTTCTCCGTCCCCCGTGCAAGAAAATTCGTATGGAACTTTTTATGAAACTCGAAGAAAATTTAATTAACGATTCGATCGATAACATAAACAGGCCAGCCCGTGTCCCGTGTAACATTTTCAACGATAATTGACCGAGTTCTCTGGAAAATTGATTTCTCAACTTTAGATATAATCTCTGTTCGCCGTGGCACGCAAGTTGGAGAATTCAGTGAACGGGGTACGGAAGAAGTTCCCTGTAAGCGACGAACTTTTCAAGTTTGTAGATCCTGCGAGCGTGAAAACGTTACCAAGCTGGCGCCTTTTAAACAGTTTCATCGAGAAACGGTTAGCAGATAAGCTAATTGGAATCTGCGAAACATCTGCTGACACCTGGAAACTTTTCAACTCGCCGTGTCGCGATTGATACTGAAACGTAATGAACCGTGAATAGATAGAGTGCTGTCGAATATTAATCATATTCAAAGGATTTTATATTCGAGTGTATCTCGTGACCAGATGTTCAGCTGCATTGGCTACTCTTCCGATATCCTGGAACAGTTCCATATCGTCGGTAGTTGCAAAGAATATCCAGTTGGCACCGGATCGTTTGGAGGGGGACCAAGGAGATCGGGTACAGTTTTCCAGCTGAAATGATGTAGAGCTCGCCTGACTTGGACGTAGCATGTAAGATTCATTCGCCACGAGGCAACCGAATCGCTGCTACGAGGAGGTAGAATCACTTATTGTTAGTCGATCCCCGCCACGGAATTTCGTGAAAAACAACAAGTGTACCGATCTGAACGGATAATGGATGCCGGACGAGGAAGAGGCAACGAATTTCGCTCGTCACACCTTCACGAGCAAAAAGCACAGTTTTGAAGGACGAAGAACGTGTCTCCGTGATTTTCATTCGTAACGAACCCCTTTCGACGTACGCGTTTCTCCACGGTTCGTCGTTAAATTAAGGGAGCCAGTAGTATTTAGACTGGTCGAAGCGGAAGTGTTCAATCAGAAAGCAGGTAAAGGTTTTTGTACTTTCCGAACAATATCCATAGGAACAGATGGCACGCATAGATTGTGCAACACAATGGTACTCGTCGAACAGTCTGACGTTGCATTTCTTAGGGTTCAAGGAACTCCTGCGAGATAGCTCGAACGTTTGAAAATCGCGAGTGTCGGAGAAGCTTTGATCGATTAACGTTTCGAGAGGAAATTGAAAATCCCTCCGATGAAAAATAATGAAATGGATCCATCGGCTAATTAGCGACACGCGTTTCAAAAGGTATTAAAAGATGAAACGCATTAGAACGGGTTAGTTGTTCGAAATTATTCCTGAAGTCGTGGAAGTTTGACGCTGGAGCGGGTCCGACTCCGTAGGGGAGCGAACGATAATTTTCCATCCGAAGAGGGATAAACGCGACTCGTAGCGGAACAACTAAAGTTCTTAGACATTTACAATGGCCGTAACGTCGAAAGCTCGTGGTCTACTAAGGTACGTAAACTCCGACTGGCTGCTGGTCTTATCCTAGCGCCAACTATTCTTGGACATCCTCTCCGTTACCGCTTAACTGCACCGGTGTCCTTAGGTGAACGTTTAAACGACGACGACGACGACGACGACATTAGGTAGGAACGTTCGAAGCAGAGAATAGAAATTTCTAAACGAACTGACGAAAAGAAATTCTGAAAAATCGTCATCGTCTTTCGATTTCCCGCGTGTTTTTTTTTCTTTTATTTTTCGAAATTCAATCGAGATCGAAGATCGGACAAGCGGAGAGTAATTTCTAAGAGGGAAGAAAATATTTCGGTGAAAAAAAGAATGGAAGAGAGCGAGGTAATTTGCATCGGACACGTGAATCGAGCCAGTCGCGATACCCATGGAATCGGTTTAAATAAATTTACATGGATTAACCAGCTGCGTGGCGGGCGACGCCTGGATCAAAATCGAAAACGAGATTCCCGGCGAGTAGGTATCGTGGGTGATCGATCATCAGCCGCTGATCGATCGTTCCACCAACGAATTCCGGTTAACGTTACACGTCATCGTTGGTACGTTAACCCTGATCCTGACCCGTAGGAATTGCGCAACAGACGCGATCCACCGATCGATCCCGCACAATGATGCCTCTCCGATTGCTCCCACGACTATGTGGGAATTATACACAAACACACACACACACACACGAGCGCGCAGCTGCTTTCGTTTCTGATATCTGTCGATGCGACACGGTCGCAAACTTTCTTTGCAAACCGGTCGATAGGTTCGTCGACAATGGAGTTACTTTTTCATCGTTACAGATCGACGCGTCGATAAACTCTGAACTGTAATAAACGAGTCGCGAGAAGGAGGAAGCCTTAGAAATTCATGCTACTTCGTTTTTTTTTTTAATGATCGTTAAAAGTCATGTACGGAATCGCTTACCTGGCTTGATTTGTTGAGGCTTGGCTCGAATTCGCGACGTATCCAGCAGAACCAGCAGCAGGATCACTAGGATCCATCGCAGGCTGGCCAGGCTCATCCCGTTCGTCCTGCTCTTCCAGCCACCGCAAGGAAGACTTTCGAGACACCGCGGCGTTGGTAATCCGGAACCACCGGTAGATCGAGAAAGGAACTGGACGACTAAGTGACCTCGACTCGCGGAGGTCGTGCACCACGACGAAACGGCGTGAACTTGAACGAGGACGAGGACGTGGACGAGACGTATATAATCGGTGGAATTCGAAGGAGAAGTGCGGTTAGAAGAGCAGCCGAGGAGAGGATCGAATGAGTGAGGATGAACTGACAGACGTGCGGGCGTACGCACGAGTCAATGAAGTGAGTGGTACTCACCCGTAGGAGCCCTCACCTTACCCAACCCAGACCTCGTCCCCGTCGCCACCTCTCTCCCTTTTACCTTGCCTCCCTTCTTTCTTCTTCTTCTTCTTCTTCTTATTCTTCCTCTTCTTCCTCTTCTTCCTTGTCGACCACTGGTCCGTATTACTCCGATACTCTCTTACTCGTTTCCTCTTCTACGTACATTCCTTTCCTTCTTTCTTTCTGTACTTTTACTTGACACCGACATTTAACCGCCCGTTTCCTACTTTATTTATTCAATAATTTGATAGAATTTCATTGTTAAAATCGATAGCATCGTTCGATTACTAATCGTTCTTCTCTATTCTCGTTTGTCTTCTCTTCGATATTGAACTTTATCTTTCGCTTCTACTTGAAAGTTCAATTTCATCGTCCATTCTACTTTGTTCTAAACTTTGTTTACCGCTTCTTTCAACTTCGCATCCTCTCTCTTGGTGAACTTTGTACCAGATCCAGTATCTTGCTTGTCCCGAAGCACGTTTCATCTCGAACCACTTCTAACGCTTTCTTCCTTCTTTCTGCCGTCTCTATCCTCTAACTAAAAAGGATGTTCTCCACGACGGAGCATACTTTTATGCTTCAGATATCTTACGACAAATATTACTTTAATAAATGTACCACATTCTACGTCTGTTTATCTATAACTCTCATTGCACCGCTGATCAAGTGTCCATCGATGATCTCTTCCTGACAATGTCTTTAACCTCCTTTCTTCCGTTCGTCAATGGTATACTTGATGGTACACTTGCTTCTCTCGATGCTCAGTTTTTGTTCCCATCCTCTTTCTTTTTCTTATCATCCTACCAGCTTTCGCCTTCTTTTTTCTCGACGTTTAAACAGCGTTCTCTTCCTTCTCTGTTCATTTCTTCTCCGCCTGTCGGTTACGGTACCCTCGGCATTCTCTGTTTTTCGTTTTTCTTCCTGACTGCTGGCTGTCCGTGTCCCTTCTCTTCTTATCTGAAGCCACCTCCGCGTACGATGTACCTACACCGGCCCTCCGGTGATCCTGCTCATGCAAAAGATGCCCGATGCTCGCTTCTAACTGCAAGGATACGTACTTTACGACGGCTTTGGCTGGTACGATTCTCAGGAAGCATCAGGATTTCCATGCCGCGAGATCCTCTTCGTTGCGTGTTCCACCCCGTCTCGCCTCGCCTTGCCTGCTTGATCCTTCCTCCACTCGCTAACCGCAAACCTACCCGTTTCCGTTCAAATTATCCACCCTGTTGCAAACTGCGATACACAGTTTAGAAACTTTTCAGCTGCTACGGAAAATGATCCTTTCATTGATAAATGGAACAAGCCGCTTACGTGTACGTTTAAATTTTTCAACTGTGACGGCAGCACAAGTCATTTTCGTTTGGGAGAACGAAACGTATGGGGTATATTTAGATTTTTCAGCTTTGATCCCGCACTGTAGCTTTTCGCTCTCGATGGAAAAGGGTTCTACTCTAGATAAACTCAAACGACCCTTTTTAGTAAAAGAAAAAAGGAAAAAAAACACACACAGGCATACTTTAACTTTGATGCAGACTGCAATAAACGCTTTTGCAACTTTTCTGTTTCGATGGGAAAGGGTCCTTCTCTTAATAAACGCGAATGGGTGGTTTTTGTAAAAAAAAACCATTTGGGACATGTTTCGTCTTTGACGCGAGTTGTAATAAACGCATTTGCAATTTTGTAACCTCGATGAGAAAAATGTTTCGTTCGATGATGCTTATCTTGATAAACGTGATCACTTTCCGTTTCATTCAAATGAAATTTACATAGAAAATTTAACAAGCACATTTTTTTGAAATTATTTGCGAATTAGATGCTCCTAGCTAAATTCAACGAAGACTATTATAGATCCTCTTAATTATCATAATAGAATAAAATTAACATAAATTAAACCTATCTATTCTTCTTATAACAGCTTTGTCTACAATGTTCCCTTGTTTCGGCTATTTCTTCTTTTTTCTTCAGTGCGGGGGGGAAATATCTAAAAAGATGAGTTTCGCCAGTGTCCCCATCCTATGCAAACATCCCGGTTATTTGTACGGTATTCCCGCATCTCAATGGTAACGTTATTCCGTTTCGAAATCATTTTACTTGGTAATACGATTGTCTGTTTACCTCGCTTTCTTTCGCGTGCGAAATTGCGCATGAAATTTTCTCCATTCTCCTGGAATAAACCCTTGCAACCTTTTCCTATGTATCGTCCCTCTTGTAACGAGCCAAGAAAATTATTTTTCAAACTGTTACGCTATTCTTTTTCCATGATTATTTCATTCTGTCTTCCTTTACATCAACGAAACAGGGCTTTGGAAACTTTATTTCTTTATTAAAAATTCTTAACTTTCTCATTTTCAAGAAACTTTGCCTGAAACTCTTTTCTTCTTTATCAACGGCTCGTTCCGAGATACATTGTCTGTTCTTTCGACGAGAAGACTGCAACGCCATGAAACGGATACCGGAGGTTCAATCTCGAGCCAGCTCCCTATTACGTAATCTCTCGGCTATCGGGCATCAGGGTAGCCCATGAAATTTTCTGATGCAGCCAAGGTTCGAGGCCCCGGGGCTCGCTGGTCCGAGAACCATCGGCCTCGAATCCGAGGTTGATTTTCGGTGTAGCTTCTTTCGGTGACGATCAACCGAAGCTAGAGTTTAACGACTCCCTGTCGAAGAAACCGTGTGACCGAGCAACTTTGTCAACCGAACGGGCTAATCTTCGATCTAAGACGGGATCGAGAACATGTCCTCCCCGAAGCTTTTAGCTAACAGCGTCTCGGATAAAGAAGATCGTATCACCTCTGGGAGTATCAGGGAAAATGATCAAGGAAAATGATAGGGTTAACCTTTTTCGATTTAATTATAATTAAAATTGAAATAGAATTCGAGCCGAATAATTGTTGGTCGATCGGCAATCAAACACCCTTGGCGAGTAGCGATCGAGTTTGTAAATAATTCAATCTTCAGCCAGTCACAATCAGTCACTTCTACGAAGCGAGAGGAAAAACTTGCTCGTGCCTCGTTCCCCTTGTTCGCGTACGGGAAAAAACGGATCGCCGAGGGCCCGATGTACTTTCGATTGCAGCGAATCACCGGGCCCACGCGATATCGCGTCGACTTTATCGAGCAATCGGCAGCGGAAGGGTTGGCTATAAAAAACCGCGCCGCGGAAGATCGGTGATTACTGTACATTGTTGCGTTTATCGTAAAGCCGTGAAAAAAGCGTGTAAAAGGATGGCAAAGAGATGAAACGACGTAGGTACATCGCACGAAACAGGGCAATAAAGAAGCGAGGAGGAAAAGCGTGCCATGGACAAGTCTATCCATCTTGTTCGTCCGACAAATCTGGGCAACTGGAATCCTGAACACAGCCAGATGAAACAGACGGTGAGGAGGATGAAAGAGAATTCTCTTGTGGGCTTCGATCGGGAAGAAAAAGGTACAAGTCGCACGAAACGCAGCAACGATCAAACAGCATCCAAGAACAATCCCTTCATTTTTATTCGACGCTGAACAGCTCGCAGATGGATCGACCTCTCAGCGAACGTAGACAGCTCAAAGCGGAAAGCTGACTGGTTGCAACGCGTACGGATTTTTATCTTCGATCCTATCCCTTCGTTCCTCTGTCTTGCCGGATAACTCGGGACTCGTCGTTTATTAAATCACAGGACCCCCTCCTCTTCTCTTCTGGCCTGATCAAATTTTGAACGTAGGATTTCGAATTTCACGCGTGACCGGAATTTTCCTTGCTTTATCTCTCCTTGCTTTGATAGAACATCGCGATTCGATGTTGATTCGATGGTATTTCAGTCGGAATATTGGTCAGTGAATTTTCATGTACCCAATTTTCTGCGTGTTCTCGGACTGCAGATTTCTGTCGATGAAACCGAATCATAGAATCGTAAACTCTTCTAATATTTGACAGTTTGTAATTTATGGGAAAAAGGGTATCGAAAAGGTTTCACTTTTTTTTCGCTTGAATTTTGCGTTCATGGGAATGCGAAAAAAGAGGGATATTCCAACTCCGCTCAATTTGGGTATACTGCTCCTTTTGAAGCTGCTCCTCCCGCTGGACAATTCCAGTGGAAAATCACTATATGTCGTTGAAAAGCTCGAAAAATGTCAAAAGTGCGGAACCAAAAAGCATCGCGCGGCATTTCACGAAATTTCTATTTGTCCATTTTGAATACGTTTTATATTCCCCTATCTATTCACGGCTTTCTTTCTTCATCCTCCGATCGAAAAATCGACTCGCAAACATCTTCTCTGATTTTATTTTTTTTTTCAAAGTTTGCGGAATAAAAGGAGAAATCGAGGAGCTGTTCGAACAACTTTACTGATAAATTCGTTGATAATCGAAAGTTAAATACGGAGAAGTTAGAGTGCTTGAAAGCAACTAGAAACTTCCCTGGAACATTCTTCGAGAGGGAAATTAGTTTCTTGAACGTTCGAAGGGAATAAAGTACGCATCTTCTAATTTGAAAATTTCAACATCGCGTTGAGGCTTTAATGAATTTAATGAAAATGATTTTTCCTTGTGCGGTGCAACGGTTCCCTGATCCCTGGGATCGTTTCCACTTGAAAGTTGTGGCGAGTTTCCGAAGCCGTGAGTCCTTAAACTTGCAGCTCGCGTTAATTCTCTTTATTAGTAATTCAGTGGCAGCTTCTGTTGCACACTCGACGCGTCATCAATAAACGATCGTCCGTGTTGCGCGAAGGCGCTAACCTTCTATTTAGGATCCTCTGGATCGCTCTAGAAAATCTCATCGATCATCATGGTTGTTCCGAACGCTTTGAAATGGTCGTAAACGGAAGGGGAAGGTGGTCGATGAAAAAGGAGCGTACCGAGAGAAATTGATCGTTCTCGGTTGGATCGTAGTCTCGTTACAAAATACTCGATACTCACGGGAGGTCGGCTTTCGTTCGAAACGGCTCTATCTTCATGCGAAACCAGGGGGGAGCAGGTGGCTGGGCGGCCATAAATGGGTGATGTACGATGTAACGATCTCTTCACTCTCTCCTACCGACATCACAATTAGCCATCAACGTAGACATGGCTACGAACTAACAAACGGACAGAACAAACCGTCCCGTATTTGTACCGTTCTATACGTCTGTCAGTCCGTCCGTCTGTCGCCGACCTCTGCAACGTCGAGGAATTGCGATCGTTCAATTAACGACCGACTCGATTAACTGTATTCCCCCGTCGATCTGCCGGCCGGTGCGAATATAAATTAGCCGCTTCGATCGAGCATTTTGTCGTAGGTCCGGGAGAGATCGGGAAACTTGATTCTTTCCGCGAAAATGAATCGCCGAGAAGACGCATAGCGGTGATTAATATTAGTTTCCTACTTTTTATCAGCATAACAGAGAAAAGTTAATCAGCACTCGCGGAATTAGATTTTGTTTTACCGGATATATCCTTCATCCATCATCCGACGCACCGTTTCCTTCTAATTACGAATCACGTATTTCTTCCATTTGCTCTTTCAAACAGTTCTCTAGTTTATACAAAGTCTAATTGCCCCCGTATACATTTGACAAATATTATTACTTATAATCAAGGAAAATTTATTTTGTAAAGGATTCTCTGTTTGTACATTGAAATAGTCAACCTATTTCCGGCTCTTCGATCCGTACGTTTCATCCGTGACAAATATTTCCTCGTAACGTCCGCGCATCGAACGAAAGGTATCTTTCAGAATGTCTTTTATCGACTGTCTGTCCTCTCCTCTTTGTTCCGCTGAGTGGATTGTTTAATAGAGGATCTATGAAATATACGGCGCGGGAAAGCAATTTAGTTTGGGATTTGTAACTTTATGCTAGAAATACTGGTATAATTCTTTGACAATGAGGCTACACGCTCGATACATAAAATGAACATTTTAATGCATTCATGGTGTCACATTTGTCGGGTGTTTCTATCTTATGAAATTTCACCGTTTCAATCTATTCGTTCGCTCGTTTCTGATGCCATTGTTCCTCGCGTTTCGGATCCGGCTCGCAAATACAAATCCACGACAGATCAGAATTATACACGGTCGAGCTATTCAACGGAAGAGTTAATGCGACAAAATAATCGTAGCAGCATGATTACCGGTAATCTTCGATCGCGTTTGTTCGCAAACGAGTCCCCTAATACTCGCGCGCCAAATACACCCCACGATTACCCCTGTTACGCATTGCCCGCTAATAAATCCCGTTAAACCTTTTACACCGTGCGATTCTAATGCACTCCGAGCACCCTTCCGGTTCATCGGAACCACGAAAATCGGCCTCGAATAGCCTCGATTCAGCGGTTATACCGTACGAAAATCGATGTGGAACAGAGAAATTTATATTCATTTTCCTTCGAACAAGGGGCGAAAGAAGGCAAGAAATAAAGAATAAGAGGAATCATCGTGATTCTCGCGCGAGTTTACTTATCGAAACGATACAATTACGAGGCGATGGTCGCCGCTGGTTTTGCATAATGCATATCGCTTCTCAGAGTAATATCCCGAGCACGCATCGCGGTCGCACTAATTTCCGTGAATCGAACAGCGCCAGGAAGTTTTTCTACCGGCTCCGAGAGGATCAACCGCGTAGTCACATCGGCGATTAGCGATGGAACCGATCGTGGAATCGTTCTAACTCCTCGTCCCTTAATCTCTTCTATCTTTCCAAAGCTGTGTCTGGTTATTTGGTAAATGCAAAGGGGTAATGAATAAACGGACGATAAAATGGCTCGATCGATAGACGATCCGTGAGGGTATTGGTCCCATCGCTATCGGTGATGATGAGCGAGCACACGGCGGGCGGTCGGCTTCTTTCCCGCAGCTTCTTCCAGGCTGACTCTCGATCCCGACTCTCGATCCATGTTTCATGAGTTACCGATGCTCGAACTAGAGAGGGCCGACCACGTACAAGCAGTTACAAGCGTAGCTGAGGGCAGACCGCTACTCTGAATCATGGGCACCTAGGAGAGATTCTTTGTGATCGATGCAATCGCGACACCACGGCGCCTACCGTCCTTTTTCTTCCCGCGATTATTATTGTCTTCATCCGCGGCAGGAAGAGCCCGTTACGAGCGTCCCTCCATTTCGTTTGCTTCATTTCACTCGATATTATTGAGCTGTTACGAGCTCGTTTCGCTCCCGAGATGATCGAAGACTCGTTGGAAATGAAAATCGATTAATCAGCGCGTACCGATTCTCTGTTATGTTGCATGAAACATGGCAGATGGTATTTGTATAGAATTTTCTAGGCTTCCGGATGCTTTGTTATTCTTTCGAAGATAATACGGTAATTATTTAGAAGTTTGCCCTCTTCACCGATTTCCGTGATCTTGAAATATGTTGTCAAGGTCATCATTCTGAACAACTTTTCCCTATACATGTTACCGCCGCTCGGCCCTAGTTTCCGAAATATTCGTAAAAAACTGTAGTTATACTTACGTCACCAGTACACTGTATTCTGGGAAAAATGGAGACTGAATGGTGATTGGAAGAGTGATTGAAGTGGTTTGAGGTTATGGTTAGGGTTAGGATTAGGTTAGGTTTAAGTTAGGTTTAGGTTTAGAGCGTACATGGCGTGATATGAGAGCTAATATAACTCGTTATGGAACTCGTACGTTTCATACGTGGGACATATAGCTGAGTTTTGATTCCGACGTCAACATGATGGCCGAAATGTTTCCGATTTCTGACGAAACACAAAATGAATAACAGGTATATAATATATAAAAGGTGAAAAAAAGAGTAATTATAACGTGAGAAAATCAAAAACAAAATCCTAACCCTGACCCTAACGCTAACCCTAACCTAACCCTAACGCTAACCCTAACCTCAAACCACTTCAATCGCCATTCAGTCTCCATTTTTCCCAGAATACAGTGTACCCGTAATCTAAGTTTAACTGAAGATTTTTGCAAATATCTCGGAAACTAAGTGTAGGGAAGAGTTGTTCAGAATAATGACCTTGACAACATATTTCAACGTCACGAAAATCGGTGAGGAGCGCAAACTTCTAAATTATTACCGATAATACGCTATTTTCAATCAGATTCAATGATTTTTTTCAAACTTTACGTTTATTCGACAACGAACGGAAATTTCAAAGGGAACGAAATAAAAGGTAAAGAGGATCGTAGAATCTCTGCGAAATAATCCTCTTCTCGTCGGACCTCTAATCAGATTTCATTTTCTTTAGACACTCTACAACAGTTTGATGCTTTTCCAAGTGCCGACAAAGGGCTGAATTGAGGGGGGACGAGAGGGCCGGATAAGATTAAAAGAGAAATTGGCTCACGAAACGTGCGTGCACCGTTGCAGCAGGCAGCAATGAATAATGAACGGGCAGAACATTTCGTCGTGGACGTCGAGCGGGCCGAATTCGTAGAAGAGGATCGTCCTGCGCGCCCGTCTACTACGAAATACAGGTGAGTACGGGCAATATAATCGGCGAATTTCACGGAATCGTCGATGAATTCGGCGAAGGCTCCTTTGCGGTGGACGCGAGACGGGGTTGGCGTGACTTAACGTTCGCCACGTGTCGTTTGCCAAACGACCGACCGATTCGTGCTCGTTTGTCTCGAACGATCGACCATCGATCTGCTTAAGTAACAGACCGTAGATTCTCTCTCGTTATCACCCACTGAGTTCTCGGTAACAGAATCACTTACGATCGCCAAGGTAAAACGAACCGTAGGACCAGCGCCTCGGAATATTACCAGTTTTCTCGATCGTCATGCAAGCTGTTACCCCCGCTCCACACATTCGTCAGCTGAACGAAATAAGTAAAAATAACATCAGTTATGATATATTAAAATAATGAACAGGCATTGTTCTGAACGTACTGGCTACCCGGAATTTTCAGTTACCGTAGATATTGAAAGGATTAATTAAATTTTCAGTCTTTGTTTCGGAATGTTAAAAATGCGAGAATGAACTCGGTAATAAATAGGGGTTCTGGCTTTTTTAATTTCAAGCTGGACGCAGCAAATGCAAGTTCTGGCTAAAATAATAGGAAAAAAGGTGATACAAATACTTCGATGCGACTTCGTTCAGATTTCAACGGGAAAAAAAGGCTATCAAAGTAATCGGTATCAGTGTTGAATCGCGGGTAACGCGAATGAAAAATTCGTCCGACAGAATGCCGATGATGGGTCATTACAGTTGGTGCATCCTTCGATTCCCGATATCCGATGTTCCAGGATGAGAGAAATTTAAACGAAACACAAAACGGGGTCAGGAAGTGATGTTCGTGTAAACATGGGTATGGGGTACGCGCCGAGTGGAAACTCGCATTAATCCGTGGCTCGCTACTCGCCTCGCATGTACTCCGCTTTTTTTCCCCTTTCTTTCTTTTGCTATCCGATTTTCGCTTCGTTTCTCTCTCGGACACGATGTAACATCCTTCTATCTATCGCGGTGGCACCCGGCCAAGCAAACGGACCTACGGTTTCATAGATATCATACAAGATCTATATTTCTGTATGAATAATAATTTTCAGATTATTCTAACGACACATCCCTTTTTCTATACTCAAGTTTCAATTAACATTATGTTTCCTCGATGTAGCATATAGGATATTTATTTCGAATTTAAATTAAATTTTATAGATACATTTTCTTTTTCAATTCTCGAATTTCGATTTGTCTCACTTAATCAATTCAATTTTAAGAGAAATTTTTGTAATTGAAGTGTGTCTCCCATAAAAAGTAGATCCAGATTTAACCATTACAACCATCTATTTAAAAACGACGGAAACTATTCGACATTTTACCGACCGGGTTTCTGAAACTTGGTGGACCAGTGGCGCTGTCTATTAAAAAGCAGCGGAAACGGTTTGTTAGCTCATCGACCGATCTTCCAGCAGCCGAATTTGGAAAACTTGAAATGTAAATTAGGTTTACTATCCAGTAAGAGCACTAACATAATTAGATGTCGTAAAATTATACACATTTATTTTATAAAATGCCATTTATTAATTTTAAACATTTTTTGCAATTTTGGCTTTGATTTCATTTAATCATCTTTATCTTTTATATATATATTTCTTCTGTGCGTCTGTATGTCACTGAACTCCTCCTAAACGGCTGGACCGATTTTGATGAAATTTTTTGTGTGTGTTCAAGTGGATTCGAGAATGGTTTAGATTCACAATTCGGTCCACTACAAAATGTTTTTTTAATTAATTTTTTATTTTTAAGTTGTTGTTGATCTTGGAATGTTTTACACTGGATCCGGCAGACAGCGCTGCGATCGCGGTGACAAAAACATAACAAATCGCAATATGACTTACAAAGAAGGTTAGGGAACCCGGAAATTCCAAAAATTATGAAACTTCGCATACAAGTACAGTAAGTCATCCGTAATACGACCCTGTTTTCCGTTGGTGCCATAATTCGGTTTTAAAGGGTGAAATTACCCCTTGAAAAAAATTCGAAACTTTCTTTTTTGTGGAATATCTTAAAAACGGTGAGAGATATGAAAAAAAAGTTTAAACAAAAGTTGCACAGTTCTGTTGTGTTTACAAAATGGCGTCAAGAAAATTTTTGAAAAGTGCATAATTTTTTAGTTACCCCTCCCCCCCAACATTTTCTTGACGCCATTTTGTAAACACAACAGAACTGTGCAACTTTTGTTTAAACTTTTTTATCATAACTCTCACGGTTTTTAAGATATTCCACAAAAAAGAAAGTTCCGAATTTTTTTCAAGGGGTAATTTCACCCTTTAAAACCGAATTATGGCACCAACGGAAAACAGGGTCGTATTACGGATGACTTACTGTACTTGTATGCGAAGTTTCATAATTTTTGGAATTTCCGGGTTCCCTAACCTTCCTTGTTAGCCTATGTTCATCTTGAAAGAATAAACAGTCCAATAGTGCAAATTTCATTAAAATCCGTTTAGCCATTTAAACGTGAGAAGGAACAAACGATCAGACATTTTCACTTTTATATATTAGTAGGGATAGGGACAGGGAAATGGGGATAGAAATAAGGAAGTAGGGATAATAATAGTTGAGTAACATTCCCGGGCAGAGCCGGGTAACGCAGCTAGTATTATATACAATCAATCATATTTATTATAAATACGTATTGTAATCTAAATATATGTAAAATTTATACCAAAACTAAATTAAATTAAAATATTCCGATCGGACAGGCGCTATCGCGTGTGGGCTGCAGGGGTCCTGAGTGGGGGTTCAGGGGCCCGATCACACGCCGCCCCCAGTGTCGACTACATGGGAGAGCCGGTTCAAGGTCCCCCAGAGACAGAGTACTGCTGTGAAAGGCAGCGGAGGTTCGGGTGTAATATATGTAATAAAGTTATCTTCGGTCCGATTGGTGGTGAGGAGATCGAATTAAAAACTTAACTGCGTTTCTCTGTAAGCCAAAAGATTCTTTTAATTACCCTACTATGTACAAAACTATCTTACAACTACCTCATACCTGTAAGCCAAAAGAAACAACATTTACAGCTTTTAATTCAGGTACGTTAATTCCCTATAAACTAAATTAATACGTTTTCTGCCTTCTCTCTTCTTAACGGATTTGTCTCTTCTCTTTTGTCTCGAGACTCACTCCCTCTCTCTCCCTCTAACGCGGAAGATTTGAATCTAAGAAAGGCAACGACACTAGTATACGGGTGTCTTGATTTTCTTTACATATATATACATATTGTATATACTGTGACCCGTGGTGTAACGTGGGTGCACTCTATATTTTCCTTTTCAATACAAATGTCAATCGCAATTACAATACGTTAGGCGCCGGCCACTCGCTCTGGCAAATGGGAATGGGAAAATTTCTGGGGAACTACAGGGGATGGGTTACGCGGCTCTTCCTGGATGGCCGAAACAATAGCTACGCGGGGGAGTACGCAGGGAGGACTATTATGGGAGGGGAGATCTCAGGTCGGGAAGGTGTGAACCTGGAAGTTCGTTACGTTACGCGTAGGAGGATAACTGTAGAAGGGAGTAATGGGGGTTGGAAAAAGGGGTTTCGCGAAGGCGCAGAAATACCGAATAAACGGCGCAATACGCGGGCGCTAACGCGGGGATGCGAAATACGCTGACGAGAAGATGTCGTTATCGGAACTCAGAACTCACAATATGTTAATAACGCAAAGGGCTTACCAAAACCGCTGTACAGCACTCACACACCTTTTCTCACCCCGGTACTCGCTTTCCAAATCGCTTCTCAACTCGCTTTTCTAACTCGCTATTCGCTATTTCAAATTCTCTATTTGCTCGGTCTCGTAGCCTAAGGCTCATTTAAGACGAGACCGTCGCGGAATAATTTTGGGGAGGGGATGGGACTAGGATGGGGGGCCTCTTCCGGCAACGGAATAGATCGATTATCGATTGTCGATTTGCAACGCGCCTTTGGCAGTCGGTAAGTTGTCGCGGAGATTTCACTACCTTCCGATAGATGGCGCTGGCGTGTCCGAGTTTTGGATGGTGCAGGTAGTCACTGTATGCATGTAAGTATATACTTACATCCATCTGGGGTCTTAGACACCCCATAGTGCAATTAGAGCTGCATTGGCCACGCATTCCCTCACCGACGCAGCGTGAATGCGTCGGTGAATTTGTAGCCAACTTCACTGCGACAAGTTCAATGCAACTCATCGTACGGTCCTCGCTGCGCCTCGGGGTGTCTGGGACCCCTGATAGACCATTCGTAAACACAAGCATGTCCAATCTTCTTGTATGTGTAGTCATTGATTATATGTAGTTAGAATATTAAAAGAAAACAATAGAAATGTATTATGTTGAACAGCATTGCTATTAATAATGAGGGGAACAAATTAAAAGCTTGAAGTTTATTATCTGAAAAATAACTATTATAATTTTTGATGATTAGAATTTTTTTCACGCTGAAAATTAAGGGAATGAAGAGAAATGAAATAATAATCACCGTAATATGTCTAATCATATTTATTTGCTCATGTACTGTTACTAATAGATGCTATACGCTTAAATACAGATGATGTATTGCAGAAACGAATATACCAAAACACTTAGCAATGTACACGCTATTCGAGTCACTTTTAAATATGTAGATTATCATCGATTATATCGTCCAACAAGGAGTGAGGAGTAGGATAATGATGATGATGATAATGTACCGTTAAATATATATTAATTTCGTGATTTGAACGATAGACAATTGAAAATAGTTTGTGAAAACAGATCGATGTCTCTACAAAAGATTGCGTTACAGAAAGTACAAAACCGAGGATTACAAGAACAGGGAATATTCTGATGGGGAGGGACAAAAGTAACACAGTGACGATAGATATTTCTATACAAAAATAATCGACGGAAGGCGAGAAAATAAAAACGCTCTCACGTTCGATAATGAACTATGATACAAGTCGACGAGATAATACTTTTCTTATTTTTTTTTGTTTCCTTAATAAGATTAGCCTGAATTGTGTTCTTCTTCTCGCATGCGTTTTTCTTTTCACACACACCCACACACACACACACGCCACACACACTCTCTTTCATTCACGATTTTACATGGGTGCATCTCACTACACAATGGCTACGATAACATATCATTGTTTTCTCTGTGATGTAAAACCATAATACACGAAAACGATTGCGAACAAACGAATGTCTAATTGCCGACGCGCGTCGTTGTGTGCAACGTTTGAAATACGAAAAACGTAAATTCGAAGAGAAGTACCATCGATTTCTTAATGAGAAATCGATCCTTCTTCCTCCGATCATCGCAGATACGATAACGAAACTATCTTACACAGAAATCTCTCTTTTTACAACGAAAACCTCTTCATCTTTGGTAGAAACTACGAAATAAATATTGTCGCTTAGAATAAGAATCGGTGCTCGAATCGAAGCTTCCCAAAGGAGACACGTTCACTTCCTAATGCGAGCTCGATCTTTCTTTGAAACCGCATCGATGGAAGCTTTCTCGCGCGAGTAAACGAACGGTTCTCGAATACAACAATTTAACATGTAAACTAGAAAAATATACACGCATGTACAGGGTCATGAAGTACGACTCGGTGCTCGAGGATGTTGCTTATTCGTCTGTGGATGACGATACCATTGACAGAGTTCCTATGAGATTCTGTCATAATTTTCTGTAAATTAATATTGTGATTCTAAGATCATTTATTTTCGAGATTCGACGGATTTTACCCTTTGAGAATGAAACACTTTTAAAATGAATGCTGCGAATCTAGCGAACGTTATCTTTAGACTGCGGATATTTATGCAAATCTACATATATTTTCTTCCACGTAAGGTGCTGAAGAGTATTATTTTATTTTGCAAATTTCATACATTTCGTACCTTCTAAACATTTCATTATACTTTACTGTATTTAACACACGTTTAGGATATATTTTACACAGCATGAACATCCGCAGTCCAATTGATTTATTTTTGTCAAGAACATTAAGAAATTAATTCTTAATTTATAGCCTGTTACCTCAAAGAGTATTTTGTTATTTAAATAATACATACTTAGAGGCGCTCTATGTATTTTATAATTATTCTTCATAAATTGTTTCTGCATTATCAAATCATCGATCATATTAATTTTAAAAATATGAGATTCAAAATAGTTTTAAGTTTCGTTAAGACCTTTCCAATGTATAAAACATATCTTTAAATATTGTGACAGAACCTCAGACTTATCATGTAATATACGCTACCAGTCAAAATTTAAAGATCACTTTTTAAAATTACACTTTTATTCAATTAAATTAATTAAAAAGGACATAGGAGTTTATTTCACTTTAAATTACATATGTTTTCTATGCTCTTGAGAAACGAGCACTAATTATATTAAGTATACAATTCCAGAAGCTTGTATTTAACAGCAGGACAATTTTATTATTTTAATTCAAGACATAATGTCTGGATTACGACTGACCCGGTTTTGCCATTCGTGAACTAAGTGATCTGAAAATTATGACCGACAGCGTAACTTTTCAACACCTTGCTAGATACTAAGATGTAAACAGTGCCATACGTTAAACTCCAGTGCAACGTAGGCTTCTTCTAACTGAAGATAAACATAAGAACCGAGCTTAGGGAGAGCCTAATTTTTCCCACCATCTCCAATTAAAAGAAGCCTAAATTGCACACGAGTGTGCATACGCAACGCTGAATAACAGAACAAACGAAATAAGACGTCGTTCACCCTTTCATCCTCCCAAATCCATAAGAAGGAAAGCATCGATCCCTTCTTCCATCTCCCTAGGACCTCGACTTTCCGTCTCGTTCTCGTCGAACGAAGGAAAGCTGCCTGAAGAAATCTCTAAACCATCGTGTTCGCAATCAAAACAAGCCGGCACCCTCGACAGAGAGTTTGCTTCGATCGTGAACGACGCGAGACCTCGAATACGAACGGTAGAAATAATCCTAACGCTATGGTGTCACATTAAATCATCTACTTAAACCGTTTGCCTATTCACTAAGTAGCCTCTATTTTCGCACGCCTTTCACTCGCTCTCTCTCTCTCTCTCTCTTTCACTCGGTTTCTCTTTATAATTCAATCGTATCCCGTCCGACCGAGATACGGATTGCGTCTACCGTAGAACGATCTACGTTCCTTGACGAGCAGAGGATGATCTCGATCTGCTTCTCGTCCAAGGGAACACGTTCCTCCTAGTGAAATCTTGTCCGGATCGAGTCCAGTTGCGAGACTCGGGGATCCTTCGCAAGCATCTTCGAAATGCGAGACAGGTGGCTGCTCGAGGTACGCGGTCTCTTTAACACGACGAACTCTTCAGCTCGCCTATGTCGGCGATGTTCTGCAACAACGCGGCTGCCTCACTGCTCGACTGGCTCTTCGCGTTGTAACGTTGCTTCAGGGTGCTCAACGCGGACAACAGTCTTGTGTTGGACGTCATCAGACGCGAGTTGGCCGCGTCCAAAGCGGCTATTTGCTGCTCCTGCGCGTCGATCACGCGCTGCTTGTACGACAACGCAGCGGACATCTTCTGCTGCTCTCGTCGTAGCTCCTCCTCCACAGAGATTAACCTAGAATCGATTAAACATCCTGTGATTCACGGTTCTTCCCTTCGAAACGGTTAAAATTTCACCCCCTTTAGCCGCGAAACAGTCTCTGTTTCATTGGAATAGAATCATTCTTGGAAGATCAGAGGAAGACAAAGACTGTTTCGACGACTCTTCAGCACACATGGAATTCAGCTCCACTCGTGAAATCTCTTCAGACTTGCTTTGGAATGTCTTTGAGATTTTCATTTTGTCGATGTCCAAGTTTGAGAGAGATTTCACTGGGAGACTTCCGAGAGGATCCAAGCGCACCACGATGCATAATACCGAAGAAAAGAACACCAATGTATTTTGAAAATGAAAGTTAAAGGAAGCAGCTGTGTTTGGTGCAAAATGTCACATACGCTTGGAGGAACTAATTAAATAAAAATAAAGAACGATTAAGAAATGCAGTGGGCTGGGGTGGCGTTCGTTCTCGATCAAAGAAGCGGGCGAGTTTTGCTTCTGCTTCGTGTGATTGTGAATGATTTAGTCATTGCAGAAACGTTCAGGATTAGTAATTAATAGAGAAGATAAAAAATTAAATTATTCTGTGATTTAGAAGGCTCAAATATCAAAAAAAAAATGTCTTTTTCTTCAGAAAAATATAAACAATTTCATTCACCTCGAATGCAGAGAATTTTAAACAATCTAAATTGCCTATAGATGATTCGTCGTGCAAAAGAAATTTTATAATAAAAATTTTATTAAAATCGAACAACAGGTGTGATAATTATCCTGAACGTTTCCTGAATATCGTTGCAACACTCTACACAGACCTGACACACAAAATGAAAAAAAAGAAAGAAAACAGTGGTTTGCAGAATAACCCGTGCACACGTGAACAGAGAATGAACGTGTATGTGAAAATTGTCGAGGGGTGTTAATTATTGTCGGTGGAGTACTGATATGTGGCCGACCGAGAGAATGTTTCTTCTATTGGACGGTGATGTAAGTATACACACGCAGGGTAAATAATGCTGGTTCAGAATAGATATACAACTGATTTGTGAGTGAAATATAACAGATTCTAATCATCGACACGCGAACGCGAATGAACGTTTTGGCGCGTGTTTTATTGTCGCGCAAATCAAGAAAGAACACGATATATAATATACAGGGTGTCCTGTAATAATGTAGTGCAAACAGGAAATCGATGGTTCTGCATGGAAAAATAAATGGAAAATATGAAACAAAGCTTTTTATACGAAGTTTTATTTTCTGGAAAACTGAAATTGAAAGTTCTTCAAAATATTCGTGAAATAATTAAATAAAGAATTTGTTACTTATATATAAAGAATTTTCAAATTCAATTTTCTTAAAAATGACGTCACATATGATAATAATATTTATTTTATACTTTCGATTTATCTTCTCATGCAAAATCCACATTTACCCAGATCTGGACACCTCTGAAACAACATTATTTTATTTTATTTTATAATTATTTTCAATATACGATTGTATTGTATTTTTTCAAGCGATAATTTGGAAAATAATAAAATTCTTCATTAAAAATTTCTTGAAATAAAACTGCTAGATCGCCAATTATGAAATAAATGAAAAATTAAGTTAT
This sequence comes from Osmia bicornis bicornis, assembly GCF_907164935.1. Lineage (NCBI taxonomy): Eukaryota > Metazoa > Arthropoda > Insecta > Hymenoptera > Megachilidae > Osmia > Osmia bicornis. The sequence goes on from NC_060227.1 coordinate 8,425,119, forward strand.
TCAAAATTGTTATCGATACATTTTATATCTTCAAATAAAGAAATCTTATTTCAAACAGCAATTTCCTGTTTTAATTTCACATAAAATATTCCCAGATTTGTATCTTCCTACTTCTACTACACATTGCAGGACTCCTCGTACGTATGTAAAAATAGAGATATACATATGAGATTAAAAAACGCTAAAATACGTGATGTAAAAATGTAAAGAAGCTTAGAAATATAATTGACTCTTACACCAAGGTCCAGATCAAGCCAGAGTATACCAAATGCAGCGGATAGAATGCACAGGAACACACAATCAATTAAACATACATTATTTCGAGATACAGTAACCGTGTTTCGAGTTACAAGATCAGTGGGTCACCTTTCCCTTTTATTTTTTATTCTCCCTACTCTGTTACTTATTGTTAATTTATAGCTGTACAACCAAGTAGGGAGCTACTCGCTTTCGATCTGGTTCGCTTTTCTTCTTTTCCCTTTTTCCCTTATTTACATGTTATTATAATAATCGATCTCGGGTAGACAGAGCTGCACGAAGAACGATAAACTGCTTAGAAAATAATTTCCACCGCTTTGGAAAGTCAAATTAAATTAAAATAAAATAAACTGAAATAAATTAAAATGAAATGAATTGAAATAAATTAAAATGAAGGAAAATTATCTTTACAAGAAGTAGAGGTGACGAGCCATACGAGGATTAAATAACAGAAGCCTAAATTACTATGATCAGAATCAAAACTAAAAAATGTTGTCATTATAAATCATTTATCGTTTCTTATATTCCAATCTCATACCCGTCTGAAAAATCATTTATAAAAGGATTTCACACCGAAGCATCCCCTAGTAAGCACGCTTCTATCGCAACTCTGTCTTCCATTTCGAGACCCTGACGATCCATCGTGCGTGTAAACGCAATCACGTTCGATCACGGCCGTGTTCGAGGGTTGTCGAAGTCGATAACCCCTCCACGGACACCTTCTTTTCTTTCCAACGAACAAAAGAACACATTTTCACCAAGAATCACGACATAGGCGAGGATAGGATGTAGTAGAAGAATAAGAAGAAGAAGAAGAAGAAAAAGAAAGTATCGAGGTGAATTGATTCATGAACACGGAAAGAGGGGGATTCGAAGTGAAACGCAAGAGAAAAGTGGTAGTCGTCATGGCGGGGTGATCACACTCAGGCAAATAGAATTCAATCGATGTGTCGGTTAGTGGTCGCGTGTATGAGGATTAAGTACCTGGAAATGATGCTCTTCATCTTGGTATCCGGTGCAACGCCGTCTATATCGGTATCCTCAGTGGCGCCTAACCGGGCCCTCAGTCGATCTACGCTACTCTGCAGCCTCTCGATTTCCACTTCGTACTGGAAACACGAAGAGACGTGGCGTTGTTAGTTACAAAACACGTAAACAGAGATAGATGGTTAGGTGAAAGATCAGAAAGGGCATAGGAATTTCTCTTAGAAAGAGGAACTAGTTATTCACAACAACAAGAATAAAGTTACAACGAATTTATATACATTGAGAGTTATGGTGGATTAATAAAAATGATAGAGAATCGTAAGAAGTTCCTCTTTGGTTCAATACATGTCTGGATGGAAGTATGTTTCCTTGTCCTGATCGCTGCTGGAAGTTTCGAATTAAAGACCTTAGTTCGCTTGCTTTCAAATTAAACGATATTCTATTATAAACGTTAATATCGAATTTTGACGACATCAGAAACGCAAGTATATTTAAATATCAAACAGATTAACTACCTGATCGATGCTTCGATGACTTCTAGACTTGCTCCTCCTTGTGTTGCAGCTTTCCTCTTCGCTGGTATCGGACAAATCCCTGGTCGAGTCCAGGGACAATCTTCTCCTCAGCTTGGTGCAGCAAACGTTCTGGTTCTGTTCCGTGTTATTCCTATGCGCCTGATTGTTCTGTCTCCATTGATTATGGTTGTTCCTCTGCAGATTCCTTACGTTGTTCTGCGGCGGAGGCGAGGGGCTCAGATCGACACCCCTGACACCCTCGACACCGCCACCGCTGCCGTCTCTCTCCTCCGAGCTACTGCTACCTCTCCTCCCGTTTCTCCCATGGTTCGATTCCATGTGATAAACGGGATTGGCGAACGCCAAGGGTGCTGCGTTCAGTATGTGCGGGTTCGCGTTGTTGCTGCTCAGATCCACCGGGCTGGAGCTCTGGCTATAAGCGGCGAAACTTTGATAACCGGACGAGGCAACGTTACTTAGCTGAGAGATGGATATCTGCGATCCCTTCTGGGATTTAGACTCGGACACTTCGTCGTCCGCGTACCTCAACAGGTCGGACAGCTCGTCGAGGTTACCGTTGGCGGTCGTGTTATTCGTCTTGCTGTTGTTGTAGTTGTTGTTGGGCTGATGATTGATGGACAGCGTGAGATTCGGCGATGGATTAACCACCACGTTCGCGTTCACCGTCGTCTTCGAGACGTTGTTGTAATTCTGATGCTGGGTCTGATTCGCGTTCTCCTCCTTGTTACAATGATTCCTGCTAGCCGATCTCGAGACGTTGTAGTTGTTGTGATTGTAATTGTCCTCCCTGTCGTGTATGTCCAGGTTCTGCAGTCGAGCCATGTTGTGTCTGTGATTCTGTTGCTGCTGTTGGTGCTGGGTTAGAACCGGACAGTTGTTCGACTGATTATTCTGAGGGACCGTGATGTTGTAGTTGGAGTCCTTCAGGTTATTGTGGCTTTCCGATCTGGTCGGGCTGGTGGGATGTGCCTGGCAGTGATTCACGTTCGCTAGACTAGCACTGGCTGTTAATCTGTATCCAGCAACCGGCCTGTTCGACCCGATCGCCCTGTGTTGTCGCGCTATCGGCGTAGGTGAACGCGAGACGAAAGCTGGAGGCTCCAGAGGATAGTCGTCGGTGGTTATCTGAAGCTGTAGCTTCCCATTGTTCGGCATGTAAGCGTTGCGAGGAAGCGTGGCAGCTCTGGCGACGTTTGGGCTACGAGAACTATTGTGTCCCAGGGTGTTCGATTGTAACACCTCGTTACTATCCCTGATGGTACCGTTTAGAGTACTGTGATTGCTGAGGGTCGACGTGGCCGATACCGAGAGATTCGTGTTGCTGTTCGCGATCGTTGGATCGTTATAACGGAAAATATTATTCTGAAGATTAGGATAACGATGCGAGCCCGACACTGGACTTGGACCCGATTGATCTAGAGCTATGGAGATCCTCTCGAGGATCTCTGGTAGTCTTGACGGAGGCAGTGATGGCGAAGACGAAGTTATAGTGACTAAACTTTCGCGCAAAAGAGCGTGAAGAAGAGACAATTGCTTTCCAAGATCTATATAGCCATCGAATTCCAGGGAATTGTTGGCCGGAGCATCTTTCGGCAGAGGGCTCTGTAACAGACGATTCAAATGACAAGCTTTCTATGACAACGAGCTACGTCGTTGATGAACAGGAATACGTACGCTGATCATCTGCAGGAAATTCTTCATGGACGGAGCTTCGCGCTCTAGGAAATCGTTCATAAATTCCATGAAGTTCTCTTTTCCTTGGAATCTCGTGAAGTTCGCGAGAGTTTGGAGCGTTTTCGCTACGAGAGTGAGATTCCTTGCTGCCTTTTCGTTCGGATATTCTGAAAAAGGAATACAGATTCCTCTCAGGATTCTTCGATCACATCTAATTGATAAATATCTGACTTCACTCTGAATTTTGTTTCAATCTAACGACGGAATTTAATATAATACCACAGCCGATAAAAGTCTGCCGTTTCCGCATCAACGCGGTTTATCTTATCTCTTTAAAACGTGCATAATATGCAGTTCACATGTGAGCAACTATAAATATTTATTTTCAAGACCTTTTAAATCTGAATCTAGCGAAAGAAATTGCATCATAAAGTAGATAAACTATTTCAACTATTTTCCAAATTAATCTTTCAAATAATACAAAAATTTTGGGTCTTTTTAAAAATATGTATTTTGAGGAATGCGATCTTATGGTGAACGAGATAACTCGTCTATGGTATCAGCTTTCGACTTACCGTGAGTAATGTTGAAGAGAGACGGGCTGAGTATGGCGGGACAGAGGAATCTCAGGAATATAGACGCAGATATAAGATTGTCAGCAATGTCCTCTCGGCCCATGTCAGCCAGTCGCTCGCGGAATATACGGAAGCACTCGCGTAATTCGAGAGGAAAGTGAGCGTGGCTGGATAGTATCCTGCTCCAGGCAAGTTCCACCGCGTTCCGTAGATTCTGTTGTTGTTTGTGAAGGGCCGCCACCGAGGCGACCTTCAGTGGGTCCACCTCGCAATCGCCACCCTCCACCGCACCCCTCACAACCGCCCCCAAGGTCTCCTGCAGGTACCTGTCGCCCGTCAACTTCAGGTAGGCCTCCATCGCCTTCGTGGCTAAGGAATTTCCTCGAAAGGTGAGCCTCTCGTCGTCTGAAATCCGATACATCTCGTTAATATTCGATGGACCGTGGTTTTTGGTTAAGACTTTTCAGCTTTCTTCATTTTTCTTTTCAACCTGGATATCGCCAAGGACCACTGTGGATGTATCTCAAGGTTTCCAGGGTAAATGTGGTTAGAATTTTATTTTATTTCATCGAGATTGATATTCGATAGCTTTCGTCGTTCAAAAAGAAAATTCATTTAAATACCTATTCTATGAATATCCATCATCACCAAGTCAGCGAGAAACTGCGGTGCCTTCTTTTCGCGTTGCATCACAGCGACCAAGGCCGTGGCGATGTCCTCTTTCGCTTTTACGCCGATCACCGGCTCCAATTTCTCGCAAAGAGACGCGTAGTCCGTCTTCAGGTACTCTAGAAACTCCTGGTACACCTGAACCGGAAGTATGTCTACGGATTGGAAGCGACATTTCACCCTTAACGCTGGAGGCTCCTTCAGTGGACCCTTATCCCCTACCACCGGGTACCATTTCTCGGTTAGGTAACGAGACGTGACGTTTTGCACCGGTATGCTGACGGAACCTAGATGAGATTTCAAACATTTCCTGATCGATTCCATTCAAGTTTCAAAACAATTATTCTATTGGAATAATTTCATTGCAATTCAATTCTATTTTATATAGGGCAACTTTTTCTGAAAAAGTAAGAAATATACAGTGGTACCTCGGTTCCTGATGTTTGGACTTATACCGAATAGGATGTATATCAAACCAACCTTTCCCATAAGAAGTAATGTAAAAATGATTAATCCGTTCTCATGTAAAAGAAACTCCTATTGATATTATACCTACATTAATGGGGTTGTAAAATAATTTAAACACTGTTTATGTCATGAACAGCATTTAAACGATTTCCTAGAAGTTTATAAACAATATTCACTAGTTTATTTAACATAATTAATTTGTAAAATTAATCAACTCCGAATATAATTGATTATTAATTTAATTTTTCCTCGGAGATAATTATTTAAAAATGACGCAAAATTCACACAAAAAGTTTATGTCGTATACCGAATAAAATTTCTCACGTCCAAACAGGACGTATACCGAGGTACCACTGTAATTGTATCGGGAACAAGAAATATAATTATATTTTATTCTGTATGAAATGTATCATATTATGCTTCGTAGATTTTTAGGAAAAGGATCGATCATTCTGTAGGAACGAATAATTGTCTACGTCACCCTATTGTTATATCAATTTGCTGTTAAATAAATAAATAAATAAATAAATAAATGCCATTTCGTTCATCAACTCACCGATCAAAACATTTTTATCCCTCTTCTTCTTCCTATCAGCCTCCCTGTACAGGTTCACTTGAATAGTGTTGACAGAGGGCAGATGATGGAAGTCGAAGTGTTCACCCCAGAAGCAAAGGTCGGCCTTCAGCTTCGCGGTGGTTCGCGCGTACAACGTGCTGTCTAGACAGACCTCGCAGAAATATCGCTTCTTCGCGGGTACGCCTTTTGCCTCGAGCAGCCAAATCTGCAGCGAATTATCCGTACGTCGTGTCTGCTCCGCGTCCGGTTGTACCGATTTCCTTAAGCTACAATTATTTTTAAACGCAACTGTACTTACGATCGACGATAAATTAAAATTACGAATTACGTCCGTCAATTTTTCTCAAAGCGCGAAACGATTGAGCAAAATTCAGTAGCAGATTCGAAAACGGTACCGTTCACCGGTAGCTGTAGCTAGCGATGACTCGACACGTGGATCATCGAGCACGGTTAAGATTCGTCGGCGGATGGAAAAAGAGACGAAAGAAGCAAGAAGAGAAACGGTACCAACCTGTGTAACCACTGGTCCCGTTCGTGAGGGGTCCTGCAACTGAAATACTTGGGCCCACCGGTGCTGGGTGTCACCTGGAAGCAGTGAGGTCTACCGAGCAGGCTCGGATGCAATGGTGTCACAGCAGCGAGGTCCATCGAGGTCACCGCCTGTCCACAGAGTAAGGACTCGTGCGAACGACAACCACGAAGACCCGCACCACGTTGCTTCTGTCGCTCGAGCTTCGTCACGCTCTTCGTCCTCTTCAAAGGATTCGAGCGGAAGGACCTCTTCGAGAAGAAGTTCTGCGGACAGACGAAAGGTGGATGGGTAATGTGTGTCCTCTGTTGATGTGTTTCGAAAATTTAGAAAATGAAAATAATAGGAAACTCTCCATGGTCCGCGCCATGGTTCGAGGATTAAATGGAACGAATAGAAGTGAAACAATAAATTATTATTTATTACTTTCGCAATTTAATTTGTGATTCTTTTGATTTTCATAGTTAATTGTAAAGTTTCTCCGGTTTTATTGGAAGAATGATATTAAACCGTGATCGACTATAAATCAAAGTTATCCAATTCCTTCGGATCGCAAACACCCGCCTCGTCAAATTAATTACGCGAAGATTAATCGACTGGTGATGATGCAATGAGACGTGTGACGTGACTTTAACTTGATGTACGATCTAACTGTACGATCTGTTCTCCTCGATGATTAAACGTGTTTTGCTCGTAAAGTTAAACGAGTTCCGACAATCGGCTTCGCGTGCCGTTGAAACCACTCACCGATCAGACTTGAAGAACCGTTTTGTCGTCTCTCTGATCGACTTCTGTGTATAGCAACGAGAAGCATTTCAATAGCAATTGGTAAATTTCTCGTAGGTGTAGCAAGATCTATATTTGTGAAAAGCTAATTAAAAATTCGAAGTAATTCTTATTTCCAATTTTCAAATTTATGTATAAAGTAGATATTATTTATAAGCCTAGTAACATTTATAATAAATAAGTAACTCACACTTATCAACACTTCCCAAATAAAAACACATTTCAATTAACAATTTCATGTAATTTTAATTAATCCTCTTATCACTACATTAATCTACATCTTTCGCGATATTCGAAAGAAAATTGTTAAATGACGAAAATGAGCAAAAGATATCGATTAAATGGTAGATTGTTTCAGTAGCAAAAGCTGTCTACGGCACGAGCGAAAATCATCGACTGACTCGACGAGCGATATCGAGAATCTTTCATGACATTGCTCAGGTGAAAGGTATTCCTCTGTGTTTGATACCGGCAGCATTTAGTCCGCTTATCCGGTACAACGATGTACCAATTGATCCTTGGGCCCGAAAACTATTCCTAAGTTATGTGAAAATAAAGGATCGATTTCTTTTTCAAATAGAAACTGGAATTGTGTCAATGATTTAAGAAGAGATACGGGAAACTGGTATGCATCTTGCTAGAAAGTTAGAACAGATGGAAAGGATATTTGTATATGAAACGCAAGTTTACCGTGATATTTCGTGAAAATATTCGAAATTGTTGTATATTAATAAATTAGTTTGTCGAATTTTGTGGAAAAGTTCACTCGAAGCGACGAAGAAATCTATAAAAATTGCTCTATGCTGAAATCACCGCCGGTATCACCGTAAGAACAATGATACTTTCACGTCCCTGAACGAGATGGAACAGTCTCTCCTTTTGTTCGGTGCAGATTTTTCAACGAGATCGCTGAAACGTCGGCTTCTCGAACGTTAAATCCTTCGTTCCACTTTCCTCGACTTTTGAACGAGGTTCATGCCTGTTTCGGGTCATCGGATAAAGACAAGTTGGTCGGATGCCAGTGAAACTCGGAAGGATTCCAAATGTTTTGCGGGAAATACGCTCGGCAATGCGACGGATCATCGAATTATCGAGAGAATTTGCCAAGAATTTGTAAAAAGAAGCAGAGCATTCGAAAAGAGTTGCCGCTTTAACCCTTGCAGTCTGGGTCACTCTCCATGGTCCGCCGTCCGAGGATAAACATTTATCATAAGCTGAATTTCTCCACGTGCAATTATATTTCTACGTGAAGCAAATTCTTCTGTATGAAAAATGTTCTTCAATTTCAATTTAAAAATAAAATATGCATATTTCATACAAAGGACCACGAGTTTTTATTAACATCGCACCCTAATACTTTTTCAGGAAGAATGTTTCGTTCCTCGTTCTTTATTGCTATCTAGCAACGAAGATCCTGCACAACAGCTTTGTCGCCAATAAACTTCAGCAATTTTTCCACGATAACGGCAAACACCCTCATCACTTATGCGAAAGGAACCTCCCCTGACACGTATATTTACCCTGGCGGTGAAGTAGTTGATGATCATGCTGACAACCTTGTCCTCCTCGTTCTCCTCCATCGGTTTCACGCACATTTTTCTCCTGGTCATGCGAACATGCGTGAGAAACAACAGCAGATGTTGCCCGGGACCACAAATTCCAGCAGGGAAAAATAACGCGTCGCCTCGTCACTTTGTGTTCTTTGACCTGCTCCTCCTCGAGGATGCAAAGTCTAAATGCATTCCGTGTGAATTCATACTTTCTCAACTTATTTATCCATTTTCTAAATTTCATACACACTTTTTCGATAATAACGTCACCCTTTATTCTTTCACCTCATTCTTTACCGTTTGTCTAGATCGAAAACTACGGAAGAAATATAAAATGGAAGAGTTCACCGTTCGCGTGAAAAGCGTTTCTTCTCACTGAACGTACGCCACCAACGCGTACGAACGTTATCACGCACGTGTGAGCGTGATAAGCTCACCCAATGTCAGGATGCAGTGTAATCGGTAGACTGCGTCGCACGCTCCTCCTCGCTTCGAAGCGTACAGTTTCAGCTTTAGGTAAGAATTGCCAGTTCGATGGGAAATTTCACTTCCCCACTCTCTTTCTCCTTTCAGATCGATCGCAATTTGTTGACAGTGCGATTAAGCGGAACTCGCTTCTTTCGACGATATTGTGCAATCCAAGTTTCGTTCAATGATATCGAATTGTTGCGCGTGTTTAAAAGTATTTCTTCAAAAATAACGTGGCTATAAAAATGTTTTTTTTTTAGAATTTTTCAATCACCGTTTCAACCAATGCTGACCCTACGATCTAGTTTGTCTATTAATAATTTTATTGAGGAATATTGTCTCATTAATTTTCAAATTATTGAATTTTGGAGGATGAACAATGATTATAAAATTTCAATCCCAATTTTTGCTGAACGATCATCGAAGCGAATTATCCGAGTTCCTTTTTCGGCACAATACTCCTCGAGGGTTTCTATTCGCACGCGGAAGCACCAGCCGTGAATTCCAGCTGCTCTGCTTCAGGTATCTCCGCCTGATCCCCGAAAACGGGATCAACGTTTCCAGGTAGAGCCAGGTAGCTCCAGCTCGCTTGCCTCCGAGGGATTTAAATCGACAGAGGCTCTTTAAATATTCCCTAACTCGATTCATCGCGATTTATCTATCTGAATTTTCGCGATATTAACGCCTTGGTTAAAATTGAGATCAGTTATAGTGCTACGGGGTTCGAATTTAATTTCATTTTGATAAATAATTATTTTCTGTTTCTTACGAAAAATTTCAATCGAAATTCTTTACCGTTTGGATTGGAATGGGTTCCTGTTTCGCTAGCAATTTTAGAGCAGACGCGAAAACGCAGTTACGATATTTTCAGCGACAGACGTTGCTCTTCGCTTTTCGTCGATCGCGAGGCCGTCGACCCTCGAGGTAGTTCCGAGCTGTCTCGTCTTTGATCTTCCTTTATTTGGCCACGAGTCTCTTATTTACCAGCTACTGTCTGTCGATAAATTATTGTTCGTCTGTTGGTCTTGTCAAGAGCTCGTTTCAACGCTTTCGATATCGTCTAAGTTGAAATAATTCTCAGGAAAATTTTTTATATTTACATTCTTTTTACATTAAACATTTTAAATTGTCATACCTTCAAAATTAATCAACGTTAACCGATTGATATTATCTCGTATCTAATCAACAGGTGTCTTAAAGACTGATTAAAATTAATTTGATTTATGAATTCATTACACAATTCTGGTTGTCGTAGTGAAAGTACAAATGAAAGATATTGAATTTTTAATTACTTTATCAAATATGGCTTTCAATCATGAAATACTATTTCAATTATTTATTGATTTAAGAAATTTTCGTGTCGTGAAAATACTGTCACACAGTCAGCATTAGTTGAAATCAGAATTTTTATCATTAGCTTCCAAATCAATGACAGAAGTATAATCCCACCTTTACCACTTAATTTCTAATTTGCATCATGATACACACTCATGAAACACACTCATTTGATCACATTTACAAAACACAGTACACAGTCCAATTTTAAACACTACAAACAGCCAATTTAAAATCCTCAAAAACTTCTTGGAAAACTCAATAACACCTTTTCCTCATCAATCTGAAAATGTTTTACAACGAAAGAAAAGGAAGAAGAAGAAGAAGAAGAATCACTGTTAAGAAACGTTTGATATCAGAACGATCGAAATCGAGATTCGGATGAAAGTTGCACGAAGGAAAGCATTGAAGAGTACTCGAGAATCGGTGAGATTTCGCGGTGAGCAGATGATTTCGCGGCAAAATCTCGTCGTCGACTGGCGCAGATGTTGCTCATCCGGGTAGTCGAAGTCAAGGGATCCTTGGGGCGCACCTTTGTACCACGACCAAAAACCCTGCCCCTGCATTCAGGTGAGGCAAAACGGGTCACCCCTTGGCCTCTCAGCCCCTCTGCTCCGTCGTTGCCACCGGTAAGAAGGACAAAAACGTCTTCGAGGGGTTCTCAATCTTCTCGATTACGCAGCTGGGGATCCACTGTGACCAATCTGGCTTGCAGATACAAGAAATCATACCGAGATTCCCTCCAGTCCCCTGAGATCATTGCTGACTCTTTACTCTTACTTCATCATGACACATATATTTTCTTTTTCTCATTTTGCAAATGAGAAAATCGAGCGAAATAAATGGTCTTACGTTGATTGTAATAGTACCTATTGGTCTTCAAGATCGCAGCCTCACTAATCAAAATCTATAAAATTCAATTTTCAGTGGTAATTGAAAATGCTAGTCGTCCTTATCAATTGTTACAATTTTAATTTAATTTTGCACTTGATATTATTTTAATTTTCTACATTTTACGCTGTTTTTCGGAAAATTACTCTCTTTTAAATTAATGTCCTTGTAATATATTTTGTAATTTTGGGTCACGATTGACCCAGGCTCCGTCGATCAATGGTTAAATAAAACAAAGAATTTAAAAAAGCATTGGCAAACGTATCAACCGCACAACCATGACAGAAAAGGAATTCGATAAGACAACTCTGCTCAGTTTTTCCATGGATATCTAGCATACTTGATAAATTCCAAGAGTCACGCTTCTTTTTACTCCTTCTCATTCATCGCAACAGGAATTCCGTAAACGATTCGAGATAGTAAGGCGCATTTTAACCGGATCCTTCCGTGAAGTATACCCTATCCGTTAAAAAACCAGTCCGTTTTTTCCTTTGTTCCCTCAAAAGGTGTGCGCTAACTTATCCTCGACAAAGAGTTAAAGTATTCTTGTACTTTGAGCTCCCTATTCACGGAAACATCTTCAAAGTTTGCAGATGTAGTTTGCAAAGAGACAGAGAGAGAGAGGGAAAGAAGCTCCAAATATTTGTTATTCAAACATCAATAAGCAAAGCTTTATCAACAACCGTGAATACTGATTAAACAATACCTTGTCAAGATTTAATCAATCAACAGATTCGTCAGAATTCTGATTAACCTTGCAAATAGGTGCTAATAAATCGTTATCACTGCCTGAGATAATGATGTGTTACCTTATCTTATCCACAGTACACCTCAAACAGAGGCACCAACTTGTCCCTTTATAAAATTAATAAAAATAATAAATTTTATACAAATTATTCTTCGTGTAATAAAAGTAAACAATTAGAAACTGTATTATATTTACGAAGAGGACCCGAAACTAGGATGGAAATTTTACAAAATCATAAATGTTTTGCTCTGCTTTTTTTAAATTTTCTATGAAGAAGTTATCCTGCTGCTTTTATAAGGAATGATGTAACCGAGGAAGTGTACCAGTTTCATTGGAAAAACAGCAGGCAAGTAACTTGTATCAGGTGGTAACTTTATACACCCTCGCCTGTGTTCATCGACAGGTAAATCGACACACGTTCCCGAAAGCAATCCACCGAGTGAGATTTGAGAACACCTGCAACCGCGACACTGGGTCGATATTTTCCATACTGCCTCGTCCGCTTTTGCATCCACCCTTGGAAGGGAACGTGTCGGTTTACGCAACGAAATTGAAGCGAAGGGCAAAGGTGACGTCCAACGCGAGAACAGAAGAGGCTCGTCTACGGGATCGCAGGAGAAATTGCGACCAGACTTGGCTCGTTTAAATGTTAACACGACCACGACTTGATGGAAAGTTGCATAGATTGAACGGTTGATACAATCGAACCAACTGCATCGATGCATTTTTACAGAAGTTGGTGTAAAGTTGACGTTTAGGAGAAATTTGATGACATAAAAGTACGACAAAATGGCACATACGGCTTGTCAATTTAAAGTTTAAAGTTTAAATATTCTTAATACAAAATGGCGGATCGTCGATTATAGTAAAGGGTGACCTATTTTGAAATATAGAAAGTCTAATGGAAATTGATGACATAACAGAATATTATTTACGGTTAAAATGTAATAAAAATCACTGTATAAGTACTTCGTTGATTTTCTTAATGCGACATAGCTAAATCTTGAAATCGATCAAACTCTAACTTGGTTCATTCACTGTTTGTTTCAAAGACGAACCATCCATTTTGTGCGAAGAATATTAACAAAACTTATTTTCCTTAAGCCTTAACTTTTCATTTGATATGCCACAAGTACTATTTTCAGATTCTTTTACGTCATGAAATCATGTCAGACTTTCTATGCCCCAAAACTTCATAGTAATCCTACACTTTGATATAAATCAAATCATGGTAAAACCAAGTAAAGAAGTTCCATCAAAATTTCCAACGTCGTACGAGCAAGTCGAAAGTTCGAAGAACGAAAGAAAAACACAAAATACGTGACACGCTGAAAGGTACAACACCCTGTTTGTTGGAAATAAAGGGAAAGGTGCATCGCAACTGCAACTTAACGACTCGATGCACCGAAAGATTCGAAAGATCGAAGATACGTGATCGGCAAGTCAAAGTTTCCATTCTCGTGCTTCGAAAACGAAATGCTACTCGAACGTAGCTCGGTGTTTTGAACCGGAAGCGTTCGATGTAAGCTACAACAATGAACTCAACTACCCGGATTTATCTTTCGACGGTTCTGAGAGATCTTTAACATACGTGAGGAAACTTAACATCGTTCTTCCATTGATTCTTTTCAACAAAAGAATTTCATTGTAACGAATACTTAAATAACAGATTTTATAAAGGATACGTTCGTTGTGTACTTTTTCATTTTTAAATAATTTATCCCCAAAATTTTCTTTAATTTATTCAATTTCTATCGAATGCAACTTTCTCTGGATTTACGTATAATAAATGCATAGAAAAATTTTTTTTTTAAATTTAAATTTTGAGCAGATCAAATCCTCTAGTGTCACGAGACACGTTGCAACGGAGCAGAAACGATGGATTCCGAAGAAAGTCAGTCCCCTATCGTCAGCTCGAGGCTCGAGTCAGATCTAATCTGCAAGTCTAATGCAGTTTCGCGTAGCGCTGACAGATTCGTTGAAAGTATTTCCCGTGATAAGGATCTGCCTCGAGATTGCATGCCTGAGATCTCTTCTTCGCCGCGCGAACAAGAAAGGCTTTACGTTAATTGCGAGCCCGACACGCGATAAAATAATTACTCCGCCAGGATTGTTCGTCGATTAACGCCCGTTTCATCAGACGCTCGAAAATTCCTGATAATCGATCGCGTATACAAAATTAAATTATTATAAAAAAGAAATTCATTAATAACTCGTTATGGTTGCGTGTTAATATTTAAAAGGTAACATTCATAAACTTACTAACGCAAATTAACTCGTTTCCAATGTTAATTAAAATATGCTAATTTACCAAATTTCCAGATGCAACACAATTTGACATTTACATCTTAAAAAGCTAACTAAAATCCATTTGTTTAATGGTTGTTTTAAAAATTTCTATATATGTACATACCACGTGAAAATAATAACCCCAATTGTAACTTTTATAAAAAAAAAGAAAGAAAAAGGGCGCCCTTCGACTACCCTTAAAAACGGTTTCGTTTTCGTACAATACCGTTAGTCGCAGAGGGCTGCATTTACGAAAGATCGCAAATTACAGTTGAATGAAAATTACAGGGACCCATAAGGATTACGAATGAAATCTACTTACGACGATTCTGTTGGGGGTGACGTCCAAGGGTCGTGCTCCGAGGACAGGGGTGGCCGGTGCGCTACCCCTTCGACAGGCCTTCTCGTAGGACGTGTCTGAAACATACATTTGGAACATTTGTAATTCAGCACATGGTAATTCAAAGAGTGGGCGTTTCCGGTTCGAGTTGGGGGGTAAATGGTCACGTTAATTATCGTATCTCGTTTCGAGTACAAATGGTAATTGGCAACGAGCCAAGTAAACTGAAACATTGTTACAGAAATAATCCTGTCTGCATTAGCTTTCCAAAATTCATGCTAAAATCGACCATTTATCTTTGATTCATTTTTATTAAACAATTTTAGATTTGAACGATGTTTCCTTTTTAACTCTCGGATGGCGGACCATGGAGAAAGCCAGAAATAAATTTAATTCTATTATTATTTTTTATTTGCAATTCATAAAAAAAATGCTAAGAATTAATTTGAATAATTACAATGAACATTCTAATTTACCCAAAAATGATTTCATCAGTCTTTCAATAGAAAATGGCTTCAAAAACCACTGTATCACTCAATGAACGTACCAAGATTAGGGTTCAACCCCTAAAGAAATAACAAACATCGGTAAACGTTTCAAAGCTCCATTACATAGCTTGATTAATTGAAAAAGTCATTCACGAAGTACCTTAACACGGTTCTCTCCATTTAGTTCGAACTAACCACTCGACACGAGTTCTCGAGCAGCGTTTTCAAGCTCTCTGCTTGCCGCCACGGACGTTTCCGGCAACGGAAATCAACTAAGGGAGAGAAGAAAGGAGCCGTGTAATTAACGCGCTTGCAAAGCGGTTCCATAGGACCCCCAAGACCTTTCCTCTCGACCTCTCCTGTTTATGGTCAGCGGTTTAAACGTTTCTCTTGGCACAACAGAGTTACTCTGACTCTTTCCTCATCGTTATCCAGCTTCTGACCAGGCTCAGGACAACAAAGATTCCTCACTTTCTTCATGGTTAACGATCCCCGGTAGAGCCTTCTTTATTCTCGAATTTATTTCAATTAATTTCAAGCTGCACTCGCAGCGGGCGAACGATTCTCGGCCAAGAGTGTGGCTTTGATATTTGCAGCCAAATTGGTGGTCGGTTCCGTTTTCTTAATTAAGAATAACACCGTTTATAAAAAAAAAAGAATGCGACCGGTTGCAACTGGACTTTCATGCATCCAAATCCATGAAAACTAGTCCCTGAACGTGTCTCGTGTATACCACGAAACACGAAGCGGTAAAAGAAAGACGCACGTGTCGAGACTGAATAGACGCATTCCCCGACGACGACCTGTGACACAAATTCAATGGAGTTCGAGGAAAAATAGCGAACAAAAGGGGCACTACTTCTTCTGTAACTGTTAACAAGAAAGGAGACGAACAGGATGTCCTACCGGTGCACCTCTTCTTCTTTTTCTTCTTTCCTGAATCGGACGGTCTGAGGTCACGTGTTACGTCGATTTGCATTTTGTAAATAAATTCAAATAAATTCTAATCAGTGCCATTGCGCGCCCGATAGAATAACATTGAATTTAGCTTAGCCTGGTTTAAAAATCAGAAACTCCGTTAAACAAAATACCAATTCACGAATCTCAAAAATTCAATACCAATCGTAAGTACAATATCCTTTCTTCTAAACAATTACTCTCAAATCTCCGTATGAAAAAGAAACCTGAGCACAATGAAGAAATAAAGAACGGGTTCGAGCAACATGCCATTCGATCAATAGCCTTTGACATGAATTCGTGTGACGAAAGAGCGAAAGATCGATCGTCGGAAAGAGGAAGAAGTCGCGAGCGGTACAAACGGCACGCCCTCGCCTGCTCGAGGACACATCGTCGCGAATCGAGTATGAATAGCTAATTGGCCGGGCAGAAAGGGTAGCAGTTCGCGGCTGACGGAGCCTTTTCCATCGCGGCGGATACGGCGAACCGAGCTGCAGCTGCACCGGCATGGCACCCCGTGCAGCGAGAAAACGCATCTTTTGTCCCGGCACTCGGAGAGCGCAACACGAAGGCGGCTCACAAAGAGCTCGCCGAATGAATTGAAATTGAAACGAGACGTGGGTACAACTTGTATTTCTCGCTAACAACGCGATCACGCGAGCCAGGAGTCACCGTTTATTAATGATACTGCGAACCCTTTTCTCCCTAATCGCCGATCGCACCACCCTAAATTCCATCGATCCAGGGATTTCGGTCCGTTTCGAACGTTGCCAGGGGTACAATAGGGGAGGAAGGGTTCTACTACCGTGACCCATTAGCGGGGCGTGTAATGGGAAGCTTTTGAAAGAAAATGAAACGACTGGTGGTCTGAATTGATACGTCTTGATTGTTCATCGAGTGATTTTTTTTTCGTAGCTTGTTAGAACGACACGCTGTTGGGGGTTGGTCAGCAGAGATTGATCGTTAGATACATAGGCGCGTTAGCGAATTAGAAGAGAGGAAGCGCGGCGGAACGAAGTGATTTTAGTTATGCTAATTATGCTATGAGCGCGAGCGAGTAACGAATTCTATATTTTTGTGTTTTTGGGGAGAAAAAAGAAAGAATTTCAATTCTGATCTCGGGAGCCGAAGACCCTCCGTTTATTAGTTCTAATAATATAAAATATTGTACCTTAGCTGATCCAAAGATTGTTTAAATAGCTGAGGGAAAATGATTTTGAAATCAGCCTGAATTTAATTGGAAATTAAACGGAGAACATTCAACGTGAATCAATTGAATTCGCTATGGTGAGGATGAAATTAAGGGAGAGTCAAGGCTGATGGAATCGTGAACCATTCAGCGTGCACAATGCGCGATTGTGCGGTTCGCAAGGTCGACCTCTTGCATTCCGTCGCATGACGTAACGCAGCGTTTAGAAGCTACCGACGCGACGTCGAGGCGATTTTCGGCTGCAACAGATATCGTTCAGTCGTTCATAAATGACCCAATTCAATGGGACCACCCAATGCGTAACATACGAAGAAGCAGCTTTTACTATTCAACCGTTACCATTGGCCTTTGATATAAATTGGACCATGTAACACGATATTTTAATAAATTAAACAAAATTCAATTTATCAAACACAGAATTATTTCCTCTTCCTTATCTTCAATAAATAATTCAATGGCGTACTACAGAAGGAAAAAAGATTTACAATTTCTTATCTGACTGTTACGCTTGAGAAGCGTGAATCATGCTGCTCATTAACGCGTTTACCAGGACCATTACCTTCCTCGATTCTCCCATAATCAAAGATGATTCCTAAAGCATCGTTCGGACTCGAACACATCACACCACGTATCGCATAATGGCACACAAAGAGTTGAACGATAAGATCGCGAAGCAAAACTCGCTTGGCTGACCGTGACAAGAAGCGGTCACAAATTTACGATCCTGACATTCTTTCCTTGCTTTCTGCCGGCTAGTCGAAAAATCAAATTCTTTGTTGAATAAAATATCGCACGGTTTGCGTTAACATTCAGAGAATCACCGAAGTTCTTATAAAATCTAAAACGATTCTGCTATCATCGTAGGGTTAAGAATTCAAACTCCTCCTACTTCATCGTAATTTTTTTCATTAAGGAAATCATGAAAAATTTGAATCATAAAGAATTCGTGAGAGAATTTTCCTTTCACGTTCCGTGGATTTTTGGCGAACAACCAAGAATTTCTTCTCCCCATTAGAGAGGTACTAGGTCTCTTCGAGAGACAATGCACCGAGGAGGAGCAACTCCAGTCTCTTGTAGAATTTCTTTTAATAGATCATCCGGAATAGTCTAGCGACTAGACTCGAGAAAATTTTCTTCCTCCCTGGGAAACTCGGACAGGAGGATTAATGGAACGACGGAAATTCGATAAGAGAATTTTTTCCAGTTAACTTTGAGGGAAACTTTAGTCATCGTTAGAGGGCGTATTATAAAAAGGAAGTATGTAGTTTTAATTTAGAGTGATATTTAGAGTTACATGGTGACGTTAAATTGAAAATTCTATTTACGAACAAGAGAAATTAACTCATGAACAAAGAGCGAAAGTAAAAAATGAGTATCAGAACAAGATGCACGAGTTCTGAGTATGTAGATGCTCGAGTTCTAAGCTCTTTGAATTTATCATCAACCATCCAGACGGTATTCGTTATTTAAAAACACACGGTGGTTGTCTTTTGTGATTGGAGAAGCTGCTTTTGCACCAAAATAACGCAAAAACCGCAGGTTGCTTTTTATTTCCACTTTTTTATCCTCTCTTTTTCGTTGGCTATCGTTATTTCCGCGGAACACATCGAGGGACCCGCCTGCTTTGAACTTTGAAGGATTAATTACGCTTTTGATGTCAGCTAGGGGTCAAAGGTGAACCTGTTTCTGCGGTATTCATGAAAAAGGTGAACCACGAGCTGGCAGAGTGTAAACAAACGATCCACCGACGAATTTTTATTTAAATTAAACAAAATTTCTATGCGTCGTTCGTCTATTGCAAATTTATAATAATTCGAATAATTTGCTGCAGTGTTTTGATATTTTGATACTTTCCATGTGAAATTATATTCCACCCTGTTTGCTCCTCACACGTTGATCAACTTACAGGACAGTAACCTAAAACTGGACTCGAATGTCTCTTAGTTAGGTTCAGGCGAAGGATTTCCGTTCTTTACATAACTGTTCGTTGTTTTTTCTGCTCTGGGAACCAGAAGGGATGGAAGGGTTACGTTGCTTACTTCGTGTTATTCGAGAAGCGTTTAACTTTCTACCTTTTGTGTTCTCACGTGAACTTAAAATCACGTAACAAGGGATCCATTCTTTCTGCCTGATTCTCAGGCAACCGATCGCGAATTGCTTTTGTTTTCTGATACTTTTATCCTTGAAAATTAAATTTTTCTTAGACGACACGGCATTAATAGATTATTTATCTATATTTTAAGGAAACAATTTCGAAAACCGTTAACACGTTTTCTGACCGCTGAAGTTTATGGCGCGAGAAGTATTACTTATATTGCAATTATTTTATAAATGCAAGAAAATTATAATTATATTAACTTCCATGGGCAAGCATTCGGTAAAAAGAATCAAAGTTGACGACTAACTAGACGGACTGGTTTCTATTGAAGTCGACCGCTAAACGGCCACGATTCATGGGATTCACACGCCATTAACCCCATGATGACTGTTAACACGTTTGCGAAAGAATGCGACGATGGTACGCGTGGGGTTGGTACGTTTAATTTATCGCTCTATTATATACTGACATAGGGTTATTCACAATGCTATAGTCATTAGTAACGACGAACAAAATTCACCCTCAATTCTTTTTCTTTTATGGGCAGCCATACAACATTCACCGTGAAACATATATTATTAACACTTTGTTACAATGAAAATGACCACACATAATAAGACACAAAAGAAAGGCTAATTGTAAGTAAAATGTTTTTAAACGAGAAAAATTGATTAAACTAATTAGAAATAATTTTGTCAAACAAATGAAACTTTATCGGATAGAAACACTTAAATTTTATAAAAATTGCAAAAAAATTCCAAACCAATTTAATATTTCTACCCGATAGAAAAGTAATTCAGTCAACCAGATCGAAGGAATGAATTTTTTCAATTAAAACACCGCGAATCGAAGCGAATCAATCGAATGCAACAGAAGGGTAGTCTTTGATATTCCCTCGGGACTTTTGCCTCGTCTCTCGACTTTTCACCACCGACTGCAGCCTCTCGATTTCTCTTTATTTCTCTCGCGTCAGCGATGTACCAGTCCATCGAAAAGCTATCGGTGTCGCGACAACGCCTCGTGCAAGCTGCCAGCCTCGCTTTTTAGCCTGTTCTCAGCTGTCCGTTCCATTGTCCCTCACGTGGAATTATTTATAGGCGAAGGATGACCAAACGCAATTTATGTCGGCTGCACGCATTGTCCGCGGCCGACGTAAACGTCCGCTTTTACTCGCTCGTGTTTCATCGAGCTGTCGCCAGAGAGAACTTTTCTGCACGGGGGGTTAACAAATACGAGCACACTGATATCGATGTTTCACGCCCAAGCCGTGTTAATTTCATTAGTAAACGAGACTGTTTTCATTCGAAAAATCATTTCTTCAAATTTATCGTTATTTCTATCACTGATCGATAATTTATCTTTGATTATTATTAACACTAGAACTACCGACGTTTGATGTACATTTATTGTTAAGTTAAAAATAATGTAGATTATGAAATAGATAAACATTCTTTAGCTCGATAACAGCCAACATACATTTCAATAAAAATACCTCGATAAAATTTATAATTTAAAATAAGAAAATGGAAACTAGTCATTTTGACCCCTTTGATAGTTCTAGTGTTAATATATTTATCATTTCAAAAATACTATTTCAATCTTTCATTTCTGTTAATTTATTATCTATTTTATCAAAAATAAATAAATCTCTCCAATAAAAAAAATTATATCAAAGCCAATAATAAAAAACCTTGCTGTGTACACATTGATTGAAATGATTTTTCCATCACAATGATCGCACAGAACATTATGTTTCATTGTACTCCTCCCATAGGAATCATCAATTCGTTTCAGTCAGCTTTTCTGCATTTTCTCGTCCAACTGGACATATTTGGCTGAGGCGTGAACCAGCTTTCTCATTGTATAGATAACTATAAATTCAGAGGCTTTATATCGATCGCCATTAGAAACACTTTTTCCATATGCGATTCTATGTAGAACGGAGGTAGGATCATTTGTCAAACGAACGTCAAACAACGTCCACGAAATTTGGGCGAATTTTACGAAATGATGGAAGCCTGTGAATAACAGCGTGGAGTCACGGTTACGTGATTAATTATTTAAGGACGCATTTGTTATTCCTGACATATTGCGAGATACATATTAAGCAGATGGAGATTCTGCTAACGATTAAGCGTCCTAGATTCAAGAATTTCATTTCATCCCGTCAGATTCTACTTTCCAATTTACCTATATTAAAATTTTGGTAACAAATTTGAAGGCCTAAATTTACTCGAAGGATCTGCCTCCATTGTTAAAAAATCAATAGCCTATTTCAAATTTTCCTCTCAAAATACTTTCGAAAAATACAACAAAATATGTGTTTTTCTTTCAAACGAGAAATTCATTTTATCTTCTTTGATTGGCGTGAAATTTTTCGATAA
This sequence comes from Osmia bicornis bicornis, assembly GCF_907164935.1. Lineage (NCBI taxonomy): Eukaryota > Metazoa > Arthropoda > Insecta > Hymenoptera > Megachilidae > Osmia > Osmia bicornis. The sequence goes on from NC_060227.1 coordinate 8,446,936, forward strand.
ATACTTCATTGAAATGCATTATTAAAACTGCATATTGCACGTACAAGTATAATATTCCTTAGGTGTTCGACCCTCGTGTAGCACCACCTACATCATATAAATCACTGCGGTGTTATTTATGGTTTGCCTTGATTTGCGCGAAGAAAGTTCCGGGAACGTGTTCGAGTTTCTGCGAACGAGTTTTTCCCGTTCTCGCTCGATTTCAATTCGAAAGTGCATAAGGCGCTAATGCATCGTGTTGATATGCACGCGTATGCACCGTGCAGCCAATACACGACCATCCACGTGTCGTTTCATTTAAATAGAATCAGATTTGTTTCGATATTTTTCAAAGAAAATCTTGCCTATCACTTCGAAGTGTTCAGGGTGGAAATACCCCTCATGGATTACGATTTATCGCGCAGCGAGGAGGTTTCAAAGGGGGTAGTTTCGATTCGCATACGCGGTGTGGATAAGAGAGGCGTGAATGGTGTACAAACGAGCAAAAGGCGGGTCTTCAAAGCGACATAGAAGACAGACCATGGCGAGCAGATGTTGCTCCCTTTCGTTTCTCTGTGAATCTCTTCCGCGACGCCCGTCAAGTCATTTCTATTTTAATAAAGCCATCCTTTTTTTCATGATACGCCAGTCAGTCACCGGTTTCCGTTTCAATGACAGAAGATCGTTCTGTTACTTCTTCCCTTTTTTGTGATCGGAGCCCTTTGAAATGGCAACGGGTGTGGCGTGATTTATGAGTAAAATAATGATCTTCGATATGATAACTTAAGAAAATGAATTTTGCAAGTTCGTAATTTTAGAAAAGGTCCATCAATGTTATAATAACATTGCACATTTACAATTATTAGAGTTTAGAGAAAATGATTGACAATGACACCCTAATTTGCATTTCTAAACATACTAACTAGTTATACAACAGAAATGCAGTAATTTATTCTAAAAGTGTCGGTCAATATTCAACACCCTTTCAAAACAAAGACCCACCCTTGGCGTTCGTATAAAACAAATAAAAACACACTAATTCTTCACTGCAGGGAGCTTTGTATCGATCCTGTGTCACGGTTTCCCTGTCATTCTTTTCCCTTTTCATTTGCCGTTTTGACAGTCTGCCACGTGTAAATTACTAACGATTAATGACCGCGTCAAATCGGACGGATCCGATTTCGCACGGTGCGTTCTATACAAATGATATTAAACGCGCCCTTCAGAAAACATGTCAAGCTAACAACTGAATTCTCACGTTCATTAAATTCTCCTTTCATTTGCTCGTGCATTTCAAACGCGAGAATTAATATCATCTAATTACAATCCCCCATTGTTCTGCTTAGTTCTTTTATCCGTATATTTATTATCGCAAACTTGGCAACAGTGAAACATTTCTAAAATTAGGAATTTAAAATACCACTAAAAATAAAGAAGACAATGACACAGAATGGTATTCCTGAGTTTCCTAAATTAATTAATAATACAAAAATCTACAATTCATCGTACATATAGAATGTATTCTTTTTCCAGCAAGGCTCAATTGTAAAGATTCATTAAATCGTGACAGTGATGCATCACCGTGATGAAAACGAGTTTCCTACAGGGTGGAAAGGGCAAAAAGGTAAATTGTCCTTGTAAAACCGACCGCTTCCTGTTCGACAACTCCATCGCGCTTATCTTTCGATTTCTTCTGTTCTATTGCTATCGAAGAATATCCCGTAGAGAAGATATCCTTTAAAATTTATGCAAATCGTTTATGCTTTCGGTGGTCCGCGCTTATCAAACGCATACATCTTCGTCGATAATTCCATGATTTTCACGGTAAATACGATGTTCGATAGACGGAATCTTGAAATCGGTGGAAAGCCGAACGGTTTATCGGACGTATCGTACCGGGGGTCGTACGATGCGTGTTTTTCTCTGTCTTTTTCACGGAATGCACGCGAATTTTCTGCGACCCTGTTCACGTGCAACAGGCTGCTATTGACGATACGGTAGGTCAGTCACGTTATGCAAAGAGCGTGGGATCGACGCCGTGCGTCGTGTTGCGAGAATGACCAACTTGCACTCGAGAGTGCATACGAAGCGAGAATTTATCTGAACGGCTGTTACAAAAAGATTTGATCCGAGTATATTATGCTCGACTAGATTTACTCTTCTCGTCGAGGAATTTTATAAATCTTTTATATCTTTAAAACGATGGATAATCAAGAAATTTGTTCATTTCTTCAATTGAAACACTTTTCAATTGAAATATTTTATTTATTTAAGTTTTATAATAATAAAATTTCCATGCAATATTATTCTTAATTACACACAGTGCATTAATAATGCAACGTCTAAATACAAATAAGGTAACGACATATATTAATGATCTAAGCGCGTGTCTTAATTACACGTACGAGAAATGAATGTTAGAGGAACAGTGAATTTGACCAGACTATTACTGGATGAATTCATGGCACACATAGCTGCGAGTACTCAATTATCGAGTCAAAGGAGTCGATTAATAAGGAGAGATTTTACTGACCTCGTTCCCTTCCGGAATCGCTAATGAATATTAATTAGTCTATTAATATTCAAATACGTGGCCATCGATTGTACACTCGCTGCTTTGCTTAATTGCTATTAAGAATGATCCCCTTTTATATAATCGCTTTCCATGCTGAACTGCCTTTCTAAATTAAATACAAGTTAAACATCGAAACACGGAATGAGCTAATCGAATTAATCCAGTGAATGTTGAAAGGTAATTCCTCTCAATTGAAATGTCTACGACGAATACTTCCTGATATTGAACTTTCTACTGTGATATTTTTAATGAATTAAAAAATAAAATGAACAAGTTGTTAAAAATGGAGGCAAAGCAATGGAAAAGGGAATAAGCAACGAACAATCTGATCGTATACGATCCATAGTATACTTCTAATTGAATCGAATGCCGGCCTTGTACCCAGAAACGAAGAACCAAGCACCCGGTGTCCCCGGGGAACACGATCCAACGATATTTCACGGTGACTTCTCGGCGGAGGATGCACATGCAACCATGCGCAAGGAACTGGTTCCCTTCGAATAATTATTCCCTTCCAGGTAAACAGGCTTTATCTCGCGATGTGGGTCCCGCGAGCGACTTCCACCGTGTCAGCCCACCTCGAGATCCTCTTCAGCATCGGCACGCTTCCTCCTACTGATTACCTTTTTCGTTCTCCTTCCAGCTAACATCGGTCAGAAGTGCTGTTTTTAATTATAACTTATTTAAGATGTATTTTTTCGAAATACTAAAGTCAAGGATCACTATCAAAGTGAGATCAAAATGGTTTTAAATAATAGGGTAATTACTGATTCTAAACATAGCTCTGATTATATTTTTATATCATCGAATAGAATTTTAATTTATATTAGAATGGTACTTTGCTTATTAGAATGCTTGAGATTAAATCAGCTGTTACCCTAATTTTCCTTTTCTTTTAGAAAAATTCTAAGCTCTTCTTTTGAAAAAAAAAAGAAAAAATAAAATAAAACTGATTTTTGCATTGAGGACCTTGAACTATGCGCTTCTTCAGCTCGCAAGCAGAGGAAAACAACTTTTCATCTTTCTTTACACGCGTCAGCTAGTCTACCTTGAGAAGTTGAGTCTTTCATTGAGATTCAACCTCGATTTTTTGATAAAGCAAATATCCACGACGCGATCACTCGCTAATAAAGGTAATAAAGCTGATCGTAATTCAGCGTCTGATCTTGTAGCAACTTGTAGCGAAGGATAATCGTGCTCGATTAAGGATGATGCTGTTAATTGCTACCGAGAGGACGTTCTTCTCTTTCCTATAATCGGTACGATGAAAAAGAACTTGCGCTTTAAAGTGATAAAAAATTAAAGCTATTATTTATAAGAAAATACAAACAAGCAAGATGTAATCATCTTAGTAATATAAGTACCGAAGGGAATTAATGACATTTATTAAAACATTGAAAAATGGAAATATTCCAGGCGGGAAGTTCAGTTAATTAGACAATTAATAATCGAATTTAGCAGAAAACTTATGAACTAATTTAATTTTTAAACTATAAGAAAAATTTTTAATAAACGAACTTGAAAATTAAAGAACAAAAAATTAAATTAATAATCCTATTCTTCATTCAGAATTGCTACTGCATGGCTGCTATTCGAAAGGGTTAACGGTGTACGAAAACTATAAATCAACAAGAAAGAAACGAATAAAACACGCGTCGGAAGAACACGATTATCCTTCGATACTTCCTTTTCCCTTTTCTTTTAAATCACGTTCGACGTTCCTCCTCGCGTTTCAAACGCGCGATTCTTCCGCGCCGTGGCATCCGGTGAATTTTTCAAGCCACCACCATCCTAGACAGCAACTTCCAGTAACTAACGAAGAATATTAAAAAGCAGCATCGTTGCGCTTTAATAATTACTTGCCGTGCACCGAGAATGATTACGCTCGATCGATCGGTATTACAAATAACTTCCTGCTATCACGTCGATCACGTAGATTCTAGTATCGAGAAAAAAACCTCCTTGTCATACCACACTCGTTGTTTTATGATTTTCGAACAAAGTAATAATTCCTCGAATTGAAAAACTCTTTCGTTACCGAGGATAATTACAATCCCTAAATTTTCGTCACGAAAGGAATAAAGTGTCCCGCAATATGTTTCTTGGTGAAATACGAAAGGAACGCAGAACGTTAGGTGAATTTCATTTCTAAACGGTCGATTCGAGCTTAATGGAGCGAATAGTAGGCGCGGACCTGAAAGTGTGCAATCGCGTCGCTCGAGGACTCTCGTTTCTTTCAGCCTGTTCACGGATACCGGGGGCCCTAAGTGGGCCCTTTTTTCAAGGGGTCTCCGACGAGAAACGGTTCCAAGGGACACGAGAGGCCCTCGAATCGAACCTGGCAATCGGAAATACTAAGTACTTGTTTCATGGACGAGTGGAGAACAACCTTATGCTGTGCTTCAATCACGCTTTCTGTCGGCTTCAGATGAAAAATAATCTTTGACCCATTTAACACCAACCTCCTCGTTCGTTAATTTCCTTCCTCACAAAATTGATAAAATTTCCTAAATATCATATGTATTCTCTAATGAAAATAAAAAGTCTGTGATTCAAACACTTTCCACCAAATGAATCGAACGAATCAAATGAATTAAATGAATTTTAATTATACCCGCATTATAATTCAGCATAATCAACCACGAATAGACAAATACCTTTCTTCTCAATTACACACGCGTCCGTTTGCATAATAGAGGGAAAATGAACATCGCGACGTGTTCTATCGTGACTCACGGATAGACATTTTTCATTTCCAATCGAACAATGAACATCCGCCTGGCGTACCTCGCATTTAAACAATCCACCGTTTCTAACTACCTAACAAAGCAGTTTTAATGTGTTGCAGTATTTATTGTATTTCTTCTGTTCCCGAGGAAATAATAATTCAAAAAGGTGAATTTGTTAAAAAAGTAACTATAATGAGTATCTTCGAGTATAAACACATGTCCTTAAGAGTTTAAGCCTCGATAAATCTTCCCTTTTTGTATCATTAATTTTCTTTCGATCGCGTTAGCTTATCGGTTACGGTTGCCAATGCGAACAAGAGGAACACACTCGTCCCCATGGTATTATCGCGTCGCTGGATCGGCATTCCGCTCCGGTAATAATGATTACCGCGATAATAATTAAGGATAATTGGAGCAGAGTCGGGCACGCGACCCTGAAGACCAGGCAGATGCGAGCGGCTTTCTCGAAACGCGTCGGTCTACAGCTGCGCGTGCACATGCAGATGTCGAGCAATGTTCACGAACGTAATGTTTATAAAGTCTCTCGTGTTCTTCGCTCTTTCAACGATCCTACGCCGTGTAATTGTCGTATGTGCTATGCACGTTGTAATTGCGATCTAAAATCGCGCGACTTTCATGAAAGTTTAATCATCGCCGCTGAGTATCCGTGTTAAGATGCCTTTTTATTATGGAATTATGAAACCGTGACACGTGTCTCACGAGCAGGACGTTGTAAACAGTTAATTATATACAAAGTATTATTTTTTGTTTTTTGGTTCGTTAAGAAGAAATTCTGAGCATACAATTAATTAACGCGTTAGATACTAGAGTAATAATTTTTATAATAAACCTTCTCATTATAACAGAATGAAATGTTAATATTTCGATTCTGGGTATTTAGACAAAAATGGGAATTGGAAATTCTAAGCCTACAATTAATTAACGCGTTAGATACTACAATAATGACTTTTATAATAAACCTTCTTATTATAACTGAATGAAATTTTAATATTTCGATTTTGGATATTTAGACAAAAATGGGAATTGGAAATTCTAAGCCTACAATTAATTAACGCGTTAGATACTAGAGTAATAATTTTTATAATAAACCTTCTCATTATAACAGAATGAAATGTTAATATTTCGATTCTGGGTATTTAGACAAAAATGGGAATTGGAAATTCTAAGCCTACAATTAATTAACGCGTTAGATACTACAATAACGACTTTTATAATAAACCTTCTTATTATAACTGAATGAAATTTTAATATTTCGATTTTGGATATTTAGACAAAAATGGGAATTGGAAATTTATTTCTAAAAATAGCTATATATTTTATTTTGCATGGTGTCGTCGTCGTTAATGATTAATTCAGTGACGGTTAATTCGCAGGTGCTGCAGGTGCACGTGGAATTGGTTAGCAGGAATTCGCGTCATTGGCGTCATTCAATCGCAACGGCCTATTATAAAGTGACATTTCGAATGTTTCTCGTCCAATGGTACGCGGCAAAACCTATCGACCGGAATTTCATTTAAACGCTTTCTCTTTCGATTAAGCCACCATTAAATTACGAGCTGGCAAGGTTCCCTCTCAACAACAGCATGGATTAATAATCTTACTTTCGACGTAATCGCTTCATTGCTTTTAACCGCTGGCTTATTTAAGAATCTCTATAACAAGGTAGAATAACTTTTAATATTCAACGTAATAGTTTGGATGGAATTTTAGAAACATTTCGTAGCTGATTAAAATTTAGTCTTTTACATAAATTTTAATATCTTCTACCTTCCATTTCTTTATCAATTATATATACACATAACTTGTTTATTGAATGTCAGATTCTTTTATAATTTTATCTTCGTATGAACACAAGTGTGCTCATAAGAATCATAAATTTTTCATAGGTACGTTTACACAGCCTCCTTGAAACGTGACTGTACAAAGAAACTCGTTTAGCTTCTTAAGAAATTAAGTAATACATTTTGTCACGTTTCTCGTTATTTCCGTAAACTTTTTACTAAACGATTATCTGATAGATTATTTTGATTAAAAAATCAAAAGGTTTGACACGTTCATTGGAGTTTGCTGATGATCAACAGAATTAGCCAAAAATTAATAAGAAGAAAGGGGAACAGGAATTCTAAAAATTTTCATTTCGACGATATTATTATTCGGGAACGCCTAAGGGAAAAAGTCAGGCAGCCGAATATATCTAGGAGAAAGGGTGGAAAATCCTGGACATCACTATTTTTCCTGGGAAATCTTCATTTGATCGCGAGTTTAAACTGTAATAGTCAGCATTTCAACCAGGTGTTCCACTTCTGACAATATCAAGTTGCTAAATAATAAAGCACGATTCGACAAGGAAATACGAAACCCCCTTTTTTACAATTCTCTATCCAAGCTGATCTTTGAAAGGCACAACAATAACAAGTCAGCGACAAGATCAAGTTATCAAGAGAGAACGCTGGTCACGTTGATAATAATTAATTCAATGTCCACGACACGAGCTCGTTCACCTTCGAGTCAGCCTGTAATTAAGCAACGTCTGCTGCAGTTTTCCATTCTCTAACCTCTACCTCTTGCTTTTCTACACGGCAATTTCTTCTACAAATGCCTGAGCAATAAGTCACCGCGACACTATAGCGAACGTGGGAGGTTGAGATCATTGAGGCTACGATGCTTTCCCTCCTCTGGTTTCTCATCTCTTTGCACTCTTGTCCCTGCTCCTCTTATGGGTTTCTCATTTTTTTTTCTTTTAATCGGGAACAAAACTGTTCTGCTGCAGCCAGAAGCGGAATTTTTACTGCTTGGAATTCTTTGAAGAGAGGGTGAAAATATGGGGTGCAATTTATGAATATGTTACAGACTTACTAAATCCAAGCTATTGTTATGTTATCATAGAATTTCTATAGAAATGATAGAGAAATATAGAAAATAGAGAAATTAGTATCCTAATGTCACTAATCAACCTCTCAAATAGAAAGATTGCTTGCTTCAATTATTTGTTTTACAGCCATTAGCAATAAAGAATCCTCGTAAAAATTATAACACATAATGTACAAGAGTCCCTAAGGACTTAATAAAAGAAAAAAAAAATGAAGGAAGAAAACATCCCACGTACATAACACTTATAATGTACAGTGAAAAAAACGAAAGGGAAGAGGAAGCTAATTTCTCTGTAAAGTAGCAACAAAAAGAGTACTTCTAATCATCAAACCCATCGCCGGCTAAATTACCCTACCCACTACTTGTTTCGCGCAATCAAACCTACTCGCTGGACAACGGTTTATCCTGCATACGATGCAAACAAAATAATTCAACGTGCAGTAATAATTGAAGACTCGCGTGATACACTGGTACTACGTTCTTCCACCACATGTGTATAGACGTGCATTCATTATTTATCAAGCAATCAGTAACCCACAGTCGTTAGAATGTTCGTGAAATTGTGACGTTGAACGTATGATATTAGCCTAATTACCAAATTCATGTCAAACTATTCAAGTGAAATTTTGTACCATTTTAAAAATGGTAATCAACCCGTTCACTGCCAACTACGAGATATCTCGTAGTAAGCGTCTGTACCAAAACTGCCAGCTACGAGATATTTCGTACTTTGAGCATCAAGTTTAGATTGGTTGCAATTCGTCACGGAATAAGTATAAACTTATAAAGCTGTTTGAATTAGGAATTATTAGAAAGAATGAGCGAAAATATAATAATATATTTGTAATAATAATATAATAACCAGGGCCACTATATTAATATGACTGTCCCTGCAATCCCAGAACTTTCCACGGCAACGAATGTTATTAACAAAAGATCATTCTCGATTTAGCCGTTGACGAATAAAGTCTACAATTTTTTGCAGGGACAGTCATATTAATATAGTGGCCCTGGGCAATCCCAGAACTTTCCACGGCAACGAATGTTATTAACAAAAGATGTAAAACAGATCATTCTCGATTTAGCCGTTGACGAATAAAGTCTACAAATGTATATAATAATATTTTTTCTTTTTAAACAAATTTACACAATAACGCCTTTTATTATCAAAATAATAACTTACATTTCCTCAAAATAAAATCTTGGCGCCCAGGGGGAAACGTTCTAAATTTGCCTGGCAGTGAATGGGTTAAACTAAATAATGGCCTTAGAAAATCATCCGCAGTATTGAATTTGGAAATCTGAAGAGAGGTTTAGATTTCTACGCACAGTTCTTCCCGGGGGACGGAAAAATACCACGGTGCAATAAAAGTTCCTCGACGGCATATTTAGAGTTCCGTTTCAACGAGAAGCGGCGCGGGTCCACTCTTGGAATGGGATCTTTGAACTCATTCCGAGCGGAAAGACCGTTCGTCAGAGCGGCGAGCGGATCGTGGCGTACAAACGCGAGCACGTGGAAAGACTGGGCAAAAATATCATTTCTCTGGCACGGGATATGAAACTGGTCGTTTCTTCTCTGTACATTTTAAAAATGAATAAACAATTATTATTCAAAGATCTTGCATTTGAATTATTAATTCAATAACATTTTATTGAATTACCTTCCATAATTTCACTCATTTTTCTAAGATAATTCAGTTACTCATTTATGAAGACAGACTCTAACGCGAAGCATTAATGAAGATGCTATAATTTAGAAAGCTAATAAGAAAGAAGAAACATTAGAATGTCTGGCATGAATATTCAATAATTCAGCGAACAAAGTTCTTCTAAAGTTAAACGGATGATTTTGAAACGAAAGAGTTTCATATGTTAGAAGAATAATTTTTAAAGAAATAATGTAAAATTTCGGAAAAGTACGAAATTAAATTAAAATTGGAGCACTATCCATGGTCCGCCGTCCGAGGGTTAAAACATTCTAAAAACTTTCTAGGATACGTCTGCTCGAAATATTCGCAATTAAACAGTCAGCACACCGCTTACTCGCGACAATTAAATTTCCAACCTGTTGTGTGGCTAATTGTCAATTAAGAACGTTCGCATTAGTTGCGCGATACCGAAATAACGAGAGGAAAGAATGTGAATGAAACGAGTACGACTCACCGTCAAGATACAATAACGATCGTAGGGCGACAACGCGTGTACAATGTTTGTTTTCCACTCACCTGAAACAGAAAAACAAAGGGAATGTTTAGTGTCACTGTTGTAATACTGATAACAAGAGGTCGTTGCTCTGTTGCGAGGTTAATAACCTCTGCTAATGAACTAATTTATGAACTGAGAGAGAGCAGACACAAGAAATGCTTGAATACCATAAGTATTTATGGTTGTGTACATCATTTGAGATCGTTCAAGTTCTAACGACTTTCCGTTCTGGAAATTTTTGAAGAAATCGAATTACTCTGGTATTTATTTCTATGATATGAATAATAGAAATTTAATTACTCTTATTACAAGTATAATTAGTTTCTCTTCCTTAATATTTCAGTGACGATGTCTATGCACAAGAAGCATTTATTTATTTATTTAAACTATTATTGTTACGTCTTACTTGAAAAAATGGATCTCCTTATTTTCATTGCACGAAAGGCACCAAATAACTTTCACTTTTTCATAAAATAATAATTAATTTGACGTTGAAATTCGACTCACTGAGAATAAAGATAAAACGACAGTAATAAAAATTAAAGTAATTATGAATAACCAAGAATTTCTAAGGTTCATGGAAATCCATATCCCTCTACTGTTTCCATAACACTAAAGGACATCCGTTAATTTCCTGAAAATCCATTGCGTTTGCGTTTCCCCCTGGAGGGGATGAACAACGGACCTCAAACGTGATCCTCCTTCACGATTGGCCGATTTTCATTTCGAAATAGAAATCTTATGAGGCGTAAAATTTTACGGGTCAATGTGTTTTGGGATATGGTCACAGGTACTGGATTAAACCATTGGATGTGCATCAGTTATTTTGGGACAACGATCCACCAATCCTGGGACCAGAATCATTTTACAAAAATAAAAATTTCCTCGTCTTTTTTTTCTTTTATTATTAACCAAGACAGAAAAAAGAGTAAAAATTGTTATTCTTACATTATTTGTATATTTTTATATTAATGAAATTAATAAAATGTATTAATTAGAGAAGTTAATGCCACTCTCTTGTGTGTTTAATTTATTGTATATAATATATTCCACCTATTTCTTTACTTTCAATTACTAGCATCTATTAATTACCTTTAATTACTATCATCTGTAAATATGCAGCGCTCATTTAAGTCAGAAAGGAAACTGTTCAAACGTAATGAAGAACAAGCAGGGCCGAGTGTTAAAGTAAGACACGGTGATTAATGCTCGACAGCTTTGAACCTCGTGAAAGAAACGAGAAGAAGCTGCACGAAAAACTGTAAGCATACCGAAGAAATCGTGAAGCACGCCGACATGTTTAGTCTTTAAATTCTTTGCAGTCTAATAAAGATCTCTCGTTTTAATTTCTTTCCTCTGTAAAGTGCATGCGTGCATTCCAGATAAGTTTCAATATGCAAATATCAAGTTTTTAGGTGTTAATAGACTTTCATATTTATGAATCCTTTTATGATAAAATAAATTTTCACTGCCACTTAGATATGACGAATCGTTGCTATGTCTCCGTTAGAAAAGTATTAGATTGCAATGTGACATGATTTCATGATATAAAAGTATTACAAAATGCCACTTATTGTACATCAATTTAAAGCTTAAAATCTGACAAAAATGACTACATAAAAGTTCCCTAAATATTTTTAACACAAAATGGCTGATACTTAAAATTAGACATTCGGTACTAAACTGAAAATTGGTTAAATCATGATTTACTTCAACGAAGAACCAGCCATTTTGTATTTAGAATATCAATAAAATCATTATGCAAATATCTTCGTCGAAACTTAAGCTTTAAATTGATGTACCACAAGTGACATTTTGTAATACTTTTATGTCATGAAATCGTATAAGAACAAGGATGTTTCGAACTTCGAAAGAGAGGAATGCACAAGTGCAATTAACAGTGTATTAAAATTGCCATTGATTGAAACTAATATTTTTCCGAGTTCCCAACAAACTATCCCTTCTCAGTATCCTATGTCTAACGCCAACACCCATACCTCAAAATTCGTAATAAAGCTATGACTAACACGAAGACCCGAGATCGAGGCCCTTATTCACCAGCTGATTCAGAGGACAGCTCTCCCTTCTAAATACACTCGGCTTTAATTATGTATTTCGTAGAGAAGGGGCTCCTTTCCACTCATTTCACCGCCAATGACTCACTTTAGCCTTTGGGCCAATGCTCACACAGCTACTGTATTTTCTTCCATTCCAAAGGCCTAAGTGCTTCTTCTACCTCTTATCTCCAGAATAATATGTTTGTACAATTGTAGGTATCTTTATAAAATATTTTCTCAGGTAGTCTTTGGCATTGGCATTGAATCGTGTCAAAGAATTATTCTTTGATGATAAATTATTATGGTATAATTGATCTTCAGAAAAATGTTTAATTAAATTAGAAATTTAGGTACGGTAATCCCTTTCCTTTTTTCATTTAACACACTTTTACACACTGCGGATATAAACGGTTTCCGTATTGGTTTCAGCGGAAAGGAGCAACTTTTCTTTCCCAGAAGTCGATGCACAGTCGAACCATTTTATCACCACTGGTTTCGTTATCGATAATGGACAGGAGACGGCCGTTTCCAGATAACTGTTTCGCAAGGTGTTCCGATAACACGGTTCGGACATAACCGTCCGGAAATTGCTGGGAAACTTTTCCAGACTTGTAACAAGAGCCTCGAAGATCCAACTAGAAAAGTTTCAGGAAATGAAACGAAATATTTCTTGCACTATTCGTTCTAGAATCGAGTAGCCCTCTATAAAGTACTCCCTACCCGTGGCTACGATCAACCATCGATGACTCACTGATAGATAAGCGTAATGCAATGAGATTTTTACAAATCATTATATCACACGGTATACAATTACTCGTTTCTCTGTTCCTGTCTTTCGAAATGTACAATAGAAAGATGAAGAGATAAGACTGGTCAGATCTTTTCTTGCGTAAGTATTGTTTCTCTAATATTAATAATTGTCTTTTAAAAATTCTAATATGTACACTGAGTCCCATCGAAGTTGTCGCAGTGAAGTTTGCTACAAATTCACTACGCATTCACGCAGCGTTGGTGAGCCGATATGTAGCCAACTTCACTGCGACTACTTCGATGGGACTGAGTGTACACAGTTTTAAGCAGTTATGCAAAGAAGTTGAATTTTTCTCTTAATTCAATACTGCATAAAACTCGGCCGAGCCTAAGTGTCATTTGAATCCATGTTTTGCCATCATTATAATTTATCTTGCAACTGTATCGGCAATCTAATGATCCAGTAACACTGATGGTACACTTACCATGCTCGTGTCACGGGTCATTGATTACAGACCACTGGTGTTCCATTGAAGTGACGATAAATAAAGAACAGAAATGGGGCTACTCGTAATGATGTTCGAATGGGTAGGCAATATATATTTTTGGTGCAACATTTATAATTTATTTTTAATTATGACGGTGCACATTATCAGATATGGTCAGAATTTTTAACAAATACTATTTTCAGAATGATGCATAAATATCTTGAGAAAATATGAAAAAAATTATTAGTATGATTCATTACTCAAATACCTGAGTCATTTTTGTATGATGAAATTGAAAATCTTATTTGGCTATGAATAATTAAAATACTAATTACTTAAATTTCTAATTTTCCCAAATTCAATCTACAGATTATTTGCCTTATTTTACAACCTTTTGACCGACTTTCTTTCAGCATTAACAACAATTTTTCTAACCGACCCGTTTCCGCTTGGCGACAGGTTCCTTTGATCAAACGTATCCGCCTTTCCTCTCGCGATTATTTTAATTACCAGCTGCCTCTCAACGAACCCGATCGTCGTTCGCGTTAATTTCAGCAATTAGCATAGATACAGACCGTACTGTAAGTTTTCATGTGATTATAATTTTCTGGGCCATAACGTTTACCACGCGTCGATCCACTTTCTCAAGCCGCCTACCTCTGTGTTTCATCGCGGTAGAAAAAGATAATCTAACGCTGGAAATATTTTGCATTATTCATTTAACCCAAGGCGTTCACGCGTTGCTTTTACAATGCTCTAGTTTGGATGCTTTTCAAGTTATTCATCCTTTCGCTTCGATGGTTTCTATTTGAAAAAGCAAATTTCCTGATTTAGCAAATAAAATAAATAATTTTCTTCGCAGTAATGCAAACACCTCCATTGACTTATCAGACTTGATTAAAGAAGAACTAAACGATTTTGTTTAACCGTAAGCAAAATTTACGTAAAACGTGTTTTACTCGCTTTCTGAAATCACCTGACTCATCGTAAAACATTAATTTCAAATCAGTTCAAGGAGTAATCGACTAAGAAATAACGCATGTTTACAGTTACACGATTAACGAGAATTTAATGGAGCACGTCACGTACCACGAGTGACAATGAAATAATTATAATTATGAAACGAAGAATCTTATCAAGGGAAGCATTCGTGGAATTATTATTAAAATATAATTATTCAAGGAAGCAACGCTTGGAGCTTTGTCAAAGGTATATAAACATAGTGTTCCAGCTGAAATGTCAGGTGTTAAACAGGCAATTTACTTGCAAATTGCTTTGTAATAATTGCAAGTGCAAGAATGTCCTTGTATGTTGATGAGATAAAAAAGACGGAATGTAACTTCCTTGCCATGATTGATTGATTAGAAATCGTGTCACTTGGAATCGAACTTTGTATTCCGGCGAATAATTATTTATATAAGCGATTGAAACTTGAGTTATTGCTAAAAGATACAATAGGTCAAATTGTACAGTTAAAAGTATTTATTTGTGATATTTAATTAATCATTGAAGAGAGCTGTGAAAATGATATCTGCTACTTTCGTTCATTCAGAAACAAGGCTAAAGTTTTCACTCTAAAAAAAAAAAGAAGAAACTTCCTGTTTAAAATAAACATTTTGGAAGAAAGTAGGATATGATAGAAGTTCTTGATCCTGTTACATTAATTCATTTTCTATTACTAAACAAGTGAAACAAGAATTCTATGAGTTTCCATTAAATTATAAAAATAATATGTAATTCTCTATTTTTTTAATTTTAGATAAATTTCTAGACACCAAAATTGAACTACCTTAAATAAATTTCTGGAAGTTCAATATTTTATATTTAATAATTACCATCCCCAATGCAATACAGTAGAGAATTTTAATTACTAATTATAATAAAGTTGAAAGTGCAGCAAAAACGGAAGAATGACTATTACTGTCCTAGAATCCTAGTCGTTCAATCTCCATCACAAAAGCCAAAAAGGACCTCAACGAAAAAAAAAAGAAAGAAAGAATTCTTGAAGGAACACGAAAACCACATTCGACCCGTTGACCCTAACAGCGATCCCATCAAAACTTTACCCCGTGAAAGGCATCCTGTAACCTGTATCACAGTTATCCCCGTCCAGTAGCGCAGTGTCTCTTTCCGGCGACGGGACAACGGGAGATCGGTTTCCGGTTTGAGCGTAGAAAAACGAACCAACAGGGTCGTTAATCCCCTGCGGGATGACGAGGCAAGAGGAGGATATAGTATAGTAAACGTGACTCATGCTCGTTCAAGAGAAGAAACGCGAAGACGACAACCGATGGGATAGAAGGGAGAACACGATGCGAAGTGGGAAAAGACCTCGAAGAAGCCTACCTACCCATAAGACCAGGCAAAGTAGACTGTGAACGTAAACTTGCTAAACGTGCCTCCGAGTCTTCCTCTCGCTGTCCTCTTTGCCGCCAGGACTCCAAGGACTCAATCGAATATTACATGCGTTTGCTACAACTTGAAGGGACTAATCGTGAAATCTATGCGTTTGATGTGATCGATTTTTAAATAAAAGTGTGATAATGCGTTGAAATTTTGAGTGAAACAAATGAAATTTCAACCATCAGAAATTCTACCCTTTCGGACATTCCATGCGAAATCGGGCACCACTTCGGAGCACCACGTCGGTTTTAAACTCCCATGTCTCTACTTTAAGTACATAAACGCTCACTTCAACCAGTTTGTTATAATTTATTGAAAAAATGCGAGAACTATATTTCGAACAGCTGTAAAATCAACAATTTGAAAATTTTTTAAAAATCCTTCGAGATACGTTTATATATCGCTAAAGACTACAATATATCTAAATTTGAGCGAAATCTGTCATGGTGCTCCGAAACGCAGAAGGCAATTTGCAAAATATCCAAGTATGAAAATAAATTTTTCCTTCCCAACAGCTCTTGCATAGGCTCCTAAATGCTAGGACCTAGCCATTCTACAATAGCCATCAGGGTTAAATTAAATTTCAACCATCACCGATTCGACACTTAGGATCACCTTCGGACCTTTGTTATATAGTAGCCTCTGTACACTCTGCCAGAAATTATTCGAGTACGAAAAGGGTGGCGCGGTGATAGGATGCGACGTGGATAGCGTTCGCGCGTACGTAAACAAGCCGGCCAACAAAGGGTCCTGGAAAAAGGGCAACATCAATGCCAGCCGCAGGATCTTCTCTCGAGGGGTGTCGCTGGATAACCGATACCTTCCATAAACTAGCTTTTAAAGGGATCACGAAGGCGGGCTGGGGCCGACAACTCGGACAAAGGGCACATTTTTGCGGATTAAGGGGCCGTTTGTGCCGTTCATTGTTACCAAAGCAGATTTAAATATCGGCTGCTGGTTATATACAGTCTCGCGATGAAGGATCTCCGCAGGCAAAGGAACCCCCTCTTCGACAATGTACGATGATCTTTATCGCTGGCTATAATTACAGGGAAAAAAATGATGGCCATAGAATGGTACTTTGGGAGTTAAGCCCCTCTCGTTACACCGTATCCTTCTAATTTATCAAATTTACGTTTAGCGTTGCGGACACCTTCGTCCAAGTTAATCTTGATATCTATTTCAGATTGCTTTATGAAGAAAATAACACCTTTCTTTATTATTATTTCTTTGAAGAAATTAAACGTATAATAAAATGTGGCTAATGGGTGGAAGGTATAATATCATGAATGAAATTAAAATGATACGTGATTGTAAATGAATAAAAATGGCAACTTGAATTTTCTCTGCAGCAGAAAATTAATCAACATATGCCTAATGAATTTCTATTATAAAGAGTAACATACCCAAAGGAAATTTATACGTTTCTTTTTCCATTTAATCGATACAATAATTTCCTAATTATCTTAATTAAAAAAATACGAGTAATCATAAATAAAATGAAAAATGAAACAAGGTATTCGGAGATTATCTTTGGCAATATAAAGGAACTCGATCATCTGCGATGAACGCAGAAGCAAAGAATTTCAAACAGCCAGGATATCTCGATCGCGTTACGCCCATGAAAAGAGAAACTTGTTTACTATGATAAAACGTAACCTTAGAGAAGGAAAGTGTCGTAAGTACAGGCATTCAGAGACGAACGGTCCAAGTGCAACGAACTCGCGATTAATTATTCGCGTCGATGACGGACACCCAGTCTGCCGCGCAAACCGATAACGTAATAACGCAGTTAATTTTGCGATCGTGATTGATCGGCGCCGTCACACTTTCTACTTCGACGTCGTCCGTGTCCCACAGGAACCGCTTTTGTCCTCTGACTCATTGCAACGGTACTAATGAAACGGCCACTGAATAACGATACGGAGAACTGTTCAATTTTAAACGTTCGACTGTCTCAGCGGAATATACAGAGAGTTTTATCAAATTTTAGAATGAATAGGTGATCAAATTTTCATAAGTAAATGCCATAAATTAGTATACTTTATCCTGCCTCTGGAAAAGTTTTGCTCGTCAAAAGAGAAAGAAGAAAGAAAAATTTCATAAAAATGCAAAAGAGGAAACGCATTAATTTCCAGTGGACCTGTTCGGAATATCGCCTGACCAGTTGATTCGTTAACCGCTCCGCGCGCAATCAGCTTCGCGATTAGGCGGATATGTAAATTTTCCCGCGGATCCAGGCCCCGCGCGCGAGTCAACGCTCAATTCTACTAGCCTCGCGGCAAATTGCCGTCTCAATTGATCCTGTCCTCGGTGCTCGTCGAGTTTAATGATTGCCGACTGCAGGAGGCCACGCGAATCGTCGCTTTTCCGACCCAGCTAGCCACGCGGTTCCACCATTCGTGTCACTTCCGGCTCTTCTATTCGGCTCGATAATTGAAAATCGCGCGAATAAACAATGCGATCGTTGGGCGAAATTACGAAGAGAGCCATGTTTACGTCGCGTCGCCTCTGCACGCATCCAAGTCACCGTTGATCTGTCGGGCCCCGAAGCGAGAAGAAAAATTCGAAGCTAGTCGTGTGCGAACTGTTCCGTTCGTTGATCGCGTCTGTCCATTCAACGTCACGGTTCTCTAGAAAGCTTATGCATGACTCGTTCCACGGCAATAACACGTACACAGACACGTAAATTCGGTTTCGTTCGTGGCCCGACATTCCGTTTGTGTATTTAGGACCGCAACGGCGTGTCCGACCCTTCGAGTCGATTCGTCTTCGAGCGGGGAAAAAAGAAGCATGAAAAGCGTGTACAAACACGGAGATAAAACCATTTCTCTTTCACCGTGACGTATAACCGAGCGGAAATTGCAACGAGGGGCTGCGTTTTGTTCTCTTGAAATGGAACCGCGATAACCGAACGTGGATTTTTTGAAAAAATAAATTACATTTCCACGAGATATTTTACTATATTGATAAAAGAACTGTGACAAAAGAATCACTGATACCAGGGAGACTTTATATCAAATACAAAGCAGAATGGGGTTGCCATTACGAGCCATAAAGAATGGTAATAAAATTTCAAACTATAACAGATTTCCTTGAACAAACCACCTGTTTCAGACTCAATTTACTAGCAGCATTTTCGAAGAAATGAAATGCAAAGGTGAACGAAACTTTCGCGTTGACCTAGTAAATGCACCTAGCATGATCGATAAGATCTTGCTGCAACACAGATAGACTCGTTTTAACAGTGAAAGTGAAGGAAAAAAAAGGGGGAACGATGGAAAATGTGAAATAAAAGACTTGGAAGCTGTTTTAAATACACTATGTCTGCTAAACGTTGTTACTGTCCGTTCTCACGCACAAACTCTTGCCGCGGGGCAAAAAGAAAGAAATCCGTTCACTTCATAATTGCAGTCGCGCCTGTTTCAATGCAGCTGCCGAACAAATGATTTTACACGAGAGTGCAGCTTGCATTTTCTCAGGAAGACAATTATAACAATTATAGCCACAATGGAAAATGAAGTAAACATTTTTATGTTGATTCTATGATTGAACTGCGATAAAAATAGTTTTGTCATAGATCAGTATCTAACGATGGAATTAGCTAATTGCAAAATAGAAATTAATTTTTCCATTATAAATAACATTTCTTATAATGATTGTTAAAAAATTGATAGCGAGACAGTAAGTCAAGATCAGAGTTCTTCTCTTTCTACACAGAATCGAGGCTCGCTGTGAAATACGCTGGGAATACATTTCCGGCGTATTCTCACGTTTGGCTGTTCGCGGAAGGACGTGATTTCCTGTTACCGAGGATTTGATTCGCTCCGCGTAAAGGACCAGTAGAGAAATCTTGCATTAATGTACAGTACCCAGCATGGTGTGTAGCCATCCCCGGGGAAAATGGTGATGCCCCGGACTCCCACCTTTCTCCTTAGGCGGTCGCGGGAAGACTGACGGTGGAGGGGAGAGGGTCCCATACATATAGGTCTGATGTGAGGCCCACCATGCGACAGAATTTCAACGACCATTTATGCTATTATTCATATTTTTTAATTATATATCAAATTTTATGATATTTAATAATTAAAAAGTATAATATTTTGTTTCTAAATCACTATTAATGTTAATATCGTTAAAATTAAGATTTTTAGATTTTCTCCAATTTTCCCTCTAAAATCATCTTTCCTAGGAAAGTCTACTTTGTCCGATTAATCCATTAAAATTAAATCATCGATGAATCTAGAAATGATAAAACTAGATTTTATTACTTGTTGCTGCCATAGAAACTTCGATTTGAAGCCTGGTCGAAAGGAAAGCGTGAAAATGTTTGTTCAGTGAACGGAGAACGAAACATTGTGGGTGAAAGTGATCGCAATTTTGTGAAAACTTTACACGCGTATAATTTCTTATGAACACATGTATGTATTCTAATATATTGATAAAGAATTCCTATTTTAATGTATAATAATTAAAAATAAAAAAAAAAACCTGTCTCAGTCGAACATGACCCTGGTACTTATAGACTACGACTAATCTAGGTCTCTTTATTATTAATAAAAGTTATAAGTGTAACAAACACACGTAAATTTATTACACTCCAGTACTTGCTTTATATAAGACATTTTTTTTTAAATATTGTTATAAATATTACGATTTATTTGTAGAGTTCTCTTAGTAACATTAATGAGTCTATTTTAATTTATGGATACAATCTATTTTAATAAAGGATACTTCTTTGATCTTTGTAGATAATTATTACACTGGTTCTTTTTATTATTTATTAAGTATGGAATTGCATTATAAATACACTGAACACGTGTAAATTCATTCCACTTGAATACCTTCGCTCCTAAACCTATTTTCAAACACAATACCATCGACAAATATAAATATGTTATGTAAAATTAATACGAAGGCCTAATAATACCATTTGAGTTAAAATTTAAAAGAATCAAGTTTCCAATAATAAATGGCGAATTAAAGAACAGAGAATTATTGAAAATACTGAAATGTTAATCTTCGGTAATGCACCAAGTATGATTTAATTGAAGAACAGTCGACCATCAAAGAAACATAAACTCCGTCACATTATTCAGAAAGACCACGTCACAACGCATCGACCGTCAAGCACGATCGACCACAATTAAGTAACAGTCCCGAGCTCGTTTCGAAATCATTTCATAACGAGACCTAGATTCAACCGCTCGGCCTGAAAATTTATTTCGCTCTCGGTGTGTTCGTTTCATCCGCCTTCTGTTCACCGTTTTGCTATTAGACGGTAATTACTGGCAAAGAAGCGAGATTCTGATGTCATTTCGTGTTATTACCGGCACCGTGTCGCATCGTTCACTGTTACGTGCAGTGGGTGGACAGAAACGAGGCCACCGTGTTACTCCATTTAAATGAATGCCCTCTAAAAGCTTTTTACCTCGAAACTTGACACTGAATGTAATTGCATCTATTTAAACAAACATGTTAAAATCATCATCGATGCGAATTTTGTCTATACTAATAATTAATAAAATAACGAAGAAATTTCAAAGCTGTCTCAAGCAAGAATTTCAAATGTTTTCCATTCGAAAAGCAATTCGTCGAGACTGAAGTCATGAAATAGAAAAAGGAAAGAAAAAAAGGAGGTCTCGACGTAACGCGAGGTCTCTCTGAAATATTCATACGAGCTACGCTTATATCCTCTTCACTTTCCGACCACATGTGCACACTTATACACGGATCATTAGAACGAACGCGCAACCATTCACATTCTTCATCATCCCCGTCCGATATCATCATTGTCCGACCAACGATCCGTTAGGGAGACCCAGCAGAAATGAAAAGAACAAAAAAAAGGGGGTCAACAGAAAGAAAGAAGAACCAGGGGTGAAATCAAGGCAGAAAAAAAAGAAGGCGATGATTTTTCGCGATGAAGCTGCAAACCGTCGATGTCATCACGATTTTTCACGAGCGAAACATCCAGGTCGATCCATTAAACGCTCGTTTGCGGCTACAGAATTCCCGGATCGTAGATCGCGATCCCGTTTCATGGAAACGTGAAATTGGTAGCGTGAAAAATCGAATTCGCCTCGGCTCTACGGACGAAAAATAGGACAGATAAACGATTGAACGTAGCGTAACTTATCTGTGATGATACCGGTGCAATATGGCTCGAAAAGCTTAATATCCGAGCGATATGGAACGACTACCTTATGTCGCTTTTTAGAGAAAAACGTTTCAGCTACTACGTTCGATGCTTTGGTTCGCTTCTTTCAACTAACATTTCATTTCTATGGTTTTTCAGGGGAATTTTCATTGTATAGATATTGCGTTTGTGATGCACTTCTATGCGCTATGCAACTAGAATTAAAATTGGAGTAACCCTTAATGATGTACAGCACGAAAACCGTAACTATAAACCGTGTCACTTAAAAGTGAATTTCAATCCTCGATTAAGAATAAAAATAGCGAAGGATGTATGGGTTATTTTTGACTAAGCTCCTATTTCTGAAATAAAGCTATGCTGTGATTATTTTAAAACATTTTCAAGAAACTAAATGACGGGTTCCTTTACTTAATCCCTTATCAGATAGCACCAGATATCAGATTAATACATAGTAAACTGTAAACAGTGACTTAGTTTATCGATTTGTCATCGCTGTTTATAGCAGTGCGTTAGAAATCGCTGATTTTCATTTTTGCAATTTCGTAAAAATACTAAAATATCGCAATAATTATAATATCGGAATTAAAATATCGTTATAAAATAATTGAAACAGAAGTCTAGTTTGATCGCGAGTATACGCGTTCAAGTGTCAGATGGTTCGAATAAGCCCACCTCCCTCCCTCTACGTCTGAATGCTCAGTATTCAAAAAACCAGCTAAAGGGTTCACCCTAGAAGGTCCCTAAAGAGCCCTGACAAAAGGAAGCACAATCGCACCAGCCTTTTTCTCTCGACCTAGCTCGAAAGGCAGGTGGCTGGAGCAGGCTGCCGTGTAAGTAGGTCCTCCGCATTCTTAACCCGTTCCTCGCGGACGACGTATATATATACTTCATCGAAAATCAACAATTAATTGTACGGAGTATATATACGATACACAGTTATTCGATGTTTAAAATTGCAATGGAATCACAATGGAAGATACTTAAATTATACGAAAATAAATAAATGATTTGGAAGGTTCTAAAATTTTTCAAGAAACTTTAAAGTCGATAAATCTAAACAAATGATTTACTAAATTTTTGAAACTTCTAATATTGACATTTCAACGTAAATCTAACCATCCACCACATCATCATTGAATGCAGAATACACGCGCAAATAAGCAGAAGATTCAATATTAAGGTCACATCGACATTGCACCAGGATACCGTGATTAAATTCTGTAACATCATCGGAATACTGGACAATCTATGAAAACCCTCCTGCTAATATAACTCCTAACCATCTATCCCTAATGTATTTGTAATTCTTAGTACAGTCGCTAATAACCCCTGCTGTTGATACGATTATAAACTCTAATATATAAAAAAAAAATTGACATTTTTTACCCTGAAAAATTATTGAAATATTTGTTAAATAAATTTGTCAAATTTTAAAGTGTTCCATTGTCCAATCGAAAGAAATTTTTGGGGTTCAAAGTCGGGCAACGAAAAATGGCTAACCCTGCCACCCTGGTTCCGTTACGTCAAGCAGTTTATAAATATTTAACATTGCACGCGGAAGCATTATTAGAGGTTCGCACGGCGATCAATTAACTTAATTCCGCGTGAAATGCAGGTAAACCAAGCGTAATGGGGACAGTATCTGTTGGACGAGGCTTTGTAAGTAAGTTTTGCTTTGGTAATCGACAACTCGAGTGAAAATCCACGTAGTTCGATTTTCCAAATTTCCCACTGAAAATTGAGCGCTGTAAAAGAACACTGCTTGATTACAAATTAAACGTATGCTATTAACACTTCAGCTCGTTACACTAATTTTCTACCGTCAATTTCTTTACGACGTTACCGCATTACACTTCATTATCGTCAACTTGCATTGGCAACTTGAACCATATTAATAACATACCAGGGTATTTGATACGTTCAACACTTTCAAGGCCTCCAACCATTTAACCTCGTCAAAATTATCAGAAGACATTTTCAAATGATATACTAGTCAACTCGAAAGAATATTCAACAATTTTATTCCACGATTTGGAACGTAGTACCGAAGTAAACATACAAGTAACGGGGGGAAAGCAATGTTTTTCAAGGGACCCTTAGGGCCTCGTACCAGGGTGCACGATACGCCGTCCTTAATTAAGGTGGATCCCAGAGCGAGCGAAGAAAAAATAAAAAGCTTGCGTTCGCTTGCCGAGCAATTTCTGCCGGACTAACGGGACCTGTGAATTCGTCGGAGGAATCGCAAATTTCGATCGCTTCCTCAACCTGATTTACGAGAGCGCCCTTAGCATCTTCTACCTTCATCTTATTTCCACTACTGAAAATAGGTTGATCCTAAGATTCTTCACAGATGAATTAACAAGAGTCATAAAAAAAATTATCTTAATCTCACATCATTTGAAATAAAAATTATTAGCATCCTGTAGCTTCATCTTATTTCCATTACTGAAAATAGGTTGATTCTAAGATTCTTCACAAATGAATTGACAAGAGTCAAAAAAATTATCCTAATCTCACATCATTTAAAATAAAAATGATTTCATTGGATTCATAAAAAAAATTATCTTAATCTCACATCATTTGAAATAAAAATTATTAGCATCCTGTAGCTTCATTTTATTTGCATTACTGAAAATAGGTTGATCCTAAGATTCTTCACAAATGAATTGACAAGAGTCAAAAAAATTATCCTAATCTCACATCATTTAAAATAAAAATGATTTCATTGGATTCATAAAAAAAATTATCTTAATCTCACATCATTTGAAATAAAAATTATTAGCATCCTGTAGCTTCATTTTATTTGCATTACTGAAAATAGGTTGATCCTAAGATTCTTCACAAATGAATTGACAAGAGTCAAAAAAAATTATCCTAATCTCACATCATTTAAAATAAAAATGATTTCATTAGATGAAATCAACGACAAGGATATCCTACACTATCCAAACACTCGAAATAAATATTCAAACGCTGAAAACCTATCGATTCGTCTCGGATCGAATCGCGTTAACAAATCATCCTTCACCCCAAACCCTCGCTTGACGTATGTATAGACCTTATCTTTGAGAAGCGCAAAACGAGCATGATATCCGGTTAACCCTCGTGCGAAAAACCGCAATCTCCATCAAGGTAGCCACTATTACTCCGTCAACAGCGGACACAAAATATCCATACCTGAATGTATACCAGCATCCGCATCAGCATCAGCATCCTCGAACACGGACGATTCCGTTCCCTCTTCGTTATCCACGACAGAATGCTCTGGCGTCTCTTCTTGCCTCGATTTCTCGTTCGTAGACCGTTGATTATCGTTTCTGGCCGGCGTCGCGACGCTGCTGGGACTGTCGACCGAGGCGTGTCTACCGGTCGGTTTCACCAAAGTACTGCTACTTCTAGCAAGCTTCGTACTATGCGTTCTACGTATCAACAAGTTGGTGAACGTAGTGGTACCATTTTGTTTGCTCCTAGTCTCGTTGGTACTAATTTTGGCCCCGTTAGAATGCGATTTCGATTCAAGGTTCTTCGCGGTACGTTTGGTAGCTTCGCTTTTCTTCTTCGACTCCTCGTCCTCCACTTCGAAACAGGCTATGGTGTTGTTCAAACGATTATCCTTTCGATTAGCATCTTTCTTACCGGTGAATCTACTCTGGAACCTTTCTATAGTCTTGAACGACCTGGTTCTCTCGACCTTCTTCCTCTGATCGCAACCGTTCGACGGTTGATCGCACTTGGGCGTCTCGAAGATCTTCGTCAGAGACTGTACCTTGCCTCTAGGCTCGGCAAAAGTCTCGTCCGTTCTCTTAGGATTGGACAGTGACTCGTTGTTGCTCAGAGTACGAGTCAGTATCACGTTCGGCACCGTCTTCGAGGTGCTGATGGGGAAAGTGTTGCTGACGAATTTCTCGGCCTCGGGACCGATCGTCTTCGGGATCTTGGACGGTTGCCGCGATTCGCCATCCAACGATACGTAGAAGGTGGACCTTCGTTTCGGTGATTCCTCGAGATGCTCTGCGTTCAACATGTCTCCGGCTGTCACAGGCTAGCATCTCACGATTTTTACGCTTTCACCGCTCGTTCGATCCGATCCGATCCGATCCGATCCGATCCGATCCATCCGCGTTATGTTAAACGCGGCTTGGAATCTTCGAACGCCTATCGGAACACGGTTTTATATCGATGAAAGTTTCCTTGAACGCGGCGTATGTTCCTCGGCATCGGGAGTTCCCTTAAATCTACTTTACTCGCTGCCGCAGGGATGGCGAGATTTCGAAGGGCAACGATCGAGAGGCCTGGCGAAATTCTCGCTGCCAAAGGATTCCTCTAAATATAGACGCGGTATCGTGATGCTCGCTGAAGCACGTGTATCGACAGAAGCGAGTACGCGCAGAGTAGAGCCGCGACCAAGAGCATTCGTCTACAACCGACACTGTAGATAGTGGGAGGCGTTGAACCGTGAACCCCGTTGCTTCTTGCTGACCTCTATACCAGCATCGTTTCGCGGAATCCAAGATTACCAGCGGGCCAGAAGTATGCCAGGTATGCACCTGCTGATACACTGACCTCTCTCATCATCTCGCGGATTACACGATCATGCACGATCGATCGCAGAGAAAATGGTCCAAAGAATGCAGGGACTGTCGCGGGTATGCGACGAGATACTACTTTGCTCGCTCAACAGATGCGTTCGGTGCACTTCAGTTGGAACGACTCGGACTGGTCGAGCAAACACGAGGTACGAAGAAAAGTAAAAGGGTCTGAGTCACAAAGACGGGATCGGCTCCTCTCGTGGCCCAACGTCCTCATCACTGGACTGCTCGAGAAACGATTGGATCCGTTACCGATATCTCACTGTTTATCCGTCGAACAGCTAGTAATGATCTTCTGTTTTTCGATTTTCAACGAGCACAGGTAAACACAGAGAGTACACGAGTCGGAGCAACGATACGGAAACACGAGCAGCCAACTATCGTCCGCACGGCACACGGCTTCACAACTATCTGACTCGAGCCTTTGCTGAATATGACCTACAGCGCCCCTGACGGCTGTTTCAAGAAATATTCGAGACTACTTGTCGCCGTAGACGGAGAGGGAATGAGAGATCGAATGGTGTGTCCTAAGTGCAGCTGCCCTTTGCAACATTCTTTTCTTTATTTATATATTAACATTGTTGTAATAATGATTGCTGTGTTGAAAAATATAGTTTTTTTCCTATCAATTTGGCGTTATTGATATTAATTTTCATTTTTGTCATTACCATAAGAGCTATCTATTTAAATTTTTTGGTAAATTATACTCCTGATTACTTTAACTAGCTAATAATAATTAGCTAATTATTGCAATAATGATTACTGTACTGAAATATAATTTTTTTCATATTAATATTAATTTTAATTTTAATTTCTCTTATGACCACAAAGGCTGTCTTTTTTAATTTAGAGGCAAATTATACTCCTGATTACTTTAACTTAAAAGAAGATAAAAAAATGTTGCAATAATTAGCTAATTATTGCAATAATGATTACTGTACTGAAATATAATTTTTTTCATATTAATTTGCATTATTGATATTAATATTAATTTTAATTTTAATTTCTCTTATGACCACAAAGGCTGTCTTTTTTAATTTAGAGGCAAATTACGCCCATGTTTACTTTGGACTTAAAGGAAAATAAAAGGAAAATGTGAGAATGATTAGCTATTTATGTCCATTACAAACATTCGAAGTCTCGGTTGACTCAGACCGGACTCAAGATCACAATCGATAATCATTTCCTGCTAGAGTGAAACGCTTTCGAAACCAGAGCAAAACAATCATTTTACTGCCACAATGATTTCCATCTTGTCGAAATAGCTCGTGAATAGATCTGATGAAACTACACCACTTTTACCGAATCGTGCATTCAACCGGGTCAATCATTTTCGTGAACCAGTTTCAGCAACAATCATGGAATTATTATAGACTTTCTCCTACAAACATTTTATATCTTTCGCTAGATGGAATGCGAATATCTTACTTTCACGGAAAACATTGCTCGTATACGAAATATATTTTCGAAAAAATGAAACAGCAATTTTGTATAACAAGAATGACATGAATATTTCTTGGATTGGAAAGTGTCTGTTTTTCCCAGAAACAGTTCCAATGGCGTTACGTGTTCCGCAAACACGGTGGCCATGTAACAGGATCAAAAGAAAAAGGAATAAAAAAAAATCCCAGTTAGATCATTCGTAACTGAGTCACTTGCAGCGCGAAGAAAGGCATAAATTTTTATCAAATTCTTTCCCGTTGCGACATCAACATTCGCGTTAATCGCGTATCCGGTACATACTACGTAAAACGCGATAAATTATGCAAGCTAAAACTGAGAACTGCAATCGCGTGTGTACCGTTGGAATTTCAGCGACGACAGTGGGTGCTGTTCAGGTATCGAGCCTTGGAATATTATTCAAATTTCGTTAACGACCGTGAATCTGTATTTCCAATTCGATCGAAGAAATTTTTTTAGCGTCGTTTAAATCTGAATATTTCTCGCGAACGACCGTGTACAAGCGATAACCAGTGTCGTTAAACAAATTTTTTATCACGCCGGGATAAAACGAAACGATCGATTTAATCTTGTAGAGGGAACGATCTTTGGTATGTTCGTACATGCACGTTGTAATTGGATGGGATCGATATTAATGTTCAATTGGAAGCTTGATTATCCTTGATAATAACGGTTCAATTGAAAGATGCTACTGAAGCTATTTTAACTATGTTCTGAAGGTATTAGGTTATTGCATATGGTGAATTTAGAAATACGGAGTCCGACATAATTTCATGACATAAAAACACCGCAAAATACCACTTATCATGTATCAAATTAAACATTAAGGTTTAATGAAAATGACTACATAAAGGTTTCATCGATATTCTTAACCCAAAATGGCTGTTTCTCGATGGAACGAACAATGGATCGAGTCTGTCCATTCTAAAGAAATATCAGCCATTTTATATGAAAATTATCAATGAAACTTTTATGCAGTTATTTTCATCATACTTTAATCGTTAAATTGATATGCCATAAGTGTTATTTAACGATACTTTTTATGTCATGAAATTATGTCAGAAGTATCGTTCGGTAATCAATTCCAAGGTTCAAGATTAAGTAAGTAAGCTCCTTAATAAACGTCATTCAATCATCAAACCTTGCAATAACGTTTGAATTTTATCGCCCACAATCAGTGTCATCCGTTCCGCGAATCTCCACGAACAAGTGGCATTTAAATTTCAATTTCCCTGGATATTACTCAACTTACAAGCTTCTGTATGCTCATCTTATTATCCCGCCACAGTAAACTTCAATTAGGTTACTAGAACAGGCATTCCATTAGCAAGTAACATCGATTGACCGGTGATCCTCGATCATCGAATCCCACAACATTTGAATTTCATTAGGATGGGTGTCATCTGCAAGGTGCAGGTGCGATTTAAATTTCAATTTGCCCCAGTGGGCGATGTTCGAACCTCCATCTGCTCGATGGGCGCTATTTAAATAACAATTTCGTCGGTGGGTGGGCCTTTTTCATCCATAATCATTATTCTTCGTTTTTCCATGAAATTCAACACGGACGATGTTGAAAGAATAAAATTAGGTGGCAAAGATTAACGATTGGCAGGTTACGAAATTTAATTACAAAATTGAATTCAATAAAATTTAGAAATAATTCATTTCTGTATTTAGCGATATGGACTTCGAAATTTCACGAATCGATCCATCGGTCAAGAGCCGTCGAGCGATCGATTCCTCGAAGATCGAGATAGGCATCGTCCTCGACGCCGGTTGCTTGCAAACGACGCGTTTAAATGCACGCGTGATGGATCGCGCGTGCAATAAGAAAAGCCACCGGCCACTGGATCCTGTTTCTTTGAAAGGAAAACGTGCGTCACCAGTTTCTTTCTCCGTATCCACCCTCTTTTGCTTCTTTCACGCCCTTCTATCTTTCTCTTTTTCTTTTCATAAACATGCAACTTTCTAAACTTCTCGAATCGTCCTGTTTCGAAACGTTATTGATACGGATTCAGAGATGCGTGCAGTCGCAGTGATTGCAAGTTGAATAAGTTAGAGGACAAATCGAGCGGAAAAATGGGGGACGGGAAGCGTGAGAGCGACACAAAAGGCTGACACGAACAGTGTCAGATGTTCGTCAGGTTGCGACCATTCTTGTCCGCTGCAATAATGGCCGAAATTCAATTAGCATTTTACCAGGAGCCGGTTGACTGGCCTGCTATGCTCGCAAATTACGTTTGCACACGGATTTTCGTCGCTCGCGCTTTCAGCCTTTGTCTTTTTGCTAGAGAAGAGACGCAGCTGTGCGCATCGTTTCGATCGAATTTTGCCAAGCGAACGAGAAGAACTGTTGCTGAATTTATAATCACGCAAAATTTATATTTCTTTTTTAAACTATCAATAAAAATAGAACTTGGAGCTGGATAGAAATTTGTTAATTTTGTCATTTTTATTTTCAAATACCAAGAAAAAGAAATTCCTCTGCAGAAATTTATATGTATCCGTACGATCTGAAGCAGGGTACTTGTCATTCAGCAGGTATAACCGTCTGTTATGGCTTAATAAGAGTACAAGCAATAGTGTTTAAAAATCGACCGATTACATCTAACGATGATAAATGAATACTCGAACGATTTAAAGCGTATTGCAAGCAGCAGAAGCGATAAAGTGGTCGCGCAAAGCTGAAAGGATTAAACGATGGAGGCGAGCAGACGTTCGAGGGACAACGGATGCGGACCCGGGCAAGGAATCTTGCGTGGGAAGAAAAACCACGCCGTCTCCGTGGCTCCTCTTTCGTCCACGCTTTCTCTTCCCTTTTTGCCTTCGTCCAAGATGCTGCCTTCCACGACCATCGACGCCGACGAGACGTTGCCGAGAAACGGTAGTTGATGACGGCACAGACCCACCGACCGAGGAGACACGTAACGCGATACGAAGGACAGCGACGGACGATATGGAACTAATTTATCGGTGTCTCGTTAAAAGTTCGAGGCACACAATCTCTTAGAAGTAAATGAGAACCACTGACCCGTAAACTGAGATTTCTTCACCGCGAAGATGTTACAAGCTAAGGGTTGCGATGCGGTTTTCCATTTAAAGATTCAAAATAAAGAAACATCCAATAGTATTTAGGAAGGTCGGTATTAAATGGGTAAAAGTTACCCAACTAAGATACTAAGATAGAAAATCTTCTGTAAAGGGCATCCATTCGATCCTTGACACTTTAGGAAGGGAAAACTCGATTAGGACTCGGAGGGCTTAATGGAGTTTTGTTGCAAACAAGGATCTAGGTTCGAAAGCAGATCTAACAATCCAATTAGCTGAGTATATTTTTCTTCCTACACCCTTAACACCTCTCTTAATCCTTTCGTAAGAATGTGAGAAAGGCACATGTAGGAGTGCAATTAATTTTATCAGATAGTTGCTTATTAACCCTTTGACTATGGCGGACTTTGAGACGATAAGAATTCAGTCGCACCCTACACTGGGAACGGCGAAATTTTTCGTTAGGCGTGCATTTTTGAGAAAGTAGATTGAAATAATCGAAACACTGAATTCCACTACATTGAAACTAGTTTAAGCGCCTATAGGCGTCATAGTAGTCAAAGGGTTAAAAAGCACCCTTGACCCCACAGAAAATCTCATCAACATTTTCCTATCGTTTATACAGAGGGTGATCAAATTATTGTGAACAAATGGAAAACTTATCCAACCTGCCTAACTAATAAAAAAATGCAAGTATCACCGTGGCCTGGAAACTCACCAAATATGAACCCAATAGAAAATCTATGGAAATTATTAAAGCGTCGCATTGCATCAGAGACAATAACTAACAAGCAACAACTGATTGACAAAATTATATTCGTATGGTATTACGGACCCAGAAATGCTAGAAAATTGCCGAAAAAATATGGAAAGCATGCCGAGACGTATTCAGGCAATTATATATGCCAAGGGCGATTGTAAATATACCAATATCATAATAATAAAACTATAACAGTAAGTTTTGCAATAAAAAGGAAGTGTATGTAGGATGATACGAGCGAATGAGGGATTCGGAGGTAACAGAAAGAAATCACTCTGAGTACACAGTTATTATATCTTTAATAATATGTCACTGATCGTTCTCGATCCGGCTCTGTTGAAATCTTAGTTTAACACATCTTTTCCGTTCGCGTTCACGGTTTTAAAGCTAGCCGATAATAGGCGTTTCTCGCCTCCGTCAATTAGGTGTTCCGAAGGAATTCCTAAGGCCCTTGACATCTCCCTCCCAATCTAGGCGTTTGAAGGGAAATTCGCTAGGCGCGTTGACCCATGCACTTCGCCACGGAAACCAGGTTTATGGTGCGGCTATTTCGGATCCTCGGTTAGTCAAAATCTAAATGCCCTATTGTGACTGAAAATTAGTTTCCGTACTTTGCGAAAAAAATAACCGACATCATATCTGAGTCATAATCCTGGTCGCCGTCCCGGTCGGCTCGGCTGTCGGACATCTGGCCGCCAGTACCAACAATACTTTATTGCCTACATGTATTTTTATTTTAAGTGTATTTTCAATTCCATTCCCGTTCAAACTTCAAATCAGTGGTAATTTCGAACTGTTCATAATTTCATAATAATATGATCACCCACTGTGAATAGAACTTCTATTCTTCTTTCTAATAAGCGATAATTGTTGCATATTATTTATCGAAGAGTTCACGCCATTATCCGCGATGCGCGTGTCGCGTTCGAATCTCACGCAGCGAAGGGGTTAACGAAAGGATTAATCTTGGCCGTTCTGGCCGGCAGGTTCGATATCGTTTTTCCAATTACATCTGGACGTCGATTAACAGTGTTCTCGATCGACACGCGGATCCTTGTGAAAGCAGCGGTCGCTGCACGAGATATTGCACAACATCTGCCCCGTTGAGTCAGGTTCAGAGCGGCAACAACAGCAACGGCTCGGCTCGGTTGCTCGACCACGAAGCGAAAGGTTCGCCGATTTTTCCCCCAGTCGTTGGTGTGCACGCGCGAACCGACGCTTTATACGCTCGTTCTACCATAACGAACAACGAGCACATAGGTCTGCTGTTTGCCGCGCTGTTTGAACAGGTAAACGGTTCTCGTCTCTTCGATATTTCATCCGGTGTTTACACACCGACCCGGGGATTTATCTTTTCGCGACCGTTCGGCCCGTTTCCATCGCCGCGAAACACCCGATAACGATTTATATCGTTGTTTTACGAAACGATACACCTCGCTTATCGACACGTTTTCCGTATGGACAGGTGAGATCCTCCGACGC
The DNA here is from genome assembly GCF_907164935.1 of Osmia bicornis bicornis. Lineage (NCBI taxonomy): Eukaryota > Metazoa > Arthropoda > Insecta > Hymenoptera > Megachilidae > Osmia > Osmia bicornis. The sequence goes on from NC_060227.1 coordinate 8,480,514, forward strand.
CACTGATTCGCGATCGAATCTATTAATCAGTTGGTAAATAAACGATTGGAAAAACGTCCTTGGAAACAATGATACGATTAGAAGGGAAGATGATTTTGAAAGTATGACTTTTGTCTATGATCTGAAAAATGATGGTCGAAAGATATCGGAATTATAACAACAGAGGCCTAATAGAATAATTGTAAATTAACGTGTACAGTATCGAGAAGTAATAATATAAAAATTATAGCAAAAGTGCAGATTACTGCGAAACCGTAGGAACTACAGAAACTGTAAAAATTTATAGAATTGTGAAACTATGGTGAAACGTAATATTACATATGAAATTTTGCAAACGCGGCAATGGAAAGCAGAGCATAGAAAGAACATTAATTTATGACTGCTTATAGAAATATTACAAATTAATTAGCAGGTGAAAGTCCATCGATGCAATAGCAAAATGAACAACTACTTCTAATTCTACAATTTTATAAATATAAATTTGCAGACCTTCGTAAAATCTTTTGGAACGAGTTAACATTTCTCTTTGGAAGAGAAATTATAAAGGATCATACCGGGTAATAAATCACGCAACATTCTCAATAAAGTATCTCTCTTGCAACATGTACATCTGCACGGTTTCTACAGAGATACGGTTTAATTCTACCATGGAACGTGGTGAAATTTATTGTAACAACGATGCACCAGAACATTTCCACGACTGGCGACAGTCTCGATAAGGAATTGCACTCGATAAAGCGACATATACTTTCAATTAGATTAAACTTCCAAGCGCAGCCTGTAAGCAGAACACGCGTGTTCCACGCGCGTTTTACAACCCTCGTTTCCTACGACTTCCAAACGAAACAGTGCTACCAACCGAGTAACGATGAATTATCTTATTTGCATAAACACCATGAGACTCATAATCGAACACTTTACTGTCCGTATCTGCGGTAAATTCTCATTCGCCCTCGAGTAATGAAAAATCGTACTTGTAAGTTGGGCTTGCTACTTTATCCGGAGTATATCTATCAACTTATTGGAAATGGATTTAAACTTTTCGAATTATATTGAATATAATAATAGTACTAAACTTTTTAAATGATTATTTTTTAACTCTCATTATGATGAATAATGAAACAGAGGAAGACAATTTTTCCGTGCCTAAGTTCAGGCAAATAGACAATGTCGAATACATAAAATTTCACATCGAAATTCAACGTTTCTACGAAATTAACAAAATTATGAGTGAATGAAGGATGCGTTCGAGGCTCGCGAATACGAAGCTCCAGGGGATATTAATCACTTAAGAAATCATGGCTACAACGACAAAAAATATTTGTTATCCTGCAAAGGTTATCGGTCTTGAATCGTAAGTACCATTTCCCTTCGATCTAAACATTTTCATTGCAAAACCTCAAATAGAAATAACACAAACTACTCTGATTGCAATTTAAAAAATATTAATTGCAATACACTGTCTGACCACGTAAATAAGTGATTGCGTTTAGGTTATAGATTAGTATCTATTGTTAGAATTGCAGAAAAGGAAACATGGAAAATTTGTAACGCATAAAGTAGATATAGGTGATCGGTCAGGTGTGGCGCAGGTGAGAGAATGATTATGAATCATTCCAAGACCTTACCAATTGAAAGTTAACCATTGGCGTAATTAGGAGCCTGCCTAATTGTAGAAAAGAAAAAATACGACAACGTAAAATTAATTAATTAATAAAGCCAGAGGTCCTAGAGCACTCTAGAAAAAACTACGCCAATGCAAGTTGTTCATAGACTTTTCCGTCGTTATTAGCCAATTGCAGAAGGAAATTGTACTTTCAGCTTTCAATTATGAGAGAAAGAGAGAGCTCGATAACGGAAAGGGGCAGCTGCACCATAACGTCCTTCTTTCTTTTTTTTTTTACAGGGGAGTGGTCCAGCAATTTGCATACGTTGCTTGGACATTGGCCAGCATGCTTATTTCGAATTGGAATCAATGAACGAACAGTATTGCTGACCAGTTCAACGAGCAATCAGAAATTTGCTGGCGAATTGTCATTCAGAGACCTTTGTACGATAGAAGCACAATTTTTTTTTATTGCTTATGACTTTTGATAAAGGGAAAACATTGTCTTGTATAATGAAATTTTTCATTATGTTAAAATTCATAATTGAAACCATTTGTGATTCTAGGAAGAAGGATGCAGGTAACTTGGTAGCAGTTTGCAGCAAAATGAAAAAACAACCAAAATCTGCTCCTCCAGCGGTAAGAAATTCCTTGGACAAATTGATCTTGCTCTATTTTTTGTCTAATCAATTCAGGTTCAAAATTGTACATTCAATGCTCGATACCTTATTTACTGGCTATTCGTTTCTCTACAATGACTTTCGCTTCCGAAAGCAAGATTCCTAATGAATTATCGATCATTTGAAAAAGAACAAGATCCTGTTCGCACCTAACACAAATTTCCTTCGAGAATGAGATTTCGCGCGATTTAGAAAGCGTAACTCAGCTGGATCGGGTACAGTGAAAGAACACGTGGAAGGCATTTCGCGAAAGATAGTCCCTTACCAGGTGGGGGACAGAAAACGAAGAAAACGAGAGAACGAGGGCTGACCGATACGAGCTGTATGTAATTCGATTCCAACAGGCCCGTGGCCTTGAACGTCGAGCAACCACCGATCCCACCTGCTGTCCACGGTATCCACCGGGAACTACGCTCCTCGAGTGTCGTTTCGAAGGTGACGAACCCGTGGCACACGTTGTTCAGGTAGCCTGTAATGGGAAAACAGCCAGCCAGAAGACGTGTCTTCTAGTTGAGACTAAACAGTCATCTTCGGGACCATATTCAAGGTATTAGACAAAAGGTTAAAATATTTGAAAATAATCACGGATTTTTTAAGAAATCCATTCAAGAAAGGGTTAAAATAGAATCTAGGATGTGTAATTAATAAGAGACACTAGTAGTAAATATGATTCCCACCATTGATTCTTTTTTCTTCAGGGTAATATCTCGGCCCATAGAGTACCCAAAAGAGCCCAATCAATGCAATGGATCACCTCAACCTCGAACAGCTTTTCGCCTAGAATCTCGCGAATGCCACGAAGGACCATTAGCAACGATCACCAAAGTACCCGTAGCAGATTGCACCGGTGATTTCAAGGAAATCATGACCTTTGAGACCAGCAAAGGCGAGTGCCAAGCCGATGGACCCGCTTCGAGGATCCTCTACGGACCATCGACCGGAGGATCCAACTGCGCTGAAAGTCCTCGGAATTTACCAACCAGCATAATCGAGTGTAGATCTACGGCGAAAAAGACTTTAGCGAGGATCAGTCGCTGTCCGGACGTTTCTGCTCACAAGCCTGGCGATTCGACATCCGGCCTACACGATACCGTCGAGACTAGGGTCGACACAAATGGTCCAAAAGCATATGCGATCAATTTCTCAGAGGATATGGAAGGATCCTCCGCTAAGGAGGAGGTTGAATTGACTTCAAATGGGCATTGCGCGAACAATCATCAGCAACCTAAAAGAAAAAGATCCGAAATGTTGAAGAGTTCAACGATTCGTCCAGCATCCACAAAATTAGAACCTCCAACGAAACGTCGGAATGGCTTGGACTCTGTCGATAATCTTCCTATAAGTCTCTTCAATAGAATGCCTCGAAGCGAGGACTGTCCTCATCACAGATCGGGGTCAAACTCGGTGGAACGTGGTGAACGAGCTGCAAGCGAATCTTCTAAATTGTTCAAATGTGTCCTCGTACCTTCCAGCGTCACAGAGAAACTTCTAAGAGAAACCGAGAAACTGTCGGAAGATCGGACGAGACCGAAAGTGCCATCGCGGATGAAGATTCGTGACGTCGAAGCGAGAAAATTGTCGGAAGATTGCGCGAGGCCTAAGACAAGTTCCAGAGTTGAAGTTGGTAGAAATGGGAGTCGAAACGAAGCTAAGACAAATTCGGGAAGAGAAAGATCTGCCGCAGGATGCTCCAAGGATTTTGTGCCTGAAATTCGATCGCAGGAATTGCTCACCCGTTTCAGGGATTACTTCCCTCCTCATCAGCTGCAACGGTACGAGGTGTGTCGGTCGAAGAGGAATGGTCTTCAGGATCAGTGTCAACTGCCCATTCCGAGGGCTGTGATCGAATTGAAGAGGAAAGAAATGCTTTCCCGTGATTCGAAACAGAACTCGGATAGCCCCGAATTGACCCAACCAATGATTCTGGTTTGCAGTGACCATAAATCGATCGCTAATTGCGATGATAGTTTGAAAGAATACGTAGAATCAGTTTGCGCTTGAAATTATTATATTAATCAAATTGCATTTTCTAAATGACTTGATTGAAAATGATTGAATATGCAAATATCTGTAGACCGATGATAACATTGTACTAAGATTTTGGCAAAAGGAATTTAATAAAACTTATAAAACCAAAATGAGGAGTTCTTTTATTCTATTTTAATTTGTAGAGTAATGAGGTATTTAGCATTGAATGTACAATACCGAGCAAAGTAGGTAATTCAAATTCAAATGGTGTAAGGTCACAGACCTACGGAGGAGAGGCCTACCAGAAGGGGGGGCATTATTATTTTTCTTGAAGAAGCCTACTATGCTCGATACTGTATATATTCATAATTTGCACTTATGTATTATGTTTCTATAGAAGATAGCATTTCTTGAAATTTTTCTTTTTCCCTTTTTCTAATTACACACCCGAGTATCTATATTAAGATTTGTGTGAAAGAGGAAATAATTTTTTCAGAAAAAACGTTCAAATGTTCAGAGTTCCTCAAAAAAGCAGATGAAGGGAAAAGGTATAAGATCTATAAAATCTGAGGAAAAGTCTAAAAAATTAGGACCAGGAAAATATGGGAATCAGCTAAAGCCAGTGAAGTCCAGGGAATTGTACGCAGGAGCAGTTTACATTGATTGCGACTGTTATCATCGAAATGGATTGCAACACGACTGCCCGCGTACTTCTTGCGGTGGTAAATGATTTACAATAAACAAAACTGCAGAATGTTTATTTTTAAAACAATCATAAATAATTGAAAACGAGTTCGAAGCATTTGAATCTAGCAAGAATCTTCTTAGATTTATTTTTATTCGCGATAGGTCGAGCGTGCAGAGTGAAACCTTGGCCGAAATGCGATTTAGGAACCTATTTTATGAACAAATGGGGGAAATATTATGAACATTTAGACAGAATACCACCCACATCGTTTTGTGGGCCGCACAAGGCGTGGTTACAGTTTCTCGAAGAGGAGGAGAAGAAAGCGAGGAAACTGCGCGAACAACAAGAAGCACAAAAGAAGATCGATACAAAATCTATTACTAGTAAGAAACCTACAATTAGCAAAAAATGTGATAACAAAAGAACTCACATCTGCTTGTGCTGAAAAATTAGATGAATTAACCACACAGTGCATGATAATATACCTATAATCGAATATTATCATTGAATATAAAATTCATAAATATTTTTGTTAAAAAACTTCAATCACTTTAGCATCGTCCTTTCTTTGTACTTTAATTAATGTACCGTCACTGTCGAAATACATTATTTACACGTTGCAATGTAAAGCATGATTTTCATTAATAATAACTCTGCTTAGCTTTATAGCTAAAGATTATAGATTTGAAACTAAAAATCGTAGAAATGATCGAGGATAGGCAGGAAGTGTCTCAAGAAAGACGCGCAAACTGGGAGGGTCGATTCGAGGAAAAACAAAAGTAACTGGACATTTACGAGCGAATAAACATTCATCATAGGATTTCGACTAATTTGTATGAGACGTACGTCCAATCATTTGCGGGCTATTTACGTTCTGTGATTCTAGCCACGTTGGTAGCTCGTTACTAAAAGAAACAAATGAAGCGAACGTGTGTACCGGAAGCCATGGTACATAGCCGCTTCTCTGCTAAGAATACTGCTTTATTTCCGGCACCGGGAAAATGGGATACGAAAATATCTTGCATCTCTGGCTGGAAGTTGAACTAGAAATTCAATTTAAATTCTTCCTCAACCTAACCATCAGAAGAAGATGGTGTAAACCTCAGACAAAAATTCTTTCGAAGAACAGTACGATACATAAATTTAATTCGCTATATGAGCGAAAATTTAATAAAATTAAAAAATTCTAAATACCATTTTGTGTGATTAGGAAAATTGATAAAATTATTCTTCAGTAAAATATTATTTGCTAAAGTTACAAAAGTTTGCTGTAATTTAATCTAATGATTCTAACAGCTCTGTAAACTAATCAGTCTTCGATAGTTGAAGAACGCACGTGCGGTGGAGCCGGAACGACTCGTGCCAGCCAGGAAATAACGGAGCGCGATCCGTGCCCGCGAGCGTACGACTTCCGTTGCCTGAGGCCCTACCCATTTGCATCCAACATTTGCATCGCAACGACGACGATACCTGAATAAAAACGGGAAGCACTTTGTTCCCTCCGAAGCTCCTCTTCGACACTGTGTTTCAGAGAGGAAAATCAACAGAAACGAAGCAGTTCGAGTACGAAAGTGTCTTGCGAGAGAATTTCTTCTAAAACTTGTTTGTTACAGTGACGAGGGGCTTTAAATGTATTTAAGGTGCATTTGAAATGTGGCAACCGGAGGAATATAAATATCTTTGCATTTAAATAAAAAATGATATGAATGGGAGAAAAATGAATTGAACTAATTTCTTTCTTGAGGATTTTTTTTGTAAATATGTTAGATTTTTGGAGTAAAATTGATTAATTAAAATTTTCTAAGCTGTTCCATTTTCCATAGCCAAATATAAGAAACGAGCCCTATGTAAATGTTGTTGATTTTTGAAAGAAAATTAACTAATTCAAATTTTCCAAGCTTTCCCATCTTCCATGGTCAAAAATAAGAAAAGAGTCCTTTACTATCCTGCATCGAAAGGCATCATTATTCTGCGACAAAGGGTGCAACTTAAATTGCATCCACCTCACGACACCGAGAGGTTGCACCATGAACTTTACGGATATCTCGTGTCTGGTTCGACAGAAGAATTAGATCTTCCGCCTTCCATCCACTTTATCCTCTTCTTCGATCCCACGACCAACATTCTTCCTTCATTCTATCCTCTCTCATCCACCAATGTGTTCCTCCCGCGTGCCTTCTTCGTCGCTCCTAGATTCTCTATCACTTGGAATGTTCCTGGAGCTAGCTTGTCCTCTCGCATGTGCCAGCCCTTTTGTCTCCTTCCCTCTCGAATTCTTCCCGTCTACACCGACCTTTATTTCATCCTTTAGTCGTCTCTCTTTGTCCGTTCGGTTCCTTCGTTTTAAATTCGTTCCCTAGGACCGGCTTGTTTGTATGGTCTAGGCACGAACCCATGAACGCAGATAGGATCACGTTTTTCCACGAGACGGGAAAATCCTTGGTTCGGATCCAAGGTGGATATTTTAGGCACAGATAGGAAATACTGGATCGTCGGCAGAAGTCTGTCTCCGATCCTTCCTGACGAATTTCGGAAGCTTCCTACTGCCTTTGAATACCGCCTCGCGTACGGCAAACATTTATTATCGTCGATGGTACCTTAGGTGTCTTAATGGTAACTGAAACCCTCGTGAGATATTTCGGAATAGCCGAGTAAAAGTTATTGAAATTATCCAATGTAATTTAACAAGTACAACCTCTACTTTCTATGAATTCTACTGAACTGTAACAGCAGTTCCTCATAAATTCCTTTCAACAGCGGAGTAAAAAATTTTGATAAATACACCATTCAAGCGTGAACAAGTTGGTTCAGGCTTTGAACAAGACACGTTTACTGAAAGATGGTTGGCCAACGTGTGGTGAACAGACGTGGGAAAGAAGTGAGATTTGAAAGGGAGAGACGTGGCAATAGAGCAGCCTTCTGTAACTAACTTGGAAACACACGATTCCCTAAATTACAGAATTTTCAAGGGACCTTTCAAATTTCAGTAAATTAATGCCATCATTAAAAATCCTATTCATCTTCCATGATAATTTGAATGCTCTGCTCTTTTTTTTTTTATTTATATAGTCACTTGACATAACGAATCCAATTCATGGAAATTGATTTTCCTTTCGCGCGTATCCTTAGAATTATCCTTAGATAGTATCATTTTCCAGGAAAAGAAGGAGGAGCTATGTTTCACAGGTAAAACAGCGTATAAGATAAAAGAGGTTAAATGGACCCCGAGTGAAAATTGATTTGCTTGCGTAAGAAGAAAAGGCCGAGGTGAAGAATACGGTATCACCTTGCACGGTCAACGATCCGACGAATGGAACGCCTTATACGATCGACCGTGATCTTCTCCTCCACCTTGTAGGGGGTGTATGGCCATTAATGGCTGTTCATACGTTGCCTTACTCGTTCATAGGCGTAGAATTAGCTACGTACCTCCTTACTACATTGTTCCTTAACCCTTTCGACCTGACACTGTTACTCTGTATCCTCGCATTATTTTTCGAATCATACTTTTTGATATTCTTCATTGATACATCAGTAATTAATTAATAAGAAACTGAAATATTAATCGTAATACCACGAAGAGATTATTTATATTTTTTTCAAAAGTATTGCAATAATTTAATAGTGGATTTGTATGATTTTATGCAATGCATACGGTGTTAATTTATTAATTAATTACTGAATTGAAAAATCGAAATTAATCTTACGCCATTGGAATTACACGTATCGCACAACATGTGCTTGACTTCACCAATTGCTTTTTATACCCGGTTGTACGTGTTTCGTGATACAAATGATAAGATCCAGATACTTATTTGGAAACAGTCGCGGAAGGGAACGACTTGTTTTACAAAATTTTATGCAGTGTATGTATTCTGCAATCATATCAATATGATATAGAGAATGATATGTAAGTTTCTATTTCGAGCATACACAGGAAGTTAATAAATTAGATAAGAATTTTAATTTAATTTAAATATTCCAAAATTTTTAATTTTCAATTTTCGATCTCTACTGGATAATGAAGTTTCAGATTAGAATGTATAAGTGGCGCCACGTGTAGGAAGGTTCTACTTTATCTACACAGAGTACTAGTTACCAACTAGAGATAACTATCGGTAAGGTGATTTCCTGCAATGAATATCATAGTTATCATTTAAGCTCTTAACAATAGGAATTTTTTAAATCTTGATAATTACTTATTACAATTTTTTAACTATTCAAGAATTCCAAGAAATACCTACAGTAATAGTTAATAAGATAAAATTACTGTACTTGACACTAATACTCTGACACTATTTTTACAAAGTATAATTAATACTTTAATAACCCGTCTTATTAATTTGTGACTTTGATGCTCAAATTTTTATTTTATTATTTTTTACTGCTTTAATATCACGTGTTAATTACAAATCCATTCAACATGAACAAAAGACTCATCCCATTTTATTCAACTTTGCCATTAAACATATCCTTTTATAGCAGTGTATTGTTCTTTAGACAGCTAAATTACTTTGCGCATTCAATGTTTCTTTCAACAATAACCACTTTCCAGCTGAACAGTTAACGTCGAATCGAATCGTCCCACGAACTTCCGTTCGTCCGATTCTTCAACGAAGAAACTTTAACGGTGTCGTGTAAACATTTGTAATTTAATCAGTGGACGAGAAGCAAGCCAGTTAAAACGAGGAAATAAAAAGAAGCACGACAAATTTCCCTGTGAAAATCCACGGCTACACGGTGTGGCCGGGGAAAAAATCTAATTTTACGTCACCGTGAATAATTAAAGTTTTACAACGAGCCACCGGGGAACGAGACGAAAGTAAAAACGTGTCCTCGCGTTCTATATAAATTTGAACAAATCTTTTTATTTTCACATCAACGATTTTGTGGCACCACTTACGCCACGAGTGTAAAAATAAATCGTTCGAAATGAACCGTCCAATTAGATCATCTCGTGAATACTTAGATCATTTTTGTTAAAAACATAAATAAATCATGCGATGATCTAATAATTTCTTCCTCCGTTTTAAAGAAAAACAAAATTATTATATAAACTACAAAAAAGTAGAAGAAACGAGAAAAGACCGGAGACAGTGCATACATCAGTTTCGCCTCGGTAATTAAGGTAACTGTGCAAGTAATTAGTTAATTCCGTAGTTAGGCTCACGCCTACGGCATTCCAGTGTACGTAACCTTGCAGTGAATTTTTTTTTTTACCCAAGGCGACGATCACGTAACAATGCCTATTAATAAGAGGATCCTCGCGTCGAATTGCAAATTGGGTGATTGTATCGTTAGCATTTTGCATACGACTTAACAGTATTTTTCATGTACACGCTCCTTTTGCTAATTAAATTGTCAACGATACGAATCCTAATTTCTTTCGCCGAGTGGGTACAGCGAATGAGCCTGCCAAATGATTAATTACGACTGGAAAGTTAAGGGGTGCGAAGCTCGCGTCGCAACTCTATCAATCGCGAACAAAGAGCAATTTCTTCCGAGCCAGTTTGTATACCCTATTGTGCACGCTAAATTACCGTCACCTTGCTCAACAAGCAGCATTGTTCTTCGCCTGAATTGTCCTGCTTCTATCTACGCGTAGGTTTCCATCGTGGAGGCTGCTTTTCGAGGCACGGTGACGAAACACAACAACCTCGAACCGCGGAAACACGCGCCGCTTTTCACTGCCGATCTTGCCGGTCTCGCGGATTATTACGTGCGAGGAAATGCGCGAGATCGAAAGATCGATAATAATAACAGCTGGCTGACAACGCGTATAAAGCCAGGGTCACGCAAACCCTGACTCCTGGTCAATGAACCTTTGAACTTTCCACATTTTCAATAATTCACAAATTAACTGTGCTTGTGATTAATTTGAAGAACGATAGAGGATACTAATTATTTCCTTTTTTAACGAGGATTGTGAAGAAACAAACTTGTCCCTCTTCGATGCAAGAATCATGACATAAAAGTATCACGGAATACCATTTACGACGTATCAATTTAAAGTTTAAAGTTCTAAGAAAATGACTATATCAATGATTCGTTGTGGTCCTTCAGGGAAACAAACGATAACTCAACCAATTCACAGTTTAATATTAGAAATACTATTTCATTAATATTAAGGATGTGGACAAGAAATTGATATAGCTATTTTCCTCAGAATTTAAGCTTTAAATTGACATAGAATAAGTACTATTTTCTAATGCTTTTATATCATGAAATCGCTTAAGACTTCCTATGTTATACAGCAACCTAATATTTGCTAAGGAAGTTTCGCAACACAGCTGTTTGTACAGCGGTAACTGTGTACCCACTGGTCGACAATTAGAGGTATGGTTCATTAATTATTAATTAAATCTCATACGCATGGATGGGTACAAATTCTAGACTCACCTCGATTCCGTCGAGATTCATGTCGGCTACTTTTACAGTAAGATTTTCCATTGGACTCACCTGAAAGAGAAAAAATTCAATTCAAAGTAATTAATTTAACAATTATAAACTTTATCGATCGCTCTTGTTTTTTCTTCATTGAAAACTCGCGAAAATGAATGATTACAGGATACCGAGGTCGCGGTTCAATTATAATCAGACATAAGATAAAGAAAAAGTAAGTCGATTGACAAGTCCAGAAACCGTAGACAGTTAGTCGGTTCAGTTACATAGTCCCGTTCGGTGGTGGGCGCGTTCCTTAGCGGGGACAGCTTTTTCACGGCGCGACGCGCGGCATTAATGGACATCCCGAGCGTATCCGAGATGCACGCTCCAATTCTTGGGACGTTTCGCGACGCGGCGAGCGCACAGGGCACGCTTCGCCGCCGGCGAACACGAGGACGCTCGACGTCGCGTCGACACTTTTGTCTAACTGTACTTGACGTGCAAGCAGCCACGGATTAATTGCGGCCTGATTAAGTGCGTCGCCCGAGAGATCCGTTCCGGTGATGTCTTTGCGCTGAGACGGCGGCTTTCCAGCAGTCTATTGCCGTCCTATTAGAAGTAGTATCAAGAAAATTTTTCAACAATTTTAACATTCCAACTCGTTACGAGTGTAGATAAAAGAAAGACCTAAATTTCCTGAGTTTGCAATTTTTTCGCAGTACCAATGATTTGAATAATTACGAAAGAAAATTCTAAGTAAACAAATTAATTTCTTTCCTTGTTTTTCCCGAAGAGATTAATGATAATGAGCTGCGTTTCTTGTTTTTCGATCGTAACTCATTAATACCTCTGACTTAAGGAAACTTTCGATTATTAGGTATGATTGATTAGACGTCCAATTAAATTCCTAGTCCGGTGATAAAAGAAATTGTACACGTGAAAGCAGCTTTCGCGAACACTCGGGAAGACTCTTTTATCAGTTGGCCCGCAGGGCAAAATTCCAATTAACAGTCTCGAATCAACGAGCCGGCCATTTCGGTGAAAATTTAATTAACCTCTTGCACGTTCAAATTGTGTGAGAGAGAGAGAGATAAAAAAAAATTGAAGCTTCAAACGTTTTGTAAAATGTACGGTTCGAGCGTGATGAGTTTGGTCGTTCACGAGTAACAGGCGTCAGCTGCAAATCATCTCGGTGAAATTGACATAAATAATATGAAATTGCACGATTTAAAATATGTAATGAGAACTCGCCAGGCGTTTGATTTTAATGTTATTCACCTTTGCAGAAAATTTAAACTCCATTTATAATATTAATATTGCAAAAATTCGAATTTTTAGAATTCTTTTTTATATTATATCGTTATTTTCTCTAAGGAAGTCTGTTTTGATCGCGAGTGTACCTTTAACATTCCAAGGCGAATGAAGAAATTTCCGAGCCAGTGAAATATAACTGAAGAGAAACGTATCGCGAGAGAATTATTCGTGCAATCTTCGATGGAATTTTTCAACTACAATGTACGACGGGTTCGTCTCGTCTTTTCGCTCCGATTTGACCGAGGCGATCGTGTTATTATTGAGCGATTGCGCGTACGTGCCTTGCATAGGATATCTGGTACAACAGGAAGCGAAGCACGTGCCTCGAATCGCTCGTGAAAGCCGGAGATTCGCCTCGAAATGTCAAGGAACTGCATCAGCCAACTGATGGACGCCAGTGAAAATCGGCGCACGCTCGCTTTCGCGTCTTCTTTTTACCGCGTGATCATCGAAAACCGGGCTAACTCACCAAACATTTTTTTCATTTCGCATAGAATTCTTTATTAGCATTAGTTTTGCTTCTATTCTATCAATAATGTATCAGAAAATTAATTACCGCAAGTTGTTATATCAATAGATAATAATGAGCTACAGATTAATAAGTCAATCATTAGCAAATTACTTAGTGTAAGTTACTGGCATCATTATAACAGCAAACTATTGATTATGTCATTAGCAATAATTTATTCTCCCCATTAACTATAATATCTATAATATTACAGTATTATATTAAGAGTAAATTATCGCTAATAACTAATTTACTGGTATAATTAGCAACTTGATAATAACACAATAGATTACAGTAATTAATTACCACAGATTTCATCCATTTTCAGCTGTAAAAGTCAACTAAACTATTTTATACCCTATCTCACAACTATTTCCAAAGCGTTATTTCTTTCTCGAACGATTGAAAATTTTCTCAGGGAAGCAAATAAATAAATAGAATTAAAAGGGGTAGCGAGTGATCGATCCAATTAACGCGATTACAGTGTGAAACACAGCGGAGCCGATAAAAAGTCGGAGCAGTAATTCAACGAAAGGTATTTACAATGCCTTAATTCCCCTCGAGAATGAAAATGAATTTCTATGGCTTTCTACAATCCTCTATTTTATCTTCTTCATCCTCCTAAGGAAAAACACACCGATCCTCCGCATTAACGGAGAAACACAGAGAAAAAGAAGAAAGGGTCTCTTGATACAACTTAATTGCCAAGCGACAGCTATTAAATGGGCTGTATAATCAGCGGAGAAAAAGTATGCTCGAAAAACATGGAGACATGCGATGAATCGATGAAATTGCTCTGACTTTCTTGATGACTCCATTGCCTGATGTCACCATGTTCTTCGCGCTGACAATGCATTTCTCGTCTGTTCTTTTCGTTTCTTTTCTTTTTGGAATTCGAAAAAGAATTCGAGAGACGTTTCTAGGCTGAATACGAGATATTTTTCTAAATACGTTTAGGTTGCAACGAGAGCTAAAGCGAAGGATTAAAATTATAATACACGACGCGTTTACCTACAATGTTTAGCAGTTAGTTTCGTATTTAACAACCCCGGGGCTCCTGTAGCGCGTTAGAAGTTCAAATTTAAATCCCTGTTCCACAACTTTTTTTATCATTATCAATTCACGCCAAGTCGCGTTCTCCAACGCTCGCGAATCGCTTTTGCACGCTCGTAAACAATATTACGAGAACGCTCGCGATTTTCATAAAACCCGCAATAAACGTCATTGTTCCGGCTTCGAAATTGCGTACAGCAAACATCATTTTCTGGTGTATTGGAAACCGTTCGGAACGGAACTTACGAATATTCGCAGCTGCAAGAATTACGCGAAAAAGTCGGATTTTCCAGAAATTAATTAACGAAAATTAAAATAAAATTCGATGCTGGGATATTGTACAGCGGTGAACAGAAATATTGGCATTGGCCAGATTAAATCAATAATTAATTTTCAATGAAAAATGATGTCGATATTTTCGTCTGTACCTACTGTTTCAACTAGATAAATAATTGCAACTAATTATGTTTAAAACAACTAGTTCGATATGAATGAAAAATAAAAAGAAAAAGTTCGAACCAGATACAACGATAATAGAAAGAAAAAAAAAAACAACGTACGCTTGTAACAATTTCCAATATCCTGTGGCACGTATCGGATTCTCATGTTGCTGACGCACTCTAATTACAGGTTATCCAGCAACCCGTGCAAGCGGATCGTCCTTCAGTAATTATTAGATCATCCACGAATAAATCTGTCGGATCGAAGAAGCCTCAAATCCGCTATTCCAGATGCCGTTGCGTCGACGCTTTTTCCACGTTTAATCGTGAAAACGATGAAGTCACCCACCTCATTGTTTTACATAGGTATCGAAGGAAACATCCTCGTCAGATGTTTTATTTATAATCCTTGAGCAATCGTGCAGATATTCCGTTTGCATCGAACAATTGTTGCTTCTTTTATATAACATTTCCTTTCAGCTATCCTTGGAATAACGATAAGGTGAGTGGTTTTCGAATTTAAGATACTTGAAATATTACTGCTAGCAAATAAATTTCCATTTATCTTGTAAATTTAATTAGTTTTCCATTTTGAGCCAACAGGTATTGGTTAACATAACTTTCTAATGAGGATACTGCTTGCAATCTGACAAGTTACTTGTCAATTTTATTATTAGATACTCGTACAAATTTCTAGTTATCTCGTAAAACGATTGGTCTTCGATTTTAAATCGATACTGATGAAGACACCTTTCTAATGAGGATACCACTTTGATAAATTAGTTGTCAACCGATAAAATGATTGATTTTTGACGAAGACATTTTTCTTCCTCGATATCCATTCTATGGTCCCAATAATGATGCCATTAATTATCAATATAATTAACAGAGTTTATTAATTTTTGAATAAACACTGAACCAACCACGAATTTCACTATTAATTGAGACACTATTTCTGTCAATATTGTTCAACGAATCAAATACTGATGGCAACAGATTCCATCGAGCTCCAGTGAACTAGGAAAATTGAAACCCTCCGTTCTAATACAAAGCTCGATTCACACCCAAGTATCATATCTGTCCCGTGGGGCCAAGAATAGCTTGGTCAATTTCATCGACGATGATCGCAGGACTGGCAAATGTAGTCGTTAAAAGTTCAACACTCGTTAACACTGACTTCGTTCACTCGCTAATTAACCATGAATCAACCTGTCCCGCGATAGTCCCTTAAAACTATAACCATCGAGTTGAACGAACTCATTCGATTATCCACTTGATGTATTGATCACGCTTCAACATCTTGGGACAGTAGGAGAGGATCATTTCAACTGAAATATATCGAGTTCGATAAGAAGAATTGATTATAAAATGTCAGAAATTACACGAGAGAAGCTGTGACGGTGGAAGAGGTATGGGAGATAAGAGATGAAGTCGTGAACGTAACAGCGTCCACTTCTCGACGATTATTATTCAGTTGGAAGATAAATAATGACGTTCTGGACACGGGATCGATTCACAAAAGGTCTTCAAGCTTGTTAGATAGCGAACACGATACAGTCGGCAACGAACTGACGCGAGCGGAGGCCGAGTATGAAAGTAAATATTAACGCGACCTCCCTCGGTTACGCTTGCGGTCCGCGCCGTACAGCTCGTAAACACAAATCGCGTGCTTGCGAAGAATGTACAGAGTGATATAAACAGACCGACAGATTTTCAGTCTATCCAGTTTTCTATTAAAGACGTTTGTTAACCCTTTGACTGTTATGGACGCCACATATGCATCCGATGAAAGTTATCGGTGCAAACTATGGAAGCGTATCTGCGACCCTAGATTATTTCTTGTATATACTAATCATAGTTATCAACGCATATTACTAATTACACACCTTACGTTATCACATTATAATGATATAATAAAACACTGAAAAAGAAAAACAAATGAAAAAATAAACTGAGAAATGAAATGGAATATTATCTAGAAGCCTAGAATCCTCAGCAGACAAAGGGTTAAACAGCAATTCGAATATTTAGTTTTCTTTAACCCTCCGATTGCTATCAACCCTTACAAGTACCCTATCTTTTCTTATAAATAGAAAAATTATTTAATTTTAAAATCACACTCTTTTCGATCGAAAAAATAAAACAGCATGAAGATCATTTTTACTTTCAGATTGCAGCAGGCATTTCAAAACACGTCAGAGTTAATCGTTTCCTGCTGAATTCCTGGATATCTTCGCGTCAACGGGTTCGGCAAAGTGGCGAACACAAAGTGTATTTTGGGAGCTCGAAACCTTTCAGGCTCGTCGTCTTTTCGACGATTTGTGGTCGTCGGACGTTCCGGTTCAACGATGCCGTAAATTCGGCTGAATTATTTCAACGCAATAAATATCGTCGCTTCTCTACGTTTCTTTCGGACTGAGGTTGCTAGCAAAAGGAGCTTTTTAAGGGTTGCTTTATCTACCACAGAGGAGACGTCTGAAAATTTATTTCACTCGATGCTGAGTGTGCTCTATTAAAAAGTAATATACAGTGTTGTTCATGAATTAATAAATTTTTATATCAGATTATACTTGTTCGTTCATTTATTAAATAATAGTTTAACCCTTGAACCGCGGAGTCTGGACTATGATATACAAAATTAAATTAAAATTATGATTACAGATCAAATTAATTGAACAAATCTCTCACGAATAAATAATCTGTTAAATAATCCTGTTGGAAGGGTGGCAGTCTTTGAGTTTTGTTTTAGATTCTCAGTGCACGAACCGTCCGTTCATGCACCATAAAAAGTAAATGGACCGTGGAAAATTAATCACCTATGTTATTTATAAGCGCGAGGGAATCTGCTTACCGAAAGTGTTGTGCCATTTTTCATTTAAAATTATGAACTCAACGGTGAATTCACTTAAACCGAGTTAATTACCCAAAAATTCTAGCAATAATTTAATCATCATTTTTGAGAATGTCGTATTGGGTGAAATACTTGGTAGTTTCACGTGGTTGAAGCCAGAAAACGCATCTGTGGCAATCGTATCAACTTGTTCTCGTTTTTCCCACGAGAGGTTTTCTTTTATGGGAAAGTAGAGGCGCAGTTTTAACGAGCGTAGGCCTATAGCATTGCATACGTGCTCACCTACGTTCCTTGTAAATCTTGCGTGTCGTTATCCTACGCACCGAGCTCCGAATTGAATTACCACCAACAAGGTAACTAGCCGAGAGTCACAGAATTTTCTCTACTTTCACCCCTACCTTCTGTCGTTCATTAAAAAAAAATTACATCTAACTATATTAAAATAACTAACTAATTTCTATTAAAATTTGCAGTGAAAAAATTCGGATTAAAAGTTAAAAGGCTTAAAATAGTTTTTCCAACTCTAACTTAATTACCGATACTTAACCATCTAAATAAAATTATTTATAACCAATATAATTATATGGATCATTGCGAAAGGGTTAAAGGATCTACCTGATTCGAGGTCATCATGGTCAGCTCCCCGAAGACAGGAGTGAAAACTCCGCGACAATCGTCGACCTCCGGGAGAGGCGCCCTCCGTCGAGACGTTGTGCATCCTCTCGGTCGATCTTTTCACAAACTGCAACCACCCTTAACGAGGCTCCTTTCTTTACGCCCTTTTATTTCTCCCCGTCAAATAGGACCGAGGTGGAGCGAGTGGCGCGGCATTTTCTCGCGACCTGGCCACGCGATGCCAACGAGTACCGGGTTAATTAAAGGGTTAATTAACGGGTAACTACGAGTGAAGGTTAGGCACGGTGCGTGGGCGTGGGTGTAATTCGCGGACAACCTTCTGCTCGCTTCTTCTCGCTCTAGTTCACACCTGGAAAGTAAATCAAAGCTGTCCAGCGATGATGTTCAAAGGGCACGGTGCGTTCTCCAATATGGCGACACGAAAGCCGAATACTCAACGATGATTAAACCGACGATTAAATTAATTTTCTAACCATATTCCTCGTATTCATTCTCTATTATTCAATAATAAAGCGATTGTATTGAGAAATTCGTACTTGTATCAATTTTGTGTTATTTTTATTTTAGAAACTTTGTGTTGTATACTGACTTTACAATGTGCGTTATAAAACCATTACAAACTTGGAATTATACCACGGTCGACAAAAGTCAAAATTTTTCATTTCAAACGTGAAATAATAATTACCTCGGTTTGTTCTCTGACAATCTAAAATCAAATTCAACTCCATCATGAAACTTTCGAGTAGAAAAAAAAATCAACTACCAAAGCAAATTCAATTTGCTTCTCAATTCTAGAGTTTCCTAACAATGTTTCCTACCAAGAAAAAATCATTTTGATGAATAATTCTGAACTTAAACATTTATTTATTTATTCTAAAAATGAATGAAATGAATTTTAATAATTACACAGAGAGAAAAGGAAATAAAAATGTAAAAATTCCGGTGAAACCAGAAGCTGAATCTCTTCATGTTCAATCGTGTAAATACAATACAAACAACACGATTATATAATCTCGATGTCTGTTGGTCGAATTAGACCAAGCCATTAATAAACGATCCATCACTGGTTGTTACGTAACCCTTTCTCATTGTACACACACTTACACTCGTTCATTCACTCCATTTCAGCATTATGTATTCGAGCACGTTTTCGTCGAGCATCAATCAACGTTGAAGAACGCTTCTACATTTTCATTAGCGATTATTATCGTACCCCACACTTTATACCGTTTACGGTAAATCGAAAGTGTAATATAACGAAAAAAAAGAGTGTTCCCTTATGGGGGCCAGGTTACACGCAGTAATGAACATTAGGAGAAGATTCGACGTGGATCAAATGAGAAATAAATCTCTCAGACTGGTTTTTCGAACACCTTCGTTCCTGATACCAGTTATGATAATACGTTGAAAGGGTATTCGCGTGTTTCTGACAAATAAGAGAAATGACAAAATGAAATTGTGCCGTGATGTCTAAATAATTATTGTTCAATTTGAGTAAGCTTTTTTAAATGAAGAATTTTCAAGTCAGATTTTATGGCCGAAGGTTGCGTTACATAATTTTCAACATTTTTCACGTCGAAATGAACGCATTCGTTTCCACCGGGAGAAATATTAATACTTCTAGAATGTATTCGCACGTTTCACCGCTGTTAAAACATCAAACGATATTATTAGAAGTGATGTTTCACAGATTGCCGGTTCTACACCGAAATAACTTAAGTTATTGCCATTCTGAATCGATAGAGTATCAATGGTGACCTGATTCTCTAGCAAGACATAGCAATCTTAGTCGAATTATATTTTTATTAAAAAAAATATTAATCAGTGTCTAGTTTTCGTTTGACTTTGTCCCAATTTCTTATCGTATCTGACTTCGTACGACAATAAATATTTACTTTATTTTAAAAAAGTCGACTCAGCAACTGCGGTTAAAAATAAATAATTTAAAACGATTTTACACGAATGCTCGTTATTCTGAACAAACTCTGTCTAAACAAGAAATTATTCTTCCGTTCATGGAAATCGCAATCATGCGTTGTACAGCAATTATGTTGCAAGTGTTAATCGACCAAGCGTGCATTGGGCGCAAACACGATTTATTAAACATATAATTTATTCCTGTGTTGTTCGTTGGCGTGTGGGCTCACTTATGCACAGGCAGCCGTAGGTGTGCGTGGGCGTGCTGCACTTTTTGAAACAGGTCGGCTTGGTTGGATCGTAATTAAAGACCGAAAGGGAGAAGGATAAGTTTCGATTTCAACTCTCCAAGCATCGTTCCGAATAGTAAAATAATCAGTTCAAACTCTTGAAATATCGAGCGTACTTAATTTTTAGATTGGGGTTACTTCTCCTCTCCGTTGTGATTCTTCTGGAAATGAAGGAAAAGCGCGAAAATCGAAGAAAGGGGAGCCAGAAATCTTGGAACTTCGGAAGCCAGGGAAACCAACGGAGAAGAGTGAGAATCAAGAACATCGTCATTTTCACCGAGGAAGCCTGATTTCATCGCGAGTGTACCTTGTTAATAAATTCTAATTACTATGACCACAATTATAACGAGCCAAGTACCAAGTAAGTTATAACTTCCAACTAGAAATCATTAACATCCTCAAGGACTAACACCCCTCAAGGATGCTGCATAAATCGATCGTAAAGTAATTACTCAAGCAAACAAGTTTTACTCTCTTTTATCGGTCCATCGACAAGGCTGACAAGCTTCCCGACGACGATACATTTCGTGGCCTGCCCGAGCATGGTAGGCTCTGCTTTTAATAAATTCGACCGTGAAGCGTGAAAGATCCCGATTACGAACGAGTCCGATAAAATGCCACGGAAATGATATTCGTTTGAACCACCTGTTGCTCGTAAACTTCGCTTTCCATGAACCGAACGAGCCGCGCAGCGGGAAGGCGCGAGAAACACGGATTCAGCTTGCCGAGAATCGCCGTTCGTTAATTTCCCCGGCGATAATTAACGATCCGAATAATTCACAACGAATGAAATATTAATTAGGCCCCTCGAAATGTCACTTTACAGAAAAGGAAAAGCAGGAAGAGAAATATTTGTTCAAGTTTTACGAATATCGTAGTGTAGGAAAAATTTGAAAGGTTGTTAAATTAATATTCAAAATATAATAAATTTGAAAAATTCAGGAACTAAAATATGTAAACTAGTGTATTACAATTTTTCGGTGTAATTAGATTTAATTATGAGAGGTGAAGTTTCTGCTACAAGTGTTTGTTAATTAGCAAACATTTAAATACCTATATATTACAGTATCAAAGGAGGTACTGAAAGGTATTGAAAGGAATTATTATCGTGTTGTTTAAGCCACTTCCTTTGCTTCGTTGTATTATACTTTCACACAATTTGAACAGAACGTTGTGAATTCCAGTAATGAATAGATATATTTTCAAGAACTGCTCGTGGAATTCAAGAAAACGAAACTTTAATTACTTCCGTAGTTTCAGACGAGTACAACGTGCGAACATGCTCTCGTAACAAAACGCTACGAATTGAATAAACGAATTGCATAACAGTATTCGACAATAATGAATTACAAAATTTGACAGATTTTCTCATAAACTCTGATTCAACTGTTAAGGGCCAATGTTGCGTTAATGCAACATTTCATTTACAACTTCTTTTTCATTTAATTTTCATACATTTAAGTACCTACCTATAACAATACATAGAAATTGCAAGTACCTATAACAATTATTTCTTTTTAACCATAGAAATTTTTGTTATAATTAGATATTAAAATAAAATTTTTTCAAATCCTTTTTAGTACCTGATTACCTACTTGTTAATTAATAGATACATTTCAAACAGAAAATGAACAATAACTTTAGAAACCGTATGATATTTTCCTGTTTCAGTCGAAACATTAGCAGAGAAAGAACAGGGACAAAGGGAACGAACGGGTACGATAAATTTCGTGGAACTAATTAACGCTGCGAGGCGTTCGTTAGCGGCGGCAATTTAGAGCGGATCGACGCGTGCTAATTGCTATAATCGCGACTATGGTCCTGATGATCGTCGCTTTTTCGAGATCTTGCAGGAAAAATGCAGAGAAAAGTGTTTTCACGCTGAGAAATGAAACGTTTCGATCACTTTTCTTATTTGAAAATATTTCCTTCAATTTCAATTCTAACGATGTAATGTAAAAAAAAATTAAAGAGATATGCTTCATATCAAAATAAAATATAAAATAATTAAAGGTGATGATAGTGGCAAAAAATTAACAAATAAATAATTATTAAACATCAAAAATATGCTATTAATGTTTAAGTTTAATATATAAGAATATAAGTTTCTTCTGAATATTGTACTAATAGAATGAAAACATATATAATCTCTGCACCTTCTAACCTGCCAATTAACTCAAAGTTTCAAATTCTTTAAAAATCTTCACCGAATGGAAGCTGTCATTTTTGGAAAATTCTTCTATGAAGTAAAACTTAATGCCGGCTTAAATCTGTGGCAAAGCTCGTGGCCGGTTGAGTTTCGAGTTCAAAGGCCGGATTTGAGATTCTGCCGGGGATTAAAGGCTACCTCGCAGCGGACGATTATTCGCGCCGACGTTTCGTACAAGATATAGAGTCGCTTAAAATAGAGGAGGATCCAAGACTAACCAAAATGGCTTTTAGAGATAAACCGAAGCTTGCCTCCGTCGAATGATTAATGTGTTCCACGTGAAACTTACGCTTTCTGGTAAAAGATTGATAACCAGTTCGAAAAAGTTATGCCCATACATTCGCTTATCGAGTAGTTGCTTTGCACTTATGATTAATGAAAATTAATTAATTTCCTGTCGATTATTCGAAAGAGACGAGAGTGCGGTTTGTCAAGCAAGTAACTACAGGAAATAAGGGAGCGACCTTTGCACGAAAAATCTGCTTTCCACGATGCGATGAAAGCAGTATCTATTTCGTCGACACGAGCGGAAGGATACCCCTTTTGTTAGGCGTTATCCACACCGGACGTTGCGTCGCTGCTACCTGCCTGAAAGCCGTTTCCTGTGTTGCTCGATATTCCCTCTTCCTTTGCTTTCTTTCATCTTCTCGTTCAGTTTTAACCCGTACACGTAAGTACAACAGGACAAGAAAATCATCTGCCTCGAATTCGCGAGAGAAAGTTCTACTTTTCTTCTCACGAAATTCATCGTCGATGAGGACTAAAGCCGACGAATTCTGCTTTTCCGAAGAACATATGAAAAAAAGAAAAGGAACAACGGAGCAACGTCTCTGTTACACCGACTTTCCAGGTAACAGAGTTCAGAACTGTCGATTACAAACGACTGTAACGCTTTCAGCGAAAGAAGAAGAGGAAGAAGATGATGATGAAGAAGAAGGGATGGGACGAGAATACGACTGGACTCCACCACGTAATTCATACTACAATTTGTGCGTGGTCGCGAGTCAGAAAAACGCTTAATGCCCGGTTTTATGATCCGGATACGTTCAGTCTTAAAGAGAACTTGAGAAAGCGCCCAGACGATTTCATTTTCTTAGAGAAATGGAAAATTTGAATTATCCTTCGACTAACTATGAACCCACAATTACAAAGTGAAATTGAGATCAAAATTGCTTCCGAGAGAAGAATAGCCTTCAATTTTTAATTCAACCCTCGCAAAATTGCTTGGAAATTTTCTACACGATCAGGAAAATTTGGATAAAAAATTTGTTTTACCGGTAAGGTTTAATAATTTAAAACTTTGAATATTTCCATTGTTTATAATAAATATTGCTTTGTATCTGTAATTACTCTATTGCGTGATTTCTGTCACATTTCAATTTCAGATACTTCATCGAGCCAGAGTCACAGAGAAATTTCGACTTTATTGCATTCTGTCGACACGAGTAATTTCATTATGCACTTTTCAAAGCGAATTTTCAGTCGCGAGTTAGCTTTAGACAGCGAACGCTTAACTTCGTCATCGCCTTTAAATTTCATCCAAACGACTCGCTATTGAACTAGCTTTATCTCGTGCTGAAAATTGCATGAAAAGCTTAGCTGATAAAAATTTTCTATCCCTTTAACCCTTTTGTTACTTGGCCTATAGACATCCAAGTGATTTTCAGTAATTTAAAATTTTAACTTCAGCAACTCGTGTCTTTTATTCAAATTACAACAGCAATTCTACTCGAACGAGAAATCTTCAATAGCAATTCCAATGCAATACATTTTCTTTTATTGGTCCAAAAACGTCCCAAACGACGCGGCGGCTGCATTTATAGTTTATCGCCGCGGATCGAAGCGAACCGCGAGCATAGTTTGCAAGAAAGTTTTCGCGAATTCTCGACTTGGCGAGGGAAGCTCGGCTGACGGCGGAATAACAAATTAGCAAGGATATTTGGCTAGGCAGTAACGATCCGTGGAAACACGTTTATGTCGATGGAAATTTAAAATCCAGCCACTGGGTAGAAGCGATGGTTTAAGCTGCTTAAATCGAGAGCTTTCGCGAAACACGAGAGCTTTATACCCGACCGGCCGTCTTTCGCGTTGCATTTTCGCACGCTCGAACAAGGGAAGTTCGCGATGCAAATCCGCAAATGTATTCTCTTGTATTTTAATATCTCTTAACACTCGCACGCGTTAATTCGACCTCCTGATTTCGGAGGCTCGATGTTAATAAAACGTTTTCATGTTAGAGCTTTCAGTGTTGCTGCACCAAAGTACTGTGAAATTAATTATTTTCAATTAATGAATTAGTAGATTAAATATCGGAGGTAGGAATGATTCTAGTAAAATTTTTTTCAAATAAATTCCTGTACATTCTGCGAACAATTAAGGTTTTCAAACGTTGGATAAAAAGACTGTATTTAGTTCTTCCTGCGTTTTAGTTGCCTTGCAATGACTCTAATTGTCATTGCATAACGTTGTCCTAGCTTCATTGTTATCGGTAGCCTTATCGGAGGCCTCAATAAGGAGCGGCTTAAAGGCCGCAACGCCTTATGAAATAAAAAAAAAAGAAGAATACTATTCAATGGTGTTTCGTTGCTATCACGCGATCCAGTTTCAACAAATTCTGCATAATTTTCTTGAAGCTTTCATGAAAGTTCAAAATGAAGCGTACGATCGTTTCTCTCAGGCAACATTTTGCCAAGCAATTTCCGATAATTACCATCGTGATTAATCATATGCGCCAAAGGAAATATTTCAGACCTTCGGCTGGCTGAGAAAATCAGCGTTGATTGACGTGCTAATAGCTTAACCATTCGTGTAATTGTTGTTCTACTCAGTTTCGAACGTGTTCTGTTAAATTGTAGGGCAAGGTAATTGTTTCGAATCATTTCAAGTACAGTGTGTTAAACAAAAAGAGATCTAAGATTTTTTTTATAATTAGAAAAATTTTCAACACTATTCAATTATTATATTTCTAAAAATCGTCAAAGCTTGTTTCTTAAAGTTTACAAAATTTTCAAGGCTCTCAACCCTGTCAAATTGAATTTATTACAATTTTTACCACTTGGTAAATTTCTGAAATTTCTTTCGAATTTCACCTCGAATCAAGACCGGAACGATTGGTAACGAAATATTGATTGAATTGCTTGAAAATTACCAAGAGACTGTCGAATTCCCATGACTATCGGCACTCGTGTTTCTCCAGAGAATACCTGGAGGGTGCTATTCTTGGTGCCCGCGATCGTGATACGCGTTAACAGGCCACAACATTGTGCCAGGACGACTAACGACTCGCGAGTAATTGGTCAGTCGCTCGAAACGGCTACGATAATGCGAGAACAAGTTTAATGGGGTAAGTGGCTCGCAACCCATGGATAAAGCCATTAACAATTAAACGAGTAACCCGTGTCTTTCGACGACGTCTGTGAAACTGATCCTCTCCTACCATTCTTCGCATTACATCGGCTTTTTCATAAATTTTCACGAAGAAATTATTCGGGTGTCCGGAATCAAGTTTATAAAATTAATTGTAATAATTGTTGTTCTAATGAAAATTAGATTTCTTTTTAATTTTGCTTTTAACAATTTTATTATAGTATCCACCTTAATTAAGGTGTACAAAAACAGTCCTAATTAGAATATCTAGAGTTAGATAACACACAGTTGAACCGAGGCATCGTACAGTGTTATCTAATATTCTATCAAGTATAATTTTCAATCAATTACCTAACCGCGTTCGATCAGTCTGTACCAATTGCCATTGTGAAACAGAACGTTACGTCCGTATTTTCTTTCTTTTATTTACTATTTCTGTTATGTAACGCGTGAGCAGAAACCAAAGAATGACCTAAAAATAAACGAGACTAATCCTTCCATTTACTGCTTGGAATTATTTCAATGCAATCTTCAGGATATTCAGAATCTCCCCTCCTCTTTCGTTTTTTCATCGTTTAAAAGTCCTTCATCAGAGGTAATCTGTTTTCACTGAGAGAAAAGGGAAACGAGGAAAGTCACAGGACGCATCGTAAGTACTGCAAATGAACCGCTCAGTCGAGACTCGTAACAATTAATGTCCCTCGAGAAATTTTAATCGAGCTTTCTTTCATTTAACTTTATGCGCGGATGCGTTCAACGTGCACGTTGAAGGAAGAAAGTTTCACGACGATAAAAAAACTTCTCCAAATGAGATTTTTCAATGATCATTACCATTAAAAAAATGGTACACTTCTTGAATATTGAATATAATAAAAAAAGAAATCAATTAATCAATTAATCCATTCCGATGCACTTATCACACTTAATACACCAATCATTTCCACTAATTAACAATCTCTCTGTTAGTAATGAAAATCAAATCATTCACACAGGACAACGTAATCTTTGAAAGTCAAGCAGAAATAATCACTGCACAGAATGTTTGGATTAAATAACGAGTTAACAGATCTCGATGTTAATTAAATCACATCCAGCTATCTATTACCAACCCGACGATATTGATCTAAACTGGCTGTCGTTAAATTTTAGTTGCAACATAAAAGCACGCATCACGAAAGCCAACAATTCTCTTGTAAATTAATTCATTAACGATGCAAAAGTTAACTACGCGTTTCTCTTATATATATATGAATATTTTAAAACAATCACTCGTTTAAAATAACATTCACGACAAAATGCAATCCAACTTCGTTTCGAAACTTGAAACATCCTCCAGGATCAATCACAATTTCCAAAATCAACCCCAAAATTCACTCAGAAAAAAATCTTTGAGAAATATATCTTTCAGTTAATAAACGAATAAATGAATGTTTTACAGAAAAAAGATATATTAAATATGAGTATGATTGTTACGATAAAATAATTTCTATAAAAGGTTCTTTGATAACGTGAGAATTAATTTAGTTGAAAGTGAGAAATTATCGAAAGAAAAAAAAAAAAAGATTCGCGAAGCATCCTGGTTGGTTGTTGGAATTTCACCGCGGGTAATCGGCGCCGTGTCGCTCGGAGAACGCTCGCAATTAGAAAATGCAAAATTTACCTCGGTCGAAGAGGGCAGCCTTGCCAAGGAGCCGTTTCGAAGCCAGGGATCCTTGCCGGCGGCGTTTCACGTCACCGGATACTATTTTGCGTTTCCCCGAAGGTGTACAGCCGCTTTGGAGCATGCTGCGAGGATCGTGTACGCAAAGTTTCATTTTAATGTCGATTACCAACCGAAGGACGGCTCTTAGAATCAGAGCGGTGACAAAAGGGTTCGTGCAAGCTCCTCGAACGGAAACGTACCGGTTCTGCGCTCGATAAGACCGGAAGTGCTCGAAATATTTCATATTAATGAAACAAAATTGTTTTATTTTCTTACGATCGAAATTTTGGTCCATTTATAATAATGTTAAATTAACCGCAAGGTTCTAGGAATTCAATTAAATTATATTGTAGGTAAAGTTTTAACGATAGTTCCACCTAAAATACCTCGCTTGATATTTTTTACACAAAAATTCTTTCAAGGATCAAACCAAGAACATCCATTTCACTCTACTGGTATAACAAGTGAGAATCGAAAATTTAGCTCCGAATAGCGTGACCCGATCGGATCGAGAGGATAGAAACTCGCAAAAGCAGAGAAGAGATCCAACATCCGACCACCATCCATCTCTGCTTCGACCTTTCACAACGAAGCAAACACTAGATATATACGTTCTCGAGGAACGAGTTCACAAATCCTGTAAACTCGACGAGTAATCGCTTTCCTGTCTCGCTATCATTTCATCCAACAATTTTTAACCGGAGAATGATTGAGAAAATTCTGCCCGAAGTCGGTCTACCAAACATGGTAGATCGTTACGATGAATAATCCCAGGCTAAATTAAATTTTCTTAATTCTTGGACAGTGAATCAATTATTAAATTTCATATTCAGTTATTAAATTTGTGGTATCGGTCACTAGTAACCACAATTACACTCGACCTATTAATTACATAGGTACTTGTTAAAGCTAAAATCAATAAACTATGTCGTTGGATATAATGAGAGGAACGATTCGTGACTGAAATTCCGCAAGTCGAAAGTTTTGCACCTGCTGGCCATGAAACAGCCTGCTCGGAAAAGGTGTGGGCTCTGCGGAGGGTTTAGAAAAGGAAAAAAAAGAAAGAAAGGTGCAGTTCTGAATACCAGGTGCAAGGGTACGAACGTAACTGCTCGTTGGTTTTTACTTATCGGACACTCGGTGGGTGTCTGCGATCTCGAGGAGCCCTGGCATAAGGGGTCTATTTTGGTACGCGCTACGAGACAGACGAAAATGAAAGTCGACGGCCGTGCGGGGGTGGTTACCGTGATTCAGGAGATCTCAGTGGAAAATTCAACCGATTTCATTGTCATTTTAATGTGAATGGATTTGCGATACATTCAGTGTCACATAAGAAACAATAAATGAATTAAAAATATTACAAATTAATTTTTCACTATCATGCTTTAATTTGCTATTCCGAACTCTATTTTCATTTTCTAATTAAATTGGTAATGTAGCTCATTGAATTTTTTAATAAATTAAAGCCTTGATACATGAAACACTCTTTGAAGTAAATAAATTCTTCCTACCCATTTCTTTTTTTTTCTTATTTATTTTGAAAAAAAGTATAGCCTTATTTCAGCAGTCATTTGTTAACAGAGATTTTAATGAGCTTCATCAATGAATTTATAACTATTTGTAAATTTATTTTTCAAGATATTACCTGATATCTCTAAATAGAATAAGCAGAATAGATTCAATGGAATCGAACATATAAATAGAAAACACTTTCACGAACTTATCTTACATCCTGATGAACGTCTCGTAATCAGATTCTCCGTGTAATTAATCATACCGTTCGATGAGACACCGGTAACCCGACTCTCAAAACGAAGCAACGATACCGTGCAATGCGAAACGGAGCTGTCTATTTCTGAACTGGATGGCACAACGCGAAACTATTCGAATTGAAACAAAACAACAACAGAAATTCAAATTAGAACCCGAAGAAGATCAAACGAGACCATAGCAAAGCTGCCGCGAATTCTTAATTAAATCGGACATCAGTTTCTGCTAACATATGCCCCGTTTAATCTGGAGAATTAAGAAAGACTGATTTAAATTATCGTATACAATTAGAATCCATTGCATAATTTAAGGGTAAGAATTTGTTTAATCCCTTTTATGATTGAACGCGTTAAATCAACACATAATTCAACAAGCTGAACTTTAATTGTAAGATGAATTCATGACATAAAAGTAACACAAAATTAAACTTACGATGCATCAATTTAAAGCCTAAGGTTTGACAAAAATTATTACATAAATGCTTTACCAATATTTTGAATACAAATGAAATAATTGAACATTGAACATTCACTGATGGATAAATTGATTGATCCACTCCAACAAGAAATTAATCAATTTACAGTAAGAATATCCATAAAACCTTTATACAGCAATTTTCATTAAACCTTAGGCTGCAAGTTGATATGCCATAATTGACATTTCGCGATACTTTTATGTCATGAAATTTCTGAAGTGTAACGGCACTTGCCTAGCTACTTCAGAAAGGAAGGGTTT
This sequence comes from Osmia bicornis bicornis, assembly GCF_907164935.1. Lineage (NCBI taxonomy): Eukaryota > Metazoa > Arthropoda > Insecta > Hymenoptera > Megachilidae > Osmia > Osmia bicornis. The sequence continues at coordinate 8,510,631 of NC_060227.1, forward strand.
AAACGGCCACGTGAAAGCAGAGGGACATCCACGCCACATCCCAGGCCTACAATGATAAATTACGCGTCGTAAATACGAAGTAAAGTAGGTCTCGCGACTCCACTCGAATACAAGTGAAACAAGAAACACGGCAGCCCTGCCGAAGCAAAGCCTACGAAACCTTTCCTTTCCACCAAACCGCCTAATCATTCACGTTGCAAAACAGGTGCGAGGTTGCGCGACCGCGATATCCTTTTATCTTTTCTAACAGCGATATAAACTCGTCCCTCTTCCTGAACCAGTTAATTTGTCCGTGTATACCGGATGTTCGTACATACTGAGAGACACGCTTCAATATGATGACTTTTCGAGTTCGTCGTTCGAGTTATCGGTCCACCAGTATTCCGGAAACGGAATGGATAAAGTTTAAGAACTTTATTGAAGAGATTTAATTAGCGGTCATTTAATCGAGATAACGTAGATAATTGGATTTTAATTAACAAATATATAATATCTTTATTAGAGATGATAATCTTTGATGAAATGCGAATTAGTATCACTTGATGATAAATAATTGCATAAAACTGCAATTTCTTCGTGATACCATTTATTCGATCGATGATCGATTGTTAATCAAAGGGGTACGAATACCTTTTGGAGTAGAACGAAAAGTAGAATTGTTAAGGATGGATCCACGTAGGACTCGAGCAAGAAACCCTCGAGCTAGTGGTAAAAATCAGACGAGCCCTTAAAACGAGCCCACCAAGAGGAACCCATTCGGTGACCAAATACGGAAAGGGGGCGAAACGATAAAGAATAACTGGTTTTCACTTTCATACGCGGCGGCGACGAAGTTCGGACAGAAAATATGGTCGGGCCGATACCCTGGTGGAAAGATTGTCTAACAAAAACGTCAAGGCTTCTTTGCGGTATACGTGACTCGTTGCGACTACTTGCTATTCTCTCTCTTTTTGCACGTCAAATCGTCCATCTGTCTACGATACAAACGACAACTTTGCGTTAAAAACAACATTCTTCGGGAATAACACTGAAGTAATTAGATAAGGGTCAGGGGGGGTTCTGCTTCAATATGAAAAATGAATTCTCCAAGAGAAATTATTGGAATAATTAAAAAAATATTCATCAGCTAATAGAATTGCAGCTCAAAAGAAATAAATATTTTGAAATCCAATATGCAGTGTTCTTATTTGATTAAACTTTATGATAAGATCCAAGAAAAATTATTAGAATAATTAAAAAAATATTCATCAGCTAATAGAATTGAAGCTCAATAGAAATAAATATTTCGAAATCCAATATGCAGTGTTCTTATTTGATTAAACCTTAACACTAGAACTACCGAAGGGATCAAAATGACTGGTTTTCAGTTTCTTATTTTAAATTAGAAATTTTATCGAGGTAACCTTGTTGAAATGTATGTTGGTTGTTATTGAGCTAAAGAATGAATGTATTTATTAAATTATGTTTTTAGTAATCTACATTATTTTCAACATAAAAATAACTGTACATCAAACGTCGGTAGTTCTAGTGTTAAATACTATGGTAAGGTCAGATTGAACCCTTTCTAAATTAGACCTATGATTACTCCACTCAAAATAATAAAATACCAATAATCTCTGTAAATGACTGTCAGGTTGCATCAGTTTTCGTTCTGCTTCGAAGATACGCCTTTTAGACATGGTTTATCAGTTACAGTTAGGTTTTCTTTTATTCATGAACTAATGTAACTTGAAAAAACCGTCTCGGCTTTAAAATTTTTTACTACGAATCGTGACTCATTTGATTTCAGTGCTTGTAACGATTCGTGAGGTGAATGTTAACGAGTATTGAACATAGAAAACGGTTTGTATAGCAATTACCAATCGTTTACAATAATTTACAAATGCGTTGAAAGAACTACAAACTCTATCGAATGAATATTTGTAATTTCATTCTAACTATATTTAATTTTGAAAATGAAATTTCTGCTATTCGTTTACATCTCTGGCTCATTCTGATTTCTGTTTGAGTTCGTAACGATTCGTGTTACGAATAATAAGAAGCCGGCAAAATAGTTTACTCAATCGTTAAAAATTTCACCGAAAATTGATGTTTTGATATTGACCACGAATATTTACATGCAACTTTGATCATTTTCTAAAATAATCTAGAATATTTTAATCAATTCATACGGTAGTTTCTCTAGAATAATTTTTTGAAACTACCGTTCATGTCACAGTCCCAAAGGTATACGATCTTTGATTGTTGATACATTACTGACTTATCGAAGCAACGTAAGACAAACCTACTTATATACTATACAAAATAAAAACCATCACATTCTACCGTTAAAACAATATCATACCTATCCATGAAACACGTTCCAGTGTAAACTACGAGACACTTTGTCTCCGGATAGAAGTAAACATTACTTTACTACCTAGAACCTTGTCGCACCGCGGATCAAAATATTCGAAAAACAGCGACGCGATAACGCGTCACAACAATACCGTTCTCCTTGCACGCGAACCAAATATGTATGTATTTCGAGCACCTAAGCCGTATCCAAAAGACTTACTTTGATAATTGTTACAAGGTAGTCGAAAAGTTGAGCCAAAAATCGTGGCGGACATTAAGCTCCGATTCAGAAGGCCGCGTCGAGCATCTTCGCGTCAAAAAAGACGCACGCGTTCGAATCCCTTTTGTCTGTTTCCACGGCACACCTCCGCTGTCCCTTCCCCCACCCTTCGCCGTGATCGGTCGCGTTAAACACACCAGTCGGCACCCACGAAATCTAATCTGCCTAATCTACGTTTCGATATCGTTTCGAGCGGTCTCGGGGCATAGATATTACACGAGACAACATCGTCGCGTTTTCAACGCGATACACGAACCCGATTGTCACCGTTCCGATTTCAATCGAGTCGCGCGCCAGCGCGGCTGTGATACGTTACCGGTTTCTCTTTCCTCGTACGCACGCCACGGCATCCAATCCACCTCTAGCTGTTGCACTCCCGGCACATACGCTATTTTTTTCCACTGAATTTTTAAACCGCCACACTTGTTTCACGCGCGAAGAAATACGGTTACCCGCACGGTAAGCACTCGAACACGAACTGACTGCTCCTCGATCGTTTCGTACCGTCGCACAGGAACATTGGAACTGGACTGCACGCCCGAATCCCCGCTCGGGGAACTTCGGAGGTGGAACTTAGTTCGAACCGACGACGCGCCTGCGCATCTGGCGCCACGGTCGACCGAACCATACCGCGAACATGGATCAGCTGATTTTTGACGTACACTTCCAGGAAGTGAAGATTTCGAATGATCATTGAGATATAATTTTATTCATTTTGGGTATACTTCCGAAAAGCCCCATCACCCCAGGACAACCAAACTTCGGATCTATAGTAATTGAGGGACGAGAAATCGAATGAGACCATTTTCAGAACTGGCAAATAAACCGTTCTTAGGGTTAGGGTTAGGGTTAGGGTTAGGTTAGTCATTTTGCGCAAAAGTGCATTCTTTTCGAGATAATAGGAAGGTCCAACACTTTTCGAATACTCTGTATGAAACATTCGGCCTGAAAATCAGACTGTGAGGTAGTGGGGCTGCGCAATCGCGGGTGTACTTCGAAAGGCCCCATCACCCCAGGACAACCAAACTTCGGATTTATAGTAATTGAGGGACGAGAAATCGAATGAGACCATTTTCAGAACTGGCAAATAAACCGTTCTCGAGATATACATTATATTCTAAAAGTGCGGAAACCTCCTATTATCTTGATAAGAACGCATTTCCACGCAAAATGACTAACCCTAACCTTAACCCTAACCCTAACCCTAACCCTAACCCTAACCCTAACCCTAACCTAGGTTAGGTTAGTCATTTCCCGTGAAAATGCGTTCTTATCGAGGTAATAAGGGGTTTCCGCACTTTTAGAATACCCTGTATATCCCGAGAACGGTTTATTTGCCAGTTCTGAAAATGGTCTCATTCGACTTCTCGTCCCTCAATTACTATAAATCCGAAGTTTGGTTGTCCTGGGGTGATGGGGCCTTTCGGAAGTTTCCCCTTTATTTTCATTATGTAATAGAGGAGTATCCTAAAATTAATTGTAGCCTCGATAAGTTGTAAGAAATCGCTATATAATATCGCTATTGCTAGACACATATGGTGCGTCATTCGTTATCTGATCTTGGTCCTCTTATCAAGCCTACTCTGTATATCATAAATTATACCTTATATGGTATAAAATCTTCTCGATCCAGTAAGAGAACACAAAAGGCCACGAATAAACCATCCTCTATAATTGAATAATCACTGTACCGAAGAAATCCCCTTTCATAAAGCACCGATCAATGCATCGCTAAAGAAGAAACTTGGCATGAAACATCAAAGATCAATTAAGTGGCTCTTCTGCTGAGAAGCGATGAAACTGGTGCATCGAATAAATTGCCTTCTAGGAGGTCTTGGCACACGTCCGACCCGGCCTGCATATATGTCGTACAGGTGATCCTGCATCCCGGCGTTTCGCACGGTAACGTGCAAAATAAAACGATGGAAAAATTCACACGCTCCGTCTGAGCGTGTTCGGGACGGGAAATTATAACTTTACGCCGAGGAAACGATAGCCGTTTTTCGTTGGGAAACTCCTCTCGAGTCGAGGAGGCTCCGTAACTCGTCGACGACATAAACTGGCGCGCGCCAAGTCGTCTGCTCGACGAGACAACCACGAAGAGGAGAGCCAAAAAAACACCAACAGCACCAGGATTTCATAGGAAAAAGGGGAGCAGTCGTAATGTCGGTGCAAGAGTGAGAGAAACAGAGGGAAAGAGTAAAAAAGGGTGGCACGAGCGTATCGTTTTGTTTCTCAGCTGGAGGCTTCCATGGACCCCATGGAAGGAACCTAGGTCGTTCATGAAAATATCAGCCACTGTGGAAAATTGTCTCTACACGTGAAAATTAAAAATTTCAAACTACTCGTTGAAATTATCTTGTCAGAAGGAAAATAATTAAATACACGCGCATCGACGACGATCCACATTTGGCGGATTAAATATCATAATTAAACTTGGCCTTGCTGAATGCTGGAGGGAATTTCAAATTACTACGGGAAAATTGAGTGTCCTACGTGATGAGTAATAATACCGTTAAAAGCGGTTAATGACAGTATCCTTTCATAAAGTCTAATTAAATTACCTACACTCTACGTGTAGCCATATTTTATGTTACACGTACAGATAAAATTTTATTAGCACTTCAGAGAATGAAAAAAATCAATCCTATCAAATAAACTGTGTAAATGAAATAAATAGGAACACCCTTTTCCCTTACATTTTACTGCAATTATGTTGTTGAATATTAAAAGGCGAACTGATAACACAAAAGTATCACAAAACCGCACTTACGTTATATGAATTCACAGTTTAAATCCTAATAAAAATGACTGGATAAATGCTGCATCAAATTTTTTTGCTACAAAATTGTTTGTTACCAGTTGAAGGAAAGAATAAAATTTGTTATACTTTCATATCTCTTTTCTTTTATTTTTTATTTTAAATAAAACCAACGCTCACCGAAACCGCAATTCACTTGAAAACTTCGTTTTCAATATCTTCTCTTTTTCCCATCAAACTGAAAAACGGAAGAAAATGACAGGGGGCGTCATTGCAAATTCAAACGAACTTCAAAAAGCCGCAGAAATAGAACAGCGGTTGGAGCGCTTTGAAAACCGCCACGCTTGCGTCTCTTTTCTTCCCTTCGCGCAAAAAGCATCGCAAAAGCAAAAAGGCCGATCGATTTGCGCACAGCGCGGTGAAGAAACAAAACAGCCACAAGTACGCTAGGTGAATCGCGTCGAACCGTCTGATAAATGATAGGAAGAGCGCGAGAGGGAACGAAGCGTTCTCGAACTTGTTCAATTTCTTCGGAAATTGCAGCACCGATCTTCTCGCTAGAATAATGGAGGGTACGCGGGATAAATATGCTCGCTTCGTGACGATGGCTGCTCGCAAGGACGTGTTTCGGATGGAGGAAAGAGTTTTCCTCGAAACGGAGCGGCGGCATGGCGCGACGGACACTTACGACTTTGACACGGAACACGCGGAGCGGATTCGGCGAGGGTTGGAGATTTGCACGCTTTTCTCGTCGCGTTTCAAACTCCTCGTGCTTTTATTCTCGAAGGGACATAGATGGGAGACGAAGGAAAAAAGCGAAACTTCTTGAAGGCTTTCACGATTGCTTGTTCTTCGTGCTGTAACCGAATATCCATCGAAAGGAACGAGTTGGTTTACTTGAAACGGATCCCTAAATGCGAATAAGTTGAGCGAAGAAAGATTCTCGTTTAGAAAGTTGAAAAATTTCCAAAGAATATGTAAGAATATTTAATAGAATAAAATAATAAAATTTAAACAAATCTCTCAAATATTTCCTTTGATATTGAAGAATTGTTTATCTGTGAATTTTCTGATATCAAGGACACGGGTTTACGTAAATTTTCTTCATCGAGTGTAAAATAAAATCAATCCAGCAAAAGCGTCCTCGATTTTTATGATCTGCATAATAAAGCCGGTGTCCTTGTCGAAGTGTATTACTCACAATCGTAGAACGACGTACAGTGAAGTCATGAATTTAGTATCCATCTTAATAATAATAATAATAATGAATATTGTCGACGAAGAAATTCGCGCACTTATTTAACAAGGATAAATAGAAACGTGTGTAATTAACCGAGACTAGGTCCACGATTAGACGCCATTTTCTGCAGACTCAGGGTTCGTTGTTACCGTAACGAGGTTCCTTATTATTCCACCCTAAGTGCTCTCTTCCTGCTGGTCCGTCATTGCTTCAGCACTTGACCCGTTGACACCTACGAAATTACCTTCGCGTTTCATGTCCCCACGGCCGAAAGCCAAATGGAACAACAAGTTGGAAACTCGATAGGGGAAACGCGGCTTCCTCGCGAATGGAGTAACACGAACGAGAATCGTGATCAAAAGCGACCAAGACGATGCGAGACGTATTAAGACGGCAACCTAGTAGATGATGTATAATACTTAACGTTTCAAAAGTTTAATCACGTTTCAACCAGGCTACCTCTGTGTTTCCTTCTTAATGGCATTTAACTTTTACACCTTCTTTGAGCAAAACTTTCTTTTCTACAAATTCAACAGAAATTCTCGAATTAATTTAAACAGGTTCACTTACCGGTGCTGTGGATTTGTACGTATCAATTTTTCTACAGCACCGAACAGAGTAGGCTTCTGTTGGAAAAATTGCGATAGGGGGAGGCAGAAATGTAGAGGATTTCCACACCTACATCGACATTTTCCTTATGGTCGCCTAAGGGGTGGGATAGAATGCCAGGAAGGGGAAACCTATGGCGAAGGTTAAGGACCTGGCAACCCCTGGGAACTAAGGGGTAGAGCTGGAAATTCGGAGTCCCCGGGAAACCTATGGCGAAGACCGAGAACCCGACAATCCTGGGAACCTAGCGGGAGAACCGGCATTTCAGAAACCCGGTTAGGCCTACGGCGAGAGCCAGGAACCTCAGAACCCAGGGAAACCTCCAGAGGAGGAGGAAATCCGAGACATCGCGATCGGGATGAATGAAAGGGTTATCGGAACGGCTTCCAACATTCGCGAGCTACGAAGACGGATTCCTAAGCGGTTACAAACATCCAGGAACCTCGCGATCCATGGATCGTTCTCGTAACAGATGCTCTAGGAAATACGCGAGGAAACAGGCGTTTCCAAAACGCGCAGCTCGCGTGGCGACCTACATACGCGCACGCGTGCTGCCCCGATGCACTTCTGCGCCCGCATGTTCACGAACGACGACACGTCGCGTCGCCGCGTAACTTTGGCGCATTAACCTGGCTACCCGCCATGCCGCGTCATAAATACGGGTTAACGATGCTCATCGCTTGCGATAATCTCACCGAGCAAACTGTATTCCAAAGAGTTGCAAACTTGGCCGAAATCGGGCCCATTAGAATCAAGCGTCAAGCGTGATCTCTGATAGCGAAATAACAGCTCTTCGTCTGCTCTGATGGGATTAAATGAGTTTTTATACTCGACTATCTACCTTGAACTGCTGATACGTCGAGACCAGATGAAACTCGATTTGTTCAGAAAAGAGGATTCAAAGGAAGAAACTTGTTCTACCAGATTCTACGGACGACGCGTTAATCTTTCACGATCGAATTAATTTTTTTTTTTTTCAACAATTTGTGGTTGATCGTCGCGTCACATCATTAATGGATGCTAAATATAAATTAACCGCGTGTGTCTTTTTAGAGAAAAATAAAGAAATCTTATGTAGGACTTATGTACGTGTTTCGTCGCACCACGAATAGAAATAAGTTTTGGAATAAATAAATTATTGGAAGATATAAGTTTGGAAATTTTTGTAAACCTCACTGAAGGATATTAAAAAATTGCCGTAATAAGCAGTTGATACCATGCTCTGATTGATGCAACGAGGCAAGACCACTGAAGTAATGATAGAAAATTGAAAGAACGTTCGGTAAATTCAATATCAGTTTATCCGATCAAGTTGATCGTTTAATATTATCAAGGATAAGAATAAAGAGAGAAGTGGACGACTTTGAGGCATACTTAAAAAGAGAGATACGAGTTGTTGGCGGTTGCGTGTCGAGCGTGCAGCAACGGAAACACGCTGCTCGGCAAACAGCAGCTGCGAGCGGAATCGCGGCCGCATATGCGCCTATTTGAATAATTAAGCAACAGCCTTACGCAAATCAGTCGAGCCGCTGCAGAAACGAGGGAAACCGAAGCAATCGGGAGACCCAATTGTTCGAAGCAGCGAACTATCCGATCAATAGACTGCTCGTAGTTCGTGTCGTTGATTATTGCACAATTTTGAAAGAGATACGATCGAGGCTTGTAGCATTTCAAATTGGCCATTTTTTTAAATTTCACGGTCACAGTCACGGGTATTTGTAACTATGTACCATACACGTAATTTTTCGCGTCGATATTTTGTATTCTATTTCTATTCATTGTGCTATGTAATAATTATAATTTAAAAATTGGCACTCCACACTTTAGATTGAAAGAGCCAATGATTCTATCAAATATTTGCAACCACGTGTGTTAAATTATTTTAAAATAATCATTGATATTTTTAGTATACAATAATTTTGATACCAATATTGGCACCGCCAAATGACAATTTCAACAACAGCTTAATTAAGTGAAAATCGGCACCCCACATTCAAGATTGCAAGAGCCATTGATTCTATCAAATATTTACACCCCCGTATGTTAAATTATTTTAAAATAATCATTGATATTTTTAGTATACAATAATTTTGATACCAATATTGGCACCTACAAATAACGATTTCAACAGTAGCCTAATTATTTTGATTTTAATTAAACAGTTCAGAAAACTTCGTTCAATGTTCGAGTAAATGTTTTGTTTTATCCATCTCACGAAGGGAGAAGTTTCTCTGAAGCACGAAGATTCGTTAGTAACTTGCAATCATTCGATTTCCTCGCAAGAAACATCGCTTCCGGTTTGCCGCTCTGAAAACCGGTCGTTGTTTGTTAGGAAACTTTAACGAACAAAAAGTGCATCCAATATGCACCACGATTGTTTCGAGGTACTTTTGTTCTCTTCCACAGACCGGTTACTTCAACCTGATGCCGTTTACAAAGGCCCGACGCAAATTAGTCGCGATTATTAGCCTCGTCGCATAATTACCGAGGACAATTCTCGATTCTTATCACGGACTATCGATTACTTTCCCCGAGATTGTTAGCTGAAATTATTGTACAGTATCGAGCAAAGTACCAACTGATTAATTGTTCATATTATTACCTTCATTATTCTGTTCCACCATCATTTCTGGCGGAAATCCTCTTGGCAAGGACAAAGACTTTAACTCACCTGTAACAAAAGAAAATAGATCATGGTTAGTAAAATTTATTTTTCTTCTTTTACAATACAAAATTAAAATTATAAAACTTCTTATGTGATTATAGAAGGTTTATCAATAGGTATAAGGTCAAATTAATGTGTATTAACTTGTTGATATTACTGCTATAGTATTATCGACGATATATACTGTTGCTCGATACAATCTTCAAGTATCAATCTGATAACCACCGATACTGACCCTCGAATTCTCCCCTTGAATGAGTCGACAATCGAAAGAGTGGAGGCCGAAATTAATGAAAGCGTTTCCATTGAACCCTCCTCGGGTCAAGTGCATGATACTCTATCGAGTGACCGTTCGAACAAGGCCAATCCAGCCAATTAAACCAATTTCGACACCCCTCTGACTGGTCCAGGTACAGAATCGTACGAAAATCGTTCGACCATGATGCATTTCTTAACTCCACGTTATATAGATTTTGTACCTGCCCATCGATAACAGAGTATTTCTTTAAAGAAAGGCTGTAGAATCATCCGAAAATATATTTTTATTTTATTAAAATAAGAGATAAATATTTCTCGTTTTTGGACACAAGACCGCGCGTGTGAACGATGCAACTGCACGCCGCGCCGCGCCGCGCCGGTGCAACAGAGTTGCATGGAATAATTGCACCGCTCCGATGACCCTGATCTTTATCGCGAGCGATCGCATAATTTGCGCTTTTCATCATGAACAATTAAGCAGCCTTCCGTCACCTTGGTACAAAAACGGAGGACTTTGTAACTAATTACACTTGGATACTGTTATTATTTCGTTAGTGATTGAAAAAGGAACAAAGGTTAGTTGCATCACGGATTAATGGAACCGCTATCGCATCGGTGCATCGGATGCAGCTTGATTGCATGCCTTTAGTTATTACGGACGATCAAATCAGTCCTTTGTAATGTTGGGTTACTAGTCTAGAATTTATTTCAGTAGATCTTGTATAAAGAACCTGGATGAAAATAACATAATTATAGTGATCTGATACTCTTCTAAAATAATTATCGTAGTAAGTATGTATAATTGATTGTGAAAGAATTATTTTATTTAAATGCTGTTTTATAGAATTTTCTTTGGACTTTTAAAGAGAACAATATAAATATAATTTATATATTCACGAGGCTACGAAAACTCCCGTGTGCTGAATAATTTTTGTTAAAAATAAACGTCGGTTTAAAGGAACTTTAGAAAATGTTGAAAGAAGAAAACATCGCGCGGGTAAAGTGGCAACGATCAAGTATTCCAGAGAATAGGAAAGGTTTAAATGGGTGGTGGCTGATGCGCCAGCGGTTTTCATAAAACGCTATAGATAGCGCACGCTCGATGAGCACCCAGTGTCACCCACGTGAAACTGAACGCCTATTCGTCGGAACGCTGACACCGAAGGAAAACCGGGTCGCCGGTAATTAATTCACCTTTGACTTTTCACGCCCTGGGGGCGAAATTGATTTTCGTTACACGCGACCACTGTTTACCGCCACCGGAAATTACTGTTTGCGAATCGCGAATTGCTTTTCAATTCATCTGCTAGTCAAATGCTTATCAGAGGAACGATGGAACATTAGAATCAATCAAACTAACATTATCATTCGTTTCGTTTCTTTAATAATCACCAACACTCGACATAAATCTATTGATATGCTGAACCGATTAAATTAGATAAGAAAGTGCAGTAATTAGAAGTACAGTGGTATCCGTTCCTGATGTTTGGACTTATACCGAATAGGACGTATACCAAACCAACCTTTTCCATAAGAAGTAATATAAAAATGATTAATCCGTTCTTATGTAAAAAAAAACTTCTATTGATATTATACCTACATTAATGAGGTTGTAAAATAATTTAAACGCTGTTTATGTCATGAAGTTTATAAAAAATATTCACTAGTTTATTTAACATATAATTTGTAAAATATAAATGTAACCTAATGATAGATTCTAAATTAACAAACCAAACGGAATAAATTTTATTGCCCCCTGTTTTGTGGTTATAGTTTGTTATATGATATCCTCACTTGTATGGTCAGTCAGTTAATAATACATCAACTTCGAATATAATTGATTATTAATTTAATTTTTCCTCTGAGATGATTATTTAAAAATGACGGAAAATTCACGGAAAAAATTTATGTCGTATACCGAGCAAAATTTGTCACGTCCAAACAGGACGTATTCCAAAGCAGACGTACCTATACCGAGGTACCACTGTATATAATTAGGATTAATGCTATAACATCAAAGAAAAATCTTGTAATGGTGTGTTATGAAAATGTAGTGCGACTCAAGAAAGCGTGTAGATTTAACAGTTCGTTAAACGAGGGTCAATTTATTATACGATTCAGGAATAATTGTTTCATTTCCACTGTCAAGCGAGTGGAAGCGTTGGTCGAGCACGCGATACGCGAGAAAGATCGCGCGGGCTGAAGAGGAAAGTAGAGCACTCGCGTGGAAATTAGAGGAGACTCGAATGCAGCTTTCACCGGATTACGCAAAAATGGCAGTGGCACGGGCTGGAAACCGTCTCTGTGAAACAATGACCGAGCTGCATGCTAATTGTCGATCTACACGGGGAGGAAAAAAAAAGAGGGGAATTTTTTCCCATTCGAGAGCGGTTTCACGCGTTTTACCGGGGAAAACTTTGCGCCATTTTTCCACGCCACGTTTATCTACTCATTTTTCTTCGTGAAACTCGAGACTCGATAAACGCCATATATTTTCATTCTTTCTACGCTCCATATTCATCAAATCCTGCTAAGAAATTAAAGAAGTATTCACTTTAGTTAGAAAAATGACATTTTTCCACGTGATCCTAATTCAATGTCCAACAGCTCTACAGATGTTGTACCGAGCGAAAGGGTTAATTTAAAATTGCCGAGAAACTGGGCGAACTTAAACGAAGAAATTCTTGTCGAACAAGCACGCTCGAGAGAACTATTTATCTTGTAAAGAAGAATATAGGTCAGCGTTCACGCGCCACCGTGTCGGAATACAAATGCCCTGCCGCATCGGGAAAAACTTTTCCACGTTTCCCGTTGAAATTCCGGACTTTCCTGCTAGCTAACAGAGCACGGATGTGCCCGTATTGCGGCTTCGTTGCGCCAGTTTCCGCCAATCCGCTGCTGAACGCGTAAAAATATCGCTGGCCGGCTTCCAGACGCGCGATCTTGCTCGCGTAAACATTCGAGGACCGTTTGGACGCAGCTGAGAAAGTCTATATGCTTCTTTTCGCGGCTCCTGCCCCGTTTCTTCGATGCAAACATCGCGAAGATAAATTAGAAAACGTCTGACGAGGCTGACGGATATTTGGAGGAAACGAGGGACCATGGTTTTTCAATTGTTTTCGAAGGACGTGACTTTGGATGTGGGTCGTCGGAGAGCACGTCTCCTTGAACCGTGAATTCTTCCAGGATCTCGATGCATTACGATGTTTGTTGTTCTCGTTTCAGGATGCAGTTTTATTGCAGGAAGGAAAGAGGAACGAGACGACGGTACAGTGAATTTATAGGACAGTTTACGAGGGATGAAACAGTTTAACACTTTGATGGCCACATGTTTTATGGAATCGATGTTTCATGTAATTCTATTTCGTTTTGTTTTCTTATCGGTCGACAAATTTGTAATTGCATTTTTCTAAGATATTTCTTAATATTTTTATTTTAATTGCGGTATGTAAATGATTAATTTAAGATAGACATATATAATTTTAGTAATTAAATAGAACACTACAAGGTGTGACTAAATATGTAATGAAAATAATTGTGGGTCAGTAATGAATAAAATAAATGAAACAGAATAAAGAATTTGTTGGTATTAATCGAGGATACGAATTCTAGTGAGAAAGGGGTTGTTTATAAAAACAGAAATATATCAATAGTTTTTCTATTTTAGTTAGTTTGATAGTGTTTAGTAATCCACTTACACTCGACGGAAAGGTGATTGGGATCGTGTTCCCTTAACGAGGACAGTTCAGGATCCAAAGTATGTCTCTGATGCCACCCTCTTCTCGGAAGGGTGGAAACCCTTCTTAGTAATGGCGCTATACAAACATCACAATCGTTTCAACAATAGCAGTAACGTTTGCAATGCAATCGAAATAGAATGAAAGAAACGAAAGAATGAGCGCAAGCTCGGTCAAGCAAAATCCAAGGAAGAAAATATGCATTTACAAGGGGCTATCTTTGTTCGAGAAAGAAGAAAGGTATAAGCAATCGAAGGATACATGCAAAAATTATTTACAATGTAAGTTGCATGAATTGTAACTAGCAAAATAATAAATAATAAATTTGGTCCTTATAATTTTTGGATCTTTTCTTGTTGTAATTTTAAATTAAAATAAATTTATAGCAATTCCGATAAGCTTAATTGTCCTAAAACAAAATATTTGCAATAATATTAACTAAGTAAAGAGAAAATAAAATTCCAAATTTTGTCAATTAAAAATTTCAATAATTCACGATCATTTTAAATAAAACCTATTACCAAAATTTCTTTACTGTTGTCAGAAAATTCTCTGATTCAGTTTTGCTTGGGCTACATTTCCACCCCAAAATGCAAAGAGCTCTGTTACCGTCGTAGATAACAAGCACGAAACACGGAAACACGTTCCCTGCAACTGCAAGCAGTTCAACCGTGTGCACATGCAACGATCACACATGCATACTGATCCATTCATTTCCATCGTGCAACAATACTACTCGGTTCGATTGAATTCGCGCCTATTCTCATCGCATTACAGTTATTTCCATTCGCACATCGCACAATGAGGAACAGTTTCAACTTTGCATCATGATTTGCACTGCACGTGTCTTTTAGAAAGCGCTTTCGGCCATTCAAACCCCTGTTTATCTTTCATCTAGCTGTTTGAACGCCGCTTCTAATTAATACAAACGCTAACGAGACATTTCCCACGAAAACAATAAGAACTTTTTCCAAATTTTATCCTCGATAATTGTGTTTCTATATCAAGAGTTATTTTGATAATTATTAAAGATATGCAAATAGTTTGCAGAATTCTTAATCCTTTCACTGTAGGAAATTCCGATGCAAATTGCAGGTCATATTTTATGGCAAATAATGCAATGATTATCCCGTCTTATTTTTCTATGAAAATTCAAAAATAACGAAGGCAATTTTTTGTAATTAAGATTTTTCAAGCGTGAAAAGAGTATCAGGTGATTCCTAATCAGAATTGATTCTTGATTGATTGCTTCTTAGATATCATGTGATTTTGTAGTTAATGATGATATCGACTTCGAAAAGAGAAGACTAGAATCGTCTTATCGAACAGTGGGTTAGGTCCATCTTGCTCCTCCTACGTTGTCGCATGACTCAACCTCCTTCTACGGCCAGCGGGAATACGCCTGTGCACCGGAAGTGCATGCTAGTTACGACGTTGACGGTCTTTCCTCATTACGTGCCGCGCCTTTGTTCGTGTCTTCTCGCCTCTTCCTCTTCGATGACGATTCGAACGGCACTTCTTAAACGGATTCCTCGATCGTGCCCCACTTACGTATTTATCACCTCTCAAACATATTTATTTATAAATCGAAAAGGTGGAAAATATATGCACTGTTTCGCTCGATTGCTTCCTATTTATTTCATTTATTAACCTGATTATCCAGCATGAATGCGGATTATATTGGTTATATACTCATAAACCTAGCTTCTCTAACACACTTACAATAACCAGGAAGTTGGATAATAGTTATCCAGTTTTCTACAAATTCAAGCATGAAGGTATTTGAATTTAATTTAATTTAATTATTTAAGGTAGCATACACCTTCATGGTTATTAACGATCAATATTACATTTGTAGGTAATCAGAGGTAGTTTAGATAAATTTCAGAGGGAGGTTTGTACAGTATTAGGTGGCTGTAGAGAGTTCATGAAGGTATTTCTTTCTTTATATTTTAGTGATATTTTACCATTATTTTCCCAGATGATTAATAAAGCTGGTTATTTATCGAAAAACGATTTCACCATAACCGCAGTTTAATTGGTATTGAAATTATCTTTCGATCATAATAATTTCTGAAAGGATCAATTTTCGAAATAATCCTATCTGGTATCGATATAATTTCAATTCTCCTGAAGGTCTGATTTTAATAAGGTCTCCTGATTCACGCGTCTACCAGCAGCAATAATTAGTCCGGTCGAAGCGAACGAACCAAACGGAGCACACGGTTAATCGAGTTCGAGGCGAGCAAGCCATGGTGTTGCACTCGCAATTAAGCAACAGTATAATACACCGGTGGTTAAGTTATACCCCGTGTAACCGAAGCATGCCACCGTTGGATCGCGTTTCACCCGGCCACCATTGTCTCCTTGAGTTACCAAAGCGTCGAGTACCGAGTCTAGGGTCGCCGTTTGTATTCTCCTCCCTTTTGCGACCTTCCAGCACTCTGCAACTCGATCCTTCGACTCGTTTCAAAGAGAAAAAATATCGCTGCAGGTTTCCCTTTCTTCGGAGAGTTCGATAAACATTTGCGAATCTTCAATTTCAATTTCGTTCTTCTTCGATTTTATTTCACCCAAGAAAGGGGTTGAAAAATTCATGTTTCTTATAATTATCTTCTTCATGACTTCTGATTGAAATAAAAAGATTCATCGTTAATACAAACACCGTAAGTAAAGTTATCAAAGCTCAATTAAGTTACCCCGATACCGTAAATACCACCCCGTATAAACGAACACGAATCCCTGGAAGGTGCACGTCCAGTTGGACAAGGATTTCAGAACGGGATCACAGCCGGACAGTGATTTTTCATTAAACGTACGGACGTTTCAATTAAAATCCTTCGGTGTCGGCGCTTCTCGCCGTGATTTCCACCCCCGTAGACATCGTTCAACCCCAAAGTCACCCTCTGTGTCCCGTCGTTTCTCGTCTTCGTTCAACGAGCGCACCCTTTCATCGTTGTTTCTCGCGTCTCGTTGTTTCAGCAGATGTCGCCAAATCCTCGTCCCCTTTCCGTTTCATCCCCTCTGTACGCGGGGTAACAACATTTCGGGGTTCGTAAAAAATTCTGGTGAAATGAAAATTTTATACCGGCCGAAAAATCCAACGTTACATTTTCCATGGTGCAACGGGGTAGTCGTAAACCCTCTGAAGAGCTTTTAATTTTTCAACGGATGAACTTAGTTAAGGGAAGGTTGTTTCGCGTTGCTCCAAGTTTTCGTAATAGTTCGCAAGCTTTGAGCGAAGGTTTACGATACGAGTGAATTTTGAAAGTTTATTAAGAGAGTATAGTGTTGAAGTGTTTTCGGAGTTTACGTCGCAAAATAGATGATGAAAGATGCACGAAAAGTTTTATCAGGGGAACAAAGGTTCTTTCTGGTAGAATCCTCAGGGAAAAATGACTGCCTCGGGCTGTGAATATTTATGGGAACTCAGGGTGCTCCGCACGAAAGGGATGATTTTCAAACAAATTCGTTTCAAAATAAATTGAACATTCCTGCTTGTAATTCGGGGACTTTGTTTCTGAGAAAATTTGCATTCAAATTAATTCAAAGGTAACATCATTGTTTTACATTAGCCGTTATTGACTTTTATAAAAGGGATAATTTTCTGTACAGAATGAAAAATGTGGAATGAAATTATTTTTCTTTGATTCAGAGATAAATATTGCATACCTATTCAAATAAGTCAATATTTTATTTTAAAATAATTTTCAATGGAAGAGCGAATAAGAGAATTCTGATGATTTGTCCTCGATTCGTTACAGTAATAATATTTTTATATTTATTACATATATACGTCGATATTAATTATTTTATTTCCAATGTTAATTCTACAGAAGATCCTGTTTTCTATTACAAGTATCTGTTATCTATAATGTATGATCATTTTAATTTACGCAAATATCAATGAACCAAAAAGAAATTCATAAAGAGAATATTCCAAGTAAAATTCCTTCAAATATTTCGCTAGATAACAAGAATATCGTCGATGTTTTACATCAGGATACCGTTCGTTTCACGTTAAATCACCAAGGGAAATCATGCGCGTGAAAACCCACCAACACTTTTACACAGAGAAACGGCCACCGTATTTAATGACGCGAGACAAACAGTCTGTGGTTTTCATTTCCGCAAAAATACCAGGGACATGACAATTTACGTGTTTTGCAGCTAGCTTCTGTAGATTATTATTAATACGCTGACTGTCAGCGTCGAAACAGTAATACTTATTAAGATACACGATAATAAAAATCATTAAAGTTATCGAGGACGAGTGTTTTAATTCAATGATTTAGATTATGGACATGATTTTCTTTTTAATTTTAAATCAGTTGATCTTCACTCTTTTACAGTATTGAATTATGGATGGAATTTTAATTGCTATTTATCTTCCTTTTGTTTTCATTCGTTCATTACCGAGCTAAATTAAATTCTTATTGTTAATCACTGATAATATTTACAACACTCGATACGTCATAAAATAATTTGTACTATATCAAGTTGTTAATATACGTTCAGTGGTACTTATTTTCCTTTTGCCTTTATTTATTAATCACTTGACTAAAAATTCAACTCCATAAAAGTCAACGTCTGAACAGTACAATTGACAATAGCGAGTAAGCTTGAAAAGCAAACCGAAAGCGAAGTAATTAGACAAACAAAGCATATTTCCCATGAAAAGAAGCGCAACTACGATACATGAAAAAGAGGAAAAAAAAAATGTTAATGAACACCAGAACCGTTCGAGTTACGATTTCAAATGCTGATATCATTTTTATACGTGTGAAATGAACGAGGTCGTCTGTACTAGATTGAAACTTATAATTTCCACAGGTCTTAATGAATTTCCTCGTGAAATGTGAACGTGTTCAACTTGCAATTAAATCGCGCCTCATTAAACCCATGACGAAGCGTTCACCCCTCCAGAATATATTAATTGTCGCTCTCGTTTGATTAAACCGTGGAATTAAGATTTTAAAGTGCATTCATTTATGTTCCCCTTCATACACGCTAATTTGGAAGGGAAACTCGTGGGACTGTTGGCTCGGCTTCACCTAAATTACGTAGCTATTTAATTTCATTTGATATAATAATTTTAAAAATATGTACAGCATCAAGAAAAGTAGAAAGTTGGGAAGTCTACCATGCTCGATACTGTACGTAATATTCCTTCGTATTCTCTAAACGATGCGTCAACGAAATAATTCTACGGAAATGTGATTCATTCGGAGTTTTATCGCTAAAAACGATTACTTTTTTACAATAAATCCACCGGAGATTTTCTTTTTTAATTCCTTTCGATATTTATCCTTGAGCTTAATCAGCGATTCTGGCGTTCAGTTCTTCGCGATTCCTCGGAGCTGACCGCAAAAATACCGTATCAGAGAAAACTTTTATCATCTAACAGCCTTGATGCTAATCCACAAAAGCACACCACAAAGAATCAAACTTCCTTCCGCATTTATGCCATCGCAAAAAAGCTTCTCAAAGCCTTGATTAAAAGCAAAGAAGCAATGCCTGGCTCTTTTTGGACCCAGATGGAGAACGTTGAAATGTGAAAAATTGTATTTAACTTGAAGATGATTTTCACTTATGAGAGGGTTTAATGATTATTACGGGGTACAAAATGGACCAGGCACCATGTTCCTCGAATCATTTGTCAATTGAGGGTTAAATGATGAAAATTAGTTGAATTTTTGGAAAGCAACGAAATTTTGAAAAATAAGGAACCACTACGGATAACTTACAAACGCTGCTAGAATCATCCTCCTCGGTCCCACTCAAATCCAAATGATTCTTTCTCCTGCGTCGCATAATGGAATTCCACACCTTCTTGCGGCTCATCGTAAACACCTATTGTTCACACCCACGCGAATCAACACCGCTAATCGAACTCCTCTTCTTCTTCTAATATTTCATTCAAAGTCGGTTAATCGACGCTTCCTCTCGGTAGAAAGCATTCACTATCAACGCATCATCATCCGCCGACCATCGACCCACTGCACACTGCCTTTGATCGATCGATCAAAAAAAAAAGAAGAAAGAAAGAAAGAAAGACACTTTCGCGTACGCGGTACCACGTCGACTAAATCAATCGGCGATCGTCAACTTCCCATTTTTAGACGACGCTTCTTAACGAGAGAAGTCACGATTTCGTTCGACCGCTGAACGGCACGACCAGTTTCAATTAGGCGTTAGAACTCGCGACAGCTCCATAATTAGTTCGCGGCTCGCCTTGGACTAAGTTCGTTTCCGTTCGAAGCGGAGCATGTCTCGCCCTCGAAACCGTCCCGCGAGTGGAACGCGATCGTTTCCCCAAGCTTTTGTCTCTCGTAGCCTGATTTCGCGGCCGATCGTCCGAATGATTCGACGGCGTGAACGCACTTCTATCGTCGCGATGCGAGAGCAGAGGACGAAAGCGGCACTTTTATCGCATCCGGCGCCGAGCACTCTTTCCACGAGGAGAACTCGAACGCGGTTCAACCTTCCGCGCCAATCGGCTGCTACGAAATCGAGGACGGTGGGGAACAGCTTGAGGAAAATCCAGTGAAACTTGACGACCATTTAACGTGACCTGGAAAATCCGACCTATTTTCTAATTTTCGATTTGCTTTTTCGTTTACCCTGGTATCGTTAATTAGAATTAGAGGATTCGACTTTTCATTTTCGTTACAATAGCTTGACGTCAAACCGCTGCAATTAGTATGGGTGCAAAGTGGCATGAGTGTTTGTGCATTGAATATGTAATTGCAATCACTCATTCTTGAGAAGATTTTCAAATGAATTCATTAATCTTTTAAAATAAAATTATTTTAGTTTATAGCTAAACAAGTTACACTTACGCTATCTATAGATCATAATGATAATAAGATTAATTAACAAAATTGTTTAATAGCTGAAGAATTAAATTAAGTATCAGTTTCATCAGTGGAAGAAAATTTTACTTAACCAGTAAAATTCTTTATAATATCTACAGATAATAAAGATAGGTCAATTAAATCCACCCCAAACAGTTGTAATTACCGAACGCTTATCACAATTCCCAGAACGTAACACGAAACGTCACCTTCGCGATCGTGGATTAAATAGCCCGGACTGTCAGAGACAAACTGTTTAGCCTGGTGAATCTACGTCTTGGAACAACCGGAGGATATGCGGCTGTCGGTGACGATAAGTGCCCCGCCTGACAGGAAGTCGTTCTTCCCAAATAAACGAGCGGATTAAACCGAGCGTGAAACGATGATTGCAAATCATTGTCTTTCGATTATAAAATTGTAAATCTTTGCTTTCGTCTTGTTCTAAGGAAATATTGGGAATTCTACGCTTTTTCAAATTTCTACTTTTAGGATGATAATAAGTTTCAACGTTCGCGTTTTCAATGATAAGTATATTACGGTCAGTCAGATGCAAAGGCTGAACAAGCTTAACGCGCAAAGTTCTGATGGAACTCATTAGTTGATGCCTCGCACGGATAAATACGGTTCACCATCGTTTTTTTCACGTTACAGCGGAGCAAACGGCGCAGCAATTAACGAGCTTCGTTGGAAGCATAAAACAGCAGTCAGTCAGCGAACAATAGGGAAATTAGGGTCGACAGTGTAAACGGGGCAGAGTAACGCGCCATCGAGGACTTAATTCTTAATCAACAACGAACTAGAAAGTACTTTCGAACATCGCTTGACACGCGTTTGCGTTACATAAACGTGTTTCGATAAATAAATAACACTTGGAAAATGTACTCGATACAATCATGAAAATCCTTCAGAATTAAAGTAAAATACATTTAAATACAGTTAAAAAATAAGATATAACTTAATGTTTTATCTTAATAAATTTATCCCTTGGAAGATTAATGTACAACCCGGATATGTCGGCCCGGCGACATATGTAATTAACGTGTTGTAATGCTAAAAGTTTTTCATTTTCATGATAATTAATCAAAAATTATATTCATCCAAAAATAATTCCTCAAAGAAAAAAGATGAAATAATTATACTTCCGTGAAAATCATAAATAACGTCTGATGTTTTTTAATGAAAAGATTTTTCTGACACCGATCACAGCTAGAGTATTGTCTGAAGCACCGGATGTAACCTCACCGGAAGAACCGTCCTGTTCTATACGGTGAGCTTGGCCGCTGTCAGCGCGCTGGTTGCACGCGTGAATGCACGCGCGTATTCCGCCCACGTAAACGCGTGCCAAGGCTTTACAAAACGAATCCTCTCGCGATTGCCACATTCTCGCGTTCGATTCTTCTTCATCGAGCGTGTTGTATTCGTGTTACATAACGATCTCTGTTCTTTCTTAATTGAACTTGATCCGACGACTGATTATTGTTTTACGAAAATTAAAAAATCAGAAGCTTTGCGATTCAACCCTTTACTCTTTTTTTTTAATTGTAGCACATTTGACTTTAACCGAGATTCGAGGGTTAATAAGAGTCGCATTCCGCCTCTGCATTTGTATTCAACATTACCAGCCCTCTTTCATTTCAGCAAAGAACAGCGTGCTGTCTCTCGGTAGACAGGCAATAACGCGAGTCAAAGGGTGCAGCGACAAAGGGAAACGCCTGACGCCCAAAGAAAATGGAAAAGAAAGCAGAGCGACGTTGCGTCGCTGACACAGGACCATGTGAATTCGCCGTAAATCTAAACGATATATCGGCTGCCAGCCAACACGGCAAAGAAGTCTTTTGAGTCAGGCGGACATATCGCCGGGCGAGATCGCAGCATGGAAACCTTTCGCCATCTTCTCACGGAATAGAATCGACGAGTTCACGCGGAATTCGTTCGGATTCGCGGATCCTCCTGGGACCCGGAATTCACCGGAAGGTGAGAAACTTTCGCGATAGAGGAGGACGTTAAATTTATGAGAATGAATTCCCGGCATAGCGAAGGTCGATTGTCCTTGGTCGCTATTCCGCGCTCGTGTGAACTTGATTTTATGGGTGACGGCTAGGATATGGGGTGCTAGGATGAGCATAAAAGGATCCTGGTTTTGGCAGAAGAAAGGTCCTGAATGGGTGATATGATAAATTACGGAAAATCGCTGGGCCGACATATCCGCGTTGGACATTAATCTTTCAAGGGATAAATTTATTAAGGTAAAACATTAAGTAATATTTTATTTTTTAACTGTATTTAAATGTTTGGCAATATTTGAGGCAAATAATTGATTCCAAAATTGAGTTATACCCAGAATATCAATTCCTAACATTTGTAATTAATCAATTAGCCATTTTGTATGCATTAAGAATAGAAAATGGTGCACTTCAAAATGGTACCTCCTGTTCCATCTAGCAGTAAAGGACGAAAGTAACGAAATAGAAAACTGTCTTTTTCTATTAAATAAGAGACATTGGGGACATAAAACGATCTAAGATAAAAATGCAATTTAGATGATGGTATTGCAAGTGACTTAAAATATTAAAACTGTAAATTGCCATAATTATCATTTATAGAAACTAAAATGAAGAGCCATCTAGTAGTAGGTTCTCTAAACTAATGGAACCAAGTCTTCCTTTTTTTTCAATATTTGACTTTTCAATTCGTTCATTGGAAAAACAGTTCATATCCCGAATATGCATATTACAAATAACTACCTATAATTATTAAACTGTATATGGTATTTTGAAAGTGAGAAAAACGGTAAGAAAGAGCGCTGTGCTACCAGCAGTTCATCGATTACCTCAGCAGACCTACTGCTAGATGGCTGTAGCACTTCTTTCCTCGAGAGCGGCAATTCATTTCTTTTCAATTTTTACGTTCCAATAAAACTATGATATTATTAATATTCTATCATAAGCGTCAAATGATTTACGTCTAACAGATAAGTATAAAAGTTGCTTATTTCTTCAAAGAACATAATTTTCTTTTCTCTTACTGTAGTTACTCTTTGCTAGATGGCGCCAGCTGTGTCGTTCTCAAAAGGCGGATAAATATACGAACGATAAACAATTTGAAAATTTCATTTGAAAAATTCAATACACGAGTTTCAATATCCAAAAGAAATTTGTAAATAAAGTTGAATAATTAATCCGTTGTACCCAAGTCTATAAGAGAAAGTATCAACAAAATTTACCCTTCAATTTATCCGAGCCTTTTATCAATGCTGCACGCTAATTACCGCTTATTAAGAATTGAACAGAAGCCCTTGGTTTAGATGCATTATTTTCTGTTCAAGGGCTCTGCGCCCTCGGGGAGCAGCACCTGTCGAACAATGTCAGCTCGTTACTGGCAAATGCAACGCGGCCTGACAATCGAAACAAAGCGCAATTAATAGCGGGTGGTCCGATTCACTCGGATCGGCTGTTGGAGATAAAAACATCGGCAGGAGCTGCGGCCGATTTGCCAAACGATAAAAGACGAACGCTTCCGTGTTCTCGTTATGCATCGTGGAACGCGAACGTTTCATTACGAACGGGACCATTAAACTCGAGCGAGATTCGCTCGAAAGCATTGTGTTAAATAATAAAGCGCTGGTATATCGAGAACAGTGTTTCGACGAGTCTCTGGCAAGTCAAAATGGAGCACCGGGATGATTCTGTGCTCTCGTGAATGAGTTTCTACTGGTTGAACATGTTACTCGGCTATTCCATTGTGGAACGGTTGAAATTGCTTTGAATGTTGGATTAAAAGGATTGTAGATTAATGTGGTGTATACAGTGGAAATTGTAATTTAGAATTCTTTGCTATCACAATAGAAATATGAAATTGTTGGACATTATAATATGGAAAAATTGGAATTAAATATGTGGCCATAAGCTTTTCAACCCAGCTAAAATTCTTTTCTCATCTCTTTAGAATGTTTTAATTAATTTCAGGTGTTTAAAGAATCGACTACTTGAAAGTATCTGAAGTTAAATAGCTACTCAAGCAGGAGAAGTAATTCTGTATATCAAAGTTAAAGTATAAATGAGTATACATCTAATTTTCATCGAAAGTAAGATAACAGTAGAATACGATATAAATGCATTAGCAGGGATCTAATAATTAATGAAACATTTGCATCGTCTACTAGATTCTTTAAGCTACGTAAATCATAGGAACGACGTGTTTTCTAACTTCTCGGGACAGTTTCATCCCCCTCGGTGAAGCTGTTTACAACCGAGTACGTCGCCTTTTAAACGAGATTAATTTTACTCAGACTTACCTATCGGCGACGCGGTGTTGGCTTCCCGAAGGCTCACTGTTTCCGGTTCCACCGCTGCTTCGTCTTCTTCGATCAACGGCGGCGGGGGTGCCAAGGGTCGCGATTCGTAGCCCCAATGCTGGCGAAAAGCACGTGCACCACCGTCTAATCGAACACGTGGCAGTTCGACGAACATTGCGTCTCCCAACTATAAAAAAACAATATCGCACTACGTTCATTTATTTATTAAATATTCAGAAATAACGAAGCAAACTTAATCTTTATCATTTTATAAACAGGATAATCAGTCGCCTTGCGATTTGTCAAATTTTATTACTACGCGATTAATTTTTCGCCTCTGATTTGCAAAGTTTCATTAACCCCCTCGAACGACGGACCATGGAGAGAGGCCCCGGAACAGATCCTCCCTACAAACTGTCGCAAACGAAACAGCTATTGAAAAATTAATGGACACCATAATTATTCACTAGACTCACGTAACCCCGAATCACATCCATTTCGTCGGAGCAGGTTAACGAGATGCCCGCGTCCAATTAATCGTATCAGACCGGTGGTTGATGTCATCGAACGACGCCGCACCGGTGGACCGGTTTCAAGAGATCGTCGCGATCCTAATCGAGAAGTAAGCAGAGAATCGGCGAGAAAAAGGAGTCGCCTCTTCAAAGCGAACAGACGACGTCTCGCAAGAAGCTGAACAACGACTGGTCACCGTGTCTGCTGGTTTATCTTAAAATGCCATGAAATGACCCGACGACACGATGACGTCACTAATTAGAGCTCATTGAACGCGGTGTGCAACGCGTGAAATCCGTGGAAGATGAGATCGTTTCTTTCTACGCTCGTTCAACGACCGAATTCCCATTCTCGGTAAATTAAACAGAGAACGATGGAAATTATTAATTTCCATTCCGTTCTGTGTGCTCGAACGCCCGCATCGAACCCCGCTACCCTATTGTTTGCCAATTATCCTACATGGCAAATTTCTGCCCGCACCCTCGACCAGATGGACGTTTCGCGACCAACCGTTTGCGAGAACGGTATTTGATTTGGCAATAGGTGTCTGCACTGTGCAAACGATTCTGATACCTCTTTTTTTTTTTATTGATGATCAGGGTAGAGTGCGGCTAGCAGATTTTTTAATCGAGGGGATGATGGGGATGTACAGCATCGAGAAAAGTTGACTTTCAAAGGGATCAAAATTACTTCTTTATCTATTGCTTTTCCAATGCAAATTAACCCCCTCGAACGACGGACCATGGAGAGAGGCCCCGAAACAGAACCCCCCTACAAACTATCGAAAGCTATTCAAAAATTTCGCAAACAAAGCAGCTATTTTAAAAAAAGGTTCATTAGAATTTCTATTATATTTAGACTAATTTTATTCAAAGTGTAAAGGGTTAATATTGCGGAAAAAGAACGAAACGACTCGCCTAATTAAAAGTCACTCTACGATTGAAAAATGTGTCAGTTCGTGAGATGCAGAACAAGATACACGTGTTCGTGATCTATCATGGTCGTTCAACGATCGCGGTGTACGTGTTAACAGCAATTACCAAGCTGGTGCGAACGGACACGCGTTCAATTACACGATCCCCTATTGGTCACGAGTATCGTGCAAACATTGCGCACAATACAGTAATTACCTATATCTGATCCTTTCGTCGGCCATTATTCGGGTACTTTGGAAATTGGCCTTCTGAAAGTTTCAATTGAAAACTATTCGACAAATACTAGGAAATTCCGTATAAACAGAGAGAATCCGAGTCGTCTGGAAGTCTGAAGCAGCCTACGTGGATGGAAAGCAAATAATTTTCCAGCCAGGCTTGCAAGCGCCGGTGAGAACCTTCTTAAGAAGGAAGAACAACATGCTCCGGCCTGGACAAAATTGCATTAAGCGAAAACGTGAAGGTTCAAAGAGGCGAGAAGCGTTGACCGGCCGGCCGAACGAATTCTAGACAGCAACGTCTTTCAGCCGTGGCTCGAGGAAACGAAGGAACACAAAAGGGAAAAAAACGCGCTAATCGTAAGATATACCTTTTTGCTCGTTAATTTAATCGTTCAGTTCATTCCTCCTCTGTTCGTTTCTCGTGCCGTAGACAACGAGATAATTAGTTGCAATCTTGCGTACGGTAAATTCGTTAATCTCAAAGTGAAGATGTTCGATAGGGTTTCTGTCTATTGATGGATTTTGCAAAAGATTTATAGCCGAGCCAAGTTTCGTCAGAAAGTAACTGTATCGTTGCTAAATTTCTTTTACAGACCCTAGGTTCTTTGTCAAAGTTTCATTTAGTAAATACCTGAAAATGGTCCCTTAAACCGTTCTTTGTAGAACAGGTATCAAAAGGTGGGAATTGCCGGTCATAAACTACCTGTAATATATGAATCTACCATAGAAGTATACCTAGACTTAATATCGAGAAATGAATTTTTCTCCTGTGTATTAACGCAATTTTATTTGATTAATTTATCTCAGAATACCCCACATGGCACTAATCAATATTATCTAACAATAAGCTGTGATAATTAAAATTAATTAGAAGAAGCTTTTCAAATTTTAAAGCTTAGCTTAAATCGTAAACACTTTTGGTAAATTAGTGACAAAGTGAGTGCAGTACTTTGAGAATGAAAAATAAATGTGCAAAAATGTGCATTCTACGAGATACAATTCAGGTGCTGTCAACTTTCAATTAATCACAGAAAAATGTGCACGACACAAAACTGAGAAGTAAGAGAAAACTGAAAAGACGACAACATTTGATGGCACACAGATTGAAAACAAACCTTGTTGTGAGACTTGAACATACAGGCGGTCCCGGCAAATAGCTGCGTCCAAGGAAACAGAAATTAATTACCAATCGTGTTCAATCATTCGCGACAAATGATCAAGAGAAAGAAAATCTCTATGGATTAATTGTACGCTTGCGAGCTTTGCGTACGATAAAAGTAATGAAATTTAATTACGCAAAACATGCAATTTCAAATCACGTTTAATATTAATATCATGAAAATGAAAATTTTAAGAATTCCTACTTCTGTAACTTTATCAAAAATCCTACTTTGCTCGATACTTTCGATTCTTTAATTCAAAAGTTGTATCATTCCAATCGTGTTCTAATGAAAATCCACAAGGTGTAATAAAATCACGGGGGAGTAAGCGAAGCATAATTAATCGGTCGCTGACGAGGATAATTAATGTCCCGGGTTAAATTAATCGAGCGACTCTCGAAGAACGCCTGTGATATTACGTTCGGTCATTATTACCCACTGGCTTTTCGTGTCGTAATTCAAGCAATTCCGATGCGGTCGCTTTTAATCGGCATTAATAAATCGAGCAGCTTCGAGATTCTTGATCCTCCGAATCGATACGCAACGAGGAACACAAGGAAGCGGCTTAACGATGCGGACGAAGGTGGTTTTCTTGTAAAATCTTTTCCTGTCTGGTTTAACGTTTCGACGCTGTCACGATTATCCTCGACGATGTGAAAACCAGCCGCGAATACTCGCGCCTCTATCTCTCGATATTCCACAGATTTTATTCTGTCATTGATGGATCTCTGAGACGTTGACAAAAAGATTGTCAGATGAAATTACAATAACAAATTTATCTAATACATCGACTGCCACTTTGAAGCGATATTTCTTATTTCGAAGGATTATCAGGAATATAAAAATTGATATTAACAATGACTGCCATTTACCTGAACGAGAAGGCACCGAAATGAAACCTAATGAATATATTATTTTCAAGCAAACACTCGCTGGAAAATCGCGCAAAGTTTTCTGATTTATCGCGAGTTATACATCAGAAGGTAATTTCTTGAGTAGTGAATCACAGCATCGTTTCGTGTTCCGTCAAGAGCAGCCGAGGAAGATTTATCGACGTACTTCTCGTACAAGCAAACCGCGTTTCGTGTATTTCGTTACGGGAATTTTTCACGAAAGCTGGATCTGTTACCACATCATTTGCAAGCAACCTTTCCTTTTTCTACGATAATAATTACGTGATCACACAACCATCCGCAAAGAGAATGAAAAGTTAAAGAGTGAACCTAACGATTCGAAAATTATTATTTACTGAATTTTAATAAATAAACATTTGCAACACTGTCATTTTACCTCGGGTAATCCTATCGCCTTTGTAGCAACAGAAAGAAAAAAAAATAAAACATTTACGTGACTACTCGTACGTGACCCTATTTCAAGCTCCGGACAAGAATTCTGCGAAATCGTCCTATAACCATAAACCGCGATTACTCCCATGCTGGTGGTTCTGAAAAAAGAGCCCTTTGCTTGTTGGTCCCTCCTCGTTTAGGTCAGCTAGATCCTTATCAACCAAAAGGGAAAGGAAGAGAACGTCCGAGGACAGAATGCCTTTGGTTTGATGTAACGATAAACAAAGGCACTTTGTGTTTTTCGATCCCATCCTGGATGAAATTCGTCTGGTTTACCACTAAAACGAAAATTTCCGACGGAATTCGATTGTAGTCGTAGAGGTAGACAGGTTTGGAAGAAAGAGAGCTTTCGAGAGTGATAGGAGAGCAAGAGGTGCATGAATTTCTAACAAGCGATCTCTCGAACAGTTCCTCGGAGCAACTGGTGAATTTCTCCGTCGCTCGTGTCGTCTGCAAATGATGCAAATAACGTCGCCATTGTATCGAATTATACGATAAGAGGGTAACTGTGACGGAGAATCTTGACAGAAAATTCTGTGGCTGAAGGTTTGGTAAATCAGCGTGAGGAATTAACGAAGAATAAGTTTGGAAAAGCAGAATGAAAATGAATTGAAAATTCAATTAAAAATATTGAAAAATTTTCCAATCATTGGAGGGTGGTTTTATTTCTCAAAATCATTCTTCACCCTTCTTCATTAGTCTCTAATTCTAATTAACATTACCATCAGAATTGTCTTACTAGAATTTCTCTCAACTATTTTTACACTTTTCATGTTCTCTATTATTAGTCTTGAATATCTTTTTAGAAAAAGAAAATTCAGTAAACTGTTATCTTATCCTATTCCAACTGTAAAATCGTTTTCAGTAATTATAACTGCTGCATCAAGAAAATCCTTTAGCGAGTACAATGGCTCTTTCCAAAAGCCGACCCAACGATTAAATGCTCGCCACTTCCAATTACGCCACACAATAATCATCCCGCTTTTTGTTCGTCGAATAGTGGCCTGAATAACGTCGGAAAAAGGAGGACACTACGGTTGAAAGGTCAAGCAACGCGGTAAGGTTCATCGCGCAGAGAGGCTAATTACTGATCCTAAACATAGGTCACATTATATTTTTATATCAGCAAATAGAATTTTGATTTCTATTAACAATAGTTAATAGTTCTCTCCCCCTCTCTCTCTCTCTCTCTCACACACACACACACGAAAGGTTAAATCAGCTATTACCCTAATTCTCCTGTTCTTTTACAAAAATTCTAGGTTTTCCCTTTGCAAAAAGGAACTCAATTTTTCTATCAAGGACCATGAAATGAAGTAAAAAATTTAAAAAGATTCCTGCGAATGTGTACATGGTTTAACAATAGTTAATGCTCTCTCTCTCTCTTAGACGTACAACGACGAAAGGTTAAATCAGCTGTTGCCCTAATTCTCCTGTTCTTTTACAAAAATTCAAGGTTTTCCTTTCAAAAAAAAAGAACTTCATTTTTGCATTAAGAAGAATCATGAAACCATGGTTCCTTTGTATAAAGGAACTAATAAATCCAGACCCCAACTAATTAAACAGACTGTACATTGTCGCGAATATGTACGTCGTTTCTGGTCAGTGTTCCTACGACGTAGGAGCACAGGGTCAAGAATATTCGTACGCCGATGGGCATTTGCTGAAATCAACGGGTACCGAAATTAGTCCGCTTAAAAAGAAACGCTTTCTTCGCGCTCTATCTTTCGCCGGCGAGAGTGCGTTCTCTTTCATCGAGCGAAGGGAGCGGAACGCGCTTCTTTTGCTCGTCGCGAACGCGATTCATTCGCCACGACTTTGCGACCGGTACGATTAACGAGAACGAGCCGGAGGAAAAAATAATTTATTTGACCCGACTTTAATCGTCCATGCAACGCGATTAAAGGGAATCCTTAAAGAGCGCTCGAAAGTCTTTCCTCCCTGTTCGTTTAGCGGTGAGACTTGGGGAAAAACGAAAGCTTTCGTTGCTCTGATTATTTCGCGCAACAGCGTGAAAATGATTATCTTGACGAGTTCTTGTTAACGGAAGGATCCTTTTTCTCTCTTGTTCCTTCTGTTTTTATACAAACGGAGAAATGTTAAGTCCAAGAATTTTGGGTACAAAAAATTCTAACTAAAAGAAATAATAGCGAAGAAGAAGAAAATAAAATAAATAATGAATAAAAGAAAAAGGAAGAAAAGATACCGTCTTTCAACCTGATCCTCTCAAAGCTAATACAACAAGGTATTAACAAGCAAGCCTTCATAAATAATCAGCTTACACGAAAGCGTTATTTTCCGTCGCCCTGATGTTTCAACCTGCGGTCGACAGTTTCCATTTCGCGAACAACATCTGCTGTCGTTCGACGAGGGCAGGAGGAATAAAGCTTATCAAAGAAGATAATGGACCTCCGTGCCGTTCCATCGACTCGATAATGCGTAACCTGTTTACTTTCATCCTCCTTCGAGTCGGAGCAACCCCGTGCAAATGCACCCTTTACCCCTGCTGCCATCTCCCCAAACTCATACACGGCCTTTCTCGAGCCCCATAAAATACCGTGACCTTCTGAACCTCCGCGATCGCCAACGAGTTTGGCTGTGCGATATCGTACCTATGGTGTATTGTTGGCATTAAGCTCAGCAAAATCGTTTCGTTGATGAAACGACCCTTTGGGGGGGAAGCTGAATATATTGGACGCAGGCTAGCAATTTCTCCGATAGCTTGATTCCGGTAAAAGTGTATGCGAGGATATTGGAAGGGGATCAGTCCTTACCAGACGTTCCATGGAAGCTTCAATTTTCATTTCTCTCTGCTTCAAGATTTCTTTTTTTTGTTATGGAATATATGAATATGCAGACAATAGGAACCGTGTTATTCATGTAACGATAGAAGATTCATTCGAATAGCTATAATTTGAAATTTGACTGAAAATTTTTATAAGGAAGCGTTTTATTAAAAAATTTCATGTCCGTCAAGGTAGCCTGAATCAGCGAATATTTCCACACAAGCCGGAGATTATGCATTTACATAAATAAGATTCAGCGAGAGCTCCTTCGCCTGGTTCCGACATCACCGTAAGAAATTAGCTTTGTGTATACAAATTCATGCATCACGACCGTTCATGAATAATGGATAACCTCCCTTATTTCCTTTCGCTGTCTAGGATTACTCTCTGCGACGTGTAGATGATATAATTTACAATGTACATCCCCTATTCTGCATGTATCATCGAATAATTTCATGCAGAGTTATAACGTTTTAAAAAGATGCAAAAGACTCGACTGGAAACTTTGTCTTTTAAGCTAACAATTTTTAATTTCCATGCAACGGTTTTCGAAATTAATGATAGGATGAAAAGTTTAAATTAAAGAGATTCTTCGAGGGATTAAACCCAGATATGATGGGAATAAATTTTTTATCCCGAAAGAATAATGAAAGTTTTTTCTAATTTCTTTTATAATTTTACAGGAAACAATGCTGCTCTGACAGACGTAGACACGAAGTTCTTCGACTCAAGATAAATAGAACACGCGACCAGATTCTAACCAGGTATCCGCGAAACAACAACGGGTGAAAAGAGAAACGGAAGAAGAAAAATTGGCAGACGCGTGAACGGAGATCTTGGGGGGTTGGCAAACATTTACCCTGGCAAAGTCCAAGGAAATTCTCAAATCCGCAGAGTAGCCTCCCTCTACGTTTCTCAAGAGTGATTCGAGTGGCAAAAGGGGTTGAAAGGCTGGAGAAAAGGCAGAGCCGATTTATCCAGGGGCTGAAGGTCCCTTCTTCGAATCCTCGTAGGATTTCTTCCGCGACGACGTAGGGAGGAAGAATCCTATCTCTAGCACCTTCAGTTACCAAAGAAGAAGAGGAAGAAAGAAAAAGAGGAGGAAATGCGTTCTACACACTGGCAGTCTCGTAAGCTCGTCTGGAACTTCCGAAAAAAAAGAGATATCGACTCGTTGGAAAGGGATAAGGGTCGACAGGAAAGCGAATGAACAAGCACTTTCACCTCTTAGAAGATAGACGACCCCCTTCGATTGGCCCCCCGGTAAATCTTACCTCGTGGTTTGTCTACCCAGATTCTAATTTACACTATACACTTTTTCTCAAAATGTATATTATTTAATAAATAAAATTTTCAAACATGATTCTGAAAGTGTTATTTCATTCAAGTACCATTCTACTATAGTGAATTAATAAATTAAACCTCCGAATGAACGTGACCAAACTTTTTAAATGGAAACAATAATAAGACGTATAAGAAATAAATAATTGCCAGATAAAGTTCTCTATCCAATTACTAGCTGTTAATAAAAGGCGATGAATAATTTGAAAGGAGCAATTGAACCAGCTACAAAAGCTTCTCCTAGCACGTAACGTCAAATCAGTAGTCGAAGATCTGATGGTCAGACAATCTTTATAAAACGCGGTTCTCCATTAAATTGCCCGTCAAAGATCCAGCGATACCTTCCTCCGCGCAGACACGAAAAGGATCGAAAGACTCGCATCTAAGCAGAGAGGATGGATGAATCAAAGAGACCTCGGACAAAGACAGATAGGAAGTTACGAAGCGAGCGAGGAACGTGCAAAGTGAGAAGGAAGGTAGGTAGATTTAATCACACCTACCCTATTCCTCTCACGTCTTGAAAAGGGAGACGCTCGTAAAGGCAGACAGGAAGCGGAAAAGAAACAGAGAAAAGCGGCTGGGCAGGGCAGGCCCAGGGCAGAGGGGCAGCGAGAGGGGGATACAATTTAATACAGAGAACCATCCGTTCACCCCTGGGGTACGATTCCATGGAGAAGGTTGCGTTTTTTATTCGCGTGCCGTTTGTCTTGTACGTGACGAGTATGAACGCATCCGATCCAAAGAATTTCAGACACCAGCCATGGAAGCACGAAAGCCGTGGAAAAATTTCATCAACGCGTACCATTCGTGTGAAATTTTATACAGATTCGCAAGTTTTCGAAGGTCTTTTTACATTGGGGTTGATTATAAATCATTTTGACATTTAGAGACTGAGTAAATTTTTCTTCATTATCTTTTGAAATTTGGAAAATTTATTATAGAGGTATGTGCAACGACCATTTTGAAATTTTGTTTGTTTAAGTATTGAACTACTGTCTTTTATAATATATTTCTCTAAAAGAAATAAATATCATGTGTGGAATTTTATGTTGAGGAATCGCAGATCCTCGCCAGAGATTTATAAGGGGTTTGCTGTTTCACGTTACGAGCACTTCGTTTCGATACCCTCTCAGAACCCCTTTTTTAAGAAACACGAACGTGCAGCAGCATTATAAGCGAGAAATTGAAAATTTCAAATCGAAACCCAGAAGAATTACCTTCGTCGAGTCTATTATAATTTCGAAAATTTTTCTCTGACCTATACCTACATCCCACGCGTTTAAATCGGGAAGCCAATTTAAAACTTCAAATTTCACTCTGACATTTTACGTACATGCTCGTGGGTGTGTTTTACGTCAATCGCCACTGAGGGCTAAAAAAGATTCCCAAGGGTGGAATAGAAATTTCGGTGTTAAAAACTAATAAAATAATATTTTTCTTTTCGCATCCCTTCTTATTTCTTTATAAAAAATATATCGCTGTCACGGGATAATTTAAACGAAAAACACCCTTTCTATTCTCTGAAAATTAATATCCGTGAAAAGTAACGTGGAGAACGTAACGAAGTGCAGTTGATACCCTTGATTCTCGTAGGGGTTGAAATCCTCGTGGGCTACTCTAAGGCCGGAAACTTTTCACCGTAGATTATTACGACTTATTCACGATAACCAGCGCGATTCAACCACTTCGATACGCGCCACCGAATTTCATCCACCTCAGCGATAAATTATGCACGGGGTGGCTCGAAATAGACTGCGCATCGTGCGCTTTCATCCCTCGATAATGGGTCCCTCCAAGCCAAGGACACCTTTTTCCTTCCCTCGACCAATCGTCTGCTCAAAGCCCTCGAAGCGTCCATTTTTTAGCTTGCTCGGAATATTCAAAGCTTTGCCCACGTCTCGATTGTCTCTTGTGTAATACTCGTTGTTCATACTTTTCTCGAGCTTGCATTTATTACAGCAATAAGAGCATTATTTTTCACGAAGGTAATTTTTTATTTTATCTTTTTAGTTTCGTAAAGGTTTGTCCATCTCTTCGACACCCACACCATTTCTCTCTTCACCCTTCAATCTTCCATTTCCCAATCAACACGTCTTTACCCCATTTCCTCCTTCCATTCCAATTTTCCTCGAAAAATTACACGAGAATCCAGGGGAAGAGAATCCTCGATTTCAGTTCAGAATCTACTTATACCCCACCGTACATTCGTTTCGTTGTTAATTAATAAATTGAAAATTGGACGAACGTGTGGCCGTGTAATCAAGAAAATTATTCAGTCATGCATTTGCCATTTCCTATCCAATCGCGTAAGAATAAAACCAGTAGATATGCCTTTGATCCGACTTCACGAGCTTCGCTACTAATGGACCGAGGCAAGAAAATCCCTTATCCCTGACGTTATCAGAACCAATAATAAAAGTAAAATCCTCTGGAATCACGAAGAAACCTTACGGTACACCAAGCATCGATATTGCACAATTTCTATGCATATTGTTTTCTATCAGAAGAGCCTTCTAAGTTCAAAGGTTATAATCGTAACTATAGTACTCGCGATGCTTTCACTAAATTAACGCAATTCAATTATGCAGATAACGTAGTCTTTTCTCTGCAGCCTGCTATTAATTAAAATTCTAGTAGAGATATAATTGTACACTTAATTATTTTCTTTAATATCCTTCAATCGATTTTTTACAAGTTTATAGAAAACTATTTCAGTGCAAACATTGAAAAATCAATGTGTACAGTAGAAGGAAAATACTGCAATCACGGATCAAAGAGAAAAACTACGAAACAATTGCAATCATTAAGGGTGAGAAACACAAAAGGCGACGGGTGTCAATAGAGAGGGTGGAGAAAACAAAGAGAAAAAAAGAAAGGAATCACGTTCGAAGGGAGTTCAGCAGCACGGTTGATCGTGCACAGGATTTTTTCCCTACTTGCTGACTAAATCCTATCCGTGAAGGACTCGTTTGAAGAGGTCCGAGGAAAAAAACATGGAGGCCGTTAACCCTGTTCCTTCAGGGTGGGTTCAGCGTCGAGTAACGAAGGGTCTCGCGTTCCTACACCCCTCGAATGTGATTACACGAAAGGAGAAAAGGACGTGAGTCGGGACAAGGTGAAAGAGGGTCCCTTGCGTTGGTCCTGATTTAGTAATAACAAGGGAACTTGCCAGGGAGGTCCGCGAGACGTTCAGAAAATCCAGTCAAAGGGGTTAACAATAACGAAATTAAGATAGACAGCAATATCGAGTTCGAATCATAATAATAATAAATTAAATCTATCAAACTATTATTTGTACAAATAAATGTGAACGTTATTAAAAATAATATTATTTCAAATCTGGGATTGATAAATTTATAAGAAATATAAACATAAATGAAAATTTTCTCGTGAAATTAATCTCTGCCGTGGACCCTTGTCACCGAAACTGAACCAAACTCTACCTGTGCACGATTTAAACCTGCTCCGCCAAATCCCGGCAAGTTACACGGTGTAACCCTTTTCGGAAGTCTCGCGATACGCGCGTCGGATTAGTTGATTTTAATCTCACAAAGCGACCCACCGACAATGAAACGTTGGTTTATACGACGCGACGCCGTGAAAATGCAGTCATGGCTGGGGCCAGTTGAAATTCCGTACCACCTGAACGCCAACCTCTAATTCGTCCCCCTAATAATTCTCCGCGCGGTTGTCTTAACTCCTGCTCGCCTTGTGCGCTTTTGCAAATGCGTCGTCCGCCTCCGCCTCGAGATGTTAATCGCGTTTTAATTATGCGCTTAACGAGCATCGCGCATTCGAACACGCAAATTCTAATGTACCCGCGGTTTTACCCGCCACTTCTACCGTCCTTTCGTTAAAGCGGACATCTCTTGCGTCGTTTAGTACCTGCCGGCTTCTTTATTGAAACGTTATTTCACGGTTGATAAATGGTAGCTTCATTTGGAAAATTGTGACTAAAGTGGTGTTTGATTTAGAATAAATTTAACGAGGGAGAATATGGCACCTTTTAAGACTATTTTAGGAACTATTAACCCTTTGGAAACGAAGCATTTTTAAGCTTACATTATTGTTAATTTCAAGGAATATATTATAAATCTTTATTGTCTACACTTTTAGTAACGCAATGTGTATAAAATTATAAATTATGACAATTATGTTTGGACGCGCATATACGTTGATCGTCCGCAAAGGGTTAATTATTTAACAGCGAAGAAACTCTTCTTGTATTAAACTGTATCGCAACTAATTTTGAAATACTCGAAAAGACAAGCTGAGAGCATCTGCTCGTCGTCCCCAAACATCCACCCCCTTAATTGCAAGAAACCTTATGAAACCATTAGACGATCCTCCAGCACGAAAGCCCTATTTCTTCCACTTATTCGATATTCTCTCTCGATCAAAGCCGATCGTGCCTAAAAAACGCTTTCGATTCTTAAAGAGGACTTCCATTACCAGCCGAATCCCGAGGAAACATTCTTTACGCTTCATCGGAGGGATTGGCGAGAGGGATTTAAATAGAGACGGTCGATTCGAGATCCATCATTGATACTATATAACGAGGAAAATTTCTCTTTCACCCGACGGGGGAAGAAACCACTCCAGTTACCTCGGGGATGGTTATTACGCGAGGAGAAGAGGGTGTACGAATAAATTCAACGAGTACTCTCTGGCGCGGAGCACGAGTGGCGACACGGCTTTCCCGCAGCCAGATTCCACGGGATTTGAAAACAGCCTTAAACGCGTAATGGCTACCACTTACGAAAAGCCCAAGACATCTCAGCGCGGATCAACGAAATTGTACTGTGTTTTAAAACATAGACCATGCTTTTGTTGAATCTTTTCAATCTTCTGTCAAATATTTTTCAATTTCAATCGCGACAAATTGATTGCTTCTGTGAAAACACCGGTAGGATAAAACAAAGCTTTAATAATAAAATAAACTGCAAACAATTGAAAATGGAATTAACGCAACTACAGTGGTACCTCGGTATACGTCTGCGTTGGAATACATCCAATTCGGAATACGTCCTGTTTGAACGTGACAAATTTTGCTCGGTATACGACATCAATTTTTTCTGTGAATTTTGCGTCATTTTTAAATAATTACCTCAGAGGAAAAATTAAATTAATAACCAATTATATTCGGAGTTGATGTATTATTAACTGACTGGTTATACAAGTAAGGATATCATATAACAAACTATAACTACAAAACAGGAGGCAATAAAATTTATTCCATCTAGTTTGTTAATTTAGAATCTATCAATAGGTTACATTTATATTTTACAAATTAATTATGTTAAATAAACTAGTGAATATTTTTTATAAACTTCTAGGAAATCGTTTAAATGCTGTTCATGACATAAACAGTGTTTAAATTATTTTACAACCCCATTAATGTAGGTATAATATCAATAGGAGTTTCTTTTACATGAGAACGGTTACGGGAAAGGTTGGTTTGGTATACGTCCTATTCGGTATAAGTCCAAACATCAGGAACGGATTAAGGTCGTATACCAAGGTACCACTGTATTTTACTTTTCAAACAGAATATCTTATTCCCTTGAAACATTCCTCAATGTTATTTCGTTTCTCCCTAATTGTCCATGTATTTAAATTTTTCCTTATTCCAAAGAGCATCTCTGTCGACGTTTTTAAAGAAGAAGAAAGTGTTTCAAGTGTACTTCGTGTCGTAAACTCGTGAAGAAAGTCGACACCTCGAGTCTTTCGCGGCAGAATAATTGCGTCGAAGGAGATTCACTATTGGACTTTTAAAATTAGCTAATCCCGGAGGGGACGTGCTTTAAAAGCAATGTAATAAGTAGAATTCTCGCTGCCTTCGGAGACGGAAGTATAAAAAGGATCCGAGCGAGGAACACGACGTCGAATATACTTAGGGGATTTCGCGAACGACTAAAATGGATCCGGAACAAGAAACCTTCGTCGTTCTCCGTTCACAGTGTTCGTTTCGTTTCGCTAACTATGCACGATCCAACATTTCACGAACATAAAATAATAATACATACGAAAATTTATTTTTCAAACGTTTCATAACCATTAGCGACGTGTTTATCAATTTCAAACTTGCTTAAGAATTATTTAACCCTTGGACAGCGGACCATGAAGAGCCCCAATTTTAATTCAATTTTACATTTCTTATTATTTTAATTTAAAATTTCGAGCTGTTTCTTGAAAAATTATTTTCCTAATATATGAAACTCTCGTTTAAAAATTATATACATTTAATTTTAAGTTCATATCCTTGTTTGTGTCACACTTGACCTAGATTTCGCTGTTCAAGGATTAAAGAATTCTTTATAGGTACTAATAAACTTGTTTAAAAATGTGTAAAAATTAATGCAAGAAATAAACCGGGCACTATATCGATCCAACAATTTCACCGTCGTCGTTTGATTGGCTGAGAAACAAACACTGTTACGCGAACGACGAGGGAGAGTTCAAACGAGCAAACGAACCGAGGAAAATCTTCGACGGCTTTTAGCGGTTTCTACACGTGCAAACTTCAATGGTGGGTCAAACGTGGGCTTTGACTCGGTCTACCATAATCTCGACGGAAGATATTTACAGCCCACCACGCTGTTTCGTGGTTTCGGCCAGAAGTCCTAGAGTCTTTAAAGCGCCTCGCGCTATACAAACAAGAGGGTATAAACATTCTAATTGTATCAAGGGTGGCTCGCCCCTTTGCCATTTCGATGCTACCATCAAACAATTCAAAACCCTTCTACTAAGTTTCTACTGTGTGCACGTAAACGTAGTGAAATTTGGAACTCTGATGAACTGGTTGTTGTCGAACAACTGAACGAAATTTCTAAATTTCATTTTGAAACTTTCCAATAATTTGACTGATTAATTTAAAAAATTCTTTAATTACCACTCCTCTAGCAAGTTGACGCTACGAATTAATCAGTTTCATTGAAATAATGTTAAAGAATGCGATACAATAGCTGCTTCTTCGAAATACGAAAATAATTGCAAGAAATCAAAATGCAGCAATATTCCTCGGATCTGCTGTAAATTATTTTGGATATCGAATAGAACGAAGAAGATCTTTGCCGCGTTAAGAGGGAAAGGGAAATAAGAAAGAAATGTACTCACCGCCATGTCCTCGCTCCTGTAAGCCGTGAGGGTCTGTTCATCCTGTAGGAGGACACAGTAACAAGGCTCCCAGCACGCCTCGCCAGCCGATTCGCCAACGCAGCATTCGGCCTCTGCAAAAGATAAAGATTGTCCCAGGTGAGTAAGTCGGCGATCAGACGCCAGCCATTGTGAGCCTCGGCCCGTCCTAGAAGAATAAAGTCTCTGCATTGTGGGCAACAATAAGAATAATAGACGGCCGCGTCGATTATTCCCGTGAAAGGGCGCAACAGGAAGCGGGAATCAGGATTTCTCAGCCGGCGGCCAGCGCTCGATAACGATCGATAATTCTCGCGTGCACGCTTCGAGAGTGGCGCGAGGGTGAATCCTAGCCGTACGAGTCATCGCCGCGATGCCGAGGATTATTCTTAAACCGGCTACGCGAGTTCGCGAGAGTGTTCTCGGCATCAGAGAATCTTCTGTAAGCGGGTTTCCTTTGAAAAGAAGACTTTTCGTTTTCATTTGACACACGTGTCAATTAAATTGCCAAGCGATTCGATGAGCGACCAAGATGGCCAATAGGATCGTTACATGGGCATTATGATAGTTAATTTATTCTATTTATTCTAAATGGCTTGGGAACAATTGTTTTATAGCAATCTTCGATGAATACTTTGTATAGAATAAGATTTTTCAATTTTAAGATCCATTTGTGATAACGTCGTGCATTCTGATACATGTATATGGCGTGTGGGTATTGTAAAGGTGCGAAGAATATTTTTATGGGTATCATCGATCAATGCTTTGTATGCACCGCGTTGCATTCTGATGCATTGATTAGTTAGTATTGTAAGGATGTAAAAATCTAAACTTCCAGAAGTAAATATGCAATTTATTTCCAATAATTAACATAGAAAAATAATTTTGCTGATATCTAAATAGAAAATTAATATTATTAT
The DNA here is from genome assembly GCF_907164935.1 of Osmia bicornis bicornis. Taxonomy (NCBI): domain Eukaryota; kingdom Metazoa; phylum Arthropoda; class Insecta; order Hymenoptera; family Megachilidae; genus Osmia; species Osmia bicornis. The sequence continues at coordinate 8,552,022 of NC_060227.1, forward strand.
TTTAATTTATTGGAGACTATAAATGAAGAATTACCAACAAAATATGCACGGTCTTTTTCGAAAGGAAGCTGATCGAGTTAATGAAACACCCAGGCTCCATAATTGTCTGGTAATTAGCTCGCACGTGTCAGCGATTCATGTCACCCCATGTAATGTCATTAATAGAAACGTGTCTGGGTTACATTACGCAACTAAACGTCCCTCAGTTCCAGCGATCAAGGGTTCGACTACGTGCAGGGAGCAAGAGGCAACCGTCGTCATCTGGAAAGCGTGCCCTAGACAGTCCTCTAAATTAATTACTCCATTTCGAAATCAGCCAGCCACGAAGGAAGCTTCGTTGCTCATGCGCAACTATACCAATCATCAAATACACATATCCATAATTTCAAGTGTTATTTCAATTCATTTTCAAATAATCAAATAGAATTAAAAGTTTTTCAAAAAATGATCAAATCTTTAAATTTTCATACTTCTTCTTCAAACAATATTATTAAAGTTCCAAAAGGACCCCTGTTCGCGACTAGAATCCATCAAAAATCAATTTTCATCAAACTTTTTCCCCAAGGGGTAGTGTTCCTGGACGAAATTCGCGTCGACACCCGAAATACGACAAGAACAAAGTTCCTCGGGAACGTATCACTGTAACATTACCTCGACGCATAGCGTGATACCGCAAATATCGAAAAAAGTACATTCGTGTCATGAGGAAAAAAAATGGTATTCTCGGCTGCAGAGAAAGTCCCTGTCTCGGGATTTATTGATCCCAGCCGCCGATAAATTTTTCCATCCCCTTTCGACGAGACATCGAATGTACCCTGCTGCGTTTCACATCCCTCCAAGACGTATTATTTTCGCGTTTTTCGCCAGGTAATACTGTTTTCTTTATTTCTTTTTTTCGGGGGCGAGTTCGTTCACCTTAAACCTCATCCTTATCGTCGAACATTCTATCCATGTTTCCCGTCGACAGCGAATTGCCGAGTATTTTAAAACGTCTCGTACAGAGACGTTTCCATTTCCCCGTTGAATACGTTGCGACTGGTTTTTACCTTGCACCCGAGGTGCTCGTTTTCTTTCGTAACGAAACGAAACGAAACGAAAGTTTAAATGCAACTTTACCGGACCACTCGGCAACCCGAAGCTTTATGATCCATGATTCACCGCTTCCGTTTCCGGTTTTATTCCCATTCTTCGCGCTTTTCTGCTCGAGTGTTTTTTAAGAAACGCAGACGATTACGAATGAATGTCAGTCGAGGACGGGGATGAAATGATTTGGCAAAGAGATTCTCGAATGATTTCACCCCGTTCAGTGCGATATATTTCAATTCACAGAATTTTTATCGACGATGCGTATTCTTGAAGGAATAATTTTAAAAATCGCGCGTCTAAAAATAGAAAAGTGATACGAAAATTGTTTACGACATTAGAAAGTTTTCCCAGACACGTTGACATCGAAACGGTAAAGCCAATAATTTTACCCATTAATTTCACCGGTGAAAGCGAATTTTAAATAGCAAGTGAATTTATTAATTATTCTCGTTTATAAGAGGAGTTTCGACGGGATTCCAAGAGTCCAGCTACCTTTCTCGTCTCGGCATACTTTCCCGATATTGAAATTCGCGACAGCACGGTTTTTCGGAGCCTTCAAAGGAGCCTGTATGATCTACAAACGCGTTTCGTGGAATCTCAACGGAGAGCATCCTCGTTTTTCTCTTACTTCCACGGCGCCGTCTTTGTACGACCGCAGTACCCGACCATTCTTCGCGACAGAAAACGCGGAAAAGTGCACGCTCGTGCATTCGTATGCATTGCAACTCGACGAAACGATGAATCCTCGAATATACGTCTGCCAGACAATGCACAATGCTCGCTGATATTGCCGAGCTGGTGCTTAAACGATCACGATGATTGTGATGTAAAGTCTATTCAAAATGCCTGCTCTTTAGTCAATGAATTGAACTATACCGGTGATGTTTATTTCAAATGCTCAATGCCGCGTCTACGGGGTGCGAGACAAATATTATTTACGCTCCAACATTATAAAATTGCAAGAACAAAAATTATTTTATTACCTGCATAAAATTGTTTTATAGAGACATATGGTAGGTGTGTGCTTTCAAACGAGTAGGAAAAAATTTGAAAACAATCAGAGACAGAGGAAAACTGTGTGTCAGGGTGTTAACAGCTTCCTCGGGTGTAATTAACGCGCAACAACTTCGAAAACGAGCGAGTACGTTTCGAAACTCGAATACATTGTAGGAAAGTTTGTCTGGGATGGTACTTGCGAGGATTCATGGCAAGTTCCATGGAGTTTCGAGTAGAAAGTGTAAAAAGAAACTGTAAGAGAACGAGAAAAAGCATGGGAATTCGAGAGCAAGTGAAAAACAAGGAATACGGATGATTTATATCTGATGATTCATCTAACTTGGCAATTTTTATATATCAAATTAATTATAATTTGACCATCGTGGAAATCAATATATTAAACGTAACGTTACTAAGATGAGGAAGAAATAAAATTAGTCGATCAATCTTTTTTTCGATATTCCGTCAGAAGATAATAAATGGACAGGTATATTTTAATCTAACCAATTTACAATTTAATCTCCCAACATCCACATCATCTTGGCGAAACTTTCGCTAAAGTTTTCCAGCCAATTCCACGAGATACGAGGCGATACCGCAACATTGGGTATCGTGTAACGGCGTAAAGTGCGGTACAACGCGGTGGTAGTCGTAAAGACAACGAAATATTTCTATGCAGATGGTATGCACAAGGTACCCGGGACACGAAATATTATACAGTTCTGTATCGGTAAACGGTAATGGTGTTGGTATACCGATTCGTGGTTACCCATGGAACCTGCTTTGCATACTAAAGTTACCGCATTAAATCGACGCGATTCTACCCCTAACTGATATTTGATTTTCCTACCGTGCGAAACAGCTTCAATGATACAGCAATGTTGAAATTTCATCCAAAAATTGCTAGGAATACTGGCAGAATACAAATAAATAACCGAGAAAAAATAAGAAAATAGCAGTTTAGAATTGATGTAAAAATGATATCACCATCGATTTGCTTGAAATTAAATTCGTTTCATTGAATTTTTTAAAGAAGTCTGAAATAATTAAAATTTTTAATATATTATACAATGAAATTCTATTTGATGCATGGTCAGATAATTCTAAAAATAGTGATTTGAATAAATGTTTCATAGAGTATTACATTTATAAAATGTACCTCGGGTGAGATTCCCTTATCATAGAGTCTGACACTCTCATTGCATTTTTATATTTCTACAAGACCTGTAGACTGCTTGCAATAAATTCACTCATTTGCCTAAAGCAGATTTGGACCTTACACAAATGGTATCTATTTGTGAAATACAGAAATCTTGCAAAAATTGCGGTTTAAATAATTTGATAGCTTTCAAAATATTTGAAGGAGCATTAAAAATATTGAAATAATTTCAAATTATTGTCCAAAGAGTAAATTATAAATATTCCTAATTTTCACAAGGTATCATTTATAAATACTGAAATATTACACTTTCTAAGAAGCGCTAATATTCCCTTAAATCGTTTTTCTAACTTCTCTAATAAAATCATCAAAGTGTATCACTATTTATCACTAAACCCTTGCAGCTTAACGATTACCGCGCGATTAAGTCGGAGTTTGCGAGAAATTTAAGGCTTGAAAAACGAAGCTGAAACAGAGTGGTAAATAATATCGCAGAATACAACTGTGAGAGAGAAGTTTATCAGCCGAATGCTACGCTGATTTATGATTACCAGAAAGCTGCTCATCCATCACTATGCTGCCTCTCGAAACGATAAATAAAGCAATCACTAGAAAAAGAATACGTACAAGATGCAATAACACTCGTGCAAAGCTTTCTGCATCGCCAGCTCGAATCCATTTCCTACCGTGCTAGATTAAGCATCATGAATCGTCATCATAAACTTACCGGCTCTATAGTATTTTACTTTAACATGCTATCAAATTCTTTCTAATCAAATCTTCAGCACAGGAACTATATAATTTTTCAACATAACGAATCTTACCATTTTAATTCGTCATCAAGTTCTTTAATTACAAATTCCTTCGAATCTGTTCTAAATCTTTCCTTCCTTTTTCAAGAAAATTCCAGGTAATCAGAATTTTCTCAATTCCGCGGATAAGCTAAACTCGCGGTTTCGCGGGTGGCGAGGGAAAGAACGGAGAAGAGGACAAAGATAAAAAAGGATGAGAGATGCGGAGGACAGGTGAGAGGTCCTTCATGCTCTCCATTCTCGAGACGGGGCCGCGGTGTTCGTGTCGAAAGCGGAAAACCGAGCGGAGGAGTGGCGCGTGTTCCTTCACGGCAGCGGAATTACTCGCCACGGTCCTCATTAGAAGCTGGACCCGGCTAGTTCATTACCGGCGATCTTATCCGTGGCTCGTTCTTTCACGAGACCTCAGTCCGGCCGGTTCCTCTCTTTCATTCGTTTCCCACGCCTTTGCAACCCGCTCCTCTCGGTTAATTAATAAGCGCGTTGCACCTTGCCAGCGCGTGCCAAACGATCGATATACGCGGTGTGCATCGCGGCACGTGAATATATCTTTTAGAACTAACGCAACATTTGAAAAAAAATAAATAAATAAATGCAGAGAAAAGAAAATTGACACCTTGAGATAAAGTCATCGAATGCGAGAGACACCCTGTGTATAGATCCGATAATGATAACGGGAATCCGTTGATCCGAGTTTATTTATTTCGCGGATCGTTTGGATCGCAACCTCCATCTACCTGTGCCTTTCTGTTACGTAATTGGATAGAAATCGCGAGATGCGTGTAACGAGGCGAACCATTAATCCAGAAATCTCGTTACACCGTTCGCTGATCAATTATATTGATCAGCGTTTAGAACTGACCTCGCTATAAATTAACCGTTGCTCACCTTCGTCGAGATAGGGAAAATTTCGAGCCTATTACATGTTTCGTTAAACACGTTGTTAACTAATAAATTCAATATAATTCACAGGAAAAACATATGTTCATATTGAATCAATTGCAACAGTTGATTCTTCGTCGATATAAAATATTTTCTGAAATACCAGAGTGGCATGTACAATTTATGATAATAATTATCGTATTTAATAACGTATAATGAAACACCGCATGGTGCAAAACGGTAGCATTTTAAAAATTATTCACGACTAATCAAGTCGTGTTAACGTTCTAAAAAAAGAAAATTTATTTCCACGAACATGATACTTTATACTATCTTAACATTTTATTACAGGTGATTAGAAGAGAACGAATGTTTCTTTGCAATTACTTTCGTTGAGTAGATATTTTATTCTACCCATTAAGTGCATTGTGACGCATCTAATTATATCGGCATATTTACCTTTCTATTCGAGGAACTCGATTTTCTATTCCAGCAATTTTCCATCTCTCGTTCCTATAATTAAATTCCGTTTCATGGTTCGTTAACGTGAAGCAGAAACTATGCAGTGTACCGCGTTCGCTCGGCATTATTCTAAGAGAAAATTCCACTTCTACTTTTCTATGCCGCAAACAGACGTGTAATTGTTACTTTCAATTATCCGTTGCGTATTCTAGTTCACTGTGTCACGAACCGACATCGATCTGTCGCTTTCAATTACCGTTAATGTATAAATGTTTCGCATCTGCTGTTTGATATTACGCCAGTGATACTTATCATCTTACTTTCTACAAACATCTGATACGCTGTTCATTTTTTTCATTGCATTTGCAATATTGCAAATGCACTAAACTATAATTAGAATTTTTTTAATTACGCTCTTTTAAATTATTATATCGGCGATCATATTCTAAATTAAGAAAGAAAAATATGGATCTTAATTTAACGAAAGATCAGAAGCTAAGCTTTGATCGAACGAAAACCATAAACCGAGCTAAGATATTATCTAAGAAAACATCAAGTTAGAAATACCAGAGCAGGATAATATTATCATTAGGATCCATGGTTATCAACCTAACACCATCTGACGAGAAGAATTAACGCTGAAACAGCTCTAAATCTAACACAAATTGTGATCCTTCGATAAGTGCGCAAGTTTGAGGAAAGAAAGAAAATTGAAGGAAGAGGAAAAACGATCGAGTTCAAGGCTTGTTAAATAATCAAGCTGGGATTCAATTAGATCGCGAGTCTGTGTGTCGATCCTTTTCGGTATCCGTGAACATGCAAGAGCTATCGACTTTCGTGAATGCTCCAGTTTCCTAAAGACAATGGACTTCGATGACCCTGCAAATTAAGCGGGATTATAATTGAAGCCTTATTGACGAGATTAATCGCGACCAGTTTCACTCGCCTTCGGCGAAGATAATTTATGCAAGAGAGAGATAGAGCTCTTCTGATTAAGAAGAATGTTCCTAAGATACTTCTCTTTACTCCTTCCATTCGTGCCCGATAGCTTCACAGTTGATATCAAAAAGAAATAATATAAACAGAATAAAAATTGATATACATATTTGTATATATGTATATTTCAGAATATTAATAGAAAATAGAAATAAATGAAAAGTTGACACTTTTATTGCCCCATACTCAGATGATAAAAAATCAATTTATAAACAATTATTCCACGTCGATTACTCTAGTTAATCGAGTTAGAAATCGTAGGAATGCGAAGGTACACAGACAGTCGAAACATCCTTGACTATAAACGAGACGTTAAGCTCGAACAATTTCCTGCTTTTAATGGACCCGCCATCAGCAAACGGCGTTCATTTCGAATAATTAATTCGTGGCGTCACTTCATCGCATCGAATCCATCTTCGAGGACCCTTCCGATCACTCGAAAAATCATTCCCCAGTTTGCGTTACCGATATTCACGTGATCGTTGAATTTCATACCGACCCGTCTCTTAAGTAAATGTCGACAGTAAATAAATTGCAAATATTAAAAGGATTATGTAAATTATTTTGATCATAAATGTATATCAATCGTGATTTAATTACTTGTCACTTTACAACGTGTAATTTAATGCTTAATTACTATCTTCAAGGGATTACTTAAAAATAGTAAATTACTTAAATAATCTAGAAAATGAGAAAAAATCTGAAACTGAAGTTAATTTTCCTCCTCTGATAATTGAATATAAATTGATCGATCGGTTAAATTTATGAAGCCAATATTGGATAAAAATAATTGAATTGTACAAGGGTTGAAAATAGCAAATATTAAAGCTGTTCCAGTTTAAAACTTTACACCTAAGAAATACTTTCTATTTACGGCACGTTACATCACCGAACACTGTGACAGACGTTTATCGGATAAATAAAAATAAAAGGAAGTTACTACGTCGAATATTCGGTAATAATTTTCACGTCAGCTACACGAAACGTCGAATTTCGAATGAGCATGAGAAAATTTTAAACGGCAATCACATCGATGACTTTCACGCGCCAGCGTGAATAATTAAATAATTAAAGGAACAAATTAAACGAAATGGTATCCGAGCCGGGTGAAACGTGAACCCATTGCAACTGCAGCTGACACTTCCATTAGTGGCTGCAATCGCGTTGCACTTGCAACGACAATCCGCGACATTCGGGCCCACATCAGAGACATTCGAAACGAGGATATTACATTTGTTTCACATTTAGCCAATGTTAATTTAATATTCATCAATGTGACTTTTAAATTTTATCAAAATTGTCGCACATGAAATAATTATTTCTCCCTGAAATATTACTCAATTCCACCCTGGTCCTTCTTTTAATTAGTTACGTTAATAATTCTATTACATTATTACCCTCCAAATGGAGAGAGCCCCAATTTTAATTCAATTTCGTATATGAAAGCCTTTTACATGTATATTTATAAATTGCAGTACCCAGTTTTTACAACTTTTGTCACTGTAATCCCTCATTTCCTAAGTTGCTACATTAAAATAGAAAGTTGTATAAATGCTAATTCGATCTCAACACTCATTCATCCGGACTTGTAACGAAAGTGAAACTCTGATAAAAAGGTGTAACATAATCATTCTGTATTTAACCGGAACGGTGATTGTAAAAATTAGAACGTTCCACGGATTGCGGTTTTATGTAATACCTGAAGTAGGATGTATCGAATGGTAAAGGGATCATTTGACGATCCTGTTACTCGTGGAATTCTCAATTATACCATCGATATACCAGTATCGTGTCTCGAGTTCAAATGACAAGCAAATCGAGCCACGATTGATGGATATCAATGAACATTATCACCAGAGCTTGTCACTTATCCAGTTCTACTTTCTCATTACGAAATAGTTACGACGTTGCTCTTTTACTTTCGTAACAGACAATCGATCTTCTATTATTAGTGATAAATTCGAATGACCTGAATTTTCATGTAAACTTTTTATAATTCAGTTGGAAGTATTGATTTTTAACAAGCAAACTGAGGTATAATTATACTCCACAGCGTCCTAATTACTTTGATGAAATAAATGGTAATTTTAAATCGTGAATTCCTTTATTATTCAACCATTTTAGCAATCTAGGTCGCTGTGTGCTGTAGCATCGAAGCGCACGATATCGAATGTCAGTAAACGTAATTTTTAAGTATCATCCAGTACTCGTTATAGCCGAATTAATAATTTAGTTATCATTGTACTGGTAGAAAATTCTCTTTGTCAGTCGTACTCCTTTTACCAAACAGGTAAAGGTGAATGGACTGAAACATTGAGTGTCAATGAACTTTCTCGTGCGTGTAAACGACAAGTGTTTGGGATAATGGAGAAGACATTGTGTACCTGTTGAGGATGAATTACAAGCAAGATAGGAGTGCGATGTATGTGTGATAATATTAAGAGCGCACTGCAATCGAACAGACAGTGGATGAGTCAGAATGTCAAAGAGTAAGGAATAAATGTTGAATAGAATATGATGAGCTGAATAAATCTAACGTTCTAATCTAAATAATAATCTAAATAATAAATCTAACATTCTAATCTAAATAATAATCTAAATAATAAATCTAAATAATAAGTCTAAATAATAAATCTAAATAATAAATCTAAATAAGAAAGAATACAACGTCGAAAGTAAAAATTTGTAATTCTCAATATTAAGTTAAGTTTTGCACAAAGCTCCATAGAAATCAATTGTATTTCAAGGTTCCACGCGAAGCTTAGCCAAATTATATTTCGCAGACATCCGGTCAACGGACAATTCATCTCGGTTCTTTCCATTCACCAAGACGAATCACGATCACTCGACAGTAGAAACGCGGCTATAATTATCGCACTGACGTTTTTAATTACCCGCACGACTGAGCTCGACGTCGACCCTTTCGATGGAAAGCTGGACTTATAACGAGGAACTCTTTATGTCACGTCACAAACGAACTTTTGCAAACGTCCTAATACAAGGCCGGCTAAATAGAGTTCGATCGTACAATTTACTTTCCTTCTGTTTTATATCCATCGAATTGATCGACACGTGCTTTTCTAATCCCATTCTATTTTATTCTGACCGTGATTTTCGTAAAGAAGGAGACCGGTACGAGGGGTACCATTTAATTCCAATGAAATCACGTGGCCTCAGGATAAAATTTCGCATGCTTGCAGAGAGAAAGAGAGCAATTCTTTATAAAGAATTTTATGGTTAACGATCGAACGGGGTCGAAGATCAATCATGCGCGTGATCAATCTTCAATTAAAGAGGACGGGGTTGGAAGTTTTGAAATGTCACGCACGATAATTGTTACCGAAGCGTTTGAATGAATAGATTAAAGGGAAGAAAATATTCTTTCAGAGCAAGGAACGACTTTAATTGATATGTTTACCAAGAAAATGATATTCGACTGACCCGTTCATACTTCTCCTTCACCGATTACCCGTTCGCACATGAAAGAGACTGCACACAAGCTTGTAAAAGAGAATCCTCTTGCGAGTAAACAGGTAGGAAAAAGGAGAACAGGATAGAAAGGAACCGACTCGTTTACTCGCATCGATTTATTGCTACGGATGCAGATTATATCTGGCGGCGTACATTCGCGCTGAATCACGATTTAATTGGTCCTCGCTGCGAATCGATCAGCTTTTCTTCTTCGTTCGATCGCGGAACGTGCAAGCGCGAGTCTCGGGAGCATCCGTTTCTCGCCACCCCGGTCAAATTGTATCTATCGCTAGTAAGATCTATCGGTAATACGAGGAAAATTATCTTGTCATACCGGAATCCCAACCTCGTGACACTCTTGCACGGGATGTTCTCCAGGCGATACGCTGATTTAATCTCATGAATTCTCGTTTGTTTTGCATCATTTCAATTAACTAACCAGGACGACTTTACGCTTTCAGTCATAAAAGAAAAATAATTAAGAAAAATTCTTTCTTAAATTCCAAAATTCAGTAGTTAGCGAGGCTGTGTTTCCGAATGGCACCACCAAAATTGAGAACTCAGGTTCGGTATATAACCTAAACTGACTACAAGAAACCGATTAAAGTTGGTTTCAGAGCTGGATGTCTTACCGTTTTCAAGATATCGTGATAAGGTTAGGTTAGATTAGGTTAGGTTCTGTGTATGCGCAGTACCGAACAGCGCATGCGCAATATTGAATAACGCATGCTCAGTATCAAATAGTGCATACGTAGTCCCAAAATTGTACAAAAATTTCTCTGAAACCAATTTTAATCGATTTCTGGTAGTCAATTCAGGTTATATACCGAACCTGAGTTCTCAATTTTGGTGGGGCCATTTGGAAACTTATCCGTTAGCGAAATGTTTTCCTAATGATTTTTATTTTTTCAAGTAATTATTAAATATGGTCTCAGCCCGTATATTTACAGGAATATTCGCAATTTGCCGTAGCAGTTTCTATCCTCCCGAACATTTCCAGCTGACGCGAACAATTTTTCCCAACCACCGGCGGCATCAAGCTTTTCCCGCACTCCAATCTAGCTCACGCATCCTCGATACCCTCGTTACATAACCCCGAAAAAAGAAAAAAATATATGTATACAATATATCCCAGTCCCTGCCGTATCTCTGGCATCCCATCTTCTCGATGCGTTTCCAGCCACGGACCCTACGCTGCGCCCATCTCTCCCTCCTGCGTTCGCGCACCCACGCAGTCGCGCGTGGACGATGCACGCAAGCCGCAGACCTCTTTGGCTTTTCATTTAACGCGAGAGATTAATTTCGCGCCGGTAAATCACGGCCGTGGATATTCCTGTGCGAGCGTATCGGCCGGCATTGTATGTTAATGCCGATTGGCCCGGGGTTCAAGAATAATGCTGCAAATGCAGATGACGAGGTGAACTTCACAGGTGAGCCCGAAAGACGGCGAAATTCTGCGCCCCTGGCGCCAAGATATCGCACCCTGCTCTTCTATTTACGTGAAAAACGTCACGGTAGTCTCGCGTCGATGTTAATAAGACGGAGAGATGGGTTAGCAAAAATTACCATCATTTCGGTATTCAAATAAAGCTTTTCTACTAAAAAGTAATCTACAGAAAATTCTAAAAGAAATTTCACAAAAGAATGGAAGAATGATAGTTTTGGTATTCGTGTTTATACGTTTGATATTCAAATGTAAATTTTCTCCTAAAAAGTAATCTACTTATGGGAATGCTAAAATGAAATTTTTCAATAGAGAAAAAGGAGAGCAAGTAGCACGCAACGATCAAGTTTCTTTGACAGGGAAAATCAATATTCCCTTGAAAAATTCTACTTATCAAATGCTCTCAACACGCTAAAATCAATTTCCTCCTAAAAGAAAATTCTTTCCCCGGTCTCATCTGCATATCAAATGCTTTTGACGCGGGAAAATCAATTTTCCCTCGAAGAATTCCATCGCGTCGGATGCACCTAACGTGAGAAAATCAATTCTTCGTGAAACATAAAAAACAATATTCTGCTATAAATTTCTTTCGAAAATAAAAATTATTCAACTTAAATGAAATACTACTTTTTCGCTTACAATTCGCTAAAGGTATGCCTTAGCACCGTGGGCCATCGATGACCCTTGCAAAATATTTTTCAAAAAAAAAGAAGAAAATTAATAAATGCAAAAGAAAAGCAACCAAAGAATCAGAATCGCGGTGACTGTTAATCCGCGAAGGAAAGGTTTCAGAGAAACAAGTCTCGCGTGAAAAATATCAGAGCTTACCGCAGTAATGGACCAGGATATGAAGAGTGCCGGCGTGAATCCGGGAGTCGCACCAGGAAGCGGTGTCAACCTGGGGCTCGAACAGAGAGAGATCGAGTCCCTCCATGTCGCTCTCGCCGCAGGAGTCGCTCAAAGGCTCGAAATTACCAACGTTTGCCACCTCGTCCTCGTTCGTGATATCTTCCGACAGATTTTCACCGCCGCCACCGCGGCATCGCGACGGTGTCAATGCCATTTTCGAAGGATCGTTTTCCCTCGATACTGGTCGCAAAAACGAATTAAAAAAAAAAAAATGAAGAAGACTCGCACTGAAACTTCACTGATTTCTTCGTTTCATCGTGAAGCGTCGTTTTCGAGCTGCTTTCGATGCGGACACTGAAAACACATTGGACACACGGTCTCGTGAGACACGCGGTTCGACCGCGTCGAAAGTGAACCGAGGCATATCGAGACTCCCTGTTATTTTCATGGCATAGTTAACGGCACTGAAAAAGCTTTAATTACTTTCGTGAATCGTCTGCGAGCCGGGATAATTACCGGCCTAATAACGCAGCAGCCTGTGACCGTGCATCTATTATATCGATAAATCGTCGATCAATTTCGCGAGAAACAAGTTGCTTTTCAGAAAATTATGGGAAAGATCGTTCAAGTTGAGGATACGCAAGAAAGGAAACGTACTCGCGATGGCACAAGCCCTATGAAAGTGGATCTGTCTCGTGTCTGAAACGCGAAGACCCTCTTTAATTAAGCGAGCTTGTAATTAATTGCTTGTTCCCTGTCCATCCCTCGCGCGACACGTCAACGAGAGTTATGACCTATCCAACACCGACTGAGAACCCTCGTCGACAGGAATCAAAGCTCTTTCTATTCGAAAACGCGATCGATCAAAGTGAATATAAATGTAGAAACTGGTGAAATAAGAACTCGTGGTTAGAAGTAAGACGAGAGATTTTCGAAACTCGGTATTTTTCATACAAGAAAAGTTCATTCGAAAGTTTGCGCGCGTGAAAGATTATTAAACGAACAAGCTGAGCAGAACAAAACGTTCGATTAAACGTACAAAGAAATTAAGAGAGAGGGTATTAGAAAACGTTTGCAACACAAAACACCTTCGAATGAAAGTGTAGTCTGCATAATGTCTTTCACCGGATACGTTACGAAAATTCTTCCAACGACACAACGATTTTCTAATCCAAACAACTTTCATATCTTAATTTGCGATCTGCTCTAACGAGTAATTGCAGTAATTATTAAAACGCCTCGCGGGACACCGTTGAGGATTTTAGTTCAGGTCAAAATGAACGCTTTCCATTTCTTTGATGTGTTATGTATAATTTTTAGAGATAGCAATTTAATTAACTCGAGCACTTATTTTCTAATACTTGGAAAATAATAAAAAATTTAAATACAAGTTCTAAATTGTATGTTAGATTAAAGATCCGCGATTGCATTGTCTAGAAATTAAATAAAAATTTGAAATTATATCTCGTATCAGGATCGAACCCATTTTTAATCATTTTCAATTCCAGTCTAATGAAGTAATTTGTTTAGCAGATTAATCTTCACACGATACGAGTCCAACGAACGGAACGAAATAGAGTTTCAACTAGAGATAGGATGGGTAAAGGGTTAAAACACGCATAACTCTGAAACGTCAAAGTCCTTTAAAACAAACTACATGTGGTCGTGCATTAACTGTCTTAATACAAAGATTCACTCTCCTCTGGTAAGTTAACGCAACGTGAACTTGCAAGAAGACATTAATTACGCGGTGCCAGTGAACGAGATATATCGCGGAGCGGTGTGCTCTTATGTCGATAAATTATTTACACGTATTTACAGGTACCGCTTCCTGTACCACCCGGGCCTGCTGTTGCGGATGCAAACGCGAAAAAAACCAGTTTTATTGAAAAAGGATAACGGCGAACGAGGAACACCGCATACCGAACAAACTTCGCGCCATGAAAATCTATTATCATATATTTGCCTGGGATCGACATTGTGTCATCGAAACATAGAAAATTTAAGCGACGCTCTCCTAGAAATACTTCAATTTTATTGAAATTGCCTAAATTTAACTGCAATAAATGAAGATTGTTAATTTAGCGGCCATTAAATGACTGATTTTCAAACATAGAAATTCCGATACAATTTCATGACATAAAAGTATCATAAAATAACACTTATGATACATCAATTTAAAGGCTACAATTTTGAAGAAAATAACTGCATAAAGACTTGATGATTGTTCTTAAGATTTCTAAATGATTCATTTTTATAAATAAGAATAACATGAAATTGAAAAGTGTTGAGAATGATTGTAACTCGACTATCAAGAATATAGGTGATTAAACTGAATTAATCTGACGAATTCAGATGAGATTCGATCACCTCTGATGATCATTAACGAATCGATCAAGGAAAACAATTAGACTCGTGTGGGAACGCGTGCAGAGATCGAGATCGCGCTTCCCGGAGATCGGCGGAGAGATCACGACACGTGAACTGGTTTCACGAATGTCGAAGGAACGTGTGCGTGGTCGACAGAGAAAAAAAAAAGGAAAAGAAAAAAGTCAGAGGAAAAGGAAAAGCACGGTTTGCCGGAGGTCGTTCGCATCGAAGTTCGATGTTGGCGAGCGAACCTGTAATCGTTTCGTGACTACGGAGTAGAATTCGTTGCCCTCTTTCCGTTCCCCACCTCTTTCCTCGCCTTTTCCAGCCGACGACCACCATCAAAAAAGAACGATCAACGATCCTATGGGAAAAAAGATTGTCCGCCAACACGCACGGCTGTTTCACGCTGAAATTTCGAACGATCCTCCAAGAAGAACGGCCGAGTAATTTGCTATTTAACGCGGCAACATCGCGTTTACCCTAATTTTATTCAACGCCAATTGTCACGCCCGGAAATTTATTCTCATGCTGAGATAATTTATCATTGAATCGCGGAATCGCGCGAGGAAAATCGTTGGATAAATTCGAATGATTTATTAGAACGCAACCCCAACTTGGAGGGTTGTTTGAAATATTTCAGAAAGCAGCGATCGATAAAATATTTCTTTATCATTTGTTGATTAAAAATGCATAAAAATTGATGTCTATCGGTTTTATAAGACTAGTTATTTTACCTACTTAATACGTTATTTGCTATAGATATATTTCCTGCTGTTTCAATTAAATAAATTCTTCTAATCAATTATCTTCTCGTGTTTTACAGGCATGCATTACAAAAGAACTAACGCGAACATCTCCTAATGCGAATTAGAACGAAGAGATCGTTTGGAGTTAATAGCGATTTCAATGCCTGGGTAAGCAAGAAGGTACACATCGCAGGAGAGTATTAAACGAACCATTTGATTATCAATTTTCTCGGTGCACTTACAATTTTAATACACTTATAAACCTGAAATATTCTTGCTAAATTCACTCCCTTCGAAATGTAGTTGGAAAAAAAAGAAAAGATCGAACCAGCCGACGCGACGATAATATCCATAAATCACTTATTACGCGAAAGTTCGCGTATCTTCGGAAGATCTAGATACCCGGCTATGCTTTCCGCTCGAATCTCTACGATGATCGCGATCGACGGATCGCGCAGCAGGTGCTACGCAAGGTGTAATAGACCACCTACCGCGAGCTGCCACGGCGAACGGTACGACGGGTAGAAAATCCTTCGGTAAAATCGGGGTCCGGTAAGAAAGAAATCTGTACGTACAGAGAGGAGAGGAGAGGCAAGCCTTCATGAATGAACTTTGACATTTGTCGGAGAGGGCAGACGAAACGGAAGCGTGTACGTGGCCGACCTTAAGCCTGCGGTAAAGGATCTCGAGAGGATCTGTTCCGGCTACCATGAGAACCTTACCTACTGCCTACTTATGGCGAGAGCCAGACGGAGCCGAAGAGGGAGGCCCAAGTGCCTACTTACGACAACCGCGATCCCTCGTAAACATCGGATGAAGGCCTCCTGGGAATCCGCGGTAGAAACAAGGATACCAGGTGCACTCGTCCTGATAACGAGCCTGCAAGTGCTCGACCCGCGGAACATCACATTCCCGCGATTTTTTGCCCCGATGGCAGATTTACGAGCGGCGGCGGTCGCTAACCACCATTCAAATTCACTATTACGCGCCCTGGGATATCCTTACCCACGTTACCCCACCGGCCAGATAAGAAATACGCGGCAAAGGAAAACGTACGTAGGAGAATGTTATTTTCCTCGACTCCTTGTACTTTCCATATGGTTAACAGAATCGATCGTGTTGATCGTACGCTGCTTTCGATAACGTTCAGATCCATATCACAGGTAATTACGATTACACTGCGCCGACTACTTAACTCCTTATCGATCGACCATATCTTTCGCTTAATTTTATGGGTGAAGGGTTTGGATCAGGAAATGGAAATCGAATGTTTCGATGAATGCACTGAATTCAGCTGGTTAGCAATATTTTTTCACCGATTAAGCAGAAATGAAATATTAGATTGTTGCGTGGTGGGGGGGATTTCAAAACGTAGAAAGTCTTGTATGATTTGACGACATAAAGGTGTCGGAAAATCGAGCTTGTCGTGTATCAATTAATGTTTTCGAAATCAAATAAAAATCTTACTATTCAATCTGTTCTGTGCTTTGAAACGCAAAAAGGAGTGACACTTGACGGAGGGGCAAAAGAAACACGGAAGCAAATCTGACTCGGGTTACCTAATTGCTTCTGGACGATGGCAATTAATGCTAATTTAAATTCGCCAGAAACGTTCACCAGCGCGTTTGTTGGCTGTGTAAGTCGGTTATGCGAACTATGGCCCGAGGAGAGAAGGCGCGAGTAACAGCGGCGATTTTATGCGGCGCTACGCGAGCGAGAAGAAGCAGAGAGGAGGATGAAAAAACGACGAACGAGAAGTAAAGTAGAAACCAGAAAGAAGATCGAATCAGCTGAGAGGGAAGCCGCCTTTTGGCGAGCTCGACAGAAAATGCTTCCTTAAATCAACGATACAAGGCAGATTTGTCAAAAGGGAAGTTGGACAAAATCGAGCAATTTGTTTGCCAAAGACGGCTAACGTATGTATCCTCCCTGTCCCTTCGTTCGTGCCAAAATTCTCATCCTTTACCCACGAATTAAAACACTTTCGCCATAATTCACTGGGAAATACGTTCCTTTTAAAATTTCAGATATTAACCCATAATTACCCTGAGCCACCTGTCTTCTCTTCTCAAAGGGTTAACATTCACCGTTCTCACGGTATGATACGTGATAATACTATAACGGTCCTCACTGAAAAGATCTCCGGAACAATATTTGTCTAATGTTTGACAGTAGAAAAGCCTACTACATTTACGTCCCGTTATTTCCACTTAAGAGGTTGAAAAAGCCCACTTTTCTCAGCCGAGTGACGATTGGAATCAGACTTTCGAAACGCACAAAATCAATACTGTTCTTCAAAAAAGAAATGTGCCATTCTAAACCTTTGGTATCTTCGGTAAGAAAATTCGAAAAAGAAACCATTTGCATCGCCAAACAAACATTCGATATGAATTCAATTTCACGTTTGATTTCGTAATACAACGTGACAATATAATCTAACATCAAAGCACAATGTACAAAGCAACACGACTATTCAAATGTACTGTTTGTTCGATCAATTTCTTCGATCAAATTAACCCCGACCGATTGGTTACGCAATGCGAGTACGTTTTACTCCAACAGGTAGAAAGTTGCATACGTATAGTAACCATAAACCAGCGATATCTTAACTAACTCGACGCGGGTTAACTCTTTGAAGTAGAACAGCACAATTACCAAACAACCGACTGCCGCTATGGCAAATCCTTTCCCGATTTATACGAGGCCTTTCCAAACGATATCTCCGGCCGAACAGTTAGGCCATTGCCGTCCTAATAACGCTTTACCGTGTTACAGAATCGAAACTAAACAGAAACACAGGGGGGCCAGAGGTTCGTCAGGATGAACACCGCAAGCTGCCTAGCAACCGTGTAATCTGTCCTCGGATGTTCTAAAACACCTAGACTTATCTCTCCGAGCGAATTTCACCAGCAGACCTCGTGGTTTCCTCTCGAAACGGTTCGTACCTGCTGAAAGGTATTCAGGAATGGGAGCAGGGGTCAAAGGACTTATTAGTAAATTTTGGGTACTGATTAATGCGATCATTAAGGAAGTGGTTTATAATTTTGGAAATAAATTCTTCCTTAAATAAAAGATAAATATTACTCGAGTACAAATACGATTCGAATGATCCTTTTAAATTTTCGATAGGATCTTTGGTTGTTTGAATGGGATATTTGATGGCACGAGGGTGCAAAACGAATGTAAAATTATCCTCGAACGAATGCAAGGTCGAGAAGTAGCAAAGGTGTCCTTTTGCTTGTTGCTAGTAACAGGAACTCGAAGCTTTCGTGAATTTCCCCGAGCAGATACGCGTTCCAAGAGGCCAGCCTTATAAATTATTGATACCTCCCAAAGGTTTTCCAGAGCGAAGAGTAAACGGTTCTTCGCCAACTTTCCTCTCCATTTCGTCAATTTTCTTCCCCTTCGAAGAAGGGAAAAGAGTATCGTTCACGAGCTGGCAGCTCGGGCCAACGGTGGAAAACAAGAATTCGAAATCGTAACTACGAGGCCAGGAATGAAATAGAGGAGTCGCTAACGACCGATGCAATAACGGCTGAATAAAACCTTAACAATCATAACACGAAGAGACCTCGTGGGTTTCTTGCAACATCGATCTTACACAGCCACGACCAGCGCCCGGAGCTTCGAGGGAGCTTATTACGATCTGTCTTACCTTGAAAACCCATTACTAGCAACCAAACTTTTTTTCACGGTCGTAAACTTTCGTTTCCTAGCAGCGACGATCCGTGCCGACCATCCTTACTACCATCGCTTGTAATCACCAGCCAAAGTATTTTTCACTAACTTGTAATACGCTTAACGAACGCGATCCTTTCACTTCGAAATTTTGTTAACTCTTCGATTTCATTATTAACGCTATGAACCGCGTCGGTTATTATCCGAAATAATTAGAGCTTCGAAGTGTACCACAAAATTTCCAAATTTTCTATGTACCTTTAATTCGTTATTGAAATAATTTCAATCTCAATTTCTCGCTGAAATGAAGAGCATTTAATATATTTAAATAAATCGTTTCAAACGCCCGCCTCTCGGCGATATTTAAAATGAAAAAATAACGAGAAACCTTCATCGTTTCGAATTGCAATTATCTCGAATCAATTTATTCCTCGTTTACCTCAAAAACATTGCGAATTAAATATTTAAGGGTTGAAATATTAACGTGAAAGACGCGATGTTAAAGAGCATCGGATTAATCGATACGTTTAATAAATTTGATAAAAAGAGTCTGCAAGTATGGAAATGAAACGAAACATACGTCTAAAGATCCACGTGTGTAGTCACTCGAGCACGGCTAGTTTCATTTAATTATGCAGAATCTCGTGAGATCCGTTTAATCGGCAGATAGCGGCACGTCGATTTCATTCCACGCTTCCTATCCACTCTATCATGCTTGTATTAATCTTCTTTAAGTAAACGACAACGTTATTTACATGCAGATCTTACGATGAAAACTTGATCGTACCGGCCAGCCAGCTATGCCATGAATGTAAACAGCATGTCTGGGATAGTTATTCTGTTTACAAACGTGTGCGGACTTCCTACTTCTAGGTCGTTGAAACGTTCATTAGCAAAGACGAGATGCTCATAACACGTTGACGCGCGTTGAACGAAAATCGTATGTGTAAAAAGCCATAAAATACATATGGTAGCTCGTTAACAAAGTTGAATCGATAAATTAATTCGTGATTCGACTTTCAATTGCGAAAATACGAAACAAATGTGAGCATTTATGCCATATCAAATAGTAATAAATACGAGATTTAAAATTCCATTCCCAAAAATAAAACGTTGACGCTCGAAATTCATTAATGATTTACTAATTAATTATTAACCCTCAAAAAACGAATGCTATGCGATTGATACGACGAACGGATGCAGCGTTATTTTCACCCATAATTTATATTTTTTGCATACTTTGTAAGACCATTGACTCCTGTAATTTTATATTCAAAGTTATTAAAACGACGAGCAATTTCAAAGTAAAACGCAGCAGTCGTCGTTTCTGTTTCCGAGCAAATGTGTCCTAATTACCTTTCGTTTGATAATATGCAAATTTTCGTCGCATGATATTTCTTCGCGACAAGTTATGTAACAGAGTGAGACTTTTATTATCATTTGCAATGTTGGCTGACTTTTCGTATCTAAGCAGAGTCTATTAATTAAACTGTACCCGATGGTTTCCATTAACGCTACATACGACTGTTGACGCCAGAGTGGTGTCAATTGTATTTTTGCAAAATTACAATTCCTGCAAAAATTCGATTTTAAAAAGCTCCGACAGAAATTGCAATTAAGCCTTGAACAGTGTAAAATAAAAAAAATGAAACTAATATGAAATACAGAAGAATTAAATGAAAAATGGAGTTCTCTCCATGGTCCGCCATCCAAGGGTTAATAATCGTTACATGAAAATCATTAATATGCAAGGGTTATCTGTACTTGGAACTTGAAAGTTGAAAATTTGACAAAATTCAGATGCTCTCTTACTTCTGTCCGATTGAAATTCGTCGAGCGTTTTAAATCGCTCCTTTTTCAGCGCAACTTTGAAATCTATTAAAATGACCGTCACGATCGATCGTTCGAGAGAGACACGAACTTCGATTCATCGAATTGCAAATACGCACGCTAATTACAGTTCGGACCGTAATAATACGGTTTACCGGCTAATCACCTAAGCTGTACACGCAACGCTACTTATCGTTCAAATCTCTTCTATGATACTCTATCATCGATTCCCTATTCAGAATATTGTATCGGTTATCATTATAGTAATAAACGTCACAATGATTTAAACAATAACTGGTATCCGATCGTTTCGATATGCCTCGGAAGATCACGTGATAGGAAATTCATCGGTTGACAGTTACCTTTAACGAAGCGTTACGGAGCCGCGAACGACGCCTCCGATACCCCCGGCTAGAAATTCTTGCGCTTTTTTTTTTTTTTACACCTCCGCTGTCGCAGGATCAAGATAAACGCCCAAAAAACATTCGACCCGAGGACTCTTCATCAACGGTCAACGTACACCGAGCCATAACCCGACGAGTCCGTCGGTTTAAAAAATTGTTTAAAAAGTTTCTTAATTTTAATTCTGTTCGTCACCCGAAGCACTCTACACTACACCGCACACGACGACACTGAACACGACACGATTATGAGCGATACACCACAATTCGCGTTCGATTTTGTTAATTTTCATTAACCATCTTGAATATGTATTTAGATTTTTAAGATAGCAATAAGTGAATCTATTTAAATCGTCACATTTTCCCGCTGATCGTAGCGCGTCGGAAAACCGATACACTCCCGGTGATGGCTTGCCGCAAACTAAGGACGCGGGCAATGCATGGCCGGTCGAATCCGACCGAGCGCGGCCGAAAACTACCGAGCCGGTCCGGAGTACGTGCGTCGACCGATTGACGGCCGCAGGGCTATTGATATTTCCATGCCTTTGCTAATCTTTTCTCTTGCTGGTCAAATTGATGTAAATTAAATTCTTTCATTTTTTTAGAAATAAAAATTACCGATAAACGGTCTTTTTTCCGATATTAAGAACGTGTATTTTCTTTTTAACGTTGCGAGACTGGATTCTATGCTCCAAAGCATCTCTTCTGTCGAAAATCACTTTTTATTAAATATTATAATTTTAAACATCATAAATTCTGTTTTAATTTCGTATTACATGATAGATGATACTTTTAGTTCATTTGAAAGGTGAATTGTATATTTTAAACGTCCGATATTGTATATTTTAAAAGTGAAAATTCTACTTGAATTGTTAATAGTCGAAGATTTTCGCAAAATGAAAAGATATTTTAATATCATAATTTGCGAGGATTTCGCGTCCCGTTTAGAAGTCGCAACTCGACAATTGGCATGCTCGAATTTTCAGTACACGGACTCGGTATGTACTTTATTCATCATTAAACAGTCGGTGCTATCTCCTCGTCGGCTGCTCTTTTCCTCTGCTGTAGTACATGTCACTGTGACAAATGGCGCGAGGTACGCTCGAGGTTAATGACAAACTTTCCTCGCCGTATCGAGTGGAAGCGAGAGATGAAGAATAGTGAACTTTGTTTGCTCCGAAGCAACTCACTCGAAATAAGCACGATAGAGTATCAACACGCTTGAAACGAAACTAAATAAAATATACAAGGCATCGCGTAATCGATCCTTCTCCAAAGGAATGAAATTCACACGATTACCTGTTACAAGAGAATATTCTTTGAAATTATTTAACGTATTTCTAAACGGTCGTAAAACGTCATCGTCGAGCCACGGGAATGAAATACAACATCGAGTCCGACTTTCCACACGCTGGCAAAGGGTTACATTAACACCGTGAAGGAATGTTGCTTTTTCTTTCGGCTCCAAAATTGCCCATTTTCTAGCATCCCTTTTTCGAAAGAAATCCATACCACCCAGTTAGTTCTAGTATGCAAATTACCGTCAGATCCATCTGCGATCAACTTTCCGGTGCTTGCAAATTATGTAATTCGCCTAGTCTCCGCTTATTTTCCTTATTTTCTTTCAGGATCATTATAAAGCTAGAAAACTGGAAGTCATCGGGGATAGTGGTTGATAATTCAGAGTACTCGCGGTTCGATAAATTCGCGTATCTTATCGCATCGTTACGTTTCCCGTCTGTGAGACTGAAGAACAACTAGTCGCGTTCCTTTAGCGGAGCGGAATGATCGTTCTCCAACTGACAATGAATCCCATACTCCGTTTGGATCTGTTAATGGCCCCCGACCGTCGCGTCGCATCGTAGCAAGTTCAACGATCGAGCACCGTTAGTTTTCTAGCCGCGGCTACGAGCAAGGGAAGAAGAACGCACAGTCGCGCCCGGAGTCGTGGATTTTTGGCTATTTTCGACATCAAAGTCCCCACCGGGATTCTCTCTCTTCTTCATCGTCTGTTTTCGTACGCGGGAAGAAGAACACGCTCGTCTGGCTAATTTCAAATGCTTTATTTTCACGACCGGTTTACCAGCGTTCGCTGCTAACTGTATATAAGTTAGGAGTGGTCGATAGACGTAGACGTCTCTATCCGGCACACGCTACCAGACACTATTATACTCGATTGAGGAAACGGAATGGAATGTTCGATTGGAGGAATGGTAGCGAATGATATGTTGAAGAAAACTCTGAAACGCTTTGACACTGAACACCGCTACATGGCGGGCTTACAATTAGTTAGATGCCAAGAATGAGGCCCATAAACTGCATACTTTTAAATTTACATAACTACAATTTTCCAAATTTCCCCGAAAATTCGGTTTGTCATTTGAAATTTTTAATTTTGCTCATTGAGTAAACGTATATTGTATGATTGTAATTGGTTTACATAGCTGCAATTTTGCAAATTTCCCCGAAAATTGGGCATGTAATTTGGAATTTTCAATTTTGCTCATTGAGTAAACGTATATTGTATGATTGTAATTGGTTTACATAGCTGCAATTTTGCAAATTTCCCCGAAAATTGGATATGTAATTTGGAATTTTCAATTTTGCTCATTGAGTAAACGTATATTGTATGATTGTAATTGGTTTACATGGCTGCAATTTTGCAAATTTCCCCGAAAATCGGGTATGTAATTTGGAATTTTCAATTTTGCTCATTGGATAAACCCATATTGTATGATTGTAAGTTTTGAATGGTTTACCTATTCGAATTTTTCCAAATCGAATGTAAGAGAGTGGTAAGATGGAATAAACTTAGAGGAAAGTAAGTATCTAGGTCCGGGTGTAAGTAGTATCGGTAAGTAGAATCAGGTTGAATATCAATGTAGAGAGCGAGCAGAAGGCACACTTATCGTTGACACTGTTCGAAGCCATCCTCTTGGCAGAAAGTTGTTTATACCGGGTTTTCTGCTGATTTTCTTGCCAGTTCGTTAGTGAACGGAGGATGCCGATGGTAAAACGATCACGCGCGTTACTTGCCGTACGTGTTCCCGTTCGCACACGGCAACTGACCCACTGCTTTAAAGGTAGGACAGCATCTCAGTGAAATTTAGATCGTACTCGTGTAAAATAGAGAAATTTATTACACCCTTTCCCCATTCCATTTGTTCAATTTTAAACTATTTCTGAGAAATATCTCTTCTTTCCGTCGCTGATCTATGCAGGAAAGCAAGACTGAAAATACGATAAGAAAAGAGGAAAAACTTGTGGAAAATGAAACACGAAAGGATGCTAATGATTGAGAAAAGAATTTTATGAAATCCAAAGTATGATACAGGATAGCAGAACGGAAGTCTGGAACTACTAGATATCACGTAGTCGATCGTCCTGAACGACACATGATTACTTCCCGTAATCCGTACTTACCATTTATTTAACGCGAATACCTTATAAACGTCGGATATATTACTCGCAGAAGTGTCTTATTACGACAATATGTTTCTCGACGGGTATCATCAGGGTACAAATTCGTTCGGAATTATCCTGGATCACGGCAGACGACCATAAATTTCGCCAATCGCGACGCATTCCTCTTCCCCTGAACTACCGATCAGCTTGGATACTAATAGAATTTATAAAAGTTGCCTCGTTATCCGAAATTAAAAGGCAGAATAACCGCCTAGGAACTCCACGATTGCTTTATGGAAACAATGAAACTATAACAAATTTCACGTCAATCATTATCATTATCCACAACGAACCTCGCAATTTTTCTAGCAGAAATGTAGCAGAATTATAAATTGTTGAAATTTTTCGATGTAAATTTTTTCATTCGACAAAGAATCCTCCCTGAGAGTTTTCTCTTATACAATTCAGACACCAGG
Source organism: Osmia bicornis bicornis (assembly GCF_907164935.1). NCBI lineage: Eukaryota > Metazoa > Arthropoda > Insecta > Hymenoptera > Megachilidae > Osmia > Osmia bicornis. The sequence goes on from NC_060227.1 coordinate 8,577,088, forward strand.
TGCTTTACTATCCAATCTACCCTGGAGTCGTCTGAACGGACGGCACACCGTAACAGAAAAGAAAAAAGATCAGGATTCAACGAACGAATCGAATGACCTATATTATTCCGTGCACGCGTCTGGCACGAAGTTTTACCGGATGTCCAGCACGCGATATCGAGCTATCCACGGTAGCATGGCCCGAACAGGGCGAAAAATATCGATGGCTGACAGAACAATGCTGAAACTTCGACAGGTTGACTACATCGAGAACTCGCCGAGACGAAGAACGGAGAGTACAATTCACGGAATAAGGACAATGCTCTTGGTGAGTTTCCTCAAGAACTCACAATTCATCCTTTCATTCCTGCAACCGGCTTCACTCGATGCATTGTACCTCATTATTAATTTTCTATTCGAACGCGTAAGTACTTAGAGGGTAGTTCCGTAAAAAGATGAAGAAACGATGCCACTACGTAAAATGAAAACTCGCTTGCAATTTAACAGACACGAGGAAAGCATAACTGTAACCAGTTTACGTGTATGAAAGCATTCGTGTATCATTCTATGCAAGCTCGAAGGAGATCCGTTGACAAGGAACGGTCGAGTCGGGAAGATGAAGCAGGAAGAAGGAGTGGAGCGGAGAACGAGGCGACCAAGAGGAAAATAGAGAGTGCTGGTCGGCATTTCAAATCACTCGGCGGATTCGCGAGTTTGAATAAATCTAACGGTGAACATCCGTACTTGAGAAAGAGGATCGAAGAGGAACGCGGGAATCTGTTGGTGGTTCCTCGTGAACGGAGAAAGAGCGAATTTATCGCGGCCTTGCTCGCGGTTCCACGTCTCGAATCGAGGAACCGTTCGACCGATTTTACGCTCGTACGGAGCCACGATTAATTTACGAGCCAAGACGCGGCCTGTAAAACGGCTCTTAAGGACGCCTAAACGTGTTGCTCGACTGATGTATGGAGAAAGGAGCACCGGTTGCGAACGGCTACCGGTGAAAGAACACGATCCCCATAACGATACCTATCGAATCACGAAAGGAGATTCCAACTTTCTCTTGGTGGTTCGTAGGCAGGTGGATTCGTAACGCGGTTTTCAACCCTCAAATGGTAGAATGAGTCGATTATAAGCCAAACTACAGTGGTACCTCGGTATACGTCTGACAAATTTTGCTCGGTATACGACATCAATTTTTTCTGTGAATTTTGCGTCATTTTTAAATAATTATCTCAGAGGAAAAATTAAATTAATAATCAATTATATTCGGAGTTGATGTACTATTAACTGACTGACCATACAAGTAAGGATATCGTATAACAAACTATAACCGCAAAACAGGAGGCAATAAAATTTATTCAATTTGGTTTGTTAATTTAGAATGTATCATTAGGTTATATTTATATTTTACAAATTAATTATATAAAATAAACTAGTGAATATTTTTTTTAAATTTCTAGGAAATCGTTTAAGTGTTGTTCTTGATATAAACAGTGTTTAAATTATTTCACAACCCCATTAATGTAGGTATAATATCAATAGGAGTTTCTTTTTACATAAGAACGAATGTAATCATTTTTACATTACTTCTTATGGGAAAGGTTGGTTTGATATACATCCTAGTCGGTATAAGTCCAAACATCAGGAACGGATTAAGGTCGTATACCGAGATACCACTGTACTAAAATACTTTGATCGGCAAGCATTCAATTTTTTTGAAAAAGAAATCACCCACACTCAAATTTATCCTTTAGTGGCTAAAGTATCTCAGATTTGTCAAGAAATTAAATTATATAACAAATCGAGAAATGTTATAAGAAGGAAAAGTCTCAGTGACACGGAAGAAAGAATGCGTATGCTTACTTTCGATATAACTTCTCTAGACAAAACAAAGCGATCCGAGAAAATTCAATAAATAGACGACCTTCCGAAGAAAGAAAGGATAAAAAATTTCTACGTACGTGCTCTCGTAATGCCAAACGAGAGTGCATTAATTGCGGATGCAACTGACGGCGCGTTACGATTCAATCGTTAACCCTGTTTACACAGCCTACGAAGCGAATAAACGACTGCGCTATTGCTCTTGCATCTTCGTTTCGCTGCGTTACGTATTTATTTCATTCATAGAAGAATTTCGAGAATGCTTAAGCGAAGGGTTGACCTATTTGTATCAAAGACGAATGCGCCGCGCTGGTACGTTTCACATCTCCTCTCATCTGTTATTACGGAAACGGATATAGTCGTACGCAATCGAGGCTAACTCTCGTTTTGTATGTCAAACTGCAGTCGATGCTGAAGATTCCAACGTTTCTAGCAGTATTAAAGTGGCATCGTTTCTTTGGAGAACGTATTTCATCTTTAATTGAACTATCGAACCCGATGCTTTACGAAAACAAATAAATTATAAAGTAGGCAATTTAGAAACATAGAAAGTGCAACATCACTGCCAAGTAAGACTACAATTTCCAATCAAGAACAATCCACTATTTCTCTTTAATCAACTTCAAGACGCTATTTCATCAACTATTCTGAAAACCTTCAGCACCACCCACGCGCAACAGTAAAAGGACATGCAAAGAAATTCTTCGTTGATTTTAATCACCATCAGTTGTAAACACAGAGGATGAAATAAACCTGTCGCTTTTAAGATCCACGTGTATCCGAGTGAATTAAATCAACTATAATAATATGCTTCTCGCGGATACGACCGCTCGTAAACTTTCCCCGTGTCCTTCTAATTGGCCCATGTGGGTGATTACCAGCGTAATGCGCAATAATCTTGCAAGGCCCGTTCGTCGAAGGAAAAGCAACGTGGATCATTGGTAATGATCGCGACGTGTACTCGCTGGTATAACGGGGGACAAGGACGGGACGACTCTAGTCCAGTCGGCCTCGAAAACCTCTGTATGCCGTTATTATTCCCGTCACCCGTTACTCGACGAGGGAAATAAAAAGAAGAGCATGCCGCGGAGTCAGTGGGTTTATGCCCGGCGCCGCGCATATGGTGCGCCAATGTTTCTCGCTCTGCTTGCTCCTCTCGCCGTTCAAAGTTTTTCGATTTTTATCGATGCCCCTGTTGCAATTTCGCGGCGAGGCGCAGGCACCTTTCAGCAAACAGACGGTGGAATTTTATCACCGCGCAACGAAGAATTTCGAAAGCTTTCGCGGACAGGTGATCGAAAGTATCGTGGAAAAATCGGAAGCCTCAAACGCGTTGTAAAAAGTGAAATTATGGTAATTTGAAGACGAGTGGGCAACGGAAGTCGATGCGAGGATAGCAATTGAGAATTTTCTTCCCCTTTTCGCGAACTCTTCCACTGGCTCGCATCTTTCTCGGAACTTTCCACCGTCTGCGAGCCACCCTATCGTTTTTATTCTCCTCTGTTCTCTTTGCCAGCCGAGGGAGGAAAGAAATTATTGAATGCCGTGGGTGCGACGTCGGCGTAAGAAGTTCGAAAGGGCCGCGGGCCTTTAGCCCGGAATCGTTTAAGATAGAGAAAATGCATCCTGGACCAACTTTTTCATCCCCTCAATCCCGTGGAAAGCGGCTGAGCGACTCGCGTTGTCGCTTCTGCTCGCGAGACAGGGTCGATAATGCTTCAAAGCTTTCCGTTTCTTACTCTCCGAGCTTTCCTTGCAACTTCGATGGAAGGAATTCGAAAATTTTACAAAGGAAACGAAAATATTGCGCTCCGTTTGATTGCGTGGCTGGTTATTGTTTGTTCATTAAATATTCATGCTAGTAAATTCGAGAGATTTGATTTGCCCGGTTGCAGGTCCATGAATATTCGACGAGGGATCGTTGAGATATTTTAACAAATGAAATTTGAAATCTATCATGGTATTTTTAATTGTAAAGTGCAATAATTGATGATCAGCAATACGTTTACGTTATTTTTTAAATTTGAACAGTGCCTTCTATTCGGGAGAATTTTTATCGATATTTATACTATGTTTTATAAAATGTAACGATTAAAAATGAGAAAAAAAGTAATTTTTAATTTTAGATAAGCGCGCAATTTAGCAACAATATTACTAGTGCCATCTAGTGGTGGAAAGTAACAGTACTGTAATTAATTTTTTAATTAATTAACAGATTTTCTCCAATACAATATAAATAATACCATTACATTTCCCTTGAAGCCTTAATATCGAAAATATTGAAAAGAACTAGAATCCACAAAGCAGGAAACCAACACATCATCATCTAATGGTGAACTGGTTAACTGTAATCGATAAAATAATCATTTCAGAGTGCTTTATTTCATTTTTATCACTTTCGATGCATTAAATATTGTTCAATGACCTTATCTGAAATATATCATCGCTACAAAATGTCTTGAAGCTTTAAAAAATTAAGAAAATCGAAATTCGATTTCGTACCATTAGTTCCTGGCGGCTTCCGCTAGATGGCAATAGCGTTTTGTGCTCCGCGAGCGGTAATTTTTTCAATTTTCGATATTAGCGCTTGAAAATAATTATAACGCCATTTATTAACTAATATTGTCATCACAGAATGCGTTAAATATGTTTGTAGAGTCTAAAAGCTGCTTATTTAGCAGAAAAAGGCAATTCTAAGTTCCGCCGTTTCGAATAGTCCGCGCTAGATGGCACGAAAAACGCGGTTTAAAAAGTGCGCATAGATTTAAACTGAAAAGCATAAATGTACCGCCTGAACAGTATCTCCGGCTTGTTAAGTTAATTACATTAATAAAATATGATGTTTTCTCTTGTTACTGCACCATAGAAGTAGCAATTGCATTTTAATTAAAGATATATTAATTAAAAAGGAAGGTAATTCAATTATAAAATAGCGGTAATCTAAATTAATTTAAGTGCACGAATAAATTTCGCGGTTAGAAGACGCTAGACAAAACGTGAAATATATTCGAAACGAATAGTAAAAGCAATGAATCAAAGTTTTAATATAATAGTTCTCTTTACTACGATTCGATAGGAACAGCAATTCGTATGGTTATCAAGTATATCTTGAAAAAGTATTTTCTAAATCGATCACTCTAGTTCCGGCACTCGCGAGGAACCATCAGTGCACGATGAACATTTTTTTTTTCTTTTTTTCACCGCGCATTCGACCACGAGAAAACGGCATCCGTTTTCCATTTTCCGTCGAGGCTCGATAGGATTTCACAGCGTCGCTCAAAAACAGTGAGGGCTTTTCGAATCGATGAATAAAAATCGCGTACCGATGCGTGACGGCGAAACAGAAAAGAATATTATCCGTTTATGCACGGACCGTCGCATAAAATGATCATTTACCGACGAACTTAGAGATCTGCTCTTTCAAAACGTTGTTTAACTTCCACTCGAATGAAACTTTAAAACGTGCGGTCGCTTATGAAAGTCTTCGTACATTCCATAAACGGGTCATTTGAATATTTACTATTTTATAACAGAATGTATTATTCTGTAGAAAATATTTAAGAAGATGAGTAATATAATTAGAAAGCGAACGATATTTTTCTTCGTTAGCTAACGATACTTGGTTAATTCCGAAATACATTAATTTAACGTTTCACGTTGGAGCAGCTTCCTTCATTAATCGCTCTTTTTTGCAATTTTCTTGACGCATTAATTTCAACTTTCATTAATTACACAAGCTAATACGTTCCACGCAGCTGCTTACTCCAAGTCACTCAATCCTTGTTCTCCAGCGCAAACTTTGTTTACGCTTTTACGCGATAAGCTGATTTCCCGCGTTAGAGAGGAGAGAATATTTAATCGTAAGCTTGAAATACGTTTACGCGGGATAGTCGGTAGAAGAGACGAGAGCGAGATTGAGTGCACCGTTCGCAGAGGCATCGTTCGCTGACAGTAAACAGAAGGGGTGAAAAGGATCGTACAAGGGTGAGTTGAAACCGGAGCAAGCTTATTTAAGTGTATTTCTGCTTCATCGATCTGGCATTAGCTTCGGTATACCACTATCAACCCTTTGTTTTCGAAAAGGGTAAGACGAGAAAAAAAGAATTGCAACCATGTATCATTGGTATAATTATTCTTCAAGCGTATCTAATTTGCAATACCAACGATATCTAAGATATTAAATTTCTAAGATCCACGATTTACTCGTCGAGAGACGTTAAAAGGTTTCGAAAATAAACTTCGATCGCAGGGATTGCTCGAACGAAGTCGAAGAAAAAGAGGGGCGCCGATCGCGAAGAAAAGAATCGAAAATTCTCGGTTTATCGAATGGCGACGCTTCGATGAACTCTCTCGTTTGATATTCGCTTCGATGAGGATCGATGTTAATGGAAGAGCCGGCTAGCATGGTGAAGCAACCACCTACGCGCTGGGTTAGCTTGGACCTCGTCACGCTTTTAATCACGAGGGACAACGACGATGAAAAATCCAGGTCGTCAGGGGGTGGGATTGTATGGAGGACGCTGGAATCCCCTAGCCACCATGGGTATTAAAATGTCAGCTTGCACTTGCCGTTCTAACCTATCGGATGCTGATGATATCCTGGACATATGATAATAGGGGAGAAGACTAAGGGATGAACTACCCTAGCTACTCCCTTCTATCGTACATTTCACCCTCCAGCATTGCGTTCCTACGAACCAAGGAATGCTCTAGAAAGCCGACCATCGCGTATAAACTGACTGTTCAAGTCAGCCCATCGGTATTTTTGTCGATAGCGTAAGGGGTGAAAATGTGGATACAAAATACTAATATTTTATCGATGATCGAATCGTTTTGACATTTTTTCTCAGCGATCTCTTTAGCTTCGTGATTTTGGCAAAGTCGATGGAAATTCTTTAATTCTGATGTACGCCAGTTTCATTGGAAACTGGAAATATTCCAGGATCGCGTTCGCCCTTCGAAATACGAACGTGACGTTTATTTACGAACTCCTTAGTACCCTCTGGCATTGGCTCGAAGACAGGGTGAGTTACGTCTAAATTTAAGCTTCCCTCCATTTATTTCTAGTTTGTCAGTAGTCATTAATTCGTCCTAACACTGCGACGATATTAGGTGTTTGAATAATTAGTACCAAAGTTGAGAAAAGAAGATCAATATTATTTATTTAAACCAAAGTTTCAAGTATCTTTTGTCATTTTTTCTTTGCCGACTATGTAACCCTGTTCATTTTGGTAAACAGCAATTTCCTTCCCATGTAAAATGTATCTCGAGAATCTATGTGTGCGACTGTCTAAGACACTCGTAGACGTTTCCGTCTACTGCAAGTTGGCTCTCGAGACGGTTACCTATTAGAAATTCTGAACAATACGTCCGCTTCAGACTAACCTAACCCTCTACCCCCCTTCCAAACCCTCTCGACCTTTCTTCCACGTAAATTTACCACTTAGAGGAAACGCAATGTTTCACCATTTACGAACCTTCCGTTCGATCCATTGATCGGTTCGCAAACTAAGTTACCGATCAAGTTACTCAAAGTTGCATTCAGAATAAAACAAGAGTACGGATAAGTATAAACTTACTCGGCAGATTACTTTCCCTTTCGATCCGGTCAAATTGAAAATTAATCCTTGAATAGAAATCAATCAGTGTCTCGAGTTAATTCGATTCTAAAAGTGATTCAGAGTTTCTTTCAAGATAAACGAACGATCTTATTAGCCGACAAGCTATTACAAATGGAATTAATGAAGCGTGCTCTTCGCATTATGTCAATCTTAATAACAGCTGCTAAAGACAGGTCATCGTGGACTGTCCTTGGGTTAGATGTGTGTAATAAAACGTTCGATACAGAGAAAAGTAGAATGAACCAGGGATATTGGACCACGAGTAAAGGCAGTGTCATTTAAAACGATGATATTCTTTTATTCTATTTTTCCCTTTTCTGACGAGTGACCTGATTTTTCATGGAAAACTTCTATTTCAGTTCACCTCGCAACTGACCTCGGTTCTTTGATCGCTATCTGCTCTTTTATAGCAATTCCATTGAAATGAGAGAGTCACGGGTGATTGACATCACGAATTTCACCCTCGAATCACGAAACCGAAAGGTCTGAAATAAAAAAAAAAAGAAGCTTGCATATATTGAAAAATAATAATGTAACTAACGAAAATATAAGGGAAGTCGCAAGTTTCCCAGAAGCGAGGGAACGAACGAGCGAGATCGGTCCAGGGAGGAGGCCGGCTACAAAGTCAGCGTCGTTCCGCGTCGACATCCCTTTTAGCCTTAGCCGCCGGCTATACATAAACTATACACAGGCGGTTGCAAAGGGAGTGGAACGGGGGTTGGATGGGGGGCCGACAACCCCGTGTGTCTCGTCTACGAGCGAGGGGGGCTCGTTCGTTCGGGCATGAAAATTCTGCACCCCTCGTTGCACAGAATCATCCCCCATCGATCGACCTATTCCGCCCCCGTTGCTTCGTGTCGTGGATGAGAACGGAGGGAGCGGCGAGGAAAAACGGGGAGGAGAGAAGAAAAAAATATATATATATATCGCGTCGACGATGACGATCCGCGGGATACAGACCGCTACGTAAACAATTTAATATTCACGCGCGATGAGAGCGTAGAAAAGAAGAAGGCGGTCGTCGTCGTGTAAGGGGAGCCCTGACGCTCTTACGATTAATGAAACGTGGTTTAATCCCCTACACGTACGCTCCGTGGAGATTCCACGAAGAAATTCTAACGATCGGTAGTTTCCAAGTTTAAAAAACGCGTTTTCTATTCTCGCTTTTCGCGGTTCTTTTGTTGACAAAGGGATAATATTCATCATTTATCAAAATTCACAAGAATTTCTAGGTAGAATACTCTAGGAATCAAGCAGAATCGTTAAAGAGCCATTTGAAGCCAACAATTCGAAACCAACATAAATTTCCAGCGAAAGTTTCGCGAACAATGGCGAAACAATTTTGTAACAAAGCGTAGATGGTATGCTAGCCGAAAACATAGAGGACAATGTGAGGGTACAAAACGCATTCTGACCAACGGTATGATGTATTGCACACCCTACGGTTGTTAGAAACTCCCCTTTGGACATCTCTCTGGCGAGTCTGACCATCGGTACTTTAGTCGAGAAAATTTTGTCAGAGCCGAAATTAAAACTGAGTCTAATTAGCTTAAAATCCAAGAAAAATATTCTCCCATCTCCATAAATTTCTCATGAAATATTTCTTTCCCGAAAATGACTAATATCCAGCGAATCTGTGTTAAAAATAAAAGGAGAGAGAACGAAGAGGGAGATTTTCGTGACACGTACGAGGGTTGGACACCCCGAAAATCTCGTTGAAATAAAACAGTCTGAAGGGCAAATGATACACGCGCAGCCTCCGATTACTCGTTTCGTTTAATGCGCCAGCCTGGAGGCGAGAAAATTCCCTGCCACCGAGAAGCAAAAAAGCAAATGGAGTCATGAAATCGCGTTAGGTACGCGTTGAACACGGATCTAAAAAAAAAAAAACAAGAGAGGTGGTTGCTTTTCATTTGCATGCGGACCACAGAACGCATTGACGTTGATTGAACATTTTCTCTCTCGTGCGTGAAATAACAACGAAAACGGCTGCTTTCTAACTACTTGTTCCACGGATAAAGAATTCTAGGAAGACGGCAAAGAGTGGCCTAGTTCTGTTCGTTTCGCAAAAAAGGTTAACGCGGATCGAGATTTTTGCCGAACCTACTCTCGTCGGTTCGTTTAAGAACGAGAACGAGAACGAGAACGAGAGAGAAAGTGTTGTTGAAAAATCTGGACGTACGAAAGTAAGGGAAATCTGTGCAAAATTCGATTCTATACATGTTTCTTTAAAAGAGTACGCTCTTATTATTTTATACCCATACTCTATAGTGCCTATAGATTTTCTAATTATTACTAATTCAAATCAATTTTCAAATATAATGTGAAAGTTTACAAGAAAATATTGTAATTGCCCCACTTTCAAAACATGTTAATAATAGAACTAAAACTATCATTAAAACTATTTGACCTACATTTTTCATTACACAGTTTCTTTTATAAACTGAACATTTATAAACTCAGAACCATAAGCACATAGTTTTGAACAGGTTTCCCTTAAACGTAGATATCGGTTTAGGAAATACTCTAGTTTTCACATTGGAAAGTGAACGAGAGCCAACAACTATGGAGCGTTGTCGCTCCAAGTTGTTTAATGGAACAAAAAATTGCACCACGTTTAATATGTAATTAGAAATAGTGTACGTACAATATCAAGCATAATAAGAAAAATAGTGATGCTTTCCCTATACCTATAACAATTTTTCCAAGAGAATCTTACTTTGCTCGATACAGGACTCTAATTTACATTTACCACAATTTTATAATTGGTAATTTCGAGAGGAACGAGGAATCAATCAACGTCAATAACAACTGCTGAGAAACGATAGCATTTCATTTGCAAACCTTTGCAGTTTTCGATCGGGAAAATATTTCCAACGAGGGTGAAATCAGGGTAAAGGGTGTACACGATGGAGGCGCGATGATCCAGCCAGTTATTCGGTAATAGGAAAGGGCAAATGCAGACGTAAATGTCCCATGGGAACGTCCGGCACGCCATAAAATGAAGATTTATTCGCTTCCGATGTAACACCGCCTCCCTATCCGCCTATACATCGTCAATAAATTATAACGTTCCTGCAGATGACACATTACTTTTTTTTTCGATTGAATTCTGATAATACAGAGATTCCTTCACCTTCTCGTGATATTGTATAATTTATCATATGAATATAAATCATGTATCATAAAAAATATCATGTATCACAAGTGTTTTTACTTTTAATTAACATTTTTCTCGAGAGTAACCTGATAACAAATTAAGATAAGTCTAGAAGCTAAAATATGAAATCCAATAGATAACGAAGGATCTAATTAAAGCACTAATTATTAACTCTCTATATGGCAATCGATAAAACTGAAGTAATTAAAAAAACTTGCTACTAAAAATAAATGATTTCTCTAAACTAATATAATACCAAAGTTCCATTTCTACCATTTTCCATCCTTTATAGGTATTTATTTTTCCAATTTAACTTTCAATTTAAAACTGAATCTACCTACATCCGATACTGGTTATTCCGGTAATAACGAAAAGAAGATGAGCTTTTTTCTGTTATTTCTCATCGAGCCACACGTATCCCAGGATAGTGCGTCCACCCGTGCCACAGGCGCGGCGATCGTTTAATCATCGGCGTTCCCTCGTTTAATCGGTCATTACACAATCGCATTATGCCCGTCGATAATCGTTCATCGGTCAACCACCAGCAGACCGGGAAAGACACGAATTTCCACGCGACAGTAATAGCCAATCAAGTTTCGCGTTCGTGATTAACCGATCGGTTCATCTGTCGTCGTTTCGTACGTTCGCGTTATCTTATCGTTCGGATTACATAGTTGAATATCTCGGCTATCGATTGCTGAGAGCGCTTTTGTCAGACATACGAGGCCTGCAACCTGGTCAACGTCGATTCAGGTGTCGATCGAGACGAGCTTCCGTTCGATATGAACGGAAGGGAACATTCTACTATAATAGAAGCTTTCGTATACTCAGGTATTGTTGCGTTTCAAACTCTGTGTCGCTATTGATACTTCGAAAGCCAACAGTTCACCAATTCTATGACTTTTCTAATTTTATATTTGAAAATTTTTGAAATAGTTATCGTTACCAGTGTTCCTGCGCCAATTATCGATAGCATTTCGAATCTAAAGTAATAATTAGGAAATTAAATGATCAATCAACGATTGAAGCGCGATAAAATACTAATGTCCAAGGGTGTTTGACCTCGTGTAAAAATTCCTCAGTGATTGAACTGTTAAAAAAGTTTTCGAATGTCAATCCTGCCGATCGAGAAATACCTCGATATTATCGACCCACGCGGCTCCGCTCAGTCTCGATCGGCGAGATTCATTTAATTAATTGGACGCTGCGTGACGCATAGGTGCAGCACTCGCGGAGCGTGTGTGTCGGTTGCGTAAGCACCAACATCGTTCGTCGAGAAGTTCTTGTATCGAGTATCGAGAGCTATCGAAATCCGATCGAATCGCATTCCTGCACACTACACGCAGGTATCGCCTACTGGGAATCGCCTCGAGTTCGATTCATTCTTACCCCGACGTGTCTTCTCATCCTTTCCTCCATTTCCTTCTTCTTCCTTGTCTCTTACATCGATCGAAATTGCCACGGAGAAAGGTGAAAGCACCTTCTCTTATCGCAATGGATTACCATGCGATCATCGACGTCCTGTCTTTGGGTAGAAATTTGATTCGTACTTTTAGATATCTTGATTCTCGTTTTCCAGCGCGTGCCTCGGAACTTGAGTAATGATACCGATCGTGATGGCCGGTCGAGTGGCGGTGGGTCCGAAGCGACCTCATAAATTACCCGCTGCAAAGATGGCTTGCGATTCGATGTGGGACGATAGCGTGGGATGATAATTTAACGTGGATTTCAAAATGATAATGAAATCCTTATTCGACGTTTAGAATGACGCGTTCTAATTTCGAACAAGCAAATCTCGAATTTCAAATCCCCAAAGCGCCTGGAGGAACACAGCCCCTCTCGGATGTTCCTTAAATTCAACTCGCGTTTGTCTGAAGAACGGCAGGCGGTGTCTGGGTAGATTCCAGCGACGAGTAAATAAATCCGTAATGGATACCGTGAGAAACGCAAAGCAACAAACGATGCGTGTACACGCGTGTCTGTAACGCAACGCGCAGGGAGCCGGTTTGTACACCGAAGCGTATCGAAAGCAGGAAATCCGACATCGAGACACCCGGTACACGTAAACGCCGTTCCGCGCCCACACGTGTTTAGACAGATCACTCTTCGACGCGAATTCCCTGGAGCGTGACCTCTCACGCGGCTACGAGCGTAAATCAGTCATCCAGATGCGATATTTTATGATAATTATGCCGGGACTGTCTTCGCTCCCTCGTCTCAAATTCATCCTTTCGAATGGTGTGCTCGATGGAATATCTGAAACTTCGCAGAACTGCAGAATGGAAGTGTTCGCTTGAAATGCTTGCGAAGATTGCGAAATTATTTCGGCAGATTGGTCGCGGTTACGCTTTACCGATTAACCATCAACTACTGACGTTTGATGCACACTAATTTTTCATTTGAAAATAATATAGAAAATTAATTTTATTTAAATATTATATGCACGAAGGTTCTGAAATTATTTCTGTAAAAAGTTTTGTACCATAGGGTTCATCCCGTTTAGTAATGAATAAATAAATAAATAAATACGAGATGAAACATAATTTAATATACATGCATTCTTTATCTCGACAATAGGCAACATACATTCCAGCAAAAATATCTTGATAAAATTGATAAATTAAAATAAGAAACTTGAAACCGATCATGTTTACTAGTTTGGTAGTTCTAGTGTTAAGAACAGGTGACAAGATTTTTGGAGATTTTAAGATTAGGAATTATTGAAAATAATAAAGGCTATAGGATAGGAAAATAAATTCAGAGTATTTTTTTAATTACAATTTCCATCATTGAAGATTTTCGAAGAAAAGTCCCCTTTAATTATTCCATTTATTCTCGCTTGTACCAGGTCGACCCGAGGACAGTTAATTATATCCGTTGAATGGAAAGAAAATCTTAAGGGAAAGAGTTACCTAAAAAGTGGCAAGTGAAAGGATGAAAAAGCGAACGGACACAGGACGACATCGGCGAGGATAAAGTTCTCTGGCCGTAAAGTTTGTTGACGTGCGGAGGGCGCACGAATCATCGGCTCTCGCAATTAAAAGTGGAAATCTCACCGGCTTTCGGTGTGCACCGGTACAATTAATTTTTCCCGGGGTTCGACGGCGCTCGGTTAGATTTTATTTAATTACACCCCTCTTTTCGTAACTCTCCAAACCACCTCCCCCCTCCCATTTCCTCCGACCTCTTTCAAGTTCCGTCGAGACGAGGCTCGTCCTACCTTTCGTTTCCTTCCTTCCGGCCAAGACAAAACCGTGAAATTAAGGACGCAGATTTTCATTAGCGGTCCCGCGGACCAGTGATTAAAGGATCGCTTTCGTTTCGCGGTTTCATTTTTATTCATGTCTTCTCAGCCCGTCCTCCTCCTCCTCCTCCTTCTCCCCATGACTTTCCATTTCGTCCTGTTAAACGTTCGTTATCCTCCATCGTCAAACGCGACACATTCTCTCCCTTTCCACGCACGTGTATACATATTAATCGGGGAATTAGCGAAACTGGTTTACGTGCCTCTCTACTCCCTCTCTATTGTGCAGAAAATACGGTAAATATTCATATCCATCGGCCGGCGTGGAGAGTGTAATGTAATATTGCTTTTAATTATGGGACTTTTCGCTTCGATTGAATAAAGATATCTGAAATATCGAGTTCCTGCGATTGCTTGTACCTACGGTTAGTTTTCGTGGAAATATTTTTCATTTGAAAAAAAAAAATGTAAATAATTTAGAAATTTAAAAAATAAAAGACTGAAACTACTACAGGATAGTTCGATAAACTTCCAATTTTACTTGCACGCGTCAGCAAGGTACTTTTATTCCACACAATCTATCCTTAACTGGATCGTTCAATAATTATCAGCCAACCCTGTGCAGCCTATAAATACACCCTTAGCTCTGATTCCAGCCGTTCTCCTTGAATAGCATGTCGTGTTTCCGGCCTAAGAATAATGAAACTGGATCGTCGATACTTGCTCGTCGTATTTTATTCGATAATAGGAAATGACACAAACGGAGCATCTACAAAAGCAGTGATAAAGATAGGAATGGTCATGCTGCGACTTGGAATTTGGAAAGGTGACAAAGTATAAAGTGTATTCAATGAGGAAGTTTCCTCGAGGAAACAATAAGACACGTGTTACTGATCGAACGTGAACGGTATTCGTAATGGAAAATCTACAGAGTTTCGATTGTAAATGTTCGCGGATCATTAAGACGGAAGCGGCTATTTAAATGACCCATTAATGAGGAAAACGCGCAAAGATTTTCTTTAATGAAACTGTTCTCTCGCGTCGATAAATTTCCACACCCAAGGGGTTATCGATTTAATTAAGCGTTCATTAAAATGTAACGCAGTCGATAAAGCGTCTTTTAAAATCACTCGATGCGTTCATTAGTTTAATGGTTTTTCGCGTAGCACGTTCGAAACGCTTGGGAGCCGAGCTAATGGAACCGATTTCATTGCGAGACGAAAATTGCAATTGCTTTTTTCTTTTTTCCAGATTTTTCGTGGGAATCGAGAGCGATCCATTGTTACCCACGTCTACATCACTGCTATGTACGTGGGATAATATTTTTATCAAGATTTCGTTAGCCTCTTTAACGCTGGTTCACAGCTTTACGGAGTACATTGTATAAAAATGGTGTAAATTGCGAATAATCTGGTCTACGATGCGTAACATTTCAGAGAAACAAGATTAAATCGTGTCGTAATTAAGCGAAGCTGAATGAAATATTTCTTTTATCGCGGATTATTAAAAGTAATTCATTATAAATTTATTTTATATTTTTTCCTTTTCCATTCACCTGTTAAATATCAAACAAGAAATTTTGAAACCTAGAAAATCATAAAATTGTATGAAATTTTTTTTAATTTAACACTTTAACTTTCGTTACTAGTATGTATTTAATTTAATGACTATCTAATACGTCTTCGTACTTTTATAGAACTTAATTTGACTGAACTTGTTGATTCATTTGCTCAAGATTAAGCTAATCTACGAGGAGGTAGATCATTACAACCTACGCGATACTGAACGTGAGAAAGTTTATTGTGAAAGAAACAAAAGTGTATTATGAACGTCGAGATTCAACGATCATTATCGATATTTATCCTCCACTCCTTTGAATTACCTATTAGGGAAACGTCCCATCAATTTTCCACGGAAATTGAGTTAAATGAAGGTACTTAGAAAGAAATCTTTTATTTCATCGAATAGTGGGGCGTGATTTGCGCAAGCATAATATCGCTATCGTCTTCTATAGAAAAATTAATTTTCCACGCAAGTGGAAATCTCGCCTCGTCATCAATTAATAATAATTAATTTTAACCAAACAATCAGGCAATCGAGTAGGGAAAGAATCAACGCGATCCACTTTTTAATAAATTAATCCCTCGGAAAGGATAATGAATTATGCATCGTAAATAATTCATTAGTAAGTGAAACGTTAAGCTTGGCAATGCGTTTCTGCGAGACGATAGTCGAGGGTGTATTCGCAATTCGAATACTTGCGGTGTGTTTCATTACATACCTGGGAACCTGTGCGAGCCCCTTGCGCGTTAATATCCGCCGAACTGCTGGGAAATTGCATCCCAAAACGCGTGGATAATTAATTATCGCTCTCTGATCGGCCGTCGATGAGAAGCCTGGTAATTGAAGCTGATGCACGGAGCAAATTATAATGGACTTACCTGTAACAGAAGAAACACAAAGCAATTAGTAGGGTTTATAATTTCATATCAGTATCGCGTGAACATTATGATATATTTATAACAATGTAACAACTTGTTTCAATTAATAAATTTTTTAAAAAACAATACTATTTTATTATTTGATTGCACTTTTATCAAAATTTCAGAATTTGGACTTAAACTTTACTGTTCTACATATAGGTACCAAGAATTCCTCCGGAAGGTCGGCGACGCACGGAACTTGGATCATGTTCCTTCTATCTCGATTCTATCTTCTATAACTTACAATTAGTTAAATTTTCGGTCGGCAGTACTATTAAATGTCTATATTTATTAAATTTTACGAATTAATTTATTACCAACGCACACATATAGCAAAGAAAGGGTTAAGAAGTGCGGACATTTCAAACGGTGAGAAGCAATTAAACCTGGTCACGACTCATCGATTACCATTTTTCAATCGATTCATCGTTTCATCGTATTTGCTAGAGCGATGTTTACACATGATGGAAAATAATTCCCGTTAGAGGACGCCAACTGACCATCGTCGGTCCATTAGCGTAATGACGACAATATTGCTTTCAGGACATCGAGACGGTCCAGTCGTTCGACGACAAAAACCGTAGGTGGGACGGTAATTAGACGGTAATTACCATCGGTGAATATCGCGTCGGATTAATTGGATTAATTAGAGCCAACCAATTGCAACGCTTCTGTCACCGCAAGGCAGCAGCCTTTCTTTCGTTCCTCGAGAGCAAGGGACAGAAACGACCGTACTTCTGCCTCGAACCGAGCCAATGTTTAAACAGCAAAGGCCAATTAGGTGGTTGTGCATAGTAATTAATCACCGTCATCGCGGACAATAATTCGTATTCGTTGCCGTGAAAGGTTCGTGTTCGTTGGTGAAGTTTGCGGTGGTCGTTTAAAAATTCAGCCTGCTCTAGTTTCTACATCGATCCGGACGAAAATTCGTGGCAAGACTGAAATATCTGCTCCCATGACGAAAAACGCGATGAGAAATTTTTCAGGAAAAAAGATTCTACCACGTATCTATTTTATTTTATTCTCTCCCTTTTTTTGGAAGAAGCAATTTTTAAACTTGATAGAGGGTCTTTTTCGTCGAGCTCCGAAACAGTTCTCGGTCGACGGCGAAATTGTATAATGAGCCGGGAAATCGTTCAGACGCTCGTGGAAAATCGACTCGTTTTCCGGCGTCTCGTTTTCCGTAATTTCTTCTAAGTTTCTTACTACAAATTGCCGGCTCGAAGTAAGTAAGTAAGTAAGTAAGTAAGATTCTTCAGCCGTAAAATGCAACCGTCCATGGAATGGATTTCCTATTTATCTCAATGGTATATTATTCTCAACTTTTTACTAGCTAATTATCCGTGAAAAAGAAATTGAAAAGCCACAGGGTGACGACCTCTTTAATATTTACAATGAGCGACGAACGAATAATTTTCTATTAATTCCACGTAGAGCAGAGAATTACGCATGTCAAATGAATGACAATTTCTGTATGTAATTAAATTTTATACCATTATTACCTTTACGCTTTGCGCACCGGTGACCGCTGTTACCAGCCGACTGTAAAATATTCGTGTATTAAATAATAGGGAGCGCGACGCGTCAAACAGATTGAAAATAAAAGAAAGCATACTTTTATGCATTAACATAAACGCACCGATGCGATGCAAGAATTTTTCTTTGATCATCCTTCAGAATTCTAATTGCAAACACGTTAACTTTGACCATCGAACAAAAACACATAATTTAATAAATTATTGATTGCATTTTAATTTTCTCTGTTGACCCTCTAAAAATCACCTTACAAAATCAAAGAGCGTAGTTGTTATAAATTTTAGCAGGTATTGTATTTGTTACCAGAATCAAGCGTAAACACCTCGATCACGCCCTTTTCTGTGCGTGGGTGGTCTCAAGCACCTGACGAAACTGTTGCCACGATCTTTTACCCTGTTATCAAGATCGGTCGCGTTATTCTCTCTTAATACCGATTAGTATCTCGCGTTGCCCAACGCCTCTCATTGTATTCACGGGTAACAGCAGCAGTGTTGTAATAGAAATAATCGTTTTTTCTTTCACACGAAAGCAACGTGTCAATGTGTTTTTACAGTCGTAAAACTCTGTTCGTCTGGGGTGATTCTAATTGATGTAAGCATTAATTATGCGACTTGTGGTTACTATATAAATTAAACGTAATTACTTTTCTTGATTGAAATAATCGGTACAAAAATCTACCCTTCTAGCAGCGAATCAAAATCAAAAGATTATTCGCATATTTCATTCGTGATTTGTCCACAACGCGATACACAGTTAAGATAATTTTATTTCAAGCAATGTATCAACTGTCCTTCACCTTTGGCAAGCACTTCAAGGATTCATAGTCATCGACGATGATGCACGGACCGCGTGAGTCACTCGGAAATCTCGAAAATATTAACCCGCCCCCGAGGTACAAGCCATTGGAAAGTGAACAGGTGTCAATGTGCACGCGTGTTGCACACGGTGCACCGGGAATGCAGTTCGAAGCAGCGCGGCGCCACATAGGAGTAAAGCTAAATGCCAATAGTCCTGGGATCGATATGAAACACGTTCAACTATCTCACGATCTGGCCACGTGAAATGTATTTACACGAAATGAGCTTGTGATTAATGATCCCACTCGCTTAGACTCTTTGTTCGGATTCGAATATATTCATGAGGGAGGAAAAAGGAAGAGGGTGCACGCGAGTCGTACCAGAGAAGAGAAAAAGAATTCTTGAAATTGTAAAAAATTGACAATTCTTTTACTTGTCCTCTTTGAAATCGCGCAATTTTTCGAGGCTATCCTGAAAATGGGCACGCGTAATAAGACACCTTGTAAGAAGAATCATTATGGATGCGATTGAATCATTTGTAAACATCGTAAAGTTTAGCAACGATCTTCGTAAACATCTTTGACCGAGGAAGAAAAATAATCCATGCTGGTGAAACAACAAATTTCACGTTGGGCAACGTGACACGAGCGTGTGCAGCATTTTCCCGCGCATAAATTTCCTCTCGAAAACGCTTGGGCTAACGATAGAAAGACGCATCGCAGCTCGTAAGTAACATCGCGAAAACGCTTACCAGATCGCGATCTTACGTCAAACTTTCACCGGGTAATAATGCGATCTCGGCCATCCCGTGTTTCGTTTATTTACGAATAATCGGTGTCGCCGAGGTTCTTCGATTTATTTATGACTCGATTACTCCGTCTGGGACCTCGCTGAAAATCCCGCTCGTGACGAAATTTCGTGTTCCATCGGCGAAAAATAAACAGCAGGATGAAGAACCGTGTGTCGTGTTTGCGACACGAGCTACGCTCGTTGCCTGGAATCGCACCTAATTTACGCTTAACCGGGCAAAATGTGCCGCGTTACGTAACCGCGGGTTATTACCACCGCGGAACTGAAACGGAGAAACAGCGAATTTACCGAGCAGCGACAAAATGAAAGGGGAAGAACGAGCAGAAAACGTTCGAACTGAAGTCTAGTTCCCACGGCACGATCTGCTCGATTCACGCGAGCTGCGCGCCGATTTTCATTGAAATCTATTGCTCTCGAGCGAGATAGGAAAAATTGATATTTCTCTGTAAATGCCCACGTGTGAATGACACCTACACCTTTCGTAGCCTCTCGGTATTTCTATGAAACTTTCATCCCATGGGAAAAGATATTTCAACGTTAATTGCACCCTTAACGCGTCAATTACCACAGTGATATCCTCCCTTGCATAATTTTCATAATTTCGTCTAAATTTATTAATTTTCCATCCACGTCAGTTATAATAATAAGAGGATATTAATTTGCACAAGCGAATAGCAATTTTGAAACCTTCGAAGAAATTACAGAGTAAAGAGACTTAAGAAATCGGTGATTGCAACTAGTCGCCGATTGGCCTTATCTATCGTGACTGAACACATTAATAATCCTGCGTCTAATGGACAATAGGTAGGTCTGGAAATGATCGAGGAGGCAACCTGCTACCGTAATAACGGGTTGGAAATGGCCGGCAGTTTGAACGGCGTCATGAACATGCACACGGTGGCAAACCCGATGGTACAGCCTATGTTAACAATGGGCTCATTAAGACCGTTTATGCAGCGACTGTAAAACTCTATATAGCGCGCAATTTGCGATTAAATGTAATTTATTCGTCCAGAGTGTAATACCGTGTCTAGTGTCTACAAGGTGATCGTCGACTATTATAAAGAACTGCGTTACAGTTAATCGAGTTCGTCCTCGAGTTCTACCAGCAATTCAATTAGCAGACTGATTATTATCAACTCTAAACTAAAGCCACTTTTTTAGCTTCCAAAAGATATTTTTACAGACGAAAGAATTGCAAGTTCGGTACATTCGCGAAATTGTTCGTGCAATTGACGCGATATCATTGTAAATGGATAAAGGTCTGTCTGGGTTACATTTACCATAATTTTCTGTTTCACCTGAAATTTCCTGGCCGAAAAGATTGAACCGATTTACGTCAGCTCTCAGGAAAGCGTTTAACCGTACAACCAAAGAAGTTATCCTTGGGTCACAAGCCCGTTAGATCCGGTGAAACGATTGACGTACAATTAATTGCATAATCGCAACGTTCTTGGGAAATACGGAACCCATGGACGTAGGATAAATAGCAATTATCGGTGTTGGAAATTATGTATTTCAGAAAATGATACAGCGATTATCGTTAACCCATTTCAGTCCATCATTGACATTCTTTTATCGTATCAATTTACTATGTCTGTACAGAAGTTCATGTATAATTAACATATGCAAATGATCTTAGAACTCTGATTAGTCTGTTTACTCGATCATAAAATGAACGGAGGAAATGAAGTAGGAAATATTTAAAGCCACAAAATAAATTCGCCAATTGTTTCAACGTTTTGATGGAAACGAGCGGTTTCGTTGGGCGAAAATTCCGCGGCAAGCGTGAAATTTTATTTCCGTAACAACGCGACGGGAATGTTCGATCTCGACGCTTTAATTTCCAGCGGAGCCGCTTTCGAAGCCGCGACAGCCGAATTCAGCGGGGACTCGCGGCGAAATTGATTTTCGAAAATGCGTCGTTTGAAGGGTTGCCAGAACACCCGGGACGATATTTTTCACCCACCTTTTTTCGCACTGTTGCCGATTCTATGACATAACCGATTGAATTCGCGCGTTATGGAAACGATAAATACGCGTTCGCAGGATAATAGATTGCATTTTCGAAGGCAATTTTAAGAAATACATAAACGAAATAACGTGTCCTTTTTTTGAGCATTGGTTTGAAAAGAATAGCGACAGATGATGTTACAAGTATCAGTCTCGCTATGCACCCATGTATCTAGAGAGCTTCCTTGACCACTGTACAGGCGATCGCATCACGCCAAAACGGCATGCATGTGAATGAGACTCGATTATTCCAGAGGATGAGTAACGTCGTCTGTTTTGTATGCAAAACGGTGGTCCGCGCGTTAAACGACGCCGGGCATCGCGCGAACGCGGTGCCACCGCGCCGGGAGGATCCTCGGGAAAACAATAATCTCTCCTACAAGCCCAGTTATTTTAACGGAACAGGACGCGTTTTCGGATCCATGATTGGCTCGTGAATACGAGCCGCGCGAGCAAATTAAATTCGAGCATTACTCGTACTTCCTGAGAACCTAATGAAACACTTGGCGATGATAAAGTGGCGAAACGGAAGTGAAAAGCTTTTGTAACCGAAAGTCGTAGCAAATAATCAACAGCAATTTTTCAGGAATTATATTGTGATATTTCAATTAAATTCGTTCCTTTTTTATTTCAATAAAAGGAGCGGTTTCTATTTGAAAATGTACAATTATCTGAGCTTCGAGTTTATCTCTGAAAATTCTTTAAGTGCTCCGATAAACAATCGCGTAAAGTTACATAAAAATTAATGCGTGTCATTAATCGAACATCTCCTGTTAGTCATTTGATACTCGAACCATTAAGTTTGTTCGTTAAGAGGTTCAAAGAATCAAGGAGTTGAACGTCCGCTAAAGCGTGTGTGCCTTACATACGGATCGGATTAAATTAATTTGATTCAAGTTGAGTCTCTATCGTAATCTCGTGCTCAACATTCCGGAATGAAAACAAGATGGCCCTTTAAAGAGGCAGGCTTGGATTCTTAACGAGCCACGAGTTCAATGGATAAACTCGAAGGTGTCTTAAGGTCAAAATTAACCCTTTCACTATGGTTCTTTTAATCCATTAACTGCCAAATTTTTATTTTGGATATTTTTATTTAACATTTTATTTAATATAATCCTATTGCAAGTGATTAAAAAAAGTCCCCATTTGAGGATCGCGGTAGCAAATGGGTTAAACAATAAATACCTTCGCGCGTTTGTATAAAATAATTTCATTTACTTTATTGCAATAAAATTATTCTTTTCTTCCTTCAAAATGGTGCCGATAAATCAGAGTTGTTTATAAGGATTCTTTGTTTCACCGGAAATATTATGAATTTCAGTGGATGCTTTACTAGGAATAAAAAAATGACCACGTTGCGAAGAGACCACCTTGCTAGCCACTAAGAACCCTGGTATCAAACCGGGATGAAAAAGGCCGACCAGTGACAGACCCCCATGAAAACGAAGATAATCCATTGAGCAACATCTTCTGTCAGGCTCGAAAAGTAGCCAGCTTGTTTTACCTGTAATTGCTGCTGTGTGGTCTTCGTGAAACTGACAAATCTGTCAGGAATGTCGGTTGACCGTTGAATTTATTTTTGGAGAGATAAATATACAGTTTCTTTTTTGAAAATATGAAATTGAAATTGATGAATGTAATATAATTAAAGATTCTTAAATTTTTCATGAAATACAATAAAATACGTTAATTTATTTAATTTCCTTCTTATTGTTAGTAATATACCCATTCCAAATATTAGCCCATCTACTCTCTTCCAAAGTAATTCCTTTGATACATATTAGAAGCATTGATTTAGATAATTGCTTTCGCAGGGTATTCTCCTTAAACCCTAATAAAAGCTAATTAGCGTGCGTCCACTAATTTGTAGTCCGACGCGCGGCTGATCTAAATCACTGAAACACGAACGGTAGTCTAATTGATAATTGGTAAAGATGGGTGGAGTGTTCTACAGAGAAAAGGCACCCTGAATGTTTAATGTCTATTGATTAACCTAGGCTAATTTCTTCAATTCTCATTCCGAATTGAAACTTCTCAGATTTATTCTGCCACCAGTTCACTGAATTTTAAATTCTTCGTGAGACTATATAAATATGATTAAATAATATAGAAGCTACTGTATAAAATTACTCTATCTTTAATCCCCTTATTCGAAAAGTAGCAAGACTGAAAAAATTCTACATCGAACGACAGATAATTCATTTTATTTTATTTTATTCTATTTCATTTTAATCGAAACCTTTTTTCGCTGTAATTCAACTGAATACAAAGGATACTTACTTCTATTCTTCGGTTCGAATTGAACTTGTAGAAGACCAAAGGCGAGCAATTGTTGCGTTAAAATCATTTCTCAGGTGGTCGGTGGACGAACGAAGAGCGCTCGAAAGATGTTGAAAAATCTTGCCGCCGCCGTTCGTCGGTGGACTCATGAAGAAGTCGTTACAAAGAAAACCCTTTTCTCCTATTTTTACCACTCCGTGTCTATGACCCTCGACGTTATCTATCTCCCTTTTTCTTCCCACCTCCTACTTTTTTCCGAGCTTTTGTTTCGAGGTAAAGCCAGCGATAACGAGCGCACCTGCTTTAAGCTTGAGAAACGAGCCGAACCGGCTGCCCTTCCACAAATAAAATTACACCATTTACCAGGCGGCATTTTTAATATCATCATCCCCGTCTTCCACCTATCCGTCTTCATCGATTTATCTACCGTCATTTCCTTCTGCTTCGAGGATTTTAATACCCTGGGAAAGCGGCGGAAGATCGATGCGTTGAAAATTTCTTTTCCAAACGAAATTCAGGAAAAATTTAATTATAATAGAAATTCATTCGACACAATTTTCAGCCAGGAAGATTCTTCGAAAACGTAAAGAGGGTGTAATTCGGCGGATAAAAAGGGTAGGCGATTTGATTAAACGTCGTGAAAGGATCCGGTGCGTTTGCTTCGAACAAGAAATCCTCTGGCAAAGGAGAGACGCGAACCTTAGACAAACGGTAATCACGGCAAAGTGATTCACTCGTGCCTGCTGGCAACTTTTTAAAACGTTAAGACGAGTACAAGGTTAGGCCGGCACTATCCACGGCAACGATCTTTCCAAGTTCATTAACGCCTCGTACGTGGGTTAAAACGAGTCAACCGGACCTACGTAGGCAGACTGACGAGAAACCTTCTCGAGACCGAAAAACTAAGATACACGTCGGATACACGCCAACGCCTGTTCACCATCGCTCTTTACAAATTATCTCTTCGTAACCTGTTGCTTTATAGTCTTTCTCAATGTCTATCCTGTGCCATTGACAAGTAATAATTCGGCTTTATATAGAAATATCTCCTTCGATTGTTTCTTGATTCGACGAATTATTCCGAAAAAATAACTTACTTTCGTTAAATAGAACCCACGCCACGGGAGGAATAATATGGTCATTTAGAGATTTCAAAGTATAGGATTAAAATCATTTCTTAAAATATTAAACAATGCGTTCTAAGTTAAAAGAGGGTCTCCTTCGTTATTCCTCTCGACGAGTTCCTTTTCTTCTCGAGTGGCCCGCCGGGCAAACTGTCGATACCGGCGAACGAAAAGGATCATAATTATCGCAGGAACTTCCGTCTTATCCGTTGTCCCAGGCTCCCTCCATTCTTCAGGAAACTCTGCAGCCCATTATTCTAGCGGAATGCAAATCCAATACAAACTACCGTGCAGTTTCCACCCTCGTGTCCTCTTAATCCTGACCGAGGAGGTCCCTTTAGGACCTCGGAATGGATGCGCGGACGGAGAAGCCGAGCAAGTTGCTCGCGTAAGTAGCTGATTGTCGCGAGGTTCCGTAGGACGTACGAGATAGCAATTTTCGAGGTCAAAAGTGGACGATAAATGCGCGGTAAGTCACGAATCGAATTCATACGACTACCGTTCATTTTCTCCTTGACTTTACCCGCAATGAAATTTTTAATTATCAAATCACTTAATTGCGGATCTTGAGATCCTGTTGGTCGTTAGGTGCTCCCTTTTCCCTTTTCTTCGTTCTTATTCAAGGGCAGAAGTTTCGCAGGAACCGATGGAAAAATCCATTCGTCGATGGACGGTGAACGGAAGACGAAAGGGTAGAAACGAGGGACAAGGGTTCGGGTGCATAGATGCATTCGATGGGTGGCAGCAATCGATACGAGAGCCCCGTATGCCTCTGGACCGTTTCGAATCGATCCCCTTGAGAGTTATTCCGCGTTCGTTTCGTTTTCAACCCCTGCTCCTCCCCCTATATCTGTGCGCGCGAATAACCGGCATACGTGCCGCTAACTACCCTCCTTCTTTCCCCATGCGTAAAAGGCTGGCGGGCCGGGCCGACGCGACACTGCGACGCATTTTACACCGGTGCCATTGTAACAGCCGTAACGATAATGCGAGCGTGGCTGGAAAATTCGCCGTATTACACCCGAGTCACGTGCTTTTAAGCACTTCGATTGATATCGACGCTTTGGAAATAACTCACCCCCTTCGCTCGGTGAGTTCGATCAATTTTCAAGCTGACAATAGAACGAAAAATTCGGGGAGAAACGAAATCTGTTTGATGAAAATATAGAAGCATCGGCTGGAAAATTATAGGATACTCTATATAATATATTTGAAGAGTTTCCTTGGAACACTGGTCGAGTCGTTTGTTTAATAAGAATTTAGTAAACTACAGTTCTCGCGATGCGGAGGGAAATACTAACGAAGGATTCAACAAAAGAGGGGACCGTTTTAATATTGCACGCGACGACAAATTGCACCCTCGTTATTTGGGCTGGCATCGCGCCTGGCATCTACGCTCCAACTTTGTCTGCGAGCACGAGGAAACGTGTTTTCGTACCGACTAGTCTGCGTTAGCTTGATTAAGTAAGCATAAGTGCGCGACGAAAGTACGAGAAGAAGGAAAAATAAGCTTGTCCGTTTATTTTCTCGTCTCTGCTCGGCTGCGTCGAGCGAATAACAAAGAACGAAGAGGATGACACCGGTTCGCTAACATATCTTTTCGTTATCTTTACTTCAGAATAAAGAAAGAACACGTCGTTTCGTTATGGCTGTATAATTTTCCTTAATCAAATTCTCGACGAATAACACGCGCTCCTATTGATTCGATGAAAAAATGGAATGGAAATGGCAAGGAAGAGGAAAACAGAGAGCAAGAGTGCGAAACAAGAGGGAACAGGTACTAATGTGTGTACTTGGGCTGACAGAAACGCGAGATACTGAGGGTCGAGCAGAATGGTTACGTGTTCGAAACAATGTCGCAGGTTGCACACAATGTGGGCACCGACGGGGTCGCGCGAGGGATTATTCGGCGGTTCGTGGGATGCATAGGATCCCTGAAGGGAGCGGAGGACAGATAATTAGGGATGAAGGGAAAGAGGGGGGGGGGGGGCAGAATCAAGCGCTTCGTGCACAGAGAGCCGAGCGTGTGTTTCCTAGAGAATTGTATGCCTTCACCCCACGCGGCTGTCATCGGACTGCCAGAGACACATCGGGGTTAATTATGGCTCCGCGGGGCTGCGTAATCTTCCTTTGCGATAAAGGTGGAACCCGGCAAGAAGAAAGCCAAGGATGAGTTTGCTGGCGTTGGTTACAGCTAGAGGATGGATAAGATAGCTTTGATTCGAAGGGGAAATGGGAATTAAAAGTGGAACTTCTTATTCTTTGAAGTAAGAGGCATTGATGTAAGTAGATAAGGGTGGGTCTAGTCATTTTTATCTCACGTCGGTTTTATATTAATAAAAATTAATATTTTGTGTGTTAAAATTTGTAGTAGATAAATAAAATTGACCGTGTTACTTCATTTTGCAATTTTAATTATCAGTGCACGCCTATCTTGTATATTTAATATGTTTCACGGCAATTGGATGAACGTTTAAAATGAAATTCATTAGCGAAGGATTGACACGGGTAAAAATGTGTAAAAAATCACAGTAGAGAGAGGTTCGTGTAAAAAATACCAGGCCAGCCGTGCAATTTTAATAAGCACCGCGCATAATGAACCTAATATAATTATGGGACGTTCATTACGGTATAATGAAACCATTAAAGTTCGCTTAGCAGCTTCGTCATCTTTGCAGATGCCCTTCCATCTTTAAAGATGTCTTTCTGACAGAAGACCCTGGCCCCTTTTCATTAAACAAATTCGCCATCCAAAGTGAAAATTCAACGATTTTGTAAAAAAAAGGTATATATCACATTAAATATACACTTCGTTATCGATGGCTTTATTGAATTCTTTTTTATATATTTAACGCAGTAAAAATTTGTCTAATATTCGTAAATAATTGTAAAATTACAGAATATCAAAGTGGGTGTCTTATGACTTTCAAGCAGCAGTGTATATTTAAACAGATTGCAACTGTTCGTTTAATTTTTATATAAATAAACTATTCAGGTGAAGCTTAATATCGTATTGATATTTTAATTGATAATGTTTTTATAATATGCAACAGTTTCATTTACCCGCCAGCAGAATTCTAGTACCTCACCGTATCTAACAGATGGCGAATTATCTGAACCTCTCTCTCGCAAGCAAAAAGCAACCGTACAGCTTGATATGGCTGGAAAAGGCGAGAAGTAATCGTGCCTTAAACTAATGAGTAAGGAAAATATAGAGCTTTGGTAACGCTTAGCGATGCTAATTAATAAGCGACCATATTTTTGAAGGGGCAAAGGTCGTCCCATGGCAGCGCGAACTACTTTTTCGCGTAGCCGGGTGAAGCGATCTACCTCGTAATCCAAATTTCAAATAAAAATGCAGAAATTAAGTAATTAATGTTAACAGTCCTCAAAACTCCCTTTTAACTTACATTAATAACACATTTTCTCGTAATGTCATATAAGCAAAGAACTGCAAATATTTATGCTAATTGCAATTCTTATAGAAAAAAATAGGTAAAAAGAAATGGAAGCTGCTTAGATAGCAGCTTCTCACATATCTATTTAGTTTCTCATGAAACAAACGATCAATCACACACTGTCGCGTTTATTAATATATATTATAATTGCATAAATATCCGCAGTCTAATAATTACGAGTACGTTCAGAGGTGTGTGACGTTATCCAATCTAAAAGATTTCTAATTTCACTTAATAACCACCACGAATACTCTACTTTCGTTCTATTTATCTCATGATCGCGCTGCTGTTTCGTAATACCGTGCATAATAATTTTCGTGCTCGGGATTCCGTATTATCTCATCGTGTACATGACTCACGCTATTCGCAACACAGTGCACGCCTCGGCTAATCTAAATAAAAAACATCCTTCTGGGTGGTACAACAACTGTTCATGCAGAATGCGTTACACGCCATCGTCGATAAACAAACGTGTGATTTTTTTCATTCATCGAAACTGTAACATCTGTTCGTGCAAATAATTGATAAACCGGTGCAAATCTTATCAGGAGAGTTATCAATGAATCGAAGGAAAAATTAAGTCCCCCTCCCAGAAAGTAAAAACAGCTGTCAGAAAATGTTTTAATTCCTCGGTGTTCCGAGGTCGAAGACCTTGGAAGAGGGATCGAAATCGATGACTTTCGTAGGAAATTCTTCGACTAATGCATAGGGTGAACAGGCATGCATATTCCCGCTACATAATTACACAAGGGTTGGCCATACTTTTATCTCGTGTCACCCCTAGGTTTACAACCAACGACGATGGTAGCTGGAAAGCTTTGTAACGCGACTCGCAAGCTCCATTACGAGCGTGTGCGTTTGTCAGGGAAATATCCCTGAAGAGGCCAGACACTCGGTGAACCTTTTCTCAGTCTACGGCCCTCGCTTCGCTGTTTAATACATCGTGGCCATACATTTCTTGCATTCTTTATGAATGTACCTGCTGCGTCTGGTTCACTTAGCTATTTACGTCTTACGTAAAGACAATGTGAGAGGGTAATACAGGGTACACTCGCGATCGAATCAGCCTTCTCTAGAGACAATGGCGATTCTAAAAATCTTAATTAAGAAATTTGCTGTTGCGAAAATGAAGTAGAGAATGGCAAAAGGCACACTGGTGACAATAATAACACGCGTCTGCCACTCGACAAAGGTATTCCAATTTTCAAGTTTCATTCAATTTTTCAACGAACAAGCGTTCCATATTCAGCCTCGCAGCGGCTCATTGTTTTAACCATCTTCTCATAAAAGATAAGAGTCATTAGTTCCAGCGTCACGCTCTCGATCTTTGATAGAAAACAAAATTGAACAATTCGAATCTGAACTGATTACCAACTAACAGAAGAACTTTGGATCGATCCTAACAAAACGTTACGCGCAATGCCGTACGTGGAAGCGCGTTTTATCCGCCTTTCTCATTTGTATTTAGCACGAATCCACTGGTTTATCGGCCTCCATTTTGTCAAACGAAGAACGTGCAACGCAGAAATTTCTTGATAAGCAGTAGTCATGATTTACGCGACCCTATCTGCATGATCAATAATTTCATGCGTGCAATCTCGCTCTTTATGGTGGATCTAGCGAACGTTATCGTTGCACACAATGTAGACGCAGTTCGCGATCATCCGCTATCATCCCCCGAAATTCTAGGGGTGACTTCGCTCCTGTTGGGGCTCTAAGGGCCATCGAACAGCGGAGAAGCCCGTGTCGGATAGATAATGGGTTTGATCAACGAGTACCGTGCAGAGTTCGATTCTGAACGGAACACCCTTCAAGCTAATAAAAAATTGCTGATCCAGCTCGTATCATGAACGGGTTCGAACAGGGTGGTGGGATTTAATTACTATGATAATCGTAAATTTTATGTGATCGTAATTTAATTTTTAGTAAAAATTTGAATACTTCATTTGCTAACAGAAATTTACTGAAATTTAACGGTACATATTGTAAAATATTTAGTTCCTTGCAATTCAGTTCTTGACTAACGATAAGCGTTCTCGTTAATTAAAAAGTAAAAGTAATATAGGAAAATAATTGCAAATATTTCAACCTTATACCTTCAACAAACATTTGAACAATATTCTCCATGATATTGTAGAAAATGAAAAGTTGACTTGGTCCTATTGTTACTTTCGAGAAAGCACATTACAGGAAGCATCAGATAGCGTTATCAGAATAGTTCATGAACACACCGTGCTAGAACGCAAATCCGTGGAAATGATTTTACCCAGGGGGTTTTGAAAATGCAACTGCAGCAACCACGAGTGCGATCTTTCCAAAAGCAACGTGCCTCTCCAGTCGGATCCACGGCCCCATGTGCATACTCTTTCGCATACATTATGCATGTATATTCATATGGGACTTCGTACGGGGTGCAGAGTGCAAGCTTAGAAGGGTATTTCGGCATCACTGATTGGACGGGATCGGACCTTTCCCTGTTACGTATGCACAATGGAATCAAGAGAGAAGGAAAAGCTGACTGGACGTTTTTTGCGGAAGCTGGAGAAAATGAAGCTCGGTTTAGACGGATGATACGGCATAACCATGGCAAATAATAATTCTTCCAACGCCAAGATCCCATTGTCGATGGACAATGAAAGGGGATGGAACGGTATTCAATTCAAACGGCATGGATCGCGTTCTTTTCTATTATGTATTTTCTATGTAATCTAATAATTTATTAAAAATATCTACTTTATGGTATAATAAAGAGAAATTTGGAAAATAATACATGGCTAATGTGATATCTTAAGAATGTTAAAATTTGTAACAGTGATATAATAAAGCTAGTCCATTTTTAATTTTAAAAAATAATGACAGTAATCGTAAGATTAACAAGCGTCGAATAACCGTGACGCAAAGAGTTAAAGAGCAATTTTCATTTCACTCGGTTGGATATTTAGGTTCCGTCGAACACTCGACCGCAAACTCTTGCAGTTTTTATTACGAAAATGCTCTGCTCAAACGTATTTCCAAGTACTCCGTGAAACCGTGCACCAATTCCAAGTACTTGTTCTACATAATCAACAATTTATTTCTTCAATATCAATCACGAGTTCCGAAGAACGAACGGGTTACATTGTCCCGCGTTTCGTAAACGTTTTGTTCACGCTGGATGAAATGGAAATTCATCGTCGATACCGGATACGATTATTATCCTCCGATTGTCACGCGATAACAGCTGGTGAGAAAGTAATTTAAAAAGCCGATGAACCGCGGAATTGCTAGCAAATTGGGAAACTTTCGTAATATCTAGAAGAAACGTTTCTCGCTGATTCCTTCGTCTTTCGATGCTCGATCAATTGGGGGGGGGGGAGTAATTTGAGGAACGAAATGGAATTGTGACGAGATTAAAGCCTCGCGAAAATGCTCTTTTAAATGGAACAAAACTCGCTAACTCGAAGAATCATCTGTCTCTTTCAATTTTATCTGTTAAAAATATATCAACCTACAAGAAATTATTTCAGCGTGAACAATTCAATTTGTCTCGACAAATTATTATGGATACCTAAACAAATTATCGAAGTTAGAGAATTATCAAATTTTTGTCGGCAATAAATGGAGTAGATATTTCTTAATTAACATTCCACTGAACTAGACGTAATCGATTGTTTTTAACTACCGATCAATTTCTTCCCCGTTACACCAAGTTCGCTGACTTGACCATGTCCAAAGTTAATTCTACTTTATCCTCCGGATTTAATTTCCAACTCTCGTAGCTTTTGCTTGGAAAACGTTTGTCTAAGCCGATCGTTCTTCAGGGATTGGCCGTTCTTTTCAGAAATTGCTTCCCTCTTGTTCGAGTTGAAAGCAATAGGGAAAGGAAAGGAGCTTGAAAAAGCTGGGGTGAAAGAGAAAGCGACGACAGTTTCTAAAGATCTATAATAGATCTTTTGCAAGTTTTCGCGTGCTAGTGCTAATCTTTCCGCTTTTGATTTTATGATTAATTCCAATAGAAATTAGCGTTAACGAACAAACGAAAATAATTCTTTAGATCTACAAATAATGAATCTCTGCAGATTTCATCTATTATACAAGATCAGATGGAAAAATGAGTTACAAAAGCAACATTGAAATTTGTCTTAATAAATGTATGAAAATAGTTTCGTTCCTTGTTTGGTTAATCAAAATTAGCGAGAAAATCATAACGTATCAGGATTGGAAGTTGATATATCGCTATACTCTATCAACGTCGACGAGAATTAAAAGTTTTGCCAATATCGACAGCAATGGAACTTTTGCTATATGAATAGTTTGTTAGCGGATACTCTGTTATCTGAACATACCAATTTTTCTGAACCCTCCGAACGCCATGCTAAAATCGCCTATACCCTTTCAAAATTCGTTACAAATTATTTATAGAAAGCACGGTTTTAATAATTCAGTTTATACAACTGAGATTCTCAATTGATTCGAATAATCAATTCCTTCGAAAAATACGATAGATCCTCGAAACGGTGCAAACTTCTCTGAAATTTTCACTTATCCATTTCAGAATCTCCAAGTCTACGAATTATGGCAACGAATTTCAGCGTCGGAAATGAAGGTCTAGCCGGTGTGCGAAAGCGATAAGGAAATAGCGATTCGGTTCTTTATCGGGTTTTCTCTGTTCCTCGTAAACTTCGTACAACCGCAGGAAAGAAATTTCCGAGTTTTCTTTCGAAATATACGATTCTTTCTTCCGCTGGACCCATCTGCTTTCTTTCGATCAATAGGGGTATACGATTCTCCCTTCGATATCATTTTACCAGCCACAGAAGAAACGATTTGAGAGTGTGATCAGAAATCAAAATACAACAGTGAGACAATTGAGGAATGAGATGGGTCAGCTAACGAGCTTATACAAAAAATTTAAAGCTTTTCGTGATAATTAGGACTTGATATTATCACGATGCTAATATCGTATTCCAGTATTATTACTTGCACTTGGCTAAACGCGGAAGTCTTCTAAGAAGCACAATGCCCGGTGCAAGTATCCCGTTTGCCCGGCGATACCTTTCATTATCTTCGTTATCACCGAAATGGAAAATTCATGGTTCCGGTTGGAAGCAGCACGCGGTGCTGCAACGAGGCGAAGCGTAGAAGCAGCACGCTGGCGAGAAAGCTTGATTAGGAGCTAATGAAACTTGGAATATCTTGGCAAAGTCTATCCAATCCGGCCCTCTCTCCTTCACCGTAGGGAGTTACGGCATAATTATGTCGTTGATAAAGCAACCCCTTTCCTCTTCGCCGCGTCTCTTTCTCCTGGAAACTTGACGATACCCCGGCGTCGCGTGTACGCGAACGTTTATTAAGCTCGCTTCGTCGATTACTCGTTGTCGATCGCCGCGTGCATTTACGATATACGTAAGTAACATGTTCTAGAAATTCCAGTCTGCATGATAAATCGTGAATTACCGCGGGGGAGAATCGATGGTGCTTTCAAGTTTCTCACTGATGGATGATGGAATGGATTTCCAGTGCGTCTGAAAGGAGATGCGAAATCGTGCCATGATCGATGTCTCCTATTTTCTTTTCTGTTTGCAAACTGATGCATTCTATTTGGGTTTATCAGAATTCCGATCGTAATGGCAATTCTTATAAGTTGCAATATAGAAATCGGCATCTAGACCGGGGCTCTTGAATCGTTTCATTTTCTTTTTTCATTTGTTTCAATTTTAAATTATGGTATAGACAGAAATGTTTTATATTTTTCGAGAAAACCACCCTTAGAGTTATTTATCATTTCAAGACCCCCACGATGGCAACCCCTTAGCAATTGGTTCTTTAAACGCCTCCCTTTTGGAATCCGTTCCTTTGTAGTTTTAATACCTGTGTTTGAACTTCCCCTATCCAAAATTAATGGTTCGTAAAGTTACTTCCGAGTGACTAGCTCAAGTCGAAAACTTGAGCATTCTTCAGTTATAAATGACCATCCTTAGGGTTGCTTACTGCGATTGGGAGTAATTTGTTGGAAGGGTTTAATTGGTCGAATTTTAACCATTTATTTTGAAGATTATTTAGGACTATAAATAGATGAGGCATATGAAAGCAGGGAGATTTAAATATTACAAATTGTACCCTTTTCAATCTGTTTCGTAAAATGAAAAGCTAAAGGTATAATGGAATATCGTGTCGATTAATTTCGTATTCATCGGAAAAATCATTCATAACGTTTCTGCGCGATTGGGAATGGTAATTGGCAGAAAGTGGGAAATTTCAGGTATCGCATTGCAAATCCTCTTATCGGGATGAATGGGATGAAGTATTCGCGAATTCATGCGATAATTGCGGTAATGTAGCAGATGGTTCGCGACAACATTAAACATTTAATCGAATTGTCGTTTGGTCGACTGTGTATTTATCACTGCTGTACACGGTGACGTTTAATCGATCGCCAATCCGATAAGCATCGAACAAGAATAAATTTCCAATTGAACAGCCTGTTTGATTATTCATGGACGTTCCATTTCTCAGAATCTTTCTAGATTTTTCACCAAAAAATTCTACATTCCGATTACTTTTTAATTATTTCATTACGTTACATTAATGACTTCTCAGTTAGCTTGACTTCTTCATTAACAGTGTCAAGTGTTGGAATTTTCGAATATTAGAATTTCAGAACTTTGAAATTTGAAAATTTTACAATTTTAATAACTTCAAATTTTAGAATTTGAAAATTTTATAACCTTATCAACTTAGAATTTTGAAATTTGAACATTTTAAAGCCTTAGCAATCTAGAATTTTGGAATTTGAAAATTTTACAGCCTTAACAACTTAGAATTTTGGAATTTGAAAATTTTAGAACCTTAGCAACCTAGAATTTTGGAAGTTTAAAATTTTACAACCTTAGCAATTTAGAATTTTGGAATTTTAAAATTTTAGAACCTTAGCAATTTAGAATTTTGGAATTTTTAAATTTTAGAACTTCAGAACCCTTGGAATCTTGGAACGACAGGAGGAAGCAGCACTGAAATAATGTACTTTCTCTATCGTCTCAGATATTACTGGAGAAATGAAATTTCTCCATTTAGATTCGACGAAAAATTGCATCTCGAGACTGATCCGCGGCTCGACGACAATTAATAGGACGTATATTGTACGTTCAATTTCTCGCTCGTTACTCGTCGCACTCATGCTCAATTGTTTCTTACTCGGTGCGGGTAACCGGTCGATTCACATAGTAGTTCTCGATCCCCTTCCGTCTCGTCCTTAAAACACACACTGGCTCTGATCTTTCTGTCTTTCTACTCAACACGATTGTTTCCTCCCTCTCGTCGTTCTCTCGTCTTTCTTTCTTCGTTCACCAGCATTGTTCACGGTGTGGACGGTCCATTAAGGGCCTAGACGGCAATTCGCAATTAAATGCTTCTCTGAACGGATGCGAGGAGCAGCCGATCCTCCCTTCCTCCCTTTTGCTCCAAGAGAGCCACTTTTGGAATCGCCTGGTCTCGCTGCGCCATTGGTCGCGCGGAATTTAAATAGCAGCTTGAAATTCCGAGGAATCGATCGAACAGATCTGACGTAGGACAGTAATACCCTTCGAAAGGTATTTCTCGATGCAAGAATCCAAAAAAAAAAAAAAAAAAAATCCGCGTTGCTTTCTAGAAAATTACATTTTTAAATCTGAATTTACTACTACTATGACAAAAATGAAACGCATAGTTTCTAAAACCAGCGAGGTGAAAGCTCTTGATAGCTAGAGAAATTAGCCTAAATAAGTCGAATAAAAGTTCCACGAAGCAGAATGTTCCACAACTTTTTCGAGCAAGACTGGTGTCCGAATAAATTTTTAAATAAAACCAGGGTAGAGTCGGGGCACAAGTTTTAACCTGACCTCGTAAGCTTAAACTCTGACATCTTTTTTCCGAATATTTCTCTGGTTGGGACGATGTTCGCCAGGATGGAATTTCATTTGAGAAATTCACGGGAAAAGGGTGCATACGTCAAAGAGATACCATCATTGTTTCCATCCGGCTGTGGAAAATGTGTACCAGGTGCGTGCACGTACGTGTACGTCAGTCTAGCTAAATTTTTGTTGAAACACGTCTATCTCTCTTCCTTTTCATCCCGTTGCCTCCTCTTTGCCACCCGATATTGCGTTGTTGCATTTTTGCACAAATTTAAAGGTCCACGAATCGCATTATTGAGCTGACTTTTTTATAAAACGAAACTGATGAAGGGTTTGATTACGTTATTGTGAAAAAATAAATAAATTATATAGTTAAAACAATTAAAGATCGCGTTGATACGAAAGAGTCAGAAAGTACAGGAAATTGCTAACAACTATTCTCACAGTTAGTTTATTTAATGTTTCCCATATGAAATTGCATGGGACTTCCGGTTCTTAACACTGACGACCACGCGTTTCGTGAAATTTATGACTTGCAATTTAAAGTCCCGTTTTTATACCTGACAGAGAATTATTAAAAGAATTATTAACAGCTCGAACACGCTTTGGTATATATAATATTAAATTTCATTAACTCGAAAATTAATAAAAACACAGATGCAACCCGTGGTGCATGAACCATGAATCTAGAATCTAGAGCGTTATCATTGCTCCATCAAAATTATTCCAACGAAGAAATAGCCGATTCAGATTAACAATATTTATAAAATGCTTATACGATAATTTTCATGAAACTTTTATGTCCTCGAACTGTGTCAGACTTTCTATCTTTCGCCATTTAATAGGCAACAATCCAATACATCATCTTTTTTCCCCCCTTTCCATTGTCTGAAAGCAGAGTTTCTTTCATCAATTTTGCAATTCGTTGCGCTGTCAATTTTCATCGTTGAAAGAACCGGCTGTCCATCAAGTTCATAATCATCAGCTTGAAGAGTTTCCACGTTGAAATCCGGTTGACCGCGATGATTTTCACACGCCAAAGGGATCGCGAATTTAGCTTTCCCCCTTTTTTTTCTCCATACGGCTCCATTCGAACAGCATGGGACCGCTTTTAACGGTTTGAAAACTCACGCACGAACGCGGTCGTCGATGCGTGTCCCTTATCTGCGATGCTTGTCATGCATGGCGACCACGTTTCCGGTACTCACTGTCTGCAGTTGCACCTATCTATTGACCCGACCCGACGTTCGACGAGCTTGCAGTTGGTACCGTAAGCCGGATCGACACTTGGTTCGAACTCGTGCCCGATTAATACGTCCATTGTTTCGCTGCTAGATAAACGAAGAAATATATCCATGACTTTCTTGGACAACGAGTAACGGAGAAAGTTCGTAAAACATGGGTGTAGTTGCCGCGACAGGTAAACACTGTTTGCGATGGAAAGTTTGTCTAACGATAGCCATTTGCAACGAGCAGATCGATACCAAGTGAACTGAATTTTTATCTACTTTATCTGTCACTAATTGCGGTAATTTCGAAGTAACTGAATAATTAGTAATTTCCTATAAAGTTTGCAAGGCTTTCACGTAAAGTGGATTCGAAGCGTTAACTTTCGAACGGCGGACCATGGAGAGATTCACAATTTTAATGAAATGTTCATATTAAATGAACGCTTTCGCATAAAATATCTTTCTACTCTGTAACAATGTTTGATTTTATCGTTGAAATAAGGTGTGATACACTTTAAACAGTCGATCCTATCCGATAGTTTGCGGAGCTCGTACAAGAGCCGAGTGTTTAGTTTCCATACGAATGAACCTAATTTTCTATAGATGGAACAACCGCAGCTGCAGCACGGAAGTTTCGCCCGTACTACGGAAATAATTTCCACGTTGAAATCGTTGAATCTCGACAGAAGAGGCTCGTATCGATTCCCGTTCAGACTGAAAGGTGCTGAAATGATTTCTACCTAACAGCACCGTTCGTAAGTTCATTTAATTATGCGAACATCGCCACCGACTGTTTTGGAGGCGATCCTTTCGCACACTTCGTTACATGAGAATGTTAATCACCCAAATGGAGGGAAGGTGACTATCGGGGGAAGAGAATTTCTCAGTTTCTATGAACGAATCGGTGACAAAGAAGATCTTTGACGGTGATTATTAAAGTACCAAATTTCTCCTCCTTATGATGGTTGCCTTGTATGTCAAGACTTTGCATCGCAAAGGGAATGTATTCTGTTGGGACATCGGTCCCTTTGTAACTGTTCTTCGTGTCTTAATGATTTTTTGTTGGGAAGTCACCCTTTTGTTGGATTTAAAGAGTTGGTATTTTACTATTATTTCAATCCAAATCAATTCTCAGTTCTAATAGCTTTGCGTACTTAAAATTAAGGGTGTCCAAATTTTCAAATTACATATCTTCGATGGAACACTCAGAAAAATAACGAAACATTAAATCTTTTCAGTTCTAATAGCTTTGCGTACTTAAAATTAAAATTAAAATTGATGGAGCACTCTACATATAAAATCCATGCTGATGGTATTAACGAGGAAAAAAAATGAAACTTCCTCGGTTTTTGGTCAATTTAGCGAGCGAAAAGTAAGCGAACGGTGTGCGTGGAAAATTGTCGGAGCGTCGAAAACATCGTTGTCGTTGCGCAACATTGCAAGGCCATTTAACATCCATCGTGTTCGTTATTGTCGGGACCGGTTGGAAAAAGGATGCTCGATAAAGCACGCACAAATATCCGTAGGACAAACTGCAGTCCGTTGTAACGCAGCTAATTCGACCACGCGTCGAGGACCACTCGTTTATCGTTCGACACGTGGAAATCGTGCGAATTTTCCTGCACTTCTATGGGGACGGGGGGGATACCGTTCCACCGTGAAACGTAGTAGTCGTGTGCTGACCATGGGGGGTGCATCATCCCCCTTTCTGACTGGCTGACGGTACAGGGCTTGTTATTTCACTGCTACAGTCAGGCGTCTCTCTTCTATTCGCACACCGCGATTAGGGCGTGATAGAAACATTGAAATACGAAAGGGTGTTCCCGATCCGTTTATCATGGTCAGCATATTTTAGCGTCAATTTATTGCGATGGAATTTTTATACTCTACCGGAAAGGAGGTTTGTTTTAATATTAAGAAGAGGTGTTATTAACCCTTGGTCAGATTTCCAAATTAAAAATATGAATTCTTGCCGTGTTCCACGCAATTATCTTCTGATCCCGTTGTTTCTTTCTATCAATTCCTGCCACATTTAGTACCTTTCTCTATGTACTTCGTCCATTCTCTATTTCTTAAGACACCGTGAGACGCAATAAAGGAAACAGTCATACGGTGAAAGAAAATTGAAACTTGTGACAAGCCTTAGGTCACCGCGCTTACGTAGCGATCTATTGAAATTGCACCAGATACAATTCACCGACCTAGAATTTAATCGCATTCACTCTGTGATCCAGCGATTTGTTCTTATTTGACCAAGCAAACTATAAGTCCTTTCACTGGAAATTTCTATTCACTCCTATCCTCTTGGTAATTTCCATTCATTCACGAAAGAATGAGAAGACAACGTTCATTCGCGGTGAAACGTTTTTGCACAAAAGATAAATAAATGTTTCTTTCTCTAAAAAAAAATTAAAAAATTGAGAGATTTTGAAGCATTTTTATAATAACGCGATACAATCTTCTTAACACAATAACGTTCGGTTAATGTGCCTCTGTGTGGTGGAATTTTCTGTTGCAATTGTGTAAATGCGTTTAAAGGACATCGAGGCGCGTTCGTACGATAATGTGAAAGTGCTTCGGTCGTTATTCACAGGGACACCGTAGAGGAATGCACTTATCCAATCGTCAGGGGCACGCGTGCACGATTCTTTCGTTCGCATGCCTGCACGAACAGTGTAGCTTTCCCCTCTCTATCTTCTCGTTTTCGATTGGCAAGCCTAATTGCTCGGTTTCGTGGCCGATTCCCGATGACAGTAATTGCAAGATTACCACCGAAGTGGCGACGCCGCGCCCCGGTGAAAACAAGATAATCGTCGTCTCCACCTCTTCCACTCTTCAAAGATTTTAGTTTAACGAGAAATTATCGTATACTTTCCGTACCAGTAAAATAATTATTTTCGTATGAATCGTAACAAAAACAAGATATTTTCAATATTTTTTAAACAGTGATCAAACCTTCTCAGATTAGTAATTTTATGAACTTAATTGCAAATCTAATAATCATTTATCATTAAGTATTTCTCAGTCTTCTAATTAGGACAGAAATAGTAAATCGTTCATTCGGATTGTTTATCGAATCATAGGGAAATGTAAGATTCAAGTGGTAGAAAAACATTTGTAGCTTGTCCTACATTCTGCCGGTGAATCTTCAAATAGAAAACGCTCGATACTCCTGACAGGGGATTCAAAGAAAGAAGGGAGTCTAATTTCAGAAATAAGTGGTGCAACTCTAGATCCGAAAATAAATATAGACGCATCCGAACGGAAATGAGCGGATGCACTTATTCTTAGCCTCGATTCATACCGTTCTCCAGTTAAGAAGGTTCAACTTCCAATTTGCCCTTTTCACTTCGACCACGATCCACTCGCTTTCCAGATGAAATTGCAACGTGTTTGGGAAGAAGGACGAATAGATGAAATTTCTTTCGTACGGATCGTCGCTTTCGTTGTCCAAGATGTCCAATAAAAAGCTTGAGGAAACTTCGATAGCTCTGATGGGAACTTAATGGAAAAATGCATCAGGACGATAGCTGTCCCTCAAATTACTTTTTTTCAGAACAAATATAAATAATATAGATAATTGAAATTCCAATTTTCGGACCTGTTTCCGATCTGTTTACTTTAAATCAGAAATTTCTCGCGGTAAGAAAGTTCTTAATGAGAATTGCAAGAATCACGGAAACGCGAAATGGAGTTTGTATTTCACAGCGTCTAAGTACGTACTACGATCGCGATACAACTTTAGACGATCGTGAGAAATCAGCTGACAATGATATTGAAAGCAAATCAGTGGACGATAAAAAACGTGCAAATCTCGTCGCGTAATTAAAATCGTCGGAAGACATCGAGTACTATATCGGTGCGGCTAATTAATTGCCGTTTATTCCAGCATTGTTTTGCGTTTCATCGGACAGAGATCTTATCTCTGTCTTATTTAATACAACTTCAGCCGGTTTTCTTAGCCGTACAAGCGACAAAGAGATTAAAAACACCCGATTTGCACACAATAGCCCATTCTTGTTGAATTCGCTAGGAAGAACGGAGAAAAGCGCATCGCCGCGACGCGACGTCTTTGATAACACAAACGACATAATATTTTAATAAACCGTCGAGTACATCTTTGTTCGTTTCAACGAGATAAATGAAAACGCGGGACAGGTTGCTTCGTTAATTGCTTGCGCGGCAATTATCGAAGATCCAACCACGATAATACCGAGTCTTACAGACGATTAGGTCAATGCACCACTAAACGATCCAGACGGTCCGACCCCTAAGGTGAATCCAGATTACGATTACTCGAGCATCGGCGATCAC
Organism: Osmia bicornis bicornis; assembly: GCF_907164935.1. Classification (NCBI taxonomy): domain Eukaryota; kingdom Metazoa; phylum Arthropoda; class Insecta; order Hymenoptera; family Megachilidae; genus Osmia; species Osmia bicornis. Next base: position 8,618,891 of record NC_060227.1, read on the forward strand.
TGAAATTACTGTTGTCGAGGGTTATATTCGATGGCAAATCACTCCTCGTTCCCTTGTATCGCTACTCTATCGATTAAACTTGATCGAGCAAACGTCGAAGCAAAAGCATTCCACAATCTTCGTATCTATCTCCGTTTTCTCGCGAACGGTGCTAACATTTTTCTAAGTAAACTATTTGATAATTTACCGTGATCTTAAGTACAATGCTTTCAAATGGAATTTCGAAGAAAACGTACAAATATTTCAACTTTTCCGTTGTTTGCTTTAACCCTCGGATAACAGACCATGGAGAGAGCCCCAATTTTAATTGAAGTCTCAATTAACCCCGACTCCGGTGCTCAAGGGTTAATATCTAAACGATAGATAGTTAATTAGTAACGAAATCGTGTTAGTGGAGTATGCATTCCTCTAATTATCTCCAACAACCTGCATCTCTCGACTATTACTATCGTTAGAAATCTTAATTACTCTAAAGATGTATCTATGCATTTCCCACGAGTTCTACTTTGATGAATTGAAAAGTTATATCGGTTAAGAACTTAATATCCCATCTAGAAGTGTACCTGCCATAGATACTGTTATTACAAGTTATTAGAAAATCAAAGAAATTCATCAACTCCAAGTAATTTATTGAGTATATAACTTGATTTACATGTTTCGAGGGTGCAAACACGAAGGAGAAAACTGATTTCTTAGGCTCGTCTCCTTAAATTTTGTATCAGACAAGGGGCATTAATAAGAAAAGTGTCTTAATTAGCTGATTAAATTTGGCGAACAAATTGCATGCCAAATAGGAAATTTCCAAACGTAGAAAAGTGTCGCAGAATAATCCTTACGGTGCATCAATTTGAAGCTTAAACTTTGGTTGAAACGATCACATTAACGCCTCGTAATACAGGTACATCTACACGATTCGATTTATTTCTGTAAGTAAATCGTCACGCGGTCCGGAGAAACTTGGCGTACCGCAAAGAACGGAAGTGAATTTACGATACCCGGGGGGCGAACTACTCGAACTCGCCGGAGAAAATAATTTACGACGCGAAAGCTGGAAAAACAAGGAAAAAGAACGATAGATAATTCGATAAGATGATGCGCTGTCGACGCGAAGCATCGCGGGGATCTCTTTACGACTCGAGCCGAGAACAGATGAGTTTGCCGAAGAGGAACTTCCTACCGAAGATATACCGTCAGACCGGGACAGAGAGAAAGCATGGATCGTAAATATTTGACGGGTAATAGAGAAACACGTGGGCGACCGCGCGCGTTTACGCTGTTCCTCGGCAACAAAGCGTCGATCGGGTAATTTATTTTTCCGCGTTATGTGCGCGCAGAACAAACCTCACCGGACGCGTTGCATTCAGACTGTGCCGTGCATACGCGATAAATTTCGGACAATCCTGCGCCGAAAACAACACTGTTGACAATCTCGTCATTAGATCCGTACGATATCACCTGGCAGATGCGCGATTGAAACTACTCGAAAATCCTTTGACAAATTCATCGATTCGGATGGCAGCGGAACGAATTCGAGAGCGAAAGATCCTGTTCGCGTTGCCGCGAGAAACGAATCGTGAGAATATACCTGAAATTATCACCTGCGCGCCATGAAAGGCGATCAATGGACGTTGCGAAAATTCTGTAACCCTTAAACGGTGAATACCGAGGTGTTTCAAAGATTTATTACGATTCAAGAGCGTATCACGGCTTCAAAGGTAGAAGTATAATAACGCGTTCATGAAGCTGCCTAACGAGAGATACACGTGTGCGATGGCAGAACACAGGTACGTCTACATCGAGATTAACAGTTCGATAAATTGTCCGCGGGAATAGAAGCAATCGCGATTTATCGTCGACGCGACGGAAGCGAAGGTGGGCGAAAGCCGAGCATTACGCTAACCAACTTCGGCGCCGCGCCGATTTATATCTTCGAATGTAACGAGAAGTACGGGGGCAATACGTGGAAAATGATGGAAAATTGAAAAAGAATTATTCGATTCGTGTCGGAATGATAGAGTAATTATTACAGAACGCGTTCCTCGTAAATAACAAAGGAACCGAAAAGAAGAGAAGCAATTGCAGGAAACGGAAGAGTAAGAAGTTGAGGAGAAAAAGATTGATGAAACGAGCGTATCGTTAAAGTCGAATGAATCAGGGACGAGGGAAATAATTCTATTTACTCACGAACAAGTAATTCAACGTACTGTTAAGAAACGGAACCCACGTGACGGAAGGGAAAAACAAGGGGAATCACCAACGGAGCGTATCTCGGGGACATTCGAGGAGATGCTCGCATGAAAAATGAATCTAATCAACGTTGCGTGGACAAAGAGGAGCGAACGAAGGAGCAAGGATAATGGCAGCAAGAAAGAGCCAAGAGAATGGCAACGGAAACACGGCGACTGAAGACAGACAGAGGAAGGTAGGTAAGTACGTCGACAAACTCCTACGGTGTGTAGAATTCTTAACAAACCTGCGGCAACGATGCGAGGGCAATTTCTAGCCATGATATTGTTAGGAAACCCGGCGAACAACCGGTGTATACGTAATTATTATGCGGTGTATTATGCCGGAACTTGTATTATTTTTCCTTCGCGTACCAATGAAAGTCTTCCAGCCAGTGTGGGATCAGCATGACCCGATGCGCCTACATCATCATATCATGACTCTCATCTGTCGGTATCACGATACCTTGTATCACTTACCTATGCTTCGTGTATTACCTTAATTAATTAATTACACGCTACCAGCGAGAAAATTAACAGGCGTCTATACGAAGCACCTAAGCGTTCCGAATAGGCCAGAATCTTTCTGAACGCATCTACGAATAAATTGAAGCCACAGGCTCCAAAAATTTCGTTCTGCGTCAATTCGATAATTCCAACCGATACCGCTAACATCGACAGCAAATACAGACGTATTATTACGTGTACACAAACCGAGATAACAGCAGCGTGTGTGTATTAAATTCGTTGCCGGTTTGCTCGCCAATTAACGATTGCCATTTCACCGGTCTGTACAGGCCCTACCGTGATTTCAATTACACCCAACGTCGTTTGTTTGATGGCTTTTTTGCAGGGCGCACCGGCTGTCCAAAGAAAGATTAAACAATTGCGCGCACAGTAGCCCCCCCGATCTAAAACGAGACTTTTTTTTTTTAACTGATTAAAGGAAAACACCGGGGAAAGTGTACGTACGCTGCTCGAAACAATTAGAGAACGTTGCTTGATGAATCAAGAGAATGCGCGTTTGATTTAGAATTTACAAAATTTGTAAATCATTTTGATAAATATTTACGGTGAAATTGTACGCGAATACACGGTTGCGATTCAACGATAAGAAACTTATTAAAGGCAATTCACAACGATGAGCTTATCTAACGTACGAGTTTGCAATGGTACGTATAATTATTTTAGCGGCGAGTAGAGGACGATAGCGGTACTATCAGGACTAATGAACGAATAAAGGCAGTATGGGAGATCAAAGGAAGCTAAATTAGATAGCTCCTTTTGGGATGCTCGTTGGGTTCGCAAGGGTACAGGATTTTCCAGCAAACAACCAATCATGTGCCCGATGCTCCTCGTTGAAATATTCAATTCTACTAACTATGCACAGTACACTCGCGATCAAATCAGGCTTTTGCGGAGAAAATAAGGATGTCCTGGTTTCCGCCCTTCACCGTGGACTTTGCCGAGAAAAATAATAAACCCTGTATATGTACTAGTATATAGGTCATTGATCCTACCACTTGTGTTGAAACGTTTATGCGGAAAAATTTGAATTAATGTTCATTAGCTAGTTTCCATTCTCCCAAATTGAATTTGATAGATACAGAAATAATTTATTTAAAATATTCTTAAGGTCTTCCTGTTCTGTAGGCAAATTATTGTTATAATTACAGTATAATGATACGAGGCAACGATATGAAATGAAAATAATTTCATGTAAGCAGAGAGGCAGTTTCTGGTTTCCAATTACCACTCTGCATAAAGTGAATGTAAATGAAGAATAGAAAATAATATCGATCAACTTTCGTCGTATATCGGATTACCAGGTGACCTGGAAGTTTCTGTTTAAACTAACAAAGAAAACGTGCGATAAATTAAAATACTTCAGTAATAAATCAGTTGGGTTGTACGATCGTAAATATAATACAATGCTAGCAATGAATAGACTGTGTATTTAAGCGATCCGTAGGGAAACAATGTTTTATAATACATGTATGTACATGCATCATCAACGACGCCGGATTTCGCAATTTTAACAATTAAGGCGCGCTGCCACGATAATTTATCGGCAATAAATTATTAAATAATTCGCGGTAACGGGACTCTATTATAATTGGGTCGTAAGTACAGCCTGTCGGTGTAGCACCGCCTTCCTTTACTGCAATTCCCTTCCGAGTAACCCCTTACTTTGAGATACGTCATACATTATGGTTGATAGCGGAATTCACAATACCTTTATGGAAATTATGCAACGAGAAATTTCAAAATTTTAAATTCCTTCGAAAAATAAAACCCGTATTTTTATTCTAATAAAGCGGTGGAAATCATCGTGGACTATTTATTATACCTACTCCTTTTCCCGTTAAATAATTCAATCTCGTTTCTTCTTTTTTTTCTTACTGCAACGAAATAGCCATAAGAACACAATTAGACCAAGCTAAATTGATTTCACTGAATTTTCGTCGAGCCTCGGACACGTAGCATCTGTGCGTTACTAACAGCCTATACAAACGGTCGGTGCTCACCTGTCTCATAATGTTCGAAACATGTGTACACACGCGTGTTTGCACGTGGCTAAATTAACATGCGACGAATCATGTAGCGTACAGTAATTGACACACGAACATGGGACGATCTGGGACACGATCTTTCTCGCATAGAGAAAATCAGAAAACCAGTTTACACCTGAACTGGCATCGACAGGTACGCGCGTGTATTGATTACAGGTTGTTACCCGTTGCATATGGGACAGTCGCTAACGAGCCGGTGATAAATGAAAGGTTTTAAAAAAAAGAAAATTATTAAACCCATATAGGTAATAAATGGTGGACATACGGGTTCAATTGATCGGTAATAATTAAACGATAGGTGAAATTTCGAAAATCAAAATGAAATAGAAAATAGAGAAAATTGAAGTAAAATAAAGAATAGAAAAAATTGAAATGAAATAGGAAATAGAGAAAATTCAAGTAAAATAAAGAATGGAAAAAATTAAAATGAAATAGAAAATAGAGAAAATTGAAATGAAACAAAGAACAAAGAAAATTAAAGTGAAGTAAAGAATAGAGAAAATTCAAATGAAATAAACCATTGATTATATTTTTACCATGACTCATGAAACGGGGTAAAAGTTTCAAACCAGGTCTCGACATTTTTTCTGGACCTTAAGAAACATCGGTTGTGTGTCGCATGATAAAAAATAATCCTATTGTATTCATTGCGCGTAAAGTCTGCCTTGTAGCCTGGTAGATTGATATGCAAATGTGTCAAGATGCTCGTGTACCCAAGCTCACACTCCAATTTCACTTGAGCATGACTCACGATTACGTTACTTTGTACGGACTCACAGTGAGTCACCTGCGATCACCTCCTACTAAATTTACATTATTTAAAAAAAAAAGAAAAAAAAAAGGAACAATGTATCGCCTGTTTATACTGCACTGTACGCTAGAAGAGAAACGGCAATTTTACAACCGACCATTAAGCAGTTATATTTGAAGATACGAATCGTAAAAAGATTCAAGAACAAGCAAAAATTACATACTTCATGAAACATGTATACTTAAGTAAATGCATCCAATAGCTCGTTTATTATCACTTGCCTATTTTTACTTGTTGCTATCGTCGATTGATAATGCACAACTAATTAATCAGATAGGTAAAATAACGATAAGAACGCGGCGTTATATAATTCTTGCAAAAAAAGAACACTTAACGAAACATGTTTCTAATATCCGTAACCAGGAAAATTGTGAAACCTTCGGAGCTTAATTAACTCGATACGGTAAACGTTTAATTAAGAAACATTTATATAGTAATTTAGCTGGCACTATAAGCTTTAAGATGATACTTTTATGTCATCAAACGATATTAGACTTTCTATGTTTCGAAATGCATTTAATATGCAACAATCTAATCACTCCACGTGTATACTGCAATTATTTCAGCACGAGTTTCGTTTCTTATTAACCTTTGTGCTATAGATCGATCGCCTGACATTTAATTTCGACATAAAGGTTACTCGTGACGGGGTACACGAGGTGAATCGTGCACCGTGACATGGTCAAATTTGTAATTACCCCGGTGGAAGCCGAACGAAGGGTCTGTCTACGAAATTTTATACCATCCACCCATGCACCTGCATTCGATTATTAAACATACATACAGGTGCTCCGTCCAAAGGTGAAGCACGTTGAGGATAAGTTTCAAGCAATTTCGAACACGAAACGTTCAATTAATTTCTTGTCGCGGTGGCTCGCGCGTATCTGCTACACGCGTGTTCCCCGGCTCGTTAATTAAGTTTAACGTCCGCCTTCCCTGCTCTCGCCTTCTCCTCTATCGGGATGCAAAGTATCTATTAGCCAGGCCTATCCTCCGCGTTCATTAGCTAATAAACTCGGATAATTATCGCTATTACGGTGTACGTGTGCACCAGCATCGATGGAACAAACGATCGGTCCTCCTCTCCGCCTCTCGAATCTGCTCGAAAAACGCTTCGACACGCCCGAAGATGTCGCGATTGCGAGACCGTGCCGCGTGTTGAACGTTTACCTAATTTCTGATCTCGGCGAATGCCCGGAACGTGACCAATTAAATATATGGAACCGGCGCGGTATCTTCCTCGACCCTTTTTTAAACCGTCCCATCCTTCCTCCGCTCATCCTGCCGATACGCCTCGTCTCGCTTAATCATTTTTTGTCTACACACGCCGATAATTGCCGCTATACCGCGATTCCACTCCACGTGCAACAAATTATCGATCGTTAAGCGATTGCGATCACGTGGAAATTGATTAAATAACTTTAATCCTCGGTTTAAATAGCAGGCTGATAAAAAAAGAAAACGACTACCCTGAGCGCGATATCCTTACGATAAAATTTCTCGGAATTTTCTCCGAAGAAAATTATGATAAATAAACGAGCGGACGTAGAATTATTGAAACTGGACCGCTATTTTAAGAAGCAGGAAAGTGGATTTGATCGCGGCCGCGTTTACTGTCCTCTTAATTTTTCAACCAGTGAAATTCGAGCTACGTGACCGATTATCGCATCTGGTTGCCTAGCAGTTTACCCCGAGGGAGCTTCATACATTTTTCCCCGACCGCTCGTCCTCTCATCACGATTCCTCCTATCCGCCTGCAATATCTGACCAGTTCCCTCGAGAACCGGCAGATGAGTATTATGATAGACGAAAGGAGCAAGCTCGAGATGTACGAGTAGCTCGTCGTTAGACGACGAGGAAAAGGAAAATCGTGCGAGAGGTAGAAGGACGATGAGCGCAGAGGTTAACGAGATCCTGATACTTTGAATAGTCTATTCGCTCGGTTCTCTATACTTCTTCCTTTGATCTTAACCCTTTGAATGGCAATTTATTTGCCAGCCTGTTCATTCGGAACGTTTGACCCATTTGAAAGTGACGATGAACCGAGCGTGATAGTCTGTACTTAACTCGCGGACGGCGGACCACGGAGAGAGGCCCAATTTTCATTTTATTTCGACTAACTAGTAGAAATTCGATTTGTCACGGATTTCGATTCAACTAAAGGATTAAACGATCAAAGTTTAAACTCGTTCCGCGTCATTTTCGCGGCGAGGAAATTCTCGCGCACGCGTTATAAGGTGAATGATAATATTTACGCGCGAGTAGAAGCAGTCCGGCAAATATTGTTCGGCGGCCGGATTTTCCTGCTGCAACGGCGATTTGCATAAGGTGCGTTCATAAATCAACGACGAATGTTTCGGTCCGAGGGCAACCCTGTACCTCCTCGTGAACGATACGCGATAGGTGGCTAACGGAAACTTTAATAAGTCACTTCGTCGTGACTGGATTCTGTCTTTCGTATTGCTACCAGATTCAAATTTCCCTCAAGAAATCGCATCGTTAACGAATTGAAAACTTCGACTTAATTAAGTCCAACATTAACGTCCACTAAATCGTCCGTTCCGTTTCGCTTATTCGACCAACGATAACACTTTCCCCCGAGTAAATCCGATTCACCTTCTCGTCGTGCTTATTTTCAGCATTAAAAATGCCTCTGTTTACGGAACACCTATTTCTGTATTTCGCTCGCGTACCGTACAACTACGGACGGTCCCTTTGTCGAGCAATTACGCGAAAAAGTTTCAGACTATCTGAAACCGTTCTCCATTTTAACCAAATAAAATTTTCCTCTTAATTTTCCTCGAACTTCTAACTCCGCGATTCTCCTGCAACGCAAACTCTCCTCTCGAAACACCGACGGAATGTTGTTCTTATTAAGATGAATTTGTACGCCAACGTCAATAGGGTGGCGCAAAATTTTCGAAGGGAACACCTCGACGGATACACGGTATTCCCTTAGTTAAACGAAAACTTGAAATTCCTGCGGCGCATTCCTACGCGCTTCTCTGTTTGAGAGTAAAGTCTGCGTAGATAGCAGTGTTCTAAAGACTAATACATCACGATCGTTATAACCGATTATAACTGACTATGAAGTAATATCCGAAGGTAACTTTACCTTTGCTAACGAATCTCTTCAAACGTTTGTTCCACGTTTAATCGAGCTGGAAAATCAACTTTTCTTCGAATACAATTTCTGATGAGATCGAAGTTACCCTACGTAATTTCGCGATAACAGAGTTATTTTTAAATACCAACAGGGGGACACCTTTCCACGGATCGCGCCCACGCCTTTTCTTGACACGAGCCAAAACGCCGGTACCAAGTTTTACGATAACAAACGGCCGATTCTTTTCGCCTTTCCATTGGTCCCCGAATAGTAACGTATATATTACCTACGAATGGTTTACGGCCCTGCTGCTTGTCGAGATTCGTGAGATTAAGAAAATCGAAGGACGCGAATCGAGCGAATCCGAACGAGGCAAGTCCCGAATCAAGGAGAAGAATTCGGCGAAAATTTTATAAAAAGAAATTCTACTCTGTCTGGCAGAGATCTCCGTCGAGACGTCGTCGACGAGATGCTTTAATACTGGCTCGATTCCATCCACCCGTCGCGTCGCCTCGTTAATTTCGCGAGGCGAATAATTAATCCGCGACCTTGTGAAAACGAACGGTTTTACACGGACAAGAGAGAATAAACTCGGATTTCCGCGAGCCTATTTTGTACGTTGGACACTTTCCAATCGGTAGAGTCTCGTTGGTCGCTGATTTTCGTGTTTCGACTCTAAAACACCGCGTCGAAGGAGAAAGTGAAATGAATCTTGCGCTTCGACGAGCCAGATCGTTGAAAAGTTGAATTCGAGAGGAACACGCTCCTCGAATCGATTGTACGATTTTATCTGATAACATATCGACCCGTTTTATACCGTTAACTTTCGAATTATAGCGCGTCGAGTTGAAGTTAACCCTTTCGACACGAAAATTTGCTCAATTTTTACTGTCGAGTTTAATTTTTGGAAATAAATTGAAAATAATTTAAAAGCACTGAAGGAAAATTCAAACGATATCAAAGCGAATGCATCGAATGGGTTAAACGTACTCTCCGGATCGATTAAAACAAATAACGAATGTGCAGCGTCATTTTACAGAGGTAAAGTCCAGTTAGAGCGTTCAGAATCTTTTGTAGGCGTAATCAGAAGCTGGTACCAGCAGAGTTCATTGTACCCTGTCGCGACGTGACTTCCGTTTCTACCTTTGTAGATACATCAGAAGCACACGTTGATGAAATAACGGAGGAAGGACGGCGAGATAACGTCAGGAATTCCCGAAGACGGACCATTGTGATATCGTTCGGTCCAAAATCTCCTTTTCCCCTTCGTTTGCGTACAACGGTGCATTGTCACTCGGGGCAAACATAAAATCGGAAAGCTTTCAAATACTAACCATATTATCCACGTGAAATTATAAGAAATTTTAAGTTCAATACAACTGAAAAACAATTATAAGATTGCTTCTTTGAAATGAAAAGAAAATTAATTTGAAATTATAACACTCGACTTATCGTATTTTCTATTGTTTATTGTACTAGAATTAGCAACGAGGAAAAAAGAAGGTATTTTAAGCCTCGGAAGAGCGATAAACCTTCCGTGTTACATGGTTTATCGAATCCCCGAGACGTTCGACTCGTAATGTAAACGCAATCGATGTACACCCACGTACCATACCGGAAAACCATTCCGCTATCTTTGGAGCTGAATATCGAACGGTTAGAAATTACATCTTTAAACGTTTCTTTACCATTCGCGTAACTCGTATCGGTATTGATTATTGATCTACGAGAATGAATCGTGTTCGCGTTACCGAAACGACCCATCGAGACGTTTACAATGCAAACTGTACCTTCGAACACGCGCCGACTAGTAACACATTAATTTTAATGTTTATCGGTAATGAAAGAAGCAGAAATTTGCCTCGGGTTAGACGATGAGTCGTTCATCTTCGTGTTTAAGGAAATGATTAATTATTTGATTTGCAACTGATTTTCTGTAAAATTTAAATCACTCTTCTAGCGAATGTTTCAAATCCTTCTAGCTATTCTAATGGAGTTCGAAGTAAGCAGATTTCGAATAAGAGCATTAAACGTGTCGGTGAACAGATAGGACCGTGTCAACTTTGAATTATCTAACCGAGAGCTCGTTAAATTCTTATCTATGCGGTTCAATTAGATCGCATTCGGTCAATTAAATTGGCGTATTTAACGGTTTCGCTACTTCGATCGAGAAAGTTGTTTTCGATCGGTCAATCTACCGTACATTTCTACGCAACTCCACTGCTACAGTTTCGACTACGTTTCCTAAGTTAGAAATTTTATTATTCAAAGCGTGTATTCGCGAGTACCAAACGCCTGTCGAATGTTGCAAAAGCAGACAATTTTGATATTCTTACAAACTGCGCAATTTTCAGCAAACGGATAAAAATGATGTAAGGTACACGGACAGAGGCTTGTTAGAATTATTATTATACTTAGCTCCTTGCAATTCACGAGGAAACATTTAAATAACACTTTACACCTTCTGCGTTATCAATTCTATAAATAACTTAGCATCTTCGCGTAAAACAAACACGATCTTAGGAAGCGATCGATCAATTTAACCGTGAACAATTATTTCTAACGAGAGAGTCGCTTATGAAAATTAATCAAACGCTCGGCAAAGTAGTTGAACAAGAAAGATGCATACGCTCTTCCAATTCGGGCGATGAACAACGTAACGTGATAATTCACGCGATAACTACTTATCCTGTGAAATAATACAATCAGCTGTGCCGTGGAGGGAATTTTTGTTAAAGCTGCTTAACGCGTAGATATCCATGGTAAAGATACTTCAGCAAATGTCAGTGAAACTCTGGTTCGCTATATAAACCGGTAAACGAAAAGGGCGATCGATCGGTCGCGCAATATGAAGCAATATCCAGTTTGTCGTCTATACATATTTTTGAATCAGGAATGCGTATATTTTCGCGACAAATTATGCGAATATCATTAACGCCATCGGTGCCTGCCTTTCACACGAGACACTTCTCGAACTAGAACGTGTGTCCAATAGAGAATGTGCGATTGAATTTTCGGCACAACCAGCGAAAGGGTTAAAAGGATTTGAAAATTAGTGAATTCTGTTCGCCAGTAGCAGCGAAGGGAAGAGAGCCGGTATCTGTGGAGAAGTTGAAGCGCCATGAACCCGGGTTCATGCTTTACGATCGCGCTTAACAGCTGGATCCACCGCGATATCGTTTACTAGGAACACAAATGCAATTACACAATGAAGTAGTAACGGCAATAACTGCGATAAACCTGGCGGCCGTTGCGTCGATGCGGACGGAAACGCGGCCGAGAGTGTGCATGAACTTCGAACGTATCGGGCGAACGTATGTAGCTGGTGCGGGATCGTTATAAATCATGCAATAATTCAATTATTTCTATGCTCCTCGCGGGGGCTCGAGTTCGTGTGGGTGCGAAAGGAAACGTGATGGAAATATTATGAAACGTAGGATATACAATAATTAAAAGAAAATACAAGACCTTGGAATTTGGGTAAATCTATGGGGAGATCTACGGCGATAGCCAGAAACCCCGAAAACTGGAATAAGAAGCTAGGAACGTTGGAACCCCGAAACCGGAGGAAACCTACGGCGATGGCCGAAAATTCTGTAATTCTGAAACCCAGGAAACCTACGGAGGAACCTTGGAGAAGGAGGCCTACGGCGACAGCCTGGACCTCCGAACCCGTGAGAAGAGAAGCCTGTGACAAAGGCCAAAAATTCTGGAATCCTGAAACTCGGGGAAACGTACAGATGAGGCCAGGAACCCCGGGAAAAGAAGGCCTAGGTCGATGGTCAGAAACCCCGGAACCCAGGAAATAGAAAACCCCCGAAACCCCGAAACCTAAATAAACCTACGGGAAAAGCTAGAAACCCCGGAAAACCAACTATGCTCGGTACTATATACGATCTGAAAATTTTCGAGTTCTAGTTTCGACACAATATTACCTATATAAACATGAGTCGAGTAATTTTCCAAGATGTACAAAACAGGTTACCATTCTCTACTTTTACGTGATTTACACAAACTGCTCTCCTTCCGTAACGTTCGGGACAGGTAAACCGTGTGCCTTACGTGGTTAACCCGTTTTCTTGTCACGCGTCAACCGAACGCTCTCTATTATTCGCAGGTGTACATGCAAACGAACGGGATAAAATACGAGCGTTCTATGGGGAAAGTGGTCGCGATTCAACGATGCCGGTTATTAAACCGCTTCCCGTGGAAATAAACAACCCGGAGGAAAAAGAACGCGTGTTCTCACCGGTGATAATTTCCTTCGCTAACAAATCGTCCGCGCGAGAGAACGAGAAATGGAAAAAAAAGTGATTCAATGTGAGACTAATCGTTGGTAGAAAAAGAAGCAGATTTATTCCACAGCAGTTTCTTTCGGTATTTAAGTGAAATTTTAGGCACACTTGCGACTATATCGAATGATGGCTTATTAACACTAGAACTATCTACCAACGTTTGATGCACACTAATTTTTAACTTGAAAATAATACAGAAAATTAAATAAATATGGGATGAAACATAATTTAATATACAGGGTGTCCCAAAACTACCTTGAAGGGGTGGTAGCTGGTGTGATTCTGAATCCAGCTACCACCCCTTCAAGGGACCAACGGTAGTTCTGGGACACCCTGTATATATCCATTCTTTATCTCAACAATAGCCAACATACATTGCAGGAAAAATACCTTGATAAAATTTATAAATTAAAATAAGAAACTTGAAACCAGTCATTTTGACTGGTTTGATAGTTCTAGTGTTAAAGTAATATTTTCGATTTCGAAGTTGCCTATATTTTCACCATTTTCTATCATCTTCAAACGATATAGAAAGCACGTTTCGAGCATCGCAATGAAACATTTACAAGACCATCAAAGTTTGACCAGGATGAGGTCATTTCTATTAGCATGAAACTGAGGTAAACACGAATGACTAAGATGTAATGAAAAAAAAAAGAAACCCACGACATGGGTCCCGAAGGAAAAGTACACAACAATGTTCAAAAATCGTAAAACTACGAAACCGTATTGAACTGTCGAGTGTTCTCAAAGGTATCCGTGTGTTTTACCTTGCTTCCCGCGGCACGAAAGGAACGAGAAATCGAATAATGAGCAAAGTGTGCTCTGGAAAACGGACACGTTCGCGCAAATACGTGGTGAACACCGGATGTGTACAAATTCATGGTACAAGAAACGTCCATTCTCTGGTGTCGACCAAAGACAAAAGGTCTTCGAGATCGACCATCGAATGGCTATGTTTTCATTTCGATGCAAATGGTTAGAAAGAAAAAAAAAAGAAAGGTAGAACAAAGCGATTGACGAATCTCTCGATACTTTGAAGCTCCCGAAAGGCCAATGAAAAAGAGACGAAAAAGATGAAAAACAGACAATCGAAACGATCGGTGGTGATCGATACCGTCCAATAATCGTTCGATATTTGGATGCACATTTATTCCGGGTGCTCGAAATATTCGAGTGTTCGACACAGACGAATCGAATGAAGAATATATGTATGCTCGATTGTTCCAACATACTCGGAAATTTCGACGATTCAATCTTTCAAATGCAAATGGAAATGTTCAAAATACGATTTCGAGTATTCTTTGCATTCCTACTATAATATAATTGGCTCCTTAACATTTATTAAATTTAGAATATGCAGTCTATGATTACAGCAAAAAGGAGTTACAATAATAATGGGGATATTTTTATATTAAAAAATTATTAGACTCCCTAATGGATACTATGATAGTCAACTATGGTAACTTCCTATCATTATAATTAATTGGAAGGTAAAAATGATCTGATTAACTTGATACCTTGACGATTTTATATTCCTATAATGTAAATTTCTTTATTGCTTTCGTCCTCGGGTACTGCACGTAAAGGTCAACGGTGAGTATATATTTATTACCCTGACACGTGATTATTATGGCTTTCATAACATCGACAATGAGATCATTGTTACTGATGAATTGAAACCGTGCAATACCATGTAAATTCTATTTCTGTACACGAGGACTGAATTTTTGGTGAAATATTATATTCAAAGAAATAGGGTAAAATTTCTAAAATTTCTAAAAGCGTTAACAAATATTTTACTTAATTGAAAAAAGCATAGGAGACTATGTAATCCGTTGACTATCATAGGGATTAGCATTATTAAAAAATAATTTAAAAAATGAATAGAGTCGCTATTTATTTAAATAACGTAACGCAGAAAAATTAGAAAATTAGAAACTATCCATATCTTGCATTATTTAAATTGGACTACTTGTCCATTTCTACTGTCACAGTGAACTCAGCATACAAGTCTACATACACTTCCAAAGACAATAATTTTAATTAAGATAAACATATTTAACCACCAAAATACGAGATAATATTAACACAGTGTATTTTAAAAATGTTGAACTCTGATTTTTACTGTAACCTTTTCTTGATACGATTACATATTAATTATATCCGTAAATTTCAATTGACAAAAAACAATTATCATCGGTATCCCGTTTGCACTTTGTTCACCCTGTGACCTAGAAATGGGCGTTGGAGTATTACGTAACCCGTCACGCTTGCCTGTACCGGCAAGCATGCAAGTATTTGACACAAGTCTATTCGTACGATGAAAGAATGAAATCGAACGACTTTAAGTTAATTAATCGTATATAAAAATCGTTGGGATAAAGTTGAAGCCTTGATACACTTTCACACGTACGGTAGAGCAAAAACAAATGTTAATACAAAGGAAACATTCTTCGCTAGCGAGGAAGGAGAGAAAAAAAAATGTTCTTCGTCTGTCAATGTTTGTTTACCGAGAGATAAACTCCAGGGACTATCGTGAAATATAACGTACAAGACATTCCTGGGACTGTATACGGCCCCACGGGTTTCCCTACAGCTGAACGATGACAGACTCCCCCTACACTTGTTGTTATGCAACGGAGCGTGTGGACCCGGCTCCGAGTGCCGGCTAGCGAAATGAGCGAAATAACGTTCTCGTGGTTTAGAGCGCACGTGCATCTCCAAGGTTCACTGTACGAACAAGCTTTTGTACCAAACGGATGCACATAACCTTCCTCCTCGTTCAAATAATCCGTTCGATTTCACTCGTTAATACGTTGGTCGCAATGGTAAAAGAAAATGACAGAAAATGTACTCACCACAGACGTTCAGCCAACCCTCCACACGGCAAGGATACTCCAGCTTCATCGTGGACCGCCGTAGCCAGGCTCCAAGTACCAATGACGTATCACACAATACACTTGTCACATAAGAAAACGAGTTATCACTGTTAAACAATATCCGCGGCACACATTTTCTCGCGCGTTCACCCGACCGGAAACGAACCGACAGATTTTCGAACCTCCCACGAAAATGCACGTGAACCGAACGATACACGGAATAATCAGAGACAACGTGAACGCAGAATGTAGAAGTGACGTTCGTACGAACGCGATCGTAAACACTGTCTGGCGTGTTGCGTGCGCAAACCGTCGACGCGATCCACACACACCGGCGAACAAATCCGAACTGACTGAATGTACCCTCTCGCGTCCTCGTTGAGCCAATCTTCTTTCTCCCTCCTACTCACGTGACTCCATCGCCAGCCTCTCTCGTTTTCAGGTGGTGCGCTCATCCCGCATTTTATTTTCTTCTTCTTCTTCTTCTTTTAATTTGAATTCCAATTGTTCTAGAACAATTTTTTGGTTATTAGAGCACGGAAGATGTTACTGTCACTGTGAGTTGTTCGTTCGACTGACGCTTCAATTTGAAACGATAATCGGTAGGGGATACATTCGATTTATCGGAAGTTCAAATCGAATCGCCGCCATTTTGGACGCTTGAGTGATCCTTGAAATATGTATCGAAATTCAATAAAATTGTATTTCAAATGTTTGTTATATCACTCTTAAACTGAATTTAAGTTGAATTTTACATAAATATAGAGAGATTATAATAAATTTTTGTCACTTTTGTTATTTGGGGAAGCTGTCATATTTGATTTTGGCGGAATCACGTGGTGTATTTCAATACTATTTATTAAAGTTTTAACTAATATTTGAATATTTCTTGTCAATAAATTGTAAATACGAAATACGAGCGTTGTTATACGAGTTAAGTTAATTGATGAACTGTTTTATTAACATAGTTTTCGTTATACCAAATTCCAACTCTTCTACGATCAAAGCCACTGACTCTTATTACACATTTAATCACATAACGCGATTCTTTTGTGTGATCTTTTTCAAATATCATTATAATATGCCTCTTACGAATAAAGAAAGCTTGGTGAAGAATTTATAAAAGCAAAATAACTTATTAAATACTTACAATATTTCACTAAGTCCAGCATCATCGATTCGAACAGGGTACGTTACAGCGGATGACTGAATTGAGATAATTCTGGAATTATCTTGATCGGTTCAAAGCGCCACCTGGTAAAGAAACGTACAGTCAGTCACTGGCAAAATGGCGCTCAAGGCACAAGTCGGTCAAAGTAAGTAACAATAAATAATTTTAATCATTTCTGATACGAGCTAAATTTTGAAATATTTTTGTACTGTAGTATCGAAGCAATTGCGTGGATTCTTTTGATATGAAAAATGTATAGCCTACACCTGTTGTCAGAACCCGTAACCTCCAAAAGGGCGTATGTGCTGTGATGATTTCATCGTTTACGAAGCGGCTGCTAGATAGAAATGTCAAACCTATATTTTATAAACATGCTGCATTTAAATTGAATATCTAAATTTTTCACTTTTATACGCATTGTCGCATGAAGTAATATAGACTGTCAGTAGTCTTATTTATAGAGATTTTTAATTAGTTAATTGTAAAAGTGCTTTATTGATATTCTGTCCTAATAAACGTTTACTCACTGCACCAGCCTCGAATAATTGAATTAGTGGTTTTTATTTTCTAGAAAAGAAAAAGCTATAGATACTATCTATATTTTGCGAATAAAATATATTTTATTTTTATATATGTACTTCCGTTTAAAAAATTATAATTTAATTATACGCTAAATTACTATAAATCGACAGCGATAGAGTCAAAGCAGTCTCAACAGACAACAGATTTCTTGATTTCTATACGATTGATATTTACAATATGTAATTTCAATATTACTTCATTTTAAAAAATTCGGAGTAGATAAAATACATTTCTCAGCCCATTAGTTAACACGGATACCTTTAATAGAACCTTATGTATATATTACAATTTTTTTATTGAAAATCAATAATTATCACGCATTGCAGAATGTTAGGAAAGCTATCATTAACACTGATTCGCCCCAAACAATTCAATTATTAAATTATCTTTCCATAAAAGGTTTTACGATGAAATCTAATCACCCATAACGTCCGTTTAACGAAGCCTTCCTTATCTTGAAAGAAGAAGACGCCTAAATATACATTGTATACGTTTCTCTTTAATTTTCCTATTTTAAATAGGGTTCTTTATTTTTTAGATACGAACCTGTCGAGGGTGACGTCAGTGCTTTGTAAGAACGATCAATACGCGTAGAGAGCGCCAAAACATCCCTCGTTCAATTTTAAATCGGTCTAGCAAACTGAAATTCAATTAAAAACACATACCATTATTAATATCATTAATAAAATGCATTATATAAAAATTAATTAATTAGCGCCCATAAATGAAATTGTTTTTAAAATATGAACACACTAAGCGCCATGGAATGCTTCCGGTACCACTAATTTATATAAAAGAACTAATGCTGTGTTACCTTTTCACAGAGATTATGAATGAAGTCATTAAACAGAAGAAGACCGGAACAGGAGGTGTGCAGTGGCGGATTTTGGTGGTGGATCAGCTAGCTATGAGAATGGTATCGGCGTGCTGCAAGATGCATGATATCAGTGCCCAAGGAATTACCTTGGTAGAAGACATCAACAAAAAACGGGAACCCTTACCCACCATGGAGGCGATCTATCTGATCACACCGTGCGGTCCTTCGGTTCAGAAATTGATCGAAGATTTCAACAATCCGACCAGAACAACGTACAAAGTCGCCCACGTCTATTTCACGGAAGGTACCATCCGATGATTACCGTACGCTCCACAATCCCATACAGTATCATAATGAAATGTCATATTGTAGTCTATATTTTTATTTTAATTGTTCAACATGATCGAAAAGTGGGCAGACCGGGTACATTCGATTACAATGGTCCGCTGGTGATATTCTAAGCATATCTATTTACAGCCTGTCCCGATGAGTTGTTCAAAGAATTGTGCCACTCGCTGGTAGCTAAACGCATAAAGACACTAAAAGAGATCAACATCGCTTTCATACCGTATGAAGAGCAGGTAAAGCAAAGGATACGAGAAAACGAATTGTCTGATACAACCTGTACGTTCTACGTGGTGGCGGGCACACGATCATACACATAATAACACATGAAAATGTCCTTAACACACATTAATCTTACTTACACCCTCTATATGGCGTTTCAAGTCACGAACCTACTACTACTACTACTACTATTCAATTTTTTCGAATCAACGTATCACAACGATATTTAAACGCAATTGTTTGACCTTTTTCTTCCCCTTTACTCTCCCTTATTTTCTACAATACTCACATACATAAGCACGTACTAACGATGGAATGCATTCATGCTTGCACGCGAACCAGTGTGTCCGGAGGAGCTGTTCAATGAACTCTGCAAGTCTCTCGCCGCTAAAAAGATCAAAACCCTCAAAGAGATCAACATCGCTTTCCTGCCTTACGAGTCGCAGGTGACGAAATATAAGAAAAAAAAGAAAAAAAAAGAAAAATCGTAGCTGCTAGTCGTAGTCGCAAAACGCAACAGTTATACTTTCGATTTTCTAAGTTACAATAAACGATACGCGAACTCCTCTGCCTTCTTCTGTTCTTTATTTTATAAAGTAGAACATAGGCGAAAGACTTCTGCGAATACCTTACATGTTACCTTTATCCTTCCGGGGTTCAAACTTTTCTTATTTATTTCTGTTTTCTTTTTTTTTTTTCTAATTTATTTAACGCATGCATCTCTGTATCCTGTTATTTAATCGTGATTCTGTTATCCGTATCTTTGTTTTCTTTTCTCGATGTACATATGTATTACGCTATTAATAACACCGCTTGAAACGTAGAATTATGATATAATGTAAGAAATGCAAAGATAACGCTAAAACGGATGCATAATTAAACAGGTGTTCTCCTTGGACTCGCGTGAAACATTCCCTTGCTTTTATAATCCTTCCTTCTCCAACTTGAGAACAGCCAATATGGAAAGAATAGCCGAACAGATTGCGACACTTTGCGCTACCCTTGGAGAATACCCGTCGGTCAGATATCGAAGGTATAATTTAATATTATATCGTAAGTTAAGTTATATACACATATCATGGTATTTCTTTGTTGCTAACGTATTTCAATTTCCTCGAACAGCGACTTTGACCGAAATGTAGAACTAGCGCACATGGTTCAACAGAAATTGGACGCTTACAAAGCGGATGAACCAACAATGGGAGAGGGTCCTGAGAAAGCACGTTCTCAACTACTTATTCTGGACAGAGGATTTGATTGTGTCTCTCCTCTGTTACATGAACTAACGTTACAAGCTATGGCATATGATTTGCTAGACATTGAGAATGATGTTTATAGGTAAATATTATAATTCATGTCTAAGCTAGTACTTTTAAACAGTACATTAATACTGGAATGTTTTTATAAGATTTGAAGCATCAGCTGGTGTACAGAAAGAAGTATTATTGGATGAAAACGATGATCTCTGGGTGGAGCTTAGACATCAGCATATAGCTGTAGTTTCACAGTATGTTCAAGTAATTTAACAATCGATTATAAATAATACAATCGTATTGAAATGTGTATTCGTTTATAGAAATGTTACGAAAAATTTGAAGAAGTTCACAGAATCAAAGAGGATGCCTCAGGGTGATAAACAAAGTATGAGGGATCTTTCACAGATGATCAAGAAAATGCCACAATACCAAAAAGAATTGAGCAAGTATGCGACGCATTTACAGTTGGCGGAAGATTGTATGAAACGTTATCAGGGAAATGTGGATAAGCTGTGTAAAGTAGAACAGGTATGTTATACGCGAGCTGTTTTTGCAATAATATATCATATTTTACATATTATATTTTGTTAGGATTTGGCAATGGGTACAGACGCCGAAGGCGAACGTATTAAGGATCAGATGAAGAACATTACCCCAATTTTGCTTGATCAAACTGTAAATCATTTAGATAAATTACGAATCATTGCATTGTACGTTATTAGTAAAAATGGTATTTCCGAAGAGAACCTTAACCGATTAGTTCACCACGCCCAGATATCTCCTGACGATAAACAGACCATAGTAAATATGGCTAACCTTAGTATCAATATTGTTGTAGACGTAAGTACTTATCTATCAATAACAAATAATACGTTAATATTGTAAGTATATTATTTTATAACTTGTAATGTATCCTCAGGGTGGTAACCGTAGAAAATTATACACCGTACAACGTAAAGAAAGAATTACCGAACAAACTTATCAAATGAGTCGTTGGACTCCGGTTATGAAAGATATTATGGAAGATGCCATTGAGGATAAATTGGATTCAAAACATTTTCCATTTTTGGCTGGACGTGCGGCTAGTTCTGGATATCATGCACCAACGAGGTATGATAGTATTTTGTCACTTACCTTTGCATTTGGAAAAATGTAGAGAAAACCTGAGGAGAGCTCAGGAAGAGCCTAACCCGGACACTCCTTCTATATTTTCTCTTCCTAAGAGAAGTCTACATTGAATCATTTAATTTTAGTGCAAGATATGGACACTGGCATAAGGACAAAGGCTCGCAGACTATTAAGAATGTACCACGCTTGATTGTTTTCGTGGTTGGCGGTGTTTGCTTTTCAGAAATCCGGTGCGGTTATGAGGTTACAAATGCTTTGAAAAATTGGGAGGTAATAATTGGTAAGTATACAGATATTGATGTACTTTGGACAATTGAGCTTATTTTAATATTTATTCGCTACTTTTCCTGTAGGTTCATCGCATATAATTACACCGAAATCTTTCTTAGATGATTTAAGTAAACTTCATGTATAAACAAGTTTGTTTGTTGTAAAGAAAACGAAGACACATTCCTGCATTCCTAATATGCCATTAGCTTTGGCTCCGTCAGTAATAATGATCGCGAAATTTTATGGATGATCTCGATTAGAATACAAAACGCTCAGTCAATTTGAGTCGCACAGTTGTTCAGCGACTAAGAAAACAATAAAATTGATAAATATCATATCATAAATATCATTTTGCTCAGATGCAAATGATGCCAGAAAAAAAAGATATCCGGTATTAAGTGCCTGCACGAATAAAAAGTTGATTGAATAAATATGTTGGCAATACGGATGTAGATCACACGGAGATGCTTAATGGTACTTTAGGCTCACGAATGATCTAACCCAGATATAGTATATTATTCTACTGTCATACTACCCTTTCGTTCATCATAAATGACAGGTTTAGCGGTGGAATTTGATGTACCGTAGAAAACGATCGTGATATTCCTGTAAATTTCTCGTTATTAATGTTTCGTTATCTCCCGCTCCAAGAATTATTGACTGTTATTGCTATCGCGAAGGAGATTCAGTATTCAATTTCAATCACAGAGCCAGTAACATTTACCGATGTCATGAAACAATATAAGTATTGAATACAGTTGTGTGTGCTTCAGTTACATTGTTGTTTAAAAAAAGAGTAAACGATGTCAGATTAGTATTTATTTTTTAAAATCTATGGATATTTAAATATCTTATTTAAATATCATATTGTATAATAAAGCGATATATGTATATTTAGTTATTTATTATATACTTTATATTGTCAGTACATTTACTAAACAAATGTACTCGTTTAATGTGTGCACATGTTTAGTGCAAATTTTGCTTTTTCTTTACGTCGAAACGTGCGTTAATATAAATCTAACGAATGTCCAGCAACTAAAGACTTATATTCGTTTAATTAAAGAAGTAATATCTTTACCGTATTTGTAAGTACTTACACGTTGAAACTTCTATTTGCACATACAAAGCAATTCTAGATCACTTTCGATCTGTGGAAGTTAGAGTCTGTTGATGATCGTAATAATTATTAATGTGTGTTGATATTGCGATTACTTAGCGGCGAGATTATTGCAAAGTTTATGGTATTGAATATTATATAATATATTATATGGATATATATATATATATATATGTATGTAGATTGTAGTCTAAACAAAATGTTTTGCTTATAAAGGCCTACAATTCACTCCAATTTTGTTTACTTTTTTGCGAACACCACACCACGTTAAGTAGATATAAGATTTTTAAAAATATCAATTATTATACATTACTATAATATAGTTGTGCAAGATCGGAAGTTATCGCTTATATGGTAAGAGTATTAAAATATTGACTATAAAATAATTACTTTTTCAGAATTGCAACAAAGACGCGTGTTGGTCTGATTGCAATAAATATTTGAAAAAAATGTTAATGGTTTCAAATGAAAAATCTTACATAAATTAAAAATGAAAAGGCAAGGGATTCGTATATGGAATAATTGATAGAATAAAAAATTGGAATAGAATCAATTATTCTCACATGTTGAGCATTCATTAAAATGTATTTCTATTTAGCTTTAATCAAACCAGTGTAGTCGTATATTTCGCACGCGAATTATCTTAAGACAGGACGAGGTGTTGTAATGAAAAACTATCGGTACGGTTACTTTCAATTAGTTATTAATAATTAAACCTTAGAATAATTAGCATAATTCGTAGAGATTATAATAACGTATAATATGCATTATTTTTTTTTTTATCTGTATTAATAGTATACACAATGATATTTCTTATCTTCCTTCTAATAGATTCCCAACATAAGAGAAAACGTCAAACATGAGACAATAATTATTTTAATTAGTATCTCTTCTATCGATGACTGACTATATATAATACTCTCTTTCATTCTATCCCACTCGCTCTCTCCCTCGCTTCCTCCATATTTATATTTATATATTTATTTATTTATATATATATATTTATATATAACATGCAAAATTACAAACTAAGAAAAGATAATTCTGTATGTACGTGTAATTAATAACTTGTAGTAACTCTTGTATTCACAATTGCCTTGTAACATTAATTCAAACGTTATAAACAACGTCTCATTTTCTTATTTTTCTTTTAGAAATAGAACAGACAACATAGTTGAATTTGACATTGTTAAGTAAATCGAGATTTTATTTAAACATAGATACTTTACTTACGCCTACTTTACTATTTCGAATTTCGAATTATCGAATAAAAATCTCACGAATTCAATAAAAATTCCTTCACGAAACATCAACAATTTAATTGTTCTAGAAAAATAGATAAAACGATTGATTAAAATGCGTTATCTATATTGCCATGCATCCATGCATAGATAAATGGTATTGAAAGTTTACTGAATATCTTTTTTCGTTTATTTGTCTTTTGTTTCGAATAACATGGATCATACGAACACAGGAAATAATGTGAGGTACTTTTGAATAATAATGGTGCAATGGAAAAAGTCAAGGGTAAACGTGCGAACAGATTCCACCTAATAAACAACGTTCTCTCTTACTTAACAACATCAAGCATTTCTTTATTTTAGCCATTTATTCTTCATTTTCATTATTATCTTTATGTACAACCAGCTTAATGTCTTGCTATAGTTAGTCGTAATAAGTCTACTAAAACTCATGTGCCATTGGAGATGATGTGCGCCCGTGGGAACTTATATAAAAAATTATTTTTTTTTTTTCGTTTTGATACAGCGGAGTGATTTTGGTGTTACTTACGAATTATTACGTTCTTTACCTAGTAACTTATACTGAGATCTAGTAGGTTATACAATCTATCGGCCTCCCTTAAATATTACAAACCTTATCACATATATAGAGGTGTGTGTATTAGTACTTGTTACTTTTTTTTTTTTTTATACATAGATATCTGTATTCTGTTTAAATTGCTGCCAATGATTTCTCCTCGTATTTACAGTTACAAACCCACGTATTATACAATCATGATACCTAACACACGCATTCCTCACTCTCACCCCCAATATCTCCCATCTTATATATCCTGTATTTCTATTCCTCAAACTCACTCTCTTTGTTAATTCGTTCATTTTAATAATTTTTTTCTCCTTTTCTTTTCTTTCTTTCATTTTAGAATTCGTGTCACCATTGAGCTCGTTACTTTAAACACGATTTTACAATCCGAGGGATTCATTCGAACGTTCTCTAGGACACTTGCGATTGATTAGTCTAACGGTACAACATAGATAGAAAACGGTATTAAAATGAATTTTAAAACGACGGAATTGTTCGACGATACGATCCGCTCGATACATCTTCCGTCTTTTAGTAACAACTCGCATCGAAATACGAACAAATAGAAGAACGGCTCGCACAAAGAATGTCGTTAAAAGCATCGGCTGGAAAATAAACGCGAGAAACGTTTGAATCGTACCAAATGATTCTTTCGTTCGTGGAAGATTATTCCGAGGATTAATTCTTCGCAGAAAGGATCCTCCTTAATCCGACGCGCGTTAACACCTATTCCTACTCATGGTAATATCAAACATATCGAATTTGCAAATATCATAGATGCGAATATAATATGCATACGCGTTTCCTAAAATCTTCTTCGAATACCGACGATTGTTACAGGCCACACCGAAATTCGATTCGAACTTATTCTCTATCGCACGACAATAATTCCGTTATTCCTTTCTTTAGAATATAGTTATCTTCGACGCATAATTTATACCAAAAGAACATTGTTCAATTTGCAAACGAAAAAAAAATAAGGCGAAACCAATAAACTTCGATCATTCTTCTCTTTCAATCGTGTATCATATAAACGACATCCTCCTCGCGAGAAATCGTCCTACTCCCATTTAAGTGCACACGATAACAATTAACCATACGGATGACTAAATCATTGTACATACTAAAGGCGCGAACATTGATTATCGCAGTGAATAGATTGCTAAAGGTCGAGGGCCAAGATTTCTCGTGAATCTTGAATTTTGATTAACGAACGCCCGGGAACGATGGATCCCGGGTTACATTGAAATAAAATTACGCAGGATAGTCTAGGGTATTGCTAGAATTAGTTATCGACGATCGTTGACGAGATCGCGTTGATATGAAAGCGCACACAATACGTGAGAATATAAAGAGCATTCCCAATGAACGGGGCTGTCCCGTCTTTTCTATCGTTATTCGACAGAGGTTGCTTCGTTCATCTCCGATGCACTTTTCTTTTAACAACGAAAACAGGATTGCGAATAACGGCGTGAATACTCGTGAAACCCTCCCTCCTCATTCTCTCTCGCTCTCACTCTCGTATCTTTTTTTTTTTTCATTATATTATATATCTTATTTTCTCGTGCGCATTATTCAAATTGGTCGCGAACGAAGACTCATGATTAAATTCTCTATCGCCCGCTGGAGGAATATTTCGAGCGATATACATAGTAATATATATATATATTTATATATTTATATATATTCAGGATATATCACTTGTTCGATCGTTACGTTCGAGTCAACGGTACACTCTAGCACTTAAAAAATTGCATTTCTCTTTGCTGAACGCATCTTTTTTTTTCTTCCTTTTTTTTTATACATAAATAGAATCACGCACACTCACACATACGCTTAATTATTTTATTCTGTACAGTGTGGACACCAACGTCGCGATCCTCGGATACTGGATACACGCCCCTCACGATTTCCTGTTCGTTATCCTGACACGTATTTTCTCGCCACGCTCGAGAAAGCCGAACAAATGTAATGCGACGGAATCGAGTCTAAACGCGAGTCGTAATAATATATAATTAATAATAATAATTAATAATAATAATAATAATAATAATAATAATAAATCATCTGTATACATTGTAATGTCGTTTAAACACGGTCATCCTTCGGCGAGGGTTATATATTTTGGCATTTGAACGCAACGTCAAATCTTTCACGATTCTCAAATCATTTTCTTTTATTATCTTCACCTACATCTCGTTCGATCGTGTCTTTCGGGTAACCATCTTTGATTATTCCAAAAATTTACATCGAACGAAGACACGATCCGATTGGTAAAATGATCTTGATCAGCGGAAAGGTGAAACTTTGCGGGACCCTTTGAAGATTGAAGTTACGGGAAGAATAAATAATATTAAACCTCGTGCACCTGCTGGTTCTATCATCGATATCGTTTACGCTTCGTGTCTTTTTTTTTTCTTTTTTTAAATAAAGCGAAAGCATTTAATTATTCTATAAATATGGTAAATTTGTTCCGATCACTTCTCGTTCCATCGTGTATTATCTAAGGTTTTATCAAATTGCGTATATATTCTTCCAGAATAATTATTTACCGTCTCTCTTTATTGTTCGTAAGTGGAAAATATTTTGTTCTAATATCACGTAAAAAGGAACATGTTATTTGTGAACCATAAATTCGCTGTTCAATGAGGCAAAAACAAGTATGTTCTATTCGTGCCAATCTAGCGTTCCTTTAAATTTCAAATAAAATTGTTATTCGATTACGCTACGAATACAAACAGACATCGCGAGTTTGAAAAGGATCTTAAAAAAATAAAATTCCATTTAATGCAATAATTTAATAATATTAATAATAATAATCATAATAATAGTAATAATATATCTCGATAATAACTTTCGTTATTAATAATGTCTGTGTACCAGTACATTCATTATTATAACTTCCACAAATTCCAATACTTAAAAAAAAAAAAAAATGAATCCCATTGTAATAATAATAGCAGTAGAATCAATAGTAGTACGTTTAAATCCAAAACTCTGAAATATCGACTTTTTGTACTTTTTTTTGCCGACTGAATATTCTTCATTCAAGACGTCCAGCGTTCGTTTACGTAACACAAAAGCGATTTATGTTTTGCAAGATTCCAATCGCTTGATGCACATTAAACGCAATGTCTTGAGGCTATTAATTAACAATTTTCTTGAGAGGTTTAGCAGCATTTTTCTTGTTTAGCATGATCTTCATTCGAATAGTTCACTCATGATGAAACAAATATAAATATTCTCTAAATAATGTCCCATTTACGAGTCGATACCGTTTCACGTTTTTTCTTTTCTTTATTTTCCTTTTTTTTTCTGCGATCCTAAAGCATACCAAGTATTCAAGGTACGTACATCGGATCTGATCTAATGGTTGGTAGGATCGAAACTACATCATTCTATAATCACCTTACCGTTACTCGTAATAATTGACGACTTTGTTCTAAGATGAGTTTATAAATATTTCCTTCAAATCAACCGATTGGCCCTGTTTGAACTTCTAAAATCAATCGAAATCTCGACGTTGTTTCAATTGATAGTCGTACGGGCTTATCGTGATAATCGACACGATTAAATTCACCAATGTGTATTGTTTGCATTAGGTGTATTTCTTTTGTCTATTATTTATTGACTTAACAAGCCTACCTATTTCGTGATTATAAATAGTATATATTCATAATCAAGAAAAAAATCTGCAATGAAATTATTAGTAAATTGCTAATAATTGTATGTATTATTGGCAGAAACATCGTTTATGTAATCCTACCAACGATTAATGACTGAATGTGGAAAAATATAAAACTTAACTAAATGTACACGACTTTTACTCTTCTCCACGCTCGCTTTCATACACATTCATACGTTAATCGTACGCTGTACACTCTTTTCACGTTCTCTCTCTCCCTCTCATACGATATTCTTTCTTTCATTATCTTCTGCATAATATTTTTTGTTTTGTTTCCAAATTTACATAAAGTACAAACTTATGAAAACCGGAAAAATGTAACACAATAGTCAGTGTAGCATTTCCAATGTGTCGTGTAAGTATTTATCTAATTACATGGTCACACTTGGGTGTCCGTCGATTACACACAATTAGTTTTACGTCATTTGATAAACTGTTTTTTTTGTTGTTTTTTTTTTCTTTGTTGTCCGATCCCATTCGGACAATTGAAATTTGGGTTTTTCCGTTGGAATGTCCCAACCCGCACCACCATTTTCATTTTTATCCATTTTAATCCTTTAAACTATCACGCCGTCTTCATGTTCGGCTTATTGTTATCTTATTTTATTATTATTTATTATTGTTTCTTATTGACTGACGTATATATCAATACGTTTCTGCAGTACCGTCCAGCGCCAAACATTCATCCAAGTCCTGCCCGGTTTCAGTAGATTTATAATGAGCAGCAAATAACATTATAACGATTCCTCAAACGCAGCCATCAAATCACTTTGCAAGTTGATGTCAATTTGCCCAGCCGCCTGAAATAATAAATATACCCATTCTTGGCAAACTCGCCTACGGAAGCTTGTAGACGACTTGTGAAACCTACTCGCGAATATAATTCTCTATCAAACAATTAAACGATTCTTTTTCAAACTGATAATTAATTGAAGTCAATGTATCAATAATCTCATCTTCAATAATGTTGTCTCTATTATTACACGTTTTATTTGATCTTAATTCTGTTGTATCTTTGTAACAGAATGACGAGAAATGAAACGCTTACAGAAAAAGAAATTATACTAGGACTTACCGCTTCGCGGCGTCGTCGTTCCTGTTCCCGTAACCTTTGACGTTCTCTTTCTGCCGCGGCTTTGTCTTGACTTGGACTACTACTGTCTGTATCGACAATGGCTTTCACCTCTTCTGATCTTGATGTAGCAGTCATAACGTTTCCCTGTGGATCACCAACAGTTTTTCTAACTTTGTCTAACGCATCCTCTTCTTCCCGTTCTCTTCTTCTTTCATTCTCTTGTCGCAAACGTTCTCGTTCCGCTTGCTCTTTCTGTTGTCTTCGCATTTCTTGCTGTTCCAATAGAGCTCTTTGCTGTAGAAGAGAAATTAATACTTGTTTGCTACACCTCGCATGTAAATATGAGAACAGAGAATCGAAAATAAAACAACTATCTGCGTGTTATGATGAACGATAAATTACAATTTAATTATTCATACTAACTCTATCCTGTTTCTCCTTGGCTTGTTTCTTGAACGCCTGGAACGAGTCCCGTGCAGCACTCTTCATGCTACTTCCGGCTGAAGACTGGGGACTGGATGCTTGAGCCAGGGACGACCACGACGAGGCATTTTTCACATTCTGTTCTACAGTCTATGCGTATTCAACAATCGTGTATTAAATATTCGTAACACAAATGAAATGATACAAAAGCACTTTGAATAGATTATATCGCTTAGGATGCTATATTGAAACAATCATTATGTTCTTACTTTATTTTTGAAGGCTGATGCAAAATTTGACACAGGATTCTTCGAATCCGGTGGTGTCATCTTTTTTTCAGGCATCAGCTGCGAACTCGAGTGATTTCCCATCGGTGGCATTCCTGCGCTCATTTCTGCAAAAAGAGCTCCGGCTAGAGCAACGGTATTATAAATTTAATTAGTAAGCAGTTAATGTAGCGATCTAGAATATGAACAACACACAGAGGAGATAAAATTTTTAGATACACGCAATAAGTATTATAATTCATTATGCAGAACAAGTTAAGAGATAGAGAAGCAGAATTTGGAAGCGTTGCACGATGCGAGGAAGTAGGATATGTTTATTACAAATATGGTTATGTTAATGTATCGAATAAAAAGCATTAGCGGCTAACATAATATGAGATATGACAAGGCAACTCTACAAATTCTACAAAAAGTTAAATATGTTTGCTATAGCATTGCACAATGATCTTCAAAATACATGCTTTCAATATGAATCGTTATCAAACCTACCATCCATGGGTTTTTGAGGCATTTGTGGTTGAGAAATAGGTACCGACTTCTCTTCTTTCTTTATTGGCATTTGAGATATTTGCATTGGCATCGGAACGATAGACAGAGGGTCAAAAATTGAACCCATTCCGGCCATGTTCATTCCCATATTGAGCCCAGGTATACCATTATTATTCAACATATTAGGTGGAGAATTCTCCCGTTTGATATTAGAAAATCCATTGGAATGCTGTTGTGACATTGTAGCATTATGGGAATTTTGTATACTGGTCAACGGTGAAGTAGTGTTTATCATGTTTTCCAATTGATTGTGCATCGACATATGCGTGGCCAATCCTTGCTGCAAATTCATACTGAGGTTGGCCATCGTTATATTTCCCAAGTTTAAATTCGATGCCATACTCGCAGGCATCATGTTCACTGCTGCCTTTACATCTGGCATTAAACTTAAATTGGTATTATTCGTTGTTGTATGCGGTGTTTGAATCATTGGTATGTGCGATTCTTTTTTTATCGACATCGTTTGTTCCAACGATGTCTGTGTAGTAGGCACAGGAGCTGTAAGAAAAATGTTCATATTTTTAATCATTCTCAGGCGTACATTCAGGCGATTATGCAGTTGTAACAAAAGTAGAATTCTTTAATTACATCATCCAATTAAATATGTACCTAGAGTATTATACGGTTGCAACAGATCTGACTGTTGGGTTAAAGTTGTCCCATCTGTGGGTACAGGTGTGTTTGTATTCGAAAAGGAACTAACTGATGTAGGTGGCTGTGGTGGCTGAGGCACAACCGGTGAAGCTACTATAGAGTTTGTATTCGTAGGTGTAACACTTGGTGGTGGAGTTGGTACAGACACTGATGGAGTTGGTGGATTAGAAGTAGTTGGTGGTGGTGGAGTAGGCTTTTTTACAGGTGCAGCTGTAGCCATAGACGTAGATCGTGGCGGTTGAGCTGGCATAGATGTGTGACTTGCGACAGGCATTCCTTGACCAGCTGTAACAGCCGCTACTGCTACAGATTGTTGACCATTACCACCTAATAAAATGATTAATTCGATCATTATAAACATTCAACGCGCATTAAGATAACATGTGGGATAAAATTATGTTAGTAATTGGCATATATGTAGATGCCAAGATATACAGATTTTCTACGATACTCTTATGTCTAAATAATTTTCACATACCTTGATCTGAAGAAATATTGCTAGGCTGTGTTACAGCTGATTTTGTTATTGGTCCCGTAGAATTTGTTGGGGGTTGACTGTTCATTAAAAGACCTCCGGTGTGATTCAGTGTAGGTGCCTAAAGAGTGCACTGTTATTTAATATATTTTGCATAAAAAATCTTTTACTATGTATACCAGAAGGTTCGTGATACTTTTAAATGACTAATTGTGAGTTATGCATTACGATACTAAAACAATTGCGCTATCAATCTTATAGACCTTTAAATACAAGTAGAATGTTGGAACTTATAATATAAAAAATTAAAAATTAATAATATTATACAACAAATTTCGGTTACAATAAGAAATGTACAATTATGTTGATACAATGATACATTAATATATAATATTATCATTTATACAAGAGCTATGGACAGATGCTGCTTAGAGGAAAAACGTTATCTTACCGGTGTTACAGTAGTTGTAGTTGGAGGAGGTCCTGTACTTGGTGTACTCTTCTTTGTTTTCTTTCTTGGGGGACGATTCGAAGAGTTTCCTGTAATTTAATGTAATGTGCATCTAACGGTGAATACGTGCAATCGACCAATCACTTTCTCATTACAAGATAGAGATCGATGGAGTTATAGTGAAATGCAGTGTGCAGAGGATACCAGCCATGAATGTCATGTTTCGCCAAGTAAAAAAAGATGCGAGATAAACATTAAAATACATTAGAAAACAAAATTAAAAGACTTCCAGCGTATATTTTCTAATAGATTTTATTCATATGCTTATATTATAATTGTATCACTGTGTACAACAATGTTAATTTAAATATCTCAATTGTATGATTTCTTTTTTTTTTATTCTTTTTTTGTGGACTTTCATCTTAATGGTTTTTTTTTTTATATTAAAAAATTTTTAATGCGCAGAACAATTCATTTTTCTCTCACTCTACATAAAGTTAGTTGTATTCAATTTATTTATGAATAATTGCGTGTGCATATATATACATATATATACATACACTTATATGTATATATATATTTGTATACACATCATAAATACATACATACATACCACACGCGCGCGCACATACATAATACACGCTCACGTGTTGCAAAATTTGCCGCACATACATATACATATAATATTTTCTATATATATATATGCGTGTATGCGAGAACACGCGCCTTCTATCTCATGTGAATAATAATAATAATAATCATAATAATAATCATAATAATAATATTAATCATAATAAAATAAATCATAATAATGAATATTACAATTAGAATCGTGACAGTGACGAAAGTGATGATTACAAAATGCTGACTACAAAAACCATCTCAACTGCCTTTTTTCCTTTCATCTTCTTTTCATACAGTATAATGTAATATAATATAATTAATGTAATGTAATCATAGAATTAATTAATGCAAATAAAAGTCACGTAAATAGTACAATATGGACTCAACTTAAACATGAAAGATACAAGTGTGTCACGCTCGTACAAAGGTAATTTTTTTTTTTTTTAATTCAAATTTGAATTCAAGTCGGAGTTAGCACAGTACTGAGATCGGTGGCAAAGACACTCCTGCTCGATGTTTATAATCACTCGTTATACATACATCATCAATTACAAGCAGCAATTCTATATACTACATTTAAATGTGATTCATGCCCATCATGAATCCAATTCTCTTCATCAGTGGAATGGTCGATATTAGATTAAAACTCGTCAAATGTACAAATACAAGAGGAAAAAAACAATTGCAATGAAATGTTAACAACTAGCTTAAAAAAAAAAACATCGAGTAGAAGTTCCAGCTTATCTTAATTTATATAATATAGTTAACTGGACCACCACCAAATGAGCTAACTCCGACTCCGTACGATCTCAAAGAATCGACCTCCTCTTTTCTTCTTCCTCTTCCTCCTTTTCATTTTCTTTCTTTAACTTATTTCATTCGTCTACTTTTGTGTATGCATTTAGAAAAAGTCTCCTGTGTGTCGCTTAACTTCTTTTTCGTAACTTACAACTATTATTAATATTTTATGATATATTAGTTTTCACTATGTACAAAACGCGTATGCTTGTGTTACTGTTGCTATCCAATTCGTGATACGCAGAAAAACAGATGGAACGCACGAATAAATAGCTCCTGAGAGCGAAGAATAATGTTTCTTGTCTTTTTCTTTCTTCTTCTTCCGTTCAAATAAAACAGCATCTCAAATTATAATAAAAAATATAGACCTCGTTAAATCTGCTTTTGCGTACAACGATGTCGAAGGAAGAATGACGTTCCAGTCTGACTAAAGATGTGAAAAAATTTAGACGCGTGCTTCTTGTATATTGGAATAAATGCTACAAAAATTTTGGAAGGCAATATTGATATTATTATAAAATGCCCTATATCTTGTGTTACAAGCTAATGGTGATTGTATTTTAATAGATGCACAGTTTCTATCTAATTCAGCACACGCCGTCAATTTGTTTTCATATAGTCTAACTAATTAATTCGAATTTTTTTTCTATTTACTTTCAGTATTCCATTTTTTTTCTTTTTCTTCCTTTTCGAAGAATCTAAAATAATAGGCTTAATTTTTCCTGATCAACGCCTTAATAATTATAGTTCCCATAGAAAACAACAATTTCTTCTGATTGATCGTGCTTTCTTTTGATAAAGAAAATAATAATAATTAAATTCCTCTACTGTATTGTTTCTCTGGAACAGTAAGTACGCTGCTGACTGTACGATTAATGATAACATTAAATTGTACTGAGTGCGAATTTGATCACCTTTATCTCTTTTCTTTTCCCAATGTTCATGTTATGCAACATTTTGAAGCATAAAGTGCTTTCAGAAGCACCTTATAATCTTATATCAATTACGTCCATAACTTCTTATGTATATACTTTACTATATATAAGAACTAAATTTACATGATATTTCAACAAAAAACGCTATCATGGAGCAGACATTTACACATAGAAATATAAAAACAAAATATCACTAAAATTAACCTTGTTCAAACTTGTATAAAAGGTTTTTCTAAAAAGAAAGAAACATTTTTAATAGGACGGGTTAAAAATTAATATTATTCGAGATATTTTTATGACATGAATATTTTGAATCAGTAATATGTATTATGCATAATTGAGAATTTTACTATTGTTCAGAGAGAATTAAATTATATTCGTTTTTAACAAGGATATAAATATTACTTTGTATAGCAAGGTATGTAAAACCACACCATTTTTCATAATTAATTATTATCACTGTCAGAATGATATTGATTTAGTAGAATGAAAAATGCACTAACGTCCGTTCAAGTAATTTCAGAAATGAAGAAACTGACAATGGTTATCAATGAAGAACTAGTGGTAAATAGAATAATGAAAACGACGATTAGCAAAGCTTAGCGGAGTGCAAACAATGTGTTTGGAGGCTAGGGTGCCTTGGTTGTATCGTAGACCATTTCCTTATCCTGCTCTCATTCCTAATCCTTTCTACCATTTTCGTCTTCTTTTATTTATTTGACAAACAACAGTACTACCCTTTTCTGCCTGTGTTGTTTGAACACTTGCCTTTCTCTGATATGTTAACATAAACCTTGTATGCTCAAAGTCATTAATCTTACAAAAAATAAATGGAAATTATTGTTCATCACATCATATGTATATCACTTTCTCCGCACACTTTATGTATGTATCTCTGTAACTAATTTTTACTTGAACCCATGTATACTCAGAGGAAGATCAAAGATCTTAGTTTAATTTCACCATTTCATCTAAATAATATAGTGTATACTATTGTACCAAAGCGTTTTTATTATGAGATGATAAATCTTAATAATTGACTTTTAACAGGAAGCACCACTTCTTTGGCTTTATCAAAGTAAACCTAATCAAGAAATGGAAATAGTTAGATGAGGTACTATCAGGTAAGTATCTTAAAAAATATGTAAACTCTGAAAATTTCTTTTTTTTTTTTCTTCTTTTTTTTCTTTCTTGCGGAGACAATATTTAACACGAAAGTGTATCTAATTAAATTCACTATTTGACGCGAAAGCTGTGGATTATAAATAACCATAGAATGTGGATTTGCAAATCATCCAGCCACCAATACACATTGTCTGCATTTGTTTCCCGTGTGTATAATAATAAATATCACTGCCTAATTTATTCCTCTTTATATGTTGACCATTAAGTCCACACAGTCTAAACTGTGGAAACAAAGTATAGTGTTCAGAAGCCTAAACACAGTTCTCACGTCACTCAGGTAATAAGTGTATATTCCACACTTAAACGACGTTGTTAATATCACTGTACTATATTCCAAGAAATGATACGACATGAATGAATCAATGCGAGGAAACAAACTTAATGATTTAAAAAACACAGTGATACAAGTAATGCTCTGCTTATCGATTAATGTAAATAAATATTAAATTTGCAAGAGTTAATATATTGCATGATGTTGCTTGGGTTACGTAGGGCAATATAATTGTCAGGAAAAGCTACAACGTATCTTCCAAGGTACTAACATTTGACACTACAGTCCCAGCTATATTTTATATTACTTTATTTACAATACATTAAATAAATGGCCTTACCGACGTTTACAAATGCTTGACCAATTACAAAAGATCTGTGTTCTCCTTGCACATTTAATCAAATATGAGACTGCAGTGAAAAATTCAGTAACCTTGAATTGCAAACTATACTTGACTTTCGAGCAACAGAATGTATTGTCAACACCGACAGGGCAAGAGAAAATATAAGTAATCATTTTTAATCAATAATATAATTTGTGAAACAAGCTGGCATGGCATATGGTATCCTCTAAACACAGTCTGCACTCCACTAGCTCACCTTTTTTTTCTTACCATTGCATATTGTCTTGTAAATTAAATAAAAATTGTTTAACTGTGTCAAGTTTCAATTTTGTTAATCGGAACTTTTCCGAGACATGTATCTGTTTCAAAACTTGTATGTAGCTATGGATAAATTTATAAATGATTCATTTAATTTTATAATGGTAATGCATCCACTGTGGCTATCACAATGAAACTTGACACGATATTCGTACTTGCATTAATATAACGCAGCACTTAAGCTACACGAATAACGCCGTCCTAATAAATACAATTAATAAGCAAGATTTAGCAGCTTAAGAAGATATTTGCGATGCATTTGTGCAGTCAAACCCCCATTTGAAAAATTTCTTTAAATCTCTATTTCCTTTAACTTCGCTTCGTTACAATGTGTATGTTGCATCAATAATGTTGCACCGGTATTTTCGATTGTTTTAATTGCCAATACAAAATTGGTTAGGCACAGAGTTTACGTTACTTTTTAAATGCAAAGTTATCACCAAGTCATGGGGCATTAAATGTTTCAATATTTTTATACAACAAGATAGTAGTTTCACTAGATACTTTAAATACTATCTATTAAAAATGATGTATTATCTGAGGCAAATAGGATTCTAACATATTGATTTAAAAATGATGATCAATATTTTAAGAACTGACATTGTAATATTATTTTTATTTAAATAATTTATATACATTCATGTATCTGTATAAATGTTTAAGCTGCACGCAAATTCTTTTTAGCCGTGAAGTGATCAAACAGGAACGGAAAATATCAATACTCAAACGAGAGATGTAATGTAATTACGATTTTATAGTAAATAAAACGATACAGATAAACTGAAACTTGCATAAATAGTAACATTTTTTATATACAATTTTAATAAAATTTTCAATATTAATATGTATCAAGTACCCACATGAAATGGTGAATAACTTTATTTAAAATAACTAGGAGATTCACGTCTATGATTTCACTTAAAATGACAGTTCTTTTATTATATTAAACAAACACTCTTACT
This sequence comes from Osmia bicornis bicornis, assembly GCF_907164935.1. Lineage (NCBI taxonomy): Eukaryota > Metazoa > Arthropoda > Insecta > Hymenoptera > Megachilidae > Osmia > Osmia bicornis. Next base: position 8,656,553 of record NC_060227.1, read on the forward strand.
TGAGAAATCAACGAATCATAAAACTTTGTATCTAGATATGTATTATTAGAAATACAATAGAAATATAGTATATAACTATATTGTTTCGGTACGATAAGGAAGTAAAATATTCAGTAAAAGGGAAACTAATACATATAGAGTGCTTGTTGAGGATTTATAAATATATATTGTCTTTGTAATGTTTCGAGCATAAACGTGAATAGAAATCTGTGCTTTATGGAAAGTTATTAGTAAGAAAATTACAAGAAAAATGCTGACTAAAAAATATCGACACCCGAAAAGATGAACAGTCGCAAATAACCCCATAATTTTAAATCTCACAGAAAAATTAGTTCATATTTTCACGACAACTACTTATTTATAAGTAGTTCATTGTTCCCAAGTAAGGGTCTAATAATAGCAACAGTTACATGAGGTTCATATCTAACCTGCTTCACTGTCGCTCGAATCACTGGAGCTCGAAGAAAGTGAACTACTGCTGGAATCGCTATCACTGCTACTACTACTTGACGCTGATAATCTCGAAGGCCCACTAGCTCCTCCAGTTCCAACTACATCAACTGATTTACTACTGTCCTCTGTAAACAGCATTTAAAAATAATTGTATAACTTTATAATTAAAATAAATTACGAACCTGCTAATTTAATTATATAATAAAGTCATAGTACTAACCCTTCTTAGCGGTTTTCTTAACATTGCCTAACTGCCCTGTAACATCCTGTAACCTTTTTTCTAACTCCTGTTTCTTCTCGGCCATTTGTTCATCCTTAGATTTACCACTGACTTTCTTGTCTGTAAAAGATGTTAAAAGCCCCAATTCTTAACTAAATACTATTAATAATAATAACAACAATAATATACAGCATAATATTACAATAAATATGTCGAATGAATAATTTTTAATATACATGTTAGATAGTATAAAACATAAATAATTTAACTCGTATACATTACAAATTTACTTATTAAATGAAATTCAAAATAAAGCTTACGTGGCTTTTTTCTAAGGCATGAAGCTACATAGCTTTCTAACTCCCTCAGTGTGGATGGTTTCAACGTTTCGAAATCAATTTCAATTTCGTCTGGATTCGAATCCCTTAACGAAGGCTCTCGAGATTGTATTATATGCACAACACGTCCTAATTTATCTCCTGGAAATTCAAAATGAGCAATGCATCTCAATAAAACATCGAGACGCTTACAGAATGTACAACATACTCGTCTAGAATTATAACATACCAGGTAATTTATTGATATCCAAACTAAGTTGTCTTTTCTCGTCATAAGACATTGGTTTAGCGTTATCTTCATCCTCCGAATCAAATGTAATCGGAGGTGGTTGACTACTGGCATTCTTCTTTTTAGTTCCAGCTGATCTGCTATTTGCTTTTGGCCTTTTAGTCGCGGCATTTGTCGTTGCCGCTTTTCCAGGTCCTCTTCCTTTTCCCTTTGGCTTAGCATTTGCCGTCGTTGGCAGATGATGACTCATACTTCCGGCCGCATGAGTTTTATTAGGTCCTACTGCTATGGCTGGATGATGAAGGTCACCACCCATTCCACCCGGCATTTTCAAATCACCTCCCCCCATTGCAACACTGGCTATACTAGCACCGACACTATCAGAGACACTTGGAATTCCACCACTTGGTTTCATAAGTTCTTTCATGGCACCAGTATGACTGGCTACAAGGCTACTACTCTTACTGGTCAATGGCCTTGATTTTGACTTATCCGGTTTCTTCTTTTTACTCTTCTTTTTACCACTTTCTTCTACTAATTTCCTCATTCTTTCTTGCATAACTTTCAACTACAGATAAAGTTAAGTTTTTGTATTAGCCGCATACAACAAAAAATAATATTAACAAAATAATAATAAAATAATAATATACCTCCTGCTGCAAAGCAACCAATTTTTGAGTACGTTCTTCGTCCGAATCGTCGCTCTCCGAAGAACTTTCAGATCCGGAGCTACTGGCACTACTACTGCTAACTTTAATGCCTACCATACTGCCCATTGGTTCATCCGGAATTTTTGCATACCTGGTTTATCAAACATTTTTATTTCGACAAATAACAAATGAAGAGGAAAAAATGCGCTATATCCTCGAGGTTTGTAAAAACCAACCTCATTTCAAACACATCTTGAAGCTTCCTAGCCATCGCTACGACATCATGGTCAGGAGGATTGTACTTGTAACAATTAGTAAATATAAGCCGCACATCACTCGCGAATTCTTGTGCTGTTTTATATTCACGGTTATCCATTTTCGTCTACGAAAAGGACAACTGCATTAAGCATATATTCTACTTTTTTCTAATAACAAATACATATGGCAAAACTAAGTATTACCTTCACAGTACCAAGATCCATTGGTTTCTTGATAATGTCGTGGTAATCGTGAAGACCTAAGAGTTCCGCATCAACCGGTTTATAAAAGGGCCATGCATAACCCTGTACATTATCGGACGTGAGTTATAAACATTGTCTAAATTATCATATCAACTATGTACTAAATTTGTAGTAATTACCGAGTGTTTCTTTGAGAATAGTTCCTTCAAAATTTCGTTACAGGACTTTAACGCTTCTGACAGTTTTTCTTTCGACTTTCCAGTAGTATGTTGAGGCTGTAAAATAATTAGAAATAGTAACAATTACAAACAAAAGTCCCTTCTCGAATATTATTAATTGCAAAACAGTAGCAGTTTATAAAAAAAAAAGAAGAAGAAGCATATTTACTGTAACCTAGAATATGAAATGAACAGAAAGGAACTAATATCTATATATTTTTTCGACAAAAAGTTACTAGTTCTACACTTTTATTTAAATAGTTTTATTCGTTTGATATGATAAGACAGCACAAATGAAAGGAAGGAGCATGAAGGAGTAGTAATAAATGTACCTGTTGGGCCATTGCCCCAATCAGGGGCATGTTGGCCTGGTGGAATGGCACTAAGCCGTCTTCCGCTTGCCTCGTTGGCTGAAACAGCCACGTTATGAACTCGTTGTTAATGTATTAATGAATGATATGATTATAGCGTGCAAGGAACAAAATGCTTAACATACATAATGCTCTAACTTATTGAAACGATAATTAAAAATTCATATACATTAAAGTGATAAATTTACTAAATTGTTAGCATTGTACTGGTATATATAAAATAACTTAAAGAAACTTGAATATTGTCTTTCACAAATAACAGTTCTACTATTGTCAATTTCCTGATCACACGATATTTTAAGTAAATGATTAAATGATAAACAGATTGCATATTCAATATGAAGACCGTACGAAAACACACACGATTGTTTTAGGAAAAAAAATAAAAAAAAAAAAACGTGATGCATAAATATCTGACTGAATAAAAGAATATAAATTTACCTTCTTTATTTGTCTGCCAGATTCTCGTCTTGTGGGTATTTTGGCATTTTTAGGATCCAGTTTATATAAAGGTTCGAAAGAATTTGCAGTAGGAGTTGTAGTATCAGCCTTTCTTTTCACTCCCTTTTTAACTTTTGCAGGTTGAGATGGAGGCATTACCGTAGGTGCAGTGGGAACTTGGGGAGGAGGAGGTACAGCAGAAGCTGCTTGCGGGTCCATCGCTGGTTGTGCATGGTAACCGCTAGTTGGAGGGACCACTTGTTGAGGCAAAGAGTTGTGAGTAGCCATGGGAGTAACACCCATACTCGATGGAGGAGCAATCGTAGTCGTATTAGTGCTCCCAGGTACTGATGCAGGTGCTTGGGTGCCAAGAGGAGGCATGGGTATCACGCCTGTTGTACCAGCTGATGTAGCTGAAGGCGTTAAACTATTTGGTACACTGGAAGTAACCGCAGCTGCACCAGATGAAGGTCGACCACGACCTGTACCTCCTGCACCTCCTGCTACACCACCAACTGGTGCTCCAACTCTGCCAGCCTTTTTCCCTTTGGGTCCCTTTGGAACAGGGGGCTCCAGTTCCACTTCTTCTTTTGGCATTTGTGCAACCTAACAATTTATTATTTCTTTAATATAGTATAACCGCAGTTTAAGTGTAATATTAACAAATTTAAAAGAAACAACTACCTTTGTAAGAAACAATTTTTCGAGAGCTTGTGCCATCACCACAACATCTTCTCCAGGTTTGTTGTAAACGTAGCAATTGGTAAACATTGTATTGAAATCTTGGATACATTCTTTCCCACTCCAGTAATATGTATTTTCTAATCTTTTTTTGATAGTGCCAAGATCCATTGGTTGCTTTATAATTTTGTGGTAATCCTATTAAATTCATAAGGATCATAAATCATTCTAAATGACTTTACATTTTTATAATACATTTTAAATCTATACAATATGTATACATATAATTAGAAAATGAACACGATATCCACGTACTGGCAAATTGAGTTTCTTGGCATCTACAGGTTGCTGAAAAGGCCACGCAAATTGATGCTTCCATACTGGCTTGAGTACACCTTTCTGAAGAAACTGTAGTTGATTGGTAACACGCCCTGGGCGATTAGGTGGTGGCACAACAGGTGGTTGGACTACACCGTTTACCGGTTCCACGGATGGTTCATCACGTGGTGGCGGTTCCTTTGCAGGAGTTGCTGGTGTAGCCGATGTCTTACCAGGTGCACTTGTCTGCATTATCCAGATTTCATTCATATATTTTTCATTGATACAACTGTTTTTCGTTAGTGAGTTCTATCACTACAGTTATTATATAACACTAGAATATTAAATAAAACTGAAATTTCTTTCTGCAAGGCACAATTCAGGCCACTACTTCTTTTCTGGGTGAAATTAACGTTTAAAGGCTAGAAATCAGGTTATCATACAATACATGCTTTGTTATAAATTTAAATCTGGTATTATTCTTTTTATTGAAAAATAGAGATTACCATTTTCACCAGAGATAACGTATAAAATGTTTACTACAGGATACTTAACAAAATATTACAACTTATTCTATAACAATTTCTTTGTATTTTATTATAATACAAATTTAGGAACATGAGTAAGGTTCATGCACCACAGAAGAAGATAAACCCATTCGTGCAACGAGCGAATTAGGCTGCTAAATATTGAATTCCATAACCACAGGCAAGCGATTTAGAATTTGTTTTAAAAAATATCTAATCAAGTATATAATCAAAATATGTATGTAGTACAAAAATATTTTCAACTGAAACATAATGGCAACTCTAAGTCATTTCATACATTCATGCAACAAACACAAAAACATAAAAATATATGCAAAATAAAACAAAATAAAGTAAAACAAAACGAAAAAAGTTAGATAAAATAAGATAATTATAATTTGTTAACTATAACAGTTATCTTAAGGTATATATAAAAATTGTACACTTGTATGAAATGACTCACAAGCTTTAAATATTAATATTTTTAATACTTTGTATGAAATAAAAATTAATTGTATTGAGCAAAAAGTATTTTGCTTCATAAATAGTGTCCAGAAAAATCATTATTTTATTTACAAAGTCTATCCTCCCTCCTTATTTTAATTTTTATATGCCTTTTGATTTCATAGAAAGTACTGAAGCAAAATCGCAAATTGCTCTTAATGTAATTTTTGAGCTGCCATTTAAAATTTTAACCATATATATATATATATATATCCTAGTTGAAACAATAGTCAACAAGGAACCTCACCTTCGGTATATTACACAGCCTTTCTCGCTCCTCCACATCTAACTGTAATTCATACATACCATTCAATCAAACAACGCTCAGTTTCATTACATAAAAAAAAAATGGTGCTCAACATAGTACCAGGAATAAGGGGAGACATAACAGAAAATTGTAAAGACTTTTTTGGCTCTCTTGTGAATAGTGTAAACAATTTGGAAATAAGTACTGCAAAATCAGTATTGGAAAAATAGTTACTAATTGGAAATTATGTATCTAGTTAAAAAAGCATATTGAGTTTGAAATTCAGCACAAATTGTATTTCAAACTTTAAATTAAGAGATCTTATATACAAATACTGTACAGGACTTCTAATAAAAATAACTATGAAAGTAAATAATACAATACTGAATATAATTATTTTTTAGCATAATAAAATAAAAGGAAATGTGTCTCTATATGCTGTTTAACACATGTGTAGACTACATGGAAATTACATAAAGGGAAATGTATGACTGACTGCAGCTTTTATATATAGCATTAGTAGATTAATAAGCAAGTTGCATTTAATATTATTATATTATAATATTAGCGTATTACTCACCGAATTATTTTGTGAGATAGTGTCCACCTGCTGCATCTTGGCTTCGTTTCTGCAACAAAAAAACATAAGCATGTAAGCAGGTTTTGTAAAGAAATGTGGTAAAAGTTAAAGTATCATTTGGTATAAAATTTTAAATCACATTCTGGACATACAATACTTTAATTTCCAAAACTCACTTGCAGATAACCTATTTTACTTTGACATTACGTTAAGAACTCAGAAAGTACCATATTTTTGTAATGCACTTTATAGATCATTGATCATTTATTTCCTTCTCTTGAAATTGCAGGATTCATTGTATGAAATGTCAAACTCCAACTGATACAATCACACTTCACATGTCTTGATATAACTAGGTATATTTTATAATGTAAGGCTCATTGTGTCCACCGTAATGAGCTTCACCTACCTTTCCGACATATATGGTACATAAATGCTATGCAGCAGGTAACTGCCTTACGTTGATGCTTGACGCTATGAGGCTTCATCAACAATTGAGATGGCAAGGATATATTCTGAATTGAGCATGGTAGCTCACTAATTGCTTGCCAAGATGATTGCGCTGCAACCAGGGAGATTGGTGCCGTGGAGGCATAACACTACTCAAGCCTACCAAATGGTAGTACTTTGAATGTCAGCCCTGTACACTGCTGTGAGACTCCGTACCTCCAGCCAAGACTCGCGACATTAGCAACATCTGGATAACATAACAACAGGACCCCGTATTGTAACAACCCCAAATTGTTTGATTGCTTTAGAGCAAGTTAAACATTGATTTCTTTTCAAATTAGGTATATCTGCATAAATTATTTAACATATCATGCAAAACTGAATGTATAAGATACATGCTTGACATATAAATTTCTTTTCACTTTTCTATACATAAACTGACAGTATAAATTTTTGCTACCATAAACACGTTCAAATTGCTCCTTTAAACATTTTGGCAAATCATTTATGCAAATTTTATAACTGGAAACTACTTTTAATGAAACAACCATAATATAAAATGAAGTGCATGTATCAAATTAAAAGACACTTATTAATATTTAGATGTTTGTGAAAAGTATTTGTTTGTATATAACATAAATAAAGAATCAAATTTTTACCTTACTCAGAAAAAATATAACAAAAGCAGCTAAGTTATAATATTTATAGCCTTTTATACAGCATTATATTGTTTTACTATAAGTAGCATAATATAATACTTTGAAAAATGTATAGCAAAAAACAAAATGAGAATACCTAAATCTCATGGTATGTTTTTTATGGATTTAATTAAAAGTATGTATACAGTCAATTCCAACTAAACCTCTGCATGAATTTAAAAATGTAAAGCTATAATAACAAAAGAACAAAGAATTTTGGTAACGAAGATACAAAATACCAAGGAGATGCATATAAATATTAGGTATGAATACAAAAACTTTAAGAAACAGAAATGGATTAATCAAGAACAGCGCGTCCAAAATGTAACATTATAGCTGCACAGTGATATTTTCAATTGTGTACAAGAATCAACGTGCATACCCTGTTCGAGACCAGTGTAAGCCAAAATGGAAAGTTTGACAAAAGTAGCACAAATAACTGGTACACTGGTATAGAAAGTGAACTGACTATTAAAATACAAAATTGATAATATACAGAAAAAAAAACGATCTCGCGGATAATCATAAGATTTTGACCATGGGAAGCATGAGCTTCTACCGTGGTGAAGAGGAGCATTGCCAGAACAATCCATGCCGCGAAGACGTTCTATTCGTAGAGGTCCGAGTATCAAGGACAGAGATAAGAGTTCGCGGGTCGAACAGGTGCTTAGTGATAAAAGTCGACAAAATAAGAAAGGAGAAAGGTGAGATCCACGAGAGATGATGGGAGAGAAGTAAACGCGGTGGATGCAGGAGTGGAAAGAGGAGGAGGACAAGTAGGAGAGGATGGCGAGGGGAAGGGTAGCAGACCCGCGCCCAGCCGATGCACCCAGCCGACGCACAACAAACACGAGCAAGCCGCCGTGTGAGAATCTAGCCGAGCGTTCGACTGGCGCTGAAAACACAACGTTTTTCACATCGGACAATTCTGGCGCGCGCGAATACCCGAGCCGCCTTTTTGATCACTTGATTTGGCGTAGGTTTCAACATGGCGGTATGGCCGCTCGGGAAAGAAAGCTCTCAAGGGCCCGCCGCTACAGCCGCCACTTACGCACCACCACGGCACACACCACGCGCTATACTTATCATCAACGGATCCAGAGACTCTAAAATTATTTGTAATCACTTACCTGATCAATGGAAGTCCACTTTCCACAGGAATTTTATCGAAAAACACTACCACTACGTCTTGGACACTCGCACTACGCTTTCTCCCTGCTTGCTAGTTTGGTTGGTCGGTGTTATGGCCGCCGCCGAGTGTGCCCCACCGTATCACTCACTCACTCTCACTCGTACGAGCGCGAGCGCTCGGTTCGCATACGCGACGAACGCGGACGCGGCCCGACCAACTAGTTCTCCACACTTACGAATGCGGACGTCGATCTCTCGTACTAATATCGTATCAGTGCCCCGTAACGAGCTCCACCGACATTTTCCTGGAGTCTCGTACAATCGGATGGCTTTCCGTGCCCATGACGATCTCGGATCTACAAACTAACGATCGCAGCACCAACAATGGCTACGCATTCTTCCGCGACGTACCGAATGGTCCTGTTCCACCGTTCCTCGAACACGACCCGACTGTCCATTCCCGTCGCTATTCTGCCACTCCGAACTCTACCGATCTAACCCGAATAAAAAAGCGGCAAATTTAAAATTATTACCTAGAAATAAGGTTTTCAACTCGTTATCTACTGAAAATTGTATTGCTCTAGTAAATCCTTTAATGATTTTACAATTATAATTAAATGCTTTCATATAATGATTAATGATTTCATAATATTGCGTCCTTTAATGCAAGCAGTATTTCAAACAGATTAGGCATGAATTGGTTGAAATACAAATCTTCTTTTATGATATATTGCTGATGGATTAAAACGTTGAATAATGCTGAAAATTATAAAAACAAATAGTAGGGTCTATAATAAGTAAACGGTTTTATTTGTAAAATAAGATTACATTTTATTAACCAATCCAAAAATTAATGGTTAATTTCCATCGTTCCATGTTTACCCATAATGCATTTTTAGATTACTGAAATAATGACCTATAAACATAAACATCAATAAACATTAATAGAATGCGAAATAAAATCAGTTTTATAAATACAAGCATTCATTAATTTTCTTATGTGAAAAATATAATGTTAAAATTTATTAATCACCGCGCAAGTCGCGGTCCAATTCCACGATTCTATAACTGCAGCAATGCATTTTGGGACACGCGTAAAATCTATAATTACGTTACTTATTAATTTTTGAATAATTGAAATAAGAACATTAATAACACAATAATTAAATAAATAATTGGAATATAGTGAATTTTACATGTAATTTGAATGCTATTTTGTTACGAGATGTACGTCGTCATCATTATAGCAAGTTCCGTTATATTTCCAAAATGGCGAAACCCAAACAATTGACCTTTGATTTGCTTCAATAATTCTAATGAAACAGATATTTTATGTATAAAAATATCAAATTACACGAACATTATGCATAACACATTTGTGCATGTAACCTATTAAGCATACAAAATCGTATCAATATCACGAAATAAATGCTAACGCAATAACAGACTGTAAACTTGTGATATTAACTACGGTAGTCAATTGGACTATTATATAATTTATCATCTATCAGTATCTGTACAATTAAAGCAACAGCATGTAATAGCGATATTATTACAATTCTGAATCAGAATTTATAAAGGATTACTATCATATATATTAACACACAAATAACTATGACACTAAAGCACAAAATGGCGTCTTTGGGAGAAGTAAAATCACTTTTCAACAGTCCATGTTTCTAGCACATTTCACTCTCAACTTAAGTACTTGATCACAAATATAATAGATTTCAAATTTAAGAAAACAACAATCTAAGTTCTAAAAAGTAAGTTATGTGAAGATAAAAGAGTGTTCAAAATACTTCACATTAACGACCATCTTTACTTTGATGACGTAATGGAATACGAAAGTCAAGAAAGAAACTATATAAATATTGAGAACGATGTCAGCGCCACGTAATATCCTTCCGGTTGCTATTAAGTTTTCCGCGTTCTGAACAGCGATTGGTTTACATATGTAGAGTCTTTGTTACAACCAATCGCTTTAAAACCAACAATGATGAGTCATTCTGTTCAGAATTTTCCGTCGAAAGTTGTGCAATCGTGCTTGATTTTTCCTCTACATACAAATGTTAAATTAAAAATATAAAAACACTTTAATCGATAAATACATGTAATTAATGCAAATTCAATAGGAAATATTGTATCTTCATGGTTTTATTCATATTTACATATTGCATATTTTTATCGTCTTTTATGATGATAAAAATGATTTAAGTTTGTATAAAAATAAATAACAAAACATGCAACTTGAATTACAAGTAAAAACTTTATGTTGTCATATTACAGTTATCATTCAAATTATTCCCCAAACTTCTTCAAATGCAGTACACAACTTACTGCACGTTAAAGCTCCAGATAGAGGATAATTACTAATAGATATAGTATCCTCTGAGTAATCTGGGTTTACCTAGAATTTCAGTAGATGTTAATTGAAATTATAAAACATATTTTTGTATTTCATTAAATTTGAATATTATATACTTATACTTACTTGACCATGAGCCATTGCACCCACTACAATGGCAATTGGTTCATCTGCTGGTACCAATTCTCTTGGATTTTGTACTTTATTGGCACTAAATGACATTACAATTTTACGACAGCCAACTGGTAAATGATCTGTGACTGGATTTTTAATTACTTTTAATAGTTTCATTGGTCCATCAGATGCACGAACACTAAATTTATGCAATAATTGCACTGGAAAACATAAATGTTGAATATGCTATGATAAATTCCTTGTAAGGTATCAGTCCGTGCAATTCTTACCCATAAGTCCAGCAAAACGCTTAAATGTTCTTGGTATCCTTGTTTGGGGATTTACTTCTATCAACACATTCTTTTCTGTATGAATATAAACTTGTAATAGCCCAGCTCTATTTAATGGGCTATCCATCAACATTAATAAGCATTGATGAGCAATATCTGGCCTACATGAGCCAGAATCACGATTATTCTTCTTTAAAATACTCACATGATCATCACAGTTTAATAATTCAAAGCTATTCCCCACCTGTAACAATTTAAGTATTTAAATATAACTTAAAAATTATATTTATGGACTTATATATGACTGTATTTTATTTTGGAACATTCCTAGGAAATGAACCGTTTACCGATTTTGACATGTTATACATCGTTAAATTCGTCTTTTTGAATACATTATTGAGGTGTTTGTCTTTTTTTGCGGAAATTCATTTACTGTGAAGTTTCGAAAAAATAGTATGGTTAAATATGTTTTTGATACATTTATGAACAGAAACAAATGACTGTCGGTATATTCAGTCCACATTATTTGAATTCTATTTTTCAAATTCCTGCAGGATAATATGTTTAAAAAAAGAAATTAATTGTCCATAATGTGGCAATGCAATGCGAATGAAGTGGATATGTAGACTGACTGTTACAGGATGTAGAAATCTTATCATGAACAAAGATTTCTGATGTCAAAAGTTGAATAGAATCAGGTAGAAGTAAAGGAAAAAGTATAAAGATACTTTTGATGCCTGTTGAAAACATAGATACTAAAACCATAATTATTGTTATAAAAGAATGGATTAAGCCAAGCACTGCTATGATATCCTATAGTTGGAAGGCTTATGACGCGTCAGAAAAAGAAGATTTTTAAACATTCACAATTAAGGTACAAACTTTATAATGTGCAAATGCAGATATCTTTGATGCCTGTTGAAAGTAAAGGTACTGATACTGAAATATTGCTGGCTGACTGATGCTGTCCGGGATTAAATATAACCCAACCTAACCTATTGTTTTTTTAGACTTAAAGTATAAAATATACTTTATTTTTTATTGTTGTATTTTACACTGGATCTGTACATACAAGTACATATGTATGTATGTAGTACCTCTGAAAAATTAATATAGTTAGGTTGTCATTTGTTTCTGTTCATAAATGTATCAAAAACATACTTAACCATACCTTTTTCTTAAACGTTTACAGCAAATTTTACACAAAAAAACGAATTTCTGCAAACAATGACATAGAAATAAGTAATATACTCAACAAGATGTATCCAACGGAATATAACATGTCAGAATCGGTGAACGGTCCGTTTGCTAGGAATATACCAATAAATTATTAGTGTGAGACAAGTAATAAGAAAATAATTTACATGATAGCAAGATAGATTTACAAGACCTTATTTTGAAAATAAACAATATATATAACCTTACTTTAACAGATTCCAATTGAGCTTTTTCTAAAATAATAATTAATCGTTTCTCTTGCTGTTTTATATGTGCTACGTGAAGATGCTTAGGAGCAGGATCATATTCATAATCATCTTTCCCAGAACGATTTTTGCGCTTTTGAGCCATTTCTCATACTTGGTAAAACCAGGCCCTTCAAGCTCCACTCGTGTGAATTTGATGCAAATTTTAACTCGGCGCAGAAAACCCAGGCGGCGCAGATGTCGCTTATGTGTGTGTATGTACGTACATACATACATACCTCACCGAAGATCATAGACATATGAAAATATAGACGGAGTATAAACTGCTACTTTCAGTAAGGGGGGCTCCGATAATCGAGGCGCGGAGGGGACTCTTCTGACATCGACTTATTCCGGCAAGACTCGGTAGTATTCGGCTCACATTTTACATGTATGTATTTATGTACACTCAGTCCCATTGAAGTTGTCGCAGTGAAGTTGGCGCACAAACACATTTACGCCGCGTCGGTGAGCCGATAGGTGGGGTGCATCGGCTCACCGACGCGGCGTGAATGTGTTTGTGCGCCAACTTCACTGCGACAACTTTGATGGGACCATAGACATAAGAAGTATGGACGGAGCCTTTCTACGAGGGGTAAGTGATAATCGCGGTAAGGGGGGAACTCATCTGACTTCGACTATTTTCGTAAGCGCAGACTCGGGTATGTTCGGCTTTTCGCATCCGTACGATGACGATGAGTTGCATTGAACTTGTCGCAGTGAAGTTGGCTACAAATTCACTACGCATTCCATAGACATAAGAAATATAGACGGAGCATAAACTGCTACTTTAGGTAAGGGGGGCTGTGATAATCGGGGCGAGGAGGGGACTCGTCTGACTTCGACTTATTCCGGCAAGACTCGGTAGTATTCGGCTCACATTTCACATGTATGTATGTACACCGACGATGAGTTGCATTGAACTTGTCGCAGTGAAGTTGGCCACGCATTCACTCATCGACGCGGCGTGAATGCGTAGTGAATTTGTAGCTAACTTCACTGTGACAAGTTCAATGCAACTCATCGTACGGATGCGAAAAGCCGAACATACCCGAGTCTGCGCTTACGAAAATAGTCGAAGTCAGATGAGTTCCCCCCTTGCCGCGATTATCACAGCCCCCCTTACCGATAGTAGCAGTTTATGCTCCGTCTATATTTCTTATGTCTATGGACGGGACTGATGCGAAAAGCCGAACATACCCAAGTCTGCGCTTACGAAAATAGTCGAAGTTCGATGAGTTCCCCCCTTACCGCGATTATCAGTTTCCCCTCGTAGAAAGACTCCGTCTATATTTCATATGTCTATGCCGAAGATCAGTGCTCACCGATATCATTTATATGTGTTTGTATAGACACCAGCGCCGCCTGGATTTTCTGCGCGAAATTAATTTTCGTTACAGCATGAAATACGGGAGTTTGGAGGACCTGGGTAAAACTACAAGACACAAAACAATTCAAACTTTAAGCAGTAACTGCTTCTATCTCCAAGACTGAACATTCCTTTATTCTCGAGGGAACATGATTTTGGGATTTCAGGCATCCCAAACGCAGTTAGATTTCATATGCGTAACACAGTCAGTATGACAATCGTGCCTGTTTTACCAATTCTTTTTCTACCGCGCCTTCTACTGACAATTGGAAGGCCCAATTCTGATTCTTTTAGAAATCAATCAAAATCAGCACAAGACCGAAAAATTTGTAAAGTAATTGTTGGCTGCACTTTGTCTCAGGGCAGGCCTGTCCAAGTAGGGGAATCCACTCCTGAAACACATGTTTTGGGTCCCCTTCCAACGTTGCTTCGTCAAGTAAGATGGGACGGTTCCGACTACCGTCTCTCCGTCTTTCCTAGCGGCGGTATTGTCTTCTCGGTCCCATCTTACTTGAAGGAGCAGCGTTAGAAGGGGACCCAAAACATGTGTTCCAGGAGTACATTCCCCTACTTGGACAGGCCTGTCTTAGGAGATCAAAAATTTTTGGTTAAAAATGATCAAATCTTGTAGTTTTTGACCTGAAAAGTTCGAAAATGCAAGTTAAAAGTTTAGGAAACCAATAGTTTAAAAGATACGAGTACATAAAAATGTGTGTACTTGGCGTACTCCTGAGTCTCAAACGGTTCGTTGGCTGCGCGCTGAACGTCGTGGCAAGGGGAGTAGCGGTAGGCGGAGCCAGCTGAAAATTGGCTGAAAAGTGCAAATCTTGCCGGGCTCTGACTTAGTATGTCATTCTCTATTAAAAATGCCTACTTCCGCTACCTGTGAAAAAGGTAAAAATGCCTATCTATTAACAGTCTGCTAAGAGACGAGTCTCTGTTAACAGTTAAATGATATTTTTGGATTAAGAATCATTATTTTATAAATATAACAGTAATTTTCGAATTATTTTTTATTCAATTCTTTTATTTTTTTCAGAATGTTACGTACCAAATATTCTTATTTTTAATATATTTATTTAGTATCGATTATTACAATAATTGTATTATTGTATTACAATAAGAATGTAATACAATTATAAGGTAAAATATAATTGTTTCCCAAGCAGCACCGACGAGATAATTATTGTACTGTGACAAAGCTAAATCATCTCGTTGATGGTATAACAGTTTTTTTCGGGGGTACCATGAGTAATATCACTATTCTACATTATCCATCATTCCTATTTACCGATCGTACCCCAGGCCCACTGGGCCACCGACGAGATACTGTTAAAGACTGCCAGCCTTATGGGAGTTCGCGGGACCGAAAAAAGTCGACGTTTTCGTACGCCCTCTAGAATATATTGCGGCCGCAGTAAGAAACAGAACCAGAATCAGTGAGTTTACCAACGACGAGGTTCGGTGCTGAACTGTATCATGAGACATGAGATGATATTTTATCTGGTCGATGCTATTATTATTTCTTCGGTGATTCGAGTTAAGTACGTTTTACAAACCTTTCGGAGATACTTTTTAAGACGTAAAATATTTTAAAGGAGGTAACTTAATAACCCTCTTTAGTTCATTGGCAATTATTTTTTTAATAAATGACGAACTCTAGTTCTAAGTTTAGGGTATGTGTTTTTAAGGTAAAAGAATATTCATTTAGAAAAAATGATGAATAAAAAAAATATTACATAGGTTCTGTAGGATATAGTCATAATAATAATAATAATAATATAATAAGTAACAGGTGTCGAAAAGAAGAGAAATGTATTTCAATAAAATCTTTTATTTAATAGTAAGTAAAAGCTGGATAAGTGCAACATCGCTATCCTCTCCACTTGGGGGGATCCCCCTAGGCGAACCGAGACGTTCGATCAGGAAGCCGTGTAATATGATCCGAACCGTAATATTGGTGTGACTAATACTAATTCAACGATAAAACTTTTTTATTTTTAACTTTTTCTTAATTAAATTTTTACTAACGCATTGGTGAGATTTTTCTGATTAAAATGATCCCAAACACGATATAGTTTGAATTATATTTATTTATTTATTCAGAATATGCTGCGGTAATGCCACGAATGATCGGTAATGAGCAAGAGCCGTTATTCCATGTTTGATTGTGAGTCGAGCAACACACGGTGCGATTGATAGCAAAAATTGAAAAAGTAACTAAGTCGCGGTATTTTCAGTGTTAGATTTGTATTCCACGAAAAAATAAATATCTAAAACCTTGAAAAAGAAAGGACAGTCAATGATGGGCCATGATGGGGTATGTGCGGGCAATGACGCACTCAGAATTTGTTCTTGGAGGGAGTTAAGTTGAACGAATAAAAATATTTTTAATACAAAAAACAGTGTTATTAATATGTGACATAAACAGTAACACTAATTTAATTAGGAACAGATTTTGGAAAATTTTCTGTTGTTCTCCTTTCTTTTTCTTTGGGGGATGCTAGAGCCCCTTAGCCCCCCCTTGAGTGCGCCAGTGGTAGCGCGGGGTATGCAAGGATGCGAACTTTCAAACGTTTGGGGCGTTCGACTCTGTTCACCACATGGCAGAATAAGGGAATACACTAAGCGCTTAGTATGTCATTCTCTGTTAAAAATGGCTACTTCCGCTACCTGTGAAAAAGGTAAAAATGCCCACCTGTTAACAGTCTGCTAAGAGACGAGTCTCTGTTAACAGTTAAATGATATTTTTGGTTTAAGAATCATTATTTTATAAATATAACAGTAATTTTCGAATTATTTTTTATTCAGTTCTTGCATTTCTTCAGAATGTTATATATCAAATATTCTTATTTTTCATATATTTATTTAGTATCGATTATTACAATAATTGTATTATTGTATTACAATAAGAATGTAATACAATTATAAGGTAAAATATAATTGTTTTCCAAGCAGCACCGACGAGATAATTATTGTACTGTGGCAAAGCTAAATCATCTCGTTGGTGGTATAACAGTTTTTTTCGGTGGTAGAATGGGTAATATCACTATTCTACATTATCCATCATTCCTATTTACCGATCGTACCCCAGGCCCACTGGGCCCACTTGGCGGGCCGAACTTTAACACAGGGGCTGGCAGTCTTTAACAGTATCTCATCGGTGCTGCACCGCAGAGAAAAATCGTGCAATATTTAGTTCAAATTTTATCCGCCAGGGGCGCTGTTTTTCGGGACAGTTATAGTTCGGATTTTGTTCGCCTGGGGGGCGCTAAATTTATTCGCACTTTAGTTCCTTCTTATGCCGCCAAGAGGCGTTGTTACGAACGCCGAAACCGTGATTTCAAGGATGTAAAATATAAGTGATAAAGGGATGTAAGTGTGACAGAGATGTAAAGGATGCAAGGATATATAGAAAGCAGGAATGTAAAGGATGCAGTGATGTAAGGGATACAGGCATGTAAGGGATGCAGAGATGTAAAGAATGTACACGGATGTAATAAAATCATCACGTTTGTCTTCCTAATGAGTTTATTCAATAAGCTAACAGGATAAATACAGCAAATTAAATGAATGCAGAAAATAAAATATATGTAGATATACATATGTATATAAGTAAATAGATCTGCACTCCTCGCTATAGAGGACTGCTGCTGTTTCAGCATCGCCTGGGGGTGGACAGCACCGTCCCCTGGGGGAGGGCAGATTACTACTGACTGCTACTGACCAAAGCTACTGACTAAAACCTAAAACCCCACGTCTGGAGTCTCCACTCCCGATGCCAGTGTAGGAATAAGTGATTCCTTAGGAGTTAGTATTCCTACTTTATCAATTGATGGAAAACAAGCTCACTACCGCTTTTCATATAGAGTTTTATTAATTGTTAATTATTATAAATTTGTAACTACGCTGTACATTTAACTGGTCCTAATGCACTTAACACAGCTTAGAACGCTCAACAACGCCTATAAATTCTTTGATGCGAACACCCACGAACAGAATACAAAGTTTCTCAAAACACAAAGCTACCGCTTCAAACGTCCCCACGAGAATGAAAAACTTCCATCCGGAACGGGAAAACGACGCTTTTCCCGGAAGTAGATGTCGCGGTATATTTATTGGAAGTGTACGCTTCGGCGAGACGGTCGACCATCAGCAGAGGTCGCCACACTACCCCCTTCCGAGTCTCTCGACCCGTTAGGGAGAGCAGACGACACCCTCGAATAGGTCCTTACGGGTTGCATTGACTCTTCCAATATTTCCATGAATGCCGGTTTCAACCGTTCCACCGAAACGACCTGGTCCTTTCCTCGTAACTCGATAAGGAAGGTGCGATCGGATATTCTCCGCAATACGCGACATGGGCCCTCGTATGGCTGTTCCAGGGGCCTTCTAACAGCGTCAACGCGCACAAAAACATGACTGCACGAATATAAATCTTTAGATACAAAGTGCGATTTGCGTGCGTGATGCACCGTGGGTTTTGGTCGTACTTGTCTCATGGCGTCACGGAATTTACTAATGTTAAAACTGTCGAGAGGTTGAACGTCCATAAAAAATTCGCCAGGTAATCTAAGGGGTGCACCATACAATAATTCAGCTGCCGATGCACCTATGTCCTCTTTAAAACTACATCGCAGTCCCAATAACACCGTGGGAAGCACCGCGACCCAGTCCTGTGACTCGTGACACATTATTGCCGCTTTTAGGGACCTATGCCACCGCTCTACCATGCCATTCGACGCTGGATGGTAAGCAGTGGTGCGGATTCTTTTACACCCTACAAGAACCGTTAACGCAGAAAATAGTTGAGCTTCAAATTGAGCTCCCCTGTCGGTTGTGATAGTGGCCGGGGCTCCAAACCTCGCCACCCATGCGGCGTAGAATTCTGAGGCGACGATTTCCGCAGAAATATCCTTGACTGGCACAGCCTCAGGCCACCGGGAAAACCTGTCTATCATCGTTACACAGTATTTATAACCCTTCGCTATGGGCAGAGGTCCTATAATGTCTAAATGTACATGGTCGAATCTACCCTCTGGAACAACCATCTTTTGAGGAACATTAACAGTATGTCTGGCAACCTTACTTCTTTGGCAATTAATACAAGTTCTGGCCCACCGAACTACATCTCTATTCATTTTTGGCCAAACAAATCTACTGCCAATCATCCTCTTCGTAGCTCTACCACTCGGATGCGCAAGATTGTGGACGGTATCAAAGATGCGCCTTCTTAACACTGCTGGTATATAAGGCCTGATGTTGTCGGTGGATATATCACAATAAACGATAGTTTCAGAACTATCTAATTTAAGCTGTTTCAGGTCTAATGAAGAACCACCCTGCAGAATACGTGTGAGCTCTGTATCTAATTCCTGCTGTTGGGCTATTTCTTGTGTACTCACCACGACTGGCATACTGACAACGTCCAGCCGTGATAGAGCATCAGCCACTGAATTATTTACTCCCGAAATGTGAACTATCCTAGTAGTGAACTGTCCTATATAATCAAGTTGACGTAATTGTCTAGGTGAGGCTTTATCAGATTTCTGTGCAAAAACGTAAGTCAGTGGTTTATGGTCCGTCTGTATGGTAAAGTCACGTCCTTCTAACATGTGTCTAAAATATTTGGTTGCTTTAAAAATTGCTGTTAATTCTCTGTCATACGTACTGTACCTTGACTCTTGGGGTGTAAACTTCTTTGAAAAAAAACCTAGTGGTTCCCACATTCCTTTAACTTCCTGTTGCAAAACCGCTCCCATAGCAATATCGGAAGCGTCTGTAGCTAATATTAAAGGTGCGTTATCGCGTGGATGTACCAGCAGTGCTGCATCCGCCAATGAGCCTTTACACTTATCGAAGGCTTCCTCAGCCTCAGGCGTCCATTGAATAACTCGCTTATCGCGTTTCCTTGCTCCTTCTAAATATTTATGAAGTGGAGCCTGTATCGCAGCTGCATCCTTAATGAACCTTCGATAAAAATTTAGAATACCCAAAAATCTGCGCAAATCGGCTATTGTCTTTGGCTTATTATAATTTTTAATGGCTTCAACTTTTTCCGGTACAGGCCTGGCTCCCATGGAGTCTATCAGGTACCCCAGGTACTGTACAGAATGTGCCCCAAAAACGCACTTCGACAAATTAATCGATAACCCGTAAGCCTTTAGCCTTTCAAAAACACACCTCAGATGCTCCTCGTGTTCAAGCTCATTGGCAGAGGCGATCAAAATATCGTCCACAAAACAGAAAACGAAGTTCAAACCTCTGAGTACATCGTCCATGAATCTTTGAAAACTCTGTGCTGCATTCTTTAACCCAAACGTCATCACATTAAACTCGTATAGCCCGAATGGCGTGATGATGGCGGTTTTCGCTCGATCCTCTGGATTGATTGGTATCTGGTGATAAGCCCACGTTAAATCTAAAGTAGTAAAAACTGTCGTTCCGTCAAGTCTATGTGCGAAATCCTGCACGTGAGGAATTGGATATTTGTCAGGGACTGTAATGCTGTTTAGACGCCGGTAGTCACCACATAGTCTCCAGCCACCATTCTTTTTTTGGACCATATGTAATGGACTTGCCCACTGACTACTAGAAGGCTGGCAAATCCCTGCTGCAATAAGGTGGTCAACTTCGGCTTTTGCTGCCTTTAATTTTTCCGGGGGCAACCTTCGCGCCCTTTCCGCGACCGGTGAGCCCCTGGTTACTATGTGGTGACGTACCTGATGGGCGGGAACTTCCTGTTTTTGTACTGTCCGAGTAATAGCAATAAATTCCTGTAACAGTCGTCTGTACGGGTTGTTTATGTCAACAGTCGTCAGTGAAGTTTGAGTCGCCGTCTGTAAAAAACCAGTAGTTTGTATTTTAGTTAATTCGTCGATCAGTCTCTTATTTCGTAAATCAACCAGAAGACCGAAACGCTTGAGAAAATCAGCACCGATAATAGGCTGTTGAACCTTCGCGACAATGAACTCCCACGTGTACGGACGACGCAATCCGAGGTTCAGAGTCAACCTCCGCGATCCGAATGTACTTATCGGAGTGCCATTCGCCGCATAAATCTTAGAGTCAGTAATGGCGGGTTCTCCTCTTACCGATCTGTGCGGCAATACGGAGATATCCGCCCCTGTATCAATTAAAAAATATAAATTACTATTTCTATCCTTAATAGTGAGACGGCAGTTCTCGTCGCGACCATCCGACGCCATCTCGATCCGGGGTTGCGCAATCAGTTTCCCTGCGTGGCAGGGTTAGCCGAAGCTCCAGTAGGTGGTGGACCTGGCCATCCACAAGGAATGACGCATCGATGGGCCCTCTCAGCGAACCTCCGGTGGTAGAAACAGTAGTTGTTCCCTTCGCGTGAAGTTGACCGACTTCCAGATCGCCCCCTTCCAGGGCTACCGCGTGGCCGCCATCTTGGCTGGGACCTGTAGGGTTGGCGGGACTGTCGGGTAGTGAGCGTCTCCACCATCGAGACTAGCTTCTCCACCTTAGCCTCCAGCGCCTCTATCCTGGTGGACGGTGGTGGAATTACAGGGGTTGATGCTTCAATGGCCGCCACCCTCGGCACAGACATCTCTGCAATCTTATCAGCTAGGAGCGCTAGCCGTTGCAGATCCGCCGTATCGCTAATAGCGAGAACAGTTCTCATGCTCTCCGGTAATTGCTCCAAAAAGAGCGTACGCAGAACGTTTTCTCCGACTTGCCCACCAGCCAGATTTCTAAGTCTCTGCAAACAATGCGAGGGTTTCTCGTCCACCACTTCACTTCCTCGCAGCAGCTTCCTCAACTTGGTTTCGTGGGACTCATCAAATGTTTCGATGATCCGTTTCTTTATCTTCTCGTATTTACCACGCGCCGGTGGAGAGGCCAATACGTCCATGACGAAGGGCAGTACGGTGTGGTCCAAATTCGTCACCACGTAACGGTACTTCGTATCGTCGCTGGTTATTCGCGCCAGATCAAAGGTCATCTCCACTGTGATGAACCATGCAGCCGGATTCTCCTTCCAAAACGGCGGTAGCCGTCGTAAGGTAGCTGAATTGATGGATGCCTCAGGAGCGGGCTCATTTACCGTTTCCTTTCGGTCCGCCATCTTGTCTTGTTGTCCGTCCTCTCGCGTGGGTGAATGTTCCAGCGGCATTTACTGTTTTTTTTTTTGCTTTGATTTCACGCGCTTAATAGCGGTTGCACTACGATGATCACGTCGGGGTCACCAATTGTAGGAATAAGTGATTCCTTAGGAGTCAGTATTCCTACTTTATCAATTGATGGAAAACAAGCTCACTACCGCTTTTCATATAGAGTTTTATTAATTGTTAATTATTATAAATTTGTAACTACGCTGTACATTTAACTGGTCCTAATGCACTTAACACAGCTTAGAACGCTCAACAACGCCTATAAATTCTTTGATGCGAACACCCACGAACAGAATACAAAGTTTCTCAAAACACAAAGCTACCGCTTCAAACGTCCCCACGAGAATGAAAAACTTCCATCCGGAACGGGAAAACGACGCTTTTCCCGGAAGTAGATGTCGCGGTATATTTATTGGAAGTGTACGCTTCGGCGAGACGGTCGACCATCAGCAGAGGTCGCCACACCAGGACCCCTTTGGGAACATGCCTTTGTTTTCGAGGGGTCATTATTTAAGGGGTCCCAGACACCCCCAGATGAGATTTGGTCTGCATCCAGAGAGCACAGCCGGTATAATAATCATGCCTGTTTTACCAGTTCCTCTTTTACCACACCTTCCACTGACAATTGGATGGCCCTATTCTGATTCTCTTTGATTAAAAGAATGATGCAATTGATAATTGCACGTGCAATGTTTGCACTATAGAAAATCCAAGGTCCTACGGATATAGTGCCCTTCGAACCATTTATCTTTGGCATTTTTTCATGAATGCGCTAATAACGGAGTTATGTCCTGAAACATTTGCGTGGCCCACCCTGTATATACAACATTCAATGACTGTTTGATCTTTAATAAATTAAAAACATAATATGCACGAAAATCAAATTACTGCTAACTGTATTGAAAACGATCAGGTTCTTGTCTTATTCAAGTTCTATAATCGTTTTTTTAAGGGAGATTGATGTTTAAATAAAATGGAGATTTTGGAATTGAAGGATGTAAAGGCTGTGCCGGATATAATTCATCCCTATCCGGACAGAGTAAAGACTGAAGCAACTCCACTCGTCATTGATAATGGTTAGGAAAATAACTTATATAATGTATACAATATTATAGTAAAAATTAATAAATGTTTTATACTAGGGTCATATAACTGTAGAGTTGGATGGGCAACAGAAAAGGAACCTCAGTTAATATTTAAAAATCTTATTGCAAAGCCAAGGAAAGAACGGGGCAAGAAGGATGGTGAGCCTCAGGTTGGAAATGACATAGCAAACATTGAAGCTGTTAGATTTCAATTAAAAACGCAATTTGACAGAAATGTAGTAACACATTTCGAAGCCCAAGAACAGATATTTGATTATACATTTACTCATATGGGAATAGATACAGAAGGCTCTATAAATCACCCAGTTATTTTAACTGAGGCATTTCTGAATCCTAATTATTCAAGAAATTGTAAGAAGATACATTTAATATTATGTGTATTTATAATCTGTACTAATTATACGTTTTTTAGTGATGGCAGAGCTGTTATTTGAATGCTACAATGTACCTGCAATCGCGTATGGAGTGGACTGTTTATTTTCTTATCAACACAATAACTGCCCACCAGATGGTTTAATAATTAGCATTGGATATCATACCACACATATAATACCCATATTAGATGGTAAAGCAGATCCTGTTAATTCAAGGAGGATCAATGTTGGTGGATATCACATTACATCTTATATGCATAGACTACTGCAACTAAAATATCCAGTGCATGTAAATGCTATCACACCTAGTCGAGCAGAGGTTTGTAAATGACACATTTCTCATCCTTCTTACTGTTTCAAACACTTGTTCTTTTATTTCACAGGAATTAATTCATGAACATTCAATGATAGCTTTAAATTACCAAGAAGAAATTTCTAAATGGGCAGATCCGGATCATTATGATGCAAATGTGTTAAGGGTACAATTACCTTATATTGCTCCTTCAAGTGCTCCTGGTTTAACAGTGGAACAACAGAAGGAGAGAAAACGGGAGTTGGCTAGAAGATTAATGGAAATAAATGCGCGGAAAAGAGAAGAAAGAGTTAGTAATACCTCTGTACATAAAGAAATTAAATTTTATTTATACAAGAATTTTCAAATAATTATTACTTATAGTTAGCAGAAGATGAAGAGCAGCTGAATCAGTTATTAGCTGTTCAAGATTTACTAGAAGAAGGAGAGACTGACGAGTTTGATCAAGCATTAAAAACCTATTCTCTTGCGAATGAAGCGGATTTAATAAAAATGATTAATAATTTACAAGCAAAAGTAGAACGAACCCGACAGAAAATAGTCGCGGCTAATTCACAGGAAGAAAACATTGCAATGGAGGAACAGAAGCCGAAAATCAAATCAAGTTTGCAGCCGAAAGATCAGCAGGATTTTGATGAATGGATAGCTGGTGTAAGAAAGAAAAGGTAGTTAAATATTTATTGCCATCTTTTTGATCATACATAAACACAATTTTTCGTATATAATAGGCAAGAAATATTGGAAAAACGAATGGCGAAGAGGCAACGCAGACAAGATATGGCAAAACGTAGAACAGCAGCCGCGCAAGAAAGAATGCGTATAATAAGTCAATTAGCGAGAAAAGAGAAACGCGATGATGATTTTGGTATGAGAGACGAAGACTGGGACGTTTATAAAGTTATCAACAGGGTTTGTGCATGCTTCTATTTGTTTTCATTTATTTCCAATCTTGTATTTTTAAAATGATATATCTTCATACAGGAAGGTGGAGATTCAGATTCAGAATTAGAACAAGAAAAGCTCCTGGAACTGGAGGACGTATTAAGACACCACGATCCAGAATTCGATGGAGCTGGATCGAACGTTCCCCTGGTACCCGGAGAAACCCATCAGTTACACGTGGGAGTGGAACGCCTGAGAGCTCCAGAAATATTATTTCAACCATTCATGATTGGTTCCGTGGAAGCAGGCATTGCTGAAACAATAGAATTTGTGTTGAAGCTTTATCCAACCGAAATGCAGGCACGTCTCGTAGGAAACATATTTCTCAACGGTGGACCGGCAAAATTTCCTGGTTTATTGGAGAGGTTGAATCGCGAGCTCCGTGAAATCCGACCGTTCGGTTCCAATTTTCAAATAAACATCGCCAAGAATACCAGCATAGACGCATGGTACGGTGCTAGAGACTTTGGCTTAAATGGAAACCTCCCAGAATTTTTAGTAAGCAAGAAGGAATACGAAGAGAAGGGTGGTGAATATTTTAAAGAACATTTGACTAGTAATACTTACACCAGATCTCCTGATCCATTGCCCACCGTGCAAGCTCCTGTAACCTCGGAACAGGTCGTCGTTGAGGATGCCGTTGTCGATGTTGAAATGGAATGAAAGACAAGAAACATTTTATATAAGATCCTAGATGTTAGAAAATAAATTTCACTGAAAACAAAGAAACAGATTTATGAAAGGGGAAACGGTTATCTTTATGGATATCTACTTTATTACACAAGTGTTTTCGTTTGTTCATTCAATCACGAACAAACTACATTGTAGTCTGTTTACTGATCACAATGTACAGTTCCCAAATCATCGTATCTCATCGTTCGAAGATAATTATGCGGGGTACATTTTGCTTCTTCATTTTAGTTTTTTTTTTCTTATTCGTCGACATCCGCTTGTTGGACATTTCTCAAGCTTAAAAAAAAAAAGAAAAAAACCAGAAAGTAAGATCCTCTCGACTCAGAGCTGCAGGATTTGTTACAACGACCTCCAGTAATTCTTCCACGTTTCGTTCCGTGGCTTAAGTTAACATCACAATACAGTAAATATACTGAAGAAATTATTACGAAGCCCTACAGGCAGGCGGTACATATTACAGCTAATTATAAATGATCATCGCGTGTCTCGTCTAATAAAGGAACATACTGTACGGAAGGAAGCTCGTCACTTACGAGCCGTTTCTTTCGCAGCATACAATGAAAAAATAGAATGAATCATTTTGAGAAAAGAAGAGAATAAATCACATTAATTCTTTCGGATCACAAGCGCACAGCGTTTGTTACATATATGTGTGTTTATATATTGTTAAAGCACTCGACGACACTCGTTACATTTATCTTTATGCGCTCCCTTATTCTGCCTCTTTTATCACATGCGGTTAAAGATAAAAATTACAAAATTATTAGATTAATGCAAAAGGTTTACGTCGTATAATTCCAGTTCATAATTTTTATAAATCAATATAATTACTATCAGCTTAAGAGAATTTGGTAATATCTTTAAATTATAAACCCTTCAGATCAATCTAATGTATAACTATATTGCATTATACAGGATGTAACAAAATTTGTGGCACAAGAAAAGAATTATTAAAATTATGGAATCAATCTGTTTCTTTGAATTTTTAATTCATTTTTAAACCAATAATTACCCTTTTTTCCACACTTGTACCACAAATTATATCGTATCCTATATAGTACAATACAGTTCAAGGAAAAATATGAATTCTTAATAGCTGTTTATTATTACGTTACTCTATCGCATTGAATAACATCATTAAAAGTAAAAGTGTTTTTTTTTTAACCATAACACATGTTACACGTATACGAAGCAAAGCTTATTACAGAATGTAATTTAAAAATCTAATATCGACAATAATATCAAAACGATACATGACCGTGCGTTGGTGTTCGTTTAATTCGTAATGAGCTTTTTTTAATATTAAAACGGGAACATTTCTCCCTTTAATAAAAATCGCAAAAATTGTAGTCCGTTCTGTCGAACTTATTATAACCGATCTATACGTTTCACGCGACACATAGCAGAATTCTTAATTTAAATAATATCCATTGTAACTATCACAGGCTGAGGTCGCTGCAGCTTTGAAAATTCTCATTAAATGTAATCTAATTCAACACCTCTGTCTAATAAAAAAATTATAAGAAAAACGTCTCTATCTTTTTTTTACTTCTTTCAGTATTTATAACAATAAAGCTGAGGTAGAATCCAAATTGACAAAAGATAAAAAAAAAATTTATCCAATGGTGCTTAGAGCGAGGATCCAACTTTCATAACGTACGCTAATTAAAATTACACGCTTTATTCATTTTTCATTTCAACATCTCCTTATCATGGTAATGATCATAATGATACTAATTAATTATTACAATAATCGTAACCATAATAATAATAATTACAATGATCTACATTTAAAATAATAACAATAATGACAATAGTATTTCAAAATAATCATCAATACAACAATGATTAATGTTCTGCAATAATAATGGCTTCTTTTTATGTATTTATACATATATAATATATATATATATATATATTTGTTTATTTGTTTATTTATATATTTATAATATTTATATAGTCGCATGGTGGGGCAAAAGGTGACAGCTATGTACAGTACATACTTGCCTCAGTTGTACCATCGTTTACACGTATCCTAAATAATAAACAATGATAAATAATCAAAATTGTAATCAATTAATAATATTACCATAATTTATTTATTTATTTTTTTTTATGTTTATTCATTAAAATACCTTAGAATTTGCGATAAGAGCTAGGGTATGCAGTATGTACGTAAAGAGGATGTGTTTAACCAGGATATGTTGGTGAAAACTATGGTGTTATCAAGCGTCAACTCTTTTCATCTTTATATCTTTATCGCTATCATTTTTATCGCTTTTTCGTTCTTTCAAAACTACTATTACAAAAGTGCGTACTCTCGTCTCTTACGTTATTTAGAGGTACATATACATGTATCGGCGTGACCTATCTACTTGTTCATTGTCCTTTATATTAGATCTGTAGCAGTAAATTATTCTCTTCGGTTAAACGGAACACGATGAAACCTGTGCTGTCAATCCTTTGCGGTCCAATATGAATTTTTCCATTTAGTTTCATTTATTGATTCGACCAATATTTTAAAAAATATTCACACAACGGCAGAAGCGGCTGATCATACGTGGAACCGCAGAAGATTAAAATCAGTGGTCGAATGATTTTTCTCCGTGAAAAGAATAGAAAATGATATCGTGGAGTCTTTTTCCGAATCCTCGTGCTCGAGGAAAAGCAGACAGAGACACATGCTGGTGTTTGGATTTAAGTTTCGCGTGCACATCCAAGGTTGTGGATCGGTTTTGTTCAACAGGATATTATTTGATACTCCAGTTTCTAGCTTTTCAACTTTTCTTCGATAAACTTCACTCTTTCTTACAGTTAATATTATAAAAGATCTCTTTACAAAGAAATTTGAAGATTTATTTTAAAATATTTTATTTCCATGAATCGGTACTATTAAATTTCTCAAAATTTTTCAAAAAATTCGTAGAAGTAGCAAATACTAATCTATCGCTCGAATAAATCGAGTACAATTTCTCGAGAACGAGGCTTCGGAAATGGAATAGAAGAGTTTATTTAACGACAATCGAATTATTTTCACTCGAGAAAAATAACCCTGCAACCAATCGCAGCACAATTTTCGCTGCTTTCGAGATCCTAAACGGATAATCCTTCTTGTTCTCACACAAACGCACACGTTTCATTCACGCGGACACATACATACTTACGTACTTACACACTCGCGCGTATTTTGTGGGTCTATCATATACACATATGTATATAATACACGGTACTTTCTACGCATCGACGGTATGTATAATTAGGTATGTCCTGTATCTATAAATCGTCGTATCTTTCTGTTCCAACTGATGAAATTAATCATCCTTCTTTCTTTTTTTCCATTAACATCCTCTCTCTCTCTTTCTCTCTCTAAACGCGTCTCATACATGTGATCTTGCTATTCAACGCGAAACAACCCTTTAATTTTGTTTAAAAAAGTGTTCGTCGACACGCAATTCAGAACTTGCTGCTTTTATTTAATGATTCTCTTTTTTTTTGTTTTTACTTGCTCTTTAATCAAAGCTTTTAGGCACCGTTCAAGACTCGACCTGAGGAAAAATATTAGCAATAAAAAATCTTACGCTTGTACTTATGGCCTAAACGATCATTCGAGCCTATTTTTTCTTCTTTTTTTTTTTAATTAACACCCCGTTTTACTGTTGACCAATGTGCTTGTCTATGTATATGAATACTCGTGTGTTCATGTGTGTGTGTATATGTAAGTTTAATGAGAAAGCCGTATCGGTAACGAAATAATCCTCACTCGAACGAAAAACGGGGGAAATAAGTTTCAGACCGGGGAAGACGTTCGAAACGGAGATCTCTCTGAAGACGAGACGTGCTGAAGAAGTATCGTTACTTCCGGTCTCGCGTAGAAAAATATCGATGTTCTTGTCGACTTGATAGCTTTTTATTAATTGGTTCGTATATTATAATGGCATCAAGGTGTAGTATACTATATTTATTACTTTTTAGTGGCTGTTTGATTTTGATGATTTCGCTACTTGATTCGCGAACAACCCCTTGACACGAGATTTAACAGATATCGACCACTGTATAATCATTGATCCTATAACATAATTATAATTCTATTTGGAACAAAAAGAATTCGGGCTACGAAAGATATTTAATCTTTCAATAGCGGAGCCTAGATCAATCGTGACCCAATGTTGAATATATTCTATAATTTTTAAACGAGATTTTCATATACTAGAAAAATAATTTTTAAAGGGACAGTGTAAAACTTAAGAAATGAAAATTGTAATACGAAGAACTAACTCGAATTAGAATTTTCCTTCTCTCCATGGTCCGCCGTGTAAGAGTTAAGAAACGCATTACATGTTTCTCACTTTTTTAGGAAAAGGGTCGATCATTGCACAAGGGTCAACAACTGTGTAAGTTACCCTATACATCGTGGATGAAATTCAATGAGACATTTCTATGAAATGTGACCTTTTACCAGTTATATTTTTATAAATGAATCGTTCAAGTTCTTATAGATTACATCACTTTACATAAGTGATTACCTTGTTTCTTAAAGCGTTCGGCCAAATTTCATCGAAATTACAATACGAAATAACTGGAATTACAATTTCTTATTTTCACGTCAAGGGGATTAGCCGGAGATTCCGGTCGGTTCAACGATAAGCAGCGAAACCGGTGGAAGTATCGCGTGTTCCCTATGGTCTAGGTCGCAATGCGCCGCTTCAACGACAATCGATCATTCGAGGTCAAAATTGCCATCGAAACGGACACGATTTCTTTCTGCAGAAACGAAACAAATTTCTGTTTCTATTATTGCTGTTTTTCCTCCTGCTTCTATATATCCAAAAGGTTCGCGAAGAGGAGCTCGACCTGACAAGAGATTTCGTACGACGGTTAATTACGTTTACATGATCGCTTTTGATATAAAAATCACGTTTAAACGCGAAGGAACGAGTCTAATCGATTTAACTCATAATAATTTCTTTGACGATGTATTAACTCATTTTTATCACGAACCTCCATCTGGAAATTTATGCAAAATAATGGTGAAAGAACTAAAAGAAATATTTATGATAATGCATTGTTATAATTCATCGAATTTTGTATAACGTAACGTACCTATGTAACATCATCAAGGAAATGTTTCTTAATTAAATCAAAAAGACTCGAATAAACGTCGCGTGGATCGTTCGTATAGCCGAAGAACAATGGTCACTGGTGTAGTACGAAAGTAAAAAGCCAGTGCTAGAAGTGCGTGTCATTAATTTATATTATTTCTCGTGTGTCGAATGCCGACGACGACGACATCGTGGTTCCTACGACAAAATTCTACGCTATTTTCCTTTTTTTTTTCTCCTCCCCCCATCCCCCACTTTTTCCTTTACGCAGGCCTCTATAAGACTTACGGTAGCACGGTAAACCTCTATAAAAAATAATAGCTATCCTACGTAAACGTATTATAAAAATAAATGGCATTGTACTCTGCTAAAGAAGCAAAATGGTACAGGCGCAATGTCGAACGACGCGAGCATCGTTTTATAATCTTTCGAACTCGTCATTATTCGAGGCTTCTTCTTCATATTTCTTTTCCCCCTTTATAATCACCCAACCCCTTTCAGCAACCTCGTCAT
Organism: Osmia bicornis bicornis; assembly: GCF_907164935.1. Taxonomy (NCBI): domain Eukaryota; kingdom Metazoa; phylum Arthropoda; class Insecta; order Hymenoptera; family Megachilidae; genus Osmia; species Osmia bicornis. Next base: position 8,687,855 of record NC_060227.1, read on the forward strand.
CCTCTAATTTTTTCTTTTTCCTCTCTTTTCGCGGTTAACTATCCACCGTAATGAATCGAGATTGATTTCGCTCTTATTAAATTCGTATACCACCCCCAAGACCTTCGTCACGTGCCACCCTTCTTTTTTCTTCCTCTGGACTCTTCGCTGATTAACCCGAACCCGTCGCTTCCTAGTCTCACCCCTCGCCCGAGCCGATTTAATTACACTTTGCGAGCTGTTCGTACCAGGAGACGCGAGCTAGACTGTTCAACTATGTGAAAATGGAGTGTATCAAAAAGTGTCCTAGAGTCGATCGGATTGCTGGCATGATAGAGGATCTCTAAAAGAAGGGTTGAAAGGGTTGAATGAAACAGGAACTGCTTCGAGCCCGATGTCAGAAGTAGATCGACTAATAGAGTCCCAGAAAAATTGTCTTAGTTTCTTTTGGATTTCTGTAAAAAAAATTTTGTCGTCGAATGTAATGGAGTTTATTTTGATAAGTGAAAATTATTTTGCAATCAAACTGTTGCATTTTCATTCATAAATACGATAAACAACATTTTTCTAGGATTTGGTTCGAATGAACACGGAGACTCGGTTCGACACAGTTCGATCAACGACTCAAACCAGATCTTCGAAAAAGTTTGCTCTGCTTTGAGTCAGCGATGTATCCTCAGAGGATGGATCGAATAACTGTCCTTATTACTATTCCACGTAACTTTGTAACGCGATATCGACGAAGGTTTCTCCACGTTACGAGTTGTTATGTCCTACTGCGATGAAATCTTTGATTTGACGAATCTCAGTGCGAGTATAAATCGTGTTCATCCGTATGAACGTAAAGAAGAAGACTCAGAATTTTCAAATGTTCATGTACAGGTGACTCTTCTATAACACGAAAATCACATATTACTGTGCGATGAATAGGGTAACGTATACATATAGTTATCGACCCATTGTAATGATTGACCCTTTTCCTAAAAAAGTAGAAGATATAATGTAATGTTATAATTCTATTCGGACGAAACAATATTTGAGCTACGAAAGATAATCATATTTTAAATTTAGAAAATGAAAATATCAAGTACAGAATTAGATTGAAATTGTGCCTCTCTACGTGGTCCGCCGTCCAAGGATTATGAAACGCATTATATCATATTTCTTACTGTTTTAGGAATAACAAATGAGTATTTATACTTTCAAAGGCGTTAAGGGGTATTTTATACTTTTAGAAGTATCAAATTCTGATATTATTCGATATGGTATCATAATTTGTAGGCTGAAATCTACAGTATTGATTCAGTATCGTTCTAACTACTTATAGTACTTTTATTATACTACTTCGGTATAAAACATCGAAGAACCTTCCTTAATTTCGCCAAAAATTTCATCTTATACAAAAGTTACATCAATTTTGAAATCGCGTCGTATGAAAACCGTATTCTCAAAGTAAGTACGTGTTACAGAAGGGTTACCTGTACCCTAATCCCTTCATCCTTTCTCCCATAAAGGAAAACCCTTACATCTTGTGCCCGCACATTCCATCAACGTTAACGTCGACCATCAAAATCGACGATATGGCGATACGTGGAACGAATTATGTACTTCCACGAACATGAGAATTCTTCCTGCAACGTAACAAATTCGATAATCGAGGGAATCATTGTTAACGCGTTGATTGTAATACTGACACGGGCGTACGAGCACGAAATAATTATTAATCATAACGTAATAATATGTACACTTGAATGGACAAATGAAAACTTATTAATTTGAATCGCATACAAAGACAAAAAAATATATATATATATACATATATATATATATATATATATAATATATCCAACAAATAGATATTTAACGTATACATATTATAAATTATAATCACTTTGCAAAACACGGTCATGTAAAAAATATCGTGGTTTCGATAACAATCACATTGCACGGAATATCTCTATTCTCGAAGCCGTTCTCATCTCTCGTCACCTCAACCTATTTCTCTCTTGTGTCCATTTCATCTTTCCAGTAACAACCTTCTCTTTTTTCTTCTCGATTCTAACGACAGGAAAGAACGAAGAAAAGCGATGTGTAAAGAGAAGACAGAAACAGGAACAGACAGGACTGAATAAAAAAAATTAAAAAAAAAAAAAAAAGAAAATAATTATGAATATCGATAACGAACACAACCACGACTCTGTATATATTTTTTTGTTTGTTTTATTACCCTTTTTTCCTAGCGATCTTCTTTTTTTTTATCGTTTTAATTTTCTTACATATTGGTCCGACGTGTGCTCATTCGAAGAAAGGACCTATTTATCTAATAATTGTCCTCTCTTCTGACGAAAAAATACACGGATCTTTTGATAACACGAACGAAGGAGAACTCGAAGAGAATACGTCCGCGAAGTAGCGGTCGGAATTATTGAGATCGTTAAAATGTTTAGGGAGATATAAAGTGGTGCTACAGTGCTGGATAACAAATCCCCGTGTGCCTTGTTCTTAATATCCGCCAGTCAAATGATTTTTCTTGATCTTCTAATCTATTCGTGGCCAAGTTCGATTATCATTCAACTAAACTATTTGCAAAAACAGTCGCTAGTCTTCTACGTGTCAACAAATTTAATTTACATATAAAATACAAGAACAAAGTGAAGCATACTAAAAGAAAGAAAATGATTTTTCTTAAGAAAGTATAAATCAATTTTATACAAACTTCAATTCTTTCTTTTCTTTTTCCAATATACTTGATTGAAGTTTATATCTGATGAATCTCATTATTGACAAAAATCAGTCAATTAAAATACTGATAAAATACTGAAGATTTTGTTGATTGTAAAGTAAACGAAATAAAATTCGAATGAAAGCCGAAATGTGTTAGTGAAAATTCATAAAATGTTTGATCGATAGTTAGTCGAAGATAAAGGTACATTTTCTTAACTAATACTAGGCTGAAAGTTTATGAAGGTCAAGTAATTGTACATAAATAAAAAGAAAAAGTTTGATTTCCCAAACTCGATTTTATTTCGATGAGAAAAATCATTTTCCTCCGCTCTGCTCTTCTTAAGATTAAAACTTACACGTGTACGTACAACTTAACTACAAATAAAATCTTGACAAAAGAATAGAGAACGTAGAAAATTAATACGAGCGTTCAATTAATTTCAACGCGTCATTAATCGAATGGAAGATCCCTGATTTTAGAATCTTCTTATCATCGTATAAAACAATATTTCTACCAACGAGATAATTTAAAATATCGTATTACAAGCAAAGAAACGAACAAACAAAAAAACTACAAATACTACGAAAAAAAAAATTCATTTATTGGAAATCTCTCAGTCTTGACGATAATTTGATGAAATCGAAGCTAATAAAAAGGTAAACTCCATTTCTTAAATATATACAAAACAAGCAACAATTAAAAATACAATTAAAATCTACTCTCGCGTATTTTACTAATAAAATTCTAAAATCGTAGCTTAAAAAAGAACGTTCCATTATCCATTTTTCTATTCGCGGAATGACACGTTTCGTTATCCAGCACCGTGACGGGAAACGCGCGTAACAACAAAAGAAGAAGAAAGTGGAGAACGGAAGTTAGGGATAGAATAGAAAGAAAGAGAGAGAGAGAAAAGACAAGAAACGAAAACTAGAAAGAAAGAAAAAGAGATCGGAATGAAGTAATCGACCGATCGATTCGGAACTGTAAATTTTTTTTTTCTTCTTTCTTCATTTTTTTTTGTTTTCATTCACTTAGGTAATCCTACTAGCTATCTACTGTATGTACTTACAGTCGTAACAAGCTACAAAATATGTTATCACTATAATAATAATTAGGAGCTGCGCGACCATATGCACGGAGGCTTTAAATCACAGCTTTTGTAGTACGATTAGCATCTCATAGAGCTGTACAATGACTAGCCAGCATGAAGATCATCGCTTTTTTATTATTTTCTTTTTTTTTTTTTTCTTCTCGTTCTCTCATTGCACCTGGTTTCCCGAGCTGAAACGTGATCTCGACGTTTTCCCTCCTCCTCGAAGGCGGGAAAACGTCGATTTCGTTTCCTCCGCCTTTTCTATAAAATAGAAATATATATATACACACATCCACGCGTACGAACGAAAACAACAAACAAGGAGAACAAAGTATTATTTCTTTTGTCGTTTCATCTTTCTGTGCTCGCAATCCCTTGCGAGTAAATCAGTCTTGCCCGGTGACTCGACTTCGCGTCTCATTTAAATCAAAAGCCTCAGGCATACGCGCGCAGAGAATTGTTCTTTCATTTTTGTTCAGCGTGAAGACTAAAAAAAAAGAGAAAAAAAATCGTCGAGAAGGACCTACGATGCAAGAAGGTTCGAGGCACGCTAGCGCAATTAATTTTCTATTCTCCCGATTTTTCAATTGCATTTTCTTTTTCCTTTTTTTTCTTTTTTTGGTTCCATTCTGTTGCGTTTTGTTTCCCTTTTTCTCTAATCGACTTTAATCCGTGCACCATTTTTTTTTTCTTTTACCGCTGCCGATTTGAAACTATTTGGCGCGTGCGACGCCCACGAACCGTCGCGACGCTCTGCGTCGAGATCCTCGTCTATTTTCGTTTTGATCGGTGAAACGAACGGACACCGCACTGGACCGTGCGCGAAAATGTTCGAAGGAAACGAAAAATTCTGATATCCTCGCGTTTCTTAACTCGCGGCTGTCATGGTCCCTCCCCCCCCCCCCCCCCCCCCCCCGCGTTTCCATTTTCGCGTTCAAGCTTTCCTTGTGGCGTTAGCGTTAAAAAGATTACTAATCATTCGTGATAACCAGAACAGTAGTAATAATTAATAATAGTAATTAATAATAATATTTCGCTAAAACTAATCTCTAATAGTAGTCAAAGAAAAAAAAAATATATTCAACAGCCCTGCTATTACACTCTTAGTATTTAGTATCTTACGATCTGCACATCCGCTCGTCGTTTTTTCTTTTATAATACACCCATATGTATATGTATACGTATGTACAATATGTATCTTGTGTGTACAATACACTTCGATATGTGAAAAGTAAGTACACCTATGGAACTGATTCAAAGCTGTACAGTAAAATCCTACGTGATAAAAAGAATATTAACACCGACGACATGTATCCGTTTGTTCAGATACGTGTGGTATAGAAAAGTATTAGTAGGAAGAATAAGTAAAGATGCGAAGAAGAAGGTAGCTTGAAAGGAAGGAAAAACATTTGGAGAAGAAGAAGAAGAAAAAGAGAACAAACTTAAAATTAAAAATTAAAGAGAAACCATGACGACTGAGTTACAGGTCCTATCAATACACGCGCTAAAACGAAGTAACCGTTTGCGTGTTTCTAATAATAATAATAACAGTAGCAGTAGTAGTAGTAATAGTGGTAATAATAATAGCGAGAGTAATATATAGTTGGGAAAATGTTGGTGGTGGTGGTGGTGGTATTGGTGTAGGTGGTGGAAGTGGTAATGATAGTTTAGTAAGAGTAGTACTAGTAGCTGTAGTAATTGTAGTAGTAGCATTAGTAATAGTAATGTTGTTTTTTGTGTTTTGTAAAAGTAGTAGTAGGGTGTCTACCAAACACCTTCGGTAGAGACCAATGTCCGTTTAAATTCTGATAGCTACATCGCTCCGTGACATTGCTTTTCTTTCTTTCTTTCCTATTATTCATCTTATTTTTTTTTTCTTTTCTTTTTGTTTCCTCGCTTTGATATCCATCAAAATAGTAAAACCAATAGTTTTAAACATTGTAGATAATAATTACTATCTATATCACAGATCCAAGTGACTAAACTCCTTTAAAAATATAATATAAATATGTGTATGTGTAATGGTTTCTCGCGCATAATATATATACACACATAGATAATATATATATGTATATGTACTCGCAGATGTGATTGGAAAAATGAAAATAGGTAAAATCAAGAAGTGCGGAAACTTGGAAAAACTAGTGTAGAAACATGTTTACGCATTAGTTTATGCTAACATCGATGTACCACGACAGAACGGTTTTCATTAAAAACGAGGAAAAGTCCCTTCGAACGGTGCTATTTAATTCTCGTTAAAATACGCTTCGTCAACGTGGTATCCATTAGATGGATCCAAGACTGTGTCAGTAAGACACGGTGCAAAAAACGGTCATCAATTTACAATTGATCCACTTGATTTTCGTTAAAATAGAAGTAAAAATAAAAAAAATAAAATTAAAAGACAGTAAGAGTCGAAACAATGTAGGTGCGTAAAAATTGTTTTAGCGTTAATATTAATCCACGATCGTAATTAAGCATCCGTGACGATCCAGAAAGCCGGATGCTTATTTTAGGCACTTTGTTTAACCAGCACCATTAAATGACACGCGATCGAAGAGTCCGTGGTTTGGTAGCGCCTCGTGTCGCGGCCGATCCGTCCACTCCGTTCGTGGTAAATATCGTGATTGCTGGCATAAACTGACTTTTATTCAATTGTTGCGTTGAATATATTCGGGGTACGAGATCGGGGAACTCGTATTCGAGTACTGAGCGTATAAATATAGTGCAGGATGAAGCCCTGGCGGATGTATGCCGCGATGCAGTTGATGAGACTGATGATGCGACTCCGATGATTCTATAGGGGATGATGATATTTGCGGATAGAGTTGGGAGCTTAGGCTATCCAGCGAACTGGATGAGCCCGTAGTTTGGTAGACACTCTGCGGTGTGGTGTGCTCGTGAGACACAGGTGAATTAAGTGTGAATGGCGATGACGCCGAGGTGGGACATACTACTTGCTGCGGTGACTGGTGTTGCGGTAGGGAGTCGGACACGCTGCCGTCTAAACACTAGTTGGTTGTCTGCGGATGTAACAGTGGTAGAGGAAGTTGAAGATTATTTTGCTTGGCTAAACTTGCGATTTCAGCTGCAATCCCTCCTTTAGAGCCAGCTAATCCATCCAACGAAGAAGGTCCTTCGCTGTAGCGTAAATCACAAACTGGGCTCTCGAAGCCTGTACCTTGTGTACCGTCACCGGTACTCTGCGGCGTAGCCGGATTGTGATTTGTACTGCTTTGATTCATATCACGGTGTACTCGATTCTGATGCCGTATCAGATAACTGTCGCGTACGAACGTACGCCCGCAAATGTTGCACTCGTACGTGGTACTCGCCGTATGGGTACGGATGTGTATTGCGAATTGACTCTTGGACGTGAACGTTAGCGAACATCTGTCGCACACCAATGGTTTTTCAGCAACGTGACTCCAACGGTGGGCCGTCACGTAGCTTTTTACTGCAAAACGTTTCTGACAAATATCGCAGGCGTACGGTCTTTCTCCTGTGTGTACCCGTTTGTGAGTATTAAGACTACTCTTCTGAGTAAACCTCTTCAAGCACAGCTCACATTGGAAAGGTCGTTCTCCCGTGTGCGTCCTCATGTGCACTTCCAAGTATGGCTTCCGACAAAAACTTGCTTCGCATACAGTACAATGATATGGTTTGTTGCCCGAGTGAAGTTTCATATGTACATAATAAGACGAAGCAGAGGATAGCACCTTGCCGCATACCTTACAAGGTTGTGGTTTTGACCGGGAACCTTCTTTAACTGTCTGTTGACCCGTTGACTGGCGGCTTGGAACTTCTTGTTGCACAGTCTGACTCTGCTGCTGTTGACTCTGTTGCGTCTGTTGTTGATTCTGTTGTATTTGTTGCTGACCCTGTTGTTGGGTTAACTGTAGAGTCGTTTGCTGCTGGGTCGACAGAGGATCCTCTTGTTGAGACAGGTCTTCCCGATCATCAGACAGATTCACCATTGAATTTGAACCATCCGAGCGGCTTGAAGCAACAGAATAGAACCCCATGGGTTCGCTTTTGATTTGTTGTTCAAACATGGACGTCATTATATCAGTCTGTTGCGGCTGAGCCAGCTGTTGTGATTGCGGCTCTTGCTGTTGCACTGCTTCTTCTTGGGGGAGCAGAGTCAGGTTGCGCTTGACAAGCTGCTCATATCCTGCGTACCAATCCACCTGCATGACAGGGAACCTCTATAAATCGCCATTTATCATACTGCTTCAGATATAAAAATCTGCGACGATGTAGATACACTCGTAATATCGGTTTCATGCATACCCGACTCATATATACGCGTGTCAGGTTAGACCAATCGCTTTGACATTTATCTTTGACAAGTGACAGAAGGTAGCTGGACGATCAGCTGATTGCATAACTTTTACGCGAAGCACACGAAGACGGAACGATGCCGTCGTCAACAGAACGTAACCCAGCAGTAAGCAACACGGGCAACTCTATTTTTAAAAAAGCGACGGGAGAAACGGCGGAATATTTTGACTGCGAAACCGGATTCTTCGTAAGCGCTTCGTAAAGTGGAGGTCGGTTTTGCTGTAGCCAAGGAAGAAAGCAGCATTTCTACGAACCTTTGCTAATGTAGTGGTCCGAGCTAGGGTCGAAAAACGTCACGCCTCATCGAGCGCACGCCTCCCGTTCTCGAGCGGCTTCACGGACAATCGCGAAACATTTGTACGGCCAAATTGTTTTTCTCCGACACAAAATATAAGATGGCTGCTACTATATTTCGCGACCGTCACCTATATATACTCCTACAAACACACGTACCTAAGTACCGACCGACGATACTCGCCAACTTTTCTAATTGGCTATCTTTCTTAAGCCGCGAATATTACGCTCTATTACGATCGACACCGGACATCGAAAACCCCTGATTGGATCGATCTTTTCTCAAAACTTTATTCATTTATTTGATATTATGCACATATAATCGATCATTTTTCTCCATTCGAATTCAAATCATTCTATTTCCTGATAATAAAAACAGTTGCTCACTAACTCGGTAGGTATTTATTAAAATTTCACGTATAAGCTTTTTATTCTTCCTTTTACCTATCTTATCTTTTCCACATTTTAAATTTACATATATTTCAATTAAATGTCAAATTTATAATTGAAACGTTTAAAATTTATAACTAATGTTAGTACGATGAGTACATATTTAAATATAACGCAATAAGTGATATAGATACAACGTATTTAAATATCAGAATTTAAATACTTAGTAACAAGTAATGTTTTTAGAAAAATGGTGGCAAAAGAAGGATAATAGCTATTCGTAAAATTATTATATATATTAAATAATTATATAGTATTAGTTTACGATACCATTTATATTCTTCTCTTGCACCTGCACCGTCGTATATTAACTTAACTTGGTAAAACAGTTTTTACGGATTGGTACCTACACGTATTTTTATTAAGAGTTTAAAATTTCTTCTATATATAAATTAGTTATGCGTAATATTTTGATCCTTCATACAATTATTGAACACGCCTTAAATAATAACGCTAGGAACTTTGTGAACCTATCAAATCGAATATCGAGTTGATCATCCTTCCATCCGTTGAGCACGCTCGACATCTCTCTAGGGAAAATGGCTGTCTAATTGTAAGCCAGGAGAGGGGAACGTGTCCCCGCCACTGATCGTGAGTATGATACCTGATGATACCTCGAATAATATTTTTTCATTTCACTTTCTGCAATTTTACACTTACCTTAAAGAAAAAGTTGAATATCGTAAGGTGCATAAAAAAACAACGAGATTATACAAATGTTGATGCAATATAAAAATGAAACTTGTAATATTACTTAAAGAATTTACAATTCATATAACCATTATTAATACACAACCTTTAAACAATAAATAAATTGACTTAAAAATCGTAAGTTTCATGCACAATTCGGTATAAAATTATATTTCACTGACTGTGACTTAATTGTTTGGACTTTGTATTATTACGAATTATAAAATGAATTTACGAGAACCAAAGAGAAAACGACGCGTCAAATTAAGAGAACAGTCACCCTTTCCAATTATAATAGGTAATAAAGATGAATGGGTAACTTACACTGCTCATCTTACAGAGTTAGGATCATGTATAATTGAACCAAATGAAATTGTTGCAATACATTCCATGGTAATTATCATCCATAATTATCACTTATGTTTTGTTTGTGCCAAACTGTATATTTAATATAATTTGTAATTTATTTAGGGTTTTTTTGGTAAAGGTTCCTTATCTCGTGGTTTTCCTTCATTTGGTAAAGCAAGATCTGGAGCACCTCCTATTATTAGAAATAGACAATGGATTCGAAGAGAAGAATGGTTAAGACAACTTAATGAAATAAGTATGGAACCTAATAACAGTAAACGTACAAGCCTAGAAGAAGAGTATGAATTTATTCATTCTGAAAATATTGATAAACGTGATGATAAATTTACAAACAGCCCAAGGAAAGAAAGTACACCAGATATAATTGAAATAGATGTAGATCCTGTTTCTTGTAATAAAAATGAAGAAACTAGTAAACAAACTGATAAAAAGATAGAAGTAAGTCATTCAGATTTCAGTTCTGTAAAAGATGATATGTTGAATATTATAAGTAAAAATATGAATGAACAATGCATTGATAATAATGAAGAATACATTGAAGATGAAGAAAAGAGAGAGCCTTACTGCTTTGAAGATTTTAATTTTAAGAAAAGTACTGTATGTTTTGTTAACAATGATGCAAATATTCAAAATGAATTACTTGTCCTGCCAGACAGTGATTCAGAGACTGAGAATTATTTAAAAGAAATAACACCTAAGATTAAACATGAAAGTTTTCCAGTTCAAGAAACCCTTCACCTCACATTTGAAGAAACATTTTTTCTTTTGTATGGCTTGGGTTGTTTAAACCTAATAGACTTTGATGGTAATTTATTAGATATTGATAGTGCTTGGCATTTTTTCTGTAAAGCTGATAAAAATTTTGTACAAAAATATGTTGTTTATCATTATTTTCGAAGTAAAGGATGGGTAGTAAAACCAGGACTTAAATATGGTGGAGACTTCTGTTAGTATTTTCTTCTTCTTTATTATCAACTTTATTGATACTAATATAGTTTTTAATATTTTAGTGTTATATAAACAAGGTCCACCATTCTATCATGCATCTTATATTGTAATAGTGGATGATTTAGATGGTGACACCTTAATTAGAAATCAAAGTAAATCCATGCATAAATTAACATGGAATAATTTACTAGGATTAGAAAGATTATCAGAGACTGCTGCCAAGGTAATGCATATCAGTTTATTTATATTAATCATTAAATCTTTTATTTATATCTATAACAATTTTCATTGTACATATTTTATATATAGGAAATATTATTTGCACAAGTTTTATGGCCATCTTCAACTTCAGAAACATCTACCTTATTTAATGTAGACATACTGTCAGAATTTTCTGTAAGAGAAGTATTATGGAGAAGATGGGATCCTAAACATACTAAAGATACAGAAGAGGAAGATGATGATTCATCTTAATTTTGTGCTAAATAGTTTATTACATTTGTATGTAAATGAGCGTATATACATTGAAGATTATTATATTTCTATATGATTACATAGATTGTTATTTTCTTTCATTTAATGTAGAAAAATTGACATTTTTATTAAAGAAAGACTGATACTACAGATATATATATATATATTTACATTTTTTATAAGTTACAAACGCATGAATTACCTTTAACTTAGCTTGATGATACAGCTCTTTTTTTTTTTGATGATTTAGGTATACCAGTTCTTCTATATTCACTTCTTTCTTCTAAATATGCTTGTGTACATTCATTTTTAAACTGTGGATCTTTATACCATAATTCTAAACATGATATTAATGCATTGTTTAATTCCCTGCATCTAAATACCATCAAAAAATTAGAATCTTTACAACATTTGGCAAACTCTGTAAATCAAATGTATAAAAAATGATACACGTGTTAATCTTTTGAATATCATAAGGCTCGGTCGCATTACTTTCGTTTCATATCGAAAAGTTACGACGTATTGTTAATGATACATTATTAAATACGAATATTTTTACAAACTGACTGATTAAAATAATAGAAAATTGTCAAAATGGTAAGTAATCATCGATTGTGATACTTGACGTTTTGGATATGGAACAAAAGTGTGATTGCCAGTAGCGAATACAGTATGGTACTTTTAAAAATTATTATTACCTTGAACTTCTTTGAAACATTTTTCTTCTTTTGCCTTATCTCTCATTTTTTGTGGTATGAGTACATCTTTCTCAATTTTTCTTAAACGTTTGTCATCGGGGTCACCTAAAAAATCCACTCTTATCAGATATATATACCATTACTGATACCGATGCGGCATTATTTGATATGAGAATAACGATATTTAAAAATTTCAAGTATTCCAATTAGTAGGCAAAAATATTACTTAATTTAACTATATCAATACATTACATAGAAAATGTATCAATTTTAATAAAGTTTATTCTAGAAAATAATAATAAACTAAACATAACCTCACATTATGATAATTTAGTTGAAACAAGCTTTTATTATAAAATGATTACTATCAATTTTACGTTTTTAATCAATTATTAACTGTAGCAACTTAAAACTTACCTACACCATGTGGTCCAGCTTTATAATTTTGTGCAAAAATCGAACGTCTTTGCTCACTCATCGTTATTGTCTTTTCAATACAACTTCATCCATCGAAAATTTCATCACTGGTAGTTGGTACAGTTGGTAGTCACTCCAATTCCAACTCCAATAGGCTGCGCTCGTGATTGTGCACATTTGAGAGTTGTCAGTACGTACATCGCTTGCATAAAAGGAAATATTTTATACAAACAATAACTGATAAATTATAGTATTTTTTATCGGTGGTTGAATTAAATAAGTAAGTAAATAAATTTCATTCCTTACATGACTTATAATGATATTATATTTTTTCTTTAGTGTCTTTCACAAATTTAACCTCATCAAAAATTGTGTATGTACTGTGACAAAACAAGTATAAACGTTAGTAATAAACATCTTTCATGCTGTTAAATCATAATTATTTTCAGAGTTTTTAAGTTATAAAAATCAAGAATGGACCGATTATTGAGATTAGGAGGTGCTATGCCAGGTCTCAGTCAAGGACCTCCACCTTCAGATGCTCCAGTTGTTGACACTGCAGAACAGGTAAAGTTTATTTAATTTTAAGTCTATGTTTCGTTATAAAATAGATCATTTTTCATTACTTATAATTCACTTAGTAAAATATTTATTAATAAATTGTTTATTATTATTAGGTATACATATCATCATTAGCACTTCTGAAGATGCTTAAACATGGACGTGCTGGTGTACCTATGGAAGTAATGGGTTTAATGCTTGGAGAATTTGTTGATGATTATACTGTTCGTGTTATTGATGTATTTGCTATGCCTCAAACAGGAACAGTAAGCATGGAAACTTTTCATTATTTAATTCTAATATTTAATTTATTAACATTATATTATTTTTGTTTTTTTAGGGAGTTAGTGTAGAAGCAGTTGATCCAGTATTTCAAGCAAAAATGTTAGATATGCTTAAACAAACTGGTCGGCCCGAAATGGTGGTAGGATGGTACCACTCCCATCCAGGATTTGGTTGTTGGCTTTCTGGTGTAGATATTAATACGCAACAGTCATTTGAGGCCCTTAGTGAAAGAGCAGTGGCTGTTGTTATTGATCCTATACAATCAGTGAAAGGCAAAGTTGTAATTGATGCATTTAGATTAATTAATCCGAACATGATGGTAAAGAAACAATGATATATACAAGTTATTGTTTGTATCTACAAAAAAGACGTAAATATCTGTAAAATTACAGGTTTTGGGACAAGAACCACGTCAGACTACATCCAACCTAGGTCATTTACAAAAACCATCTGTTCAAGCATTAATTCATGGCTTAAATCGTCATTATTATAGCATTAGTATTAACTACCGTAAAAATGAATTAGAACAGAAAATGCTATTAAATTTACATAAGAAAACATGGATGGATGGTCTTACACTCGCTGAATATTCAGAACACAGTAGACTTAATGAAAATATTGTATCTGAAATGCTTGAACTTGCCAAGAATTATAACAAGGTAGAGTACTGAAATGCAATATTGAATATTGTTTAAAATCTTAATTGCAGATGAAATATACTAACTCGAAAATTTACTCTTTTAGGCACTGGAAGATGAAGAAAAAATGACACCTGAACAATTAGCTATAAAAAATGTTGGCAAACAAGATCCAAAACGGCATTTGGAAGAAAAGGTGGACACCCTTATGGCCACAAATATCGTTCAATGTCTTGGAGCTATGCTTGATACAGTTGTATTTAAATAACTATTTCTTAAAACATAATTTGCAATATATTACTGAAAAAATATACTACATCTTTTTAAAATATGTGTGTTTATAATCGGTACCCAAAAAAGTATATATAATATACGTAAACTTTTTATTCATTTATACCATTTTTAAAGTTATTAAAAATTAATTAATTTGGAGGATGCTTACAATACATACAGACTCTTCGTAGGTGACTCTGTGAAAGCTAACTCAAATAAGTATAGTGCACCGATGACAAGATGTCCCCTGAGAAAGGCAGATTTGCGGCCTTCTCATTTTTCATAGGACTATATCTTCGAACGTCAATAAGGCAGGAGGATACACTTTTTTCGACCACAGTGCCATCTATGCAAAACAGCACGAACTACTCGGCGAATTACCAACTTATCGACCATTTCTTCGGCAGTCGGTAAGTTGCCCCGTAGTTTCCCCTACTTTCCGATAGACGGCGCAAGTGTTACCCTGTTTTGAAAAATCGATCCGTCTGCTTATCGAAACCCCTGCATGTCGTAGACCTTGGATGTCTTCTGCTTGTCGTAACATCTCTCGGCTCTTGCGGACAATATTCAAGGACCCCCCTGAAGTAATGCTGTGTGGCGATTCCGGGCATGGGGGTTCCTCAGTGTCCCCTTCGACTGCGTAACGTGAGGTAGAGTTTTTAGTGGGTATACTGGCAATAGGAGCCTCACACTGCCGGGCAACTAACATATCGCCCGGCGTGCGCAAAGTATATTCCCTTCTAGAAAAACTCGATCGGTAACTCGTCGAGTAATTTGCGCCATTTTTGTATAGATGGCGCTACTGTCGAAAACAAGAGCGTACCCTCCTACCTTTTCGACGTCCAAAGACGGACTGACTGTGTAAGGGAGGAGACCAGTGATAAATATAGAGGATTGTTGGTGTACTAGCAAATGATGGTACATATGGTGAAGAGATGATCCATTAAGAATGATTAAAGTTATGAAAGTTAAATAACAGGATAATTGTAGAAATATATGAGCATAAAAGACTGTTGTTTGAATATTGTGAACTCAGTTCGTCGATGCCTTTGAAATATCGAAATTTTAAGTCGGATATTGCGCAAAGAACGTTGAGAACTTCAGGTGGCGCACGATTTGCTGTACATACTCCTGTACAAATAACCTTGTTACACCATCGCCCAAATGGTGAATTTACAACTTTACATAACAAATAAATTACGAGTGGTACAACAAATTAAATATATATTCACTTTTATGGATAATTTAAAGGCCATAAAATTGCAACATACATAATCTTATCTGTAGTCAATGAAAATAAGACTCAACAATACGCTATATTTCAATACAGTGTCGAAGCGAAAAGCACATATTTTATTTCTTAGTAATAATATCTATACAAGAATTGTAATAGTGAAGTGTGAATAACACGATCAATTGTAACGCGTTTACACGCATTCACGAATACCGCTTGATTATCAGCAATGACAGGACCTAACTTAACATGAGGTGAAACTAGGTCCATAAGGCTTTAACTTTATATTACCTGTTAATATTTTGGAAAAGTGTTATATAATGGAAAGCCATGAGAATGAACAATATGTTTCATTTCCCCTTTCTGGGGTACATGATGGAATACAAGATAATATAATATCTCATGAAGAAATATGTGAACCTGTTGACGAGTGTGTCCTTCAAGAAGGACTTACTGAGGTATCTGTTACAGATGTCAATAGTGATATTACTGAGGCACAGGTTGCTGTTGAAATCTTAACAGAACATTCCGATGAAGAAGATGAAAATCGTGTAGTATATCCTATATACATTAAACAAGAAGAACAACAACAATATACATCTGGAGATGATGAATCTATGGCAGTGGAAGCTCTCAGACAGCTGGGAGGAATGTATCCATGTTTTGAAGATAAAAAAGTATCTTGTGCTAATTGTGCAAATTTCTTCACACAAACTGAGATGGCAAAACATCAAATTACTTGCACTGCCGTTAAATTATCATGTATGACTTGTGGAGAAAGATTTGAAAGAAAGATGGATTTAAATAACCATATGGTTTGTCATCAAGTAGATCGTCCACATGCTTGTAGAACTTGTGGTAATTTGTTTCGTTCAAAAAGCAATTTAAGATATCATATGTTACAAGTACATCAAATAGAGAGACCTCATAAATGCACTATATGTGGAGCAGATTTTCAAAGACCTTCTAGTTTATCTAATCATATGAAAATTCATACATATGTTGCCGGACGTGCCATCATGCAATCACAGGGTAATAATGTATCACAGTCTGAAGAATCTTTTAGAAAGTGGCCTGAAAATATGGCGGAGTCTCAAAACAGTGAAGTACCATCTTCCTCTGTACAGACTGTACAAAATTATGATACAGTTCATTGGACAGTTCCATCTTACAATTTTCCCAATGAACAATCAGCAGTTAATGCAATATCAAATTCTCAAGAAAAAATAGATACTCTGCATGAATTTACTGTAATGCCAAATGGAGAAGTAACACAGTTTGAGTATTCGCAACAAAACAGTATAAATAGCCAAGTAAATCAACAATACAATCTCTCATTGAATTCATTTAATAATACCGATGCAATGATAAAGGTTGAAACTATATCATATAACAGTGAAAACCGAAAAAATTATGTAGAAGTTGAAACAAATGGTACAAAACAGCATACATGTAGACACTGTGGAATTAGTTTCCCTCGTGCAACAGCACTAGTATCTCACGAAAAAATTCATGTATCTAAAAATTGGAGCATGCCAATTGAATGTGAATATTGTGATAAACAATTTCAAGATGGTAACCACCTGGCAACTCATCAAACTACATGTGCAAAGAAGCTAATGCAAAATAATATAGAACAAGGTTCACCTAATAATAAATGGGGTAAACATGCATGTTCCGAATGTGGCAAAAAATTTACAACAAAACAAAAAATGTTCAGACATCAATGGATTCATAGAAAGAAAACACATTCCTGTGAAGTATGTGGATCTCAATTTGAAAAACAAAATCAATTGGACGAGCACAGACTATCGGCACATCCTGGTGATTCTCCATTTACTTGTACAGAATGTGGTAAAAGTTTCGTATCTCGTCAAGGACTATGGGAACATGGAAGAACACATGCTGGAAGCCCTGCACATTTTCACTGTGATACATGTTCTAAAACATTTTCATCTAGACAAGGATATTTGATACATCACCGAACTCATACCGGAGAAAGACCATACGGTTGTAAATTTTGTTGGAAAGCATTTAGAGACGGCGGAACTTTAAGAAAACACGAACGTATTCATACAGGAGAAAGACCCCATGTTTGTCCTTTGTGTTCAAGAGCATTTAATCAGAAAGTTGTTCTGAGAGAACATGTTAGATGGGTTCATGCAGCAGGAAAAAATGAAACCGAAGTAACTGGACCTCCTTTTCCTTGCCCCATATGCGGAGCTTTAAGTCAAGATCGGGACGAATTGTGTGCGCATATTGTTAAACATTCAGATCAAATGATAGCAGAAGCGAAAGCTAAAACAAACAATAATGCGCCAAAAATAAAACAAGTTAAAAAGAATGCAAAAACGTCTGCAAGTACTAGTTTGGAAGAGAAAGAGGAAATCGGAAGTCGTATAATTACTAAAACAGAACAACACGAAGCACTTTTGTCTATCACAGACACAGATAAATCAGATAATCAGCAAATTTTAAATGATAAACAAAATAATACCTATCTTGTAGTTACCACAGAAAAAAATGATGACGATTACATTACAATATCAGAATTTAAAACTGAAAATGCAGAATTATTAGCTGATGAAAAACAGGATGAAAACATACATGGAGAATCTTTAGATATGATTACAGTAGATAAGCAAAGTAATACAAATATAAAATTAGAAAGAAGTGCACTTCATTCTCCAACTGGTCATGATGAAATAACTACAATGCATTTAATACAAGCTTCAAAACAATCTAATACTTTGCATTTAATATCAAAACGAAATGAATCATTGCCTGTTTTGACACTACCAAATCCTCAGGGTCACGAAAATTTTTCCAGTCAAATTGCACAAATAAGTAACAGCGATGTACCCATGGATATAACTCATCATTCAATTAAACAGGATCAAGATGCAAAGGATCATAATGAAATTGGACAAGAATCATTAATAGCTGAAGGAACGTCCCATACAGCTGTAATACAAGTTGTACAGTATCATCAAGAAGAAAGTGATGATGAAGAGGAATTAGTTTGTGGTATTTGTGGAGAAGATTTTAATGATAAAAATGTGTTAATGGAACACGTAAAAATTCATATATAATTATTATTAGTTTATTACTATCCAAGTTTGTGATATTATTATGCTATTATTGTGGCTATGTAAGAATTAATGAATTCGAACATTTATATTCTTGGAACAAAAAATATTAATTGTAAATACTTATGTATTAGTTTTCAGTAGTAATAGCAGTAAAGCACCAATTTTCTATGTCTCTTAAAAACGCACTGATATTAAAACAAAACAGGGAATTTTAATTATATTTGTACATTTTGAATTCATTCACTTTCGGTTCTCTCAAATGCTTTTGCACATTTAGATCCTACACTATATACATAGTAAAATTATGTAAATGTATTAAAATAAAATTATAGATAAAGGTTTATATATTATGTAAAGCACATTACTGGTTGTCATAAAGGAACAAGAAACATATCGTAAACAATTATTATTAATTCAACTTTACGAATTGTTTAATCTTTTAAATTTTTATCGATTTACGGTACATAAATTATGGCTAAGCTAAAACGGCATTTAAAATATAGAATATGAGATGTAATAAGGAAATAAAGTGCATTTTATTTTCTACATTTATCTTTTATTTTAGATCATATTAAAATATACTTTTCTTTAAAATAATTGTAATTTGAATCTTGATATTTTGTATTTCACGCCCTTTTATAAAGTGAAACAGCGGAACGGTCACGTATTAATGCCGGGAGTAAAGAGTCATTATAATTGTATTTTGTAATTACTATTGTATGATGTGTTATATTATTTCAACAAGTACCTACATCTGAAACTTCAATGAACAGCTGCTAAAAATGTAAGTACTAAATAAATGAAAAACAATAACAAAAGTATATCTTAGATAGACGTGATTTTGAATCTTATGAACGTGCGATGTTATTTATAAAAATTTTCTATATTATATGATAAAAAGCACAAGATTTTTTTGTTGGATGTAACCATCATGATCCCTTATATATATTTTTGTAAATTATACTTTGAATTAAATACTAACCTGTACTTGGCATTCAACATGTTCCTCCCCCTCTTGTTGTTAGTATAGGAAAGTATTCAAGCAATGTTTACGAAGCTCTATATTTTAAGCTAACAATAAGTGTAAAACAAAGAAAATGAATAAAAGTATATTACAATTATACATAAATCGTTATATTTAAAGCATATTAAATTAAGTGAGAACAATCAAACTTTAAGAGAAAATTTTTAACCTCAAACATACAGTATTCTTTATTTCGTGCTGAAGAGGTTATGCCGACATTGTTACGTTTTAAGAAACAGATGATTCAAAGATAAATAATACCAAAGTAAAGAAACTTGTTTAAAGTTTGTAAAAAAAAAAAACCGAGTAAACATGCCTACTTGGAATCAAATACAAGCTCAGCTACGAAATCCAAATAATCCGGTGGTTTTCTTCGACGTATCTGTGGGTACAACAGAAATTGGACGAATGATTTTTGAACTCTTCGAGGATGTTTGTCCAAAGACGTCAGAAAATTTTCGACAATTCTGTACTGGAGAATATAGAAAGGATGGTGTACCTTTGGGTTTCAAAGGTGCCATTTTCCATAGAGTCATCAAAGATTTCATGATTCAGGGTGGTGACTTCGTAAACGGCGATGGTACTGGAGTTATAAGTATCTACGGTGGTGGAACCTTTCCAGATGAAAATTTTACATTAAAACACGACTCACCTGGATTATTATCCATGGCAAACAGTGGTAAAGACACTAACGGGTGCCAATTCTTTATTACTTGTGCCAAGTGTAATTTCTTGGATGGTAAACACGTCGTTTTTGGAAGAGTTATCGATGGACTTCTGGTTATGAGAAAAGTGGAGAATGTTCCAACAGGGCCAAACAATAAACCAAAAATTCCTGTGACAATATCTCAATGCGGACAAATGTAATAGCTAAATAATTGTAATTTATATATTTTTATAAGGAATTATGTAAAATACATAATAAAAGTTACACTATATTTCTCTTAAGTAAATGCAGTTTCAATCAAACACCTTTTCTTACTTTTGTATAAAAAAAAATAGCAAAATATTTTAAATCAATGAAGCATAATTATGTATTAAAACTGTAACTAATTATGCTTCTGATTACTTCTTTACCCTAAGGCTGTCTATTATATCCTACATTGCCCCTGGGCATTTTATAATTTCTCATTATTAGAAATTGCCTATCGGGACCTGCCTGTTACTATTTAATTTCTGTTTAATTAGTTAGTTGATAGCTTGAAATGAAAATGAAAGTAATTATCGCTTCACGAACTTCAATTTTATTACGTTAAATTTACATATGAAATAAATATTTACTGTACAATTTATATTGTATCGTGTTGGATAGAAATTCAAACGGGTTTTGTATCTATCTTCTCGGAAATGAAACATTCATGGTAAATAAATACGTGTGATATATTTCTACGATTGGTATCGATCGAGGAAAAAAAAAGAATTCCACCCATGAATTTTAGGTCTTTTACTTCGTATCTACTTGCGGTACTCTAATCGAAAACGTATCATTTATTCGTACACAGTTCGTTCAATTAAATAATTCAATATCCTAAGATGTAATCGATGTACTTAATAGTGAAGTCTTATTTTTGTGTAGCTACATATTCATTTTTAATATTCTCTGAATTGTTACACGGATCGATAAATTGTTTATACATTTACTCTACGTATAATTAGTTTCTTCGTAATCCCAAAATCCGATACGAAATTACAGTAAGAAGCATCTCTGAAAATCAATGAATCTTATGCATTCACTGTGTTGTTTCTCCGATTATAGTGTATGTATATAAAATTTCATACAATTTCTAACATAAACGGAACGATCGTATTCGTCAGCACGTTATAATCTCTTGCTTTGATTGATTGCGGAATAAATAAGAAAATAAATTCCATGTTGAACTTACGTTGCATAACAATCGTGCGTGTAAAGGCAAACTCCCAAACGATTTGCCAACTTCCCGAAGAAGTTCATCGTCGAACATCTTCAAGACTTCTGTCTGCTTTGCCGCAAAGTAATGTCCTACATCAAAAACGTTCAACAAAGTTCTCAATCTGTATTTAAATAAAATATTCCCTATAAAAACCGTCACTTATATTCGCGTGGCTGCGACATTCCAAACACAAGAACAACGGCCGATTGCATAAATCACGAATCATCCGGGTATCATCAACGGGATCGTCACGACCTGAAACAACGATCTGATTACACCGATCATCATCGTCAGCAGCTCACGGCAACGATAGCAGCTGGTCCCTCTTCTTGGGCACCGTGAGCTGAGGTGCGGTCTACCTGCTGTTGCAGAAAACGTCTTCTTCAATGGTGTCGACCTGAGAGTTATCATCCACCACCATGATGGGCGTAGCGCCATCGTGAAGGCTCGACTTTGAGATGGATCTTTTGTAAACGTCCCTGGTCACGCTCCTGGTGAAGCTGAATTTCCGCACCAACTTCTTGTCCAAAGCAGCAGGACTCTTCGGTCCCTTCGCCCTGAACTCGTCCTCGGTGCCCTCGTAATGAGCCAGCATCACCTCCGTAGCGTGTTCCTCGATCACGTCCACCGCGTAATCGATGTCATCGTCAGTGGCATTTTCTTTGACCACACAGAATCTGAGGATGTACTTGCCCATCACCCTGGCAGGTATCATGTGAAGTCTACCGGAAGCATTGATATTCGCAAGCAATTCTTGATTTATCTCGTCGCTCTCCTTCAGTCTGAAACAGACCAGACCTGCCCTGACATCGTTGGTGATCTCGAACCTCTTATCCCTTCTCATCAGTGTCTCGAAACGTCTGGCCAGTCTGATATGGTTTCTTATGTACTTCTGCAATCCAGTGATTCCGTATGATCTTAAGACGAACCAAAGCTTCAGTGCCCTGAATCTTCTGCTCAACGGGATTCCCCAATGACGGTAATCGATGGACTCTCCAGACCTGGCGTGTTGCAGATACAACGGATCAACGACCAAAGCTGACGTTAGCTTGACTCGGTCCCGCACCCACATGCAGGAACAATCGAAGTTGACCAGCAGCCACTTGTTGGGGTTTGTGTTGAACGAGTCCGCGTGCTCGATGCCAGCCATAAACGGTCTCATTTCCGGACAGATAAAGGCGCTTCCAGCGTAAGCTCCATCCACGTGTAGCCATATATTGGGGTAAAGCTTGCACACCGGTCCGATTTCAACGAGATTGTCGAATGCGCACGATCCTGTTGTGCCGAGGGTGGTCGTAACGAAGAACGGTACCAACCCGTTGGCCACGTCCTTTCTGATCGCGGATTCAAGACGCTTACCTCGTAGGGAACCCTTCTCGTCCGGCTCTAGAACCCGAAGCTTCACCAGACAGATCATCGCTGCCTTTTCTGCACAGGAATGAGCTTCCGTCGAACAATAGGCTACCAATCGTGGCAGAAAGGCCGAGTCCTCGGTGTTCGGGTCTTGTTCCTTCAGCGTTCTGATCGCTTGGGTACGCGCCGCCAGCATCGTGACCAGAATACACTCGGAGGCGGACCCTTGTATCACTCCACCGCCCTTCGAGCTTTTATGCTCGGCCAGGAACTCCGCTGGAAGGTCCAACGCTTTCGCGTACCAGTCGAGAACGATTGTTTCCAGTTCCGTGCAGGCCGGGCTGGCCGCCCAAGAGAACCCTATGCAGCCGATTGCGTCGGACAGCATGTCCCCCAGGATCGAGGGAAACGAGTTCCCTGCCGGGAAATACGCGTGAAACCGTGGATGCTGCCAGTGGGTGATCTGAAAAAAACATCAATCATCCCTTTGGCGATCTTGTCGTTCGTCAAACCAGGTTCAACCCTTCATGGGTTGATTCACAGAATAATTGATAATCAACTTGGTTGTAGATTGAAAACTAACTGTATGTACACATTGTCGCGACGACTGTATGGTATTGTGTAAATAAATCCAATCGTATTTATTAATCGAGTCTTCATATTTTGCAAACATCAATGAAATACGATAAATAAGGAAAAATAAAAAATACCAGAAACTTCAATGCCATGAAAAAAATTAAGAAACGAATCTGATTTTCTGTCAATTATACAAGTATTTATATATTTATCGTTAATATACTGAAAGAAGAATATACAGCAAAAAGGATGGTTGTACGATGGCGGAACGTGTCGGTTCATGGTCGACTAAGTTTTTTACTATTTTTTCGTATTCGCTAATATTATTAACATCGAAAGAGGTCGTAATCGATGAACACGAGGATCGATAATCGAGTCGACTCACTCACCCCGGGCATTATTTTGCAGTCGACGTCCCTCATAATCGCATCCCATGACTCCCCTTTAGCCGGAGCTTCCTTAGGGAGAAGTGGCCGAAGATACCCTGGATCCACGTTCGCGGTAACCCTTTTTCCTTCCAAGGTACGAAGGTACTCGCAAATGTACTCGATCATCTCCTTGCCGCGTACTTGAAACTCATCGATGTTCATGATAATTGCCGGCTGAAATACAGGTATTCTCGTAGCTAATTCGTGCAATGAATGTCGTGTTTGATTAAGCACGTTCTCGGCGACAGCATGTACGTGATTGTGACATTATTTTCAGCGTCCTTTTATCGAGGATAAAATAAACGTCATTCGATGAGCAACAAAATATCTTAGATGAAATACCTTTTGTTCTTTGCGTTCTCTGACGAATGACACACTTTTTTAAGAAGAGCGCGTTTTCGATGGATTCAAATAATTTCACTCACTTCTCCTTTCGATTTTCTCTATTACCGGATGGAGGAACTTTTGACGTTTGTTATTCGATCGAATAACTGGATTATATATCGAAGAAGGTAATTATTTGAA
Organism: Osmia bicornis bicornis; assembly: GCF_907164935.1. NCBI lineage: Eukaryota > Metazoa > Arthropoda > Insecta > Hymenoptera > Megachilidae > Osmia > Osmia bicornis. Next base: position 8,712,235 of record NC_060227.1, read on the forward strand.
CGCGGCTCGATCGCGGAGGGAAACACGTAACAAGTTTGTTCCACGTTGGAGCTGAGACTGGTAGCACCTGCCAAAGCGCCGGTCAGTTTTATGCGCACCTCCTCTTCGTACATCCCTGCTTCGGCCAGATAAAATTAAGGCGGAGCTTCGGCAATCGTGTACAATTTTCATTTACCTGGTTCCTTGTAATTTAGCGATCACCAAGTCCCTCGTTACGCTCGTTTACAGTAAATGGAGATCGAAAGGGATTACAGTGTCCCCCTTAAAAATTCCTTCAATAATTTACAAGTTTCTCAAAATTTTCATTAAATTCATTTAACGACCGGTGCCAGATCTTCGTTATTTGAATCTTTGGATTTTTCAACAATTTTTATAACTAATTATATTGATTACATCGATCACAAAGTGATTCCAACGCAGTGAAATATGACTGTAAATAATGAATCGTTAATTAAAATTAATTTTCAACTCTCCAAGAGGAGGGGTTTAGTTCGAATTTCCAAAAATTTCTGGGAAGGGTGGTCGGTATCAATGGTGATGTATCATGGGGTCGGTGGTTGAATAAGCGGCAACGTGTTGTCGATGATGCACAAGGGGTAAACTCACCCCCTCCTACCCCATTTATAAATAGACGTTTACTCTTCACCTACATTTACATCACCCCGTAGAAGCGGTGACAGGTCACCGCTCAATCTTTGTAATACATACACACATATATGGAGAACCGACGATCACCATATTTTCTCTCTGATCGCCACCTTCACGCATGATCTGTTCGCGTCCAACGTTTTCGAATTGGATTCTCGATCGGGGATGCTTGGACCATTGCCACGTTCAGATTAATTAATCCCATCATCGATTCTTCCCTACCCTTTCCCATCGATTCCTGTAAACTGGCTCGTTAAATGGCTATTCTGATTTGCAAGTAAAGAAAAAGTACCTATTTCCCTTTTTTCTTTTTTATCAGTCAGAGAAATTTAAGGTGGCATCGATTGATAATCTAAGGGGGTTGAAATTTTGGAATTCTCAATATTTCCTAAAAAGAAAAAGGCAAATACTTTTGAGTGATAGTATATTATTAGGAAGAAATTACATTGTATTAACATTGATCGCATACAAGACAAATGAACTACCTTTCATTCACATTTCGTTACACCTTATCTACCTCTTTAATCGATCATTCATATTCGATTGAATAATAGCTTGTTCAAGATTTCAAAATGTTGCATATATCGTAACAATTAGGCGATCTTCTAATTACTTTGAGCAGAGAGTCTAAAGAGATGCAGACAAGTGTTTCATAACAACGACATACTTTTCCTTGATCGTTAGCTTTCATTCTACAACATTTATTTCGGCCTCCATTGATTCGAAATTTCATGGAATCAAGGAGAGGCATTGTCTCGTTATTGGTCGCCTTTAATTAAGAACATTCTAACGATTATCAACATTCCTCTTCCCACGTAAACAGATTATGATTCATTGTTTTTCGTTTGACGTGACATCTTGCCACCAAGAAATCCACCGATCGCGTATTCATTCGAGCCACACGTGACAGTTTCGTGTTTCGAAGAGTGAATTGAAATAGAATAGAGTAGTCGAAGAATGTAGAAAAATATGATAAACCGAACAGTCCAGGTGCATCGGTGTCACCCTTGTGACCTCAACCTTTTCGTTCGCGTTACGAACATGGCTCTTTTATGACCTTTTTTCGCTATTCACGTGACTCGAGTTTCCGTTTCGTCTTCTTTTTGCCGTTTTAAATTGCCGGTCAACGGGAAAAGGGAAAGGTGACAGAAACGATCATAATTTGAATAACGATGAATATCTGGAACCGCGGTTAAAAAAAGTACAATATTTCTAAGAAAATGGTAAAATAAATAATTGTGTTACTTTCGGAGAATAATTCAGCAATGTCCTCCTCGCTAAAATAAATCTGAAATAAATCATTGATCGATTTCGAGGAACCTCTTCTGTGAGTCTTTAAAACACTTCGGCAGTGTCCGAATGATCGTATTAATCTCATCGATGCACCTGGGAGAAACATTGGTAAAAGATCGAAGAATGTTTTACGTTCTACCATTTGGCGATCTTCCGCGCGATGGGGAAACGGATGGCGATGGTTCCGGACTGCAGCCGTTGCTGCTACCGCGGCGACTTCCGGTACCGCTTGCCTTCAGGCGCACCATCGTGTCCAAATGACGGAATCTAGAAGCGTATCAGGTTTATTTAATAATTCCAAATACTAAGTGCTTCTAGCTTGACTTCGTTCAAGTCCCTTAAAAAACATCTTCTCCCTATTATTTATCGTGCGGTTGCTTCTTAAAATATCCTGATAAAAAAGAATGGAAGTGGAAGGAGGACACGTAAACAGCTTCTGTAGGTAGGCATCAAAGGAAAAATGAGATAAGATGATCATTTATTTCCCTACGCGCTTGATAAACAGAAGGGTACTGAGAGATGTGGGAAAATAAAGGAAGAAGATTATTTTGAAAAGTATTTCGCAAATACCTGAGGGACAATTCGCTGGTATCAGCAGCGTTCCTTGCTTGCATCAGGTAGGCCAGCGGCCAGGAGATCCACGAACGTCTGAAAGTAGGCATCAATCGTTAGATCGGTGACTTAACTAAATATTCAGTAGTATCGAATCTTACGTGGTAGGATGAGGATTCGATCCGATACCACCGATGGTCGCCTGTGTGTCCAACTTCGGCCCCGTCCTATTCGGGGTTTTCGTGAATCCCGGTTGAATAGCAGGATCAGAGACCATACGGACGAAGAAGGACCTCCTTTGCTCCAACGTGGCTTTTCTTTTCTTTTCGCGGATATCTGCCAGTTCATCCATAACATCCTATTCAAGATGAAAAACATACGTGATTACTCAAAATGATACGGACCCTTCAACGGAGAAGACGAATCGATTTTATCCACCTTGGACTCGGATAATTCGGCCAAGTAATCCGTGATGATGCTCCACGCGATGTCTGGTGTATCGGAAACAGAGATTGAGAAAGACGAAGAGACGTAGAAATATCGTTATCGAAAATGATGTTATTTACCAACGTCAGAAGCAGTGGCATTCGGTGCGGCGAGCGCAAAACGAATCGTAAAGCGTTGATTCACTCTCGCCGGGACCATGTGCAATTTCCCGGAATCATTGATGGCGCTCAGCAATTTTTGATTCAGTTTATCAGATCCTTTGGCTCGAAAACACACCAGACCCAACTGAAATTATTCAAGATAGAAATATGTATGGTTTGGTAAGACAAACGCTTCCTCCTCGTCCATTGTTTGTCGCAAGCGCAAGGAGGAAATAACTCTTTCCTGCCCGAGAAATGACCCAGTTAACGGGATACACGTGAACACGAATCAACACGTACCACAACCTCGTTACAAAGTTCGAATCTCGCGTCTTTCCTCACTAATGCCTCGAATCTCTTCGCCAATTGTACATGGTTTCGTATGTAGGTCTGTAAACCGGATATCCCGTAACTTCTCATGACGAACCATAGCTTCAGGGAACGAAATCGTCGACTCAATGGTATACTCCAATGTCTGTGAACGTCAATATTCGAAACGTAGAAATTCTAACGTAATTTCATGACATAAAAGTATTGCAAAACACCGCTTATGGTATATGAAATTAAAGCATGAAGTTTAATAAAAATAAGTAGAAAAAGGTCGAACTGAAAAGAGACAAGGTGTACCTATAATCAATGGCTGTATCCGCATGAGTGTGCTGAAGATAAAGTGGATCCACAACGAGTGCACCGGTCAGTTTGAATCTATCTCGGACCCATAAACAAGAACAATCGAAGTTTGTTAATAAAAATTTGTTGGTATTAGTGTTGAAGGAATCGGCGTATTCGACCCCAGCCATCAGGTATTTCAGTTCTGGACAGATGAAAGCGTTGCCTGCATATGCTGCGTCCACGTGCAGCCATACCTGTAGAAAAGGATAATTTTGATATTTCTGAATAATAATAGAACATTCCGAATCTTATTTATCTTACGCCTGGATATTTTTTACAAAGTGGCCCTATCTCCTTGAGATTGTCGAAGGAACAGCAAGCGGTCGTGCCGAGGGTGGTGGAGACGAAGAAAGGGATGTAACCCTCCGCGGTGTCAGCCTCGAATGCCTAATGAAAATATCAATAATAGCGAGGAAATGAAATATCGAGGAATAATATTGTGGGAAATGGGGTGAATAAAAATAAGAGGATACCTGACGCAACGTTTCTCCGCGAAGCACACTTTTCTCGTCTGGTTCCAATATTCGCAGCTTCACGAAACAGATCATCGCGTCTTTCTCGACGCAGCTGTGACTTTCGCGACTACAATAAGCCATTAGCTTTCCAAGAAGCGCAGTTTCGTCCAAATGTGCATGAGCGGGCGACTCCTTCAGTCTGGCGATCGCTTCTGCCCTTGCTGCAAGCATGCATACCAAAACACATTCCGAGGCTGAACCCTGAAATTTCATTAATAAGACCTTTAATTTTGTTCATTTTATTTTTTTGACATTCATAATATTTACCTGTATCACACCTCCGCCTTTGCTAACCGGGTTAAAATAAAGGAAGTCCGTTGGTAAACCAATGGCTTTACCTGAAATTCATTTTTGTATCATTCTCAACTTATCATTTTTATTCATCCTTTATTTAATTACAACAGCTTGCAATCTTTATCACTGTAATATTAATCGTTTAACAAATATTTGATAAAACAATATTGAATTACCGAACCAATCGCAGACTATCGTTTCAAGCTCCGTGCAGGCCGGGCTGGCCGCCTAGAACAAATAAAACGACGAAATACAAAGATGATCGGGTAAACAATGGCCTGGATCAATCCGTCAAACTTGACCCACGTTCAGACCCTAATTTGAACGGGAAAGATCGAGTCGTTGGACTCACCCATGAAAATCCGATACAGCCTATTGCATCCGCCAACATGTCACCGAGAATGGATGGGAATGAATTACCGGCTGGAAAATACGCGTGAAATCGTGGATGTTGCCAATGAGTGATCTGCAAAAAATCATTTCTTTCCAATTTCTATCGCGGACGGAATTATTTTGTAGATGATTATACAATATTTCCTTACTCCGGGCATGATTTTCGACTCGACGTCTCTCATGATGTCCTCCCAAGATTCAGCTTGGTGCGGTGCTTCCGGAGGAAGGAGGGGTCGCAAATATCCAGGACCAACGTCCGGCGTTACCCGCCGATTGTGGATATTACTCATGAACTCGCATATGTACTCCACCATCTCCTTGCCACGCACACGAAACTCTTGAATGTCCATGACGATCCTTTTTCTCTTTCTGAAATAGTTGCAATGGTAGGAATTTTAATCCTTCAATGGACAACCAAATGTCAATTGAAGTTTTAATATCTACAATACAATGTTTATTTTGAAATTCGATTATTGCCACTGGGATAAAATTGGCAAAGAGATAATTATAAATGGCTAATTATCAAGTGCCATTCGCACAACCACTATAAAATTAACACCAAGCCCACCACCGACGATCACAGACACTACTCTTTCGATCATTCCCATGGATGAACGAATAAATCAGAGAATTCTGTTTAATTTCACTTGGAGAAAAATGGCCACGCGGAGGAGTCGTCCTACCTGTTGCTAGCAAGGAAGTCCAATCGGTCTACGTTGGATGAGCCACGACCGAACAATCCCGAGTTTCTCAAACCAGCACGGATATATCGAGGATCCAGCCTCCGAAGATTCTTCGTGTCCTGCGCAAACGCGTCCTTCTGCGGGATCTTCGTGGCGAATTCTTGAAAGAACGAGGAGAGACTGATCTATGTACGCCTCTGGATAATTTCCATCAAGGGGACAGTTGACGCGAGGAACCTTTGTCTCGCTCCTCTTCGTATATCCATCTTCGCTATTCCCGAATATCCGTAACGATTCTCTTCGTTAACCTTTCCTGTTCGATCAATGACTCCGATAAGATTTCGATGCTAAATTAGACAAAGGTTTATTGAAAGCAACACGTGTCACTGATAGGATAATGCAAAGGGACAGGTGTCTTCGAGTGAGAATAAAATCTTGATGTTTACAGAAAACGAGCCAATTCCTTTCGTTCATCTCTCTCTCTCTCTCTTTATCTTTGTTCTATCAATTTCTAACGAGCATCGTTATCAGACGTTTCTTCAGGTTCGTAACAGATGAAAAGTTTGCGACGAGGAATTCTCATTTCGTAGGCTGATCGAGGTGGGGAAATATTCATACGGATTTCTGGAACAGAGAAGGACTATTTCTTCGTTGAAAGAAGGTAGAAAACTCGTCGAAGCGGAGTTCTTCTTCGTTCATTCGCGATGAAATCGGCGAACAGCTTCGCCATAGAAGAGTTGGCCACTCGAATAAATTGGAAGTCGTGATACCAACAGCGATGCCCGATGGTTTATTACGGTGGGAAAAGAACGATGCCGCGTAGGCATCGTTAAGGAGGTGTCAGACGCAGAATGTCCCCGGTTTCTCTTCGAACCCGAAGAAAATGGTGCACCGAAAGTAGTCGAAATCCTTGACCTTTCTTCGTTCACTTTTTTTGCAACGACTAAACGAACATCTTCGCGGTCACCAGATTAGATTCTTTCTTGGGCACGAAAGACCGAATCGTAAGGAAAAAAAAGCATTTAGAAAGGATTCGGTGATGACGGTACGTGTCTTTAAGATTGGACGATCGATCAAGCCTTCGCGGTTTTTGCTATTTAATTCCTTTCTTCATTCCCCGTGAACAAAGACGAGACACTACGATTCTGACGAGGCAAACGCTGTGACTATTTACGATCCTACTTGGACACAAATATAGGACGAATAATGATTTCTTACATAGCGAACAAGGAACTAGAGAAACTCGACGGCTAAATGTTTAAACGATATCGATTTGATAAGGTGTTACTGTCTGACCAACAAAGTTCGTCGGTACCGATATCATTTCTATTGTGTCCTCTTGAGTGAAAGACGTGGTTGATTCACGTTAAGAAGAGGGAGTTTCAAGTAATATTAATATTAAATTAATTTTGAAAAATTTAAATTGGAAAATGAGGCGACTCTTCCAGACTGTTCCCATTAACAAGGATCAAAGTACGAAATCATCCTAAATTACTTAGAGAAGTTCTCCGATATTTCAAAAACAGCTAGTTTTCATGCAAAAGGGTAAAGAGAGGGATGGTTGAACACACAAGAGGCTAAAGAGGGAAATCAGTCGACTTGTCAATGGAATAGTTCAACGAACCGAAAACAGCCGAATGGTCGAGTGTTCATCGGGCAGTTCGTTTCTCCTAGGTAAAACGACGCCCTTTTAGGGATAAAAACGTTCATAATAGTGGAATGCAGGGACGAGGGACTGGCCGGGGTGCTTAATAATGCAATATGGCGTCGAAGCGTCGCGGCGCTATGCCGGCTATGCCGCATACCACCACCATATACGCCTACATTGCGACCCCCTTAACACAGCCGCGGCTCTGTTGCCGTGCGAAGAAGCCACCGGATAGGGGATGTACCGTGCAATCGAATGCTGATTGGAAAATATTGATGGAACTTGCCCCGTGTAGAGGCTTCCCTCCGATGCTTTTTCCAAGCTCGCCTCGGAATTCCGGAAATTATATCGAACACCAACTTTCGATAGATCGTCCCACTTCTCCTCTGGCGGTGGTATTAATTATTATTGATTATCATTGATACGAGATTAATGAGGGTTTCGTTTATTGAGAAGCAAGGGGTTGCTTCACCATAGTCATAACGACAATTTTCATTTTCTGAATATCAAATCATCCCTTTAGATAATATGAAACTTTTTCATTAAAAATTTTCACTATTATCTTTTCTTAAGGCTACTTCGTTCAGTAGTTAAGCTCTTAATTAGGGAAGACGAGCAAAGGAGATATTCTCATTTAGAGAAGTCATTTTTAGAATTAATGGATATTTTTTATAATACGTCTCTTGTGATATGAATGCTAGGGATTCGACATTCCTGAGACATTACTCGTACTCGATTTTTTTATGAAAACTCTTTAAATAGGGTGCGACGAAGGGAGGTTTGACGCCAGCAAAAGGTCAAGTTCAGTAACTCTAGAGAGTCATAAACACTTAAGCATTCCTTCATGGAGAAAGACGAACCATTGAAGAACCGAGAAATCTTTATGTCCATGACTGTACGAGACCATTCCAAGTTCCATGAATGGTTCCAGGAGTGACACGCCAAAGGAGTGAACTGATGACCTACTGTTAGAAGAACGTGATCTGCTCGTTCTCTAACTCATTGATTCTGATAATGAAAAAAATTTGGAGGCGGCGCAAAATTAAACATATAATTTTTGCTTTGAAAAATAATAGGAATTTCATTATATCGTGTATCTTTACCATATCATCATCGCTTATCAATTGTCGTACGTAATATATTTCTGTCCACCATTTATATGATCGCAAATTAAGAAGCAGGCTATAGAGGGGAATCTCACATGTTATTAAAAATCTCCCTACACCTAGTGAGCAGCGCAAGTTAAGTATGGTCTCTCGTGAAATGCAGTATAAATGTACATCAGAAGTGCTACCAACTTCTGATACAATCGCTACAATTACAAATGTTTTCTGCCGTATCTATAATGTTTCGAATATGTTTTCTTACGACTTATTAATTACCAAGTTTACCATACCGCAATCAAATCGTTATTGGCAGGATCGTATAGTCAGGTACTTTTAATTTTGCGCCGCCTCCGAAAAGATTGAAATATATTTAGTATCCTATTTAACGATTAAGTAGATTGTATTAATAGCTGTGGAATACAGATATAAATGAAATAGAAATTATTTTATACTTTTTAGTGCATTTCGAAGTCGGATTTTTTTTTTGTTAAAAATTATTTTATTTCACACTTTTTAGTGGAACGAGCAGTATTTGAAGGATACCGTATTAGCAATCAATTGGTAAAGAAACTGACGAAGTTTACTTGCAGAGACAACTTTGAAAAATCGCGATCGGTATATTCCTTGGAGGGTAACCCTAAAGAATAGGCTTTTTATTATAATAACAATAGTTATTAACAATAAGAAGTTACATAAATTTTGGGAAATGGAATCATCGTGGAATGATCTACGAAATGTGAAAATTTTCATCGAAATGTTTTTATAACGGGACCAATCGGAAGACACATCCTACAAGACGCAAAAGATTTCATTCCGATTAGTCCATCCGTCTCGGAGTAATCAGCGAACGTACATTTAGAAAAAAAAGTCGTTAGGAATAAAAAAATGCAAAATATTTCTTTTACGGGACCAATGGGGAGTTGTACTGTACAAGATGCAAAAAGTTTCATTCCGATTGGTCCATCCGTCTCAGAATAATGGGTGAACATACACCGCACGTACATGAAATAGTACGTTTTTTTGCAATAAAAACCGTTCGGAATAAAAAAATGCGAAATGTTTTTATAGCGGGACCAATCGGAAGACATATCCTACAAGACGCAAAAGATTTCATTCCGATTGGTCCATCCGTCTCGGAGTAATCGGTGAACAAAGCCAGGAAAAAAAAAGAAATAATAAAAATTTAAAAAAATATATATACTGATCGAATTGAGTACCCTCCTCTTTTTCGAAGTCGGATAAAAATGGTCATATATAGTCAGACCAATTAAACTTTCAATCGTTAACACTTTCAGTGCATTACCAATACCTGACTAATGTACGAAGTTGTTACTTATTTTAATGTAAAATATATCTGTTTCTTCTCCAGATGGGTAAATCAAAATTAAAGAGAAAGAAATGGACAAAGAATTTAAAAGATGAACCAAAAGATTCAGGCGTTCCTATACCGAATCTACCAGAAAAGTTTCTTCTGATGCGTGTAAGTTTTTGAACATTGATAAAGGGACATCGATGTTAATGCAAAATGTTGCCTTGTTATTAAATTTCTAACATTTCAGGTGAAAAGTGGCACGAAGCTTAGAAACGTTTTAGGATATGCATTGAAAGAATTTTCAAAATACAATAACGTTGTTTGGACTGCAGCAGGTCAGGGGATTGGAAAAGCCATTTCCTGTGCGGAGATTTTTAAGAAGAAACAAGGAAACCTTCATCAGATTACCAAGCTGCATTACGTCGAGTAAGTTGAAAAATATAAAAGACTCTTATTTTTTTATATTAATTCAGAAAAAATAAATTGCAGATCGACGAAATCGAGAACGGAAAAGAAAGGTGATTTGAACGTAGAAACTCGCCATGTACCGGAAATACACATTCTGTTAGCGAAAGAGATAAAGGACACATCAGAACCTGGGTAATAAAATTTCTTCTTAAGTTTAATTCATTTCATTTTGTAATGATTTTGATAAGAATGCTTAATATAGTTACCAAGCACCCGATGATTGTGGAGAATTTTTAAACGATGAAGATGTGAAAAATAACAAAAAAGATAGGAGACAGGAAGCTGGTAATATGTCCTGCATTGACGCTGAGGAATTTGCAGCTATGGGCTTGAGAACGGGTCAAAAAAGACCGAAAAAAGAGCAGCAAGCTGAAGCGCCACCTAAAAAAAATAAGAAGAGAGATGGATGAACGATTATAAAAAAAGAAAATGAGTTACATTGTAAATAAACTTAAAAAAGAAATACATAACAAAACTCTGATTGTATACCTTGTAATTAGTAGTCCAAGTATTGATATTAAATAGAAAGTTTATTTTTCACCAGTACATGTATATTTGTTACAGACAATGTGGTCTTGATTTAATTATAGTTACTTAAATGTCATTTTTTGTTTATTATTTACAAATTATATATACAGTGTTATAATAGGTACGAATAGACATTGAAAATTTTTAAAAAAAGCTACTTGCATTAAATGATTATCAAATCAAAATTTTTTAAAAAATTTTTTATCATTGATGATAAATGGAAATGGGAACACTTTCTAGTGCTGTTATTGTTGCTTAATAACCGTGTATCAAAATGGTACAAGTTTACAAACATTCACGTGATTTACATACTGATGAAATAAAAAATTGCAAGTTTAACAGTATTCTTAACACTTTTATAACTTTATATTAATTGTTGATGAAAACTATTTATTGCAGCAGTATTTGGCAGTAGTATAGATAATCTTCCAATACTGATATTGCTTTTCTCAATAAGAAATCTAGAGGATACTTTCAATGTTGATTGACAGTAATAATAATGCTAAAATTAATACAAAATAATATTTACTCGCATTCTCTAGTCTTATTTCGGAAAATATAAGTACCGAAACAAATGATAAAGCTATTATTTTTCATAACTTTGATAAGTATTGTAGTAGTTTTCAATTATAATTTGGAAATTTGTAATTTTACAGCATTCATTAATGAGATTACAGACATACCATTTTATCGGTAGGTTCTGTTTAGATATAAAAAGGCACATAAAATTACAAAAGTCGTAGATTCAACAAAGCTTGCGGCCATCAAAGTGTTAATTTCTTAGGCAATAAAAATACAACTTCTTTGAACTGATTATGATATTATAAGCTGTAACTGGAAAGATATGTTCGAAATTTTTAATTTATTACCACGTAAAATAAATATAATATAAATAAAGATATTGCATCATTTATTATTGTTACTAATATTATGTAAGGATTATATTTATAAGTATCTGTTTGGTTTAGCTATATCCTGATCGTTAAGACAAGTTATTCTCAGTATAATAGATGGATTTATTTTCTTACCATGAATTATTCCAATATTGAAAATTAGAAAAAATTAAAATATGTATTACGATTAATTTGCTTACATATTTGATTTCAAGAGAAATTTCTTAGAATTCATGTGCAATTATTAATTTCAATAAAAATATAATCGAATACTTTTGTACAAATTTACATCATTAATGAAGGAAAAATATCAAATATACGACCAAGTAATACATATAAAACTGAACATCCGAATGTTTTGTTATTTAATGTGACATTTATAAGTTCAGTATCTAAAAAAGGTATATAATTATACATTATTATAATGATAAAATGAATAGTACGTTCATCATAAGAAATATCATTAATATGAACACTTAATAAAAATTTGTTCATAGTACAATCGTACGTTTTGTATACTTAATGAAAAAGGAGTATAACTCTTAAGCACACAAATTTCTATTAAAAAATTCCAATGAATTCCCATTAAATAAATTTTATTCTTAATCAAGAACATTTCAGTGAAATTAGGTACTGAACCTTTTCAATGTTCTTGTCACATTTGGGACTACAACAAGTATTTCAATGATATATCAGTATTACCAGTGACCTTGTTAAATCTGACAAATCGACTTGGGACAATATAAATAAACATTTAAATTCTAGGCTTCGCTTTCTGTTGTTCCATCTTCTTCCATTATTGGAACTATTAAACTCTCTTTTGACATCAAACTGTACTTTGTCACAAATGCTGTAAATCTATAGAAAAACAAATTGATTCAGTGATCAAAATAAACATAAATTTGTTAAATATTCATTTCCACGGGTATGTACCTGCGGCACAGAAATGTTTTATTCTCAAATTCATCAAATATTGCTCTATGATGATAGTATGCATGAGAAAAAATTCTATAAACCCTGCGACTAACTGATCCAAGTTTGGCTACCGAAGATTCTTTGATACTAACCCTAGAAAAAAATTTAAAAGGATATAAAACATTCTAAATTTTAAATTATATGTATCCTGTGTTCATCGTAACTTTTCAGTAATATACCTGCTGGGAAAATATTTGTTGCTATTAAGCAAACAAGCTGCACCATCAAGGGTATGTCTTGTATAGTCAATGGCTGGACATTCCTTAGGTGTTTTGTGAGCAGCACACAAAAATATCCATTGTTCTGTAGCTGTCATTTGACTACAAGATGCTGGATAACATTCTTCTTGCAATCTTACTGTCAAGCCATTGAGTTCCATACAAAATTGCCTCAAATGCTCATATTTCCACACTGCTTCATCTTGTGCATCTGGCATTTTCAATATCAAATCAACATTGGATGGATCCTTTCTGATCATTTGTTGAATATATTGTTGCACAGCCAATGTGCTATCCATTTCTTCGAAGGGTTCATCTGGCCATCTACAGAAATCCTAAACACATATTTCAACTTCAGAAGATACAACAAACCATGGAATCAAAATTTAAACTCTAGATACTATTGGCATAATAAAAAACATATTGTGTCATTATCTGTCAAACTTTCTACCTTTATTATTAACAGAGAACATGAAATACAACATTCTTAAAGAGCAAATAACCTAAAAACTATGTTAAGGGTCAAGAATAATTTGCATATTGATAAATGTATAAAATGTTACAAATGAAACAATAAATGATAAAGTATGAATGTGTAAACAATCGCTTCTTGCACAGCATTGATTTTCATTAGATGCGCGTCAGGAACGCGTTTAAATATTTCTGCAAGTACAAGGCATATAACCAAACATTTATTAAATAATGACACATAAACTAAAGAAAAAACAAATAGCGAATAATATTAATATCTTTATCAACCTTTGCTTTCGTTCCGGGTCTATTTCTTCTAAGGATCGTGGGTCCATCCGCCATCTTCATTTTGCTAGTTGTTGCACTCGATTATGTTAGCTTCAGAGGAAGAATAGACTTGAAAGACCTCCCCCTAATTGTCTTATTGTTACCGAGACTTCTCTTCTCTTATATATTTTGAACAAAATAATAAGAATCAAAATTCTTTAAAATATGTTGAGACAAAAATCAAAATTTAAAATGATTTGATTAAATTTCTTTTTAATTGACAATTTTAACATTTTTTGAAATTTTGAATTGTTAAAAGTCTCACAAAGTGAAAAATTGGAAAAGAGTTTAAAAGATGTACACAATAAATTTAGAAATAAGGGATTTTTATAAACACAATATTTTTTATTTGCACCTTTTAATCAACTTGATCTTTACTTAAAATCAACATGGTACTTGTAAATACATGTAATCATGTTATACTTGCTTCCTCTAGAATATAAATAAAAATGTTCATTTTGTTTGAATCTAATAATCCGCTTTATTATTATAACAATGAAAATTTATATACAGAAGAAACAATTCAAAATTTTTTCTTATACAATATGTTAAAAATAAAAATATCTGACTATAAAGTAGCAGCTTTTATATAGATATTTATTCATAAATATCTTCTTTGTCAGCAACATAACGCACTATATCTGCCGGCCGTAATAATTTCTCTGCATCCATATCTGGTATTTCAAAACCAAATTCGTCTTCTATGGCCATTATAACTTCTATATGATCCAAAGAATCCAAGCCCAAGTCATTCATAAAATGAGACTCCAAACTTAACTGTATAGAATTTTAAATTATGTTATTATATATCCATAAATGGTGATATCAAATAACTGATATGTAATTGAAAGAAGAACATAATCTGCTTTCAATTTCAACATAAAATAAAAAAATAAATTTACATATCAGTTTATCATAGAGACACCACGATTCAAGCGAGGTGTTAATTGATTATCTGATCTAAAAGCTAAATAACAACCAAATACTAAATCTTTACAAAATTATATTTGAATGTCTCTCTTAAACTATGCAGTAATGTTTGCAAGAACATTTTCACAAGCATTTTTAATATTGTATCGTCTGATAGTGATCAGATACCTTGTTTCGATCAATTTTATCATAGAGACCTAGCACTAAAAGTACACGCTGGCTAATAAGTTGAAGTGTTAATGGTTGCTTGTGACTGTAGTGGCGCACCTGCTTGACTCGTGGGCCCTGTAAAATAATAGTTTCTAGAAAATATATAGTTTTACAACCTTGTCAGCAGATATTTTATCATAGGCTTTGACCACATCGAGAACACGTTCCTGAATATCTTTAATTTTAGCTTCTTTAGAATATGTGCGTATAGTCTGTGTCTTTACCTACATGTATTATATGATCTATATATTATTATTTTATACTTATATGTCAGAAAATATATAATGTTATTATAATATTTTTTTCTTCAACAAAGTTTTAAAAAAGAAGAAGACTTTTTAGTAAGAAGAACAAAACGAGAGAATTAATTATTTTTTGACCTGAACATACGACAAGTTCACTGTTAAACAAAATAACAACTTTAACAAAAGAGACCTGAGTCTCGATATCGAAAGTATAAAGTATACCCATTCTACTTTACGTGCATCTTATTTAATTAAAATATGACATGTTACACTGACGGAATTAATTGAATTATTGCTACATGTTTAAAATGATCTAATGTTCTATATTTTGTCGGAACATCAATTATTTCAGTTACATAATACGAAATATTAAGTAGAACATATAAACCATCAAAGGGAGTTTTATGGAAGCTATCGGAGAGAACTATGTTTACCTGCGGTAAGACTTTAATGGTACTTTGTCGGTTACAATGAAAGAATCTTTCATTTAATTGAAGTTGTGTAACAGCACCACGTAAGCATGGTCGACTGATTAAATTTTTAAGAGTACCGGTATTTCTCATTAAAAGACGAACTCCCGCGAGAGACGCCATTTTCTCTATCACAACGATTTCTGCAAGACTTAACCTAGGCACGTGCACGAACTTTATTCCTATTACATGAGTTAGGAATTGCAACGACATCTACAAGGAAAGAATATACTTGTTTCGTGCAGCTCAGAGAAGCCCTCTACTCTTACTTCTAGCTTTTTCGTAATAAAATAAAGTTTATGCTAAAACAGATTACAATTTTTCCCCTTTTATTTAAAAAAAAGTAGAAGTTAATACTTACATAATATTGTTGCGTGTCCTCCTTGCGGTTTAGGGAATTTTAGGGATTTCAGGGACGTGAGTAAGGTGCCGTGGAGCGCTGAAGCATTCTGCTCGCGGCGCGCAAAACAAATCAAACACCTTAGCGTTTTTAGTAAAAGTACTGACTGCTTTATTCGAGAATGACTTTGAAAGTGTATCTAAGCGGTGTATAAAGCTTGGAATCGATTTGCGCTCGGCGGTGAAGATCCTCGATCGATGTCGCCTGGCATCCCCTCTTCGCTGAGTGTCGAATCCTCCCTCAGGATCGTCCCTGGTCCAATGGCCGAGGAGCCCATCTCTGTTCAGAGGCGGTTCCTCTCCCCGGCTTCAGACCACTCTCAAGCGAGTAGAAATGGTGGTGCTCCGCCAAGACACGAGAACGATTTCGTGCACACATGCTAAGAGAGAGCCAGAGGATGCAGAGAAAGACAGAAAATGAAAAGATCTCGTGCTAAATTTATGACCCCCCTTTGAATAAATAGGATGTCGAAGAGACTTCGACGATTTCGACAACCAAACAGGTGATGCTAGCGTTGAAAACTTTACCGACAGTCCCTAGAAAAATCTCTTGAAACGAGAACACAAATTACGTCGTCATTACTAAACAGAATGCAACAAAATTTGAGGGACGTGTTCAGGAGGCCATAAAGAATGGCGTTTCGGTCCTTATTTTATCCAAATTGTCAAAAAGTTATAAAATATTGAAATTGGTGTCTGTCCACGCTCAAGAAAATGGCGGATCGGACCTGCATTAATTTATTCGTAATATAAACATTTTTGCGGTTTGTATGTCCAAATAGAGACCAGAGCGCCATTCTTTGGGTCGGATAGAACAAAACGAGTACCCAAGGAATGATGTACAAGCCTCCAGGTAGAAGAAATTTGTGTTCTACGATTTTCACCCGCGAAAGACGTCAAAAAGGTAAAACAGACCACAAATTTAGTTTCTCGTTTTTTCTGTAGGGCGCAGTTCGTTCGTTTTCTGCGCTTGACTGCGCGCTCATTCTCATTTCGTATATGTGAATATGTGTGCGTCGACCGAACCGTCGACGACGATACAGATACAATGCCCATGCCACGACAGTGACGAGCGGGCAGTCAGATTTTGGTATTAGAAGCGATAGTAGCGAGTGAGTGCGAGTGCGTACGTGCGGTCAACGTTACGGTAAGTCCCGATTATTACTAAAATTGTAAAATTTGGGTCCGATAACGGGCACCTTCCGCGCCCGATTCTTTTAATGCCTCGATATCGTCTCGCCCCCTTCTCCAGCCTCTAAAGATCTCCTGTTCCCTTTTACCCCGAGATTCTCATCCCACATTCTTTCCAACCCTTGCGAACTCCCCTGCGTAGACTGTGACGGCCGGCCACGGTCTTTATTGTAGAAATTTTGAACCCCCGAAAAGGGCCACTTTGGCGCACAACGTAGGGCCAGGAAGGTCCAACGTTCCATAAGCTCTTGCGATCGGACTTTCACGAAACACCGTTACGAATTTAAAATTGTCGAAACTACGCAGAAGGTGCCCGTTACCGTTACTGATACCCTTGTTGCCTTTTTTTTTGCCATTGTCGGTCGAACACGGTGTTGTGATTAACGTACCAATATAAAAACTATCCGTGCCTCTCAACCGGCTCGAAAGCCGTTTTCGATTGAACGTTTGATTTTGAAAATTATTTTGAGCCTGTTGCATGGTCACTGAGATTGATAATTTATGCCATAAAATTTTTTTTTGCTTTGTTTGGCCGATTTAAATATTCGTGCCGCGTTTTTCCGATATTGAGTATTCTTGTCGCTCCCTTTGCCGATTTCGAATACATACATACTCTTGTCGTGCCAGTTGCCAAAAAAAATACAGTCACTCTCAGTGAAAATTGTCCACCCGCAACGGGGCGTATATTAGTCTAAATAAAACAATACATATAAACAAAATACAATGATTGCGCACATTAAATTATTCTACATAAATAACTACATAATATTATCTATAAAATAATTTTGAACAAAAAATTATTTCATACTGTTTAGTGCATTTCGAAGTCGGTTGTATTTTTTGTTAAAAATGATTTTATTTCACACTTTTTAGTGGAACGAGCAGTATTTGTAAGATGCCATAAGGTGGTTTACCGTTCTTATTGGTTAATTGCAATAACGATAGTTTTCAACGCTAACAAATTCCATACATTTTTGCAAGTGGGATCATCGCGGAAATATATATCTCTTATTAAATGCGAAAGGTTTCATCGCGATCGGTACATGCCTTGCAGAGTATTCATATGTACACTCAGTCCCATCGAAGTTGTCGCAGTGAAGTTGGCTACAAATTCACTACGCATTCACGCCGCGTCGCACAGTGGGGTATTTGCCTCCAAAACGCGGTAAAAACTACTTTAAAATTTGCTGAATCTTCAAACTGTCATAACTTTGCTAAATTTCATCCAAATTTGATGAAACAAATTCCATTTTAAAGCTTACACTTTCTATCTTTTAATAAGTCTAACGTTATCGCATTAGAATGTTTTTTTACCAAAGCTATAGCTATAAAAAGGAACCTGCTTTTTTCAAATGATTTGGACATGGTATAGGTACATATTTATGGTATAATATATATAATAGTCGTAGTAAAGTTGATAACATAATAAAAACTTTATTAACAATCAATATGTAACAATCAATATACCACGACAGATGCACGCGAATCGATTATACTTATTTATACCCTTTTTACAATTTGTACATTTTGTATATATTTATATTAACTTATTTTACGTCTTATTATTAGTTTTTCTTTAAATTCTTGCACTATCCTTCATCCGAGAAATCTGTATTTGCATCTGTATTTTCTTCGTCCTCATCTTCAAACGTTTGTGCCGGAAGAAGCAACTCTAATGTTTCTGATAAGAAACTGTTGGATTTTTTGCTTATCTTCTTTCGCATACTAGAAATCAGTGGGTCTGAAGTAAGCAACAACCTATTTATAATTAAAATAAATGAATAATAATCGATGGTTTAACTCAACTTTAAAATCAAGCAAGAAATCGAGGTATTCATCCTACCTGTTCAAAACATCAGTGTTGCATTGTTCTCTAGAAAATTTTCTAGCATGATTTAAACGAAACAAACGAATATGTTTGTTTCGTGCTTCTGCCGCTTCTTCAGATAACTGACCTATTGGTATTAATGCATGTTGCACTATCAATGAACCGTGAATCAATATTTTGTGCAGTGTTGGGGTCATTGGATGTCACGGATACAAATGAACATACAGGTTTGCTGTTTCTGTGGCATAAATTTCAAATTTCTCTACATCAATCTCATAGTCGCTTGATATAGCCTCCAAAATAATTTTAATCCTTTGAATAACGAAAAGAAATGTTTAGAAAATGAATATAAAACAAGAATAAAATTGTTTTCAATTGAAAAAGTAGTAAATAACTCTCGTAAATAACCTTATTAAGTGTAAATCTACACCTGTAATCTCAGCTGACAGTTCATGATTTTTGAAAAATCTGCGACTGCTGTTGCCATCATTACTATTCCCTATCACATAATATTATAAGCCATAAAATTATTGTAATAAAAAGTACATAGTTTAATAGTAACAAATAACATATTTCCGAATCATTACCGTAGCCTTGTTTTGGTATATCGACTATTAAACCTATTTCCGTTTTAAATTTATGTTGAATTTCTATTTTTCTTCAGTTTACTAAATTTTTATCCGTTTCAGTTCTTATCTGCCATTTTTTTATTGGCAGTTTATGTGCCAAATGCAATAATGTTTCGAAGAGCCGTATTCTAGCGTGTAATATCGATAAACCAAATTTTATTGCATCAGGGTCAATTTCTTTCGTAACTGACAAATTGTTGAAAGTGCTTGATGTGGCTCCGCAAATATAACACCTCATCGTTGATAATGTACTGGTGATGGCATTACATCCTTTTGCATCCCCCATGGTCATTTTCATGGTAAATTTTACTTCATGTTCTTCAATTTAAAACAATTAAATTTAATGTTATTATTATTCTATCAATACTGAAAGTTAGTTTAAAATATATTCGAATTGTTTTTTATTACCTCCAATGTTGATAATTTGTAAATTATTAATCTGGTCTTGAACATAATTCACCTCCTCCTGAATAATCTTAGACGTTTCTTTTACGAATTGCAGACGAATTGGTCGGCAGTAGCGAGGTGAGGATGGCGTTGGATTTTGCCATACAACATTTTTGCCTAAGAGATTTTTTTTTTAAATGTTTCTATAAGTTACGAACATTCTGAAGGATAAAAAACGTAGATTTGTAGGATTACTGTTACCTGAAGTCAGTCGCAAGGGAACCATCGAACTCTGGAAAATTTGTGCATCAGAGTCTGTATCATTTTCAAATTTCTGTTTATATTCCTTCTGCTGCGAACCATCACATCCCCACTTTAATATTAATTCAAACGAAGCACCATCACTTTGATGTAATTGTTCAATTATTTCGCCTAAATAGGTTAATAACCTTAGTGCCGTGTGATTTAATAGGTCCTGTAAGTTCACCTCGGCACAAGTAGCTGACACTTTAATTGCTTCTTTCACTGGATAGCAGTCTTTTTTGGCTGCTTGAAGTTTAGAATAGCATGGAAAAAGGTTCGTATCACTTGTACGAATCACCTCATATTGAGTTCGTGATAAATTAGTATCGACATATATAGCTAAAGCCTTGAACAAGGATAATGTTTCTTTTCTTTGGTTTAGCAAATTGTCCATATATGCCCTTCTAAATTTATTCGCCCTAGTTGGAGATGCTGCTATTTCGTGCACCAATTTAGAGGCTTCTAATTGTCCTGATTCGCGTAACTTCGATCCCATGGCAAACCGTAACTCCTCAGTGTCCACAGTTCTCCGCATTTGTTCTGTCCGTTTCCTTTTACCGCGTTCAGATAAATCGGTAAACGATTTCTTTGGTCGTCCATCTTTGTTTTTGGCTCTTGGCAGATCTGCAGTTCCTAAAAGCCAATTTTGGTTCTGATTTAAGAATAAATCGTTACGCCTTTTTGCCAACTGCCATCGGCCCCAAAATTTATATCTTAATTTTTTTAACTTTGTTTTCAAATTTGTTTCTTCCGTAGCTGAATACTCATCAGAATTAATTAATGTCGGTGAGTGAATGCGTGGCCAACTTCATTGCGACAACTTCGAAGGGGCTGAGTGTATAGGGTGATCCTCTCGCTACGCTACCCAAAGGAAGTGCCGCCACAATAGAATGTGGTAGTCTACATCCTATTTCGGTCATCGCTTACATGACCGTCGAGGCCCCTGCGGCGAGGATGGTTGTGTGCGTGGAAATGTGTTAAGAAAATATTCTGTTTTCCGTAGCGTTTAAATGGGACTCTTCTGCTCATTACATGCATTTTCACGCACACAGCCGTCTTCGCTGCAGGGGTCAAGTAAGCGATGACAGAAATGGGATGTCGACTTCTACATTTCATTGTGGCGGCACTTCCTTTGGGTAGCGTAGCGAGAGGATCACCCTGTATATACAGGGTGTTCCGTAACGCATTTTCACCCTCTGAGATAGTGGTAGGTGGGGTGATTCTGAACAACTTTTTCCTTTGCAAAAAAGTGGTCCGAAGCTTCCTTTTTGAATTATTAAACAAAAACACTAACCAATCCGAGCGCGTACAACGCGCGGGCTCAGGGACGGCAGCGTCGGCTACGAAGCGGGGTTTGACGTAGGTCGCGAACGAACGGCTCGGCACCTCGTTAGCATAGCACAATAAAATAATTGCAATGGTTGAACATTTTTAGTTGTTGTTTAAAACAAATACGGAATCTAATCTCTTGTCGCCTGTCATTGTGTAAAAAAGGAATTTTTAAACATTCTAAATAACAAATAAAAATGTTTGAAATGAAATAATGAATAAAAATTTTAAAACAATTTCAATGAAACTTACCCATTCGTTCGTAAATTTACCTGCTATGCAGAAAGCAGATAATTCCTACCTGGGTCAATCCTGGGTTATTGTGTCGGTCTTCATCACTCGACGAAGAAACACGTGTGCAGAACAGCTGATTTCATGGTCGGGCTAGTGAACTTACCTCGTTAATAAAATTGCACTTAGGTATTGCACTTACGTAGCCCCTTTCGGGGGCTATGTGAACCTGGCACCCGACTTTTAAAAAATTAACTTGTTTCTTCATAAAACGGTAGTATATCGTTTGTAGTTGATTGTAGTAAAAATATTTTCGTTTGTAGTTGGATCAATTAATAAATAAACAAAATTGAAAAATTGACCCGCACCCGACATTGAGATATTTCAAATCGGTTTTTTGCATGTGATAGAGAATCGTTTGTAGTTGATTGTAGTGAAAAAAGTTTCGTTTATAGTTGAATAGTTTAAAAGTTATACGTGATTGTTTATACCCATCAGTCAACTTCGTCAATTTTTAATATTTTTCAAATCCGTCTTTTCCAACTTGTTCGGAATGGTTTCTAGGTGTTTGCAGTGACTGTATTGGATACTTAGGCATAAAATAAAATATGGGTATTATGTTTCTGCAGAAGTGTTCGCGCAGTGGCTTTCATGACTCGTTCTTTCAAATCATTATGAATTTCCCACTTACCAGTAATTCGTTTAATGTAGATAATCGCGGAAACAAATTTATATGTATAATTATCGTAAACCAACTTTTCTGGTATTTCCTCAACTGTAAATTGTTTTCTGCAATTGGGATAATTCATTCGAGCTGAAAGCAAAGCGTTTCCAACATGTTAAGCACCATGTGATTGCCTCCCGAATAAATTTTCGTAATATTGGTACTTTTGCATCGTGAACACGTGTTTGTATGACTTGGTTTACAAGCTTCATTTACGGCTTCTTGTAGACCTGCCAGGCCGCATCTATATATAAAGGCTGCGTTAAGATGTAATACCGGCGTAATGATTGACTTTTCTATTAAACAATTAGTGCATCGAACGGTTGTTTCTTTCGAACGGAAATAAATTTTTCCTGCAGATATGAAATATTAATCGAGCAATTCATTATTCCATCTTTTATTTCTTTAGTGGCACTTAAGATACGTCCTCGTTCTTTATATAATTTTGTCGACACACCCATCGTTGACAGGGTCTGAATAAATGTAGATATGTAGATGTTACTTTTTGCAAGATACTCGGAATATGTTTGGAAATCATGATAAGCAACTAAAATGCTTTGAATAGTAGAATCGAACGCACATGTGTTGTGTACGCTAACGATCTGTTTACCGATATTTATTGGTTTTAAAGAATTTCCATTTACAAGCATCGGTACCATTGGGGTAAATTTTGGCCGTTTGTGAATAATCTCGATATCAGGACATGCGGTGAGATATTTACTTCGTTTGTTCGCTCTATCTGATATTTTTGATTTAATTGGATTTGTCTTTTTAACAAGACCTTTCCAATTTTCGGTCTCGTTAAGAAAGGATGTTTCCGAGGGAACAGTGTAAATAATATATCTCCCGATTGGGGTAAAACATTTATTACATCTTTTACCAAGTCCTCCGATTTATCAATGTGCTCCCCATCACTGCCCCCCCTGCTTAAGATAGGGGGTTGAAAATTGATGTACAGTATTTTCTTGTGATATGTTATCGAATGACGCATTCTGAATTTAATTTGGTTCAAGGGCCATTTTGCCTACCTTACCCGGCTATACCCTTTGGAGAGGTCATTTTCAAAGACTGCAAGTTTCCAGAAAATCCGTTTTCCGTCGATTGCGCTGAGCTCGCTGCGCTGAGTGGTGGGGGGAAAAGTGGGCCTGATCAGCTTTTAGGGAAATTCAGAAGACCATTCCTGCGTCAGTAGTCGCAGAAGAAAATAGATGCTCGAAACTTGTGAAGTGTCAGAAAAGAATTTTACCGTAAGTGAAAATTTTATTTTATCCGAAATATGTGTACTTATGGAAACCACTCACCCTCGATATTTTTTTAAAACATACAATTCTTACGTTTGTTTTATACGCTGATTACGAATTTCATAGTGAAAAGTTGGGGACTATTTGGGCATCGTAAGGCGGCCAGCAACGCTTTTGCGAAATAATAACTAATTCTTTCAACAATATTATTATTTGCTAATTCGAATGGCGGCGACGCGTTACAAAATTAAACCTACAGTGAGTCCAACAAGTGTGCGCACACAGTTTACATGTTGACTGTCGAGGGGACATCGCAAATTACACGCACTCCAATAATTAAAAGAAAAAGATAGAAAAATATTATTTTCAATAGTATTGTTATTATACTAATAATGTAAAGTATGAAATCAAAAGCTTGACATTTGAAATTGGAAAATTAATTATTCCTATTCTTAATAATTACAACTTTGTAACAAATGCCCATTTTCACTGCGGCAGTCAACGTGTTAAAACAGAATACCTAATTTACAGTTGGACTAAATAACTTTACGTTTTTCGAGAAGTTGTATGTGCTTATGACGTTTTAAAAAATTACAATTTGTTGAAATCGTGAAAGAAAATAGTGAAGGGTAATATTTCAACTTTTTTATGTGAGCCTATAATGAAAATTTAAAATATGTCTTTTGTTTGTCGCAATTTTCGGAAATTTTAATTATTTCTAACTTCTAAGTGCATTTACCGATCTCGATGAAATTTTCAGCATACACATTCTTCGAATGTACGAAAGACATATTTTAAATTTTCATTATAGGGTCACATCAAAAAATTGAAATATTACCCTTCACTATATTTTTCTTTCACGATTTCAACAAATTGTAATTTTTTAAAACGACAAAAGCACATATTTCAGTAAATTAATTTTTATAGCTTGTCAAAAAACTATAAAATTGGTCCTATAACTATAGATTTTGGTCCAAGTGTAAATGAGGTATTCTCTTTTAAATTCTGTACGCAGACTTTTTGGAGCCACTTTATCTTTAATTTGTTGACACGTCGCCATCACAAGAATTTGCAAATAATAATGTTGTTTAAAGAATTTGTTATTATTTCGCGAAAGCGTTGCCGGCCGACTTACTATGATATTCGTAATTAGCGTATTAAAAAAACGTAACAATACTAATTTTCGAAAAAATAAACGGTCAGTGCTTTTCGAAAGTTTATCCACAAATTCCGATTATTTTTCTTTAATTAATAACACTTTCTTTTTCTTTTTTTTTCATAAACAGATGGGTGACGAACAAGCAAACAATCGTAAGTATAATTTCAACTTTAATTGAAAATGAATATATTGCATGATTCAAAAATATGGATGTAAGGTATATATTTCCCCTTTTTCTTTCAGAACAAACCATGATGAATATGATGGCGCAGTTGCGGCAACAAATTGTTGAGCAGCAACAACAATACCAGCGCCAACAGGAGCTGATGCACCAGGAGGTACATACGTTGCAACAGCAGGTGCAGCAACAACAAACGCTGTTGCAGCAACAACACCTACAACAGCAGCAATAACAGCCACAGCAGCAGCAGCAACAGCCACAGCAGCAGCAACAACAACAACACCCAATGCAGCAGTAGCCAGAAAATGACGAGGACGCTGCACAGCCGTTGCGCCGCCGTAAGTATCACATATCCCATCAAACAAATAACACTGTCGAACAGTTAATTTGTGTTCCGATTCCCAATAGACGATTCTTATAGCGTTTTGTATACTGATCACGAATGTGCAAACCGTTTTTCTCCTGTACGTACAGTTTTTCAGAAATTAAATTAAAAAAAAAAATATTTTTCAGATTGAAACAAATTTTCTGACGTAATTGTAAAAGATATTGAAAATCTATTTACACTGAAAGATTTTGTAGACTTTCGTGAGTACAACGATACATATCTTTAATACATTCTAAACGTTTATGTATCTTTAAACGATCATTAACGCGGAGGGACCCCGATTTGGCACCAATATTTAGTATATTTTTCAATTTATGTGGGAGGTCTAGAAGTGTTTAGACTTAGATAAAGCGGGCCACGTGCAGCTGCGTCGCACAACGCTGAAGGGTTTAGGCGGGAAGGCGGGGCGAAGGCGAGGAGAGGTCGAGGGAAGAAGCGAACGTTGGGACAGGAGAGATGGAAAATCGGCAGTCGAAAAAAACGTTGGCCTGCAGATCGAGCGTTTCTTGGCGTTGCGCGTTGGCTCTTTTGTTTTCTGTTTACCGTTTCATTTAATGTACTTTTGCGTTATTAATAAATCCTACATTTATCTGACAAAATAAAGGTCCAGCCTAAAATCGAATTAGTTACCACGCGATCGAGGAGATTGTTATCCTGGAAAACCACCCGGAGAAAGTTGCAACCTTGATTTTTCTATCAAGCCAGGAAGCGAAATAGGTTCACAGGAGACGAAGTATCGACAGTGGTGCTCCGCGTCAGGACGGGTGCTCGGCGTCTTCCGTATATTGCCGCTTTAAGCAACCGTCCTGACGCGGAGCACCACTGTCGATACTTCGTCTCCTGTGAACCTATTTCGCTTCCTGGCTTGATAGAAAAATCAAGGTTGCAACTTTCTCCGGGTGGTTTTCCAGGATAACAATCTCCTCGATCGCGTGGTAACTAATTCGATTTTAGGCTGGACCTTTATTTTGTCAGATAAATTGAAAAATATACTAAATATTGGTGCCAAATCGGGGTCCCTCCGCGTTAATGATCGTTTAAAGATACATAAACGTTTAGAATGTATTAAAGATATGTATCGTTGTACTCACGAAAGTCTACAAAATCTTTCAGTGTAAATAGATTTTCAATATCTTTTACAATTACGTCAGAAAATTTGTTTCAATCTGAAAAATATATATTTTTTTTAATTTAATTTCTGAAAAACTGTACGTACAGGAGAAAAACGGTTTGCACATTCGTAATCAGCGTACAAAACACTATAACAATCACCTACTGGGAATCGGAACATAAAAAAAGATTTAAATTTGTTAGACAGTGTAATTAATCCCTTTGCGTCAGAAATTAAAAATTAATTCTAAAGTACATGACCGATGTAACTGTTCAAACTTTACATTACAGAAAGAGGAACGGTTGCAGGTACAAGGCGAAAACCGTACCGCGGGAAATTCCCGAGGGGAGGAGGGAGAGGCGGCAGAGGCGGCAGGGGGGGGCCGCCAAATAAATATTTAATTTCCTTCGCCTAATAAACAATTCTTTTAAAAACAATCATTGTTAGTATGTATTATAATTTTATTTAGTTATGTAAGTTACCTTTCCATATATACAGTGGACCGCAAAAGTATTCGTCCAACTTTTAAAACAATACCTCCCTTAAAACTGGACCAAATAACTTAAGGATTCTCGAGAAGCTACACAAATTAATTTACTAAGATATATGCCTTTGTCGTTTTAAAAAATTAAAATTTGCTGAAATCGGGAAAGAAATAATAAAAGACAATTTATTATTTTTTGATTTCAACCTGTAACGAAAATTTAAAATATGACATTTGTAAATTTAAATGTCATGTGTATCCTGAAAAATTCATCGAGATCATTTAATAAGAATATCATTATTACCATATCTGAATTAGATATGTAATATACATTAAATAACAATATCATTATTACTGTATCTGCATTAGATATGTAATATACATTTAACAACAATATCATTATTACTATATCTACATTAGAAATAATGTAATATACTGATTACTTCATACAGATCTATGGACATTTAGTAACAATAACATTCCTACTATATCGGCGTTAGATATGTAATATACGTTTAATAACAATATCATTATTACTATATCAGCATGAGATATGTAATATACATTGTATAACAATATCATTACTACTATATGTGCATTAGGTGTGTAATAAACATTTATTAACAATATCATTAGTGCCATATTGTTGTATTCCGCTCGTGATATTTATTTCAATTACAAATGGAATACAAACGAAGTATTTTTGATACAATATTCGTACTGGTAGTAGATGCTAATTCTTAAGACGGTTCGGAAAAATCTGACCCGGAGGGAAAAGTGCTGGGTAATTTATAGAGTCGGAAAAATAGGAGAAATAGGAAAAATAGTAGAGTGGGAGTTATTGCGAGTCCAGTGGTCAGTAAGGGATGAGGTCGTGAGTGCAAAGGTTGAAGATGACTGGTTCGGCTGAGTCATGAGGAATAGAAGGAAAGACTTAGGATGTTTGTTGTTAAAGATTGACTTATAGTATAGTGAGAAAGCCGGACTATCTAAATACAATAATGAGTAATTCGGTATACAACAATATAAGAATTAGATATGTTAGCGTCAGTACGTATTCAAGGGTTGACACGAGGCAGGGTCATTGCATTTGGGGCTTTGACCTGCTTTTCAAGGATTTCTCAGGATTCTTTAGGCTATCGATACCCCGAACCATACGTCTGTCATCGGACCTAGGCCGGTGGTAGTTGATACTTGAGGTGCGACGAATTCTAAGAGTCGCAGACGTTTTGTTTATGGAACGGCGATAGAGAGTTCGATCGCCGATTCTCGAAGGAACGCGCGTGTGGCCGATGACCCGAAGTCATGGTGCTGCATGGCACGTGTAAAAAGATAAGGATTTTCTAGAAGGATCTGGCCACGGAGTGGGGAAGATCTTGCATCTTCTGGTAGGAGGACCATGAGGAACGGCATGGCACTTACCCCAGAATCGCGAGAGGAGTAACACCATTTTATATTTTTTTTAACAGATATGTAATATATATTAAATAACAATATCATTAACGCATTTAAAAGTTATAAGTAATTGAAATCTCTGAAAATCGCGACTTTTCATGTAAGGACTTAATCACGATCTTAGCTGAAAAGTCGCGATTTTCAGAGATTTCAATTACTTATAACTTTTAAATGCGTTGACCGATCTTAATCAATTTTTCAGGATACACATAACATATTTAAATTTACAAATGACATATTTCAAATTTTCGTTACAGGTTCAGATAAACAAGTTAAAAAGTTGCCTTTTACTATTTCTCTCCCCATTTCGGCACATTTTTATTTTTAAAAACGACAAAGGCACATATCTTAGTAAATTAATTTTGATAGCTTATCGAGAAACCTTCAGTCATTTGCTACACTTTTAAGCGAGGTATTCTGTTTTCAAAGGTGGACGAATACTTTGGCAGTGCACTGTACATAAATAATCCACATTTTATTTCAACCCTGCATCTTATCAAACTTAAACAAAAAATAAAAATATTAAAAACAATATTGTTCACATTGTTCTCTTTTATCAATTAACCAATAATAACAATAAACCACCTTACGATATCCGACCAATTCCGTTCATTCCTCTAAAAAGTGTGAAATAAAATAATTTCTATCAACAAACTACAACCAACTTCGAGATGCACTAAAAAGTATAAAATAACTTCTATTTCGTTTCCACAATTACGTGACAATTACTAATAAAACCTCGTTCTACATTAACAAAATGCACTAAAAAGTACAAAATAAAATAAAATATAAAATAATTATTAATTACCAAGTTCGCCATACCGCGATCAAATCGTTATTGGCAGCATCATTTATTCGACTATGTTTAATTTTGCACCGCCTCCGAAAAGATTGAAATGTATTTAGTATACTATTTAACGATTAAATAGCCTTTATTATTAACAGTTATGGAATGTTGGTATAAATGTAATAGAAATTATTACAATAAGAAAATAGAAAGTATTTCATATTATTCAGTGCATTTAGAACTAGGTTGTATTTTCATTACAAATTATTTTATGTCAGTTTATATATTATTCCAGTACCCACACCTATGGGGTACCCACGAAACTTTTTTCACTACAAACAACTACAAACGATTCCCTATCACATGGAAAAAACGGATTTGAAAAATATTAAAAATTAACGGGGTTGGCTGATGGGTATAAACAATCACCTATAACTTTTAAACTATTCAACTACAAACGAAACTTTTTTCACTACAAACAACTACAAACGATTCTCTATCACATGCAAAAAACCGATTTGAAATATCTCAATGTCGGGTGCTGGTCAATTTTTCAATTTTGTTTATTTATTAATTGATCCAACTACAAACGAAAATATTTTTACTACAATCAACTACAAACGATATACTACCATTTTATGAAAAAAAAAGTTAATTTTTTTAAAGTCGGGTGCCAGGTTCACATAGCTCCTTTCGGGGTCGATTTTTTCACTAAAACGACCGCACAAAATCACTGTCACTTTTCACGCACTTTAACCTTATGATTTGAATTATTATTGTACGTAAATAACAACATTCAATTGAATTGTCTTTACGTACACTGAGTTGCAATGAACTTGTCGCAGTGAAGTTGGCTCCAGATTACTGACACATTCACGCCGCGTCGGTGAGACGATGGGCGAGATCGACTCACCGACGCGGCGTGAATGTGTCAGTAAATCTGGAGCCAACTTCACTGCGACAAGTTCATTGCAACTCAGTGTACAGCTGAACTTTTCTATTGAAGAACGTCGTCGTAGAAAAAAGTTTCTTCAACTGTCTCAGGCTCAAAACCGAATGTCTTTTTTCTTCTCGGGCCTCTTTGTCTTCGTTTTCCCTTTCCCCCGGGCCGCGACTTCGCGCAACATGGAAGCTATTAGCTGTGACGTCATAAACGTCTTGAGTGCGTGCAAACGGTCGCTGTTACGACTACTTTTTTTTAAAAGTTAGCTGCATAATTAATAAGTAAACTTATGTTTACTGTACGTTTAATAAATTGCTGGTCCCGAAAGGGGCCGATTGTTTTAAAATGTGAAGGGTTCAATGTATCACCCTTTACGTTCTATGCAAATTGCAGCACGAGATGCAACTGACCGCTGCACCTTCCGCAATGTCTCCACGGTGATGTTTGCGACGGCACCATGAATTAGTGCCATTGCCTGGTCCGCCGTTTCAAACTTTGGAAATGTTTATTGTTCCAACCATTGCATCGACGTTGTCGATTTTTCCCAGCCAGGTAAACCCTCGGATGTCGAAGTTACTGTAACACGTTTGCCGATTGCTAATTGACCCTTCGGAAAAACCCACTTTGGGGATGAAGCGAAAAAGTCAAATTCAGGTAAACCGATGTCATAAACTTCGTATAGAAACCGTCAAACTGTTGGAACAGAAAACATTTTCAAAGTGAAAAGCAAAGTGCAAATATCATGCAGCGCTCAACCGAGGAATATTACAATATGTTTTGCACTTACGTGGAATGCAACTACAATTCCAATGTCGCTGCTGAGCGATATCGCGAAAAGTACGGCGCCGTAAATGCACCAAGTGCTCCGACTTTTCGGAACCTTGCATCGCGGCTTCGTACTACTGGATCGCTGCTACCGTTCACAGCTGATACCGGCCGCACCACCCGTTCTTCCGTATCTCAGCAAGAAGATGTTCTTGCTGAGTTTGAGCAAGATCCGACTACCAGCATACGCGAGGTCAACCGACGCACCAAGTGATAATTTTAAGTAATTATAATAATTTTAATATGAAAATATAATTCTTGTTTTAATATACATAATTTTTGGTTGATTTTAGTGTTAGCCAAACAACCGTGCACCGGATCCTGCATGAGAATTCTCTTCACCCCTACAAATGCGTGCGAGTGCAGCATCTCTACCCGCAATTCTATCCGTGTTCCCGGTGGTTGTTGGGAAAAATCGAACGGAATCCATCGTTTTGCACGTATGTTTTGTGGATGGATGAAGCCCTCTTTACACGGGAGGGGTGTTTCAATGCCCACAATTCACACGTGTGGAGCGACGAGAATCCGCACGCGATTCGCCCACATGCAGCGCAGCACCGCTGGTCACTAAATGTATGGGCCGGAATTTGCGGCTATTTTATCGTTGGGCCGTACATTCTACCCAGTAGATTGGACGGCCCGACGTACAGAGTGTTCTTAGAACATGTCCTTCCGGATCTCATGGAGGGAATTCCTCCCGAAATTCGGAGGGACATGTTCTATCAACATGATGGTGCACCTGCACATTTCGCCGCAAATGTTCGTGACTATTTACATCAAGCCTTCCAGGACAGGTGGATTGGCCGCGGTGGGCCTGTAGCGTGGCCCCCACGATCACCGGATATGAATCCGTTGGATTTTTATTTTTGGGGGTATCTGAAGGTACGTTTACAGTTATGTATGCATTTAATTATGTTTTTGTATTTTTAATAATAATTATTTTTATTTAATAATTATTTCAGAACGAGGTATACCGTCAATCTATTGAAACGGCGGACCGGGCAATGGCACTAATTCATGGTGCCGTCGCAAACATCACCGTGGAGACATTGCGGAAGGTGCAGCGGTCAGTTGCATCTCGCGCTGCAATTTGCATAGAACATTAAGGGGGATACATTGAACCCTTCACATTTTAAAACAATCGGCCCCTTTCGGGGCCAGCATTAAACGTAGAGTAAACATAAGTTTATTTATTCATTATGCAGCTAACTTTAAAAAAAAAGTAGTCGTAACAGCGACCGTTTGCTACGCACTCAAGACGTTTGTGACGTCACAGCTAAAGCCGGGTATCCACCAGTATCAAACGCCCGTATCGTATCACCGTTCCGAACCCTTTTGAATAGGCAGACGTTGCCTCGTTGCATGCAACGGCATGCTGCGGCGCGGACAACATTTCTTCGTTTCTTGATATAAACGGTTAGGCAATAGGACTGGGCCACTACAGGCGAGGAGTTTCGTTTTGCTGCGTGGCGTTCCAAAGGAACGGAGGCAACGGATCCATCCGAAAAATTTGTCGATTCTTTGCTGTTACATCGAAGGAAAGGTTCATGCGTTGGCACTTGACATAGCGTTTCGTGCCGTCACTTGGGTTTCAATTTATTTGAAATCTTGCGGTATTATTGGATTCATTTCAAAAGCGATGAAATTATTTATGAATTTAATCTAATTTAATTTAGACAAATTTTATCGTCTAAATATATTTAAACAGATCAATTATCTTCGGTGCTACGCTGTACATAAAAGAGCAATGTTAATAATCACCTGTGTGATTATTGAAAAAGGACAATGTTAATTTTCCAGAGATTTTTCCGTTGCCGAGTATCGAAAGTTCTATTGGTCTGTGGTACGGAGGCGAAAGAACGGGCCGATCCGAAAATTGTCGGTTTCTTGTCGTTCAAAGGATTGGTTCGGAAACCACTTGAAACGTAAAAACAACATACCCAGGCGAAGGCCCGAAATGCTATGTCAAGTGGAAACATGACACTTGAGGCACGAGATAATATGATTTGGAATTGGATACATCAGTGAGATAATACTAATGCAACGACTGAACTTTGTTATTTTTCATTTTTTTCTTAAAAAACTGTTACCAAGATATTTGTGATGTTTTTCTGATTAAAATGATACCAAACACGATATGGTTTGGATAATTACACTAAAGAAACAGCATGCAGCAAATCGAAACTTCTCGCCTATAGGAGTTTATTTCAAGACACGAAGAACTATTGTCCGAGCCGTAGCACGCCGTGGTATGCAACGAGGCAACGTCTGCCTATTCAAAAGGGTTCGGAACGGTGATACGATACGGGCGTTTGATACTGGTGGATACCCGGCTTAATAGCTTCCATGTTGCGCGAAGTCGCGGCCCGGGGGAAAGGGAAAGCGAAGACAAACATTCGGTCTTGAGCCTGAGACAGTTGAATCAACTTTTTTCTACGACGACGTTCTTCAATAGAAAAGTTCAGCTGTACGTAAAGACAATTCAATTGAATGTTGTTATTTACATACAATAATAATTCAAGTCATATGGTTAAAGTGCGTGAAAAGTGACAGTGATTTTGTGCGGTCGTTTTAGTGAAAAAATCGACCCCGAAAGGGGCTACGTAAGTGCAATACCTAGGTGCAATTAACGAGACAAGTTCACTAGCCCGACCATGAAATCAGCTGTTCTGCACACGTGTTTCTTCGTCGAGTGATGAAGACCGACACAATAACCCAGGATTGACCCAGGTAGGAATTATCTGCTTTCTACATGGCAGGTAAATTTACGAACGAATGGGTAAGTTTCATTGAAATTGTTTTAAAATTTTTATTCATTATTTCATTTCAAACATTTTTATTTGTTATTTAGAATGTTTCAAATTTCCTTTTTTACACAGTGAAAGGCGACAAGAGATTAGATTCCGTATTTATTTTAAACAACAACTAAAAATGTTCAACCACTGCAATTATTTTATTGTGCTATGCTAACGAGGTGCTGAGCCGTTCGTTCACGACCTACATCAAGCCCCGCTTCGTAGCCGACGCTGCCGTCCCTGAGCCCGCGCGTTATACGCGCTCGGATTGGTCAGTGTTTTTGCTTAATAATTCAAAAAGGAAGCTTCGGACCACTTTTTTGCAATGGAAAAAGTTGTTCAGAATCACCCCACCTACCACCATCTCAGAGGGTGAAAATGCGTTACGGAACACCCTGTATAGGTACTTACCAATGTGTCAGAAGTCGAAGCGTTGCCTACGTCTAAAAATGTCAGTGCGTTAAAGCACCATCAATTCGATTTATACACTTCCTCCGCTCCACTACCACTCTTTTTAATTTTTAATTTCTTTACTTCGCTATGCCATTGGCTTCTTAAATTATGTAGTTTCCGGTTTATTTCTTCGACAGTTGCGGATAATTTCCCGGCAATAGTAGCCCATATTTCACTTTTTAATACTCGGTTTTTGTAATTATTGTTTCTGCAATCCCATAAGCATGGGTTGCACTTGTACAGTTCAATTAGTTTGATAACATCCGCATGGGACCAATCACGAGATTTTGATGTGCTCATTTTCTGACTTAATTTTCACGCGTGAGCAAAATGAGCAAACTGTTTTAATGTGTTAAAATCTAAATGTGGTCTGTAAATTTGCTTATAAGGTAAACTTGTTTCGGTGGTGGCGATTTTTCTAACAGCGATTCTGATTGGATTTTCTTGGAAAAGGGGGTCTGATTTTCAATCAGCTTGAGGACTCCGCGTGGAGTAACGCAGGTAGCCGACGCTGACGGTAATAAAATAATTAGGACTTCCCCAAATTTGCTGCATGACGAGTAATTTCCTAAGTCGTTTTCGAATAATAGGTAATAAAATGCGTGTTCGTTCTAACACCCGTAAAACAGAATATATTTTTACAAGGAGACCATGTTGCCCGAGTTTTGGCATTGTCGATTAGCGGCATTTATTTCCTAGATGTACTAGTCGGCTAACTTCGACCGGGGACACGTTCGACTAATAAAATACATTGTTAAGGGGGTAGACACGGGTAATAGTAGCGCGTTGACTTTACCGGCAAAAATGGGCATAAACATGGGTTTACGCGCTTCCGTTATTCGTCCTTGTATGAGAACATTTAGGGCTGGATGAGGGCTTATTCGAAAGAGGAAGGTCCAATGCACACCGCTCAACTCATGTTTCAGTGGGATTATGTTGATGTTTAGTAATATAAGTGTCTAAAGTAGAGGTAAAAAATCGACAAAATGCATTCGCGGAATCGAAGCATTAAACCATATGTTAACGAGGCCACTAAAAGAGTGCTGTGATTGAAATCATGAGTTGAGCGGTCTAGCCACAACCCTTACTTGTAAATTAAGATCTATTTTGTCTTCATTTGTTGCAAAATAAGGACGAATAACGGATGCCTGACAGGAAAAGCTATGCTGGCTTTAAAGATCGTGATTCGAACTTTGGTGTTTTGTTTTATTATATTTTACGATCCGAAAGAAGACGGACCCAGTAGGATACTTCCAGGACTAACAGTCTCGTGGGCCGTCTTCATGCGCGTATAGACGGAAAATTATTTTGTTAATTACCTCGAATTTCACGATTAAAACGGGTCGATCTAGTTGGATACTTCCACGACTAGCAGTCTCTCAGATTGCCGTTTTGCCCTCACTCGACACCAGATTCGTTGTGTTAACGAAGATATAAAATGTGCAACTCACCAATTCGATGTAATATAAAAATATAATATTTGCGATAACTTCCGTATTTGGATGCTGTGGTGATGGTCTAGAAATCTGGAAAATCGAAGAGAGGATGAGAACTATTTGCACACGCTCTACGCGTTCGCGTTTGAGCCTTGTTACGGTGTTACGAATTACGGAATACGGTTGACAAAATACGAAATACAACGCGACGCGGAAAAGAATATTAATTATTATCGGACGATTTAAAATGAAAGAGAAAAGGATAGAAATTGAAAAGTGTGAAAAGATTTTACGTATCCGTATGAGTCTTTGACACGATAATCGCGAATTGAAACACTCCCGACACT
Source organism: Osmia bicornis bicornis (assembly GCF_907164935.1). Classification (NCBI taxonomy): domain Eukaryota; kingdom Metazoa; phylum Arthropoda; class Insecta; order Hymenoptera; family Megachilidae; genus Osmia; species Osmia bicornis. The sequence continues at coordinate 8,748,299 of NC_060227.1, forward strand.
CTGCTTCGTTACACGGAGGAACTTTGCCGAGCAATCCGATTTCACGATACCGTAGACAACTCTGTCTCTACGCGGACACGGGCTCCCCGTCACGTACCTTGCGATTTTTCGACGAAGAGTGATTTGCCTCAGTCAAGCGATCGTATCTCAGGGTTCGACCCGCGATCATGGGCCCAAAGTGGGGACATCATTTGGCAAATCGGGGTACGTGTCGAAGGGGAAGGCCCGCGCGTATTGGTTTTGTCTAGGCGCGTTTCCGAGTTCTCATCCCTCCTCGACCTTCTTCTGACTCTGTCTAAAGGTTGACCATCTTTCTCTTTTACCCCGTAATTCTCTTTTAAACAGTAATCTCCAAGAGACTGTCCTGGTTTCGCCTCGTACAGGTCCGCCTCCCGTAGCAATTTCGAAAATGGCATCGTTCGTCGAAATTGCGCGACAAGAAACACCTTCGTTTCTGCCCATGTGGTCGCGACTCGCATTCGTGTGTCGTACCATTGCCGTGCGTGTCCGCGTAATCTAGTCGCGATCATCCGCATCACGCTGAGGTCGTCCCAGCCGTAACGCGACGCCAACTCGTCCACATGGCGCACCCAATTCTCGATCGAAATGTCCTCTTTCGACGGATCGTACACCGGAATTAATTGCTCGTCTCCAGGACGTGCATATGTCGGCGACTTTGTACGCGACGCGGAGCTACGCGTTTTCAAGCTCTCCTGCTCTACGCGATCCGCCCGAACGATCCGCGACTCCGAATACTGTCTTCGCGGGCTGCGCGAACGTACACGCGAAGCACGTACTTCCGGGCTGCGCGAACGCGAGCTTGAATCCCGCCGTCGAGCCGCACGTGATCGCGTACGCGAGCGCGATCGTTTTAAAAACTCCTCCATCATTGTTTCTAAGCGTCCTAAGCGCGATTCCATGGAGTCGTCTCTTTTCTCACTAGCACACTCGCGATCACGACTGGTTGATGCGTGAGACATTATGCTACACTTACGATTAATACTATTTAAATTCAAAGTTTACTAATCACTAATTCTTATCTAATACTATTCACTAACTGCACAGTTTATAGTCCGGAACACTTAACAGTTTGTACACAAAATGCACGTAAGTGAATTCCAAAAATGTGCACTTCACACACGGTAATCCCACTTCTGATATGTAAGATCAGATTATGCGGAGCGGATTATGATTTGGAGAAATCAAATAAAACTCTGTGGGCGTTTGCTAAGATTGACTTTGCTCTGTATTTCGACTGCTTCATACCAGTCGACGGTCAGAACAAGAATGCCCTGCCGTCCCAAAAATCCTCCGTCGTGAGAACGCCTTCGACAGTATGCCCTTTTTGTTTATGACACCCCCAAGTTAAAGGACTTCCCCTTAAAGAGGTGAAACGCGCTGACAGAATGCACATGGCCTGCCTCAACCGTTCGTTTATTTCAAATTTTCTAACACAAGGAAGATTAATTTGTATTATTTGAAAGAGCCAAATATAGCCTTCTTTGTATTCCTCGCCTGGGATACTTCCAAGTGCGTCGCACCGACGAGGCGCACAAATTAGGTATACTGGAAAGTAACTATTGAAAACGAAATAAAAGAAAAAAGAAAAAGGTCAATTTGAATCTCAAACTCCTTTCTCGTGTTCTCGTGTGGAATACCTTCACGTGCATGCGCACCCGACGAAGAAGCACGAGATCGGAGGAGCGCGAACAGAAACGGAAAATTTAGAAAAATGAGGCCCTTCCTTGCATCCCTCACGTGGAATACTTTCAAGTGCTGCGCACCCGATGAGGAACGCAAGGTCGGGTTGGTAAAAATTCAGCCCGGACGTAACAATGGAAAAGTTGCGCAATACATACTTAACAGACACGATATCCAGTTCCACATGTATTATCTGCCAAAAGAACCCTAAAGATTGTGGTACCGCGAGTGAGGAAGATGTGAAAGAAAACTATGAATATGGCCTTTCACCGTTACATGCAAGAATTCGATTCATGGAATTTGTTTTGCACCTAAGTTACGACTTGAGCTTCAAGGGCGAAGGAATTAGGAATAATCCAGAAAACAAACAGAAGAGGCAAGAGGCAAAATTACAAGTTCAAATGAAATTCAGAAATGAACTGGGATTAATTATCGATACACCCAAGCAAGGATTTGGAAGCAGTAACGATGGAAATACCGCACGGAGATTTTTTGAATATCTATGCATGACGTCAGCAATCACTGGAATAGATGTTGGAATTTTAGAAAGATTTAAAACAATATTGAATGTTCTATCCTGTGGTGCCTCTGTGGACGCTAACAAATTTGGGGTATATGCTGCAGAAACAGAACAGCTAATGACTGAGAAGTACCCGCGGAGAAGATTAACAGCAACGGTATATAAAGTCTTAAGACACGGGAAAAATATTATATTACACCATATAAGGCCAATCGGAGAGCTGTCAGAGGAGGCACAGGAAGTAATAGATCAGTTTATATACAGTCGTCTGTATGTAGTAAATTGATCATTTCTGTGGGGTAGATTTGGCAAGTTGTGGCATTTTTTTAAAATCAAGCTCAAAGTTGAGATTTTAGTTAAACGTAGGTACTTCGTTTCAATCAGATCCTATTATTTATAAATAGTTGTTATATTGAACACTTTTATTAAACCGAAATAAAGTTTTGGATGACGAATATACACGTTGCAATAATTAATAATAATGGTTAATAAGGCAGTTAACTGGTTAATAATCGTATCTGTTACTGCTTTTCCATCTTCGTGCGCAGCGGCCAAGATGGGTGTAATTTCATTCAATCGCCATTTTCTTGAAAATGTGCAAAAAAGTGCAACCGATTTTTTCAGATTCTAATAGAGGAAGGTTTACTCTTTCATGTAGTAATAATTAAACATGTGGCAAGTTGTGGCATTTTTTTTAAATCAAACTCAAAGTTGAGATTTTAGTTTAATGTACTTCGTTTCAATCAGATCCTATTATTTAAAAAGTTGTTAACATTTTAACTTACTTTATGCACTGAATAGAATCTATACTATCCTAGTAAACTTTATCATTCATTTGAATTGTATCTTTCCGAGTAAAATTCATTAGAATCGTACATTGAAGTCACGGGTAATATTATCAGCGTTTCGTCTTGACGAATTTCTACTGACTTTGAGTGCGAACCACGGCAAAACGGAAGCAAATATGAAAAAACGGATTACACTACGTTAAACTACAGTTTATTCTCTATCGATGTATGTAATTAGTTTTTCAATTTTCGAATTCACGAAAATCGAATTTTGATCGCCGAAAGCCGTTTTTGTCCCACTGTGCGGCGTACAGGTAGGAAACTGGAGCTCTCCAATCGAGAAAGCCCCACGCGAATTCGCCGCGGAATTTAAATGCCTACATATTATAATATTTTGGTACTTGAATAATATCGTAGAAGTGACTTGTAACAAGCATTTACTACAGTGTGATTCTCTCGGAGCGCAACACAATAGCCGCACCGCACAATGGAACCCTGCTGTGTTTGCGGGCAAAAACCCCAGGAGGTCAAGTCGCCGGACCCAAGACTGCTCTGTGTGTGTTTATGACTTAGAGGAAGACAAGAAATGGAATAGAAGAATATGGTCAGAAAAATCTTATTCCAATTTCAGCTTTCTTAATTTTAATTTTTTTTTTTTTTTTTTGTTTATAACGAGGGGGAAAAATGCCTTACGCAGACCGGATTAGCTGTTGTGTAATCCGGTACTGTGGGGCTCTCAATTTGGTTTACCCACTAAAAAACCCACCTCGATTTCAGCTAGAAAATTTTATGTGAATTAACGTGAATTTTATATAGTTATTACTGTGAATATTTATAAATACTTATGTTTACAACATATGCTGAAAATGCTCACCTTTGGCTTCCAGACAACTTTGAATGCGCTTTTCAAAATTTCTTGAAACATTTTGAAGCATTTCTGCACTAACATTCTCTATTTCGCGGCGGATAGATTGTTCTAATTCGCTAATTGTTTGAGGTCTGTTCTTGTATACACGTGATTTTAAATATCCCAATAAAAAAAAGTACGGAGGACTTAAATCTGGTGACCGGGGTGGCCATAGGTTTTTCGAAATTATTCTATTCGCAAAATAACTTTCTATTTCCTGCATACTAATCTGTGAAGTATGGCACGTCGCCCCGTCCTGCTGGAAATATACGTCCGATAATTCTATATCCGTTAATTCATTGACGAATTCATCGAAAATTCGTAAGTACGTTACCGTACTAAGAGTGTTATAAAAAAATATCGGACCGATAATCCGCTGACGAGAAATGGCGCACCACACTTCGAGTTTTTTTGAATGTAAAGGCGCGGTGAAAATTTCATGAGGGTTTGTTTCAGCCCATATTCGCGTATTTTGGGAGTTTAAATATCCATTTAGATGGAACCAAGCTTCATCGCTGTAACGCGATACGCATGCAGCTTTGCCTTTTTTGCAGCTTTTTGACAGGTTGAATAAGGCACCTGAATCTGTTGAGACAGGTGCCTCAACGATGTCGATGGCTCTGCTAGCAAATGATTCCGCACATTCTGAACCGTTTCATCGGACATCTTCCGGCCTCCCCCGTGTAGTGGCACGACACTCCCGGTTGTTTCAAATTTCTGTATAAGTCTTGAAATTGTTGTTATTGCCGGTGCACTAGTTTGTGTATATACTCGCGTAAAACTAATTTTAGCTTCAGCAATGGAGTTGCTTTTATAATATTCCCGAACGAGAAAAACGCGTTGTTCGATTGAATACATTATTAAATTAGTATTAAATTATAAATTAAATTAAAATACAATAAAAAACTCGCGATGACAAAAATAAACCAAAATAAGTAAAAATAAAGTCACCAAACAATCACAGTTACAAGACAGACGGTTCGAAGACAAACGTTCGACGATTTAAAAACAATATTTTCCGATGTTTAAAGGCTGCAAGTTAGAAAGCGACTGTCGTTTTCTGTGCCTCGTTTTTCGTTGCTGGTTTGCAAATAATTTGGAAAAACCCAATTATGGAAGAGAAGGGACTTTATGATCTAATTACCCCGTTACCTGAAGGCCTAAAGTCGTTTAAAATGAACTGGATCTTTAGAAAAAGGTCTGAGCAACGGGTTGCGCTTTATTACTGAAAGGAAAAGCATGTTATTGAGGATAGTATTCCCCAATTAAATAGAGTAATTTCCAGAAACCGTTGCGAAGTTGGTAATGTTAGTGAACAAACGCTACAAAATGTTTTTTTAAAAATTTATGAAAGCGCCTTCAAACATGCCTGGAAGCCAAAGGTAATCATTTTCAGCATATGTTGTACAGATAAGTATTTATAAATATTCACATAAATAACTATATAAACAGCTAATCCAGTCTGTGTAAGGCATTTTTCCCCCTCGTTATAAACAAAAAAAAAAAAAAAAAATTAAATTAAAATTAAAAAAGCTGAAATTGGAATAAGATTTTTCTGACCATATTCTTCTATTCCATTTCTTGTCTTCCTCTAAGTCATAAACACACACAGAGCAGTCTTGGGTCCGGCGACTTGACCTCTTGGGGTTTTTGCCCGCAAACACAGCAGAGTTCCATTGTGCGGGGCGGCTATTGTGTTGCGCTCCGAGAGAATCACTCTGTAGATACATACAAGCTTTTGAAAGTAGCAGGTAAAGCCTGAGAATGAGAGAGAGAGAGAGAGAGAGAGAAGGGTGGGTCAATCGAGTAATATGCATAGAAGGCTGAAAAAGAGTCCTATCCAATAAATTGTCCTTTGAGCCGCGTGGCTAATTTGTCGTTTTCTATATTGTAAAGAAGGATAGTGTATCGTCGAAATCTCTCCAACATGGAGAGATCCCGTGTTTCAAGGAATAAGATATAATAAATGTGAGGAGGAGGGTATTTTAATAAATGAGTTTAGACGATTTTGAGCCAAAATATTAATAATTGTTTATTGGCTCGATACATGCTTACGGGGAAAAAGCCCGTCGGCATAAAAAACCCCTTATTTTCTTATTACTATGATTTGATTATATTAACGACCGGTGAAAATGCGTACGGTAAACGTTGTCGTGTTGTTATAATATTTTACCATGTAGGCCAAGAGTTTGAGTATAATATTCGACCCTGTAAGCGAATGCGGGTCCGGGTGGTTACATGTAGTAACCAACCCGGCAGGTCGTCGTTACGACAGCTTACAGGTATGTACGAATAAAGTGTAATACCTGACCATGTAAGCGAATACGGGTCCGGGTGGTTACATGTAGTACCCAACCCGGCAGGTCGACGCTCGACAGCTTACACGATATCAGGGTTGAGTGTGTAATTAGAGAGGTACTTGTTTAATTAACTTTACGGGTTGTCGTCACGACCATAATATGCGTTATTCTGAATATTTCCGAACTTGCACTCGTGAACGAACCATGTCGTCGATCGCGATCCGAACTGTAGCAAGCTTCTTTTCAGACTAAATAATACGCGTCGATCGCCCGAGAAACTCTGCACGAAAAAAGGGTCAACGAAGAGCTAATTTCCGTTCTCGCTTGCTCTCTAACTTATCGTGAATGGCGATGACAAACCTTTAAATAATTTACGACATGGCCGTGCTTACGTTAGGACCGATCCTAGTGAAACTAAACAAAGGCCCTGCCTCGACTCGTATTTCGAGGCATCGGCTGTTCACGGTGGTCTACGCACCGAACCACTTGAAATCATAAAATACCTTCGGTTTCGACGAAAGTAAACGTCGACGACCGAACACGCTCCCCCCGTTGGGAGTATAACGAGCAACAATATTATGGGTTTAATATTAATACTAATACGCATGCGGAATTTGTGTTATTATCGCGGACACGCTTAAGTCGCGCTTGCTTAAAAATGCCATTGGCGCTTTTTATTATTGTTGTAACTCGAACTTCGCCATCACCACCGGAAAGAATTTCTATATCTCTGCCCAGCCGCCACTGCATGCTCAGCTGATTTTTGTCCATCAGGATGATGATTGAGTCCGTCTTAATTTCGCCACGGGCTTCAAGCCACTTCTGGCGTTTCTGGAGTTCATTAAAGCACTCCGTTTTCCATTGCTTCCAAAAATCTTTGCGTGCCTTTACAATGAGGCATCATGAGGATAATCGATTTTCTGGAACTGAAAGACTATTAATTTCCGGTAGCATCGTAAAGCCGGGTATCCACCAGTATCAAACGCCCGTATCGTATCACCGTTCCGAACCCTTTTGAATAGGCAGACGTTGCCTCGTTGCATGCAACGGCATGCTGCGGCGCGGACAACATTTCTTCGTTTCTTGATATAAACGGTTAGGCAATAGGACTGGGCCACTACAGGCGAGGAGTTTCGTTTTGCTGCGTGGCGTTCCAAAGGAACGGAGGCAACGGATCCATCCGAAAAATTTGTCGATTCTTTGCTGTTGCATCGAAGGAAAGGTTCATGCGTTGGCACTTGACATAGCGTTTCGTGCCGTCACTTGGGTTTCAATTTATTTGAAATCTTGCGGTATTATTGGATTCATTTCAAAAGCGATGAAATTATTTATGAATTTAATCTAATTTAATTTAGACAAATTTTATCGTCTAAATATATTTAAACAGATCAATTATCTTCGGTGCTACGCTGTACATAAAAGAGCAATGTTAATAATCACCTGTGTGATTATTGAAAAAGGACAATGTTAATTTTTCAGAGATTTTCCCGTTGCCGAGTATCGAAAGTTCTATTGGTCTGTGATACGGAGGCGAAGGAACGGGCCGATCCGAAAATTGTCGGTTTCTTGTCGTTCAAAGGATTGGTTCGGAAACCACTTGAAACGTAAAAACAACATACCCAAGCGAAGGCCCGAAATGCTATGTCAAGTGGAAACATGACACTTGAGGCACGAGATAATATGATTTGGAATTGGATACATCAGTGAGATAATACTAATGCAACGACTGAACTTTGTTATTTTTCATTTTTTTCTTAAAAAACTGTTACCAACATATTTGTGACGTTTTTCTGATTAAAATGATACCAAACACGATATGGTTTGGATAATTACACTAAAGAAACAGCATGCAGCAAATCGAAACTTCTCGCCTATAGGAGTTTATTTCAAGACACGAAGAACTATTGTCCGAGCCGTAGCACGCCGTGGCATGCAACGAGGCAACGTCTGCCTATTCAAAAGGGTTCGGAACGGTGATACGATACGGGCGTTTGATACTGGTGGATACCCGGCTTAAGAGGCTGATCAACCAATATACGAGCAGAGGTTAACGCAATAGGATCATTTGGATCCGACGAAATAGGGCACAGCGGTCTTAGAATTTAAAATTGCCTCAATTTCTATAGCGAGGGTACTTACTTCCTCAGATGTAAAGAGGCGTTTGCTTACAACACGCTTGAAATGGTGTTTAAATGATTTGACCGCTGCTTCCCATATGTCCCCGAAATGCGGTAATAATGGCGGATTAAAGTTCCACGTTATATTTTTGTTTACCGCGAATTCGTTTACGCGTTCCTTAAATTGATTGGAATCGAATAAGGCGTATAATTCGCGAGCTGATTATTCGCACCCACAAAGTTCGTCCCGTTATCCGATTAGACGTGCGAAGGCATCGCTCGGCACCTAATGAAACGTCTGAAGGCACCGAGGAAACCCTCTGTCGTCAAATCGCTCCCCATTTCGATGTGTACCGTCTTTACACGATTTCTATTCTGATGTGTTTTTTTTCTTGCACGCATAATTTCTCCGTTGTAAATGTTAAATCAAAGCATGCGGAGCCATTATGCTACTACGCGGATGAGTTTCGTGTATGACGAAAAATTAGCGAAAAATTCGCATTTTCTGATAAAATGTTACGTTCGTTAATTTAACAGGAACCTTAGGTGATTTTACTGAATACACGAATTTATCCTCTTGCGCATTCCATCCGAGGCCTAAAGTTTTTACCACGGTACTATTATCGATCACGCAATCTGTTCCGAAGATCTTTTCGTTAATATTATCAAGTGCGTGATTGTGGTTCAAGGCCTACTAATGTATATTGAATCCGCCTCGTTTCAAAAGCTTGATTATTTCGTCGCGTATCGTCAGAAGTTCCTCCAATGAATTCGCGCCGGTTAGCAGGTCATCTACATAAAAATCGCGTTTCAGAATTTTTGACGCGTACGGAAAGTCTGCGATCTCGTCGTCTGCGAGCTGTTGTATCGTACGAATTGTGAGATGCGGAAGAAACACTGAAAGTTACCGTATTCATTTCGAATGTTCTAACGCGATTATCGAGATACCAGAATATGCGCTGATTGTTTCCGGTCTTAAGGGTAAATCAAAATTTGCCGGTACATCCTTTCGATATCGGTAGTGAGCACGTACGTGTGGGTGCGAAATCTCAGTAAATGCTCGAAGAGCTTTTTCTTATTACGGTTTTCTGAAATTCACCGTGAATTGAATCAAACGTTATTTCGACAAAACTCTTTGACGGCGTAGTCAATCCGTTGATCACATTAATAGGAATCGAACATGGTTGCCTTGAAAGTTTAATTGTCGCACGAATCGTTTGGTTATAAAATGTGCCGTCACACAAGTGTCAAATAGCGCACGAACTCTTATGAATGTTCCGTCGGCAGTTCGAATACGGACTACATACCGCGCTCATTACAAACTGCAATCGGGAAACGCGACCGACGGTAGATAATATTTGCGATATCAGATTTTTACATGGAAGCCTTCGAACCGGTAGCTTCGTTCTCTGACTCGGATTGAGACGTGGACGGTACGGCGGATGAATTTTGCGTCGCGGTATAGTGGAGAAGCGAATTATGAAAACGTCTGCATTGTCCACAATGTGGCGCCTTGTATAGTCCGGTATGAGAGCGAAGGCAATTTCGGCATAGCCCTTTACTTTTTACGATTTCCCAACGCTGTGACGTAGTCAAATTTCCGAAAGTTGGGCATTTATAAACGGAGTGATCTTTTTTGCAATATGTGCAAGCAAACGAAGTAGCGGAATCGAACGTGCGCGTGCTGGATTCGAATCTGCGAGCTTTCGTGACGTGGGAGTCCCGATCGGCCCGACGTTTGTCTCCGGTTTGCGTTTCGATTTTATTACGACAGCCGGCCTGTTCGAGTGTGCGCATACGAGACACGGTTTCGTTGATGAATTTATAGAATTGATCTACAGCGGGAAGGACATCTAAATTCAGCGATTCTTCCCATTTTTCCCGGACGTCGTGGGGCAACGCTCTTTCTAATATACTGATTATTACCGTATTATCGGGAGTCACGTCTAGTAATTTCAACATAATCAAATGTTGGCGAACGTCATCAATTAACTTCGAGAGCCCGTTCGGTGTAGCCTTGGTCAAAACCTTTGTATCCAGAATCGCATACATGTGTTTTGTGACCAGTGTACGTCGCTTTTCGTATGTATCAACATCTGCCACACGTTTTTATAGTTTTCCGCGCTCGCGCTAAAGAGCGAAATTTTGGTTAACGCTTCGCCTTTGAGAGACGACTTTAAGTATAAAAAGGGTCTGGCCGTATAAGCATAGTGAATCGGCCCCAGCAACAATTTCGGTTGATATTTATACCACATAATGCTTTTTGCCTAAACAACAATTGTGTGCAATTTCAACCCCCTACCCCCTCTGATAAGGGAGATATGAGGGTAAACCCCCAAAACTTTACTATTTTTTTTCTCGGAAACTATTTAAGATATTTGAACACATTAAAGTGCAAGTAGTAGGTATTCATTAACTGTATTTCATACTTTTTTTTCAAAATTTTTATCCGATGATTAAAGGTTGAAAATTAATAAATAAATTTTAGAAAGTGATTGTTATAAACAATCCCTTGAGTGACACCCACCGAAAAAATGAAGAATAATCCTTTACTATTTAGCTATTATCTGTAAAAGTTTCAAGAGTGTCGGATTGGTACATCATAGTTAAAAAAAAATAAAACCAATGTAACGCCCTTTCATAAGGCAAAGCCAGGCTGAACGTTAGAGGCGCTCAACCTAATCGACCTATAGGGGAATACGTTGCGCCGCGCCGACCCGCCACGTTTCTGATACCAGAAACAGCTCTCAGAAAAGTATGAACTCTTCTTTCCCTAAACTGTGTGTTAGTTAACAGTCATTTATTTAAATAATATATTAACAATTTAAATTTTTTAATTAAGTTTTCTGATCTTAACTTTTAACGTCCGTGTTTTCACGGTATTCCCCGTTTTAAGTATGAGTTTTCATCTAAAAACATAACTAGTCACGTACTTAGATGAAAAGTCGCGATTGTCACAAATTTTAATTACTTGTAACTTCTAAGTGCATCGATTGATCTGAATGAAATTTTCAGCATACATATAACTTATCTCAATTTACGAAAGACATATTTTCAACTTTCATTGTATGTAGACTCACATAAAAAAGTTGAAAAATTACCATTCACTATTTTTTTAACAATTTCAACAAATTTGTTATTTTTTAAAACGATAAAAATATATATTTTAATGAATTCATTTTTATAGCTTTTCAAAAAACTTCGTTATTTACTCCAATTTTAACCGCGTTATTATATTTTTAACAATGGCCACATATTTTTTCCTCCCACTGTACATTCGTGTCTTCCTTATTGTACGAAATAAGAGGTTTATACATATACTGTACGTATATTTAGGAACAAATAAATATCCAGGAAAAAGGAGAAACGGAGACGTCCAGCGCGCTGGACATACGTAAAGTCCTGGAAGAGTATAAAAAGCAAGTAAGTATATACATACAGGGTGTCCCAGAACTGGGGTAGGAGCCAAAGAGGAATGATTGCTGAGATCATTCTAAACAACTTTTTCCTTTGTCAAAATGTTGTTTAAGGCTTCGTTTTCGAGTTATTAACGAAAAACACTGGCCAATCAGAGCGCGCCCTTAGCGCGGGCCGAACCACGAGAGTGTTGGGTATGCTCTGCGTTCAAACCGTGGTCGTGATCAAGTGCATCGGCACTACATCGGTGTAATAGGATTCGTTGTTCATGAGCAATCAATAATTCGATATTATTATTCCTTTCTTTTTTTAATTCATTATTCGATACAACTTTTGCCCAACGAATCCTATTATATCGACGTAGTGCCGATGTACTTGTTCACGACCGCGCGGAGCATACCCAACACTCTCGTGATTCGGCCCGCACTAACGGCGCGCTCTGATTGGCCAGTGTTTTTCGTTAATAACTCGAAAACGAAGCCTTTACCAACATTTTGGCAAAGGAAAAGGTTGTTCAGAATGACCTTACCAATCATCCCTCTTCGGCTCCTACCCCAGTTCTGGGACACCCTGTATAATAGCAATTTCTCAGCGTGGAATCAACACCCATATGAGTATACTAGAATAATTATGTTTATGTTTCATCTTACAGATCACAGACCTCAAAAAAGATGTAAAGAGATTGAAATATTCGAGAGGAGGAAGAGGAGGAGGAGGAGGAAGAGGAGGACGAGGAAGAGGAGGAAGAGGAAGAGGAGGAGGAGGAGGAAGAGGAGGACGAGGAAGAGGAGGAAGAGGAAGAGGAGGAAGAGGGAATTGCGGGAAAAATAATCCAATAATAATTTTTAAATAAATATAATAGAAACAGAGTACTGTAGTTTGTTGCAAATCCTATCCTTATCCTCAATTATGATATAAGTAAATAGAATATTATCAATAGGTAATTTTTTAATATATAGCTGTATTTAAAAAACAAAAACATAAGTATTAATAATAAAAAACATAATTTTTTTTTTAAATTGGTTGCTTTTATGTATAAAAGAACATAGGTTACAAGTTACATTCCTTGCTTGCTTTACTAACCAAATTAGTAAACGTATTCACGAAGAAATATGTATAGGTATAAACCGAATTTATACTTTTACATGCAGCTAACGCTTGACTTTTGCCATGATTCCACGTTAGCAGGCGTTCTCGTTACGCGCCACCTCCTAACCACTAGCTGAACTAAATTTGTCACGTGACTTGCTCTGTATTATCCACAAAATGGCGGAACTGGTCTGTAGGAATGCTTTTACGGGATTCGACTTTTCGTCCTTATATGAGAGAATTTGGGGCTGGGTGAGGGCTTATTCGAAAGAGGAAGGTCCACTGCAGTACGATCAACTCATGATTTCAATCACAGCACTCTTTTAGTAGCAGAAAAATGCTTCGATTCCGCGACTGCATTTTGTCGATTTTTTCTTCTACTTTGGACGCTTATATTACTAAACATCAACATAATTCCACTGAAACGTGAGTTGACCGTACTGCACTGGACCTTTCTCTTTCGAATAAGCCCTCACCCAGCCCGAAATTCTCTCATATAAGTACGAAAAGTCGAATCCCGTAAACCCATGTTTAGACCCATTTTTGCCGGTAAAGTCAACGCGCTACTATTACCCGTGTCTACCCCCTTAAGTCGCGACACTGAATCCGGTCCGTAGTATAGCATGCCGTTAGTTGGATGCGATGATTGAGGCAGCGCTGAAATTAGTTTCTGTTCGGCTTAATTTTCAATGAAACCGACTGTTGTACCGCGCGAAATTCGGAGTTCGGCCTCGACGCTCGCATCATTCGTTTGAGCCTCAACGTTAAGGTGGTGCGAGCGTCGAGGCCGAACTTCGAATTCCGCGTCGGTAAAACAGTCAACGTTGCATTGAAAATTCGGCCGAACAGAAACTGATTTCAGCGCCACCTCAGTTATTGCATCCAACTAACGGCATGATATTCTACGTCACTTTTCGCATACACCTAAATGACACACGGATGCTACGATAGCTATATTATGTATGTCACCGCCAAAGTATAAAATACGATACTGCATACATCACCCAGGAAATGTATGAATGACATAACTCCTTCACCCAAATATTATATCTACATTTCTTGTAATATAACATAACCAAGGGAAGAATATTCCTACAAATCGAATGCCTAAGGTTAGTTTTTTTTTAAATAATATGTCCCGATATGGTACTCCGATATATACATATAAGTGGTATCAAATCTTTTTCCGAAGTACGAATGTGTAGGAATAAGAATTATACAGGGTGTTCGACAACAGGTGGGAGATTTTTTAAGGGGTAATTCCAGGGATCAAAATAAGACGAAAATCAAGAATGACGAAATAGCGTTTGCGACTTTGTTTTCCAGTAATTAACGTTTAAAAATTCGAGTAAAAAGCGCCAGAAACCTGCAATCCGCTCAGCACCGACGACCGAACGTCAGCTGAGCAGGGGTCGGTACAGTCATAACCAAGAATCGTTCAATAGTAGAAACTTACCTCGTGCTATTCTCCTTTTTTTTTTTTTTTTTTATCTCGGAGGAGGGAAAATGCTGTTACGCACATCGAAACAAAATCTGGTAGTGTGGGACCACAAAATCCTCGTGCTATTCTTCTATTTTTTTTTTATCTTCACATTGAATTTACTTTAAATAACAATCACCAAAACAATGTTACATTAAATGTTCAATACATATGCGAATGCGTTTCCCGAAATTGAGTCTCATGCAATGAAAATCGTGTGAAACGTTTCGAATATTCCTTGTTTTATTTCCTCGCCGTTCGTTACCGTTGTTGAGTACACTAAATTTTCAGGTGTCCCATAGAAAAAATTCCCAAGGATTGGAGTCAGGTGACCGGTAAAATATTTAGGTACGTAGTAATTATAAAAGAGTCTAAGTGAGTGAGAGCGTTATTTCAGGTAGAGGACAAATTTTGGTGAGCTGCAACGAAACCATAAAGGACCCTGATATTATTAGAGCTACGTGGAGTCGAGGTGAACGTCGACTATCATAAAATAATAGCTATTCTAGGTTTTTCCTAATTTACTTAATCCGTTTGACTTCTCGTGTTAGAAATTTTAAACCATGTTTATGGTGGGGCTATTCTGGACTGAAAATTAATTTCCGCTCTTCGGAAAAAATAGGCGACATCATATCCGAGTCATAACCCTGGTCGCCGTAGGTAAAGGACAAATGTCTCGTGTTAGAAATTTGTTTTTTTTTTTATCTCGAAAACGTACTCGGTACTTTATCTTGGTACTGCAGCATATAGCTTTTTCTTCCTATTTTTGATCTTCACATAAGGAAATCCCTTAACACAGTTAAGCGACTATTTTTCCGATTTGTTATCCATTCTAGCCATTATGTTTTATATTTTTAAACGTTTAATAGCTCTGAAGGAAGCTGATTCTTCAAGTCCGAAAATAGTACCTAGCAGTATTTACAAACTTTATAATTAAAATCCACTTTCTTACATTTTGGATATAAAAGAAACAAATTATTTTAAGAAATGACCGTACCCACCATAAAAATGAAAATTTCTAACACGAGACGTCAGACGGATTAAGTAAATTAGGACAATCCCAGAATACCTATTATTTTATGATAGTCGGCGCTCAACTCGGTTCCACGTACCTGCAATAATATCAGGGTCATTTATTGTTTCGTTCCAGCGCACCAGTCCTTTACCTGAAGTAACTCTCTCACTCACTTAGACTCTTTTATAATTACCACCTACCCAAATATTTTAGCCAATGAAATGCTTCTCGTATTTTTACCCCTCCACGCAGAAATTTAACGTATACCCTAACACTATGCGAAAGCAGCAGATTCTAATTGACAGTCCTTACATACGTTGCAAGGAAGTGTCTGTGAAGTATCTGTGAAGTGTCTGTGAAGTGTCTGTGAAGTATCTGATTATTGTAATCCATAATGGAATACACTAATGAAGAATGTGCGGACATTCATATGTGCTACGGTCGAGCGGATGGTAAGGCTTGCGAAGCTCGCAGGATTTATCAAGGATTATTCCCAGAACGGAAGATACCAAATTCGAAGACATTTACGAGGATCCATCAACGATTAAGAACTGCAGGTTCGTTCTCCCGATCGACATCTGGCGGACATGATCAACGGGATTCGGACCTAGAGGAGAAAATTTTGCAGCAAGTAGAAGAGGATCCATCCACCAGCACGAGGGACATTGCTGCAGTAGAAGGTGTCAGCCACAATACAGTGTGGAGAATTTTAAAGGAGCAACAGATGCATCCGTACCATTTTCAACGGGTCCAGGCATTAAAAGCAGGAGACTTTGAAAGAAGATTGACATTTGCAACATGGATGTTGGAAAAAATTACTGCTGACCGACACTTCTGTACCAAAATATTGTTCAGCGATGAGGCAACGTTCACCAAACACGGTGTGCAAAATTGTCACAACGATCATATGTGGGCCACCGAAAATCCACACGCCATTGTAGTCGCAAATTCACAGCGACAATTTTCAGTTAACGTTTGGGCCGGAATTGTCGGTGACCACATTATTGGTCCAGTTGTGCTGCCTCATCGATTGACAGGACAGAATTATTTGGAATTCCCGGAGGACACATTACAATTCCGTTTAGAAGAAGTGCCATTAAACATTGTACAGGATATGTGGTTTATGCAAGATGGTGCACTACCACATTTTGCGGGGGCTGTGAGAAATCACCTGAACGAACGTTTTCCAAACAGGTGGATTGGCCGAGGGGGGCCCGTCGCTTGGCCTGCACGGTCACCCGACTTCAATCCCTTAGATTTTTTTCTATGGGGACACCTGAAAAATTTAGTGTATTCAACACCGATAACGGACAGTGAGGAATTAAAACAACGTATATTATTTGCATCGGGAATAATTCAAAACGTTTTAGGCGATTTCCATCGAATGAGAATTAATTTCGAAAAACGCATGCGCGTATGTGTTGACCAGAACGGTGGACATGTTGAACATTTGATGTGATGTGTTTTAGTGTTAATAGTGATTATAAGTTAATGTGATATTAATGTTAAATTTTTTATTTTTAAAATTGGTGATTGTGTGGTGCAGGGGTAGGGGTATTAGTGGGTGAATGTACAGTGTTTTAGTGTTAATAGTGATTATTAGTTAAAGTGATATTAAAGTTAAATTTCTTATTTTTAAAATTGGTGATTGTGTGGTGCAGGGGTAGGGGTATTAGTGGGTGAATGTACAGTGTTTTAATGTTAATAGTGATTAGTAGTTAAAGTAATATTAATGTTAAATTTTTTATTTTTAAAATTGGTGATTGTGTGGTGTGTGGTGATTGCGCAGGAGGAGGGGTTTTAGTGGGTATATCGAAAACGGAGAGCCCCACACTACCGGATTTTGTTTTGGTGTGCGTAATAGCATTTCCCCTCCTCCGAGATAGATAAAAAAAAAAAAATAATAATAGGAGAATAGCACGAGGTAAGTTTCTACTATTGAACGATTCTTGGTTATGACTGTACCGACCCCTGCTCAGCTGACGTTCGGTCGTCGGTGCTGAGCGGATTGCAGGTTTCTGGCGCTTTTTACTCGAATTTTTAAACGTTAATAACTAGACAACAAAGCCGAAAACGCTATTTCGTTATTCTTGATTTTCGGCTTAGTTTGATCCCTAGAATCACCCCTTAAAATATTGCCCACCTGTTATCGAACACCCTGTATAAATGTGATAGGAACGCAGTATATTTGTTTTTGAATAACATGAATTGTAATACTATGAACAAAATAAAAAGAAAATGATAAATTATAAAATAAAATTGTTGATAATTAATAAATTGCAATTAATTGATAATGCATTTACTTTATTCAATAAAAAAAAAAGATACCATAAACATTTGTCATGTATCCAATATATGTACTGTAACGTGGTGACACCCGTGCCCCCCCCCCCCCCCCCCCGTTACAATCGCTGCGCTTTCCCCATTCATACGCCCACCTAACGATAACCTCCAACCCTCCCTCACCCTACCCCTTTCTCCCTGCCCACCGGTGTCGGGCCGATGGAGGCGACGGACAGACACAACGAGGACCACCCTCAACAGGAGCGTCGAGGCCGGCGACAGATCCACCCCTCCAGCAAACACGGAGCAACGTGGAATTTCCAGAAACTCTAATGATGCGACCCAAAGCTGACGCAAACGTCCACCCGGAGCCATCTGTCGCCGAGCCCGAAGACCTCAGCCCACCCGTCACCGCAGGAAGTCCGTCAGCCCCATCGACCCCGATCACTGACCCCCCCGATCACTCTTGACAATTACTATTGAAAGGAACTCACCCAAAACTTCTTACACACACTCTCTAACGCTCTCTATAATCGCTTTGTAACTCTCTCTAATCGCTCTCTATGCACTCGCTATCTTAGCCTCGGGCTCAATGACGGCTCGTCGCCGCTGCTGCGACGACGAGACCGTCAAGGGATATTTTTGGGAAGGGGATGGGACTAGGAAGGGGGCCTCTTCCGGCAACGGGATATGTCGATTATCGATATTCGATTTATCGGTGATCGGAGTCGATGGGGCTGGCGGATATCCTTCGGTGACGGGTGGGCTGAGGTCTTCGGGCTCGGCGACAGATGGCTCCGGGTGGGCGTTTTCGCAAGCCTTTGGGCAGCTTCATCTAGGTTTTTGAAGTCCCACGTTGCTTTTTTACCATGAGAGGGTTGGGTATCTGTCGCCGGCTTCGAAGCTCCTGTTGAAGGTAGTCCTTGGTGGTTCTGTCCGTCGCCTCCATCGGCTCGACACCGGTGGGCCGGGAAAAGGGGTAAGGTGAGGGAAGGGTTAGGGGTTATCTTGAGGTGGGAATGTGAGGTGGGAGAAGTGCAGCGGTTGTAACGGGGGGGGGGGGGGGGGGCACGGGTGTCACCACGTTACATCATAAACAATGAATACCAGAAAGATCGTACGAACAGGAAAGTAAAAAAACTACTTACGTTCTGCTCCTCAGGCTCGTACAGCTCATTCAGCTGCGATACGTGCGGCTGATACGGCTGCGGCTGCGGCGGCTGGTGCGACTGAAACAAAAAATATTATGTTATTATATATAAACAAAAAATAGCAGAAACAACGTATAAACATGAACGTAAAAAATAGGACTTACTGTATATTCTGTCGGTTGGGCATGCAGCGGTTGCTGTGGCGGTTGCTGTAGCGATGGGTGCGACTGCAAAAATAAATATTATGTTATTATATATAAACAAGGAATAGCAGAAATAACGTATAAACAGGAACGTAAAAAAACGACTTACGATATACTGAGCATGTTGCTGTTCTGCCTGCCGCCGGTCTATTTGCTGCAGCAGTTCGTGCATTTTTTCGTGCTGCTGTTGCAGCTGGGCCAGCGGTTCCGGCTGCGGGTGTTCTGGATTGCAGTTATCCATGTCTTGTGGACACGAGTCTAAAACGGCAATTTTTTAACTTTTTTATTTGAGCTTGTGATGAAAATTTAAAATATGTCATGTGTATGCTGACAATTTCATTGAGATCGGTCAATGCACTGGGAAGTTACAAGTAATTAATTTCTGAAAATCGTGGCTTTTCATCTAAGAACGTGACTAGTTATGTTCTTAGATTGCGATTCTCGGAAATTTTAATTACTTGTAACTTCTAAATGCATTGACCGATCTCGATGAAATTTTAACCATGCACATAACTCATTTCAATCTACGAAAGACATATTTTAAATTTTCATTAAAGGCTCACATAAATCCACTGTATATGAGACAAAGCAAAATATATTTTTGTTACAAATGGTCACGTAATGTAATTGTCAATGACACTCGCGAAGTAAAGATCAAAAGAAACACTTACTGTCGTTTTCGGAATCCATACTTCGTGTGTGCTTTTCCCGTTCGTTACACTAATTGAACTGTCGCACAGTGGGGCAAAATGCTAATCTAGCAGTGCAAAATGACGAACGCTTATAATGATGAATGGTTTTATATTCTAGGCATTCTATACGTATTAAATAAATATAAAAAAGACTAATAAAGTTCCTTAAGGTTGTTGGAATAGCGGTTTTTGGAAAAATAGAGAGTTAGGATACAGAGAAGGAAACGTATTTTGAATTAGAAGTCTTGTTTTAATTTTCAGTTACAATAAAGATAAATTCTTATAAAATTTTGTTTATTTAAAAAAAATATAATTTACAAAAATACAATTTACAATAAAAACAGCAATAATAAAAATACGAACAAGATAATATTCATATCTTTGAAGCATAATTACTATGAATGTACGAGAAGAGTTTTCATTTCATTTTCAAAGGATGGTATTTTTTGGAAGCGTAAACTGTTCTTGTTACAAGATATTATAGAAATTAATGGATCTGATGTAAATAATAAACTATTAAATAAATCTGTAATACCAGCTGTCCGAGAGCACTTCCTCGTGTTGTACTGCCTGAATCTTCTCAAATCTTTGTTTCTTGCTTCAAGTGCTTCTTCAGACAACATTCCTATGGGCAAACTAACAGCCTTTATAATGTCCGATCCGTGAATTAAAATTCGTCTATGTGGGTGAGAGTGAGGCAAAACTGGCTGATGAAATCCAGCTGCCTGAGTTGGCGCGGTGAAGCCGCGTTGTTCCAAGGCCCTGACGAGCGGCTTATGGTCTGTGCAAACCACGAACTCTCGACCCTCGAGGAGGTGCTCGAAGTGTTTGAGCGCTGCATATACGCCCAGCAGCTCGCGGTCATAAGGGCTGTACTTGGCTTCTGCGGGTGAGAGTTTCCGCGAGAAGAAACCCAGCGGGCGCCAAACGTCATCTTCCAGTTGGTCCAGGTGTGCCCCGAGAGCCGTGGAAGAAGCGTCTGTAGTAAGACGTAAGGGAGCCTTCGCAGAGAGGAAACTCATCTGCGCCGTTGCAGCGAGGCTTCGCTTGCAGCGCTCGAAGGCGTCCGTGAGCTCAGGCGTCCAGTCGATGGCTCGGCTGTCCTTTTTCTTATTGGAGCCACGAAGGAGGTCCGTAAGGGGCGCTTGCAACGTCGCCGCGCCAGGAATTAGTGCTCGATAATAGTTTATTACGCCGATGAAGCGGCGGAGGTCTGTTATTGTAGGAGGCCTTTTGTATTCCAGGACAGCAGAGCTCCTGGCCGGAGGTGGCTTGAATCCGTCCGTGGAGACCTGATAGCCGAGGAAGGTGACTTCTTGGCGTGCGAACCTGCACTTTGAAAAATTGATTGATAACTTGGCCTGAGAGAGGACCTCAAAGACCGCTTGAAGATGCTGGAGGTGTTCGTCCAGGCTGCTAGAGGCGATGAGGAGGTCGTCTATATAGACCTTTACGAAAGGCAGATCCCTGAAGAGGCCATTCATGTGGCGCTGAAACGTCTGAGTCGCATTCCGCAAGCCCAACGGCATGCCGAGAAACTTGAACAACCCAAATGGGGTGGTTACCGCTGTCTTTGGAATGTCCTCTGGAGCGACTGGGATCGGGAAATACGCTCGGTTTAGATCCAGGGTGGAAAAAATCTTCCCACCGTGGAGTCCGAGCAGGAGATCCTCGATGCGAGGGATCGGGTATCGGTCAGGCACCGTGACCGAGTTCAATCTGCGGTAATCTCCCGTGGTGCGCCAGTCGCCGTTCTCCTTTCTGACCAGGTGAATGGGGCTGGCCCATTGGCTGCTGGAAGGGCGAATAACCCCGTGGAGGAGGAGGAGGTCAAAGTCCCTCTTGGCCGCTTGGAGTTTCTCTCCGATTAGGCGCCGAGGCCTGGCGAAGACCGGCGGGCCCGTCGTGACGATGTGATGTTGCACCGCCGCCGAGGGTCCGTGACTCGGAGCTGAGCCTGGCTGCAAAAGGTGGTGGTACGTCCGGATGAGCGATCTGAAACGATCGTCCAGTGCCTCGACATCCGGAAGGCTAGGCGACGCGACGCTGATCCCTTGAAGGGCAGCTAAGATGGGCGATGTCCTCTGCAAAACAACGCGTCGCAGAATCCACGAGGCGGCGGCGTCTGAGGTCGACCACGAGACCGTAGTGCGCGAGAAAATCCGCACCCAGGATGGCGCATTTAACGTCTGCGCTTACAAAGGCCCAGGGGAAGGCTCGCCGAAGGCCCAGATTTAGCGTTAGGACGCGGTGTCCGTAAGTGCTGATCGTGGATCCATTGGCTGCAAGGAGCTTCAGAGATCCAGGAGCCGGTTTGCGCTTCGGGGCCCTGGCAGGCAGCAGCGAGATGACCGAGCCCGAGTCGACTAGGAATTTGACGCCGGAGACGCGGTCAAAAACGTGAAGTCGCAGCTCTTGAGAGAGAGGCAGGCTTGGTAAGCTGCGTGCGTTTGGGCTGCCACCCGCGGCCTGCACCGAGGGCAGCCCTAAATGTTTCCCCGCTGGTCAGCCGGGGAGGCTGGTCGGAAGTTGCACGGCTAGAGACACCGCTGAGCTGCTGCGCCGAAACGACGGTGGTAGCGGCAGATTCCGTCCGACCGGGCTGGCGACGAAGATCGAGAGCGGGAGCGACGGGCGGAGCCTGAGCGCCCGCCGAAGCTAGAAGATCCGCCGAATGTTGCCACCTTGTTGAGGATTTCCCTCGAGATGGCGATTAGCTGGGTGAGGAGCATCCTAATGTCCTCTCCCTCGGGATCCCGTCGCACCGTGTTGACGACCGGTGAGGAGGTGTGCGAGGAGCTGCTGCTGCTGTTAAGAGACAGCACACCCGGGGTAATGGTCGTCTCCATGAGCTGGTCTGCAGCTTTCAATAGCTCGTCAAGCGAATTCATCTTGAAAATTTTCAAGACTTTCTGAACGTGTGTCGGCAGCAGCGCCATCCAGCGGATGCGGAGAACGTCTTCGGTGGCTTTGTCGCCCGCGAGGGTTCGCATATGCCGGAAGAGCTGGGAGGGCTTCCTGGCCCCCAGCTCGAGCTCGTTGAGCATCTTCTGGAGCTGCCGGTCTGCTGACGGATCATGAGGCGTTCGAGAATACGCGTTTTTAGCGTAGTGTATTTGTCGTCTTCTGGAGGAGCCCTGAGTAGGTCGGAAATTTCCGCCAGGGTGTCTGCATCCAGGGTACTCACGGCCAGGTGATATTTTGACTCATCCGAGCGGATTCGGTTCACCTGGAAAACTGATTCAATTTGGTAGAACCATAGTTGCGGCTGGGAACGCCAAAAGGGCGGGACACGGCACTGTGAGGCGACGGCCACGCCGGGCTGTGCATTGTATTGACCGGTTTTGGCCATGTTTGCACCGGCGACGGGCGCGTGCGAGAGGGAAGGTAAAGACTTCCGTGAATCGTCGCAATCCGTTGAGGTCCCACGCTCCTTGATGGTGGTGTCTAGATCTTCTACCCCCGATGAAGACGAGAGATCTCCGCCCTGCCGTTTCGGCGTAGAAAACGGCAAAGGTTCCGGTTGGCGAGGGGGTGTGAAAGATGGCGGCCGAGGAGCATCCGTCGGCATGCTCGCGTCGCGTCACGAAAGCGTCTGAACGGCGGCCATTTTGAAAAAGTCTTGGATGGTCGTAGAGACGCACAAAACCACCATTTTTTTCGGATTTTCACGGATTGTTTGTTTAAACCGAAAAAAAACGCGGAAGGGTGCACTAGCACGGTCACGTCGGGGTCACCAATGTTCAGATTTGGGTCTCAAGAGCCCCCAGCGGCAAACACGCGGCTCGCAAGAGCGTCTGCGGTGTTGTGCACGTGGGTGATGATTGTGCGTGGAGAAGGGTTGAAACACAAACACGAAACAGAAACAAATATTATGAATGAACACAAAACTTTATTATCAAAAATATGTAAATAAGTAAAAACTGAATGAAAATTGTGAAGACTGTATACGTAGATCTCGGCGTGGTGATGGTGGTCACATCGACCAGTCGCGAGGTAGCGTAGACAAAAGAGTGAGAAAAGTCGGAAAAGCGCGCGTTCGTAGGGGGTGTGAACCGCTGCATAGGAGAAAGCGCTAGAACGTCGCACGCGGTACGGGCGTCTGCTTTCGAGAATGGTGCTGCCGCCTGGCGGACGGCAGAGCAGGCTCCGTGGCTTGTGGCGTCTCCGACGAGGGTGCCACAATATCGTCGTCGACGGTTCGGTCGACGCACACAGATTCAGATATACGAGCTGCGAATGAGCGCGCGGTCGAGCGTAGAAAACGAACGAACTGCGCCCTACAGAATAAACGAGGAACTAAATTTGTGGTCTGTTTTACCTTGTTGACGTTTTTCGCGAATGAACAGTGAACGAAATCGTAGTTCTCAAATTACTTCTTCCTGGAGACTTGTACATCATCCCTTGGGTGCTCGTTTTATTCTATCCGACCCAAAGAATATTAGTCTGGCGCCTATTTGGACAAACTATTGGCAGAAATGTTTATATTACGAATAAATCAATGTAGGTGAGTCCGATCCGCCATTTTCTTGACCGTTGACAGACAGCAATTTCAATATTTTATAAATTTTTGACGATTTGGATAATATAAGGACCAGACTAATATTCTTTAGAGCCTCCTGAACACGTCCCGCAAATTTTTTTGCGTTTTGTTTAGAAATGAGGACGTATTTTGAGAACTCGTGTCTAGGGATTTTTCTAGGGACTTAAGGTGATGCTAGTGTCGAAAACTTTACTGACAGTCCCTAGAAAAATCCCTAGACGCGAGTTTTCGGTTTTCGTCGTCATTTCTAAACAAAATGCAAAACAATTAGAGGGACGTGTCCAGGAGGCCCTACAGAATGGCGCTCTGGTCCTGATTTTACCCAAATCGTCAAAAAGTTATAAAATATTGAAATTTGTGTCTGTCCACAGTCAA
This sequence comes from Osmia bicornis bicornis, assembly GCF_907164935.1. Lineage (NCBI taxonomy): Eukaryota > Metazoa > Arthropoda > Insecta > Hymenoptera > Megachilidae > Osmia > Osmia bicornis. Next base: position 8,772,880 of record NC_060227.1, read on the forward strand.
GAAAATGGCGGATCGGACTCACCTGCATTAATTTATTTGTAATATAAACATTTTTGCGAAACGAATGTCCAAATAGAGACCAGAGCGCCATTTCTTGGATCGGATAGAGCAAAACGAGCACTCAGGGGATGGTGTACAACCTTTCGTTTAGACAAAAACCGAATACTACGATTTCGTTGATTTTTCACTCGCGAAAGACGTCAAGAAGGTAAAACAGACCACAAATTTAGTTCCCCGTTTTTTCGGTAGGGCGCAGTTCGTTCGTTTTCTGCGCTCGACTGCGCGCTTATTCGCAGCTCGTATATGTGAATATGTGTGCGTCGACCGAACCGTCGACGACGATACAATGTATCGTGGAGAATGGGACGTTCGAGCCTTGGATAGGCGATGAACTCCGACGCATGAATTTCTTTTTCACGCATCGTTCTATCGACTAGGATAGCGATTTTCAACCCATGTGTCACAAGACGTACTATCATTATTTTTTGTTGCTATTATTATTCTTTTTTTTAGTGAAACTGAAGAACAAATACGTCCTTCCCGATTTCAATGATTTTTGATATGTTATAAAAATTGATATTCTGAACAATTTGGTGAAATACTGATTACTTGTGAAAAGCACCCCGAAAATAAATCTATTGCCAGAGTTATTAAAATTTTTTTAGACAGATAAGATAGTATGTTTTTTCAGCATAGAATGTGATATTATGCTGGACTCTCCTGATTTTGCGTTATCCCCAAATATTGGATGAATAGGTAACGAAAATGTGATGTTGGAAGAACAACGCGGCTGGAGCGAGTTCTTCAATGCTGGCGAACGTAGAGAAGGACAAATAGCGAAAGAGAAAGAAGTCCGAGAATTAAAGGGCCCGAGAAAAAACATTTGAGTGAAACAATATTAATTCAACAATAATATTTTTATTTTTCATTTTTGCTAAATGAAACTTTTACCAATGTAATTGTAAGGTTCTTCTGATTAAAATAAGACCAAACACCATATAATTTACATTATTTTTACTTATTTAGATATAAATAAGGAAATAAATAATTATAATTCAAATTATGTCATGTTTGATCTTGTTTTAATCGGAACAATCTCATAAATATGTTAGTAACATTGTCATTAAAAAAAATTCAAAAATAAAAAGGTTTAATCTTAAATTTTGATTGTGTTAGTATTGTTTCACATGTACACGGGTATTAAACTTGCTTTCTTCCCTGTACGCTGCTTCGATTCTCGGCTGTCACCACATCAAAGGCGAACCGAACTTGCTCGAGAAACTGTGGTTTCTCCGACGACACGCAAAAATTGGTCTGATTCATCGAAGATAATACATATAGCTATCGTAGCATCCGTGTGTCATTTAGGTGTATGCGAAGAGTGACATAGAATAGCATGACGTTAGTTGGATGCAATAACTGAGGTAGCGCTGAAATCAGTTTCTGTTCGGCCTAATTTTCGATGAAACGTTGACTGTTTTACCGACGCGGAATTCGAAGTTCGGCTTCGACGCTCGCATCACCTTAAATGAACTCAATTTTTAACAAGAAATAACTTTTAATTAAATGAATTTGAACAAGAACAATTAAACTGAATTTGAAAAATGGTTTTACACGAGCTTTACTTCTCTAGAGCGCAGGACAAAGAACAAAGGACAAAGATTTTGCAAGGATTGCCTATATACAGGGTCTACCATTTATCTCGCAACCCAGGCGCGCGCAAATTGATGAAAATGGCAACAACGCTAAAATTCGAGAGATGTAAAAACCGTACAGTTAAGTTGGTAATCGACTGAACTGTGGTTCGAGATTCGATTCAAGATACGAGTACATTGGGTTACATCGAACTTGTCGCGGCGTGTGACTCTAACACATTCACGACGGCAGTCAATTGGCTGCAATCCCTCCTTCGCGTGCCCCACGCTAATCGGCTCTCCGGCATGAATATGTGTTAGTTTCACACACCGCGACAAGTTCGATGAAACACGGTGTACTCGTATCCCGAATCAATTACCAACTTAACTGTACGGATTTTTACATCTCTAGAGTTTTTGCGGTGTTGCCATTTTCATCAATTTGCGCGCGCATGGGTTACGAGATAAATGGTAGACCCTGTATATAGCTCCTGATCACTAAGTAAATTATCGTTAGCAACGCTCATTAATTTTAGTCCTTGATTAACATTTTGATAACGAAAAACCGATTCTCTTCTACTGATTGAGCTATATGATAAGGAATTCACTATTTAAATTTGACGCGCTTCAGCCACTACATTCAATTTTCTATACAACCTAGTTCACAATTGATTCTGTAGCTATGTTCACTTACACCGGCGAGGATCGCAACATTTCACTCGGTGGATATATTCAACGGTCATATATGACGTCATAATTTACCGGTAGATACGCAACAACATTTATTTTCAATTGCTCTTTGTTAATAAATTGTTATTGATATACGTGACCATTGAATCTTATAAAACAAATTGGGAGCAATTTTTTGGTGCCATAATATCTTTGAAAAAAGATCATTTACTATCTATTTTGCAGATAACAAATTTCTGCTTTTTATTTGCGAATATCTCATTAAATATAATGTTTGCGACTGGAGCAACTTTAGATTCCGAGGGAGCAAATGGGGAGCAATTTTTTAAGACATAAATTATTAAGAAATATTCATATTCCGCGCTAACTTTACTTCGATAGACATGGCACGTGACCTCTCCGTAGTGATGGCTAGAACTGCTACTTGTGAACCTCATCTCGCCAGAGGTGTCGCGACCGCGACGGCACGCTTAAAGGACGAAAGCGAAACATTGGCGCGTGTTTAGAGTGAGATGTACGGTAATTATGCTATTCTTCTTTCAACCCAAATGATAGAATTGTCCCGCTCTGGTAAATTCTGACTGACCAAACGTGTGGATTTCATATAGCTCAACGTAGCACGTCTCGCTGCTGAAAAATACATATATGCCTACTCTGAAGAACCGAAGGAATGTACAATTTGAGAATTAAAAAAAAAAAAAGTTATTAACTTCTTTAAATAAATGTTTTTCAATGGATAAAAGCATACAGGGTGCGTCTCGCAATTGGGACCAGTTATATCTTGAATTTGGTAAGAGATAGGAAAAAGCTGTTCATGCAAAAGTTGAATGGTATGATAATGTTAATTTTTCTATGACTTCATTTTCTTCGTGAATGTAACGATGCACTAAAAAAATGCAGATGCACTTTTCATTTAAATAGAATTGCATTTTTTTCTTTACTCGTATTAACTCCTTGAAACATTCTGCATAAAAAAGTACTATGGTACTATTAAAATTAATAAATGGAGGGGCCTCGGCTCCTTTTCTTCTTCTCTCCCCTCGCTACTATTCCCTCTCACTATTTTACTAACGCGCCTATATCTAAGAGTACAATGTTTAACAAACTAATATTTCGTGAGATATCTCATATTTTTCATAAGTCATACCATTCAACTTTTACATCAATAGCTTTTCCCTATTCTTACCAAAAAGATATAACTCGTCCCAATTGTGTGACGCTTGTATTTCCAGAAACCTATAGTAACTTTGTTTTTCGAAACTAATAAAAAATACAAAGGAGTGTTAGTCAATATTCTGAGTGAATGCAAATAATTTAAATAAATAAATATCTCATATATAACTAATGTAAACGTGTGCGGAATTATTGCAAAGAGAAGGTATATTCTTCTCTTGATATACCTCCTCTTTGAGCGAGGTTTGTTATGGGGCGCTGTGAAAAATCCAGACGGGCGTCAGTCAAAACTTAGCGAAAAGGGACAACTTCTACAAGAAAGCAAAAAGAAATTAATCAGCTCAAATTAGCAACGCAGAAATTGCGTAAACTGCTAGCGAGCAAAAATAAACAAGTCGTACAAAATGACGGAGTCAGATTTCGATCGGAACAAAAAGGACAAAGTTTCGAACGAAGTAAAGACGTTTATGTTAATGCAATTGTATCCGCATCCTGTATTTTCTGCGTGTTTCTTAGTACGCGTTCGCGATGTGAAGCCGATATTGTTTTTATAACCGGTTGACACCACCACGAACCTTGTACCTCCTTAATATCAATTAAGACGCTAAGGATAATAATTCGCTTAAATATAGGTTAAATATGATAATATGTTTATTACAAGGTTGATACAAAATAGAATTATGACGTAAGCGGCACGATGCATGTATGAATTTACTCTACTGGTCGGAGAATCGAAGTATCCCGTGGACTCTAAGTTCGAATTATTCACGGCTCGAATCTGACGAAGACTCACCCGGTAAGACTTTGTGAATTGTCTGACGACTCGTGTTCGAATGAATGTCCGTGTCAAGAACGTCCAGCAAGAAGCCGCAGAGAGGTAGTCCGACGAGGTAGGCGTCGACCAAAAAGGGCCAATTAGTAAACGTTTTGAATTTAGCTATTGGCGATAGGCTGAAGTGTTCAGCAAATCAGCTCGCCGGACATTTCCCATGTAAGCTGCCGGAAACCCCAGCAGGCTGCGGTGCATGTGGGAGTCTTAAGGTGTGTGTTTGCACAGAACCGGCGATAACTCCCAGGTAAGAGCGATTGATGACTCAGGTATAGGCTGTTTGCCAGATGCGAGCGAATGAAGGCTCTGACGGTCTTGGTGACCGGTGGTACCTGGGACAGAGCGCAAGACGGTTCGAACCCTGTTGGGGTTGGTATAACTCACAAGACACATGCACGGCAGGGGGTCCTGTTTATGACACGGAATGAAAGTTTGATGTTCTGCAGAGTTAATCTGACAAAAGGTTTTAGGCGTTCGTTTAGGCCAACTAGATATCTGTAGAAAGGTGAAAGTACCCGTAAAAGATTGTAAACCGCGTGTCGCGAATTTTGTGGACAATACGAGTTCTAAAATCAACGTCCTGAGTTTTAGAACCTTTTCCTTAGAAATTCTCTTTACTATCTGGAAATTCCGAATTCTTGAATAGCGATTGCCTTTTCCGTGACAAGCTATGCCTCCGACCAGTTTAGTAGATTTCCGTATAATTGTGAATTATATTATTGAACGTGAATGATCGTACTTCTAAATTAGTATAATAAACGGTTGGTTATTCGTTCTTTTAGTTGTTAATCCTTGCCAGGTAAGCTGAATATATTGAACAGGCTTAAATTAAATTGCAGTGTTTTCATTACGGTCGACAAGAAGACCGTATGGTGGTTGATTGACAAAATTGTTATTGTGTACTTGACTGTTGTAGTTATAAATTCGCGATGCTGTGCAACACTGCGGACGAGCAACAGATTTGTTTTATAGATTCATTATTCGTCACCGAGTTCATTTCGAAAACTTCGTGACAATTTCGGTTTCCATTTACCATGTCCTAGGACAATTAGTAGATGCTTTGGAAGCATCGAAATGTGGCCAGGCATTTGTACGACCTTTTTTACACAGTTATGTAAAAAGGTATCGTGAATGGATGATTCATAACGAAATTGCGTGTTACTGTTCGACGAAATGACAATAAAGAAGTCCTTTGATTTTCATTCAAAAAAACAAAAAATTGAAGGCTTCCAAGATTATGGTGCCTTTGGATCTGAGATGAAACCAAGCACGCAAGCCTTAGTTTTCATGGTTCGTGGTTTATTTTATAATTGGAAGTAACCCGTTGCTTATTTCATAAGTAACAGCAACATGTCAACTGTAAATTTGTTGAATGTGCTTGATGCGGTAATTGCTGTTGTCTGTAGCGCTGGTTTACGTATACGTGCAATTGTTTGCGATCAAGGCTGTGGTAACAGATCGGTAGTAGATCGAAAAGTACCTCTTGATAAACCATATAATACATGAAGGAAATAAAGTTTATTTTCTTCATGATTATTTGCATATATTTAAAAACATTCGCAACAATTTATTGTAATATAATCTTAAGATCAACGATTCTGTAGTTTCGTGGTCAGATATATCATTTCTATGAGACCTTGAACGAAACAAAGGCACTAGGGCAGTCATAAAATTGTCAGAGAAGCATATTCGACCGAATGTATAATATTCGAGTGAATGAATTGTAGGCTCGCTTTGCAAGTGTTTAGTCGAACAGTTTCAGCAGCTTTGTTAACGGCTCGCACACAAGGGCAAATCCAAAGCGATACTGTTGCGAATACTGCATGTTTTGTTCGACTGTTGAATGATTTAATCGATAATTTAAACAGTCGAACTGCTCATGATGCTAATCCGCAAAAGTGTGCCTTATCAAATAGAAATCCTCAAGTAGAAGAAAATTTGATAAGACAGGCAACAGCATGCACAAATTGGTTCGTAATTCAAAAGGGTCGACAGGTACGTCCTCCGTGCTTCAGAGGCTTGCAGTTATCAATTAACGCGACGATACAATTGTGGCGTGATATTCGCGATGAAGGTGCGTCATATTTAATGACGTCGCGTTTACAACAAGATCCAATAGAAAATTTATTTTCTATGATCAGGCATAACGCGGGCAATTATGAACAAAATCCGTCCCCGAAAACATTTAGATTGAATTTGCAGAAAAATATGATGTTAAATTTAATGAAGCCATCGTAATCTGCAAATTGTTTAGATGACGAAGATTTTAATCTTTTCACTTTGTCACAATCTTCGGAAAATGTTACGTCAACCGAAAATTCGTCAGTTTCTGTTAATTGTGACTATTGGATTATGGGATTATATTAAATGAAAAAAACTCTGTTTATTCTTTTCACTTATACATATTTTATTCTAAATCTTAGAAGGAACGTCTTCTCTTCGTCACGAAGGAACAAGGAAATAACGGCCCCGTTATGTGTTTATTGCCCCAGACCCTTAGGTCTGGTACGGCTTAAAACCTATCGACTCTGGTGACAGAGCTAGGCCTTTGTTTAATCCCAGTGACTCTCAACATAGAGAATCATTTTTATCAAAATCAAGTAATATTATTCCAACAGTGACAGTAGTGACTCCAGATTCATCAGAGATTCTGGAGTCGCCCGTCAAAGCCTAGAAGCAGAGGATGCAAGTGATACTATTATCGCTGATATCTTGCAAGAAGTATCTGAAACTGCCCACATCTTAGAATCATGTGCTATTGAATATTTTGCAGGATATGTCGCTATAAAAAATACATATTAGAAAAACCAACTGCGACATATGCAAGGCAGAATTATTAGATAGTAAAACAGTTCTTTCATGAAATGAACAAATTTTAATATTTCTTCGTGCCTATAAGACAAATAATGATTCAGATTTTGGAAGTCTTATAGCCCCTAGTAAGAAATTTTCTTTTGTATTTCGTATATTTAATGCTATTTTTGATAAAATGTATCCTACCTTACGGGCTGAAGAGGGCATTCTTGATAAAATATTTCCTTATTTTGTACAAGGTGTTAACAATTCACCTCAGCTTTGTGGTTGGTTTGACAGTAGCACGTGCAACGAACATCGCAAAAAAATAGCATATTTTATGATGAAAGTAAAAATTCATAAGGATACGATATGGCTCGGTCAAGAATTACGACGCCCTAAAAGTTCTTTTCACAAGCCAACTGCAAAGGTACGAAAATTGCAAAATCTGTGAAAGACTGTTTTCATTTTCAGAATGTCTGCCTTTCTACTTGTCTATCACAACAAATACAGTCGATCTAACGTGGGCTGACAATTTATAACTGTCGTAGAATGTGATTTTGTATTTAGTTTTAGTATAGTTGGTAGTATGGATAAGCGTGTGACAAACTAGTATAGAGTAGTTTAGTCTTTATATAATAAATAAGTATATATATCAAGTTAATTTAGTTGTTAATACAGTCAGAGGCGATCTAACGTGTGCTGACAATTTATAATTAATACAGTCAGAGGCGATCTAACGTGGGTTGACAATTTATAACTAATACAGTCAGAGGCGATCTAACGTGTGCTGACAATTTATAAAGTGGTACAATAGGGCTCCAGGCGAAGATCCACTATAAAAAGATCTAACGCGCCATTAGTGGAACCTCAAAGGTGGTGTGGAAGTCCACTATTAATTATTATTAATTGTAAAAAATTAATACGTTCTTTAGCCATAGTGAATTTGCTAAGAATGAATTGCCAGGTTTGTTGGGTATAATATACTGCTGAAAAGAGTAACAGTTTATGGTATCCTCGGGTGTTTGCTGCTGTCTCTTCTTCTGCCATGTGGTGAACAAAATCGGCTCGCGTCCTTGCATACTGTCCCGTGCTTTTCAAGGTTTTATGGCAAGTCTTTATGACAGAAAACAGACCCCTAATATTCTGGAAAGTCGCAGATTGTGTCCAGCGGTGGGCAAATTTCATTTTATCCGAGTGTACATATACAGTGATCGAAAAAAAATATTCATCCGTGCTCGACTTCTACAAAAGAAGATTATTTTTCGTTAATGAAATATACAGTCACTTACAGTGAAAATCGTCCACCCGCAACGGGGCGTACATTAGTCTAAATAAAACAATAAATGCAAATAAAATACAATGATTGCACATATTAAATTATTCTACATAAATAACTATAAATAAAAAATATCAGCAGACTGTAACAGTATTATTGTTTTATGCTTTCTATTCGTTTGATAACGGGGAATTTTTAGGTTGTCTGACAAGAAACAGAGATAGTTATCTGGTAGAAGTCTGCTTATATATTTTCAGTATTAATCATACATCGAGGAATGTTAGCTACCGGAATGAATATTATTTAATTTAAAAAAACGCGGAACGCCACTCCTGGCTCGTAGTATAACAATTTCTACACGAAGGTTAATAGTTTTAGAAAAGACGCGGACGCCACTCCTGGCTCGTAGTATATTAGTTTGTTGAACGACTTGTTGAAATAATCTCAGTTCTTGTGAGAAGGGATGGAATTTAAGCAATTGATTTATATATGAGAATATCAAAAACGACGGGGGGTCTTGCCCTTACGGGATAGAGTTCTACGTCGCTGATGTGCACAAAGCCTTAACGTTCCGTAATATCTAGGAAATGTCCCTAGGCACTTTCGTGGTCCCTTGGATCTTCCCAGACTCAGTAGTTCGTCTAGTACCGTGCTTTCTTCATATACAATAGATAGGAAACGTATGCCGGAACGACAATTGCACACGTGCCACCAGTGATGGGTAGGCATGCACTGTTGGCGGTTTATGTTTAGCTATCTTTGAAATTTGACTGACAAGAACCGAAATTATCAATTTAACGCAAATGACGACGCGACGGTGCAATTCGTTACGTTGGGCGAGATTATTTTGTTTGGAACATATATGCACTATCCTTTAGACTAACTAAGAGGTTTCGGTAGGGCACGATTACGTGACCTTGACGATTTCTCCGTTACTAATCAACAGTGACCTTGACGTTAATACTGGATTATTATATGAATATTTGAAAAGAACTATCTTGAATATACAAAACGCGAAGCACGAATCATATGTGCCACAAACCCAGGAGTCACTTAGATGAGTCGCGGCACTGCTTCACGGAATATGTAACTATTTCACTGGTGTTGATGTGAACAGAAATAAATGTAACTGAGGATTTGGATGTAATTAATTCTTTAAATTGACTACTACGACGAAACCTTGGTTATTCGCGAACGGATATCACATTAAAGCAGTGCCGCGGCTCAGTTTGTGCACGCGACTCCTCCGGAATACATATGCACCTCCGCCTGCCCCCGTCTACGCACCTCCGCCGTACCCCCTATATGCATCGCCGCCACCCACCACATACACACCACCGCTGCACCCCATGTATGTACGTACACAAACGAGATCCGCATATACATCCCCTACCCCCACAATGTATTATAATAATTCTTATTAAAAAAAAAATGTTTTTAAAATACACTTTTTTTCTTTTAAATACCTGTTTCAGATTATATTTTACTGTTCACTGCGTACGAACTTCTTACTTCTCTGATATTAAAATTATTTTTGCAACAGAAAAATTCTCTGAATAGACCTGTCTTAAGGAGGTAGACATGGGTAATGTCACCTCGCTGCATTACCCGTGTCTACCCCTTTAATACTATTTTAAAGTCTAAAAATTCAAAGTCTACAATCAACACAAAAGTCTGCTAATCACTAATTCTTATCTAATAATATACACTAACTGCACAGTTTATAGTTCGGAGCACTTAAACAATTCGTACACAAAATGTATGTAAGTGTATTCCCAAAATGTGCACTTCACACACGGTTAATCCCACTTCTGATATGTAAGATCAGATTAAGCGAAGCGGGTGATTAAAAGGTACGGAAATAAACCAACTCAGCAAACTGTAGGCGTTTTAAAAAGAACTGAATATTCTCTGTTATTTAACTGTCTGTACAAATTGACGAACACCTTCGACAGTATGCCCTTTTTTTTATGACACCCCCAAGTTAAAGGACTTTCCCTAAGGCCGCGTTCAGACTATGCAATAAAGAAATCTCCTCTTCGCTGAATCCTGGATCTTCTCTCAGGATCATTCCTGGTCCAATGATGAAGGAATCCATCCCTGTCCGAAAGAGGTCCCTTTCCCTGGTTTCGGTCCATCCTCAGGCGTGTGGAGGTGGTGGTGTTCCGCCAAAATATGAGAACGATTCTGTGCACACGTGTTAAGAGGAAGCGTGGAACCCAGAGAAAACGGAAAATGAAGAGATTTCGTGCTAGCGAAATGAGGCAATCCTTGAGAAAATTTATGACCCCCTATGTATAAATAGGATGTCGAAGAGAACTCGACAACTTCATAAACCGAACGTGATTTTAGCTAACAACAACGAATTAGATACGGCCCGTAATAAATTAGTCTGTGAAAGTTTCAAGTGTTGTTATTTTCGGCATTTGATTTCACAGCTTTTTAACAAATTGTTTATATAATATATTAGATATGCATGGATATCACAAGTCAAGTAACCAAAAGCCATTCGCTTTAATATGACGTACTTTATTATTATATTTGAAAAATACAAACATACCAACGTAAGATTGTGAGAGACATTGATAGTAATATTTTTCCCATCAACATCAAGTGAAGCAATTTTCATTCTCTGAATTTTGAACTCTTTCCCAGCCCGATCGCTCACGTTGAATGTTTTACAATAGGTTCTGTCTTTATACGCTTGCTCCTAATTTATGAACATAGCGTGGCGATGGATCGCTCTCTTCCGCCAGGGATCAAACGTAAGACCATACCACGGACAATTGTATACGACTGAAGAAGGACGATAACGATCTCGATCGGAAGGGCCCATACACATAGCTGCGCTTTCATCTAGATAAGTAGCTTCATTACTCAAGAGCACAGTTACAGTTCCTCCATACAGGGTGTCCGCGCTAAAGTGTGACAGGCGTTTTATTTCGTAACTATTGATGACACAAAAAATTGTTTATATGGAAATTGTACGGTACAATGGGGCCTATGTTTTGGCGTGAACGAAAATTTATTTACATTATTAGTTTAAAAGATATGATGGTCAGGTTTCGTTTTTTAAACGGAACTATATATTTTTTTTCAGATCATGTGTTACTGCTTTTCAAGACGAATTCATTAAGCTGTAATGTATACGCCCGATTTTAATTAGTTTTCAAGATATAACGTTTACAAATTTCCCGATTTTTAGTAGATACTTCTCGGTTTGAGTAGCAAGTCGTAAAAGTGACCCTATTGTAGCGGTAAGTGCCACATCGGGGGTTTACGCTAGGAACGGCATACCTAAGGCAGGCCGTACACCAAAGATGCATCAAACACGCAACATGCAACATGCAAGGTTCCTTGGACGATGACATTTTAGTAACTGTTTCAACATTTGCTGCACTGGTTTACGCGGTTTAGCAACATGTGATATTTACCTTACGTCACATGTTGCATGTTATGTGTTTGATGCATCTTTGGTGTACGGCCTACCTAAAGAATAAGAAACCGTAACAACAGGGCCGCTTTCACGACTTGCTTCTCAAACCGAGACGTATCCACTGTAAATCGGAAAATTTGTAAACGTTGTATCTTGAAAATTAATTAAAATCGGGTGTATACATTACAGCTTAATGAATTCGTCTTGAAAAGCACTATTACATGATCTGAAAAAAAATATATAGTTCCATTTAAAAAACGAAACTTGAACATCATATCTTTTAAACTAATAATGTAAATAAATTTTCGTTCATGCCAAAACATTGGCCTCATTGTACCGTGCAATTTCCATATAAACAATTTTTCGTGTCATCAATAATTACGAAATAAAACGCCTGTTACACTTTATATTACGGACATCCTGTATATATTTTTATCCGTGTTTGTTATAGTTCTTTTGTCTTATTGATAATTGTGTTACGTATCCGTCTCGGAAATTTCCTTATATGGTGTTACAAACCCTTCTCAAGAAATTTCCTTATATGGAATCGGAGGTGTGCACCCGACACCAACCGTCTTCTAGAAAATTCGAGACCAACGCAAAGCAAGGGCGCGGTCCTACGGGTCACGTAGAGTCAGTCCCCACCACTCTTTTTACTCTAATTTTTGAGTATAAAAAGGGTGGCGACAAGGGCACCTCGGGTCTAGTTGAAGTCTAGAATCAGTTCGATACACGTCAATACGTTCTTTTTCGGATAATCTCTACAACGAGGAAACTCTGCGAGATCGGGTAGTCAAGTCCCTTTCAAGCACTCACAGTAACTATACAGTATGTTGTCTGCTGTTAAGCATTATTATAATCGTTGAAGTCCGCCTCCGTTTGCCCGCGTTCGTGAAAACCGAGAAGGATTAGATTCTTGCTTCGCGGAATCGAAACTAAACTTTATTTATTCAACTCATTTAAAATTTGCAACCTAGAGTTCAATTCATTGAATACTGCGACAATTACACACAACAATTGTAAGGTCCGGAATAGAGAATAAACTCATACTAGTTTAACTTACATACTATTGTTCAATTATATCTACTGTCCAGAAACCCACTAAGGTGTACCTTTACCGCTCGAAGTACATCAATCAAGTTACGAGACCTAATACTAACATTTCCTGCGGCTCCCTACGTTAGCCATACGTAGGTTCGTCCACCATAGCCAACCTCCTGGAGCTCTCTACGTTAGCCATACGTAGGTTCGTCTCCACGTCTACTTCCTTAGGCTCCCAGTGTTAATAACAACACTGGTCAAGCCATTAACAATTACCATTTACCGAAATTAAGCCCCGGCTACGCAGCCGCCCCCTCCGGCTCGTAACAATTGCAAGATCAAATTTATCAAGATACACATTTATTATTATATGTATGTACCCAAGATCACATTTATTACTCATGAACCGGCAAAGGTTCCACCTCATCATCTTACTGGTATTTTTATGTAAACTGCGTCCGTCACCAAAAATAAAATAAGAGTCCGTGTTAAGAATTTTGTTATTTCTTTTTTCGTTTTCTATTTATCAAATGATAAACCCATGAGCCCGCATCAAAGGCGGATCGTTACAACTAATATAATATTGGAAATTATATAAAATTAACAACTCGAAGTAAAATGACCATGTTTAGAATAGGTTGGACGCAGAATGGGGCAGGAAGCATGAAAAGCATGAATCTCGATTATGACAAAATTTTATCATAGATCATACCAACAAAGACGTAGGTATTTTTAGAACTTTTAGCACTTTTAAAACACTAACTTGATCTGAAATTAGCACAATTATAGGGTACCTCCAAAGTATTAATTTTGCAAAATCATAGAGAGAAGAAGATACATAACTTTGGGCTCTCTCTTAATGGTGTTGACCATTACCAAATTAATGTCTTGAAGGTCGTGTGCTTTTTTGTTAAATCGGTAGTCATCCAAGATTAACCCCTGGGTCAATCGTGATTCAAAGATACAAAACATAAAAGGATATTAACTTAAAGTTTATTATATAGTTTTTAAACGAGCGTTTCATATATAAAAAGAATAATGCTTAAAGGAACCTAGTAAAATTTAAAGAATGAAATTAATATGAAATAAAAAATACTTTCCACGGTCCACCATTCGAGGGTTGAGGATATGTATAAGGATTTATACAGGGTGTCGCAGGATTCGCGGAACTCCCGGAAATGGGGGGTTGCTAAGGTGATTCTGAACAACTTTTTCCTTTACCAAAATGTTAGTTGAAGCTTCGTTTTTGAGTTATTAACGAAAAACACTGGTCAATCAGAGCGCGCGCTGAATCACGACGGCATTGGCTTTCAACCGCGCTCGTGGTCGTGAACAAATCCATTGGCACAGCGTGGGTATCAAGGGAAGCGTGTGGTAAATGTTACATCATCTAAAATTAAAAACAATGTAGAATTATTAGTACCTCATGAACAACGAATAAAATAATGAATCGTTCAAGTAGAATGAATAAATCGAATTGTTCCAACACTTCTATTCGATGTTCGATATGGATGAAAAAATACTTTGAAATACATTCAATCCTTTTTTTATTATTTGCAAACTTATTCTAATTTCCAAAACGTGCATTCGTTTTTTTCATTTTTTTTCAAAAGTGACTACAAAGTATTTTTTTTATTCATATCGAACACCGAATAAAAGTGTTGGATAAATTCGATTTATTCATTCTACATATATGAACGATTCATTATTTTATTCGTTGTTCACGAGCAATCAATAATTCCATATTGTTCTTAATTTAAGACGATGTAACATTTATCGCACGCTTCCCTTGATATTCACGCTGTGCAAATGCGTTTGTTCATGACCACGAGCGCGCTTAAAATCCAACGCTCTCGTGGTTCAGCACGTGCTCTGATTGGCCAGTGATTTTCGTTAATAACTCAAAAACGAAGCTTCCACCAACATTTTGGTAAAGAAAAAACTTGTTCAGAATCACCTCAGCAATCCCCGATTTCCGGGTGTTACGCGAGTCCCGGGACACTCTGTATACAATAAATTGTGTCATTATTTGGCGAGAGGACATACTCTACATATATAATGTGCTAATTAGCAAAAGATTTCGCAAAGTATCATAAACAAAGTAAATAAGAAAACAGGTGAACTTGTAGAAGCGCTACTCTCCCTCCGATTTTGATGATTTTTAAATATGTTGTAAAATTCGTCATTTTAAGCAACTTTTTTCCTTTAAGCTATATGTCGGGCTCGATTAGTTTGCGAGATATTCGCAAAAGACTATTGTTACTACTACAGCGAATTCTGCCTATAAGTATGCACCCGTGGCCATGTGTGAGTAAGATGGGACGGTTTCGACTACCGTTTCTCCGAGGGGACAGTACCGCCGCTAGGAAAGACGAAGAGACGGTAGTCGGAACCGTCCCATCTTACTTGAAGGAGCAGCGTTGGAAGGGGAACCGAAACATGTGTTCCAGGAGTGGATTCCCCTACTTGGACAGGCCTGCTGTAAGCAATAGCGTGTGGTCCGGCTCCTAATCATACAATGGGTGAGCTGAAAAATCAAATTATAACATTGACTCGCGTGGCCGGCCGCCCAAAAGCGGACGGAATATTAATATAATCTAACTTAACCTAACCTACAAAAATAAGTAACAGAAAAATAAACTACTGTTACTTACATGTCTAGATTAAGTTCGGTTAGGCTATACTAATATTCAGGCCACCTTTAGGCGGTTGGCCACGACGCAAGTCCAATGTCAAAATTATTGAAATTAGTTAAATTTAATTTTAAGCTCACCCGTTATCTGAATGGTAGTCGGGCCATGTGGTGCTGTTGACAGAAACACTAGAGAAGCGAGGGTCGTTTGCCGACGCACACACAGCCGCGGATGTATACGTGCAGGCGAAATTCAATGCAATAGTACT
This sequence comes from Osmia bicornis bicornis, assembly GCF_907164935.1. NCBI lineage: Eukaryota > Metazoa > Arthropoda > Insecta > Hymenoptera > Megachilidae > Osmia > Osmia bicornis. The sequence goes on from NC_060227.1 coordinate 8,788,656, forward strand.
CATAGTTTTTCGCGAATATCTCGCAAACTAATCGAGTCCGACATATAGCTTAGAGGGAAAAAGTTGCTTAAAATATCGAATTTTACAACATATTTAAAAATCATCAAAATCGGAGGGGGAGTAACTCTTCTACAAGTGCACCAGAAAACATTATGTTTAAAAGCTGATATGGCATTTATTGTTTAACGTTAAATTACAGTAAAACTCCATTTATCCGAACTAATGTCGTCATCCGAATCGTCATATCTCCGGACCAATTCGGGTAAATGTAGTTTTACTATAGGATATTGATATAAATAATAATACCGTTGTATAGGTTAGTTTGATATCGCTATTCCTTCAAATGTTTATACATCGAAATTATTATATGGAAGATCCTGTTTGTAGTGGAACCATATCTTTCCTTTTTAGTGACAATAATACATGAAGTATGCCCTCCCTTTCGAAAAATGTACAGTTATAGACGTCGTGTTATGGATATCTCGTTTAATTCTTACAATTAAGGCAATAGCCTTAACTTAAATAGTATTTGTGAACTATAAACTCTCTTTGGCAGAAATTAACATAAGCGTAGTTAATTAGTCTCAGTCTCACTTCAAGAACATGACGCATGAAGATCGGACATCAACACGATACTGGCGTTCGTAATGCCGTCTTATTATTATTACAATTAAATTCGTTCGATCCGATCAACATGAGTATCGCCTTTCGTTTCACTCTGCGTTTCAACCATAATGTTCATATTAGATTCCGTTCGTCTTGAAACGCAAGGAACGTGAAAGGTTAGACATGAAAATATTCACATAGAGTATTTTGCGAATGAAAACAACGCAGTACTTAAAGTTATCTTTGGTGTTAATTAATAATCGAGCATATTGCATGTTGATAAGATTGTTTAACCACTAAATGTAATGCTTACATATATGTACACCTTAAAGACATACCGTTGTATACTCTTTCTTTCAATCACACTTGCTGATCTTCTGTTGAAATTGCACGTTTCAACGCGTTTTCATACTCAACAGAACGCCGTTAGCAGAAATCAAGAAAATGTCGAAACGCACAATTTTATTTCGTTAATGCCGATAACACTGTCTAACAGGGAATTGGCATTCCGATTCCCATTAGGTGATCCTTATAGTGTTTTGTACGCTGATTAGGAATCTGAAAACAGTTTTGCTCCTATACGTACAGTTTTTGAAAAATTTGATTTTGAAGAAAAAACATATTTTTCAGATTTAAACAAATTTTCTGACGTAAGTATAACAGATATTGAAATTCTATTTACACTAAAAGATTCTGTAGACTTTCCTGAATACAACGATACCTATCTTTAATACATTATAAATGTTTAAGTATGTTTAAACGGTCATTGAACGAAGAGGGTCCCCGATTTGGCACCAATTTTTTAGGATATGTTTCAATTTATCTAAAAAAATAGAGGTCTAGCGTAAAATCGAATTATACCACGCGATAGAGCAGATTTTCATCTTGAAAAAACACCCGGAGAAAGTTGCAACATCGACTTTTTTACCAAGCCAGAAAACAAAATATGTACTGTAATGTGTGTAATGACCAGAAGAGTCTCATTTAAACGCTGCGGAAAACAGAATATTTTCTTAACACATTTTCACGCACACAGCCGTCTTCGCTGCAGGGGTCAAGTAAGCGATGACAGAAATGGAATGTCGACTTCTACATTCTATTGTGGCGGCACTTCCTTTCGGATAGCGTAGCAAGAGGATTGCCCTGTAGCTTCGAGGGAGACGAAGTACCGACAGTGGTGCTCCGCGTCAGGACGGTTGCTCGGCGTCTCGCCTAATGCAGTTGCTTTAAGCGGTAATACAGGTAAATAGAATTTCAATATCTTTTATAATTACGTCAAAAAATTTGTTTAAACCTGAAAAATACGGTTTTTTTTCAAAATCAAATTTCTCAAAAACTGTACGTATAGGAGCAAAACGGTTTGCAGATTCGTAATCACTGTGCAAGACACTACGAGAATCACCTAGTGGGAATCGGACCATCAAAAAAAAGTTAAAATATGTTGGACAGTGCAATTAGGAATGTTGTTACAACTGGCCCTTTGTATTTTGTAGAAATTACTAAGAATCACGTCTCGTCAAATATCGTTCAGTTTATATGTATATAACTAGCTGCATTACCCGGCTCTGCCCGGGAATTTTAATACAGATCGCGGTCCGGGATCCCCGCCGCGATTGATGTAGCCAATCGATAGAAAATTGACTGCCTATTTGTCGCCCGATCATAGATGGGGAGAGGGTTATATTTCGGTAGACTAATAATAGCGACATTTGGAGCGTTGTCGACGGCGTTCTCGTAACGTCGCTAACAATTAAACAGCATTCTCGTAACGTCGCTAACAATTAAACAGCGTTCTCGTAAAATCGTCAACCAACTCTTCGAGAATATTCGACAGCGTTCTCGTAAATTCGCCAATAGTTCATTTTAAATTGAATGTTAAAAATTGAAAGAAATCAGCTAAAACACACTTTAATACAAACAGAAATACTATTAAATGCAAGGTGCAATTATTTTTTTTAATGACAAATATTTCTTTGTCTGATACGACGTGAATAAGGAAACGAATGCCAAAAAAACAAAAAACACGGATAAAGTTACGAATGTCCCCGGTCACAGATCAATATGAAATTTTGAGGGGGGGGGGAGGTTGCCCCAAATATAAAATAGTATCTTCGGCTTCTTATTAATTTCTGAGATATTAATTAAAAACTTTTGTACAATACATAGAATTTTTCCTATACAGACGCAACTAACACAACCGTCTTTGCTGTAGTAGATGTCATCGTTAAGTGTCGAACAGCCGTTGACGCAGCGGGTGTTCCAACCTAACTATCTATAGGGTGTCCTATTTAAAACTTTGAAGATACGACGACTGTTGCAGCGTTGCCGGCCGTCTTCCGGCAGCCGGAAATTTATTTAACCCGACCTATCTTAACTTAACCTACGTATAAATTGTAATTTACGGTAACTTACGACAAGAAAAGGAAAAAGTTACAAAAAGTTAAAAAAAAAAATGGATTTTACATGGGTCACCCTATAGAAACGTATGATGTGAACGGCTGTTCGACATTTGACGACGACGGTTGCTACAGCGAAGATGGCTGTGTTAGGTTACGTCTGTATAAGCAGAAGTCTATGTGTTGTACCGAAAGTTTTTAATTAATATCTCGGAAACTAATAGGAAGCTGAAGACACCACTTTATATTTGGAGTCGTCTACTTGCTCTCAACCAACCCTCCAAATTTCATGTCGATCCGCGACCGGGGACATTCAGAACTACAGCCCAAAATGCTGATAAATCTACATTAATACATATATGTATTATGAGTGTATCATATCGAAGGGGTCTTGGTGGCAATGCCGAGTATGTACTACCAAACTAATTCTTTAATGCTTCTTTGTTGGTCAAAAACATAACCAATCGCAATATGATATAGCCTATGTCCATCTTGAAAGAATAAGGTGTCCAATAATGCAAATTTCATTAAAATCCGTTTAGCGGAACGAGAAAGAGGAACACACAATCAGACATTTTCACTTTTATATATTACTAGGGATAGGGATAGTGATTTTGTAAGGAAAATGCTTATTCGTAAAAATAAGTATGATGGTGAATTTTCCTCTATATCGGAGAGACATGCAAATTTTTAAAGTTAATGTAAGATGTTAAGTGAAGAATGTTCGATTGTCTTTTGAATTTTTAGATGGAGTCATCAAAAGAAAAATCCACCATTGTAAAAATGTAGATGCAAAAGTTATTAGTATAAAAACGTTCTGTGAACGAGTATGGTAAAAACAACTTACTGTACTGATATTTTTTGTTAGAAATTAGATTGATATTTCATGTTTATTTTTTGTTGTTGTGGAAATTAGAATACTATGGTAGTATACATTAGTTACTTAAACGCATTGGCGTAACTAGGACGTTTTATGGGGGTAAGTTGGAATTTGGGAATTTTAGAATTCTGGAATTGTAGGACTTTAGAATTTTAGGATTCTGGAATTCTAGAATTTTGAAATTTCAGAATTCTAGAATCTTAAAATTTTAGAATCTTGAAATTTTAGAACATTAGAATCTTAAAATTTTAGAATCATGAGGGGTAATCCACAATTTTGTGTGCCTAAGATGGGGGATATCTCCACCATAGTTTGTAATTACGCTAATGATAAAACGATGTTTTTCGATGATGGCAGTAAAGGTCTCAATGCTTTCAAATGATCTCATCCGTTCAACTACACAATTCATGGTAACACAGCATGACTAGCGATACGTATACGATCTATCTATAACTATACAATAGTTGTCGATTATACTCGTGCGTGATTCATCATTCCGTCTCTAAATTGACTTGTTTTCTAACCTTCCTTTCAATCGATGACAGTAGACACGTTGATTTCTCAGTTTCGCATCCAAGCAGATGAGATTTTAAAATATTTAAAGTAGTTGTCGGTACTTTCACGTGTAGTTGTTGCTGATAACGCGTTCGATGCGCAATTGGTCAGGTTTAATGGTCACGCGAATAAAAATTGCGAATAACGCAGCGGCAGTATTCGAATGAGACGCAGAGCAGTCGATCGTACAATTTGAGGACAAAAACATGACAGCACACTGAGAAAAAGGTTCAATTACATCCTTTACAATTTCCAATTTTCTTTTCTTAATTATGTTTCATTTACAAAATTTGTCATTTAAGTAGCTCAAGTATTTGTACATTGAACACTATAGTAATTGAAGCAGATATTATTGCAATCTTACTATTAAACATTCTTCTCAGTATTTTACAGTGAGCAAACAGTTTTTTACAACGAACATCCCTGGGATTAGTCTGATTTCCATACGAATTATTTTTATGTTAGTACATTATTATTTCTATGCAGTACGACGGTTCGTCAATTTCTTCTGTCACTTCTCGAAAACTAAAGCTTTCCATTGACAATCCGCAAGACGTTTAGACAGTTTTTACGATTTCTTCTGTATCGTTAACCCAAAGATTCCCGCTAGATTTGTTGAATCTCCATCAAACGTGTATAGTGAACTCTTGCCTTTCTTGTTCTTTCCTTTGTTGGTACCTGAAATTAAATAAATACATCAATATTTAATCTTTATTCAGGGTGTCTCATAACCCTCGTAACGCCCGGAAATAGGGGGTTGCTGGGGTGATTCTGAACAATGTTTTCCTTTACCAAAATGTTGGTTGAATCTTCGTTTTTGAATTATTAACGAAAAACACTGGCCAATAAGAGCGTGGGTACCGAGGGAAGCGTGCGATAAATGTTATGTTAGAGTACACGAGGGCACATGGATGAATAATACAAGGATTTGAAAAATATATGATTTATTTTAGGCACATGCGACATTCACTAACGGTTTTTTTATCTGATCTGAATCGATCATAGGCAGTCTTACAATCAACCGATTTAGTCATTTTCATTTTATTGCCAACCAAACAGTCCCCCTCGATAAAATTAAACAAATAATAACACCGATATTTAAAAAAATATTTGACTAAATACCAACTTATTTTTTTATTTTATTGCTAACCCAAACTCCCCTTCAATAAAATTAAATAAATAATCGAATCAATAACATAATTTTTGACAAAAAAAATTCGACTTCGAAATGCACTAAAAAGTGTCAAATAATTTCTATTTCATTTATACCAATACTCCATAGCTATTAATAAAACCTATTTGATCGCTAAATAGTATACTAAATACATTTCAACCTTTTCGGAGGCGGCGCTAAATTAAAAATACCTGAATAAATTATGCTGCCAATAACGATTTGATTGCGGTATGGCGAACTTAGTAATTAATAAGTCGTAAGAAAAAATTCGAAACATTGTAGATACGACAGTAAACATTTGTAATTGTAACGATTGTATCAGAAGTTTGCAGCACTTCTGATGTATGTACAGGTTGTTAATTTGCAATGGGTATGTTGATTCCCGTTAAATATTGTTTACTTGAAATTATCAAATGGGTCATAGGTTGCCGACGCCTGAATTAGGATCTTCATAGTAGAAGAAAAGTTTTTAATTTTGCGCCGCCTCTGAAAAGATTGAAATGTATTTAGTATACTATTTAACGATTAAATAGATTTTATTAATAGCTGTGGAATATTGGTATAAATGAAATAGAAACTATTTCATATTTTTTAGCGCATTTTGAAGTCGGTTGTATTTTTTGTTAAAAATTATTTTATTTCACACTTTTTAGTGGAACGAGCAGTATTTGTAGGATACCGTAAGGTGGTTTACCGTTCTTATTGGATAATTACAATAACAATAGTTATTAACAATAATGAATTCCATAAATTTTTACAAGTGAGATCATCGCAGAAATATCTCCTATTAGATGTGAAAGATGTTACGGGCAATGTGTTTAACGTGGGCATTTTGTAAAATGATCGGGCATTGTGTAGAATGCCCATTTTTTGGGGCAATGTATACATAATGGGCAGGTATTTCACAAATGGCCCAGACATTTTATATGAAGCCCACGGTTTGTTGACATTAAACTTATTATTATTATTATTATTACTAAAACCATACGTAGATGTGATAGGTTAGGTATGGCTGTACAGTTGAATCCGGCCGTTCTAAGGCGGCCAGCAACGCTTTCGTTATTATTTAAACAACACTATTACTCTAGGACATTTTATAGAGTGACCGAAACTTGCACAATGTGTTTTCAAACGGGCATTCTACACAATGCCCGGTCATTTTACAAAATGCCCACGTTAAACACATTGCCCGTAACAAAAGGTTTCATCGCGATCGGTTCATTCCTTGCAGAGTAACACCAAGAAATAGGTTTTTTGCTATAACAATAAATATTAACAATAATAAAGGCAGATCGTTTTATCAAACATGCCTCTCTTAAGAAATAAACCTTTAACATCTGGGAAGGAAAACTCTCAGGAAAACAGGCCGCTTGATCTTGAAATAAACAGAAGGCCCAGCGATAACAGAACCAAATGTTTCGGGAAAGCAATGGGTCCACCGTAATCGCATAGCAGATGCAACCACTTTAAACATCACCGAACAGATGGGCCCAGCCCGATTATCTAAATAATAACCAGATCACCCCTTCTAACTAGTATATAAACGCATTCGTACCAACGCTCTGGGGCAGTTCCAAAGTTCATCTAGTGTTGTGCACATCGTGTACGAACGTGAGCTGGTTGCTGTTTAGTAAGATCGGGTTGACGTCCCCTTCAAGCAAAGTTAACCTTATAAAATCCGCGAGTCGAATCAGTGTTTCTATTTGCCATTATTATCAACCACACACAATACCTCCGCATTGCCAGTGCGTCAAAACCGAGCATCAGGGGAAATAGGTAATATACAATACACACCTACATTCGCGCCAAGAACTACTGTAATAACCACATATGCAAAATATATACATTACTGCGTCAACCCACATTAGCATCTTTCTTTAAACCCAGTGAAACTAGTGACAGTTCCCACAATGATACAACCTAACCGTTCGGATTGTATTGACTATAAATAATATAAGTTACGCGGCCTCTCATCCGAAAGTCTCCGCTAGCCAAACACGCTGCCTAGCCTTCGGCCACGTAACAGCAAAATGAAAAAGTTATTCAGAATCACGCCCATGACAACATATTAAAGGGTCATTGAAATCATCCTATGTTGAGATTAGAAATTTTCTGTATTTTGCAATAACAATGAAAAACTGAAAAATTTTTTTTTACGGTGTAGCGTGCACGGCCGGTACGCAATAAAAGTCAAGGCGGTTTGGGTCAACGTTTTGGGCTACATGGCCCTTGATCCGGCGTACCCGGCAGGGAACAAAACATTCGTCAGAAAACCCTATTTTTCCCCTCTTCGAGAAAACTTTCTTTTCGTTGTTGTTTACACGACGTACCCCCTAACGCTAAAAATGAACGAGGGGGACTTGGATGTCTGCCTTCGAAGCGTGCAGACCTATCCGCTCCGCGTTCATTCAATAAAGTGTTATTTCAAATACAAATAATAATTGTCATTATTGCACATTGTCACCTCAACGGGACCAATCGGAAGACATATTCTACAAAAGGCAAAAGGTTCCGCTTCGATTGGTTCATCCGTCTCAACCTCTCCATAAGGCCGCGTTCAGACTATGCAATAAAGTTGTACAACTTTCCGTGCAACTGAGGGTCCGAATTTCTATGTTTCTGGCCGTGCCTGCACCAGGTATGCCGTCCGAATAGTTTTTTACAAGAGAAAACCATTTTCTTTTTCGGACGACATATCTGGTACAGGCACGGCCAGAAACACAGAAATTCGGACCCTTAGTTGCACGGAAAGTTGTACAACTTTATTGCATAGTCTGAACGCAACCTGAAAGAATGCACTTTTGACATCCATTTGGTATACTGTATATTTAAAACGGTTCGCCACTGACAAGATTCTTATGGTTATTAGTTTCACCACTGGTGCATAGCGTTCTGTGAGGTTGAAAGCTTCCTTTTGCTGAAAGCCTCTAGCTATCAGCCGGGCCTTAAAGGTAGTTGATTTTCTCCCTTTTGTTTTCAACACCCATTTTGTATCAATTAGGTGTCTCCCTTCCTGCTTTTCCACGACAACCCAGGTCTGATTTTCTTCCAGGGCCTAAAATTCTCTTTCAATAGCCTCTTTCCATTGCTTACCATGTGGTCCACTTATCGCTTCTTCATATGTTAAGTTTTCATCTAAAATTGAATCACAGATTAGACTGGTTTCATTATCAGCAAATCTCGCCGGCGGCCGTATTTCCTCTCTTCTTCTCAGGTTGTATGGTCCTGTCGTTTCTTGACGTCCTCTTCCATATAATGTGCTATTTTGCTCTAAATTTCGGGTATCTTCACTTTCTTCCCTTATTTGTCTATTTTCCTCAGTCTCTTCTCTAATTCTACTGTTTTCGTCAGTCTCTTCTCTAATTCTACTGTTTTCGTCAATCTCTTCTCTTAGAATTACTACTGGCTTACTTTCTAAATAAGTATTGCTCGTATCACATTTTAGTTTAAATATTTATAATAACGTCTCTGGAGATTTCAATCCTCCTTTCCTTTTCAAAATATATTCTATAATATAATCTTTAGTATTTTCCTCACATCCGACAAACATTCCCTTTTTGCTTCTGGGGACCCATTTCTTTCTCAACTGTTTGGGAGTTAACACAAACGCTTCTGAGCCAAACATCTGAAAGTTCACAATATCTGGTTCCTTTTTCTTCCATAGTTAAAACGGCGTTTCACCCTTTACGGAACTCTTTCCGCTTTGATTTAGTACGTAAACTGCTGTTGATACTGCCTCGACCCACAATTCTTTTCCACAGTTTCTTGATTGCAGCATACTCCTGGCAGCTTCGACTACTGTTCTATTCTCTTTTTCGATACGACCGTTCTGCTGTGGTGTGTAACGGCAACTCTTCTGATGTATTATATCTTTGTCTTCTACAAATGCTCTTATCTCTTTGTTCACCTCCTGTAGTCCGTTATCTGTTCTTAAGATTCTAACTTTATTTCCGATCTGGTTTTCTATCAGTTTAATACAGTTTATAATGTTCTATTTAGCTTCTGATTTTTGTTTTAGAAAGTAAACGATCCGATAGTGGCTGAAGTCATCCTTGATTAAGAGAAAGTAACGTGCTCCTTCCACCGAAAATTTTTCCATTGGTCCACACATATCAGCATGAACCATTTCGCCAGCTCGCTCTGCAACACTCGCGCTTAATCGCAATGGCATCATCCTGTGTTGCTTACCCAGTATACATCCATCACAGGAGAAAAGTCCGTCATCCACAAATTTTATATCCAACCCGTTTAAAATACTCTTTACTTGTGTAACATTTTGATGTGCCAACCTTTCGTGCCAGGTTTTTAGGTTTTGTGTGTTCTTGCTTGCTCTACCTAGAAAGGCTTGATTCTCCAGTTTCTGTATCTATCTCCAAATTCAATCTGTATAGTTTCTCATTTCTTTCTCCGGTTACAAAAATCTCACCGTCTTTCTCCAGCTTGCAGCCATCTCGTGTTAATTTAAAACAATATCCTTTATTTAAAACAGAACGAATAGAGAACAAGTTACATTTCAGTTCTGGAACGTGCAGAACACTTCTACTTTCGCTTTTCTTCCAGTGTTTCCCATTGAATGATTTCACTTTAAAATTACCTCGTTCTATTCCCTTTATTATTGATTCATTTCCAACTTTAACATCAATAGGTTGAGTCAAACGCTCATGATTATCCATCCACTGGCTGTTGAATGGCTTGCTCCTGAGTCCGCATACCAAACGGGTTCCATCCAATCTGTACTGTTGATTAGGGCTAATGTTGTGTATCTGGCTTGCGCCCTGATTTACAGTTTCATTCTTGTAACGACAGAATTTGGCTCTGTGATTCGATCTATGACATATGAAACAGCCCCCTGCATCATAATCCTTCTTCAGTCTACAGTTGTTTGCAATATGCCCTTCCTTCTTGTAAATGTTGCACACATTCGACTTTCCTGTTTGGGTGTGTGCGCTGGCAGGACCTTTAGGTACTGACATTGAAAACTTATTCCTACTTATGTTTTTATTCACGAGAGCCACTTCCATTGTTTCTGTATGTAGTTTCAGCCTTTCTTCCTCTATCAGTGAACGGCTTACCAGTTCATTCAATCTTCGACTTTCGACAGGCGTTGAGTCCCAAGCACTTAGGAAGTATTTGTACGAGCTTGGTAGCCCTGTCAAGATTCTAGTCGTCATCATTCGCTCTGAAATCTTCTCATCGTACTTTGTTAATTCAGATTTAATATTTTCTAAGCCTAAGACATATTTAGCAATGCATTCACTCTGGTAAGTGTAACTGAAAAATGTTGAGCGCGCGCTCTCATTGGCCAGCGTTCTTCGTTAATAATTCAAAAACGAAGCTTCAACTAACATTTTGGTAAACGAAAAAGTTGTTCAGAATCACCCCAGCAACCCCCCATTTCCGGGTGTTACAGGAGTTATGAGACACCCTGTATAATTGAACCTAGTTTTTGCTAATTCAAGGTATCAATTAGAATTTAAATTTAATTTCATCTAAATTGATTTTGACTAAAATAAAGAGTGAGCTTGTAGAAAAGCTACTCCCTCCTTTTTTTTATTATTTGCGAGATATTCGCGAAAAACGATGAGTACTACTACTTTCGCCTGTATGTCCGCAGCTGTGTGCGCAAAAAAATTATATTCCGTCAACATTGGTATTACTCATTGTGCATGTTAGGTTGGCAACATTAAATCCTTTTTTATATTCACAGTTGGTTAAACTGAAATGCTGTGGAAACGGAAATAAACCTGCACTACTGTACTCATGGCGAAAAGAGCAAAAAGAATACTTGTGTGTGTGAATTACTGAATCTAAAATTCCTGCCCAACTATAAAATACCTAATCTTTAAAGACTTTCAATAGTGTAAAAATATTACCAAAATAGCAGTGCACTACAAGATTGTCTGCCGTCCGTACTAATGTTGGCGGTATTTTATTTGTCCTATTATGTATACGTCTAGGTTAGGTCAGGTTAGGTTATATTAATATTCCGGCCTCTTTTAGGCGGCCGACCGCCCGACTATAATGTTATAATTTGATTTTTCAGTTCACCCGTTGTATGAATAAGAGCCGGACTGCATGGTGCTGCTTATCGAAACGATATGCAAGCGAGCCACGGGTGCATACGTATAGGCAGAATTCGCTGTAGTACATAGTAACAATGTTCCTTCGCGAATATCTCGTAAACTAATCGAGTTCGACATACAGGGTGTTCGACAACAGGTGGGAGATTTTTTAAGGGGTGATTCTAGGGATCAAAATAAGACGAAAATGAAGGATGACGAGGCGCAGATTTTAGGCGCTTTTTACTCGAATTTTTAAACGTTAATTACTGGAAAACAAAGTCGCAAACGCTATTTCGTCATTCTTGATTTTCGTCTTATTTTGATCCCTAGAATTACCCCTTAAAAAATCTCCCACCTGTTGTCGAACACCCTGTATAGTTTAAAGGGAAAAAGTTGTTTACAATGAAGAATTTTACAACATATTTAAAAATCATCAAAATTGGAGTGGGAGTAGCCTTTTTACAAGTTCACCAATTAAAGTGTTGAAGATTACTGACCTAGCGTCTAAATAATTAAGAAAAATAAAATATGAGAAGAGTTCAGGAGCCTTTCTTTGAAGTTCACTTGAACAGAGAATGAATCTTAACTTGGTATCAGCTTACTACGGTCTACGGAGGTTCGTGTCGATACCTAGCGAGCATAGATTCGACGGCCTCGATTGGCAGTCTACCCAAGCTGCCACCGTGACGGATTCCCGCTGATAGTCCCTGCCAGTCTCGATCACGATCACGATCGCGATCACGGTCGCACTCCACGTCGCTCAATTCGCGACTGTCGCTGAACCCGCTTGGCGGCAATAACGTCATGTCCTCCACCGAACTGAACAAAACACATTTGTGAAAACCCTTAAGAAAGTCGAAGATTTATTCATCTTCATTTTTGTATTCGATTGAAGTTACATTTCAATTAATTTGGATAATTAAAATCGACATTTGAACCTTTTATTAATAAGTACCTACAGTAGACTCGTTATATTGCCGTGGAGAGCTATTCCTCAGCGGGGGTCTACGCTAGGAACGGCAGACCCAAAGAATAACCGCTGTAGCACTTACCGCAACAATAGGGCCGCTTTTACGACTTGCCATTCAAACCGAGACGTATCTACTGAAAATCGGGAAATTTGTAAACGTTATATCTTGAAAACTAATTAAAATCAAGTGTATATATTAAAGCTTAATGAATTCGTCTTGAGAAGCACTATTACATGATCGGAAAAGAAATATATGGTTCTATTTAAAAAACAAAATTTGACCATCATATCTCTTAAACTAATAATGCAAAAGATTTTTCACTTCGGCCAAAACATAGGCCCCCTTATTCCATGCAATTTCCATATCAACAATTTTTTGTATCATTAATAGTTACGGAATAGCTAATAGCTATGTATCAGTTTAAATGGGACACCTTGTATATGTGCATTCAGATCATTAAATGCCTATCCTGTACCCCGTATTATCCGCAAGGTAGGTCAAGGTGCGCTTTAGCGCTTTAATGGGCAGAACCTGTGCCGCGTATTATAAGCAGAATAATCACCCGCAAGGGGGGACGTAACAGCTGTATGAGCTGAAAATATTTGAAGCTTCCAAGCTCTCATTTGAAGGGGAGAGAGAGATAGAAATATAGTAAAGATTCGATGAAAACGAAGAACTCATCCCTACCACTGACAATGAGACGTATACCCCTTGAGATGCCCGAAAGTTCGCTCGCCGAGTAGTGTAACATGACCTGGGATCGAATATACATATTAGTAAGGTAATACTAATGTAACGACTGATCGTTGTTATTTTTCATTTTTTTCTTATAAAGAGTATTCCTGGGTATTTGTCACATTTTCCTGATTAAAATAACACCAAACACGATATAACTTGGACTATATTTACTTGTTATATTGACGATAATAAGTTTCGGACACAGGGAAGGATAGCAAATGAAAAAGGAAGAGAAGCCGCGATCGTAATAGTTTGCAGCCCGTCTTTCACTTGCTGCCCTTTTCTACGTTCGAAGCGGTCGCAAACTTTTAATGATGGAGAAACTGTAGCATGTAAGCGAAAGTTCGGTCCCGAGCATTTCGCTTTCATCGAATCTTTACTGTATATTATTTTCATAGACTATAATGATAAAAGTACTGCACTAGTGTGAAGGTCAAATTGCTCATATGGCAATATAACAAGAGTATATTGTATTCATATGATTATCCAAATTAATTTAAAACCCTTTTGTGGACGACCGACGCATACAGGGTGTCCGCGCTAAAGTGTGAGAGGCGTTTCATTTTGTAACTATTGATGATACGAAAGATTGTTTATATGGAAATTGCACGGTACAGTGGGGCCTATGTTATGGCGTGAAAGAATATTTATTTACATTATTAGTTTAAAAGATATGATGGTCAAGTTTCGTTTTTTAAATGGAACTATATATTTTTTTTCAGATCATGTGATAGTGCTTTTCAAGACGAATTCATTAAGCTTTAATGTATACACCCGATTTTAATTAGTTTTCAAGATATAACGTTTACCCTGATTTTCAGTAGATACGTCTTGGTTTGAGTAGCAAGTCGTAAAAGTGGCCCTATTGTAGCGGTGAGTGCCACAGCGGGGGTCTGCGCTAGGAACGGCAGACTCAAAGAATACGAAACCGCAACAATAGGGCCGCTTTTACGACTTGCTACTCAAACCGAGACGTATCCACTGAAAATCGGGAAATTTGTAAACGTTATATCTTGAAAACTAATTAAAATCGGGCGTATACATTACAGCTTAATGAATTCGTCTTGAAAAGCAGTAACACATGATCCGAAAAAAAATATATAGTTCCATTTAAAAAACGAAACTTGACTGTCATATCTTTTAAACTAATAATGTAAATAAATTTTCGTTTGCGCCAAAACATAGACCCCATTGTACCGTGCAATTTACATATAGACAATTTTTCGTGTCATCAATAGTTACGAAATAAAACGCCTGTCACACTTTAGCGCGGACACCTTGTATATGTTTCCAAACATAATTGTCGTAGTAATTCATAATTCCGTACATATTGCGTTATATTCTTGGCACAAAGCACATCTATACGCGCAGACAGTAAAGATTTATAATATTGCTTTGAAGGATTAAATTATTACTTCTTTTATTTTAAATTAATAATACTCTGTGCAAGTTTAAAAATGCTCCGTCCTCAAAAGGTTGACAACATGCAAGTAATATACATGATAGATAATGATGATGATATGAGTATACTATGTAGATACTCTGTATATGATATGAATAGAAAAATGTAATTTCCTCAATTTCTTAGGAAAGCAAAGTATTAAGATGAAAGCGAAGCTGTGTATTCAATGTGGTACAGTTCACACGAAGAATTCAGGCTTTCCCAAGAAACTTTACATTTTTTTCCGTTATTCATTTCTGATCGACACGAGACCGTGATACGAATACTGAATATAATCAGGAGACTGAGTGCTATGTGGAAACAAACAAACCTTGGCTACCTGCGAGTAGACCGGCTCGGTTGTCGGCTTCGTCGTCTCGCAAGCGAAGGTGAACCTTCATTATTGGACTCTGTACTCGATTCCACTCCTCGTGAAAATACATCTGTAAGAAATGTCAGGTTTCAGCTTCTATTCATTATAATTCTTCCTAGAAATTGTATTAAGGAGACTACCTCTGCAAGGTTTCACTGGTACTCTGTAACTAGGTCCGGCGCACTCTCCACAAGGACTCCCGGACGTGTCGCTTCCGGAACCCTGACGACTGGAGCGCAACTTGCTCTCCGCTTCCGCGATGCTCGGGAAGTATCGTTGCTTGTGCCACCTTGGCGTTTTAGACCTGTACGTGAAAGAACACCAGAAAGAGGAAGAGAAAAGGGTCAGGGAGAGGAGCGTCAAGCATCGAGCTAGGAATTGGACGTCTACTAAAAACACATGCGTTTCAGGAGCTTGAAAGAAAACAGTTACCTTTCAAAGTCTACACTGGACCTCTCGTAGTCAATAGTATTGATGTCTTCGTTCTCTAAATGGCCGAATGTTTTAAATTGCATGGTGTAGTCGAGAGTGGCTGTGGTCACTGAACGATTCTCTCGTCCTGGGACGCTGAATGTTGCGTACGGGCTAATCTCGTACATTTCTGAGCAATAATAACATGAAGATGTTTGTTTAAAAAAGGATATTATCATAGAATATGAGTGACATGAAACGAAATGAACCTGATCCATGATCATTAGCCTTGTGATTTTCTTGTTTCACTGGTGAACTAGTATACACTTGATGATTTCGTCTATTATCTCTTTCAGCCGTAGATTTCAGCTGCATCGTTGACATACAACTAGAAAGATGATGATGCTGCTGATGTTGCTGCTGTAGCTGAACAAGTCCTAATCCAGACTGCTGATTCTGTTGCTGTCCAGGAAGGATCTCTCCCAAGTAATTAGCCCTAAAGATATATTAACATGTAATAGTTATACCCATCTTCAGTAATGGAAAATTAAAGAGGAATTTTGACATACCTGCCACTTCGTTTCAGCATCACATATCCCAAAATGGCAGCTGAAACAACGAGTACTATGGCGCAGATGAGAGGCACGACTACATACAGCACTTTCTGATTAGGTATAGCTTTCTTCACATCATCTTCCATGATGAGATCATTTGGAGGACCGATGCTGACTCCATTGAGAGTGGTTGTCGCAAATTCCATCTTCGTTTGTGTAGACCCAGCATCGTTGTGAGCTGTCAGGCGTAAACTGTACCAGGAGGCAGTCTTCAAGTCTCGTATAACTAGGTTTTCTGTGGCACGACTCGCTACTAAAATCCATGGTTCTGTACTGATACGTCTCTTGTACTCTACAGTGTAGTATTGTATGGGGCAGCCACCATTTGGCCAGGATAATAGGTTCAATTTTACGGATGTTCCATTGGCGGAGATGATGTCTCGTTCCTTTGGTAGCAATGGAGCTGTAAACAGCATTAATGAATTATAACAATGTACAAGTTTCAAGGAATCAATTTATTATCGTGAAGAGAAATAAAAGTACCAGCTCCTTTTGTTGTTGCACTGATCAGAGGACTTGGATCTCCAGTACCCACACGATTGTGAGCCGTCAAATGTGCCAAATATGAAGAACCACATTTCAATCCTGATAAAATGAACTCAGTTTGTTCAGGTGATAATGCTATTTCTTCCCAACCACCTTGGTCCCTCTTATAGCTTAACACGTAGCCTGATGAGTGTAACAGAGATTAATTTAATCATGATCTTTTATGATTCGATGATTCAAACTGTTATACACACCTTGAATAGTAGCACCACCATTATTGGGATGATTCCACCTTAGTCTTATACTGTTTGTTGTAGTATATTGAAGTTCTAAAGTTGGTGCCCTGGGAGGCATCACAACAACCAGAGTATAAGTAACGGAATCATTACCAAATAAGTTGCTGGCTGAACAAGTATAGTTCCCTGCCACTGATTGCTCTAATCCTGAAATTCATTTTGTACATTCATAGAAATGGTTGATATTGAGGTTAGGGATAAGGATGAATTAAATCATTTAAACTAACCACGAATGTTAAGATGACCATCAGCAGTCAGTTCATAATGACGACCAGTAGATACCTGACTGTTTCTATATGTCCAAATTGGACGAGGTGTAGGGTTGCCCACGACCAAACATGATAATGTGATTGATGATTTAATTGCTCTTCTCAGAAGTTGTGAGAATGAAGCCACTCTAGCTGGAGCTTTAAAAATAATTAACATTAATCAACTCATAAAATACAAATGGAAGGTAATACTACCTCTGGTGTTTGTAATTTGTGTTACTATGGTGGTTGATTCTCCTTCACCCAGCCCAGTTGTTGCTGACACCCAAAATTCGTACAATTGCCTGAAATATATATATTTTTAATTATTTGCGATTTGAGAGTCATTTTGCAAAATTAGATTAATTACCTCTCAACTAAACCTCGAAGTTCCATAGTCAGTGTATCTGTGGGCGATGATGGAGGTTCGTGCATGGTGTGGGTGTTGTGGTTGCTAGAGCCAGCTTCCCTGCTGTAAACTGTGTACTTGGAGACGTTCCCATTTGGTTGCAAGGGGGGCAACCACGAAACTAATATACTTTCTGCCGTTAATGCTAAAGCTTTGATGCCAGCTGGAGGTCCTGGAACTGAAAAAGGTCAATATATTAATTTATTGAACATTAACCAGTGTTACACTTTGTTAAAAATTGTATATTAATTATTCCTACCATCCTCTTCTGTTGTACAAAAAATTGGCGAACTCAGGACACCATCCCCTGCTCCTGTATAAGCCAGTACCCTAATAGAGTAGTTTGTGTATTTGTACAAAGTGTGCAGGTAGGTTTCCACACTGGAGGTTTTCTTTACTTCACCCACTGTGGAAATATCCACTAAAACAAACACAGGATATCATTATAGATTATTACTTTTCTTTAAAGTAATTTTAGAATCACTTACTATTGTCAGTAGGTACTGGTCTATAGTACACCTTGTAACCCTGAATGATTCCACCATGTTGATGGGGTGGTGGTGCACTCCAGGATACTTTTACACTCTGGGAAGATAAAGGAACACAGGACACCTGGGTTGGTGGAGTCTCTGGCACTGAAATGGTAAGAATAATTGCAATTGATTTATTGTTTGTTGAAATTGAAATGTCGGTGAAAATTTCTGTTTGCCCTACCTCCTTCCTGAGTAGTTCCAACAATGGGAATGCTAGCCGGACCGCTGGCTATACTGTTGAAAGCTCTGATCGATATATCGTACTTCGTAAACTTTCTGAGACCAGTGAGTTGCACTTTTGTAGTCGCCCATCCGTTCACGGTCAAACTTTTGCTCTGGTTGACACCTGACGTCGAAGATGAATGCTCCGACCATGTCACTATGTAGCCTAATAGATCTCCATTACAGGACTCTTTTGGAGGCGGCTGTGAATCAATTTTCAACTCTTGCATTCTTCAATTTCAAAGTATAAGAACTAACATTTTATCTACATATATCAATATTATTACTGTTTCACTAGGTTATTATTAATATTAGAAAAATTAATAATTAGTGATGGTAATTTTTATTTATTAATTATTAGTGATGGCAATTTTTTGTAGAAATATTATTATTATTTATAATAATCTAAGAGATCTGCACTTAAAATACAGTTTATTAAATGTAATAAACTTTTACCTGCCAGCTAACCATAAGTTCTCCAGGCCCAGCAGACTGAACTTTAATATTCTGTGGTGGTTCAGTAGGTGCTATTACACAAGTAACAACAAAATGATTAAGAACATAAAATGAAAGATTTATAAAATGGTTTAAATAATGATATATATTTCTGTACCTTCTTCCTGAGTTTTTGCCACCACCGGATCAGTGGGTATGCTCACATCTATGGAATTTATAGCGAATATACGAAAGGTGTACGTTACAGCCGGATGGAGTCCACCCACAAGAGCCATTTCCTGATCATCACTGGTTGTTTCAAAAGGGGACAATCCTGTGAATATTTGATAATTCATCAATAGAGATTACAAATTAACAGCATGTCAAACGAAGAAAAGTCTGACAGGGATTATAAAAAACGTCAACTCCATAAGTTATAAAAATTTTTTAAAAGCTTTCATTCTATTTTCAGCGATGCAACATTGTTTCAATATGAATATTAATCTTTTGGGTTAGAATAAAGGGAACGAGAGAATTTTATTTTAGAAAATTTCTGCAACAATTTAATACCTCTATGGAAAATATACATTTTATTGATTAAATTAGCTAACAAAATTTTAAAGAACATTGCAAAACTTTATCAAAAATTTATTTAAAAATGATGATTCGAAAAATATGATACATTTAATGATGAAAGTAAATGGAATTAAATGAAAGGATTCTTTGAAATAGAATTCTAAATAGACGTGAAATGGATTTACGTACCATTCTGAGAGGGATGGATGGAGTTTCCGTTATTAGAACTTCCGGGTGTATAAGTGACATTGTGCGTTTTCGCGGGATTCCAATCATCCGCCAAACCGTGATTCAGGGACCGATACTGAATGACATAATTTCGTATCGGACTGTTCCCATCGAAAGCCCTTTTCCACAGCAATCGTATCGATCGCGAGCCGATTTCTATGACTTCCAATGAGGCTGGTGGATCTGGCCTCTCTATATTTGTAAAACAAACACAATTAAACCATTATCTATGTTGGGTTGAATTGATTCTTCAACGATTGTAGAATATTTGTCTCTAAATGGAACAGTAGCATTTGCTAGTGTCACTTCAATACTTACTCCTTTTATGTATAAATATTACAATAGATTTTGTTAACCGACTTCGAAAAAGAAGGAGATTACTCAATTCGATCAGTATTTTTTTGCTTTTTTTTCTATGTTCACCGATTACTCCGAGACGGATGGACCAATCGAAACGAAACCTTTTGCATTTTGTAGAGTATGTCTCCCGATTGGTTTTCATTCCTAACGATTTTTATTGCAATGAACGTAATGCTTCATTTATATTTTTCGACATTTACCTTGCAAAGAATGTATCGATCGCGATGAAACCTTTCACATGTAATAAGAGATATTTCGACGATGATCTCACTTGCAAAAATTTTTATTAACAATCTAAATCTGATTACTGTATTTTTTTTTGGTTTTTAGTTATTAGCTAATTAATAAACACGCAAAACCACCTTACGGTATCCTACAAATACTGCTCGTTCCATTAAAATGTATGAAATAAAATAATTTTTAACAAAAAATACAACCGACTTCGAGATGCACTAAAAAGTGTAAAATAATTTATATTTTATTTATACAATGACGTGACAGTTATTAATAAAACCTCTTGCTGCACTAATAAAATGCGTTAAAAAGTATGAAATAATTTCTATTTCATTTATATCAATACTTCACAGTTATTAATTCACATTTCCCAGATATGTATTTTAAAAACGATCATTTGATCGCACATGAAAATAAAACACTGTATTTGTATTTTTTCAATATTTTTTATCGTAGGAAGGTACCTTGAACAGCTAAATAAATGAGATGTTCGCTCCTCCCATAAGCATTATCCGCTGTACACCTGTAGACCCCTGAATCCTGACGATCGCTGCTCCCTATAGACAACTGCGACTTTAATCCATTGTCCGTTTTGATTTGACTGATACTCAGTCTATGGCTATTTGTGTCCAGACGATCGCTGTTGTGCATCCATTGTACTTCTATAGGATTATCTCCAATCACGGTACAGTCCAACGTCACTGATTCCCCTCGACGAATGGTAACATTTTTGCTTTGGAATTCGAATCTCGCTGGTTCTATTTTGACAGTGGTAAAAGATAATACAAGTAATTGTCAATTTTAGTTTGAATGAAAAAATGTTTACCATGGACAGACACGTAGATGACTTTGCTGAGACCAGACCCAATGCCATTGTTCGCTCTACAGAGGTAGTGACCCTCGTCTTGGGGTCCAGCGGAAGCCGTCCACAAAGAACCATTTGGCAATATGGTTAGCCTGCCGTCCGTGCCATCGACCAACGGTTGGTAGTCGTTGGAACTTCTACCCTTGGCACGCAGCCATGTGACACGTGGTGGCGGGAATCCCTTCGCCTCGCAATGTACGTTCAAGGGGTTACCAAGGAGGGTGGCTATGTCTTGCGGTTCAAAGATCCATTGCGGTGGTACTTTGACCAAAAGTTCGGCCGTGTGGTTGGCTTTAGCCGCGCTGTTCGTCGCCACACAAGTGTACTTGCCGCTGTGCCGGGAAGATAGTTCCTTAAAAACGAGCAGACTGAAGAAGTCGGCCACCCTCTCCTCGATCTGAAACCAGAAGCTTGATAAATACTCGTAGCATCGACAACTGTGAATAAAGATTTCAGTGTCATTTTCGGAAGACGTACGCGTAAGGAAGAAGGCAACGGTTCTCCATCTTTCAGCCAGGAGAAATAGATCGGTAGATCACCGGAAGTGACGCTGCAAGTGACCTGAGCTCGACTGCCTTCCTGCAGGTTTGGAGGGAAATTGAAGGGGCTCATAATTGGAGGACCTGAAAAGAATGATGTTTTTAATTATACGTTGTTTAATTATCTGCAAAGTGTGTTTTAGTGTATATTTTAAGAGCTATAAAAAAATAGGCTAATTATTTCCGCTCAGAATGCATTACTGTCCATCCACGTGTTCATCAGTCGACCTTACTTTTCTACTTCTAGACGGGCCCTGACAAATGAGAAAAAGTTGAAAGTTAACGCTACACGAATTTTTCCGGGCGTGCAATTCCCTTCTTTTAGCTGGCGACTTTCTTGTGAATGTAAGCTAGACGACCGTGAAGAAAGAAAAACAAAAACGCGTTTCTCGTTAAAACGAGTATACACGTGTGTATGTATGTATGTATCTACATAAAGGTACTTGCGGTTTCTCTACCGTCCAGAAAAATATAACTTCCATATAGTAGAAATCTTTTTTTTAACTTAATTAAGTTTATTTATAGAAGTCCATTGCGCAAATTATAATATATTCCAATGTTGAAGGTTAACATAAAATAATTTATACAAAATATTTAACGTACAAATAATTCACAATAAGTCAAGGATCAAGATTTCTATGTCATCCTCTTCAACACAGAATTTGATCATTATGGAATACTCACTACTAACGGTGAGTCGAATATCTCTACTGGCAGTTTCTCCAGATCTAGCTCGAACCATGCAAGTGTAGGTTCCAGCATCGTTTGGATCCACATTCGCAATTGTAAGATGTCCTTCGCTATCGACACGGTGTCTTATGTCGAGAGGTAGTTCAACTCCACCACGGGACCACTCAACCGACGTGACAGGGTAACCGGAATAAGGACATGCTATGGTGGTATCGACACCGGCAATTGCTCGGACTGGTCCTATTGATCGGATATACGGCGGACCTGAAATTATATAATCCAAAGTATCACTCAAAAGAGTCTAAAATAGACAATAATCATTTTTCTATCCTTATTATGAATCTATCTTTCATTATCATGAAGATTACCATAAATGTTCAGTCTCGCTTTGTGCTCCACTGTAGCCAAGGTGTTGGAAGCGACGCAGGCATAAAGGCCACCATCTTCAGCGCCGGCTGATGATATGTTCAAATGACTGATTACGTCCCCAGACTGATCAACGTACTGTCCTATCGCGTACCTGCTCGGACATTGTTCACAGTTAAGTAGCGGAATATTGATCGATGGGATCTAAATGCGCACCTGTGTCCAGCTGCGATTTCACTCAGTGGTTCTCCATCCAACAGCCAGGTGAAGGATGGAGGCGGAGATCCTGTTGCGGAGCATCTTAGGGATACTGGAGGTCCTGGACGTAGGGCTTGCTCGATGAAGGTGTATTGTAGCTCCGGTACAGTGTCTGGATTAATAAAACGAGAGTGGAATGTGAATTTTGGAGAATTTGAGATTTGGTAATTTAGTAACTTGGTATTTTGATGTTTTAGTAATTTGATAAAATGGTAATTTGGGATTTTGGTGACTGGTATTTTGGTATTTGGTAATATGATAATTTGGTAATTTGGTAACCTTTCAATTTGATAATCTGGTAATTTGGTATTGGGTAATTCGATAATTTGGGTAATTTTTAGTAATTTTAGGGCCTAGATTACAAAAGCACGCAAACTTACAAAATATTCTTTTGCAAGAAAGATTACTAGATTTTATTGCTAGATGATAAATTAATTTTGCCAACCAGAATAATCAAAGAGACCGCACAAAAAATAAAAAATTGGTGGTTTGATGTCCTTACTGAACCATCAAGATATGGTATGCGATTAAATACCCCCTAGTTTCAATTCCGCAGTGGCTTGAGCGTTTTCCTTGTCGCTTCTAACGAGGCACTGATACATCCCCTTATCCTTTCGTCCGACCGAGCCTATCACGAGGACCAGAGGAGCCAGCAATCTGATCCTGGTGTCCTGCGCGGTCAATACCGGCACACCATCGTGCAACCACTCGACGCTCTCGACCGGATAACCCTCCACCGTGCAATTCATAGTGGCAGACTCTCCGGAATTGATGATCTGTAAATACCGGGAAACGGTTAACGATTCGTGCTCGAAAGTTAATGTCCGTGCTGCGATTTACGAGGTTGCATCGAGGGCCCTCTCCCTTTTACCCTTGCTGTCGTCGAGTTTAATGACACGCGTTGCAGTTTATTTAGTTATTTACTCTTTTTTCGACAACTAAATCGACGCGTGATTGGGAGAATGTATAACAATGATCTTTCATTTTTATTTTCACCACAAAATGATGAATTATTCAAAAGAGAGCATGGTTACTGTTAGCATATAAAATTTTAAAAAGATGTTATATTAATTCTGTTAATAATTAAATTGCATAGTTTCAAGCTACACAAGACTGTATATTTACAAAATAGAAATGTAACATGGTATTCTATATTTATACGAAATAGAGAAATATTTGTGTAACTGAGCCAAGTGGTACCTGAACACGGGGTTGGATCCTGGCATTCAGTTTTGATGTGACCGACAGGTGTGTTTCCGCTCGTTGCTCACCAACCTGATTGCTAGCTCGGCAAATGTACCTTCCCGCATCCTGAGCGTCCACGCGACGGATTTGCATCAAATCACCCCATAGTTGAATGCGACCGAACGACTCTACTGGTATCGAGTGTCCTGCAACAACGAGTTAACCGCTACTTGATTCTCGATACTACTATACAGCCAAAACAGGATGTTAAAATCATAGTATTTTCATCCCTTTCCGATGAAGGGAGTGAGTGGATATCAAATATTTTGACAAGATTTGATGATATACAGTAAAATCCCCCTAGTTGTCCGTAAGCTGAAAAGCGAAAGTGGACAATATGGGTAGGGTAGACACGATTCTTCGAGCCTCGCGGCTACTTTTGACCGCCGCGCCGCGCCGCGCCGGCGAAAAGTCGTAAACGAGAAGGATAGCATGGGAGCCGTAGCAGAAAAAATTAATAGATTAACTTCCTTATTTTTAGATTTATCTCGATGCAAATTGTTTTTAACCGACTTCGAAAAAGGAGGAGGTTACTCAATTCGATATATATATATATATTTATTTATTTTATTTTATTTTTTTATCGTGTGTGTGTTCACCGATTACTCCGAGCTGGATGGACCAATCGGAACGAAAGCTTTTGCATCTTGTAGAGTATGTCTTCTGATTGGTCCCGTTAAAAAAATGTTTCATTTTTTCATTGTCATTGCAAAACACAAGAAGTTCCTAATTTCAACATAGGATGATTTCAATGACCCTTTAATATGTTGTCGAGGGCATGATTCTGAACAACTTTTTCATTATGCATAATTAACGGAAAACTTCAGTTTCGGAGATATTCGTGAAAAACTATTGTTACTACTAGATTGAATTCCACGTATGCCCACGTGTCTCTGGCGGTGTATGGGTCAGCATGCAGTCGCCGATTCTCTACTGTTTCTATACCCATATCGCATCGACCCAAAATCAGTATGCATATACATATAATAACTATTGTTGTTGCAAAATCCTATTCTTTAGCGCTACTCTGTAAGGAATGCATCGATCGCGATGAAACTTTTCACATCTAATCAGAGATATTTCTGCGATGATCATACTTGCAAAAATTTATGGAATTCGTTATTGTTAATAACTATTGTTATTGTAATTATCCAATAAGAACGGTAAACCACCTTACGGCATCCTACAAATACTGTTCGTTCTACTAAAAAAACCGACTTCAAAATGCGCTAAAAAGTATGAAAAAATTTCTAATTAAGTATGAAATATTTCATTTATATCAATATTCCACAGCTATTAATAACATCTATTTAATAGTTAAATAGTATACTAAATACATTTCAACCTTTTCGGAGGCGGCGCAAAATTAAAAACTTTTAATAACTTATTAAAAACTTATATTTGTAGCCGAATATAAGCGAAGCGTGTATATGTATCTGTCTTTATCATCACACATGTATCTGTCTGTATCACACGGCGCGGAGTCCGTGTTAGTGCGTATAGAATATGTGGTCTATCTGGAATCATCGAGTATGCGGCGAAAAGATCCGATCGCGGCATATTCATTAAAGAGATATCTATCTTTCATTATCATGAAGATTACCATAAATGTTCAGTCTCGCTTTGTGCTCCACTGTGGCTAAGGTGTTGGAAGCGACGCAGGCATAAAGGCCACCATCTTCAGCGCCCCCCTGCCGCAAATTAAGCAACCCCGTTCCGAGGGCTCTGTCCATAGGTTCTTATTGTTAGATCCATGGCTTTGACATACTAAAGAAGTCGATTCCATTTCATGTACATCAGAAATATTGCACTTTTGATGCAAATCGTTATAATCACAGAGGTTATTAGCCGTATTTATAACGTTTCGTATTTTTTCTTACGAGTTATTAATTACGAAGTGCGCCATACCGCAACCGAATGGTTATTGGCAGCATCGTTTATTCTGGTATTTTTCATTTTGCGCCGCCTCCAAATAGTTTAGTATACATACTATTTAACGAGTAAATAGGTTTTATTAATAGCTGTTGGGTGTTTGTATAAATGAAATATAAATTATTTTACATTTTTTAGTGCATTTTGAAGACGGTGTATTTTTTGTTAAAAATTATTTTATTTCACACTTTTTAGTGGAACGAGAAGTACTTGTAGGATGCCATAAGGAGGTTTACCGATCTTATTGGTTAATTGCAATAACGATAGTTATTAACGATAACAAGTTCCATACATTTTTGCAAGTAGGATCATCGCGGAAATATCTCTTATTAGATGTTAAAGGTTTCATCGTGATCGGTACATTCCTTGCAGTCTAAACGCCGAAAGATATAAATGAGCATTACGTTTTTTGCAATAAAAATCGTTAGGAATGAAAAAATGCAACATATTGTTTTACGAGACTAAGTGGGAGAAATACTCTACAAGATGCAAAAGGTTTCGTTTCGATTGGTCCATCCGTCTCGGAGTAATCGGTGAACAAAGCCAGAAAAAAAAATATACTGATCGAATTGAGTAACCTCCTTCTTTTTCGAAGTCGGTTCAAAAGTGAAATTTGATTATGTAAAAGTATTCTAATATACCACAGTTTAATCCTCGGACGGTGTACCATGGAGAGAGACCCTTTGATTTAATACTGTACTACATTTTCTAACTTCTACACTTTTTTTTTAAATTAATTTTGCTTTCGTTTAAAAATTATAAGTTTAATTCCAGATTAATATCCTTTATACATTTTGTCTTATTTGGGTCGTGTTTGATCTAGACTCCGCTATTCAAGTGTTGAAGTCTGCGAAAAATGGCTATATAAAAGTTTCATTAATATTTTTGAAAATAATTCAACAATAATAGTCTTATTCATACAAATTTAGAATGTCAGTGAATGTATAGATTCTAATGAAATTATAATTAGGATGATAATAGAGCACAGAAAACAGTTACTATAATATTGATAATGATGCCCATGTTTGAGAATGATATGTTAACAATTCTGAAATCAACGCTTAGAGTGTACAGTGTGAGCTATATTTGAACTGAACAGTAAACGATCCCTTAATTAAACCAACCGTTAACATCGCGATACCAGGTGAACTGAGGGGGTGGACTTCCTTGAGCCGAGCAGGTGAGATGAACATCCGATCCGCTTTCCGCGGAAATGGCGATCTGGGATCTCTGCATCAGTCTGGGTGGCATGGATCCGCTTGGTTCTAGAAATTGAACATCTCGATAAATATTAATAATTGAATTTAAAATTGGGGTAATTGTGTGAGAACAGAAAAAAAAGAATATATACTGATCGAATTAAGTAATCTCTTTCTTTTTCGAAGTCGTTTAAAAGAGGCATAGGCCACCATTATATTATTTTAGAAAAAAGCAAGTTGAGGGAAAAAATGGTTATTCTTCGATTAAAATAAAAACGACTTCCATTTTTAAACACTTTGTACCATGGAAATTGGGTTTATACAGGATAAATTTCAAAATGTGGCTATTTTAAATTATTCTGTTATTTATATTGCTTAATATTATTTTTAATTTTGACATGCCTGTTACTGTTAACGTGGCAGGCTCGCTTCTCCTTCTCTCTCCAGTCAAGGCGTGAAGGGTTAAGCAGGAATATGTTGCCCTACCATCCTCAGGTCTGGCAGCCCTTATATGAAGATCACCTTGGGAGGTGACCACAAATCTTCCTCCTGTAACAAAATTGCAAAGGAATTTCTGAAATATTCCATATAAAAGAATTTTATTTTTCAACATTTCTTCGAACATGTTTGATTCTCATGGAAATCGACTTTAGCCCTTCATGGTAAATCATAGAGTATTGTCCTGATCGAAGACAAAAAGGGGTTATTTCCAGATCTCGCTATGGTTGGCGGAAATAACGCTATATTTTCGTGGGATTCAGGCAACAGAATTGAAAGGTTATGCAAAATCCTCAGCATCTGTCGATGAAATCCCGTTGAATCACCGACCGGCAAAACCGTTAAGCGTGAAATTTTCAATTTACTCGAGCCAATGGCCAAACATCTGGATCAGGTAAATCTGGTGGACCCTAGTTGGACAGCTGAAAGTTCTTTTCATCGTGAAAGCTACGCCAAAACCCTAGAATTTATCCTACGTGACTGATGTCTACCGGGACGTTTCACTTAAAGCCACTTACATGTAATTGTCTAAAGATATTTAATCGCCATCGTAAACTGTCGGCCATTTTACTAGCTGGAATTCCGTTAAAATGAAATTACCCCGCTAAACAATGATTGTTCCTGTCTTCTGCACTTTTATTCTTTGTTCTTCAGTTTTTCTCTGGGAATTCAGTTTTACGACCTTGTAATAATTGTTTCTTCGAATTGATCTTAAGGGAGATTCCTTTTGGAATTGTATTCCTGGAGTTCAAAAGTTATCGTTGAAATTAAGAGGCTGAAGTTTCTTAGTACTGAGCTTTTATAGTCGTAGAACTTTTTGGTTAGATTTTATTGTAGTGGAATTTTGTTAATTGAATTTCTAGGTCAGGGTTGCTGGTATTTCTCGTGCTATGTAAGGTTAGGTTTTCTATAAACTGTTAGTGACCTAATCTAGTAACTATACTTGATCTTGACTTCACACAATCGAAAATAAAACTCGGTCACAAGATACTGAATAAAATAATCCACAAATTTAACTTTGTTTATTGAATTTTCGAGGTTGAGGTTATCTAGATACTTTTAGTGCTCCGTTTGGTTAGATTTTTTATAAACCGTTAGTGACCTAACCTATTAACTATACTTAATCTTGACTTCACACAATGAAAAATAAAACTTAACCACTTATTGTTAGTAGGAGATAAAATACCCAATAAGTTTCAGTAGGTGGGTAGCCGTCCATTTCTTCACAATTTTCACACACCCATCGGCGATCGTGATGTGGATGTACCAACAGACGAGGTAGCCGAGCAAAGTTACAGGCTATTTATCTTCGTATTTTTATTCCGTCTAGGGAAGACGATATTAAATTGCTCCTTTCGTGGTGTTCAACCCCTCGCATCCAGGGTAACTCAATCCTCTCTCACCTTGGTGCCTGACTAGCAACCTTATTTCCTATTTCTTTCTTTGTGTCTACTGTGCTCAATGTATCGTTGGATTTCGCGGCTTCTTGTGGATATATCCTTTGATAAAGGACAGGGAGATCAGTAATACAGAGTTTGGAAAATAGGGACTGGCAACAAAGTTCGACGAGTGTAATAAATATTGTCAGGCTGGAATTTATGGGACAACTTTGGCCTTTGGATGACTGCTTTAGGTTATTATATTATGCTATTGACAAAACGTCAGGATTCTTCTTTTTTAGAATTGATAGATTGGAAATTGTAAAAAAATTGACGTTTTATAATATACAATTTTTGAAAAACATTGAGAACTCAGTAACGCATCTAGGAGGGGCCAGAAGGGTGAATTGACTCCCCTCCCCTGTCGGACAACTATGGTTGCGCTACTGGGTCGATTTAATGGAATTAAATTTCAAGTGAATTGATTAAACCATCATGCAAGATTTATTATAAAAAAATATCATTTAACATTATGTGTCTAAAAACACCACGTTGCTTGAAAACCACCTCTAAACATGAATGACACGAATTAACCCGAAAATTTTCATCAAAAGAAGCAGAGTGAGTAGAAAAAAGTTCGCTGAAAGTCTGAAAGGGTTTTCAGAGTAAAACAGGGGGTGTCGTCGGTGCGACACGTCGTTGAATCTCGCACCCTCTCGCGATCCTCGGAGCAGGACGAAGAGGAACGGGTCTGGCCGGGGTCTATCGATCCCTTTTTTGAAGTTTTTCTTCCTCGTCGGCTGTTCGCGTCAAACGGCTTTCGCCAGCTTTGCCGTCTTTCTTGCCGGCTGCCTGTCTATTCCGCGGAAGACACATTTTCATTTTCTCCAAGGAGCACCAACCCCCTTCTACCGTCCCTTCTGTCACGTCATTGTCCCCCGACACTAGCGAAACACGCGATCCACTCAGCACTTTTGTGCTCTGAAACCGTCCTTTCGCGGCGAGGCGATTCCCTAGAAAAGGAATTAACGTCGGGATTCTGAGACAATTTTCAATTATTAGACGGTGATTCAGTTTTTAACATGTCCAAGGGTGAAACCGAGGGTGGTATTTCATTTGGATGAATCCAAATCCAGAGAATTTCTTTCAAAGAATTTTTAATGGTTTTAAGAATTCTGGTAAAAAGGATGGGTGTGCAACAAACAGAAATTAACCCTTCGCTGCTATATGAAATAATAACTTAACTCTTTGAACTCGAATGTTGTTATACGTTAACTTGTATTTATTTTAAGTCAAATTTGATAAATTAATGTACCACGGTGAAATTTAATATTTTTTATAAAAAAGGGCTGAACTTTACTTTACCAGACCCAAAATTTTTGACATTTTTTTTCTTAATCTATAGTTTTTGATGTTTAGAATCCAAATATGCAAGTCTTAACTTTAGGAATCCGATGGTTAAAAAGTTATGAGCGTGTAAAGTTTGACACTTTTAGTGCATTTGCTACGTTACTGTGACGCCATATTGGCTTCTTGTCCAATGAACGGTGTCGCTAGATGCAGGCAGACGCATGTGGGTACCGATCACTTTAGCGGGTACAGTCAAACCGTAAATTTGATGCTGTCTGAGTTAGTTAGGTTTATATTTATTTTACAAACAGACTGTATTGCCCATGTGAGAACCAATCAGGTTATACATATAAGGCAATATATGGCGTCACAGTAACGTAGCAAATCCGCTAAAAATGTCAAACTTTACACGCTTATAACTTTTTAACCATTTGATTCCTAAAGTTAAGACTTGCATTTTTGGATTCTACACATCAAAAACTATAGATTAAAAGAAAAAAAGGTCCAAAATTTTGGGTCCGGTAAAGTAAAGTTTTATCTAAAAAAGCATTATAAGTTTTACAATGTCATCCACAGCATAATATTCGAGTTCAAAGGCTTAACTGCACATTTCATTATTAACTAAATTTATAGAAAACATAAGATTGCAGATTTGCAATATTAAAAAATTTCCTATAATAAAATAAGCAAAAAGATTACTATTTTTTTTTATAAAAGCTTATGTAGTGTAATAATATACAATTTTGTACATAAAAATTCGTTTTGTCAAAGTTCACTAATTATTCTAAAAATAACAGAATATCCCTATTCATCTCCTTTTGATAATTTTTCATATTTGTTTCATGAGCATGAATATGATATACTGATGTGCTAGAGATCAGGAGAAATATAGGTTGTAGAAAATGTCGATTGAGAATGGATTATGTGACACGGGACTGAAGGAAACTGACACGAGTGAAGTGCACTCGTGTCAGTTGAAGAAAGGATTTTGAACGATATTTTATAAAGGCATTTGTTTTCGTCAAACACTCTTACGATGGAATGTTTAAATGTTTATCAATATTTTACTGTTCCCTCGTTTTTGCTATAAAATTGATAGTGGCTCAAGAACAAAGTGACAGAATAACTTCAAACAAATGGGGAATTATTCCCATAGTAAATTCTTTCTCTACAAAAGCTTTCTCGTTCAAAGAATGAAAATCAATCACGTTCCTGCTGATCTTTAATTAAGCAAAAAGAGGTGGCTATTGTCGAACGATCGTGCGTAGAATTGTTGGCTCTTTTGTTCCATAAATACCCATCGTCAATGGTTTCGAGCTTCTACCATTTCAAGAACGATTCGAATGGATACTTGCACGAATGAACGCCCAATTAAAATACGTGGATGGCGAACGTGCGTTCGTTGAACATCCTGAGATTTTACAAAGTAGCTGGAAAGCTTTTACGTACACGCGACATCCCTGGTTATTTGAAGCTCCTTGCTCCTTTACCCGGATACTGCTTTCGACTGAACGGAAACGCACGCTCGAAGACACGTGCGCCAAAGGAGTTCGCTTCCGTTGCACAATTATCGATAGCGTAGAAAAAGATTCGATCACTTCGACTGTAATTAATAGGGCAAATGAAATTTTTGAAGAAAACATTTGTGACAAAGCTGCAAATATTATTACATGAAGAGGAAAATAATTGTCTATTATTTGGTTGTCATCTCTAATTTTTTTTTCTTTAAACTAGAATATATTGAAAAAAGATATTTAAAAATGCAGGATATCATTGAAAAAAGTGCTGCAAATAATTGTAAGGACTTTTTATTATATATTAAAATTAAATCTAAACATAGCCTACAACTAATTAACTAAAAATCCACCAAGCACAAATAATGAAGTAACCCAGATAATATCTAAATCCCATTTTTTTTACTTATTCTGTATTATTTTTTGTTATTTGAAATTATTATTAATATACATTAAATTGAACCTCATTCATTTGCGTTCATATAGCTAGCTTTAAGTTAGGTTTGGGTTTAGTTTCAATATGGAATTAAAAGTACTTAGAATTGTTTCCGATACTTTTTTCAATGATATTTAATTTTCTTAAATAAGGCTTTTCAGTATAGGGTGACGTATACAGTGATTGATTAACCCTTTTCCTAAAAAAGTAGAAAATGTAGTATAATGCGTTTCTTACATAATAAACTATAATGCTACTCGAAACAAAAAGTATTCGAGCTACGTAAGATAATTATATTTTATTGTGTAATTCTTGAACTGTGGAACCTGGGTTAATATTACAAGGACATTAACCTAAAGTTAAATGTATAATTTAAACAAAAAAATATTTCATGTATTGGAAGAATAATTTTTAAAGAGACAGTGTAAGATTTAGAAAATGAAAATGATATGAAATACAAAATTAAGTTAACCATGGAGCTCTCTCCATGATCCGCTGCCCGAGGATTTAGAAACGGATTATGTTTATATTTCTTATTTTAGTAGGGAAAGAGTCAATCATTGTATAGAGGAGAAATATTTAGGTCAACAACCCTTAAATTCAAATTGCCTATCTCTACTATTTTTCTCACCACGGTAAGGTTGACATTAATCCAGATTTCTAAATGTAAACCATTCTTCTTCCACCCTATACTATCACGACGTACCACTTAAATTCACCCCATCACAAAAAATCCTCAACCACTCCTTTTTCGCAGGGAAAAATAACGAGAAATCTTCTCCACGTAGACGTAAAAACGCGTCGAAGAGGTCGCAATTTATTCAGCCAACAACAAGGTTACGCGATGCATTTCGCCCCATAAAAGAAGAGGTGCGAACCAGCATCCATCTAGGGCGCAAGGTACGTTCTAACAGCGCGCTTCGGTTCGTCCTGTACACGCTCAGCCATTCATGCCCCATACATATTTATGTTGGTCGACTGTACGTAACAGGTACGACCCCGTGTGTATACACGCATATGTATATATACATATATGATTATACGAAACAAGTACACACATGTATATGATATCCTCTGGGATATTCAATAAACTTTGCCCATATACTTAGTAGGTCATTCTAAACATAATGTGATATACAATATAGGTAGATTTTATTTCTTTTTACCCAGATAAGTATTATATCTTCAAGTACCGTAAGTATCTTCAAAATTAGAATTTTAATAATTTAAAAAATGCCACTGTAGGAATTTAATTCGCGCACTAAATTAAAATAGCAATATTTTCTAAACTAAAATTTTAAGAATTTTCACATATTAAAATTTTTATATATGCCCAGTGGTGGAATCTCCTTTCCTATTTTGTTTATTGATGGCCTCGACAAAATGGCACGGTAGGAAAAGGAAACTTATTGGTTCATGGGAATTAAGGTATTTTAAGTAATAAAATAAACACGTATTTTGAATTGTTGGTAATGTTTTCTCTTTAGCGTTTCTACTACGACTGACTGGCAGAGGCCAAAAATCCTCATGCCAGGCGGACCTGCTCTCATTAGCCCTTATCTCCTTTTCAACACTTTATGTGTATGTATTGGGTTACTGACGCCTTTAGTCCAGGGAGTTCGAAGAACTAACTATTGATTCCTGGCATCTTATTTAATCATAACCGTGATTGTGTTGTTAATATTAATTTTTATTTTGCCCGTATATCAATAAAACTTTATTTAATATAATATTAATATTTTCAAGATTAGAATTTTGAGAATTTTCATGCATTTCATAAATGTTTACAATTTTTATGTATGCAGAATGGTTGACCCTTCTTCCACCTATAAAATAATTTCCTAAAGGAAGCTATGATATCCAAACATTTTGGCTCTAGTGTATCCTCAACGAAGACGTTATCGCATTAACATCCCCTTTCCACTCTCTACATGCAATTCACGTCTCAATCGCAACCACCTGAAACTTCATTCTTGAGCCATCTTATTCGTCATCCCTCAAGTACGATATCAGCATACTCCAGAGTAAAGATGTATCGTCGAATCGATTCTATCGTAAACGACGTCTCGCAAGCGTGCGCTCGACGCCTCGAGAGAGCGTCGAACGTGTTAATGACACAAGGTTGGCACATCGCCGCGATACGCTTCGTTGAAGGGCTCTTTGTTCTTGGGTCAGGATTGCGCCGCTGATAACCGGCTGCGCGATGACGAAGAGCCAGCATTAGGACGATGCACGACGCGCAGGTGTTTCCATCCGACGCGACGTGTACAGCACAATGTTACCCGCCTAGTTACAAAACAAACGTATCACGACACGACACAACGCGATGCTCTCCATGATATCCTAGGACACCTATCGTATCGCATGTACCATGTATCTGTGTATGGTTATACAATATATAGAGCAGTCGGTGAAATTTTTGAGAAATTTTGTCCGTGTTTTAGTAGAATAATAATTCAAAATCAGATTTTAATTTTTGAACATTGGGGCCTGGGTCCATCGTGACTTGTGAAAGGTACGTAAGAGTATTAATGAAAAGTTAAATTTATAATTTACAAACCGAAGAGTTTCATATATTACAACAGTCATTTTTAAAGGTAGGAAGAAAAATAATATGAAATGCAACATTAAATTAAAAGGCTGACGCCATTTATGCTGTGGACCATGGACTCATTTTTTCTTCACCAAAATTTCGGTACAAACTTGGTATAAGATGAAAGGTCTCGTCGCGTCGTCCCGATTACAATAATGGGACCAGCTTATCGTTCCAGAGAAAACAAATTCCGATAGGTTCCATTAATTCACACCATATTCCGATAGATGACGCCACGATCGAGACGGAATTAATGAAAACTATCGGAATTTACAATGCCTATTTTCTTTGGAACGGTAAGCCTTTTTCTTGGTGAAGAAAAAATGGGTCCATGGCCCATAGCATAAATGGCATCAGCCTTTGTACCGAAATTTTGGTGAAGAAAAAATGGGTCCATGAGTGGCATCAGCCTTTGGGCTCTCTCTATAGTCCGCCGTCCGAGGGTTAGTAAGTAGGGGATGTGGATAACCACAAGTTTGAGTTGAAAGTGTTTTTAGGTTCGAGTGAGCACATAGAGATTTCGAAAGTTCCTCTAGCACTTAAAGGGTATAGCAGGATAAAATGGTTAAAAGTGCCCTTGAGCCGATTTTTGTCAGCAATGCACCATTAGATAGCTTATAATAAAAAACCATTGTACACCAAGTTTCAACCCTGTATCTCAACTGGGAGGGTAGTTACAGGGTGAGAAAGAAAAAGTGGTTTTTGCCATATTTTCCCTATTTAATGGCAATCAAAAAATCTGAAAAAATTCTAGAATATTCCAGCTATGTTTCTTTAAGATTGTGAATTTTTTCAGATTTTTCGGTTGCAAATCCTAGGCGTGAAAAATCAAAAACGCAAAAAAAAGTCGAAAAATTGAGATTTCGGGTAGAAGCTTTCAAAACACTAGATTTTTACTTTCACAGTAGTTAGATATTAGCATGACTGGTGTCCTCAATTTTTTTTAGATTTTTAAGTGTGGTGCGCCGTGTTTAAAAAATCAAAAACCAATATTTTCGACGTATTTCGTGCGATAACATGAGAAATACTTTCAATTTTTACATTTCCTTTACACACTAAGTGCATTATGTGATTTCTAACATTTCTGCATTGGATGAAGCAAGATCTGAGAGTGAAGTTATTGTAAATAATTGAAAATTACGCACGTTATCTCCTAAAATATTCGACAGTTTTTCAACGTTGTCGGTGGCTGAGTGATTAAGGTGTCCGACCGCGGAACCGCTGGAAAGTTTTTTGTCGCAGGTTCGCACTCCATGAATGTCCAATTTTTTTTTTTCATAAAATAATTTTTTTTTTATTAATAATTGCATAAGAATACACACTAATCATTTAACCCATTCGCTGCCAAGGACGAGTATATGTGATCTCACCTGATCTCGAAAAGTATTCCCATCCCGACCTGAGAAAGAAACCAAAATTTGAAAGCATTTCACTGTAAAAATTTTGAATACAAATGTTTTGAATCATTTGAAGTACGGGGGTAATATATTATAATAAGGTCATGGTGTCTCAAGTTCAGGGTCAAAGTTTGAAGTTACCAAGTTCCCGAGTTTCACGAGTTTCGTGTTGTATCGAGTTCTCGTGAGTTTCGGCTTGTTTCCCTTTCTCATCTCTAATTTATCTTAATCACTGTGTTAATTGTGACATTTATAGCAAACTAGTTATCTCTACTTCAACTCCCATAGGAGATACAGTTACTAGGTTAATAAAGGTATGCGGGTACCCGGAAATTCGTTTCGAGAATTCCTTCTGGGTTTGATCGGAACCCTTAAAGTTTGTCCAGCACATAAATTTGTTCGGGTAATTCAGGACTCGACCTGACCCGGGTCTTGGGTACCTACTCGAATTTTTACACATCCTCAACAATTACATTTTCTAATAACCAATTTAAAATTTATTTTTTTTGTTGGATTTTAATTGCACTGTTAATACCTTGTAATTAGACAATCTCTGCCTACTACAATAAAAATTTCAGTATCGTTCATTGACCGAAACAGGTTGAATGTTTCAAGCTTTATCTTCAGTCAGCTCGGTAATTGGAACCTCTTCAGCAGACAGGCTAATGTTGACATCTCATTCTCTGGTTAAAGCTAGGCTACCAGTATCCTGGACGCAGCAACTTCGCCTGGAAATCTCACAGCAGACGAGCTTCATCGACGCTTAAACGCGAGTGTGTCAGTACACACTCCTCACGCAACACGGTTCTCGTCTTTTCTCTTCGTCCCCTTTTTACAACTTGCGTTATGATTACAGTTTTATTTCCACTCGTTGGCCGTTCAAAGTTGTCCTTTCATCTTCTTTCAATTCGTTCGTCCGGCATTTATTTACGAGCAGAGAACGCTTTTGCCGTGGCAATCGTCTTTGCCGAGTACATTTGCTGTTTTCTTTTGCTCAACTTCTTGTCCCGCTCCACTGGATACGACCAACTTGCTATTTGCAACTTTCTCCGACGGCTCGATTTCCTTCTGGTTTTTGCGCGAATATTGGAAAGGACAGGAAGGTAATTTCTTTTAAATGTAACTTGCTGACTTCTTCTCGTTTACCTGGTTCCTGGAAATTCCAGATAAAAATAAGAAGACGTTTGACGATCTTTTTACCGGGATTCGTTTGCTGCTTGATTCGCTACCTTTTGCGATAAATGTCCAGGATAAGATGAGATCTGCTGGTTAATCTAGTCGTTTTGTTGATGTTTTATGCAGTTTATGAAATATTTATGTATTGTGGAGAAAGAGAATTTTAAACATTATATTTCTTTTTGCACATTTAATCATTGGTAAAATTATAGAAAAAGGGCTTCAATATCGATTAGGTTATTTTAAACTGTAACGAGTGTTTCAAGAGGTCGCTTCCGTATCTTGGAGTGGGGGGCCCCGCGATGGGCCTCGCGTAACAAGCTGCGAGAGTAAGAGACGTGTGATGCCGGCAGTACACGCTCGCCGAGGCGACCCGAGACCAGGCGAGCACGAGCATGTATGTATGTACACTCAGTCCCATCGAAGTTGTCGCAGTGAAGTTGGCGCGCTAACGCATTCACGTCGCGGCGGCGTTAGCGCGCCAACTTCACTGCGACAAGTTCAATGCAACTCAGTGTACACTGAGTCCCATCGAAGTTGTCGCAGTGAAGCTGGCTACAAATTCACTAACGCATTCACGCCGCGTCGGTGAGTGAATGCGTGGCCAACTTCACTGCGACAACTTCGATGGGACTCACACGGTGCTCTCGGATCTCGGGTCTCGGAACTTTCGTCTCGGGAGATCTCGCGTTCGAATCGCCTCGGCGAGCGTGTACTGCCGGCATAAGAGATCTGCCTAAGACGTGGAATGACGCGTATTAAGTATTTTGTCAGTCACATTATAAAATTATTGTATCATCGTTTTCGTAAATCCAAGAAAGAAGAAACCGAGTAAGAGAACGACGCGACGTGGAGGAGTCGACGATGAATCGGTCAGAGGAAACCCTCACGCAAGACGAACATCAGCCTACAAAACAGCGAAACCTATTCTCCGCCATATTAAAATTGTAAGCGTCTTCTAGGTTAAATTTATGTTACACATAAACACGAAATACACATCGTTGTACGAATGGATAAAATTTATGTATATCAAATATAACATGTTTCAATGATAGCACACTTGCAAATTTTTCCTTCTCCAATTGGTACCAAGTCTTTATACTGTACGAATAAGCAAATATTTAATACTGTGCGTGTTCTAGTATCGAAATATTGCGAGATTTTTGAAAATTGGTCCTGGTAAGAAATTGAATGCAATTTTAAGAATAGCATCAAATTCTGCTGCTACCGCAAGAGAAATTGCAGCAGCAGCTAGAGTAAATAAAAACAAACGTAATATACAACGTATTATAAAAGAATGTAAATACATAAAATGCCAAAAATTGATGCGTAGACCATCACTAACGACGCAACATAAAGATGCTCGATTACAATTTGCTGAAAAATATGTTCATTGGAAGAATAAATGACGGAGAGTTATTTTTAGCGATGAGAAGAGATTTACATTAGATGGACTTGATGGTTATCGCTATTATTTCCATGATTTGCGTAAGGAAACACAGATTTTATGTCATCGACAATTAGGTGGTGGAGTAATGGGGCGGGCTGGAATTGGGTATTATGGAAACACTGCAATTAAGTTTATAAGTAAAAAAATGGATAATTCAAATTACATTACTTTAATCGACGAACAGTTGAAAAGACATGCTATAGAAATTACGGGCACAAACTTTGTTTTCCAACAAAATGATGCAACTTTAGGCAGCAAAATATCTCAGTTTTAGAATGGTCAGCCAGGTCACCAGACTTAAATATTATTGAAAATTGCCTGGCACATTTAGCCAAATCAGTATATGCTGAAGGAAGACAATTTCGCACTTTTCAGGAATTAAAAGATTGCATCGAACGAAACTGGGCATCATTAAGCAGAAAGTTTGTTAAAAAATTATTTAAATATATCTATACCTAAACGTTTACTAGTTGTTATATCTGTAAAAGGCGAAGCTACATGTTGGATTATCTGAAATAATCTTGGCGCAAAAATAAGCCGAGTGTTGAAGGACATTGAAAGCATGTCTTTGACTTTAACGGTTCTTAGGTTGGGACCATAGACATATGAAAATATAGATGGAGCATAAACTGCTACTTTAGGTAAGGGGGGCTCTGATAATCGGGGCGAGGAGGGGACTAGTCTGACTTCGACTTATTCCGGCAAGACTCGGTAGTATTCGGCTCACATTTCACATGTATGTATGTACATACACCGACGATGAGTTGCATTGAACTTGTCGCAGTGAAGTTGGCTACAAATCGGCTCACCAACGCTGCGTGAATGCGTTAGTGAATTTTTAACCAACTTCACTGCGACAAGTTCAATGCAACTCAGTGTACATACACCGACGATGAGTTGTATTGAACTTGTCGCAGTGAAGTTGACCACGCATTCACTCATCGAAGCGGCGTGAATGCGTAGTGAATTTGTAGCCAACTTCACTGCGACAAGTTCAATGCAACTCATCGTACGGATGTGAAAAGCCGAACATACCCGAGTCTGCGCTTACGAAAATAGTCGAAGTCAGATGAGTTCCCCCCTTACCGCGATTATCAGTTACCCCTCGTAGAAAGGCTCCGTCTATATTTCATATGTCTATGGTTGGGACCGATAGTCTGTAGAGTTTCGCCCGGAAAAGGCCTGAGCAATAAACTCCAGGTACATCTATTTTTAGTTTTTCTCAAGTGGACCCAACAAGGGCTTTTCGTCCATGATTTTCTTTTGCTTACTTCTTCGTTAGCTCTCGTACCATGCAGACGTCTTTCGTGTGTTTTTAGCTTATAATAAAGTTAAAGAATATAAGTGTTTAATGTGCTTCATTTATATTTAACCTATTTCCAATACTACAAAATATTGAAATAATATTATTTCATACAAATACATATTTTTTATTTATTTCAAGGAATTTGTGTTATCTTTTTGACGCATCGATATTTCGTTTTTCGATACATATTGTTTAATAAACTCTTTTCCTCGTGTAATAAATATGTTTAAGTATATTTAAATAATTTGTTATTGTTATTGAACACTATTAACGCTAAAATTAATACAATATATTACTTCAAAGGTTAACAAACATAATACATATTCATATAGTGAGCTATCTTTTTGTCGCGGAGTGTACTCAACTTTTGAACTATGATAGAAAATCAGAAAAATCGATGTTGGCTTTCTTTTTTATCCGACTTCGAAAAGGAGGAGGATACTCAATTCAATGTGTATATTTTTTTTCTTTTTTTTTTCTACAGTTTTACTTAATCATTTTTTATTTTGAAAATTTTGTTTCCTTTTCATCTAAAAATGCAATATACTTTCGTCAAATTTTTCAAACACCAGCCACGTATAATTTCCTAATAAATCATTCGTTTTCCAAATCTCCACTTTCATATATACATATACATCCCTTTATTTTTTCCTCTTTCGCCCTGTTGTCGTGCAACCGTCCACTGTTTGCAGTTTCGGGGCTGCTATTCGCGTACCACTGCATATTGCTATCCGCTCGCTCCTGTGCAAGCTGATAGTCTCCGAGCGTTTGCCTGCGTGTTTTCCGCGGGATTTCCATATTTCTTCCTACATAGCCGTGTTTGTTTTTGCCATTCCCGATATTAAAACGCTCGAGTGGATCGTTGGTCAGGTCTTCGACTCCGACGATATTGTCGTGTACCCTCTTGAAGCTTGTTGTGATTTCTTATGGGATTTGGACGTCATATTCGACACAGATGTTACGATATTTACTCGCCAGTGGAAAATTCTACGCCGGTATACTGATTTTCCTATCGCTTATATAAATTCATGAATTTTATGATTTTTGTATTTGCAATTTGTGATTATGGAGATTCTAAATCGTTCTGCATTTTTTCAACTTTTGTTTCTTAAAAATACTATTCGTTTGTTGTTTAATTTGTATCGGTGGCGCGTGCCTCGAATTTACAAATAAAAACCCTCTGGCAAGGGGAGGGTGGAATTTTTCCCTGAGGGTATTTCGAGGGCTGTTTATGAAAAGGTACTGCTAAAGTCTCGCGCCACGGAAAATGAAGTTTGAAGACCGCTTTTATTCTCCTTCTTTTTCTTCATCTTTCTGCAAGGATTATTTATGCGAAACCCGTCAATGAAAATTTCACGTGTTGAAAATAAACGTTCAAACTTCTGTAAGACTGGTTTTATAAATCAAAATTAAAAAGTCTTTCACGGAACATAGAGATTGAAAATTTCTGATTGTCTGCGAATTATTGAATTCTTCAATGAGGATTAAGCTCAGTGATAATGACGATTTTAATTCAGTTCACAAAGAGATTAAGTTTTATTCAACGATGTTTACGATTCGATTTGCTGCAGGATTGTATTCGTCCAGGCTTGATTTTGCTATCAAATTTTAAAATTACTATCGTTTCTATGTTTATTCGAATTTTCAAAAAATTATTTACTGTATTGTAGATAACGAATTTTTAAAAATATTTTATTTTAGACTATCACTACAAATGGAAATGTAAAGTTAAAAATCATATCTGTATATCTGTTGAAAAAATTAAAATTTTTAATTTAATAATTGACCTATGAAAAAACATTCTCAAAGTTTACTTATTTTTAACCCTTAAACAGCGGAGCCTGGGTCAATCGTAACTCAAATTTACAAACTATAGTTAAATGTATAATTTTTAAACAATATTGGGAAAGTACAGAATTAAATTAAAATTGGGTCTCTTTCCATGGTCCGCCGTCCGAGGGTTAAATAAAACGCTCCCTTAAGTTTAATCCTCAAAATTGCTTTTCTTAAAAACAAAGTCACATAGGAAAAAATTATATTCCACATTTTTCTCTTACTTTTTTCATGTAGAATCTCCTTTTTTCTTGTTGTACGACCAGTTACGTTATATCCTGTACAAAACAAAAGATATTCTCTTCAAGGTAAAATCTCTCTTATTTTCTTTCAACCAGAAACTATGATACTTTTTCAACAACGAACTTTGAACTCTGGTGAGTTTATAAAAACAAATAAAAGTGGACAAGTTTCACAACGAAAAATACCGCAAACAGTCCCATAAAATGAAACAGAAGCACGGTTGGGAAAAAGGTTGGAGAAAATCCGGTAGATCGTGTGGAGGTTCGTGGCTTTGTCAATTACAGTCGATTCGAACTTAACAACCGTTGGGCTGATGAGCTGACGAGCTATACATCGACGACGAGGAGGAGGACGAGCTGAAAAAACAACGAGAGTATTGTACAAAGGCATAAAGCCGAAGAGAAACGCTTCAGCGGCTCGAAAACGAGACACCGTCACTGAGGCACTGACTGAATCGCTGCATGCACGCGTGTGCTTCGGCTCCCTGAAAAACCGGAAAAGGGTCGAGCACCTATTTCCGGCGGCGGAGGAGACTCGGCCATTATTAAAAGTATAAAGCCACTTCCGCGCGTGCTACACCGAACGAGAGCAGAAATTAAATGGAAGAGGAGCACATCTTCCGGTTCGCGAGCTAATGATTATTATTTTCCTTCTTCTTTTATCTACCCTCTTCATCGAATCCTACTCTTCAATCAGGTTTCGATGAATTATTGCTTTTTTAGTGTCAGTAGATTGTTTCCAATGTGAAAATTTTGAGATTTTTTCGGTATGTTATTAATTTGGAGATCATGGAGATTTTATGAGATCAGTAATTAATGTTTAGAAGATTTTTGTTGGATATCATTGTCAACACTCGTTTTCTTTTCTGATTTTTCATTTATGGCGCCATTGTTTTCTTTTATTTTGTATGCATTGCCAGCGCCGTCTTTTTCTGTTTTCCTCTGTTCTATTGTTTTTATACGTTACGTTCTAACAAAATACGTTTTACAACATTTAAAGAAATCTAACAGCGTTTAAAGAAATCTTCTCAAGTCTCATTTAATCAAACGCCCTGATAAAACCAACAATTTTAATTCAGTATAATGATAGCGACGTTATTGTAAAATTACAAAAAAAAAATTTATTTCTAAATTTTTGTTCTGAATTTTATTTTGAATTTTTATATATTTTAATTGTTTATTATAGAACTTTTATTATTTAAATTTAGATTTTTGACTTCGTATTCATATCTTATGTTCTTTAAATTTTATAGTAGTGTAAGTCTGTCATTAATGAAAATGTCTGACCATTGTCATGCTTATAATACTAGATGTGCATTATAATTTTTTCATTATTATTGTTCAGACATCCTTTATTGTTCAGTTTGGAGTTTCGATCTTGAGCCCTATTCTAAGTGAACAATTTAATTCTTTAATTCAGAATCACTACAGTAGTATAGGTTTATCATTAGTAAAGTCAATACTGACCATTACCACATTTATACTACTAGAAGTTATGTATTATGATTTATTTATTTCAGATTATTTACCGCTTAATCTTGGATTCTTGGATCTTTAGCCTCATCCTAAATCACCTATGTAATTCTTTAATTTATAAGGGGTTACTGCAGTAGTACAGGTCTATCATTAATGTAACTATGTCTGACCATTACCATACTTATATTACTGACATAGTAAAGAGCTCTTTACTGCACAAAACATAAAGTGCTCTGTATTTGTTAATTGTTATTAATTTTTGCCCTTCTTAACATTACATTATTATGGCCACTATTAACCTCTTGTTGCGTAATTCTCTTAATATTGATTTTGAAAAAATACATTTTTGAGCTCTCAGTAATAGTAATAACAAAAG
This sequence comes from Osmia bicornis bicornis, assembly GCF_907164935.1. Taxonomy (NCBI): domain Eukaryota; kingdom Metazoa; phylum Arthropoda; class Insecta; order Hymenoptera; family Megachilidae; genus Osmia; species Osmia bicornis. Next base: position 8,833,024 of record NC_060227.1, read on the forward strand.
AATAACAATAATTTAATTTTTATTTACTTTAAAAACTTATTTAAAGCAAATTTTATTATACTGCAAGTTATAAATTTTTTATTTTTTATCACTATATTTATATAGAAATTTTTTCACTTTATTTATTATTTTATGTAGCACATTTGCAACACAGTGGAATAAAGGATTATTAAAAAATATTATTAAAATTATTAAATTGTTCAATCGTTCAGTTCCAATTGGCACGCAAAGAACGTTCAAAAATAATAAATCTTCTTTGAATTCTCCCTCGCCCCTTCACTGAAAACACGTCCACCGACCGAACAACTTTATAATAACCCCACGGTTAAACGCAGTTATTTCATCCTCACTCCTGACTTTCAATATTTTCAACTTTATCGCAGACTCCCCTTTTTTCTTTCTTCCCCGGGAACACGTTCTTCTGTTTTCTTTGTTTCTTTCCTTCTTTTTTCTCTAACGTTACCATTTCTTGTCGTTCTTTCTTTTGCCTCCCTATCCCATCCCTAAGCCAAGGGACGACAATCGAATGTCATCGAACAACCCTCTTAGACCCGTGGGACCGGTTGCACCGTATCGAAGAGGATGTTTTTATGCTTTCTTAGATCGTCTCGATCAGCCATTTAGAATTTCATAGCACAAAGCAGCGATTTATCATCCCTTCACTCCTGATAAATTCGGCAGATCGAGGTATTCTTTGCTTAATCTTATAACGATTTACTCGTCTGTTTTTCCATTTTCTGTATGTTTTATTCGTAATTTGGAATTTCCTTGCTATGTTAATTTTTTTCTTTTTAATAAAAGTTGAATATTATGTCGACTAGAAGGTCATTAACTAAGGGGCTTTGTGTTATTTTTTTAAGTTAAAGAGAAACTTATGATATACTTGGTTAATTGTTTTGATATTTAACAAGTATTCCACCTTTCAGTAGAGAAAATCAACTATTCGTCAGACATGAAAAGAGTGCACTTCAAAGGGGTTGGTTTCTTGGAAATATCTCGACAACGGCATTCTGTCGCGTGCTTTATGAAATATTTTATACAGAGAAGAGCACGACAGGCATTCCGATCATTTTCTTCTGCTGTTTCATAAAGCATACAACTTCATAAAATGATTACCAAAGAATTTCAATAATATCTATTTCGTGGAAATAGATTATTACGGACTTACCTGTGTCCGTGGTTCCAGGTAAAAGAATAGCATCGTCCCGGAACCAGGAGGTGACTGTCAAGTGTTCTTTGACGTCTTCCCGTGCTGTGCAAGATAGAACGGCGTTACACCCCTCCAGTACCGGAGATCTATTCACCCTTACGTCGTAACCAGGCACCGTTAGCACTGAAATCAAAAAGAAAAATCTCGGTTAGATGTAAACTTTGAAACAACAACCGTGATGCATTACTACTTCTGTTTCTAGCTTCCTTCTCCCCTAAAGTGAATTTTAAATATGGCTTGGAGACATGGGTACCCATCCAAGGCCGATTATTTTAATATTAAATTTCACATAAATCTAAGTAATTAAGAAAAATTATTTTGGTGACTACTATTACTAATTTAAAATTTTTTTATGTATTTTGTGCTAACATTAGAATTAATAGAATAAACTCTCTTTATATCGCCACTCTTTATATTGTCAGTTGCACAAATTTCCCTTTACACATGTTCTGGTTTTAAAGTAAAACATCACACGAAAGGAGTTCTTTCTATATTATCAATCCCAAGAATGTTCCTTAGCCCTGTACACGGCAATATAGCAAAAGCTTATTATATCATCACGATACTAATAAGGTATGAAAAAAAATATCTTGATTCCTCTATCGGAGAATTATAGTTGTGCTACTGTTAACATTATTCTCGCCTAGTATATAAAAATATTACGAGTTTTATAAGAATTTGAACCATAAATGATTCTATCTGAATTTTTTTCTATGCCTTTCAACAAGTTTTATTCGAAGATGTATTTCTCGAAGAAAAGATAGAAAATAGATTTGTTGGGGTAAATTTCTCGGCAGAAAGATAAGATTAGCAGGGCATCCGGAAATTCATTTTCAGCTCCAGCAGTTCCGTCGCTGCTCCATTTATTTCGAGATCTGACAGGTAGGTACGATATTGCTCTTAATAGCACTGTCAAGTCTGGCGTCATGCTGTTAGGAGTCTCATTTCGGAGGCACAATTTAAGTATTAAATGTAACGCGTTTAAGTCGGCCCCTTTTCCTGCTGCTGACATCCTGAAAATTCGCAATAACGCGCTTTTCTATTCCTGCCGGAGGTAACAGGTAAACGTCGTTGGTTATTAGACAACATCTTGCCTTGGATGAATTTGTATTGTTCCCCCATGTTTTACTTTAGCGAACCGTAGAAAAGTGAATTTCCAAGAATTTCATTCTGATGGAAACAATTTTCTCAAAGTAAATTGTAACGAATTTTCAAGCATTCGTTTAAAGAGAATTGCTTCTAGAAACGTTTGGGGATGTATTCTGCAAGCTAATTTAAAATACATTTTGCATTTATTATATAACATATTTATTCATAATATTTATCGTGTGTTAGTAAAAAAATTTTATTATTAGATATTAAAAATCTTAATATCTGATAATTAAAGTTCATCCATTTTAATTCCTAATATACAAAATTTGGATGTCTAGTAATTTATTATTTAAAATCCTAAATTTGAAAAAAAGAGAAGTATTTAAATACATCGAGATTGCATTTGAGATATTTCATTAATATTTTTTAAATTTTATTAATTATAATTATTGTCAGATATTAGAAATTTCAATATTTAATATCTTATAATCAAAATTTATTAATTTTAGGAGGTCTCTCCATGGTTCGCGGTCCGAGGGTTAACAAAAGTAGCCTAACTACATTTTAAAGGATCTAGCTGTATAAGCATAGTGAATCGGTCCCAGCAACAATTTCGTTTGATATTTATACCACATGATGCTTTTTGCCTAATTGTGTGCAATTTCAACCCCCTACCCCCTCTGATAAGGGAGATATGGGGGTAAAACCCCAAAATTTTACTATTTTTTTTCTCGGAAGCTATTTAAGATATTTGAACACATTAAAGTGCAAATAGTAGGTATTCATTAACTGTATTTCATACTTTTTTTAAAAGGTTTTATCCGATGATTAAAGGTTGAAAATTAATAAATAAATTTTTGAAAGTGATTTTTATAAACAATCCCTTGAGTGACACTCACCGAAAAAATTACGAATAATCCTTTACTATTTAACTATTATTTGTAAAAGTTTCAAGAGTGTCGGATTGGTACATCATAGTTAAAAAAAAAATAAAACCAAAGGTGAAAATGAAAATAATTAAACCATGAAAAACGTTGAATTTATCATGTAAAGATGAACTATTTGATCAAAGAATCATCCCTTAAACTATTAATCTACTTAATCTACTTAATCCACTTAATTCGATTTATTAATTTATGAATTTATTTCTTATCATTTAAAATTCCAAGTCTGAAAAAAATATTTAAATAAACTAAAACTGCATATTTGTATATTTCAGTAATATTTATCATATTCTAATAATTACAATTAGTATTAAATATTAAAAATGTTAATACCTAATATTTAATAATTAAAATTTATTAATTTTAGCAGTTAGTATCATTAATTTTAATGTGTAATAATTTATTATTTAAAATCCTATAATAAAAAAATTTTTTTTAAATTGAGAATGGCAAGTATAGAAAAAATTATTTCAAACTGTAAATATAAAATTAATTTCAAAAACGAATCTACAAATTGTTAAACTAATACTGACATCAATTTCTCTTTAGTATAATCTGCATAAATATTTAAAGAGCTTTTCACTGAGTGGCTTGTAGAGGAAAATTCCAAGTGCTGATGTTTCATCTTGAGTTATTATTCTATTACGGTGGCCAGGTAAAAAGAGTATCTATGCAGTCGAACGTAAAGGGGAGTGAAACGAAATGAGGTAGTGGAAAGAAGGCGTTATCGAGGGCGATAACGTCGCTAAATTGAACAGAAAATAAGAGCGAATCGATGGACTCTGGAAAGATCTTCCTTCTTCCGCTTTAAATTGATTCATTTGAATAGAAAAATACATCGTTTGTAGCTTCGTACCCCTTCCAATCCATGATTTACAAAAGACATATTTAATTCCTCCCTTGGACGGACGAAATGTACGAATTTAAATATTTGAAAACGTACAAGAAGCTATCTTTTTTATTTCATTTTCAACGTTAATATTCCATGTAAATTTGCAGGTCGACGAATCCTGTTTTAACTGCATTACTGTATTACGAATATAGTTGAAATGAAAGACTGACATTTTGTAATTTTATATGATGGAAGTGAAGAATTTCAGAATTATTTCACTGTTATATTCACTAAATAATATTAACAAAATTTTTTCCATTATTTTCGGATTGATTTTATCCTGTGAATTAAGGGTAGAAGTTTTAAATTTTATTATTAATTTAAAGCGTTTCATTTTATATTTTAATAAAAGTTGGTAGCAGTACTAGGATGAAGAGGTCTAAGGAGATCGGGGCCTCACTTTCTCGGGGCTCTTTTCTGAGCCTTCCACTTACGATATTATATGAAATTCATTTTTATTGTTATTCATTTTCTTTGCGATTCAATTCGATTTTATTTTATTTAGAATAAGTTTCAAGTATAGTAATCAAAGGAGTCATAGAAGATTTAGTAGCCTCGGGCCCCAGAAATCTTACTCCGTTCATGATTGATAGCAAAAATTTTCAAGATTTGAAATGAAAATTAAAATGAAGATGACATTCCCTATCCAAATCTTATCAAAATGTTTAAAAAATAGTTCTACTGTCAGCATCGAACATTATTTATTGAATTTTAAAAGAAATTGAACTTGTGTAGAATTTTAAATAAATCAAATCCACATTTTGTTTTCCAAGCTTTATCTCACTCGAAATCCGAGAGAAATCCGTTGAACGTATTGCGATCTAGCCCGAAGGATTCGGCGTATCGCGTCTTTCTGATGTCGGAAACCGAAAAAGAAACTTAATCCCGCCGATAGCTGGGAATCCGCTCGAAATATCGTTGCTCGCTTCGTTGAAGATCCTCGCATATTGGCTTCGTTTGCACGTTTCGTTTCATCCGCCATCCTCTTGCTTCGCAATCTGATCGTGATCCAGGTATTTTCCGGTTTCGTAACCAAAATAGGGACGAACAACCCCCGCCGAGGTGGGTTTGCTAATTCTGACGTCTCCAAGGAGCTGTTGTGGCCCCTTTTCTACCTTTCTCTTTTTATATCCTGATCCCGTGACCCTTATTTTCACTCCTCGACGAAGCGAGAATTCGTCCAATTGCTCCTCGGGGCACTTTCTTCTATTGAATTGATACTATCTTTTATTTTGAAATAGAAAATTATATCTATTTTTAATAATCCTTAAAGGCTATTATCAACTATCATCCTTAGACAAATTTAGTTGTTAAAATATGTGAGAGGATTATCAGTATTATGATAAAATAATATCACCTTTGGTAATCTGAATAAATATATAAATAATTAATATTAGCAATTGTTTCGTTTTCCAATCCTTGGACGGCAGACCATGGAGAAAGCCCCAATTTTAATTTAATATGATATTTCATATTATGTTCTATATTTTACACTGTTCCTTTAAAAATTATTCATCCAGTAAATGAACTTTAGATCAATATCCTTGTATATGTTTTGCCAGTTTGGGTCTCGATTGACCTAGACTCTGTTATTCAAGGGTTAAATAACATAAGACGAAATTACCTTCCAGTGAAATTTTATCTATGATAGCTTTTAAGAGTTATGCTAGGTTACATTTAAGGAACAGTTTAAAATTAAAAAAAAAAGATTAAAAAGAATTCAAAATTAAATTAAATCTGTTGTCGACGATTAAAATTGTAGAATTTATTTTCAAATCTTAAATATAACACCTTAATAATAGAAATTATATAAAAAGAATGTAGAATAGTGCTACCTCTCTTTTGATAAAATCAACCCCACTATAAGAAAGTTTTACAAAATACTTTATTATTATTATCCTTTCAAACTAAATTTGTAGAAAGGAAATACTTTTCCATGGGTTCTCTTTTGTTACGAGGACATCATCATCGAAAGTGTCGTAGCTTCATTGAAGTATTCCTAGAGTCCCTTATGGAACCTGTTCCGAAAAGGTGGCGGGAAAAAGTGGGGAGCAGTTTCTCCCTTTTTTTTTAGACAATGCTGCTCCTCTCGAGAATAAGTCCTTTGGCGAAAATGAGGGTCGAGCCGATGTCATTTCAGATAAATTCTTCGTCGCTTTTCAGCTTGTCCAGCCTTGGTATCTAGTGCTTTTCACTCGTGATACCTTGCATCGAGAAGAGCAAGCGGAAATCAAGCTACTATTGTTTTTCCCTAATCGAGTATTCCTTTTCCAGACAAATACTTTGTACTTTGGTCAATGTTTCTTTGATGCTTTGGATTTTATGTTTCAATTTATTTTTTTGGAAAATATTTTTAAAAGAATTTCTAGAAGAAAGAAAATCAAAACAGGAATATCATCAAACCTTTCAAGTACGGATTAATATTCTATTAAAGATTCATCCATTTAATTAATAAAAGTAGCCTAATAATTTTTTAAATAAAAAAAAAAGAAGACATTCTATTCTAATCACACTCTATATTCTATATTATAAAACAAAATGATTAAATCATGAATACCATCAAACTTACCAAGGAAAAATTAATATTCCAGAAAATAATCATCCACTTAACTGATGAGTAATTTAATAATTTTTGGAATTTAAAATGAGAAGTTATTTGCTCCTAATCAACTTAATTCAATTAAAGTTAAAAACTTTCCACCATTTTAAAGCGATAAAGTTTCATATTATATTGGAAGAATAATTTTTAAAGTCGCAGAATTAAATATAAATTGGGGAATCATCCCTTTGACTGATAAAAATAGTATAAGAAATTCTATCCCAACCCACTTAACTCGATCAAAGCTAAAAGATTTCCACCCTCAAAGAGACCCAACAATAATACCAGAAACCCACTGCTAAGAATAAAGAACGAAATCAGTGGTGAGTCGCTAAAACGCTGAGCTTCCTCGAACCTTATCACCATTATCCGGAAGTGTGCCTTCAAACAGAGACAATTAGCTCGCGGATAAGCAAGCTGCGACTGGAAAAGCAAACTGCGCGACGAAAGTGTACACCGTTTCCTTCTGTCCTCTCGCGACCAATTAACCGTCTCATTCAGCGTATCTCCTCGAGATCTAGCTGACAGACGTGCGACCAGACGAATGCGACAAGGATGGAGAACGGAAACGCGAAGAAACACTGGACATCCGGTGGAAGGAGGGTGGTTGAAAGAGCCTCGCTTTCAAAAGAGACGCAGCAGCGGCAGAAAAAAAAGAAGTTGCAAGTTTTACGGGACAAGGGAGCGGATGGAAAGAACATTCAGCAACAGAAGTCGCGAAGAGGAAAATTGGATGAAGATGGCGAGTCGAAGATAGTACGAAATGCGTGAGAACGAGAGAAAGAGAGAGAGATAGAGGGGAGGGGGTTGGAAACGAAAACGTTAGAATCAGACTGCAAGGGAAACACCGTGAAAGGGTAGCAAGAGGAGGGATGAAATCTCGCTGAATGCCGGGTCACTCGTTTAAATAATTAAACGCGTAATTACCGCCGGCTGGAACACATTTTAATGAACGGGGCCTTTTCCATGCCACCCTCTCTCACCCCTTTACCAACATCCCATCCCTTGACGGAGCGTGCTGAAGCCTGCAAGAAGCTGCGAGCACAGTCGTGAAAAAGAGTCACCAGACTTTTCGACGGGAGGACTGGCTTTTCGCGCAACTTAGAAGGTGCTTCTTACGGAGTGAACCTGGAACACCCTTGTTTCTATTTTTATTTTATCAGACCTGACATCCTTGGTATTTCAAAGTTCAAAGGCTATATTTCAAATTCTAAATGTTTCAACCCTTTTTTTTCTAATAATTACTGAGATATTTTAGGAAATTGTAGTAAACATGTTTGAGAATAATAAAAAATTAAGAGGATTATTTTGACTCCTTATAAGACAATTACGGTCGTGGCACTGATCAGGGGGATAACTAATTAGTAATCATAAAACGATAGAAATTTTGATTAATCCTCCTCCCGTCGTTTTAGTCGAAAATGAGTTTAGTCTGTCGTAAAACGCTTTTGGTAAGTCGAACATCTTCGAGCGTCAGAAAAGAATCGAGATTATTGGAATTTCGATTGGAGGACGGCTTGTTAGCGAGAAGTTCACGGTAAGTTCGATGTAACGAGATTTAATTAAAGCCGCATTTCATAGATTCGATTTCTATGATCGTTTACGTTCCACTCTGTCGTGGTGGAAGTTTTTTTTCTCTCCTTCAAGTGCTGCTGCTAATTGCATTTAAGAAGGGAGGAAAGTCGCGCCCCGTTTTTTAGTCGGGAAACTTGTTATCGCGAGCTTCTAACTAGACCGGTATTTAACTGTAAATTCATTTGGAATCCGTGATAAGTTCATCGTTATTGTTTGCATGCCTGATGAGATTAAAGGATAGTTTTTAATTGTACTGTTTCCTATTTATTGGCTCAATTTTATTTTATTCGATAAGAAGAATTATGGCCTACTTGGTCATTAATTAATCTACTTACCTTTTCTTATTTTACAAGTTACCTATTACCTTCACGATTTAATTATTAATTATACTAAACGTGTCTGGGTACCCAAAAATTCAGGCACCCAAACCTCGGGTCGGGTCAGGTCAGGTAATGATCGGATTTATTACTTTTTAAACACTTTTAAAATACTTCAGAATAAAAGTAAAGGAGATAAATAAATGAAAAAGTAGAAAATACTAAAGCAAGTTTCTCCACCGCGTCATTCAGAATTTCGATTCCGAACTTGAATCAACGTGAAGGAACTTCCGTTGTGGAAAAGAATGTACGGACGGTAAATTCGAGAAGTTCTCGAGCCCACGGATGGGCCGGGTATCGATTGACCCCCCCCCGTCGCGAGTTTCTCCGGAAGTTCGTAAGTCGTGGCCGTCAGTGGTAACAGAAATTCTTCTGCTGCTTTTCGTCGAGTCATCCGGAAACTTTCCCGACGAGGAGCCGGTTCAAGCCAATTTCAGTCGAAATACTGAATCTAAAAATCGAATTTTCCGACCAATCCCGACCATACGTTCTCTCCCATGAAACTTGACCATTTCCGCCAACTCTTTTCAAGCAAACATTATACAATATTCATGATAAATCAACAAACGAACATTCAAATTGATATGTACAAAACATATAGATACTGATTAATTATTATTCGTCAACAAGAGTGACAATTATTATGATTCGATCGTATCTGGTATACAATGTATCACAAATGACGAATGATGCTTAGCAATGAACAGTACTCTCGGTAATTATCATTATCGAACAATTTGCTCCCAGTTGCAATAATGAATATTACTAGAGTCTCGTTTACGAAATATATTCACTGACCAACGATCTCCAATGGGTAGCAAAGAGTTGCATGATGCACACTAAACCGTATTCAAACTGTTCTATAAACATTATCGAGTAATTAGGTATTAAAGAATCAATGAATCGTGTGATTGAAATGAATCGCGTAATTGAATGAGTGGATCTCGAAATTCTATTGAAGTTTTTAGCTTTAATGGATACTAATTTTGTAGCATAGTCAAAGCATTATGTGCTGGGGTAAACTCTCGTTATATTGCCGAGAGAGGGGCTATAGAAGCGGACAATCTTTCAAGCTTTCAAAGTGTTATTTGAAAGGAGGAAAGAAAGACAGAAGTGTAGCATCTTCGTATGCTAAGGGTTAAAAATCTGTGCAAAGATCAAATCGATCACTTGGCAATATAACGAGAGTTCACTATATGATACAAGTTGGATATTTCAATTCATTTAATTTATAAAGAGAATTCTAATTTATAGAATAAAATACTAAATAGAGCATCCTGGAAGTCAAGCACTCAATTTTCAATTACAACCAGTGTTCCGATTATTCTGAGTATCAATAGAATGAGGATGGACATGAGGTGGAATTGGCGTCATCGGTAATAAATGAATGAAACCAGATAATTAAGGTTAAATAGTACAACAAATTTATTATGGAAAACATGAAGGACTCTACTCTACGGGAACCGGCTGTAAAAAACCCTAGTCGAAAGTGGGGAAAAAGCCTGGTCCCAACAAACAAATTATACTAAATGAATATATATATATAATAAAAATAATACAAAGCAAAACAATTAATAATAACGCGCGCAAGAGAGCTCTCTTACCAAACCATCACCAGATGGCGCCTCGGTGACGTCGCAGCAGATAGTCGTGGTCCTATCAAACAATATTCCTGATCACAGGAGGCGTCCCGACCAACGAGGACAAAGTGACCGTATACACGCGCCACTAACTGCACGGCTAGCCAGGTGGGCAGGCTCAGCCGATCGCCGAACTGTGCTGTCCAATAACTACACACAGTTAGCCGTCTGAAAACCTCCCAAGAGATCGCCGGGCCGTGCAGATAACCCAAACAGCACCTAGGTGCTTATCACAAAATAGGACCTACGCCCGATCGCGCTATAGCGCCCGTCAAACGAACACCACCAGTCCAGAATTCAATTAAACAAACACACAACGGCGAAACCAAAAGCACCGTAAAAATCAGAAATAGCAACCCGCACAAAGCACTGATCGCGATTCAATGCGTGGGCCCAGTCCCGGACCGTCCCTTCCACCGACTTGCCGCTCGCGCCTGCACATCGTAGCGTGACGTTGTCCCCGCATGCACCCCCGCATTTTAAAACATGCAAAAAGCGCGAGACGCGAACAACCAGGATCGAATTAAAATTTCTGGGACCCGGAATTATCGCATCTTCAAAGGCCCCTTTGGTTCAAAAATTGAAATCTACTCTAAATAAAATTAAATAACATTGAATTGTACATAAAGATGCTAACAATAAAAAAAAATGTCATTCAATATTTTTTTAAATAGAAAATGGAAGGTTTATAACGAGGCCCCCTGTAAAGTGGGTTCCAGGGTTGTAACTCCTTTTAGATTTTCCAATTTCTTTTTTTTCTTTTTTTTAAATAAATATATTGAAAATTTAGTTTATATGGTATAACATTTGGTATAACAACCAGTGCAGTTTTGTACAAGATAGAAAATAGTGTCGGTTGGCTCAAAATCAGCCATTTAAATGGTGGCTCACGTAAAGCCAGTATCGGGCAAACTTCCGTCTCGCGTTCAGGCGAGAAAATTCTTTCTCTTTCTATCTTTTTTCGTTTCAGCTTCGGATCGAACTTCCACCGATACAATTTAACGGCGTTCAGTGGCATTTTCCCTTAGGTATTTACTCGGGGGATGACCCGGTGAAAACGCGGTCCGTGCAGCGAACCGCTTCCGGCATAATGGGATCCTCGGGAACATTCTCCACCTTTATCGCGGCCAGTCACGTTTCTCCAGCAACGTTCCGTCTGTAATTGACGTTTATTGTGCTCACGCAACGCCGTTTCGAGGCGACGTTTCCGTCTCGTATCGATGGATAAATGAGTTTTCAAGTTACTTGTCATCGACTGCGATATATCAACGCTCGAGAAAAAGAAATTTCTTCAAATAATTTGCACTGTTCTATTAGGTTACTGCATTTCTTGTAATATCAACAGTCTGACAAGATTTCATGACATAAAAGATTTCTAAAACAACTCTTATTTTATATCAATTTGAAGCTCAAAATGTGTAAAAAGAGATTATATAAGCCTTTTATCAATTATTCTAATAGAAAGTGGTTAGATTATAGAAAATTGTCAATGAATGTTCTTCACAAATTTTCTGCACAACTGACGATGAGTATAATATGAAACTACAAAGAGCACTTCTCAACTTTCTTTTTCCATTATTAAACAATTAATATTTCAGAATTAAAAAAGTATATAGAAATTACCATGATCGATCAACCGATGATTTTTTGTAGTAATTATTTTGTTGCAATTAATATGATAAGATAGAAGAGGATTTCGAATGAGTAACAAACAGGAAACTGGATGCGAGCAAATAATTATTAAAAAAATGATGAAAAATACTTTTCCGTGGGAAACGTGCCGCGTTTTTCATCCAGTTCTCCAGCGCGTTAATAACATAAAAATAGTGCAAAATAACAAGAGAGAAAAAGCTTTGCCCGGCTGCCACGCACAGACAGAAGTCTCATTATCGTGTCCCACTGCGGTGCTCATTAATTACTATGCTTTTTTCCCGATCTCTTCACTTTGGCAGGGAAGTATTCGTGCCAGACGACTAGCACGAGTTACATGAATACATGATACTATAATAGTATGCAATTAAAAAGTTCGATACCGAATCGAAAGGATACACTTGATCATTGAGAAAAATAATTCAATAATTTTTAACAAAAAATACAACCGACTTCAAAATGCGCTAAGAAATGTTAAATAATTTCTATTTCGATTATACAACTGCGTAACAATTATTAATGAAACCTCTTGCTACATTAACAAAATGCACTAAAAGGTATAAAATAATTTCTATTTCATTTATACCAATACTCCACAGCTATTAATAAAACCTCTTTGATCGTTAAATAGTATACTAAATACATTTCAACCTTTTCGGAGGCTAGGCGGTGCAAAATAAAAAACTTTTCTTCTACTAGGAAGAGCCTAATTCAGGCGTCGGCAACCTATGACAAATGACTCATTTGATAATTTCAAGTAAACAATATTCAACGGGAATCAACATACCCATTGCGGATTAACTAAATGTACATCAGAAGTGCTACCAACTTCTGTTACAATCGTTACAATTACAAATGTTTTCCGTCGTATCTATAACGTTCCGAATTTTTTCTTACGACTTATTAATAACCAAGTTCGCTATACCGCAAATAAATCGTTATTGGCAGCATCATTTATCCGGGTATCATTAATTTTGCACCTCCTCCAAAAAGGTTGAAATGTATTTAATATACTATTTAACGATCTATTTGATAAATGATGTTCGGAAGTGTCACTCCTGTCAGAATCAAACTGATTTTCTTTTTGTGTAGTGTCTTACAGTTAAAAAACAGCATATTTAATATTATTATGGCAGCGCATCAACAAAAACAATGTCAATAAATATTTTTTTAAAGATTTTTATTCGTCGATCTTTCGAACTTTTTTTCAAGATTTCTAAAAGAAATATTCTGTTCTTTCGAAATACAATAGACATATGTACAAACTATTTTGACAATTCTTCATTATAAAATTGCTGAATAGCATCGAAGATGGCATGTACGCGTTCACTATGCGCGGTGAAAACTCGACGAAATAGGGTATCGGTATTAGTTAGTGTAGTATTTAGGAGGGTCTGGCAATACGATTTGATTGCGGTATGGCGAATTTGGTAATTAATAAGTCGTAAGAAAAAATTTGGAACGTTATAGATACGACGGAAAACATATGTATTTGTAACGATTGTATGAGAAGTTGACAGTTAATCCGCAATGAGTATGTTGATTCCCGTTGAATATTGTTTACTTGAAATTATCAAATGGGTCATTTGTCATAAGTTGCCGACGCCTGACATAGAAGAACAGTAGAAGAAAAGTTTTTAATTTTGCGCCGCCCGAGAAGGTTGAAATGTATTTAGTATACTATTTAACGATTAAATAGGTTTTATTAATAGCTGTGGAGTATTGGTACAAATTAAATAGAAATTATTTTACACTTTCTAGCGCATTTTGAAGTCGGTTGTATTTTTTGTTAAAAATTATTTTTTATAAATGATTACAAACTCACCAGCACGAAGAGTAACTTCACGAGAAAGGACCGTTCCCACTGAGCTGGTTCCACGACACCTGTATCTTGCGTTGTGAACTTCCGCGCGAAAATCCTGCGCCAAGAAGGGTGGAAAGTAGAGGGTGCCATTTCCGAGCAGCTGTCTGAAACATAGAGAAAAAAAAGGATTTGAATTCTAATGTGTTCATACGCTTTCACTATTAATATTGCTATTTGTTCTACATAGACTTTGCAACTTAATTCTTGGACAGCGGACTATAGAAAAAGCTCCAATTTTAATTTCACTTTGTATTTCATAATATTTCCATTTTTTAAGTTTTACACTATTTTTTTTAATTATACATTCAACTTTAGGTTAATATTATTATTTATATTTTGTAAGTTGGGGTTATCTCGGATTGTCCTAATCCTTGCAAGGGGCGCGGGGAACCAGGACGACCTCCGGTTGATCTAGGCTAAGCCCCAACCGAGCGCGTCTCCGGGTGGCGGATAGGAGGACGACCGGGTGCGGGAAGTGGACCCCGAGAACCGTAGAACGGCTCACCTCAAGTGACTGGGACAAGGAAAAGGTGTGCACACGGAGTGCCCCGGCCAACAGGTGCTATAAGGGACCCCCGGGGGCCTAAAAACCTTCGGAGGGGAACTAAAGCCCCGTCGCGGACCAGCTCCACAAGCTAAGGTGTAAGCAATCGTGCCAAGAGCTGGATGGCACCGGGGTAATGGTGTCGCGAACGATGCCCTTGGGGTACCAGGCTCTCCCCATTGTATTCACCCTTACCCCTGTAAGCGGGCTCTGCAGGGGCGGACCCATACTTCCCAACTACTCGTGGGACACATATGGACATTAACAAAAACATAAACAATAGACATAAACACGAACGTACCCGGAAGCGGGCCAGTTGAGGAGGCAAGGGACCCAATTTTGGGGACTGTCTCCGAAACACCGCTGACGAGTGTTTTAGGGTAGGGCGCGTCTGCGGCAGGCGAGACTACAACCATGCCAGCCCTAGACATGCTCACCCTCAATGAGGAGCCTTCCTCAGGTATGACTGGAGCCGAGCAGGGAGAAATCCCGGATCTGGAACCGGCAGCATGAAAGAAGGTCAAACACAGTGGGGCAGCCAAGAAGAGGGCCCGCAGGGCGCGTTTAGCGCTGGAAGGGAACTCCGGCTGGATTGCCCCCACTGACACAAAACGCAAGGCTGGGGTGGCCTCACCGACGGCTTCCGCAAAGGGAGGTCCGGCAACCGGGCAACCCCTCGCAGGGACGTCGCAGGTGGGCAGCAAGGAGGCGGATGACAAAGGGCTCAAAAGGGCTCCGACCATCCGTTTCCCCAAACACCCAACCATGCGCCAAAAGACGACAAAGGATTTTGCCTTCACCAATCAGCTTCAAGGAGGCGCTGACAGCGGAGAGGAGGCTGGCAATTGCACCGGCCAACTACCCGGAGTCAACCCTCACTGAGGCGCAGGCTTCCGCCATAAAACAGGCGATCGTGGGAGCGCTGTGTGGGCTCCACAAGGGGGCCACCATGCCGCGCTTCGACCAGTGCCGGTTTGGAAGAGGCCTTCTTCTAGTGACCTGCTCGGACACCGGAGCGGTAGAGTGGCTGAGGGCCACCGCCGCCGGCATTAGCCTTGGGAAGGAGCGGACCTCCGGGTGATGGATGGCTAGCACCTCCCGAGGCTCAGAAGGATGGTGACGGTCATCCCCGACCCTCCGGTGGCGACGGAGGCCATCCTCAGGTTGGTGGAGGGGCAGAACCCGGGGCCATAGGGGTTGACCCTACCTCACACGGCCTCATCGAGAGGCAAGGCTTTGAGGTCCACGTGGGACTGCGCAGGGCCCTATTTAGAGAGGGAGTCCAAACACGCAAAAACAATCGCCGAAACAAAACCAGGATCAATAGCCCCGGGGATGGAGGAAGACAAAGAGAAAGAGAGCGGGATAGACAAGAGTGAAGGGGAACCCAGGGTGACGCACTCGGGAACTCTCACCCCCCACACCGACACTATCCCACTCGCCCCACCCCGAGGCAACAACCAACAGGAGGCGGCTGCCGGATCCTCTCAAGGACCGAATGCCGCCGAAACGCAACTTCCGACTAGCGGGAGCATCCCCAAGGCAGGAATGTCAAGGGCTTCCCCTCAAGGCCTTCGCCGACCACGGCGGAAGCGACGAAAAGGACCGGGCTTCTGGGGGTGCAGAGGGAGAGCCAGCGTACCCTAATACACACCCTGAAGGCCGGTACCAGAACTAAGAGAGGAAAGGGCTCTGGTGAGGGCCCCCCTCAAAGGTAGGTGCAATGGGCCCCTCCGGGGAACCAATCCCACCTGCCTTGACCAAGCGAGACCGGACCACATCTGACACCAACAAGGTGCCAGACTGTACCAGGATCTCGCAAATCAACCTGCAGCATTGCAAGGCGGCAACGGACATTCGCCTGTGCCGCCTAATGATCATACAGGAACCTCGGATCTGCAAGAAACGGGTAGGGAGGCTCAACACGAGGTGTTTTACACTTTACTATGACGTCTCATCCAAAAGGCCCAGGGCCTGCATCTTCATCAAAAGGGAGATAGCGGCCCCGAAACTCAATGAATTCTGCACTGTCAGCGTTCCAGAACCGTAGGTGAGATCGAGCGGGTGGTGGAACGCCTGAGCTCCGCCATCACTCAGGCCTACAAGGCTGCCTGCCCTGCCAAAACAAGGAACAGCAGGAAAAGGGTCTCCTGGTGGAACAAGAAATTGGACCAAGCCAGGAAGGATACCCGCAGATTGCTGAATAAAGCCATGTAGGCCAATACGGAGCCAGGCTGGGACAACTATAAAAGGTCCCAGCAGGCTTACAAAAGGTTAATAAGAACCAGCAAGAGAACAGCCTGGAAGACCTTCTGCAATAGTTGCCAGGTTAAGGAAGATCTTCTCCATAGGCCCCTTACCGGGGTTGGATCGTATCAGACTCCCGAACGGGAGTATAACTCGCAACCACAAAGGATGAATTTCCCGTGCTCAGTAGCAGATGGTCGGGAGCGGCGTCGTGGAGATGCCACGCACATCGACCACGCTTCAGCAGACTGGGGAATAGCGGAGTGGGTGATCAGCCCGGACAAGGTGAAGTGGGCCATTGGCTCATTCAAGAGATTTAAGAGTCCAAGCACAGACGGGATCTTCCCGGCACTCCTTCAGGAGGGCGGTGAGGACCTGTACAGGTGCCTGGGCCAAATCTTTAAATCCTGTCTAGCAAAGGGCTATGTACCCAAAGCCTGGAGACACTCCAAGGTAGTGTTCGTCCCGAAACCAGGGAAGAACAATTATGACTTGGCAAAGCCATATAGGCCTATCAGCCTTACCTCTTTCCTACTCAAAACACTGGAAAGACTGGTTAATAGGCACATTAGAGACGAGGTTCTGGTCAGCAGACCACTGCACCTCTTCCAACATGCCTATCAAAACGACAAATCCACCGAGACGGCACTTCACAACCTGGTAGGTTTAATTGAAGGAGCACTGTCGCACGGTGAATCCGCCCTTTGCATCTTCCTTGACATTGAGAGGGCATTCGATAATACCCCTCACGATCCCGTACAGGAGGCTGCGAGGAGATACAATATCGAGGACTCCGTCGTAAGATGGATCCACAACATGCTGACCAATAGAGCAGCCACAGCAAACCTGGGGGAGGAAACAGTGAGGGCCGATGTCGTGAGGGACTGCCCGCAGGGAGGAGTCCTATCCCCCCTATTGTGGACCCTCGTGGTTGACGAACTCATACGGATACTCACCGCAGAAGGCTTTGAAGTTCAGGGTTACGCCGATGACCTTTCTATTACGGTCAGGGGCAGACACCCTTTGGAATTAGCGAGGAGACTGCAAAAGGCAATCACACTCGTACAATTATGGTGTCATCACACTCGCTCTCGGTCAATTCGAGCAAAACGGAGTTGGTCCTATTTACAAGGAAACGATGCTTCAAGGCTCCTTATCTTTTTGGGACACAACTTACAGATGAGGTGAAATATCTGGGAGTAATACTAGATAAGAGGCTCACCTGGAAAAGTCATATCGACAAGCAGACTCGGAAAACAGTCAGCACCTACTGGGCCTGTCGTAAAATGTTTGGTCCTACACGGGGACTCAAACCAAGGATGGTAAGGTGGATCTACCAGGCCATCCTTGAACCCATTATAACGTACGCCTCGATTGTGTGGTGGACCTCCATGAAGAAGGGGACACACAGAAAGACTATCGAGAGAATATACCGAATGGCGCTGCTGGGTATAACAGGTGCACTCCCCACCACGCCCACCATGGCATCAAGCCTGTTTGACATCAAGCCACTTCACCTAGTGGTGATCGCGGCGGCTTGGAGAGCAGCCATTCGCCTACATTAGGCTGAAGAATCGTCGCCGTCGAACAACCGGTACACCACGATTCTCACGGAGCTGGAGTCGGAACCAACTCTGACCCAAGGTGGTGACCGCTGCAAGAGGGTGTACCTCTTCGGTCACGACTGTGAGATAATCCTCTGGTTCACAGACGGCTCCAAGTCTAAATTTGGAACCGGGGCCGGGATATCGGGGGTGAGCCCAAAGGTCAATATAACCCACAAGCTGGGCCACCACGTAACGGTCTTCCAAGCAGAAATGTTTGCCATCTAGGCCTGTGCCAACTATATTTTGGACAGGGCACACTCGGGCAAACACATCTACATTTGCAGTGACAGCCTCGCTGCGCTTAGCGCCCTCCCCAAAATGGAAATTGGATCTAAGCTAGTCAGGACTGTGCATTGATCTTGGGATGGTTATCTCTGAATAACAGAGTCAAGCTGCTATGGGTACCAGGTCACGCTGGTATTGCAGGAAATGAAAGGACCAACGAACTAGAGCTTGACGCCTCCAGTCATGCTCCTCGTACCCTATTGGAGTCTCAACCAGCGCGTTAAAGGGCCAGGCCACGGAATGGCTGAACCAGGAATTCACCAGGCTCTGGCGAAACGCACCTTAATATACCTGGACAGGGCGCAGTTGCGCATGCTCGTGGGCCTAGTGACAGGACACTGGTGCATGAGGAAACACCTTGCACGCATGGGGCTCACAGAGGAGTCGGTATGCCCAAGGTGTGAGGAAGAGCATGAGACACCTCTCCACGCACTCTTAAGATGCAGGGAACTAAGGGTCCTAAGCGGATCAATCCTAGGGACCTCGGAACCCTCATCGTTAAGCATTTCGGCTGGTCTGGTGCTGGCGCTTCTGAATTTCGCAACGGAAGCCCAGGTGCCAAGGCACAGCCAGTAAGGAGGCTGCTTTGCGGCCCGGGTACAATGACCCACAAGGACTGAGTGCCCGGTTAGTCTCAAATCCACAGTAATAATAATAATATATAATAAGTAACCTATGACAAATGATAATTTGATAATTTCAAGTAAACAGTATCCAACGGGAATCAATATGTATATTAGAAGTGTTGCCAACTTCTGATACAGTCGTTACAATTACAAATAAATATTTTCAGCTGTATCTATAACGTTCCGTATTTTTTCTGTCCACTTATTAATTACCAAGTTCGCCATACCGCAATCAAATGCGTTATTGGCAGCTCGTTTATTCGGGTATTTTTAATTTTGTGCCGTCTCTAAAAAGGTTGAAATGTATTTAGTATACTATTTAACGATTAAATAGGTTTTAATGATTAAATAGGTATTAATGAAATAGAAATTATTTCATACTTTTTAGCGCATCTCGAAGTCGGTTGTATTTTTTGTTAAAAATTATTTTATTACACACTTTTTAGTGGAACAAGCTGTATTTGTAGGATACCCTAATGCGGTTATGCATTTTTATTGGTTAACTAACAACTATAAATGAAAAAGAATATATTGATTGAATTTAGATGGTTAATAAAAAAGCTGCAATTGATCTTGGCAAAAAGGATTTTGCAAAAGGCCAAATTTACGTCGCTCTTAGTCGTGTCAAAAGTTTAAATGGTCTAACTGCTAGCTTTATCTGATTTAGCACCAAAGTCCTCATTAAACCGCATGTCAAAACAGCACTAACAGAAATGCAAAGATTATGACGGTTATTTTTGCAAAGAAACAGTCCAAATCAGCTTCCAGTGACCGACAAGAAGAAGCGATACGTGAAGAAGCAAACCAATCATTCTTTTAGCGACCAATTAATAAAGAAAATGACGAAGTCTACTTTCATGGATAATGTTGAAAAATCATAATCGGTACATTCCTTGCAGAGTAACACCAGCGAATAGGTTTTCTGCTATAACAATAGTTATTAACAACAAATTCCATACATTTTTGCAAGTGGAATCATCATGGATGTATCTCCTACTAAATGTGAAAGGTTTCATCGCGATCAGTACATTCCTTGCAGAGTAACATTAAGAAATAGGTTTTTTGCTATAACAATAGTTATTGACAACAAATTTCATAAATGTTCGGAAGTGAGATCATCTCAGATATATCTCCTACTAAATGTGAAAGGTTTCATCGCGATCAGTACATTCCTTGCAGAGTAAATGCCGAAAAATATAATTGAAACATTACGTTTTGTGCAAAAAAATCGTTAGCAATGAAAAAATGCAAAATGTTTTTTTAACGGGACCAATTACGAAACATACTCTATAAGATGCAAAAGGTTTTGTTTCGATTGATCCATCCGTCTCGGAGTAATCGGCGAATATACATAAAAAAAAAAATTAAGAAAAAATACTGATCGAATTGAGTAACCTCCTCCTTTTTCGAAGTCGGTTAAAAATCAATAGCTCGTTCATAAGTATCATGTCAAAACGTTCCAAAAGTATCTGCTGGAAGTAATGATTCCAGGATGGGGTTAAACCATTCGTTATTTTGTTGACTAGTCTCCTCGTATACAATTATCATCGTATCGAAAGTTGAGGCAATCGTACGGGTATTCCGGCTGTTACTCCTGAAATTGAGTAATTTATAGGCCGGTTCACGTACCGTTCAATTGTCTCTGTTTCTTGCCATTGCGTACCCCTTTTCTTGTTTCCGTCTTCCGTGGAATAGCGATGATTTGATCGACTCGGACTTTGTCTTTCTCCCAACGCGCTTTAATTTCTGCGCGAAATAATGGCGATTAAAGCTTATTTACCTAGTTAAGTATATTGCTCAAGTGTGTGCATAATTATAGTCGTACATTGGGGATTGAAGAAGTTTGATGGGATTAGCGTGAATGATACCGATTCAACAGTTTTCCGAAACATTTTGTTGATAGGATTATATAGGATTGGATGTTAATAACTAATGGTCTTTGCTCTTTATGCTTAAAGTTTGTTAAGCGGATCATTGGCTTTCATTTTTGCTTTTTGTTCTATGCAGTATCTGGATGAACCAGTTATTTCACTACCAGGGTATGTAATTGTTCCCTTTGCGAGTGATTGGAAAAGTTGATAATTAAATTGGTAGATTGAAGCATGGCAATGAAAAATTTGTATTATGAATATGAATACCATTCAATCAAGTTTTACTTTGAAAAGAGATATCGTGTATATGAATGTCAATTTTAATTATGTGTCATATGATAATGTGCGTTTGTTCCAAAATTCACCTTGTAGCAATGGTTAAGCGAAAACACAAGGAAATCTGTTGAATAGATAGGATTTATTGGATTAGGTGAGGTTACAAGGTGTAGGATACAGTTTTCTCTTTTATTTATTTGTACAAGACATTCTACGGTGAGCGCCATATTTATACTTCTGTAACGTTCCGGAGTTATTCACGAGCACGCTACTGCACTGACGCGTAGGGAGAGCGGTTCCCTATGAGAAGGCGACTCGTATTCTTTATAATAAAGGAAGGGATTATAGGTTCGGGTGGCACGCGGTAAAGGAGTAAAATCCAACGTTAATTCCTTTCTCAAACAGTATGTGTGTTTATTCAAGAAATGATGTGTTTATAATATATAAAAAAAAGGCAAGTAATATAAAAGATATTGAATGTAATTAAATAATATAATGAATTAATGTAATTAAGTAACAAAGGTTGCGCCCTGTTTCAGAAATACAAAAAGAAAATAATATATTAGTAGAGTACAATGAGTACGCCCTGGATAAGAAAATACAAAGAAAATAACAATTGCGTTTGTGCTAAAAAGTGAAATACAATGAAAGAAAATCAGATTATTAGTTACAAAGTGATTCGACCTAAAATAAAAATACAGAGAAAAATAAATTAATTAGTGAACGCGGCTCTAGATACGATTATCAAAACTCAATCTATAATTTGAATTTATAAAATAATATTATTTAAATAAATTGATCGATTGTCGGAAAATTGGCGAGGATCCGTTCTGACACTGTAGGAGCTAGCTCGTTCGGCCGCAATACGATTTCTTGGCAACTTAGCCGTCACTGATAGGCCGCATCCAAGGAGCTTCTGCTTTCGCTCGCTCGTTAAGCTTGGTTGCGAACCTGACACGTAGGAGAACCGCTGCGAACCGGTAGTTGAGCGCTCCGGGTCCGACGCGGAACCTTTGCCGTCGTGCCGACAAAAGAATCTATGCTACTGAATTCTAAATAAAAATCGTACCATAGACCCGTGTCGGACTATGATCAGAATCGAAGTGCAGTAGCTCTGCGCGGCACGCTCGTATTTATACCAGAGAACTGCTGACGTAGTTTTTTCTACATGTACTTTTGATACCGGAAGTGTTTGGACTTTGACCCGCGTGTACGTGACTCCGCGCATATAGCTATCTCTGTCTACGCATAGTTGCTATCTCTTTCTATTCTGCGCTCTGTTACTATCTCTTTCTACGCGGTGTTGCTATCTCTTTCTATTCTGCGCGCGGTGTCGATCTTTTATCGACGCGGTAGTTTTATCGACGCGACAATTACCGATCTATTCTTTTTAGTTATTGAATATGAATATAATTATTAATTTGAATCAGAGTAATACAATAATAAAAAAAAAACGAACTGTTACAAATTTTAATTATATAAAAACGAAAAAATAAATGAATGTTTTAATAAATGCTAATAATGAAATTCCTTTTTGTTTATTATTCTTCTTGCGGGATGTTACACTTCTCCCGTTCGATAGGCGTCCAGGTATTATTGCCGAACTCTCCATATCGAACGGGCGTCTAGAAAACTAACTCTACTAGGGCGTCCAGGAGATGCTCTGTACTCTCTCGACCGACAGGCGTCCAGGTATTATCGCCGTACTCTCCGTGTCGGTCGAGCGTCCAGGAATAGTTCTCCCGTACTCTCCCTTCTTCCGGTAGGCGTCCAGGTATTGTCGCCGAACTCTCCTACCGGGATCTCTCTCTCTCTTCTCCGGCAGGCGTCCAGGTATTATCGCCGTACTCTCCTGCCGGAGTCTCTAGCCTGCCGACCAAAAGCGGCCGATGGTCTTACCTCGTCCTCTCTCTCGAATAACAGCAAGCAAAATAGGCCGAGGCAGTCGCGAGTCCTTAATTTATATCCGCTCGTTGTCAAGAATGAATTTGGCGTTTTCCGCGCTCGCGTTCCACGTCTCCGCTCGCGCCTCGCGTCTCTGCCTCCTGCGATAGCCTATCATCGACTTTTCTCGAAATTGTCTGAACATTTTCAGACCGCGTCGTTTTCGCAAAGTTTCTTTTTTACCGTTGTTACAACCTGGTAATATGAAAGAAATATCACAGGGGTTTTCAACTGAATGAATTTTAATTACAGATTTGTATATCATCTGAAAATCTGCATTTGTTTCATAATGAGAATGAAAATACAAGTAGAATAAGACTACGCATGGTCAGGGGCACAGTAAGTGTTCCGTTCCGAGGAACACGCGATACGAGGATTTCGAAAGTTAATTTATAACGGTTTCGCGACGGTACAGCTATTTTTGAGTAAACCTTGTCATATTGCCGGCAATAGTAGTTTCCCTTTTTGCAACAATGGAGTTAGAGTTTTATTTTTCGTTTCGGTCTCAATGGCTAAAACACGTCATAAATTGAGTCTTTCCGAAGGGTAATTCGACAGCGGTCATCTAACGGTATGGGGCTTTCGAAGGCCAACCTGGATGGAAAAACCTCGGTGTTGTCGAACTTTCGAGGCCCTCCAGTACCTCAGGTACCACTCCACCCTCTCCTGGACGAAATCGCGCTAAGGGCGTAAGGAAGGGCGGACTCGGTACTTGGGGGATACGCTGATTGGAAAGGTGGCTTTTCGGAAAAAGCCAATCAGCGTAGTCTCCCCGCTCAACGAGGAAAAGCGAAACTTAAAAGCGGCGACGTTCGAACGCGAAAAAACACTTGCACAGATTTTTCAGTATCAGACGTATTAATCGGTCAACGTTCATGACCATCGTAATCATAATAGTAAATATTGTTTCAATATTAATTTGGCGAAACAAGCGTCGTGACGGATTGTTAGCCATCAGGCTTTTCCAAGTCATACAAACTTAGAAGGACGCATAAAATCCGCCGGCACTCATTCGCGACGCAGTGACGGACATCGTTCGGTCTGTCACCAGTAAGCATCTCCATACGTAGTCAAGTGGTATAGATCAACCATAGTTGCACCAAGTGGAATAAATGATTGAAATAATAAGTAGAATAAATACAGTGTTTTAGCCAAGTGACAATAAACGGATCGAATTAAGAACGTATCCAAGCAGAATACCTCATCGTCAGTACTGTAATTAGGTAGTAGAATATGGCCGTATTAGATCAGCCAAGTAGAACATGCATGGATCTATTCAGATAAGCAGACAACGTCATGTCTGATAGGACAAGTGACATTTAATTGTCCAAGGGATTGGCGCAAATTACGTGATTCGTCAAGCGATATAATTAAACAGGTAATTGCAAAATTCAAGACATAGTGTGTAATTAACCTTCGAACAGTAAAGCTTGGGTCAATCGCGACCCGAACTTACAAAACATATACAAGGATATTAATCTAAAGTGAAATGTATCATTTTCACATGAAATGTAGAAAATGAAAATAATACAAATTTTAAATTAAAATTAAAATTGTGGCTCTCTTCATGGACCACCGTCCAAGGCTTAAACTAGCAACCTTCCTATTACACTTTATACAACAATACAATGTTATAGGACCACTATCAATTAAAAATACCTAAATTAATAATACTATTTAATGGAAAATCATTTTATTATTTCAAAAGTAATTATTTCAATTAAATGAAAGGATACTTCCATATTTTAATTTTTCAATATTAATTAGACAAGTAGTGTTCAATTAAACCGTGAAAACAGAAATATGTAATACCATGTACTTTAATTGTAATTATTTATAATATCATCTTTCATTTTCCAATTTACATTTTCCACTTCCTACGAAGGAAATGAATATAATATTAACGCTTCTTCGAATTTTCTTTAATACTTTTGTTTCGATTATCCGATTATATTAAATTTGCAGTAAAATGCTTAGACTTTCGTGCTAACAAGAATTTCAAATTAATTTCAACCAGCGTATTTAAAATTCATAAATAGCCAGAAATTCACGTTCTGGTGCTTTTTAAATTTGACTACAATTGATACGTCATTTCATTCATTACGAGCATCGACGGAAAGCAGAAACACTGCAAAACGTAAATGCGAAAGCTCGTTCGTTCGTGCACTGTTTCCAACATTTCAATCGCGCACCGTTCGAAACTTCTCCCCGGCGGAAGTTTATTCACGCAAAGCCGATTTTACTATCAATTAGCGAATTTAAAACAAGGCAGGGATATACAGCGTCGAACGCATTAAACGTTGATGTAAATCATTTTCACCGGTAAACATCGGCGCATCGTTTAATTCTATCTGGTATTTATTATACGCGCAGGGAAATTTGCATGATATCACCACACGATCGATATCAAAGTCGAAGAATTATGTTAACGAAATTTTCAAAATCGTGTAACTATCGTGTCGATCGAATCTATTCGTGTATTTCGTGAGCTTACTCATTTTGTAATTATTTATTATTTATACTGATATCACTTTCGAGAAACTTAGATCTTACTAACTGCAAAATATGTTTTAAGTAATTAATACAATTTTTATAATCGAAAAAGTAGCACCACTATTCATAAGGGTAATATTACGAAAATACTAACACGTTTTTCTTAATCTCAATCATTTTTTGTTTAATGCTACACTAATAATAATCTTTTTTTTGTATTTTTATTAAAAATTCTTCCATGGATTTGATATAATGACTTCCTTAGTAGAAATAGTCGTATTTAGTCACACACATCATATTATTCGATTATTATTAAAAACATTAAAAAGAAAATGGTTAATATAAAGCATTAATAGTAGAATAATTGTAGAAAATGGTAAACATAAAGGTGACTTGCAGGTAATGTGTTACGGTCTTCTATCTAATTCCTCTCGCACGGTTAATCGCCATGGTAGGGACGTCTGCTTCCAGTCCACGAGTTTTCAATTTTTCAGGGTTTTACGTTTAATTTCCTGCCGCGTGATAGTCGTTCATCCTGGCTAGACACGCGTACGAATACACATCAGAAATAGGATGTAC
Source organism: Osmia bicornis bicornis (assembly GCF_907164935.1). NCBI lineage: Eukaryota > Metazoa > Arthropoda > Insecta > Hymenoptera > Megachilidae > Osmia > Osmia bicornis. Next base: position 8,859,339 of record NC_060227.1, read on the forward strand.
ATATGTATGTACATACAAGCGAGTGCTGTGTTCGATTAAAGCTTCATTGGTAAATTGAAGCTCGTCGATTCTTTCGAATTTGACACTTTTTTGACATTTTTTTATATCCATCCAAGATTTTCGAATGGTGAGTGAAATGAATTGTTAAGCGAGTAATTACACTGTAATTAATAACACCTACCCCTTGACTTTAAATTTCAAATTTAAATCAAAATACTAATTTGCAATAAAATATATTTTTGTAACAGTAAGTCTTATTTTCACAAAACCTTTTGGAACATCAATTCCATTAATCTCAGTTTGTATTTACCTCGTTCATTTGCATTTATTTTTCGTTCATCCTGCTATTGATTTCGTTTCACTTTATCCAACTTTATCCAACCCACCCCTTTCCTTCTTTTGCTCTTGTACACTAAAACCCTGAAAGGTACTCTTGCACCCCTAATCAATCGATGTATCAGAAGCTGTGTACCAGGATACGAATTTCGTGGGATGCAAATGAAGACGTGGCGCGATAGTTGAATGGAAAGCGAAGATCGAACGTGAAAAGGATACCTGTTTGGGGATGAATCAGTCAAAGAGGTTGCTTTCGCTTCGAATTTTTTTTTTAACTTCTTTGTATTTTCGAAACCTCCGTCATTCGTCTCGAGTCCCTACTTCAAGAGTACGCTTGTTTGATGTCTGAGTATAGAAAAGGGTTGAAGAGAGAAAGGGGTAAATGTATCGTTTATTGAAACCCTTCGAAGACGATTAAATCGAGAGATATCTGTAATTACTATTAGCTATTAGTTATTAGGAGTATTTATTGGTTTAAAAATAAGCACTTTTATTATTGTATTTTATTCAGCTGGATAATTCATTAGGAACATGAATTTACGCTTAACAGTGAAACGTTAGGTCGCGAACAAACTTACTGGACGACCATTGGATAAGGAACATTTCAATTACTGGGAGGAAATAGTTTCCTCAGGTGCCACAGTTACGGTATTGCCCAGGGTACAACATCAAACTTCCAATATAATACGAATCTTACGCGATCTCGAGGTTGCGGTTGTTTTACTCTCGAAACTTCCGATCAAACCATTGCTACGTTTATGACAAACTTTCGAGGAGATTATCTCGCTTTCAATTTAAGAAATATCTCATGAAATAAGTGTTCTGAGAGCGTTACTATTATAAAATATAAAATATAAAAGCAATATAAAAAAAGTTTTGTTACTAGTCTATGCAATAAAAGATATTGCCTTGTTTAGTTAATTGTTCAATATGGGTATTCAATAAAACAGGAACAGAAAATTGCTTTAAATCCAATAGATGATGTAGTATGGGAAAGTGTGTGAACACGAGAAAGGGTTAGGGAAAATAATGGAGTCAATTAATTATGTAAGTAATTGTGTAATTGTAACAAAGGTATTTGAGGTTACTAAGAGAATAACAGAAGACATTCATTCAGTAATAACATTCCTAGGATTATAATAAGACTATTTTGTTTTCAGTAAATAACATAGTATAGGAACAAATATAATCAGACATACAGAACAGAAAATGAAAATTATTATAATTTTGCAACAAACAAAATTTTTAGGCAATTTAAGATTATTAGACACGATCTGTGGAGGAATGATGGCAATAGGTATGATTTATGTAGTTAGAATTCAGGTATTTTGTATTCAGCAAGTAGTATAGAAGTGAATATAGCCAGGCATAGAGAGACCAAAATAGAAATCAATATAATTTTATAAAAAAGAAAATTTTTTTAAGCAATTTAAAAATTATCAAGAGAATGATAGAGATCATTTATACATATAATAAGAATTTATGTTGTATCCAGCAAGTAGTATAAGGACGAATATAGTCAGACGTAGAGGAAGGAAAATAAAAATCAATGTAACTTTTACAAAAAAAGACATTTGTAGCAATGAAAGAGGAATTATGAAGAGGAAAATAGAGATGATTTATATAATAAACTTATTTTGTACTAAGTAAGCAGTATAGCAACGAATATAGTCTGACATACAGATTGAAAAAGAAATCCTTCTTAGTAAAATCAAATTCTTCGTTCATAGATTAAAATATCTTTCAAATTACACTACGAAAAAGTGATGTTCAACTTAAAACGATCAATAATTATTTTCAACTAGGATCTGGTAGTTCCATTACTTCACAAAACAACGGGTTAGAAACTCTGCAATTTACAGCGGCTCGAAAGTTTCAAATCCGGACACGTTAATCCGCTTTACTCGTTTCTATCGTGCGGAGCACTCTTACGAATCGAGTCGCGTATTTCCAGCCGAAAAAGCGGATCTTACGAGCGGTGCACGATAACTGAAATGGAATTATGAGAAGCTTTATCGTGTCAAGGAAACCCAATAGTGTATTGAATTTGTTCCGTGTATCTATATACATCTTTTTAATGTGACATAATTGATAATATTCAAGGTTTTTTATTTATTGTTACTTCGATTGTGTCTTACCTAAGTCCAGGAACAGCGGTGACCGATCTCTGATCTGGACTGGTTATCCAGGTGACGTGTGGCGTTGGACTCCCATGAGCTGAGCAGCTTAACTGTGAGCCTGTGGTATTGGAAAAGATCAGGGTACTTGGTGGCTCTAAAACAAACACAGGACCTTGCTGACCCACCGCCAGTTCCAGAATGCACGCTGCAAAACAAAACAATAAATAGGAAGGTTAATGAGATTTGTACTCCAACAAAACTCAATTTTTATTGAAAAAGATAGTATTTTGTAAGTGTTTAAAACTTGTGGAGAACATTGCATTTAATATCCTACATAATGAAGGGATGATACTTCAATCATATGAAGGATAAAGGAAAAAATGAGGAATATCAATTTTTTTTAATTTTTCAGTTTATAATAAATTTTGTTTGTGACAAATGAGATTACAGAATTGTGAAATTACAAATTATAAAATTTAAACTGTCTCCATTAAATAGGGTTAAAGATTTGATGTACTAGTTGACTGTGTGTTAGAACAAATCAAGGAATATTCCCAAACTTAATCTAACGTAATGCTAGCAATATTTTGTTCGTGATATTTTAAACAAAATATGAACACATCATGGTCCAACAAAATATTGCAATTCTAAAGTTCGCCAATTTGATGAAACATTGCCTCATATGTAACAAGTAAGTAAGAAACAAAGTATCCGACTATTATTAAAATACATGACTTTCCCTCGTTTTAATAACAATACGAAAATAAAGTAAAAATGTCTCATCTCGTTTCTGTATTATACCGTGTTCAGATTTGAAACGGAAATGAAATTATTATAAAACAATTATTATTTTATTAATCATACATATATGTATATTGTGATGCCTAATGGTACAGTTAAATAAACCCTCGGACGGAGGACAATGGAGAGAGCCCTAATTGAGTATCTTTGTATACTTTTTGTAAGTTAGAGTCACGATTGTTAAGCATTGTTTTATTTTTTGAACAAAACATTAAAACTTCATTTTCTTTTTTGTGATATTCCTGGTTTCCCCCTTATCCTACATAGATACATGAAATTAATTTGGATAAGAACAAAAAGTGGATATATTACTTAGTTTCCCTGCATTTTTTATTAATAGCAATCAATTAACGGGAGAATGAATTTAAATTCAGAAAAAGAGAAACAGAGAAGGAGGACGGCTGAGTGCAGGCGCACTAGCAACAATAATTCAGAAACCGGAGAAATCAATTCGGGTAAGCCGAATTCGACCTACATTCCACATCGATTTGACACTACGGTCAGCCCGAGATTAAACGGCCTGGGAAACGAGCGACCGCGTCACTGTTCCGCTGAAATATTTAATTCGAAATCCGAGGATTAAAAAGAGTCCTGACGGAAGTGGCCAGCGATTTAGACGGAAATCATTTCCATCAGTCGATCCTCGTAAACCGGCAGAAGCAGCATTTTTATTTCCAAATGGAAGAATCCTGCTTTGGATGAACCTTATAAAAGTCTATATTACATCTATGATGGACAGAAATTATAGATAAAGGTTCGTCTAGCTTTCAGGTTGCGGTAAGTCGCGACTGGTGTTACACACTTCACAGAAATCCAAGCGAGGAATCCAGCGAGCGTGTTTCGCGGGGAGAAAGAGGGAAAATGCAAAGAGCAGCATTTTTCGCCGACAGGCAGACAACCGTGAAAACGTTTCTCCCTACGGCGTTACGTTGTCGTTGAGGTAATGGACGAAGATAAGGATGAGGGGTCGCGTGCGTGAACGTAACATTCGGAAGAGACCTCATCCTTTATGAAAGCTCGCAATCCAACGAATGGGTATCGTGCTTGTCGTCGAATATCAAGGAGAACCTTAGGACGATTCAAGGCTTTTTACTTCTTATACGACCATTACATACTAACTGGATATTAAAACAACATAATTAATTTGTTTTTTTATTTTTTAATCCCTTACTTATAAATGAAAGAGAAATAGGATATCTCGATTGAGAAAGGAATCAACAAATTATTTTCTAATTTTACTTAGTTTTCGTTTTTGGAAAACTTATGTAGTGTTTCACTTTTGGGAGATATTTCATTTAAGGTGATTATTGATGCTCTAATCAAAAATCTTGGTTTTGGAAAATTTTAGTATTGTTTCACTTTTTGAAAATATTCCATTTAACTCTTTCACGCACAAATTTTTCTGTATAAACAATTTTTCTAATTATACTTGTATAAGGGGTTTTTGGGATCGCTAATTACGAATCTGAAATCAGATTATCAAATTTCAAGATGGCGGATTAAGGATAGAAAATATCGCTAATTCTGTGAAATTTTGAATATAAATGTTTATGGGGTCGCTGATTACGAATTTGGAATCAGATTCAAAATTCAATTTAGATTTTGAAGTCGTGATCAGCAAACCGAGAAACCTGCACATACAGAATTTCACAGCGATAGCAATATTTCCAATTCCTGGTCAGCCATATTGGACCTGCCATATTGAATTTCGGAAATCTAATTCCAGATTTGTAATCAGCGATCCCAAAAATCCTTATATTAAAAATTTCACGGCATTTTATATTTTTCAATCCGCCATTTTGAATTTTGAAAATCTGATTTCAGTTCCGTAATTAGTGACCCCAAAAACATGAATCAGCGTCAAAATATCGGTATGTTCCCATTCGAATTTTATCAGAATTGATTTTTTTCTGAAAAAAACCATACATTAACAAAATTTAATGAACAAAAGGAAGTTTCCGGGATCAATAGATTGTTAGATTCACATCTCGGTATCACATAAGAAAAGTTTCCGTACAAAAATAACCAGCGAGTGAAATAGAGCTAAAAAACGGTAGAGCAAAAGGTGACCCTCGGCCGGCGGACCATGGAGAGAAACCCTATTTTAGTTTAATATCTTATATTTCATATTATTTTCATTTTTAAAATTTTACACGTTTCTTTTAATTTATATTTTGGTTAATATTGTTGATACGTTGTATAAGTTTGGGTCATAATCAATTTGCTATTCAAGGGTGTTAGGTGAGTGTTGCGAACGAGGCCTAAGGGAGCGAAAAAGCGCGAGTGCCGCGCGCATGTATATGAGTGGGGAGAGAATTACGAAGATCGTCGAGAAGGTATAGTCCTTACGTATAGATATAGACCTGGTGTACTAATAAAGATATTGAAAAACGGAAAGATTCGTGGTATCCCACAAAAATCTAACAAAGGGTTAAAACAAAATTTGGATTTTGGAAAATTTGAACAGTATTTCATGTTTAGGAGATATTACATTTAGATTGATTATTCTTAGCCTAATAAAAAAATTTTGCTTATTTTCATTTATTGTTTGATTGTTGGTTTCTTATAGCTCTCGAATGAAATTAAGGGTGGTAAATGTGGAAGACGATCGATCAGATCGATGCTCGTTAGGGGGCGTCGCACGAGCGGAAATAATTCATCCAGATGAATTATTTAGCTTCGCCCGGTCCGCTTGATGCGGCTTAAAATACGCTTTCCCGTGAAATGCGGGAAGGGGGACAAGTCTACGTTTCAGGTCGCGATGCTGGATGAAATTTGCATCTCTCGTTAGACGGTGCAAACCTGCGACACATTCGTCGGCCAGGAAATTGAAATTCCATTTCCAGTACCAACCTCGAGTTATGTGCTGAACAGGACAGCTTCTTGAAAGAGTTACGATCGACTAGCTGATCCATCGTTCAAATACGAACTTTAACAATTATAAAAATAAATTCATAAAAAAATGTCTATTAGTTGAATACTAATAGTAATTCATTTGAACCGTAGATTACGATGATGACCAAAATGGAAATTGAAGAATTCATATTCTAAACACTAATAGACTTAATATTTATTAATAGGATTAATTTCCATTATGTTACATGTGTTCGCTTTTTTCTATAAAAAATTTATCAATTTACCAAAACAATATACTACCAATACAAAAAGAAAAATCCATAACTATAGTATCGCCACCTAATCAGACTATATAATATTTAAAATCAGGTGCCTATAAGAAGTTTCCAATAAATTTTAATAACACTTATTATATTATATACATATCTATAAGTGGGAATCAATACCCGATCAATGTACTACCGGTACAAAAAAGCCCTCAGTTTAGTGTCGCTATGTAATTAATCTCTGTTCCAATTAAAAACAATTTCATATTAATTATGTCACCCTGTATGTAACATCGTGTGGCCATGAGAAATTTTTAATAAATTTCAAGATTCTGTAGGGACAGAGTTCTTTGAGGAATCTTAGAAATGAACTCAAAGACTGTTTCGAGAATGACGTGTGCTTTCTCTTCAGAGTGCAGAATCGAACGGAACTTGCAAAGTCAGCGATCGCCTTGCACCCCCAAAAGTGGGTTTTTCCATGGACCTGTCTTTGGAAAATATACAAGCGGTATCGGTCCTTAACTTGGCCTACGTGACACCACTCTACGACACTAACCAGATGGCAACGACTGCACGCTTACAATTCCGTATCGAAATCCTTGTTCCTCCTTTTAAATATTATATTTCCACGCGTAAGAAAGAATGGTTTCTTACGTTTTCAATAGCAATTGATTTGTTCGGTAATAATCAGAGCGTATAGAAGAAAGGTAAGATAACTTTTCAAGGGAAGGGTGGAGAGGTTCTTCAGTTTTCATCAGAAATTTAATGAAAGCACGGAACGCTTTTTATTTACTCGAATACCTCTATTCTCCAAAAGGAAGCACAGTTCGATGAATATCGACGAAGATTCAATCGAATTAATAAAATGGATATAGAGATATATCTGTCCTTTGGATCCCAATCAAAGTCGAACCAATACCGCTTCGTGTTATTAATTATATTATTAATTATTAATTGGCCTATGATCCAATTTAATGAACTTACAATCTTTCATTAGGAGATCTTTTCTGTTGCTATAGGGAGAAGACCTTGCAGCTTTGTATGATTTATGCTAATATAATTGGTCTTGATAATAATTTCAAATCCTCGTGGTAATCAAAGGCTTAATAATTCAATTAGTTCTGATCGCTATCGATTTAATACTAATTAGAATTTAATACTGGTTTCGATTCCTAGAGTTCTAATACTACCATCCAAAGATTCAATATTTTAATTTAATTTCTAATTACCATTAATCTGATACTAATTTAAATTCTTAGCGTCTGAACACTACTATTCAAAGATTCAATAATTCAATTTAGTTTCTAATTGCCATTAATGTAATATTAATTAAAATTTAATACTAATTTCAATTCCTATAGTTCTAATACTACCATTCCACGATTCAATAATGTAATTTACTTTCTAATCGCAATTAATATACTATTAATTAGAATTTGCTTCTAATTTCAATGCGAGTATATCCACACGACGCGACGCAACGGGTCGTGACGATTCGACAGTCTATTCTAAACTCCATAACAGTATTCGTGAGTTGGAAATGCGAAGGTGTAAACAGTGACAATGTAACGGGGGAGATTGAACCTGTATACATGCGATCTCCGGTTAAATAAGATCAGAAATGGATCTTCCCTGTCGGACAACAGCACGAGATTATGCACGTGCGAAACTGCGGCTGCGTGATGGAGATAGATGAGAGGAGTTCCCAGTAGCAGATGTTTCGCACGCCGGCTCCCAACCAAATTATAATAATGATCAATCTTCGTGTTTGCGTAACCGCACGTATTTCCACGGCACGCAATAAATCACACACGCGGATTAGCCCGTGGTAAAAGCAAACACCCGGAAATTGTTTCGTCAACTTCCGTTTAAATCATCGACTTTGAGATACATCTTTGAGATTCATTATGCCATCGGTTTGATGTTAAAATTATTGCAATGGAAATTGAAATTCATTGATTCATAATCAAATTCGTATTTATTGGCATTCTTAATATTAATTTTATTGTATTTTAATAGCTGGAGATAATTTATTTTGAAGATTTATTAATTTTAAGTGTATGTCTGAGAATGTATTGACTCGTACTACTTAAAAAGTAATCCAGGGAACAAACTCTAAAATTTATTTAACACAATAAACCAAGAAAATTTGCACAATATTATTTACAACTACAATAAATTCATCAGGATTATAAAATAAAAGGAAAATTGCTATGGTTGCTTTACGTTGAAATTATTGCAACAACTATCAAAATTGATTGGTTTATAATTGAGTAACAATTTTATTGTATTTTAACAGCTGAAGATACTCTGATTTGAAAATTTTTTGATTCTAACTGCAGGCTTGGCATTCTATTGACTCGTACTACTTGAAAAGTGATATTTGCAATACAAAGCGAACAAACTGAACAATTTCTCAGACAAAATTAAGAAAAGCAACAAGATTTACGCAATATTATCTTCTAAGTATTTTTAACTACAATCCATTCATCAGAATGACGAAATAGAAGCAAAATATCTTCGACAATTCTTTGTCCGACTACATCAATGCATGGAAATATGCAAATATTCCCATTGTCTCTCGCAGACAGCGCCAAAAATAAAAAAAAGTGTATCGTCTACCATGGGGAGGGAGGTAGGTTGATTTGTTCCCGTCGTTTTTATGCATCCTCGTAGAACTTGTCGCGTCAAAGACGAGCATACACGGTTGTGCTGGTCGTACGGTTGTGCTGGTCTCGTTGTATGGATTTCCTGCTTCAAATTCTGTGTGGTCGAACAAAGCCAGACACAACGATGTTCGCGTTAATTTATATCCTCTCTACACAATAACACGATCAATTTATTCGTTACAACGAATGCGTATTATCGCTGATTTATTGGTGCGGCATTATTTCAAATTGGAGATCGTCTAAAAGGCAGCAAGGGATTTCACTTCCGGCGAAAATTAAAAATGCGAATTCCTAGTGGTATTGATAGCCTATCAACTGAACATTATTTGGTAAAATATAGGCACACAAAATAAATTAGAGAAATTATATTTGGAGAATTTAAAAAAATTATTTTAAAATTGAAAAAAAAAGGAAATGGAAATACGTATTATTATTTTTATAGAATATTAATACGGTGCAATACTTAATTAAACATCGCATGGAGCCGAAATAATTAACGAAAGTCAATTAGAGAACAAGCGTCAAATCAAGAAATAAATAAAAAAATATATGATCGTAATTTTACTGGCTGTTTGGAAGTTTGAACAGCTTTGAAACTGGTGGAAATAAGCTGAAAGTTGAGCGTTGGGCGTCGAAAATTTTGCAAATTCGTTATCGAAGCGACGCGACGGATCGGTTCGTCGATGCAGTACGTGAATAATTTGTGTATCCGATTCGGTCTGTGAATCGAACAGCTGGCTACGTCTTCCAAATAATCTGATCAATAATCTGCTCCCCTACCCACTGAATCAACGCTGGCCATCGCGCAGACCAATTTCAAAAGTTTCCCTGTCCGAATTTTGTTGGATTACCTCGTGGATTTATACGTTCTCGTTTTACGCGCGGCATTAATTATTCGCCAGTTGATTGACGCCTATCACCGTGAATCATTAATAAGCGGCGTAAATCTTTTCGCGAAATTTTCACATAATTTATAAATGTGCGTGTTCATAGCTACATAATTGAGTGAATTCCTTGTAAAATTTATGAACTTTGCCATTTAAGAATTTATTGTTTTCCTGTAGGATGTTATAAACACCGATGGTACGTTGGCAATTAAATCAGATTTCTCTAGGGAAAATGGCGATATAGGAGAGCAATAATTCTCAAAATGTTAATTTTGACGATATTATAAAATTTAGTATATAACTAAGATATACAAATAAAAATTAAATATCATTCTCACATACATCGTTATTCTCCTCGGAAACGCTTGTGGGGAAGGGACATCGCCATTTTTTCTGGAGAAGTTTGATTTGATCGCGAGTGTATACGTATACTTAGTTTAGTATTTTGCGACAAAGATGAGTAAAATTATAAGGACTTAAATGAGATATGAATTTTATTGGCCGTCTGACGGCGGACCATAAAGAGAGCCTCCAGTTTAATTTAATTTTGTATTTCACGTCTACGAATAATACTCTTTGCAAAAATCGATGGATATATAGCAGTGAAAGACTAGTTTCTATATTCCCCGTTAAACACAAAAGGAAATCCGATGAAAGGTATGATGTTCCCTTCCATATTTCCACGAAGAAAGCATTTACTCCCTGAAACCATTTTACGAGACAGGCGTCGTCACACTTTCTTTCACTTTCGTGCATCAACTTTGGAGGGTGCGTTTGTTTCTCTCGTGGCGCAGCCTGGGAAACCAATAAAGCTCGAATAAAACGACATTACATTAAACGCCATCATCCATCAATCCTCGAGGTTGCGCATCAAAGTACAAGCAGGAGGTACCGCAGTCGCAGAGTCCAGCGATCGATGGATATACGTGGTGCGCTCATTCGCAAGCTCGCAAAATCTGACGAAATACCTTGTGTGCCTGTACGTGGCACGTGAGCCCGTGGAACGTGAGATCCGACAGTTGCAATTTTACCACATCTTGTCACCATCCAATCTACAGTGCCTCCCTTTTTTCAACCCTTCATCCCATTTCCATTCGCTTTTTCCATCCCGTTGTTCCACCAATTTTTCACGCCCTTCTGTATTCTCCCTTTTCATTTCTGTTTCTGTAATTTATCGAAGCATTTGTTCGCACGATTTTTAAATAATTTTTAAACAATTTCTTGTTCGAAGAATAATACTCGAAAGCGAAGAGTGCAATAAGTATACGATGTATGCGATAACTCGTAATAGGGGCTGTTATGCAGCCATTAAAACTACAATGCACACCAACGGCGGTGCACTTCAAGAACATTTGTTATTGGAACCTGCAATTACCAGGCGAGCAATAATCGTTCGCACCGCAACCGATCGAAAACACCGAGGGTAATTGGTCGACACGTGTGGAAAATGACCGCGTCAAGGGTGCCGGTTCAATTTTCTCTTTTTTAGTAGCCAATTCGAAACGATTACGCGGCGAATTTGAATGGCAAAAGAAAAATATCACACGGGCTCGTTCGTTTCAATTAGCGATTCGTTACGCGCCCCACCATCTCCATCTTTTGTTTGCAGCAAATTTTTCGTGCCTCCCTTAATTGCCTGCGGTTAATTGTTAATTGTTAACAAAATATCAACCCTTTTATGTATTGGCTTCTGAAAATATTTGTTTCAATTTTATTTTTGATTTCCATTGTGTTATATACATTTTCATATATTTTAGAACGCTGAAGATAATAGAAAATAGCCTACCATCAAATAAATCAACTTCTACATCGAAGACAAGTAGTACAAGCGCACATGTTATCAGGAACGTGATCAGACACGTCATATCCCGTCACAAATAAAAATTCTCATCGAAATATCGATGGAAAAAGAACGTAAAAAAAAACAGGGGAGCCAATGCATAAGAAAAAGTGAATGAGAATGTGTGCAGACACGTCCGTGAGAAAGGAAATCACAGAAAAATGCATCGAAGAGATGAATGTAAAATTTGCAGAAATATCTCTTCATAAAAGTCTTACTAATATAAATGCATAACTCAATTGTTCTAACTAACGCTCTGAAACATCCAAGAGAAAATAAAGTTTCATCATTTACTTTCTACGTTTGATATTTTTCTTTATTAAATTTCAAAAACATGTGTATTGGAAGCAAATGTATTATTAATGTAGTAATTAATTTGATGCTTCGGGTAGAATATGTTAACTAAGGAGAGTTCATTTAGTTTAAAAGTTTTACATTAAACGATCTGTTGCAGTGTACGTTGTTATAGCGTGTGTATTTTGTGCCTGATTGTGGTTAAACAAGTAGTACAAGTCTATATATTGTCAGGCAGCTTGAGCATACAATAGATTATACCAGGATGTTGTTCAAACAAATATTATGTACTACTTGTACCATCTAATAGGCTGTCTATACTAATTTATTGATTAACGTGAAAGATAATAGGAGGGAAAAAATAGTATAAATACGTGTATGCTCAGACATGAAATAATTACTTGTAACATCGTCTTTAATCTGTAATCAGAAGCTATGATTCTAATATGGCAAAACGATTTATAATACCCTACTTTTTATCTAAATATCAAACATCAATATTGAACCATAAGTGGTTTAGTCTTGGTCAATTGTGCCCCAAACTTACAAAACATATACAACAATATTACCCTAAAGTTAAATGTACAATTTTTAAACGAAAGGATTTCATTTATTGGAAGAATAATTTTAAAAGCAAATGAAATTTAGAAAATGAAAATAATGTGAAATTTAAAATTAAATAAAAATTTGATCCTCTCTCTTTATGATCCGCCGTCCGAGGGTTAAGTATATAAAATACCAAGTTTGACGAAAATTAATTAATAATGAAATTTCTAGCTTTACTTTTATGTCTTAAACACATTTATTATTTTTGCTACTCTCAGAAATATCACACCCTACATTTCTCATTTTTATCAACCAAAAAATTACCAAACTTCAAAAAGAAAAATTACCATCAATTCCAAACATAAAAAAATGCCCTCTAGCTTTATAAAAAATTATGGTTCTAATTTCTAATATATCACAAAATGAATCATACTTCTTTAATCATTTATTTTTTACCTGAATAACAATTATAAAAATTAAGTATATAAAATACTATATTCGTCAAAAATTAATTAATAATGAAATTTCTATTTCTACGTTTATCTGAATACTCAATTCAAGTCCTTCTTGAACATATTTATTTTTGTTAATTTAAAAAAAAGTCATCCTCTATTTTCCTCCTTTTTCAAACAAACGTTACCGTACTTAAAAAGAAAATTACCATCAATTCTAAATATGGAAAATAAAAATCCTTAAGTTTTTAATTCCTGCACCTAATATTTACGAACGCGTTTATTAATGAATCCACCGTGAAAATAAGCAAAACTTGCGGAGTAGATTCAAAAGGGAAGGATTGTCGCAGGACAGAGCCCTCGAAAACTTCGCAAATCGAAGGAGAACGGAAGCGGAAGATCGATATAAACGCTAGTGGTCGCGTCTCATGTATTTCGCGGTCGCATTATTGGACACGTAGGATCGCGCACGTGTACGTTTTCGCAACGTGACTGAAATATCAACGAAAGTACTAGAGGGGGTTAGGTTGAAAGGAGGCAACATTAATGCGAAATATTTTACTTTCTACTATCCCTCTTTGATGAGGAATGCATGCGCAATCGCGGCATTGCATTTTTTATGAATCACCAGAGAACAGGCCACGGAAAAATCGGCTAAAACGAAACGCGAACAGCCGTCTGTGTTCGTTATAGTGCTTGCACGATCGATTTATAGCTAATAATTCGTTGGATGCACTGTTCGAACGTCGTTCGTCGGTTAGATAAATAATTTAATTCACACGTGTGACAGTTATTTCTGTGCTTTCAATGGGTATGATGAACTGATTTATTCTGAAAACTTTCAAAAGCTTTAATTCAGTCGAAAATAATATTCATTATTAAATTTAGAAATTAGAACAATGAATAAATAAAGGCTGTAAAGAAAATTGGCATACATTTGGCAATTTTTCAATGTAAAAATCCAACATGTAAAATTCTATAAACAAAAATAACTATTAATAATTTAATACTTATTTATAATTATCAACAGCTTTAATTTTGTTGAAAATAATATTCACTAATTAATATGAAAATAATGAACTAGACGCATAAGTTTTTTTAACTTGGCACAATAAATAAATAAATAAATAAATAAAGGCTGTAAAGAAATTCAGTATACATTTTGCAATTAAAAATTTTAAAATATAAAAATCCAGTACATATAAGATTTTGAAAACTAAAATAACTATTAGTTTTTACAGATGGACTAATCCAAACGAAACCTGTTGCATCTTGTAGAGTATGTCTCCCGATTGGCCCTGTGAAAAAGCATTTTGCATTTTTTCATTGCTCACGATTTTTTTGTAAAAAACGTAATGTTCCATTTATACTTCTCACCGATTACTCCGAGACGGATGGACTAATCGGAACGAAGCCTTTTGCATCTTGTAGAGTATGTCTCCCAATTGGTCCCGTAAAAAATATATTTTGCATTTTTGCATTCCTAACAACGTTTATCACAAAAAACATAATGCTTCATTTATATTTTTCGGCAAGGAATCTACCGATCGCGATGAAACCTAACACATCTAACAGGGGATATTTCTGCGATGATCCTAGTTGCAAAAATGTATAAAACTTGTTAACGTTAATAACTATCGTTATTGCAATTAACCAATAAGAACGGTAAACCACCTTATGGCATCCTACAAATACTGCTCGTTCCACTAAAAAGTCTGAAATAAAATAATTTTTAACAAAAAATACAACCGGCTTCAAAATGCGCTAAAAAGTGTAAAATAATTTATATTTCGTTTATACAACTGCGTAACAATTATTAATGAAACCTCTTGCTGCATTAAGAAAATGTGCTAAAAGGTATAAAACGATTTCTATCTCATTTATATCAATACTCCACAGTTATTAATAGAACCTATTTAATCGTTAAATAGTATACTAAATACATTTCAGCCTTTTTGGATGTGGCATAAAATTAAAAATACCCGAATAAACGAGCTGCCAATGACGCATTTGATTGCGGTATGGCGAACTTGGTAATTAATAAGTCGACAGAAAAAATACGGAATATTATAGATACGGCTGAAAACATTTGTAATTGTAACGATTGTATCAGAAGTAGGCAACACTTCTGATATACATGTAGTTAATCCACAATGGGTATGTTGATTCACGTTGAATATTGATTACTTGAAATTATCAAATGGGTCATTTGTCATAGGTTGTCGACGCCTGAACTAGGATCTTCCTAGTAGAAGAAAAGTTTTTTATTTTGCACCACCTCCGAAAAGGTTGAAATGTATTTAGTATACTATTTAACGATTAAATAGGTTTTATTAATAGCTGTGGAGTATTGGTATAAATGAGACAGAAATTGTTTTATACCTTTTAGCGCATTTTGTTAATGCAGCAAGAGGTTTCATTAATAAAAATTGTTACGCAATTATATAAATGAAATATAAATTATTTTACACTTTTTAGCGCATTTTGAAGCCGGTTGTATTTTTTGTTGAAAATTATTTTATTTAATTGTTAGCAATGAGTAGAAAAATGGTTGATTAATGTCGTCCCACCGTCTCAATCCATTCCTCAGCTGTCGTTCCTGAGAGCGATGGCTCTCTCACCGACAGAACACATAGAACATGTGATGTTACCGACATAAAGTGATTTTACAGCATGTTGGTGTGTGCGAAAAAATTTTCAAAAAAACCGCTAACCTAAAACTGAACAGTACATGATTAGGTAAACAAAAATAAAGGTGAGTTTAAGAATACTTATTACAGGAAGACGCATCGACGAGTGCACCAAGTACTGCCGAGCTGCACACATGATATAATAGCCAAGCGCAAGTATCAGTATGATGTTTTAAACGAATCTAAAACAGTCATGGATGTTAATCACCCAAGCTACAACATCCTCATCATTGGGAACGGAACCTTAACTTTTCAGGGTATGGCATCCCTATGGAAGGATAGCGAGGATCTAACCAAGGGGTTTGTATGATCATTAACATTATAATTGGTGATCATTTTAGAAATGTATTCACCAAGTGTTGGCATAGATGACATTTCGTGCAGGGCTGCGGTGGGGAAGTGCAGTGGTTTATTTAAAATCATCTTTAAGATTTTGTTTTGAACGGTCTGATATTTTCTCTGAGTTTTCATAGAAATGAGGTTCCACCAGATGTGTGCCCCATATGTTAAAACCGGCCTAATGCATATTTTGAAAATACTTAATCTGATTGACACTTGGAGGGGAGATTTGTGACAAATGTGAGGGATTAAGAAGGCAGCCACCCTGATCTTTGGTCCAAGTCAACCTCTAAGTAGCAGACTTCCGATGACCATGGTATGATATGGTTTTCAATGGTAGGCGCAGTTTTTCGTTTGCCGGAGCTTAGCTTGGAACACCGGGTGATCAGAATGGCCTCCGTTTTATCAGGAGTTATGACCAACTTCCAAGCCTTAAAGAAGTCCAGAATGGAATTTAGATAATTTAGATATTTGTGAGGAAGAGGAAAGAATTGCAGTGTCATCTGCGAACAAAGCGGGAAGACAGTTAACCCTTCGCATGCTATGCCAGAGTCACTGATAACTTGTCGGTTGAGAGCGATCACGCACACAATAACGGAACTATTGGCGTGCGTAGCCAAGTGACGATCGGCGACGAATATCCCACCACAAAACTAAAACATACAATGCGGAAGCAAACGACACAAACTTCTCAGTTCCATAACCAGATAGAATCACCATCATTTTTCTCACAATTCAGAAGATTTTCATTTTTCCGTGATCCACAACGAAAATCCTAACGTAATATAAAATTAATCATTTTGTAATATTATATTGATGAAATTCTCGATCTCGGGCGATCGTTTGGTTGGTATAGGTCGGTGAGGTTCTCGAGCATTCTCGAGCGACCACTAACATGTACTAGTGAAATATCGGTGTGAGTCAAAAGTGACTCCGGCACAGGCCTAGAAATCGCAGTAGTCGGAGGATTAAAGGCGGACGGTATGTCATTGATGTCAGGATCAAGCTCTGGGAGACCCCAGCGGGCATATGGTACGAGCGTAAGCTTGAACCACGGTAGCAGGCCGACATCAGTCCGTGACTCAGGTACGCCTGTATAAGTCGTATAGTGCCATGATCAAGGCCCATCCGATCCCACTTGTAAAGCAGTGCATCGTGCCAAACCGTATCAAACGCCTTGGCCAAATCCAATAAGATCATTCCGCTGCAACACCGAAGATTGAACGTGCAAGTAATAGATTGTGCTATTCAAATGACCTGTTGGATTGTGGAGTGATTTCTCCTAAAGCCAAACTGCTGATCAATGATCGTGCCCTTGTCGTTCAGCCGTTTTAAAAGTATGTCAAAGATATACCTCTCAAAGACTTTACTCAGAAGGGAGAGAAGACTGATTGGTCTAAAACAAGAAACTAAATTTTGAGGCTTGCCCAGTTTGTAAATTGCGACAACCTTGACCACTTTACACACCGAGGGAATTGGCCGTACTGCCGGCACGAGCGACCGGATACGCATTGTTTATAATGTTGGGCTCTGTATGTTGGAATGCGCCTAGTAATGAAAAATGATTAGCAATGGGAATGGTGGGGACCACTTCTGTTTCCATGTTGTTATATTGGTGGTTCAAGGAATCCGACGTATTAACCACAAGAGCGTTAGAGCCAGCAGGAAGAGTTGGTGAGCAGGTTTTCGCAATGACTAAATGGAAGACACTTACGCGTGGGTTTAGACCCTTTGGCCCCACTCGTGGCAATATGGAAGGTTGAGTTGATGAAGAAGTACTGTCAATTAGTTTGTTACTTACCTTTATAAGCTTGCGTATTACATTTAAATGGAAATCCGAATTTACCGAAGGATCGAGATTATCCACGATTTCAACCTGGTCTTGAATATCGTTCGCCTTATCGAAGAATATTATCAGCAGTCAATTTATATCCGAATCGGGAAGAAACAAACCTCCGAGGATATATAATAGATCAACACTTTCCGAGTTGCACTTGAAGCGCCTTGACGGCGGCGACAGACTGTAGTTAAACAGTCAATATAACTTATAATAAATAATAACTGATAACTAATAACTAAATGAAACCGAACAGAACTGAATATAACTGAATAATATAAAGAAACGAGACAAGAAAGTAAGCATTAGGTACTCAAGAGCACGCAGCGCAAAAAACAGCCAAGCAAAAACTAAAATAACTATTAGTCATTCTCATGATACTTTAAGTCACGGACGGTGGACCATGGAGAAAGTCCCAATTTTAATCACATGTTTTGCAAGTTTGAATCCCAATTGACCCCGTTCAAGAGTTAAGATTTAAATTGGTATGCAATAAGTGTTATTTAGCGATATTTTTATGTTATCAAATTGCGACAGAGTTTTGAAAATTTATTGCCTAAACCTGGTGCGAAGTAGCATATGGTCATGCAAGTAGTACGGCACGGTATGGGCTCAGACTAGTAATATGCGATCGTATATGACCAACCGAGTAATACGTGATCGTATGCTGTTAGACAAGTAGTACGTGACCGTATGTAATCAGGCAAGTAATATTAGATCGTATGTAATCCGACGGGTAGTCGACCCCAGCATTATACAAGTAGTACGAGCAAATGTGCGGTCATACAAGCGTCGCGATACTGTTCTGTGGTTGAATAAATTAACATTTCTCGACAAACTGATTATTCGGAAAATTCAAGGTTCAATTAAGGAGCCTTATTTTTAACCTGCAGTAGTATTAATAGGGTTTGGGAGAACGATAATCAAATCAAGCAAGATTGAACTATAAATCAATGATCTTGTTTGTGGTTTGGTGGCGATTGTCTAAATATTTCATACTCAATCTGGTGTGTTTAGCGGGCGCCGTATGAGCACGGTGGATAATTCAAAAGCAATTAAACAGGCTGTACTGTCAATTATAATGATGGATGAATGTTACA
This sequence comes from Osmia bicornis bicornis, assembly GCF_907164935.1. Lineage (NCBI taxonomy): Eukaryota > Metazoa > Arthropoda > Insecta > Hymenoptera > Megachilidae > Osmia > Osmia bicornis. The sequence goes on from NC_060227.1 coordinate 8,878,372, forward strand.
GAGACTTTGAAAGTTTTGAAACTTTAAATCCTTCAACTTTCAAACTTTAAACTCTTCAATTTTTGAATACCTAAGTATTTAGATTTCCCACGTCCAATTTAAAAAACTATAGAAAATATACGTGTTATACAATTGGCAATTTATCAATCGCGTCTGATATTTGGAAGAAGTTCTTTTAGAGCCTCAGAGGAAGGTCTTGGTGGCAGCGACCGCGTCAAGTGCCGCGAGTGAGCCTAAGGCGATTATGGCACTGCCACTGGATCTCGAAAATCTCATTACTGTCTCGACGACACTGTTCGCGTAGAAGAGCTGGTGAGGTCGTCTCCGGGCCGAGAACCCAGCGAAACAAAGAGGAACGTCGTGAGAGATGAAAGAAGTTCGAGGAACGACTGAAGGAAATGTCAGAGTCGTAGAAGCGGTGGATGAACGTCGGAGAAACGTTGGTGTCTTATAAAAATTGAAAGAAAATTCTAAGTAGCATTTATTTCCTAAGCTACCAAGTGGAAAGTTTAATGCGTTCGCTGCTAAATGGGTAAATAGAATTAAATTTCCGAACGAACTAGAAAATAGATAAAATATCGATCGGGAACCGGGAAAATTCGATGAAGAAAAGCGACTGAGGAGCCGGGCATTGCGAATGCGGGATGGAGAAGAAGCGAGGAAGAAATCTTTCAGGAAAAGTCAACAACCGAAGTGAAAGCGGGAGAAGGTAAAGAGAAGAAGAGCGACGGAGGCGAACGCGAGAAAATCGAGGAAAAAAGGGAGGCGATAGGAGAGAAAAGAAAGAGAAGAGATGGGGACGGACAGAAAGAAGAAGGAATATCGTCCGGGATTCCAAAGTCGACGAGAGAGTAGGTAGTCACGTCGATGTGAAAGATCGTAATTGCGAATTCGTTGACCCGCGGGTCGAGTGAGCTTTTCCACCAAGTCGCAATAGAGGGACGTTCGTTGAAAAAGGAGGATGGGAGGGAGGAAGGGGCAGAGGGTTGGAAGGTAACCAACGACGGGGTGGAGAGAGGGTAGGACACTAGAGGACGACGGGTGAAGGTGGAAAAATAAAAAGAGGAAGGCAGTTACAGAGAGAAAAAGCAACGGGAAGAGATGCCGCGTTGGGTGGCGGGATGAAGCGTGGTCCGGGAGGGAGAGGCGCGAGCAAACAGACTTTGCAATCGTTTATTTTTCTGGCAATTATATTCTTCAGTGAAAAGAACCCAAGCCCTTTTCACTTCGTATTTATTTCTGTCGTGAATGCGTCGTGAAACGTCCGACCTTCAGTGGTTCTCAAGACGAAGAGACTCAAACATTTTCAGTAAATGAGCTTCGTTAATGAAAAATTTCGTCAACTTGTATAAATTAACTCTTTCGCTAATGACCACAATGTTCATAACTGTTTTATATAATACCTAATTGTAAGTATACCAATATTTAAAATTGTAGACATTTGGTAATTGTTTACTATTTGTTCACTATCTACGATTTTTTAAATTTGTATATATGTAAAAAAAATATATTTAAAAAGGTAGGATATCATGGAAAAAAAGATACGTTTTAATTGTATATTGAAGTTAAATTTAAACCTAACCTAAAATTTAAATTTAATTTCATTATTTTTTGTAGAAATTCGTTTAGTATGAAAACAAGTGCCAGTACCAATATTTTTAAGAAATAAAATATCATTAAAAAAGTATTGCAAACAATTGTAAGTATTTTTTATTTTATATTAAAACTAAATTTTAAACCTAACCTAAAACTAACTAATTGAATGTTACATCCCAGCTAGGGATGTGCGGGTACCCGATATTACGGGCTCGGGCGGGCTCGGCCGGGCTCGGGCGGTCGTCCGATACATGCGTGCAGTCGGGTAGCCTGACTATTTCGGGTTCAGTCGGGTACAGTCAGGCTGATTCGGACGACCTCCCGCGGGCCGCGGCCTGCGATCCAACTCTCATGTACTTGTTAATGTTTGCAATAAGCATGTTCAAAATCTATTTTGTATAAAATGAACATACAGGTGGCATGGAATGAATACATTTCAAATAAATTCGTTACAAGTATTATTTTTTCACATAAAACAGATTTTGCACATGCTTATTGCAAGTATTAACAAGTACATAAGAATTAGGCCACGGCCCACGGGAGGTCGTCCGAATCAGCCCGACTGTACCCAACTGAACCCGAAATAGTCAGGCTACCCGACTGCACGCATGTATCGGACGCCCGCTCGTGCCCGCCCGATGTTTTCCAAACCGACCCGATTAGTTGGGAACCTGGCACATTAGTCGAGCCGCACATCCCTAGTCTCAGCGTATATTTTAAAATGTATTCATTCTTCATAATATTTCACCGACCTTGTGTTCCTCATCAGTGTTTTGCACTCGGAGCTCGTTCCCATGTGAGGGGCACAGGGAGGGTTTTGCGTTGTAAATTTTACAATAGTTAACAGAATTTCGGTATTTATCCGATTATTTTAAACAGCATTTATATCGTTCCTTGAAATCATCGTCGCTCTCAACCGAACTGCGCAGTACATAGGCGACAGAAAAACTCTGTTCAGCTAGAGGAAAGGTGCCATAAACACCGTCAAAGCGTGGTTAGTCAGTGTTTCACACTCGGGACTTGTTTTTCATACTAACCACGCAGAAGACAAAATAATCATGGTTTTACATGTTTATACCTGGATACCATCATTTTCTGGTATTTTATGCGCCAGTCGGACATGATCGCGATACGTATTATTTTTATTGGCCGAAGCCCTCACATCCACAAATCTATCGTGTGACGAACGTCGCTAAGGACAAATATTGAAACAGAATGGTATGAAGCGATAGCGAGCGACGATTCGGACACATTGACATAGACGTGGATTCGGGGTTTACATTAATAAGAAAACAGACTTTACACTTTCCATAAATTTTGCATAATAACAACTGTTGTTAAGAACAAGTATTATAAAAAATCCATTAATGCCCAGAAAAAATCAAATGTTTATGTAGTTAAATGTACCCCTTGCGAATATGGAAATTTTACGCCTATGTAATGTGACTGCTGACTTCTCAAGTTGAGGGTTTCTAGAGAGGATTAGGTGGAGCCAACGGTACAGTCGCCTTGCCTCTCTGTCGTTCAGTTCGTCGGTGCTCGGCAACCTATGATCTCTGCACAGTACTTGTTCGTTGCTGGTAAGTTGCCGAGCACCGACAAACTGATCCGACAGAGGGGCAAAGGGACTGACGTGTGTGAAGATAGCCCCGCACTTTTCGAATTTTGTATTTTTTGAAATTGTGCTGCATTGTGCTACGTTTGTGCCGTATTGTGCCGTAAACCGCAACCCTGTAAGTCAAAGCATATTCAAGAAAATTAAAAAAAATAAAATTTTTTATAGCCCCGCACTTTTTGAATTTTGAGTTTTTCTTTTTTGTTCCGTATTGTGCTATGATTGTCCTGAATTGTGCCGCAAACGAGAGATCGACAACATCAATAACAATTAAGAAAAAAAATAAAAACAAAATTATACTAGCTCCGCACTTTTCCCGAAACAAACTTTTTTTTAAAAATAATTTATGATAACTTGTGCTACGTTGTGCCGTCGATAGAAACTCGATATCTCTATCCATTTTGAAGATAAAAAATGTTGAATTTTTAGAAATACATAATTTAATATTCGTATAACTTATGAACGGCGACAGATAATAGAATTCTGTAAGTTGTGCTGAATTGTTCCACTTACAATCTGCGAGATACATGCGTTAAAAGTTGATATTAGCTTAAGTATCAATAAAAATTAACAAAAAAGGGTGGGGTTGATTCAAAAATTTGATATTTTCGAATTTTCTTTGATTGTGCCAGATTGTGCTAGACTAGCACAACTACTTCTCCTAATCACAAAATTCCGTCAGATTGCCAGATTTCGCAGCGCTGGCAATGTTAGGAATCAGACGTTAGGAATTTGCATGCGTTTAAAAGCTGGATAAGTGTAAGAGAGATTAGGACCCAAACATTGTATACAGATATCCAGCCGAGGTGTCAATTCTGCATTCGTACACATCGTTTGTATTCAGCCGAGGAGTCGATTGTGTGTTGTTTATTCTATTATTATTGTTTATTTATTCTATTATTATTATATTATTATTGTTAGCTTGTAAATTACTTTAATTTTCAATGGGAAGAAACTGTCCAGTTTCATGGAAATCACGGACTTTTCCTAACATCGTAAAGCACCTAATTTGCAGTCAATAGTTCCACAGCATATTCTAAATAAATAAATAAATAAATGAATATAATTCAAACTATATGGTGTTTGATATCATCTTAATTAGAAAGATCTCACAAATGCATTACGAATATTTCTTGATTTCATTAAGAAAAGGTCAAAAATAAAAAAATTGTATCATTGAATTAGTATTAGTCACACCGATATTACGGTTCGGATCATATTACACGGCTTCCACGTCAAGCGTCTCGGTTGCCAAGGCGGAACCTCCCATGTGGAGGGGAGATCCACCTTGCACTTATCCAGCTTTTAAACGCATGCAAATTCCTAACTTTGCCAGTGCTGCGAAATCTGGCGATCTGACGAAAATTTGTCATTAGAAAAAGTTGTTGTACTAGTCTAGCACAATCTGGCACAATCAAAGAAAGTTTGAAAATCTCAAATTTTTTAATCACCCCCACCCTTTTTTGTTAATTTTTATTGACATTGAAGGGGGTAGACACGGCACGTGACCTCTCCGATTCGGGACGTCGGTATTACAGTAGTTTTTTTGTTGGGCCTGGTGGAGCCATTTGCGTGTTTTGTTACGAACTTAAAAAGTTTACAAATTCTCAGCTAGCGTGCGCGCAACACGATCTAGGAAAGCAACAGCGCCTCAAGTATTTTTACAAACACATTCAACCGCTCATCTCGCCAAAGGCATTGCAACGATACGCCTGAAGAACGAAAGCGAAACATTGGCGCGTGTTTAGAGTGAGATGTACGGTGATCATGCTATCCTTCTTTCAACCCAAATGATAGACTTGTCCGGCTCCGATAAATTCTGACTGACCAAGCGCGTGGATTTTACATAGCGCACCGAAGTACTCCTCGCTGCTGAAAAATATATGCCTACTCTAAAGAAGCGAAGGAATGTGCAATCTGAGAATTATTTTTAGAAAAAGTTATTAACATTTTTAAATAAATGTTTTTTAATTAATAAAAGTATCTTGAATTTGGTAAGAAACTGTTTATGTAAAAGTTCAATGGTATGATAATGTCTATTTTTCTGTGATTTCATTTTCTTCGTGAATGCAACGATACACTCAAAAAATGCAAATCCCCTTTTTATTTAAATGGAATTGCATTTTTTTTTACTTGTGTCAACTCCTCGAAACATTCTGCATAAAAAAGTACTATGGTACTATTAGAACTAATAAATGGAGGGACCTCACGTCTATACAGTAAAAGTTGAATATATGCAACAAAGATTGGGACCCACACGTTGCATATATCCAGCTGAGGTGTCGAATCTCGGATTACATGCGATGGTCAGCCAAGCGTGAAAGTAGAAAGGGACAGACAGTGGAGGAGAGAGCGAGATCCAATGTCCAATGATCAAAGTAAAGAGCCGAAACGTATCGGTGTAACTAATACTAATTCAATTATGAAACTTTTTTATTTTTGACTGTTTTTCACTGAAACTTTTACTAGCGCATTGGTGAAATTTTTCTGATTAAAATGATACCAAACACGATATAGTTTGAATGAGACGAGGTTTGTTATGGGGCGCTGTGAAAAATCTAGGCGGGCGGCAGTCAAAACTTAGCGAAAAGGGACAATCTCAACATTCAGAATGAGAGAAGGACAGCATGACTGTAGTGTGTCTCACTCAGCGTTCGGGCGTTGTTGCCTTTTTCGCTATAATTATTATTAAAGTGCGTTATTCAACCAGTCATTTTTACGTATAAAATAAGACTGAGTTTTTTGGGTCGCGTTAAAGTCGCTCGACTGGTTGAGATATTTTCTTTTGCGTTATTATTTTTGTATTTCATTTCCGATTCGCGCGTGTATCCGATCTGCGTGCCTTGTATCGAGTCATTGACGATCAATCTAGTCAAGACCATCGAATATTATATCTTGTCATAAGCGCGTCTATCGAACATCCAGTAGATGTGAATTGCGTTCCGTTAATTGTTACTCGCATAAATTGCCACAAGATTTGCGGTACTTCCACTATTCTGTGATAGGCTTTCTTGCCATACTCATCGTCAAACTACCTGATTTTGAATAAATCAATATTTTGTTACACCGCAAAATTACGTCTCATTATTGACTTCACCGTTCCTTCTGCCTTAGCGAACGCACAACGAACGCGAACCATTCTTTGAGATTCATGGGGGAAATCGTACGCTTGTTCTATTCGCGGCATATTCTCCTTTTTTAAAAATAAAAACTAACGTTTCAGGCTAGACGGCGAATCTAGGTGGAAAAAGATCAAAATTTGAAGTATTTCCTATTGTTTACATTTTAATTTATCTGTATTCCTAAACCCCTGCAGATCTTTAAGGGGGTAGACACGGCACGTGACTTCTCCGATTCGGGACGTCGGTATTACAGCAGTTTTTTCGTTGGGTCTGGTGGAGCCACTTGCGTGGTCTATTACGAACTTGAAAGGTTAAATTCAACACGTGCAACACGTCGCATGTTGTGTACAAACGTAGAATAGGTATCGCGGCTGAATACAAACGATGTGTACGGACGCAGAATCAACACCAAGACTGGATATATGCAATATTTAAATGCCCAGAATCGACACCTCGGCTGGATATATGCAACGTCTGGGTCCCAATGTTTGTTGCATATATCCAGCTTTTACTGTATTTAGAATTAGAAGGAATATTTCTGTTGTTGAATTCCGGGTTGGGGAATTAAAACCAACACTTTTAACCTCAGAGGTTTATTCGACGAACAGCAAGAACAGTAAGTACCAACGCAATTACCACGCTAGTACCAACTACAGAGATCTGCCCAAAGTGTTTTGGATACCAATATACAGTTTTACCTCGAAATAAGTAACACGCTCGGGTCTGGCAAGTTGCTTATTACGGAGCAGGTATGCTATTCGGCTTGACTTTGTTCTCGAAACAGGACGATAGTGAACACGAGAAACGAGAGATGTGTTCCGAGGTAGCGGTAAACCATAAAGTGATCGGCCGAGCAGCAATGTTATTTTTTGAACAAAATAGAATATAGCATGCTCTCTCATTCTCGCACTATTTCGCTTATTTTGAGACTAATATACCAGACTGAGAAACTATTATATGTACATATATATTCCATCCTTCTTCTATTAACCGATGTCACTGCTCAGTCCAGTGTAACAATTTATTACCCAAAACATCGGCTTCTCGCTTTCACGGACCTCTCACTCATTTCTCGGACCTCTCACTTTGCGGACGACTTCAAACAAAGAAGACGGGATAGCGAGTTGCTTATTTCGAAGCAGAGACTATTTGCTTATTTCGAGGAAATCCTGCATATAGAGGTAAGAGTGAGTAATCGATGGTCAGCGGATGGGCAAGGTACAAGGAGCAGGATGAGTAATCGCGTATAGAAGGCTAGATGAGCTGGAACTATGAGTAGGATGTGTTTATATTATGATATCTGTGTTGACGGTGAGTTGGTCATACAACACTACATATTAGTTAGAATATTAGAATACCATTAACAACTCAGGGCAAGGGTTGTAATCACTATCGTTATTTTCCAAGATCGTTATCTTAGGATAAAGTTCCGAATATCCCCGGTCGCAGATCAAGATTAAATTTTGGGGGGAAGCGAAGAGGGGGGAGGAAACCCCAAATATAAAGTGGTATCTTGGTTAAGTAATGGAAAACGGGGTAACCTCCGATCGAGCTGATTTTTTTACCATAAATAGCTCTTGAGGTGGGGATTCAAATGGTGGTCATCAAACGGAGTACATATTAAAAAAAATCTAACCTAACTCTAGCCTAATCTAACTTAAAAAAAAATTTTTTTTTATGTACTCACTGAGAGATCGGTGCGAAAACCACTTTTTGGACCATTTCAGTTTTTGACCTCTGTAGGGGGGGGGGAGGTTAAGGGATGGGATGACCACTGTTGGAACCTCCACCTCAAGGGCTATCTATGGTATAAAAATCAGCTTGATCGGAGATTACCTCGTTTTCCATAACTCAATCGGTATCTTCGGTTTCCTATTAGGAAAGTAATAGGAAACTAATTAGGAAACTAATAGGAAGCCGAAGATACCACTTTATATTTGAAATCATCTACCTGCTCCCAACCAACCTTCCAAATTTCATGTCGATCCGCGGCCGAGGACATTCGGAACTACAGCCTTATCTTATACCATGGAATACGATGTACTATCGAAATTCTAGTTGCTAATCATACATATGGTATATGTAACCCCTTCGTTGGCGGGAGAACAAGTAATTTGCTTTCCCTGGAATCGTCAATAATGTTATCTAAAGTCATCTAACATGTCGTTAATAAGCCCAGGAATTCTATAATTTCAAAACTGGGCCATTAAACTCAATCTTAACTGCGTAGAAAAGTCGTTACGCTTATAGAAAGAATAGGCAATACCAGCGATAGAAAGCGAAAACAAGGAAATAAGGAGAATAAGCAGTATTGACATTTACCGCAACAATAGGGCCGTTTTTACTGTACTTGCTACTTATTGTTAGTTCCATTTAATAAACGAAACTTGACCATCATATCTTTTAAACTAACACAGGCCGCATTGTACCGTGCAATTTCCATATAAACAATTTTCGTGTCATTAATAGTTACGAAATAACACAGCTGTCACACTTTAGCGCGGACACTCTGTATAATTAAGAGTATTTAGAATTTTCTGCGACACTTCTTGCAATGATATTTCACTTTCTTAAATAAGACTTCTCAATATATTGAAGGTTGAAAAAAAATCGGAGATACCGATCGACAAGTAAAAGATATAACCAAATTATACCAATTTAGGAACATGGACTTGAATTAAATAATGGTTCTAAGAAAACACCTATGCAATTAACCTTTAAACAGCGGAATCTGGGTCAACCGTGACCTTAATTTACAAAATATATTAAATAATTTTATAATAAATGGGTTTCATATACTGAAAAAGTAATTTATAAGAGAACAGTGTAAAATTTAGAAAATGATAATTATATGAAATACAAGATTAAATTAAAATTGAGGTTCCCTTCATGGCCTGCCATTCGAGAATTAATTAGTAAATAGCCCCTATTTTAGAAAAGAGCCCGTCGTGTCACTAATCTTCCAATCAAAATGATAAAAATAGTATGCAATACAAAATTGAATTAAAATTATGGCTCTCTTAATGGTTCGCCGTCCGAGGATTAAATCAAGACCAAACACCATGGCTCACCAATGATCCATACAACATTCACCATGTTAAAAAAGCTATTCTGAACACCGTAATACATCACAGAGAATTTTTCAAAATAAATTTATCACAGTTTAAGTTAAACCAGGCGAACTAGTTCCATCAATTTCTATCAACTTGTCGTTGCATCGTTTCGACCCCTGAAGGAAGCTATGCATTCTTGGCAAGACAACGTTATTTCTGCTTACTCGTCGCGCAAACTTTTTCCATTGGAAAGATGCTTTAAATCCTGTCGTATTCATCGATACGACTGATAACGCGACGCAGAAAGTCGGAATGGCTATTTTAACGCGTGAAAAGTACCCATATCAAAAGCCCACGCAATGCACAGCTCAATTCTGTCCATAAAACGGCAACCAATGATTCTCGGAACATTTCCCCCAGGAGGATTTCAAGGAAAATATCGGATGTGTCTGTTTTATCCGACCTTTCCATACTCCCTTCACCTCGGGGAGTTGCAGTTTGAGCCGTGCACGCTTCTGAAAGCGAATTCCTTACGACTCTGTACCATTTTCTACCAGTTAGCACGTTTGCTTTTAACCACCGGAGAGAGAAAATATTTAAATTGCTACTGATTACCAGCCTGGAAATTCAAGTAAATTCTTCTCTATTAATTCTTGATGAAAGTTGTGCAAAAGGGAACGTACGCGCTAACAATAAGTTCTATCAGATATGGGAGCTTTCAAAGTCTGACACAAATTCATGACATAATAGTATCTTAGATTAGCACTTATGATATGTCATTTTAAACATTAAAACCTGAATAAAATAATTTTTAACAAAAAAAACATCCGACTTCGAAATGCACTAATAAGTATCAAATAATTTCTATTTCATTTATACCAATATTCCATAGCTATTAATAATATCTACTTAATCGTTAAATAGAATACCAAATACATTTCAAAGTTTTCCGAGGCGGCGCAAAATTAAAAATACCCGAATATACGATGCTGCCAATAACGATTTGATTGCGATATGGCAAACTTAGTTATTTAATAAGTTATAAGAAAAAAAATTGGAAACGATATAGGTACGGCAGAAAACACTCATAATTGTAACGATTGTATCAGAAGTTGGTAGCACTTCTGATGTACATGTATACTGCATTTCACGAGAAACCATACTTAACTCGCGCAGCTCACTAGGTCTAGGGACATTTTTAATAACGTGTGTGATTGCCCTTTTCAGCTTACTGCTTTTTATTTTGCGATCATATAAATGCTGGACAGAAATGTATGACGTACGATAACTGATAACTGATGATGATATGGTAAAAATACACGACACAATGAAATTCCTATTATTATTCAAAGAAAAAATTATATGATCGCAAAGTAAGAAGCAAGCTGTAGAGTTTAATCACACATGTTATTAAAAATGTCCCTAGACCTAGTAAGCTGCGCGAGTTAAGTATGATCTCTTGTGAACTGCAGTATAGTTAATCCGCAATGGGTATGTTGATTCCCGTTGAATATTGTTTACTTGAAATTATCAAATGGGTCATTTGTCATAGGTTGCCGACGCCCGAGTTAGGATCTCCCTAGTACAGGAAAAGTTTTTAATTTTGCGCCGCCTCCGAAAACTTTGAAATGTATTTGGTATTCTATTTAACGATTAAGTAGATATTATTAATAGCTATGGAATATTGGTATAAATGAAATAGAAATTATTTGATACTTTTTAGTGCATGGATAATTACAACAACAATAGTTATTAACAATAACGATTACCATAAATGTTTGCAAGTGGGATCATCGTAGAAATATCTTCTATTAGATGTGAAAGGTGTTACGGGCAATGTGTTCAATGTGGGCATTTTGTAAAATGACCAGACATTGTGTAGATTGCATATTTTTTTGGGCAGGTATTTCACAAATGGCCCAGACATTAAACTTATTATTATTATTAAAACCATACATAGATGTGATAGGTTAGGATGGGCCACACACTTAAATCCGGCCGCCGCCGTGAAGCGGCCAGCATCGCTTTCGTTATTATTTAAACAACACTATTGTCTTAGGAAAGTGTTGCCGGCTATCTTACGGCGCGCCGCGGCATGTATTCTGTATAATGATCGGACATTTTACAAAATGCCCACGTTAAACACATTGCCCGTTACAAACGGTTTCATGGTGATTGGTTCATTCCTTGCAGAGTAACACCAAGAAATAAGCTTTTTGCTATAACAATAGTTATTAACAATAATAAATTCCATACATTTTTGGAAGCGAGCTCATCGCGGAAATATCTCCTATTAGATAGGAAAGCTTTCATCGCGATCGGTACATTCCTTACAGAGTAATACCAGCGAATAGGTTTCTTGCTATAACAATAGTTATTAACAATAATAAATTCCACAAATTTTTACAATTGGGATCGTCGCGAACATATCTCCGATTAGATGTGAAAGGTTTCATAGCGATCGGTACATTCCTTGCAGAGTAGCGCTAAAGAATAGGAGTTTGCAATAACACTAGTTATTATACATATATGTACAGGTAGATCTCGATTAGTGCGAGTAATAAATCCCAGAAATTGTTCGCATTATTTGAATTCGTACTATTCGAATATTTGTAATATAGGAATTGCTTCTTAGTTAAAGAAAATATACAATTAAAATTTTGAAATATACCTTTCATACGTATATTATGAAATTATAATAATAGCATAAACATGTTTATTATTTTTTAAAGTATTTTAACAGTGTTGATTGCACTCTCTTCTGCTTTTTTATATCTCCGTATATGTGGTGATAAACCCGCAGTATTTTATCCAAGTCTCTGTTAACTTGCATGCTTCGATCCATGTCTGGATCGAAAAAAGCCTCGCAAACCTCGCATTAACTGAATTTTCGTTCGCATTAAATGCGATCTGGTATCATTTTAAAATTCGCACTAAACCGAATATCGCACTATGTGAACTAGCATTAATCGAGACCTACCTGTATACTGGTTTTTGGTCGACGCGATATCTGTATAGAAACAGTAGAGACAGGCGATTGCATTCTGACCCATACACCGCCAGAGTAGGCGGTAGAATACACGTAGGCATACGTAGAATTCAATGTAGTAGTAACAATAGTTTTTCACGAATATCTTGGAAACTAAAGCTTTCAGTTAATTATGCATAATTAAAAAGTTCTTCAGCATCATTTTTTTCAGCAAAAGTTTTTTGCAATAATAATCCTTGGCAATGAACAAATGCAAAATATTTTTTTACGGGACCAATGGGAAGTTATACTCTGCAAGATGCACAAAGTTTCGTTCCGATTGGTCCATCCGTCTCGGCGTAATCGGTGAACATACAAAAAAAAGAAAAATACATACACATCGAATTGAGTATCCTCCTCCTTTTCGAAGTCGGATAAAAAAGTACTGTGTTAACGCTTCGTTGATATTTTTACCAGAAAATGGCTAACTGTTAATTATACAAAACAGTGAAAGTTCTAATGAACATATAAAGTTCTAATGAAGAATAATTTATTTTGTATTAATAATATTAATGAAACATTTACATAGTTATTTTCAGCAAATTTTAAGCTTTAAATTGATATATGTATATATAAGTGCTATTTTGTAAAACTTTTATGTTATGAAACAGGGTTAGACTCTAGACATTTTGAAATTGGTCATTGACAAAAAGTGATAAACTCAATTATTCATAAATAATGTATCAATAAATCTAGTGATAAATAAAAAATGCATGATTCGAAGATGTTCAATAGAAAAAAAGTCAGAGATACATTGAGATTTAATGAACAAGCCGACTAAACAGAGGATAAAAGGAACAAAAGAAAGCGGTTCGAGGAAACGGTATACGATAACCGTCGCGGAAGTTCCGGTCTGATCGATAGGCAATAATTCTTAATTACCGTCGTGTCCCTAATTATCGGTTTTCGAGTTTCCCTAGCTTAATCTCACGATTCGAGTAAGTCGATAACGAGCAACTCGGACTGATAGACACGCAACCCTTTACGTCAACGAGCGAATACAAGATTTTATATTGCAGCTAAAAAGGAGCTTTAACGAACAAGTAGACACTTTTCTTGTAGTCAACTATTCTCTATAAAAAATTAATTAAGTACCATCCTCATAAACTCGTAATAATTTTAATCTTGTGTATTAAAAGATTACTTTGTCATGAATTTTTCTACAGTAAAAGCTGGATATATGCAACAAACATTGGGACCCAGACGTTGCATATATCCAGCCGAGGTGTCGATTCTGGGCATTTAAATATTGCATATATTTGGTGTTGATTCTGCGTCCGTACACATCGTTTGTATTCAGCCGCGATACCTATTCTACGTTCGTACACAACATGCGACGTGTTGCACGTGTTGAATTTAACCTTTCAAGTTCGTAATAGACCACGCAAGTGGCTCCACCAGGCCCAACGAAAAAACTGCTGTAATACCGACGTCCCGAATCGGAGAAGTCACGTGCCGTGTCTACCCCCTTAAAGATCTGCAGGGGTTTAGGAATACAGATAAATTAAAATGTAAACAATAGGAAATACTTTAAATTTTGATCTTTTTCCACCTAGATTCGCCGTCTAGCCTGAAACGTTAGTTTTTATTTTTAAAAAAGGAGAATATGCCGCGAATAGAACAAGCGTACGATTTCCCCCATGAATCTCAAAGAATGGTTCGCGTTCGTTGTGCGTTCGCTAAGGCAGAAGGAACGGTGAAGTCAATAATGAGACGTAATTTTGCGGTGTAACAAAATATTGATTTATTCAAAATCAGGTAGTTTGACGATGAGTATGGCAAGAAAGCCTATCATAGAATAGTGGAAGTACCGCAAATCTTGTGGCAATTTATGCGAGTAACAATTAACGGAACGTAATTCACATCTACTGGATGTTCGATAGACGCGCTTATGACAAGATATAATATTCGATGGTCTTGACTAGATTGATCGTCAATGACTCGATACAAGGCACGCAGATCGGATACACGCGCGAATCGGAAATGAAATACAAAAATAATAACGCAAAAGAAAATATCTCAACCAGTCGAGCGACTTTAACGCGACCCAAAAAACTCAGTCTTATTTTATACGTAAAAATGACTGGTTGAATAACGCACTTTAATAATAATTATAGCGAAAAAGGCAACAACGCCCGAACGCTGAGTGAGACACACTATAGTCATGCTGTCCTTCTCTCATTCTGAATGTTGAGATTGTCCCTTTTCGCTAAGTTTTGACTGACGCCCGCCTGGATTTTTCACAGCGCCCCATAACAAACCTCGTCTCATTCAAACTATATCGTGTTTGGTATCATTTTAATCAGAAAAATTTCACCAATGCGCTAGTAAAAGTTTCAGTGAAAAACAGTCAAAAATAAAAAAGTTTCATAATTGAATTAGTATTAGTTACACCGATACGTTTCGGCTCTTTACTTTGATCATTGGACATTGGATCTCGCTCTCTCCTCCACTGTCTGTCCCTTTCTACTTTCACGCTTGGCTGACCATCGCATGTAATCCGAGATTCGACACCTCAGCTGGATATATGCAACGTGTGGGTCCCAATCTTTGTTGCATATATTCACTTGGGGGGATCCCCCTATGTTTAAAATGATGCAAGGCGGTGAAGAGATTGTTTAAAGGAGAAGGCGAGATAAACACTTGTTTCAGATATGATAATCAATGATAAAAAGGAAAATTTATTACGTATGAAAATCTAATGCGAACGAACACTTGTCTTGTCTCCAACGTTCCTTTCTCTTCTGGCGCTCACATCGCTCACATGCTTGCCGCGTATCCAAAATTCCCCAGATAGGAACAAATGGCGGGAAATCTAATTTCTCACACCCTAAGCGAATCGAGACGCTCGACGAGGAAGCCGTGTAATACGATCCGAACCGTTATATTGCTGTGACTAATACTAATTCAACGATAAAACTCTTTTATTTTTAACTTTTTCTTAATGAAACTTTTACTAACGCATTTGTGAGGTTTTTCTGATTTGATATATTATCAGAAAACTCGACCCTCGTAAATTACAGAAATCATATGCCTATGTAACGTGCGTCATTAAAAACCCAAAGGTTGACGTTACGAAAGCGTCAAACGATGGGGAACTGGCGGAGCGAACGAGGGTCCCCCCCTTGCCCCTGTGCCGTCCCGCGGGACATCTTGTCATCGGTGGACAGTAGAAATTACTATTTGATTACATAACAGCCAAAATAATAGGTTTACGTAAAAAATGTTTATAACCGTTTTTGTAGAGCTTTTTATAAGCTTCATTTTTTGTTTGAAACTTTTTTCTCTAAAATCAATATTTTCGGAGATATTTAGTAAGAACTATCAAAACTTTGAAGGGGGCTGGGGGGCAAACGAGGCTTTGTCACCAAAAATCCTTTTAGGGGCGTTTTTCTCTAATTAAGGATAAGCTTTGACAAACATTTCAGAAAAACGGGGGGGTTGTAGCTTTCGGAACTTTATTCAAATTCGTTTCAAAACCAATGAAATCATTAGCACAATGTGGTATGATATGTTTCCATACGGCTCTCATATTGCTTGGTATCATTTCACGCCTTTGTTTTTGATAACATTTCTGATGTTGTAACTCTTCCAAAATGCTATTAAAGTAGGCGCATTTTCTCCTGTTGTTGCTTTAATGGGTTGTGAAAAAGTGCGGCGCAAATAATAGCTCTTAAATGTTGCGATGACACCTTGATCCATTGGTTGAATCAGCGATGTCGTATTTGGTGGAAGAAATGTTATTTGAACATTTTCATTTAAATCGCTAAGACCAGTCGGATAACTCGGGGCATTATCTAAGATCAATAAAATCTTATAATCCAACCTATTTTCTTGGCAATACCGTTCTGTTGTAGGGCAAAAATAGTTCGCGAACCAATCTTCAAATAAAGTTTTTGTGACCCATGTTTTCTTATTTGAACACCACAACAACTAGGAGATTATTTCTTGATAAACCCTTAAGAGCTGGAGGATTTTCTGCACGGTATTAGTTTGAAATCCCCTGCTGCATTTCCATCTAATAATAATATGAGACGATCTTTTGAGATTTTATATCCAGGGCATGACTTCTCATTGATTGCTATAAAAGTGACGGCAACCTTTTCCAAAATAATCCCGTTTCGTCAACGTTGAACGTTTGTTCATCCTTATAGTCGCCTTTTTATATTATTTCAGATAATTCTTTCGGATATCTTAAAGCAGCCTCTTTATCTGCACTGGCAGATTTACTAACAATACGCACATTGTGAATACCAGTTCGTTGTTTATAATGAAAAAACTATCCACGACTTGCCGTAAAAATGTTACCAGTTCCCTCACCTTCGCTTTCTACTTCATCAGCAGTCTTTAAGTCGTTGTAAACACTTATTGATAGTGCTTTGGCTTGACTTTCCATTTAACTAACAATAAGTGGAACTCGTTTTTAGTTAAAGTCCTCGATTCATATGGATAATAGCCGCTCCATGTTTATCATTCGACTTCGGCTTCGAATTTTGGTCACTACTGTTATGTATCCGTCTCGGAAATTTCCTTATATGGTGTTACAAACCCTTCTTGTTACGCACCCGGCACCAACCGTCTTCTGGAAAATTCGAGACCAACGCAAAGCAAGGGCACGGTCCTACGGGTCACGTAGAGTCCGTCCCCACCACTCTTTTTACTCCAATTTTTGGGTATAAAAAGGGTGGCGGCAAAAGCATCTCGGGTCTAGTTGAAGTCTAGAACCAGTTCGATACACGTCAGTACGTTTCTCTTACAAATAATCTCTGCAACGAGGAAACTTTACGAGATCGGGTATTCAAGTCCCTTTCAAGCACTCAGTAACTATACAGTACGTTGTCTGCTGTTAAACATTATTCTGATCGTTGTAGTCCGCCCCCGTTTGCTCGCGTTCGTGAAAACCGAGAAGGATTAGATTTTTGCTTCGCGGAATCGAAACTAAACTTTTTATTATTCAACTCATTTAAAATTGTAACTTAGAGTTTAATTCATTGAAGACCGCGACAATGACACACAACGATTGTAAGGTCTCGGCATAGAGAATAAACTCATATTATTTTAACTTATCTACTATTGTCCAATTGTATTGACTAGACCAGAAACCCACTAAGGTGTACCTTTACTACTCGAGGTACATCAATCAAATTACGAGACCTAATACTAACATTTCCTGCGGCTCCCTACGTTAGCCATACATAGGTTTCGTCCGCATATCACACTCCTGAGGCTCCTTACGTTAGCCATACGTTGGTTCGTCCTCACGTCTTCACCTTTCCTGTGGCTCCCTACGTTAGCCATACGTAGGTTCGTCCACTATAATTAACCCCTTGGAGCTCCTTACGTTAGCCATACGTAGGTTCATCTCCACGTCTACTTCCTTAGGCTCCTAGTGTTAATAACAACACTGGTCAAGCCATTAACAAATACCATAACCGAGATTAAGCCCCGGCTACGCAGCCGCCTCCGCCGGCTCGTAACACTACTTTTGATAAATAAGACGCCGTAGACATACCTTGCGATTTGTATTGATCTTTATTTTTTACAAGTTTTTGAATTGACGTTCATTCTTTTGAAGTTCATTCCTTTTTCTCTCCCTATTTAGCAAAGGACGCACCTTCTTCATGAAGCTTAATTAGATCGAGTTTTTGTTCCAAACTGAGCCATTTGCGCTTCTTGGCGACAGAATCATTTTGACATTTTCAACAATTTAATTATTAAAAAACCGACTTTACAGTTGTGAATCGAAAGCTAATAGACAAAGAAAAAAGACCACAAAATTAAAACTAGAATTACAAAGATACATCGTTGGGGTCTGGCAAGTTGACAGTCGGAAGGTCTCACGCATTTTCGACATTTGTTAAAAAGTCACAACTACTAACACAGTTGTCGGTTTACGGTTTCCACTTTCAATTCATCAGACCCCAACAATATATACAATGTAATACGAGTTTGTTTTATGTTTTATTTTGGAAAATAATTTTATGTATGTATATATTAATTTTTTTTGCTTTTTTTTTTAAGTAACAAAATTTTTTGGGGGAAATTTTCAAACCCTACTATAGTGAAACCGGACAAATCGAAACCAGACTATGCGAGATATCGCTATATTCTCAATTTACACTACATGGCTTCCAGCTGCCACAAGCAAAACACTTTTCAGAAGGTAGTTCGAATAAAGTGTGCCCCTGGGCCGTTTGTAGCCCCCAAAAGGGCTTAGGTACTTAATTAATCGAAACGAGATGGGGAAATTCAAACAGTATTCGAAGGGACGCACACTATTCTGGCTATTCTAACTTTTGCTCGCGGGCTGTCTCTTCTTCTTTCCTTTTTTTCTCAGCGCTCCCTTCGCTCCAACCCTCTGCCACTTAGCGATATCGTAAAATATTCACGATTATATTGGATTATAATGGCTGCACTGAATATGCATAAGCTATCCACTATTCGTAAAAGATAGAATGTACAGGGTGCTCTAGAATTGGTGGAACAATAAAAAAAAATATTAATTATATTGTATTTGCTTAGTTGGCGTTATTAATTGTTTATCTTCAGAAGAGGAAATAAATTCTAATTGTCGTCGAAATTTATTTAACCCTTTGACTAAGAGGAGGTCTGAAGGGGGCTGCAGCCAAAGGCGCCAGGAACCTTATTATGTTGCAAATTCGCTATATAAAACAACATTTATAAAATTCTTATATTTTTTAAACATTTGTAATTATGAATTTTGTTTTACTTAATGTTGAAAATTTTCGGTATTACACAATTTCTTTTTAAATGAATTTCTAAAATAAAAATATATCTTTTACAATTTCAAATTATATATTTTTTCAAAATTAAAAAACAAATCAGGTACTGAAAGGTTAATTATTTTCTAGCTACAGGAGCTCATTATCAGTTATTTATTTAAATAATCTTAAAATTTTACCAAACGGTATAGCAGGATAAGATGGTCAAAAGTGCCCTTCAGCCGATTTTTTTCAGCAATGCACCATTACCCTTTCTGTCAAAATTTATTTATTTTCCATAAAAGTATTCATTACCATAACTAAATATCTGCAATCTATTTATAAGTTATCAAAATTCAATTATCATTCATGTAATTGAATCGAACAGTAACAAAACATCACTATTTAACACAAATGAATATTAACGAATAAACACGTGAGTTTCTGTGTGTTTCTAATAATAAGGCCGATGCTGTGGACAGATATGCGAGTCTCGTAAAACACCGTGGCTACAGTTAATGGCGCGTTAATTAGTTGCATGTGCTGACCGGTTATAATTACCGATAACAGCAACATTTTAATCGGGCCCGTTTAAACAACCGCGCCGAAATTTGTGGCGGTTGTTTACGATCGTTCACAGTGGTTTTTCCTATTAATTTCTCGTCGCTTGAAAATTGCTTCCATAAATTCAGCATCGTTGCGCGGGCCAGTACAACTCGCACTGTGACCTCGATAATTTATTAAATTAATATCTCACCATAAGTCAGTGTTACACGATTTTCTGTTCGCATGATTTAAAAAATTAAACGAATTTCGTATTTCAAAAATTATATATCTGAACCTCCATGGGCAACCTGGGTCCTTTATGTCCAGGAACAATTTTTTTAATATTCTTGACCTTCAAAAAATCTGAAAAATTTCTGGGATACTTATTGAGAGCTCTACTTTAATATATAATCGTTTCTGGAATTAAATATTTAAAAAATCAATTGGAAAAAATAAATATTCGGAAAATGTTGCAATTTGCTTTGGACATAAACAACTCAGCTTGCCCACGAAGGGTTAATTTCATAAAAATGTTTAAATAACTCATAATGTTTCTAAAAATCAAAACCCAAAATTCTATTTTCACCCCGAAAGGAAAAGTAGCCTGCCCCTCCATGCGTAACAACACAACCAGACAAAAACGTACAACTCTGTGTCATTGGCCTCGTACCAAGTTCCCTGCAGCCACAATAGGTATCCTTGCCACCAGATGGGCAGATAATTTCCATCCAGTGTTTCCCAACCCTTGTCTGTTACACGCGCGCGAGTGTGTACGTGTGATCTCGCGTGAGCGCATCTCGGTTACGCGATGCATAGGAAGGATAGTCGTCCAGTGGAGAGACATCGATGACACTATACATATTGACAAGACACTCGAGACCCCGCCTGACTGGGTCCTCGCCCTCCGGGTCCTCATCACCCTCCGACAGCCCTCTCTCATCCTCTCTCTGTACCGCGCTTCCTAGCTCCATCAGTCGCGTAGCTAGAGAACCGAAGCACCCCGAACCGGTGGATCGTTACTTTTTCCATTTAAATGTAAAATCCTGGAGCTAGGTTTAGGTTAGGTCTGCATTAAATGGATGGTTGCTTTCTTAATTGGAACTTAAAATTCTGGTGACACAGTTAATTGTAAATTAAATATGGAAGGTTTTGAACCTTGACGATAGAATTAGGTTACGTTAGGTTTGATTTAGGTGAATTGTTATATGTTTCATTGTAACGTAGAACTCTGGTTACAAGGCTGGGTGATTTGGATCGTTACTTTTTTTATTGGAACGTAGAACTCTGGCTACAGAATTGCATCGATCCTTGCACGCAGTGAACCCGAAGCTTAAACTGTCATGGCTGTCGATACCTGTGGTACCACTTTTTTCGGACGAATGTTTGGATACTGGTTTGAAATATAAAAGAATAAAGCGAAATAACTCATTATTTTACTGATGACTATTGTATATTTATTAAATTGTCTTAATTTACTGCAGGGCCAAGTTTAGAGTTTTTCAGGTCCTAGGCCCTAGGCTCCTATATTTTTACATTAAATTTAGAAGTCAAAACCAGCGGATTGATTCAATTCACATAATAAGGACTAACACTTAAAAATATATTTTAAACATCAACTATATATAGAAAAGTAAAATGAGATATTTTAAAGGTTAAAAATTATAAAATAATACATTCCTATGTATTTTTAGAAGAAAATACATATACATACATATACATATTGTAAAAATGTATACTTGCAAACACCTGCAGACGGGCCCCAGACACCTGCTAAATGTGGCCCTGAGTTATTGCATATTAAATAGATAATTAGGAAATAAAAGGTCTAGTTCACATAAAAGTATCTATACATATAAGCCTTCCATCGACATTTTACTGATTCCTAGGAAGGCGGACCATGGAGAGAGTCCGAATTTTAATTTGATTTTATATTTCGTAGTATTTTTCTAGATTCCCAGATTCCGTTGCTTGAGTACTAATGGACGATTTATTATTATTTGATCATGATGTTCCAAATTTTTGCAATTTAAAAAAAAAACGAAACGAATAAAGAACATTTAGTTTGTTTTCTTGGGATAAGAAGTATAGAGACATATGACACACCATAAGACCGATCAAGAGGATCACGACAGGGCTTCACAGTATTCGCGAACGATTCAGGACAAATCGAATGAAGAGGGAGGCTGAACCTGTGCGCCGATAAACCGCAGGACAATGGCACGCGTTTATTCCACAATGCCACTCGAAAGCAACGAGAGTGCAACGATAGGGAGCCTGTCGAAACAATACGTCTCTAAACAAGAGCGATATCTTTCGACCAATTCGGATGCGAAATCAATGATGAAATAGCGATTGTTTTGTCGTTCGAAAGGACTCGATGCTGTCGGCGATCGTCTTCCAGTATGAAATCGGTAAACATCGCAATGGAACGAGCATATTGCAAAACAAGAGCCTATGCTACAAATACTAACGAAGCCACCAATAAATGTTATTAAATTATTACTATCAATGAAGAAGAAATTTACTTTCAAAACTATAATATATCTGTGGCTTGGTGCAAAAAGTGCCAATGTTATATTTTTGCAAAATTTAGTTAAACCCGGTACCTACTGAATTTGTAAAGAATCTTATATTTTATATAAGAAATGAAGATTTCAAATTCTATTTAGAAATGACATTTACTTAAATTTAAGTAAAAAATTTTAATTTAAGTTAACTTAAATTTAAATGATATTTACTTATTATTCATATTTTTCAGTTATATACTAAATTTTATAATATTTAGCAATTAAAAATTATATTTTCTTGTTTCTAAATTATTTTTTATATTAATATCGTCAAAATTAAGGTTTCAAGAATTCCTGCTTTTCCTATACATATAGCCAATTTTCCTAGGGAAGCCAGATTTAATGGTGTGTGTACATGCAGTTGTTCTCGGAGTGCTCTAACCCCCGAAAGGGGCGCGGGGAACCAGGACGACTTCCGGTTGATCCAGGCTGAGCCCCAACCGAGCGCGTCTCCGGGTGGCAGATAGGAGGACGACCGGGTGCGTGAAGTGGACCCCGAGTACTGCAAAACGGCTCGCCTCAGGTGACCGGGACACGTGAAAGGTGAGTCCATGGAGTGCCCTGGCCAACGGGTGCCATAAGGGATCGCTGAGGGCCCAAAAAACCCTCGGCGGGGAATTAAAGCCCCGTCGCGGACCAGCTCCCCAAGCTAAGGTGTAAGCTATTATGCCGAGAGCTGGATGGCACCGGGGTAATGGTGTCTCGAACGATGCCCTTGGGGTACCAGGCGCCCCCCCCCCCCCCCATTGTATCTAGCCTTACCCCTGTAAGCGGGCTTTGCAGGGGCGGACTTCTATTTCCCGACTACACGTGGGATTTACATGGACGAAAACGAAGAAATAAATCAAAAACATACAGACGGAGACGTAACACAAACGGATTCCAACAAAAACGCGCCCGGAAGCAGTTCAACGGAAGGGTTAAGGAACCCAATTTTGGGAACCACCCTCGAAGCACCGCTGACGAGCGACTTAAGGGAGAGCGCGTCTGTGGCGGGCGAGAGTACAGCCTTGCCAGCCCTGGACACGCTCACGCTCAATGAAGAACTCTCCTCTGATGCAACCGGGGCCGTGCAGGGAGAAATCCCGAATCAGGAACCGGAAGCACGGAGGAAGATTAAACGCGGTGGGGCAGCCAAGAAGAGGGTCCGGAGGCACGTCAAGCGCTCGAAGGGAACTCTGGAGAGGCTGCCCCTACGGACAATAGATGTGAGGCTGGGAAGGCCCCAGCGACGGCGACTGCGAGGGAGGCCCGGTTGTCGGGCAACCCATTGCGGGAACGGGTCAGCGTCTCAGGACCGCAGGCGAAATTGAGAATGCGGTGGAGCACCTGAGCTCCGCCATTACTCAAGCCTACGAGGCTGCCTGCCCTGCCAAAATCAGAAACAGTAGCAAGAGGGTCCCCTGGTGGAACAAGAAATTGGACCAAGCCAGGAAGGACACCCGCAGACTACTGAATAAAGCCATGAAGGCCAATACGGAGCTAGGCTGGGACAACTCCGATAGGTCCCAGCAAGCTTACAAAAAGTTGATAAGAACCAGTAAGAGGTTGGCCTGGAAGACCTTCTGCAAAGAAACCGAGGCGCTTCCCATAGTTGCCAGGCTAAGGAAGGTCTTTTCCATAGGCCCCTCACCAAGGTTGGATCGTCTCAGACTCCTAGATGGAAGTCTGACGAACAACCATAGGGAAACCCTAGAACACCTTATCCAGACACATTTCCCAGGCTCAGTAGCGGAGGGTCGGGAGCGGCGTTGTAGTGATACCGCGCGCACCGACCCCGCTCCAGCGGACTGGGGAATAGCTGAAAAGGTGATAAATATGGACAGGGTGAAGTGGGCCATAGGCTCCTTCAAAAGATTCAAGAGCCCAGGCACTGACGGGATCTTCCCGGCACTCCTTCAGGAGGGCGGAGAGGACCTGTACAGGCGCCTGGGCCAGATCTTCAAATCCTGCCTAGCGAAGGGCTACGTACCCAAAGCCTGGAGATATTCCAAGGTAGTGTTCATCCCGAAACCAGGGAGGGACAATTACGACCTTGCCAAGTCATACAGACCCATCAGCCTCACCTCTTTCATGCTTAAAATGCTGGAGAGGCTGGTTGATAGGTACATCAGAGACGAGGTTTTGGTCAGCAAACCGCTGCACCCCTCTCAACACGCGTATTAAAACGGCAAATCCACGGAAACGGCAAATCCACCGAGACGGCACTTCATAAATTGGTAGGTTTCATTGAAGGCGCGCTGTCGAACGGTAAATCCACCCTCTGCATCTTCCTCGACATCGAGTGGGAGTTTGATAACACCCCTCACGATGCTATACAGGAAGTCGCGAGGAGATATAACATTAAGGACTCCGTCGTAAGATGGATCCACAACATGCTGACGAATAGAACAGCCACAGCAAGCCTGGGAGAAGAGACGGTGAGGGCCGACGTCGCGAGGGGCTGCCCGCAGGGAGGAGTCCTGTCCCCCCTGCTGTGGACCCTCGTGGTTGATGAACTCATACGTATACTCATCACGCTTTGAGGTTCAGGGCTACGCCGACGACCTTCCTATTACGGTCAGAGGCAGACACCCGTTGGATTTAGCGAGGAGATTGCAAAAGGCTATCATACTCGTAGAATCTTGGTGTCGATCACACTCGCTCTCGGTCAACCCGAGCAAACCGGAGTTGGTCCTACTCATAAAGAGAGGACGCTTTTACTTCAAGGCTCCTCATCTTTTTGGGACGCAACTACAACTCACAAATGAGGTAAAATATCTAGGTGTAATACTAGATAAAAAACTCACCTGGAAGAACCATGTGAACAGGCAAACCCAGAAAGCAATCAGCACCTACTGGGCCTGCCACAGAATGTTTGGCCCCACATGGGGACTCAAACCAAGGATGGTCAGATGGATATACCAGGCCATCCTTGAACCTGTCATAACATACGCCTCGATTGTGTGGTGGACCTCCATGAAGAGGAGAGCACACAGAACGGCTATAGAAAGAATATACCGAATAGCGTTGCTGGGGATAACAGGTGCGCTCCCCACCACGCCCACTATGGCAATGGGTGCGCTGCTCGATATCAAGCCACCCCATATAACAGTGATGGCAACGGCTTGAAGAGCGGCCATCCGCCTCCATCAAGCTGAAGAATGGTCCCCGGCGAGCGGCGGGCACACCGAGATCCTCAGGGATCTGGGATCGGAGTTAATTCTGACCCAAGGTGGAGACCGCTGCAAGACGGAGTTCCTCTTCAGACGAGAATATGATCTAATCCTCCCAGATAGGGAGAAATGGCTGGAGGACCCAAACAGCATTCTGACTCCGGGGGGGCTGGTCTGGTTCACAGACGGCTCCAAGATCGGATCTGGCACCGGAGCCGGGATTGCGGGGGAGAGCCCAAGGGTTGAAATGACCCACAAGCTGGGCCACCATGTTACGGTCTTCCAAGCAGAAGTGTTTGCCATCTGGGCCTGCGCCAAATATAATTTGGAAAGGGCCCACTCAGGAAAACACATTTATATCTGCAGTGACAGCCTGGCCGCGCTTAGAGCCCTCCACACAGTGGAAATTGAAAGGCCTGGCTAAGGACTGGTTAAACCAGGAATTCACCAGGCTCTGGCATAACGCTAACGGCATGAGACATACGAGGGCCCCACTTGAAGGACCGTCACAAAAGCTGGGTAACACCTTAATCCATCTGGACAGGGCGCAACTGCGCATGTTCGTGGGCCTAGTGACAGGACACTGGTACACGAGGAAACACCTCGCGCGCATGGGACTCATAGAGGAGTCGACATGCCCGAGGTGTGAGGAGGAGGACGAAACACCTCTCCACGTACTTCTAAGATGCAGGGAACTAATTTTGCAACAGAAGCCCAGCTGCCAAGGTACAGCCAGTAAAGAGGTTGCCTAGCGGCCCAGGTACAATGGTCCCCAAGGACGAAGTGCCCGGCTAGCCTCACTTGACAATAATAATAATAATACATGCAGTTGTCAATATTTTTCATAAAATAAACTAATTTAATAAAATAATTTAAAAAACGAACAAACAGCCTATAATAGTTTTAATTTTCACTTTTTGTATTAGAAAAGAAATTTGAAACAATAGAAACTTATATGTCAGAAATTATTTAAACATGTAAATAATTACAGACATTATTTAAATGTCTGTAAGTGCTTAAATACAAACATTGCTTTTTGCAACCAGTCACAGATATAATTCTACTTAAAAAGTATCTAACGCCATATTAGCAATAAATTCACTTTAAAACAACACCCATCAACCCAAAATAAAAATCTAATCAACAAACCTCTTAAAGCCACCAAATTACTTTGGTAATACCAACAGTCTTCTCAATAAAGCAAAATGGGGTAAAATGAGAAGAATCAAAACTCGGTAAGGAGGAAAGCGGAAAAGGTACTAAAGCATCAAAGTTGAGCAGAGAATAAGGGGTGAAACGGAAAGGTTAGTTTCCTCATAACGTGGCGGAGTGTCTAAAAGACTGGTCAAATATTTACTGGGTCTCTCGGCCGAGACCCATCTAATAAGTTTTTTATTGGACTTGTTCTTTGTTCCGAGAGTTGGCCTCGCGCTTCTGATCGCGTGCTCATCCCCACCATCCGTCGGCTGACAATGAACTTGCCGGGGTGGTAGTTCGCGTTCCTGAATTGTACTACAGGCGGCTCGTTCTCCGTAAGGAGTGCCGTACTCCAGCCTCGGGAATGCGAATTGTCGTTGATTGCCTGGAGAAGCATCTCCTGGATATACTCCCAACGATAAGGCAAACACCGTTAGTACATCGATCGTCTTCATCTTTAACGAGATTCCAACGACGAATAAGCGGGATGATTCGTTGGTGTTTCATTGAACTGTTTGAATTTCTTTGGTTTCTCTGATTGTATAATTTGGTAATTGTCAGTGTTGTGATAGAGATTTTGTTCAATTTATTGCCTCAATATTATAATAATATTTTTCAATAGCTATTATAATAATAGCGTTTTTCAGTTTTTTGATTGGACGTTAGTTTAATTAAATAACAATTTAATACATTATAATGTTATAATGGGATACTTATCAGAGTTTGATTTTCACAATTCCTGATATATATTGTTGAAGTACACAAGGATAACTGGTATATTTTACTGAAATTTTAAATTCACCTTCACTTTGAACTTTGCAACACTGAAAATCTATTATTTTCGTTTAATTATTTCATTATATTCAATTTAAAGGTCATTGGTGTACCGCAAATCAACCAACATGCTCATAAATTAAAACTTTTATTATTTATTAAGCAAAGTTTAGTCTAAAATTGTAAACACAAGTTTATAATGTACATACTATTATCATTACTGTCACATATCATAACTAGTTCTTTTCGCAACACATTGAAATAAAAGATATTATTAAACAAAAGTTGAAAGGGTTCATTTTTGGTCTTCTGTTGATTAGACATTTTTGACTTCACTCATTGTTAATGAGTACTACAAGTCCTATAAGTTTCTAAAAATTACTTGACACCATATCGCAAACTTTATCCACAAATAATGCAAAAATATTATCGATCATGAGATGAAAAATAAAATTCCTCAGGCTAAAATCATCCCAACTCCGCAATACGATATAATACACTCGATAAGGACATAAGCACACTCCTCGAGGCAGCCTTTCAACGCGAATAACTCAAACACGCGGAAACAATACCGAAGACAATGCTTTTGGAGCGATGCGGCTCGCTTTATCTTTTTCTTTTTTCCATTTCTCGATATCCACCATCGCCGCGCACCCTCTACGAAGTCAGAGACAGCGGGTGACGGGTGCCTGCGGGCCGACACCAAGAAGAATAGCAGCCAGAGAGGAAGAAACACCGGGAGGGGACTTTTTTTTATTTAATTAGCGAGATGTACGAGCTACAAAGATCCCCTCCCTGGTCCACCAAGGGTTCCGCTTCAAAGACCGCAACTCGCTTGTTCCACTCTTATCCCGTCTATTTTTCACCCCCATCCTCTCGCCTCCTCACTTCCTTTGCTGTCTTTCGGTCTGGGATTAATATCACTCGTGGCTTGTTCACGAGTCACGCGACGACGAATGATTTTTTCACCCAACGTTCAAGGGACAGGATAATGTTGCTCCTCCGCATCATTCGCCGCGCTTTGATCCACGACCATCGTTTTGATTTTCATGATCGAATGATAGCGTTAAGATGGGACGCGTTAAGCGAGCGAGTTGAGTGAATCAAGTTTGGAGGAGGGTGGTTCGTACTGGGATGTGAAAGAATTGATTTTTAGGCTGCTCACAGCTTTCCTTATTGAAATTTTTGTAATAGGCCTTTTCATGACTCTCTTTCCAAGTTTTATTTTTTTAGATGGCTAACTAAAGTTTATAATTTCATGAAACTACCTCGCAGCAACACCCTCTATATTCAAACCCTTTCACCTCCTCTTGAAAAGCCCTTTCTTTGGTCTTCGCGTCTCGAACGAGCTATTCTTCGAGCGACCGCCACTGGAGGATGCACGCAATTTTTCAAGCGAGCAGACACTTACGGGAGCGTCGACGATCGCGAGGAATCAAGAGTGTGAATCACGGTGCGCGAACAAAGGAAAAATACAGGGACGATAGGGTGCGAGAGGTGCAGGCTTGTCGAGCTTTCCGCTCGCGAAACAGAAGACGCTTTTCGCTTTGATCGACCGCGCGATACAGTAAAACCTGGATAAATGCAACGAAAGAATGCTTGGATAAGTGCAACATCGCTATCCCCTCCACTTGGGGGGACCCCCCTAAGCCGAACCGAGCCGCTCGGCGAGGAAACCGTGTAATATGATCCGACCATAATATCGATGTGACTAATACTAATTGAACGATAAAACTTTTTTATTTTTAACTTTTTCTTAATTAAACTTCTACTAACGCATTTGTGAGATTTTTCTGATTACAATGACACCAAACACGATATAGTTTGAATTATATTTATAAACAAAAGTAATCGAATAAACAACATACAATTGACACCACAACTGAACATAAATGATATCGGCTGAATACAAAAGATGTGTACGGACTCAGAATCGGCATGTCGGCTGAATAGAAAACATGTGTATGGACACAGAATCGGCATGTCGGCTGAATACAAAACATGTGTACGGACACAGAGTCGGCATATCGGCTGAATAGAAAACATGTGTACAGACGCAGAATCGACACCTCGCTTGGATAAATGCAACATTAAATACCCAGAATCGACACCTCGCTTGGATAAATGCAACATTAAATGCCCAGAATCGACACCTTGCTTGGATAAATGCAACATTAAATGCCCAGAATCGCCACCGTGCTTGGATAAATGAAACCTTTGAAACCAGAGCCAACACCGCGACTGGTTTTGATGTCGATCTCTGTTGCTTTTTGCCAACCTTTAACATCAATTTTAGCAAGTAATTATAATTGAAACTATATCGTGTTTGGTACCATTGTAATCAGAAAAATTTCACCGATGCGTTAGTAAAAGTTTCAATAAAAAAAAGTCAAAAATAAAAAAGTTTTATACTTCAATTAGTATTAGTCACACCGATACGTTTCGGCTCTTTCCTTTGATCATCGGACCTCTCTCTTTCCACCACTGTCTGTCTCTTTCTACGTTCACGCTTGGCTGGTCGTCGCGTGTAATCCGAGATTCGACACCTCGCTTGGATAAATGCAACCACTGGGTCCCAATGTTGGTTGCATTTATCCAGGTTTTACTGTAGCATGTCGAGGATCTCGCGGGCTATCTGATGTTCGACGCTGGCGCGCGCACTCCTCGCGGCGACAGCGAACGTATATACGCGGATTGGCCATGATTACACGCTCGCCTACGGGCCGCCATTGTTCTCAACGTGCAAAAGCTCGCGGACAACGACGCGTGTCATTTGCACGTGTTCGAATGCCGCAAATATATCCTGACACATTTCTTTCTCGTAGAAAGAACACCTTTGATTTCTGCTGATCGATTAACTCTCGTTGTTTAATCCGGGATGTATGGCGATCAAATCAGGCTTCCCTAGGGAAAATGGTAATATAAGGGAAACGGGAATTTTTTCAATCTTAATTTTAACAATATTGATATTATAAGTAATTTAGCATGGACAGAGCCCCAATTTTAATTTAATTTCGTATTTTACATTTTTCTATTTTCTAAATTTCATATTATTTTTTTAACATTATTCTTCCTCTATACGAAACCCTTTGTTTAAAAATTATACATTTAATTTAGAAATACATCTATGTATACATTTTGATCCAGACTCCGCTGTTCAAAAGTGAGGTCACCTGAACTGGTGAGGTGGGGTCTGACATACACCAATTATTCCATTTATTCAACTAATTATTCTAATCGTAAGATACAAATGCATAAGCCATAAACAAATTTTATAAATTAAATATGTGCTATAAAAGAAAGTTAAAAACATTTCACTGTCATTTATTTAAAAATGTTGTTTCTCAGAAACCACCTTATTAGTTAAGGGTTGAATGAAAAATTAATTGCCTTCATATTTTTTAACTATCAATGCTCCTATAAATTTCTATGGATATTTTTAGAAAAAAATGCGAAATTAACTGAATAAAATATAGAAAATAATTTACTAAAATTTTCAAAATTAATGAATTTCAAAAATTGAAAATATTTTTTAATAAAGGGAAGACACTCGTATCATTTCGTCTGTCGCGTAAATAACACCTGATATCGTATAAAATTTTATAACGAATTTCGCGTCTCGCCACGGGCTTTATTTCGACGATAGGAGAATTGGGAGACGTTGGCAACCGGTGCAGATTAGTCGAGATTGTGGCTCGCCACCGGCACTTTCTCACGTTACCGGCGTTTATTGCGGGTCGCACGGCAAATAATTAATTTATTAATGTAAATAACGTATCGCGTACCGTGCCAAACCTGCTTCTATAATAAATCCATCTTCATTCTTCGCGTATTTCCTCGCTTCTCTTCAAGATCTACACGCATCTCACGATTATCTTAAATTAGAGTGCGTTTGAAGTGAAAAGTTTTACATAATTGAACAGGTCGATAACTGATGTCTGTACGAAGAAGTTCGAATTATCGACGAAGGAAGTTGCCGAGCGAGAAATATAATTGAAAAGAAAAATTTCCAAGAAGAAAAAGGAATATGGTAATATTGGGGAAGGTAAAAGAGGAGGAAGAAGGAAATGGTTTAAATAAATGCGAGTCTAGAGGAAAAGGAATTTGAATAATTCGAAGAAACCTAAATATAAAGCAGCTGAAATATCTGAGAAATCAAGAAAGGAGGAATCCTGAAAGATGGAATGTGGAAAAAGATTAAAAAAAATTAAAGATATAGAATAAAATAATTTTTGCATTGTATTTCTCTCCTGTAATTAGACATTCTGGCTATTGGTACTACTTTCTTCTTCTTTTTTTTTCAAAATCAGGAAAAGTAAAATTTGAAAAATTCCACGTCTTACAAGGAAAGGTACGGAAGTGTCTCCCTCTGATTTTGATGAAACTTCGTACATTTGTTAAGCCGGTAAAAATAAGGGACACGTATTTTTTTATATCTGCTGAGACGCGACTTTAAGGGGTGAAACCACTCCTCAAAGTTTCGACCTGAAACTGCTATCTCGAAAACCAAAAGAGATACGTGAAAACTTCTAATGGGCGGATTTAATGGTTTTTTATATACAATAATATGGTGTTAACAGATTGTCAAAAATACAATTTGTTTATAACAAAAAAAATGTTTATAACATTATTTTCCAACTTATTTAAATTTATGTAATGACAAAAAATGTAGAGCATTTCATTCCAAATCCATTGATATATATGTTCATGAAATTCCCTCCTACAGTTCCGCAGATTTTTATTATTTATGACTTACGCGTACGCCCGCTGAGTCAGCGCGTGATACTTTAATCGTATCTAACGTTATACATCGATGTTATTTATCCGCATAAGTGGAAAACAACTATTTTTATAACATACAATGGTTAATTTTGTTAAATGTGTATCGCATGATATAAAATAATTAAAGCTATACATACTCCAGGGTGGATGTATGCAATTGATCATTTTAATATGCAACAAGGAATTTGAATAACTTAAGGAATATAGTCGTGACAAAAATGATACTCTTCGAAGAAATGCTTCAAACATAAAGGCTTTTGGCACCAAGCATAATAATAATAGCCACCTCACCACATACGTGACATCGTGGTTGATATCGTGACAAAATGAGGTGGTCTCGATGATACATATCCACTTTTATACCATGAATATTTAATAAAGTTTTCAAATTGTGGGGAAGAAAATTGATTATGAACCAGCGACTGAAGTTTCAAAATATTGTCCCTCGTGTAGAGATTAATCTCGTAATGTAATAGGATGACTGTGTCCGAAAACCGGCGAACAAAATTTTTCCATACACGAAATCCATACATGTCTAATGGTTGTAAATATTTTGTAGTCTCTGCTGGAATCGTAAATACTACTAATTCTTTATTTTCCGGTGTAGCTTCCACAATACTACGACTACAATGTCCACTCCAAGAATCTAATAGTAAAGCAGTCTGTTCAGTACGCAATCGCGGTAGAGGATACCGTTATGTAACGCAGATTCCACCACCGGAAGATGCGCACTTCCTTACAACCTTTTACCTTTGCAAGGAGAATAATTTTATACTGAGACTAAGCTAAGTCGATAAAAGTAAATATATTTCTGATGGTTGTTGGACAAGTGTTTATTTGTTTGTGAGAACTAATACCTCAGAGGTATGTTAAAACTGAACTGTGAAGCTATGTCGGAGCGTATTGATAGACCGAGTAAGTTGACTTTAAGAATGCTGACGAACTGATCTGATCTGAGGATCAACGAGAAGTGACTTCGAGTCTCGGTGTCTCGTTCCAAGTTTTGAGTTCTCCCTCTCCTGAGTCTTACCAACGGTCAGCAAGGAGCCGCAGAGAGGTAGTCCCACGAGAGAGGTGTGTCGAAAAGTGGCCAATTAGCAAACGTTTGGAGTTTGACTAATGGCCATAGGCTGAATGGTTTAGCAAATCACCTCGTTGGACATTTCCCATGTAGGCTACCCGAAAACCCATCGGCTGCGATGCACGTGGGAGTTGTATAGTTAGATAGGATTTGTTGTACCCCAGGTACGAGCGACTGATGGCTCAGGTATAGGCTGTGTGCCAGATGCGAGCGACTGATGGCTTAGGTGTAGGCTATGTGCCAGAAGCGAGCGACTATTGGCTCAGGTATAGGCTGTCTGCCAGATACGAGCGACTGAGGGCTCAGGTATATGCTATGTGTACAGATGCGAGCGACTGAGAGCTCAGGTATATGCTGTGTGTACAGATGCGAGCGACTGAGGACTCTACTGGTCCGGGTGACTGTTGGTACCTGGGATCGACAACTTGACTGCCCAAACACATGCATCACAGGGGGTCCGTTTAAGACACGGAAGAGGAAGTTAGAATTTAAGTAAAGTGAATGGCAAGACCTCGTAAAAGATTGTAAAGTCGTGAGCATTTGCGGACAATGCGAATGCCAAATAAACGTTCTGACTTTACAGGCCTTGTTCTGTAGAAGGTCTGTTTTCTATTGGACCTTTTGAAGCTTCATGGTGATTGGTTCGGTACATGACAAAATACTACTCCGACCAGCTTAGAAAGGTTTCTAGCAATTAGACAATGTGCTATTGAACATGACTGCTATTGTTCATGAATTTACCGTTGTAACCATTTTTACCAGATATGTAGAAGGCAAAACGGACGATGTCTTATGGTGAGTTTATTGCTCTCAATAATTAAAACCGTAAGATTGTTAAAGTATAAAACTGCTACTATAGTTCCGCGAGCGGTCTACTATGCCGGGTAACACAGTCTTCTCGTTTGTATTAGGAAAGTAAAAAATGTTCGTTGGTCAGTTTTCCAGATGTTGACGCGGTAGCCAAAATGTTCGTTGGTTTAAACATAGTTTGTTGTACCCTAGGTCCAAACTCTCCAGATGTTTCCTTTAACACGACGAAAAGAGGATATAGCAGTTTCCCGCTTGCAGATATTGTAGGTTGTATAATGTAGCTATGAGTAGTGGATGGAATTGATTGGTGAGAGTTCCGTATATAAATAATAAAAATTTATATGACTATACGAGCGAAGGTCACAAAGGTTACAAGATATTTTTATTTTTAAAGTAAATGTTTTATAAACAATCGCTTTACTATTCCATTCGTTGAGTGGATATGTAGTGGACATATGGAAAAAGCTATATCAGATAATAAACAATTAGAAGTATTGACTATCAATCTGAAAATGAACCACATATGGCTATTATTACTTGTGCTCGGTGCCGAAAGCCTTTATGTTTGAAGCATTTCTTCGAAGAGTATCATTTTTGTCACGACTATGTTCCTTAAGTTATTCAAATTCCTTGTTGCATATTAAAATTATCAATTTCACACATTCACCCTGGAATATGTATGGCTTTAATTATTTTATATCATGCGATACAAATTTAACAAAATTAACCATTGTATGTTATAAAAATAGTTGTTTTCCACTTATGCGGATAAATAACATTGGTGTATAACGTTAGATACGATTAAAGTATCACGCGCTGACTCAGCAGGCGTACGCGCAAGTCATAAATAATAAAAATCTGCGGAACTGTAGGAGGGAATTTCATAAACATATATATCAATGGATTTGGAATGAAATGCTCTACATTTTTTGTCATCACATAAATTTAAATAAGTTGGAAAATAATGTTATAAACATTTTTTTGTTATAAACAAATTGTATTTTTGACAATCTGTTAACACCATATTATTGTATATAAAAAACCATTAAATCCGCCCATTAGAAGTTTTCACGTATCTCTTTTGGTTTTCGAGATAGCAGTTTCAGGTCGAAACTTTGAGGGGTGGTTTCACCCCTTAAAGTCGCATCTCAGCAGATATAAAAAAATACGTGTCCCTTATTTTTACCGGCTTAACAAATGTACGAAATTTCATCAAAATCGGAGGGGGACACTTCCGTGCCTTTCCTTGTTAGAGAAAATTTGTCGAATGCCCATCATCAAACACGCTTCTGGTATTTCGTTGTAGTTCGTCAGGGTTGGGTGCAAAGAACGAGGAATCTGCGAAGGATGCCGAATGAACGAGGATGTAGAGTACACAGACATAATCGGCTTACACGAACACAACCTGTGAACGGACGGGTAAACTTAATCTCGAAAGCCTCAATATAATTCCAACTCTTCACCCCTTCCTGTCTCTGGAGAGAATCGAGTGATCCGTTCATATTTCCCGCGAATTTGCTGCTTCACATTGATATGCAATACGGATAATAGACACTGAGAAAGCACAAAATGAATGACTATTCAATTGATGAGGATAATGTAAAAATGATTTGACTTTTTCGATTAGGAGGTGGAGGGATGGTATTTGAAATGGTGGAAATATATGCTGTTTGGGGTCGAAGTTTGACAGGGTTTGAATATGTGCAGCTTGAGGTTTGAAAGAAATTGTTGAAGAAATGAAGTTGAAAATATTTGAATTAAAATAAGGATAACATTTTTTATAACTTCTGATTAATATCCTTGGATATATTTTGGCCCAAACTCCACTGTTGAAGAGTTAAACTTTAACTGGTGAGGTGGGATCTGACATACACCAATTATTCCATTTACCCAACTAATTATTATTGTAAGATGCAAATGTGCAAAACAATAAATAAATTTTATAAGATAAAAATACTCTATTGTAGTAGTATTGTCATTTGTTTAAAAATTTCGTTGTTTCAATATTTCAAATAAAATAAGAATATGATTTATGCAGTTTCATGAATAGAAAATTTAATTTTAAAATATGTCTGACAATGAGTTTCAAAGAATATTATTACAATCCATTGCTTTCTCGTTTCCATATACTATTAGGTCCTTGTATCTTCCCGTAGCTTACTATTTTCATTCTCATTTATCGAATTCCTTCGCTTTAACAATTCGTTCGATCTCCCTTGTTATTTCTACAAGAGTTATAACGAATTCTCATTATTATCCGGCTTGTTTGACCCGTTCGTATCGCATCGTTCTTCGTAGCAGTATTTCTTCATAGAAATATAACTTGCTGCTTGAATTTCTTCCTGGAGAAAAACTTTTCACAATCGCGACCTTGTTATCCGGTCTTATGGTGTTCGTGTCGATCAACGATTCGATTCGAGGCTCAAACGGATTCCTCGAGGAACACGTATCATCGAACAAAATTGTGTTTTGATGGTTTCTATACGTTCGGATGCATCTTGACGTAATTCTTTCACATTTTGATATAGCATAGGGAAATTTAATATTGATGGTAAATGAAGGTCCAAATAGGAGACGAAATTTCACTACTAATCACTTACATACACCATATGTTAAGTTATTAGGGCCTAGATTAGATTTTGGCCATTTTTGAGCTAATTCAGAAAATTAATTAAAGCTGAAATTGAACACGAAATTTCACAACTAACCTTAAATTATTTGGACCCTTTCCAAATTAGTTTAGAAAATAAATTAAGGCCCAAATTGGCACATATAATTTGACCAATCAAACAATGATTATCACATAACGGAAGCGACAACAAAAGGGTTAATCACCCCCAAAACCCTTTATCCAACATTTGATACCATATAGATATCGTGTAGGGTGAGCCGGACGATCGAGAACCTGGCAATCGAGTACTGGGGTGGGATTTACAGGGGGTGAGATGGGTGTTAGGAGCATCGGGTCATCGATAATTTCGAGAGGAATGCAAGCTTCCATTTCGCAGGGGTGGCTTCGTGTTTTCAAAGCGCTTTCGAGCATCCTGATACCACGTTCGGCCAGCAAACCGGACCGTTTTTGACCTGGTTTCCGGTGCATCCGTGTCTTCTACCCTTTTGCAAACGACCAACGGTGTACTTTCGCCTTGAACGCTTCGCGCAAAGAAATCCAACACGTTTCTAGGCTGTCGTTGTATATTCAGTCCAGAAAATATTGCAACTACGCGATACGATTTTCATCCTCCACTCTATGCTTCGTACTGCTGGCACATTTAATTTCAATCTACTGTTTTTCACCAGGCTTCCGATTCATTTTACTTTGATGACGATGAGTTCGACGCAAAAATTCAGAATGTGAAAATTATATTCTTAATGTTATTTTTCTATTCTAATAGAAAATAGCAATAGTACTCTTTGGAAAAATTTAACAATTGTAGATTATTGAATTTTCAATATTATTTTTTTAATAAGATTTAGAAATTGTTAATGTTGTTACGTAGCCGATCGCTAGGCAGCGCGTGAAGATAGCGGAGGCTTTCAGATGAGAGGCCGCGTAACTCATATTCTATTATAGTCAATACAATCCGAGCGGTTAAATTGTATTGTTGTGGGAACTGTCACTAGTTCTCACTGGGTCCAAAAAGAATCCGAATGCGGGTTTGACACAGTAATGTATATATTTTACATATCAGGCTATTACAGTTGTTCTTGTCGCGTGATAGGTGTTTATATTGTATATGACCTGTTTCCGCTGGGTGCTCGGTTTTCACGCACTGGCAATTCGGGGTGTCGTGCGTGGTTGTTAAGAATGCCAAATAGAAACACGGATTCTACTCGCGGATTCTATAAGGTTAACTTTGTTCGAAGGGGACTTCAACCCGATCTCACTAAACAGCAACCAGCTCTCGATCGTACACGATGTGCTCAACACTAGATGAACTTCGGTACTGCCCGAGAGCGTTGGTACGAACGGGTTTATATACTAATTGGAAAACGATGATCTGGTTACTATTTAGATGATCGGGCTGGGCCCATCTGTTTCGGTGACGGTTTGGAGTGGTTGCAGCTGTTGCGTGATTATGGTGGATCCACTGCTTTCCCAAAACATTTGGTTTTGTTATCGCTGGGCCTTCTGTTTATTTCAAGATGTTAAAGGTTTATTTCTTAAAAGAGGCATGTTTGATAAAACGATCTACCTACATGACAATGTGATATTATATAAATTCTCGTTGCAAGAGATGATAAATAAATGAATCTCGATGGTAGAAGCTTTGTGTTTTGAAAACACTTGCCAAGCATACTACACAGACTGATCCTACAGGGTAACTGAACTGCTCTTGACCCAGTTTCCATCATATTCTTATCATCTCGTCGCGTGAGAAAACTGTGCTTCAGATCAAAGCATTCGGCGAGGAGAATATCCTTTACATCCTTATTGCTTTATCGCTTTATAAATCTTCTGTCAACAATCTGGACTATTTCAAATCCAAATATTTGTCTACGTTCCTTTGAACGCTGCTTTGTACACAATCTATTAAATACTTATACTGTTAAAAAATTCCATTAAAATATTTTTTTTAATTAAAATAAAAAGGACCAAGAAAATATAGTGTTCCAAAATTAATTGATGATCAGACATTTACCAATAATTTTAATATAACTCCCACAAATCAGACTTTAAAGTTAAGGAATCAGCCTGGGGCAATTCTTTCTTCATTAAAATCTCGTTCATCTAAAAACTTTGGAAGTCCGTTCCTTCAACAGTCGAAAGCATCTACGTCACGAAGTCGTGTTGCAGGGGGTAGTCGAACAGTTTCGAATCCTTTGGTGTCAGAAAAATTCCAATAACTTCCATCTTGGAACTAGATGATCGCAGCTAGAGGTATTAAAAGCTAAATGACCTAGGTACTTTAGAGAGAGAGGAAACAGGAGGATCCGAGGAATATTTGTAAGTGGTCGTTTCGCGTACGAGCCCGTCCAATTATGGACTATTATCGCCAACTTTTATTCGCTCGCGTCCGCTCGTGAGCTGGCCTCAATCCGCTTAGCAAAAGAGATCGAGAGGATTAGGACTTCGAAATTTCTCGCGGAACTTCGTTAGCGACGGACAGGAACTGGCGATCGTTATTTTAAA
This sequence comes from Osmia bicornis bicornis, assembly GCF_907164935.1. Lineage (NCBI taxonomy): Eukaryota > Metazoa > Arthropoda > Insecta > Hymenoptera > Megachilidae > Osmia > Osmia bicornis. The sequence goes on from NC_060227.1 coordinate 8,917,554, forward strand.
AACGAATAAAGGAACAACTGGAGGGATTAAAAATGTTGATTTGTATTAGACTCATCGAATATCTTGCTTTTTTTCTCTTATACATTGGCGAAACTAGGTAGGGGACAGGGTGGATAAGGGGCCCAGTCCACATAATTTCAAATCCCTCACAATTCTAAGGTTTGGAGGTCCTAATATTCTAATGTTCTAATATTCTAATATTTTAATATTCTAATATTCGGTAATTATTTAGAAGTTGGTCCTCCTCACCGATTTTCGTGACCTTGAAATATGTTGTCAAGGTCATCATTCTGAACAACTTTTCCCTATATATATTATCGCCGCTCGGCCTTAGTTTCAGAGATATTTGCAAAAATCTTTAGTTAAACTTAGATTACGAGTACACTGTATTCCGGGAAAAATGGAGACTGAATGGTGATTGAAAGAGTGATTGAAGTGGTTTGAGGTTAGGGTTAGGGTTAGGGTTTTGTTTTTGATTTTTTCTCGTTATAATTACTCTTTCTTTCACTTTTTATATATTGTGTACCTATTATTCATTTTGTGTTTTGTCAGAAACCGGAAACATTTCGCCCATCATGTCGAAAAATGCCATTATACGTTCAATAACATCATGTTAACGTCGGAATAAAAACTCAGCTATATATCCCACGTAATGAGACGTACGAGTTCCATAACGAGGAATATTAGCTCTCGTATCACGCCATGTACGCTCTAAACCTAAACCTAACCTAAACCTAACCTAAACCTAATCTAACCCTAACCTCAAACCACTTCAATCACTTTTTCAATCACTATTCAGTCTCCATTTTTCCCGAAATACAGTGTACTGGTGACATAAGTATAACTGCAGTTTTTTACGAATATCTCGGAAACTAAGGCCAAGCGGCGGTAACATGTATAGGGAAAAGTTGTTCAGAATAATGACCTTGACAACATATTTCAAGGTCACGAAAATCGGTGAGGAGGACCAACTTCTAAATAATTACCTAATATTCTAATATTCTAATACCCTAACACTCCAATATATTAACATTCTAATATTCTAAAATTCTAATATTCTAATACCCTAATACTCTAATATTCTAATATTCTAATTCTGTGATTCTAAGATTCCAAGAGTCTAAAGTTTTGAAATTCTGTGTGTGTTAATCCTTGAACAGCGAAGCGTCGGTCAATTGTGACCCAAACCTCTAAAACATATAGTAATTTCATGTATTAGAAGAATATTTTTTAAAGGAACGGTGTAAAATTTAGAAAATGAAAATGATGTGAAATACAAAATTAAATTAAAATTAGGGCTCTCCCCATGTTCCACCGGTTGAGGGTTAATAAAGTTAAGGGCCTTGGCCCACAGAAAAAAATCCTTGTTACTCCACTGCTCTTCTATTACAAATTATATACATATATTTCATTTTTAAGTATTATGGCTATTATAATTTTCTTCTAAAATAAATATTGCAAAAATTAAACGAGATTATAATTACGCTTTTCATCCTGGAGCAAGAAATTGAAAAGGTAAAAGAGAAATTAAAGCGTGTTTTAATTCTACCAGAGAATTCCTTTTCATTGTAGTCATAATAAGTACATTTCGTTTATTTCTACGAACGTAAGGTTGGATTTAAGCATCAAGCACGGGATAAAGCTGGCTTGTTACGCGGAGGATTACGTCGTTCACTGTTAAACGCGTATGTACGGAAGCGGAGGAAGAAATTTCAAATCGGTAGCCGGATATTGGAACGGGGACGCAAGCCACGTAATGCTCCACGCATTCCGGAAACAACGGATTCGAACGAATCGTTCCGATAACGTTTCGAAGCGGATTTCACGGAAATCGTTGCAATTTGTCCACGGTGCACCGGAGAAGAATCTGCTGGACCAAGAAGGACGAAATTCAGAACATTGAACGAGGAAGAATGTATTTGGGTATAAAATATGGTACTGGAAACTTAGTGTACTAATAGAAATGTACTAAAGGAGTAATAAATAATTTTAATCCTAGAAATTAGAAATTAAAAATTAGACATTGAGCATTAGGCATTAGATATTAAGTATTAGAGATTAGAGATTAGAAATTAGAAATTAGAAATCAGAAATTAGAAATTAGAAATTTTGAAATATTAGTATTCGTTCACTAAAAAAATATTAGTAATAGAAAAGTAAAATTAGATGCTAGGCATTAGACTTACAATTAGTCATGAAAAAGTGAAAATTAGAAATTTTGAATTATTGATATTATTTCACTAAAAAAGTAATGTGTAGCTACTTCCAACACTTGAAGCATATAGATAAAACATATTTTTAACCGACTTCGAAAAAGATTACTCCGAGACGGATGGACTAATCGTAGAGTATACATATTGTAGAGTATGTTTTCCGATTGGTCCCGTAAAAAAGGCATTTTTTCATTGCTAACGATTTTTATTGCAAAAAACATACTGTTTCATTTATGTATATGTTTGGCGTTTACTAAGCAAGGAATGTACCGATCGCAATGAAACCTTTCACAATTGGTAAGATATATTTCCACGATGATCTCACTTGTAAAAATTTATGTATTTAGTATACCATTTAACGATTAAATAAGTTTTATTAATAGCTGTTGAGTATTGGTATAAACGAAATAGAAATTATTTCATACTTTTAAGCACATTTTGTTAATGCAACAAGAGGTTTTCTTAATAATTGCCACGTAGTTGTATAAATAAAATAGAAATTATTTTACACTTTTTTGCGCACCTCGAAATCGGTTCTATTTTTTCTTTTTAATTATTGTATATAATAATATCTTTAAATGAAAATCTAAAATTAATCAAACCACCCCGCAGCCCGGTTAAACAATCTGAAATCTCTCACAATCAGTCGCTCTACCTTTTTCACCGTTACAAAACACAAATACCCATAAAACAAAGGGAAGCAAAGAACGGTACGTTTAAAAGCTGCAGAGAGAAAAAAATGAAGATCTCTGTGACAATCGGCAAAAGGGGTTTGGACGATTGAATTCAGGCCTCGGTTTATCCAGAGGTCTCCGTTTCGCGGCTCATATTTGTGCATTATCCAGAGAGATAGGTAGGACGAGCATGCAAACGCGAAGCGGTGAGAAGGGTCGAGCCGAGCTTTTGACACCGAACTGCAAAGCTTCGGAAAAGCTGGAACACACGAAGGGAGGGGGATGCAGCTTTGATATACGAGCACGGAAACGCGTTCGCATCCTCACGACCGTGACTACCAATAATCGAACGTTATTGCGTTACCCGTTCGCAGTCGTAACACGTGCACCTCGAAATGGAGAGCGGCTGTTACTGGAACCGAGAAAAAGGGGGATGAAAGCAGGGGATCAGAGGGAAAAAATTCGACGTTGCGAGAAAGGTTTTAATGCGTGGTCAGCTTGCGGTCATTTATTTTAGGGTGTGAGGATGATTGCGGCGATATTTCCTGTATTCACCACCAGAAGGATATTCGTAACATATATTCTCTCGCAAATACTATAACACGTTTTCTACCACTCTGCAAAATAGCCATTATACATCGTGCTTTGCTTTTTATATTTTTCTGCGATATGCTACAAATTTTCACTTGTACATAAAAAGAAAGAATTACAGTCATTTGGTATCCTACATTTTAGTTAATGGTATTTGAAAGTCACGGTTAGAAAAAAAAAAGGAATGTTATGTGAAGCAAGTAGAATGCAGGTAATCGCGACAGGAAGTAAGGGGAACATTTTCTCAGAGCGGATAAGCGTTTCGCAAATCAGCTCTGACGGTGAAATTTTGCGCGAAATTTACGGAAGATAAGCAGGATCGCTGCGGTGTCGATTTCACCGGGGCAAGTTTGCCGGTAAACCGAAGTTCATTGCTAATTTCTCGTCCCGCCACACCTCAAAGTACACTTTAATTACGTTAAACGGGAAGTAAATTACATTAGATTGTCAACGCCCGAGGATGCGAGATCCAGACGATGCCAGACTCAGCCACCGGCTGACTACGTTTTAAACGGAAACTCGATGTAAGAAGGGTTTCCATTAATTACAAAACCATCACCGATTAGCTACTCCAAGCTTATCGAATGTTTATGCAACGAAACAGTTAATGAGCTTTACAATTACAATGTTCCTTTTAATTTGCTATTAAAACAAAAGTAAATTAAATTAATTAGAGAGTTAAGAAGGAAAAATAACATTAATTAGTACAGAACAATTATGGGATCATGTCATTGGTAATTTTTATTTAAGAATTAGGTAAGGGTTTATATTTAAAAATATTATTCTAAAATATATTTTGTAATATTTCATGTATTAGAATTTGCTGTACACGTTATATTTTAACTGAAGTAGTATTAATAATTCAACGTTTCTAATTTCCACTACCTCATACCTAATGTCTAATGCTTAATGCCTAATGTGTAATGTCTAACTTCTAGTATGTAATGCCTAATTCCTAATGTCTAATTTCTAATAGTTAATATCCAATGCCTAATATCAAATGTCTAATACCTAAGACCTAATGTCCAATTTCTAATACTTAATATCTACATAATTTCTAGTATCTAATACCTAACATTTAATTTTAGTTTTGTATTGCTACAATTTCGAGAATTTTTTTTCAAATTAAGGGATGTTTTATTTTATGCACACTACAGTCGTTGGTAGCAGAGATTCAAAGGATTAAGTTTTATTCATAAGAAATATAATTGAATGGACTAAAAGGAAACTACATCGGATAGATCTAAACTTTGGATGTAAATGATTCGCAGTATCACAGGAATATCTCTACGTTTTGTATTTTTACACGAAGCACACGATGATCAAAAGTCCGTTTCTTTTTTATTCTCTTTCCGAAAGCGTGTATCTTGTTTGCGATACGCGAGCCACGTTACGGACGCGGGACTGCGTTGTTTGCAGAATTTTTTCAAAATTTGTTTTTCATTTGTACGCGCTGATTGTGTGCCCGACAATCGATAGGCGAGCGTCCCACGCGGCTGGTAAACAATTTATTTATTCAAACAGTCCTATACTACGTCCGATCATTTTCCAAGGTTCTTGTTGTTTCGCATTCGCATCGGAATCGAATCGATTTCTTCCGGCTGTTTGTCGATCGTTTCGAGTACCAGTTTCGAAAATGAAATTTCTGTCCTTTCGAAAGAGGGAAAAAGAGAAGTCGAAGTCAATCGTGGAACGATGTCAACGTAAATAAAATATTGCTGACCCGAATGTTCCGGTTATGGAACGGCTTTGATCACTTTTCAATGTACAGTTCTAATACTTCTCTTCCAGATATATTGCCCCATTTCTTTTTATATTTTTCAGATAGTCTAATAATAACTTCGTCAAAATTCTAGGTCATCAAATAAATTTTTGAGAGTAGATATGTAGTATTATTCTGGTTAAGGTTTCATTATTAAAGGTTTTAAGTACTCTATCTTTAGCTAGTTTTTGCAATCGAACTATGTACCATCTATCTTGGTTGGAGACTAATCGTAAGATACAATAAATAGAAATTTTTCGGTATTATATATTTAGAAATTCCACGTGCGTTAGTCATTGGCGTAACTTGGATCTTCTTCTCGGATGGGCCAGAACTCTTATAAATTTTGAGTAGGATTTGGAATTTTTGGAACTCTGCAATTCTGAAACTTTTTTAAATTTTAGAATTTTGGAAATTTTGTAATTTTGAAATTTGTAAAACCGGGTATTCATTTGTGTCAAACGCCCGTATCGTATCACGCACCGTTGCGTATCCATTTGAAGAGGCAGGCGCTGCCTCGTTGCATGCCACGGTGTGCTACGGCTCGGACAATACATAGTTCTTCATTTCTTGAAATAAACTCCTATAGGCAAGAAGTTTCGATTTGCTGCATGCTGTTTCTTTATTGTAATTATCCAAACCATATCGTGTTTGGTATCATTTTAATCAGAAAAACGTCACAAATATCTTGGTAACAGTTTTATAAGAAAGAAATGAAAAATAACAAAGTTCAGTCGTTGCGTTAGTATTATCTCACTGATATATCCGATTCCAAATCATATTATCTTGTGCCTCAAGTGTCATGTTTCCACTTGACATAGCATTTCGGGCCTTCGCCTGGGTGTGTTGTTTTTACGTTTCAAGTGGTATCCGAACTTATGCTTTGAATGGCAAGAAACCGACAATTTTCGGATCGGCCCGTTCCTTCACCTCCGTATCACAGCTCAATAAAACTTTCGATACTCGGTAACGGAAAAATCTCTGGAAAATTAACATTGTCCTTTTTCAATAATCATACAGGTGATTATTAATATTGCTCTTTTATGTACAGCGTATCACCGAAGATAATTGATCTGTTTAAATATATTTAGACGATAAAATTTATCTAAATTAAATTAGATTAAGTTCATAAATAATTTCATCGATTTTGAAATGAATCCAATAATACTGCAAGATTTCAAATAAATTGAAACCCAAGTGACGGCACGAAACGCTATGTCAAGTGCAAACGCATGAACCTTTCCTTCGATGGAACGGCAAAGAATCGACAAATTTTTCGGATGGGTCCGTTGCCTCCGTTCCTTTGGAACGGCACGCAGCAAAACGAAACTCCTCGCCTGTAGTGGCCCAGTCCTATTGCCTAATCGTTTCTATCAAGAAACGATGAAATGTTGTCCGAGCCGCAGCACGCCGTTGCATGCAACGAGGCAACGCCTGCCTATTCAAAAGGGTTCGGAACGGTGATACAATACGGGCGTTTGATACCGGTGGATACCCGGCTTAAGACGCTGTGATGCACAGCGATGCAATGCGTGCCTTTTCAAAAGGATACGATACGGGCGTTTGTTACGAGTGGATACCCGGTTTAAACCGTCTCGATTCTAAAGGCTGGTTCTGATACGGCTAGTAATTTAGTCGAGTGGCGAGTAGCTACTTATTACTAAACCGTTTAGCGCATAGAAAAGTGTCCGGACTAGTACAGTTGAGCTTTGAAAATCGAGAGTATAAGATATAGCGCTTGACTAAAGAAATGCGTCCGGACAGGTCTATTCGGAAACCTAGTTAGTGGTGGAGGAAGCCTAGTTAGTGGTGGAGGAAGCCTACTCGAGCAGAAAAATTCAATGAAACGGATCTACTCGACTAAATCGTTTTACTAAACTACTCGACTAAACTGTAATGTCCATACATAGCAAGTTACTAAATTATTCGCCACTCGACTAAATTACTAGTCGTGTCTGAACCAGCCTTAAGAACCCATAAATGGTCTACAAAAGATAGTAGTATATGTTCAAATAGAGTAAACAAGGAAATATAAAACAACACATCCATGACATATATATATATATATCTTTCTACAGAGGATCAAAAACTTTCACTAGGGCACGTGTCCCACCAGGATCGGAAAAACCAAGATGCTTAGTTAATATTTGACTAAAAGTGTTTAATAAATTTGTCTAATTTTCTGCTCTGGGATACAGTTAGGAACACATACAGGATCTGACATCGTGACACTTTGATATGGTGGAATGCGAAAAGAATTATTAAAAGATTGTAAGTGGTCTTACCGAGCCGGTGCAGTGTTTGTAGCACACACGGTGGAGAAAAAGATTCTGATTATATCTTGCAAAAAGCTTGTCTGTTCTTTAATCTTACAAATTCCGTTGGCAACGTCAATGGAAAAAAAACGTGTCCTGGAATATTTTGATCAGGAATTTTAAAGAGGGATATTTGAGTTTATAAATAATTATCTTGCTAATTTAATAACAAAAAGTTTCTTCCATGGAAACGAACTCGATTTTAATAAACCAAATAAGATTAAAAACTAAAGATACTACGAGCTAAAAGCTCGCCAATTTCAACTTCCTAATATCCTTTCGATTACGACGTGTACCGGTAAACCCGATTTGTTGTGTCAAGCTGACAGCGCGAACGAACTTTAACATGCAATAACGAGCGTTACGCGACGACGCGGCGCGGCGTTGCGATGCCACTCCGTGATGGATTAGACGCGAAAACGACGCATGACGGATTCGAAATGTACACTATACGACCAGTTTCAAGCCAGCATCAGCTTCAAATTATTCACGGGTTTATTGAATACTGAAAGTGATATCGTTGATTTAAGAAAAATATATATTTCCAGCAATTAGTTAAAAATTTTTTGTGATATGGAATAATTAATTACTTAAAATTCCTTAGAAGAGAAATGGGAGAAACTGATATCTCTTTTCTTCAAGTCTAATGGTACAAAATCTAACTTATTTTTATATTATTAAGGAATTTTTATATTTTAGCGTTTCTAATATTTTAATTTTCCCATTTTCCAATTTTCTAATTTCTAATATTCTAATTTTATGATTTTAGAAAAACCTAAATAAACCCCCAATACACTTATGCTGATTGTGAAAATTTATAAAAATTGCAAATAACATGAGCATTAAGAATTTTGCTTCAAAGGGCTAATTAATTTTCTGTAGAATGTGTTGCAGCCAATTGATTATGATAACAATAATCGATTGATAATAAATATTATCCCTAAATATAATATCGCGATTCCAGTGTATTAGAACAAGTCCAAAAGAGATGGACCAGATAGTACATATTTTTTGAAGTATCCATCAAACACGCCATTTGTTGGTATTGTTTTGTTTTAATAAAAGCTATTGGACGTGTTTATGAATTAAAAACCGACATTTTAACTTCTAGTAAGGACAAACATTCTTTTACCTAACTCCAAAAAATAAAATCACTTTGTTGTTTGGTCAGACGAATGCATCATTTTCATGAATTAAGTTTTAATAACATATAGGTACAATTTTAATTTATAACAGTGATGTTTCAAACAGTTTGGGACAGATGGACCACTCACCCAAAGTACAATATCTTAGTGTAATCAATATTATTTAATTTTCATTAAAATTTTTATTTATAGTCACTAGTTTGCACAAAATTTAAAAACATCTGTAATCATTGTAGAATAAATAAATAAATAAATGTTTAGTAGTTATAACAATATAATATAACATTTTTTGTTTAATAAAATAATTTTGTCGTTGAAACTTTTATAAAGATGGTCTATCTGACTCGCAGTAGTGAGGAAGAGATAAACCATAGCTTAAATATTTATTTTCTTTATTTTGCAGCTATTTACATATTTACATAATAATTACATGTTGTATAAAAGATTATCTACTATACAAATCATTGAATATAACATGTATTACTTTTAAAATATTCGATTTATAGACATTTTTGTCGGACTTACCCTACCGTTTGAATAAAGTAATTGCACATTTATAGTGCACTATACATTTCTGTTTACGGGGTACTAATATCAGGATAGTCTAGGGTGAATCCATAGATTTATACACTCCTATCGCTGCGATTCGACACGAACGAGCAGATAGAGATGATGTGTCGCGCAGTCGCGAGCGTTTCTATGTATAAAAGTGTCGCGAGGGATGATACACGGGCGGAAATATCGCGTGGCGAAACGACGACCAGCGTCCATATCGGTAGATCATTTCGTCGAGGGATCGAGATCCGGGTCACTTTTTCCTGAAGAAAGCACGCGACGGATACGATATACTATCACTACTGTTAAACCGAATTTAGAAAATTACCAATTCTAATTTTATTCATTTAAACTGATTTATTAGTCAAATACTATCAGAAGATATAAAAAGTAGACAACAATTTTGCGTCCCTCAAAGTAAAGTTCAGCCTAGTACGGTACTAGACACTCTATTATTAGTCCCGAGTCCATCGAACCAAGAAGAAGAGAAAGGAGTCAAGTAGACTCTGGTTCACCACCTAAGCGGTGAATTAAATATAGTCATCGTAGTCGAGTACTCGATAAGTGCTCTAAAAAGGGCCGTCTGGGACACCCTTCGTTCGCACCCAATTCACCTTCCACTCTTTCATACTCTCTTGTCCGATCCACATGAATCCATTCTCGAATCGTTGTACCACACGCAGATATTCCCTTTTCTTATCAATTCGTGTCAATTTAAATATAAGAAACTAAATAAAATTATAGGATATCCACAGATTTTCCAATTTAACCATTTTCATTTTAATGAAGTCTATCGTAAAATCTAATTAGCACCTTCAATTCAAATAAATGCAAATAATTTAAAAAAATAATTCAACCCTAGAAACACGATGTTTGCTTGAAAACTGGGTGAACTTGTAGAAAAGCTACTCCTCCTACGATTTCGATGATTTTTAAATATGTTTTAAAATTCGATATTTTAAACAACTTCTTTCCTCTAAGCTATACAGGGTGATCCTCTCGCAGCCAGACACAAAGGAACACTGGCGACAATGAACCCCTTGACCGCACCATAAAGAGGTCCGCATTGTCACGTGCTAGAGGGGACCTACCCGGACCGAGACGACTCTGTGTGTCTTCATGATGCGGTCAAGGGATTCATTGTTGCCAATACCTTTGTGTCCGGCTGTGAGAGGATGACCCTGTTGTTTGCGAGATAGTTTGCAAGATATTCGTGAAAAACTATGAGTACTATAACATTTAATTTCGCCTGTACATATACGTCCGCGGTTATGTGTGCGTCAGCAAGCGACCCTCGCTTATCTACTGTTTCTGTCAACAGCACCACATGGCCCGGCTACCGTCGATATAACGGGTCAGCTTAAAATCAAAGTTAACTACTAATTCTAATAATTTTGACACTGGATTTACGTGGAATATTAATATAACCTAACTTAACCTAATCTAGACATATAAGTAACGAAAAAAGTTATGGATGAAGTTCCGAATACGACCGGTCGCCGATCAAGTTGAAATTTTGAGGGGCAGGGGGGAGGAGGGAGGGGACCCCAAATATAAAGTGGTATCTTCGGCTTCCTATTAGTTTCCAAGATATTAATTAAAAACTTTCGTACAATACATAGAATTTTTCCTATACAGACGTAACTAATACAACCGTCTTCGTTGTAGTAAGCTGACATCGTCAAGTGTCGAACAGCCGTTGACACAGCGGGAGTTCCAACCTGACTATCTATAGGGTGTCCTATTCAAAACTTGGGAGATACCACGACTGTTGTAGCGTTGCCGGCCGGCGGAAGCCTAACCTAACCTACGTATAAATCAAATGTGTTTAATTCCTTGAGAATTAGTAATAAAATATAAAACATAACGTAATGTAACTAAAAAAATGGATTTTACATAGAACACCCTACAGAAACGGAAGCCTATATCGCTGTGGTGTGAACGGCCGTTCGACACTTGACGATGATGGTTGCTACAGCGAAGACGGTAGTGTTAGTTGCGTCTGTATAGGAAAAATTCTATATATTATACGAAAGTTTTTAATTAATATCTCTGAAACTAATACGAAACAGAAAATACCACTTTATATTTGGGGTCCCCTCCCCCCTGCCCCCTGCCCCCTGCCCCTCAAAATTTCATCTTGATCGGCGACCGGTCGTATTCGGAACTACAGCCAAAATTATATTCCGTCAACATTGGTATTACTAATTGTGCACCACAAGATTGTCTGCCGTCCGTACTAATGTTGGTGGTATTTTATTTTTTCTGTTATTTATACGTCTAGGTTAGGTCAGGTTAGGTTGTATTTTCTGGCGCTTGCGCGGCCTCCGCCAGGCTGGAGAAGACCCGACAGAGCAGACGGTCGAACGGGAATGGAGGTGCCAGGCCCGACAAGATGCCCTGGACCGGTGGCGCCGCTGCCCAGCGAGCAGACTGGGCGGTTCTGCCTGTCATCAAAAAATGGCGGGACCGCGGCTTTGGTCGGACCACCTACCGGACCACACAGGTCCTCACCGAGCATGGTTGCTTCGGTGACTTCCTGTACCGGATTGGTCGCGAGGCGACGGCTATATGCTACCACTGCGGGGCGGCGCGGGGCACCGCGCAACACACGCTGGAGCACTGTATAGTGTTTGCGCGGGCCCGTCACGCCCTGCAGTGTGAGTTGGGAGTGGATTTCTCGCCGGCGAGCATTGCGGGAAACAACTTCTTCTGTCAGGTGGTCATCGCCTTGAAGGAGGAGGCGGAGCGGGTTCGGGAGAGAGCCGACCCCGCCCGCAGGAGAGGACACTGTCGGGGGAGGCACCCCGACGGCGCAATTAGCTGAGGAGGACGGAGCGGTGGGCCTTGATATTCTGCCCACCGCCTCCAACAGGACGAGGGGGGAGGGGAGTTTCGGCTTCACACCCTGGGGAGAGGCCTGGTGGCGTCTTTGGAAGATTTCCCCCACGAAAAAAAAAGGTTAGGTTGTATATCAATACCGGGATATCAATCCCGACCGTATTTAGGCGGCTGATCGCGCGACTCAAATGTTATAATTTGATTTTTCAGTTCACCCGTTGTATGAATAGGAGCTGGACTACATAGTGCTATTTACAGAAACGGTAGACAAGCGAGCTGACGCAAAATTCGCTGTAGTAGTAACAATATTCTATCGCGAATATCTCGCAAACTAATCGAGTCTGACATATAGCTTAGAGAAAAGAAGTTGTTTAAAATATCGAATTTTACAACATATTTAAAAATCATCGAAATCAGAGGGGGAGTAGCTTTTCTACAACGTCGCCTAAAATTGCAAATGAAATACATGATACAGGAATCAAATCAGCATTCATTGATGATCATCTGGACGTAAGGATGCGATGTATCGAATAATTACGCCACTCGACTCACAAATTATCATCGTTTCGCATAATTGCCAGGGAGAATTGTCCCGGCAGAATCGAGAAGAGGCCAGGAGGATGTCGTCGAGCAGCCGCGAACACATCCGGTTTCACGTTTCTGCCGCGTCGATTTCTCGTTAAAGAGAGAGGAAAAAAAATGAAGCTCCGAGTAATTATGAAGTAATAGCAAGTGCAAATGTGAAACGTGCACACAGTAATATCTTTCCATGCTCGGACAGAATAATGCAATAACGTTCTGCTATTATTAACGTTCATGACTGCAGGGACACGAAAGGAGCTTTCGAGAGCCACTCGACTGTTTCCTGTACGGGGACCGCGACTCTTCATGTATCCTCGTTTTATTTTCTACTTTTCCTTCGTTGCTTTTTTTTCTCTTTTTCATTTTCTGTTTGCTTTAGCTCGTTGACTTCGAACCGCCAGAGATGGTGCACGAATTCCATGGGGAAAAGTTAGTAGAGACTAGAGTGCTTTGAATTTGTTAATGGTGCTGATGTAGGAAGTAGTATTTCTGGTTTAGAAGTTCTTTGTAAAGAAGACAATGCATGGTTCCACGGAAATATTATAACAGTTATGGAGCCTGTGCAAAAGACCTTTGATATTTTGGATGTTGAAAAAAAATGTTGATAAAATTACTATTAGAACACGTGGAATATTTACATATAAAATATCCAAAAATTTTCAGTCAGTATAAGTTAATTTTGAATCAAGGGAGATGGAACAGAATTCATAATCAAAGCTTTGGTGATTTGAATAGTGGTCTTTTTAATGAAATCATTATTAAAGACATTTGCGTAACTAGGTAGGAGCCAGGATGAGCCCGGCTCTCCTAAAAAATGTGAGCCTTCAATATTCTAAGATTTTAAGATCCAAATATTCCAGAATTTCATAAGTTCAGAATTCAAAAATTCAAAAATTTTAGATTTCCTACTTTTTAAAATTATAAAATACCTAGTATAGCTAGGAAGTTAGCTATACTTGATTTAGGCAATAAGAAAACGAAATAAAATTGAAATAGAGAAAAATCTAATCAAGAAAGTTTAATATACAAATAAAATTTTTCTTCATTGGACGATAAATCCATTATTTGAAATGGCACCCTTCGTTTAACGAACTTTTCGAAACGAAGAGATTAATTAACGAATAAATATTTTCCATTTACTCACTCTGTTTTCCCAACAAACTGATTAATATTTATTCGATTACCGATGGAATATATATCGCGAAAACTAATTTCACGCACGAGACCATGGGAATCGGATTTTAATCCCGCGTTATTATGTGCTCCCCAATTCTTTTTCGATCCATCCACCTATTTTCACCCGTTTTCAGGATTAAATCGTGTTTGTGGCGTGCACTTCAAAGCGCTCGAAAAAACGACATATCGAGTTTGGTAGATTTCCATTTCGAGCCACAGCGACGAATTAATTTCCCTGGATTACCTAGTTTCACGTGAATACGTGCACGCGCATCGATAAGAGCCTTCGTTTGTTTCTTTTCGATTCTTTCGCCAAGATCGAACTTGATAATACGATTGATTTGAGGTTTTCGCTTGGAAAAACAATTTTCTGAGCTTTCATTTAATTACCACCTTGCAATTGCTCAAATTTTAACAAACTCTATATATTACCTTCACAATATTTCGCTATTTTTATTTATTATTCTAAGTTTTTAATTACGAATATCATTATTTAGAGAATTCATTATAATATGGATAATGGGGTGCTTTAAAAATTCAAGTATCACATGATACTTGGGCCAAAGAATTTATTTTTATAGAAAAAACAAAAAAATAGGGTTTACTTTTAAGGGAAGAAATAGAATTTATTTTGAAGAAGATTCATTTTAAATTACAATGATTTGGAGTTTTCTTATTTTTAGCATGGAAAGTTTTTAAAAAATTTGAAGAAATAATTAGAATATTACTACAAGTCGGTAATATTGATTGAACATGATCGAACGAAAACGAGAACCGTTTTATCGAAAGTGGTGTTTGATGAACGATATCGCTAATGAAATTTGCGATACCTGGTAGTGATGAGTTCCGTTTTCGAGTAAATATTAAACACGCGTTTTAGTGCCTCTGGCGACTCGTGTTTTGCGGTTACGCAGTGCCATGAAATGTCCATCGGGCTCGTAATATCGCGGATAAAATCGATTTCAACAAAACCGTAACGTATTGGAGATAGAATGACCTCCTGAGGGCGAATAAATTTAATCAGTCTTAAGATCTAATAATTTTTCAATTTAAAGTTAATCTGCCAAATAATTTCAAAGAAATTAATAGAAAAACATTTAACTCTTTATCAGAACAAAATCATCCTCTTGAAGGGTTAAAACCAGGGATATATTAGCCATCGGAAGTTCAAGAAAATTTGAGGTTTAATTATTTGAAATTAATTAAAATCAATGGAAATTAATTAAATCCCCTCTTAAAAATGTAAGTCCCATGTTCGGCCCTGGGTAGAACTACAATACACCTTAATTTTTGCAAACGATTGACGACATAGTTAAAATTTCTGAGCATGTTTCACCAAGCAACCGAAATCTTGCTGATAATCTGTAATCAAGTAATCGACGAATCCTCGAGAATGATAATGGGATTACGCTCACACCGGTTACGACACGGATTGGCCCGTGTTACTAGATACCACGCTACATATCTCGTAAACTGAACGCTCCGGTCTAGGAACATGGTCACGTTCCGGTGGTTCAAAATGGGCGAGGCCGAGTCGAGTTATGGCTACGTAAGCATTGTCACCGAATGAAGTTGTGCGACGGTTGCGTTTCGCATCCTTCGTCTACGATTTGCCACCCTTATCGCCACTTTCGAAGAATATTCGAGTCAGGAGATTCGGTTGCAAACGAATGAAGCGAAACAGAGGATTTGTGGGGGTGGATAACCACAATTATGGCCTGCAGAATTGTTCATTGTAAGGAATGCTTTTTAATTGTAGATTTTTTAATTTTGAGAATTGAAAAGTTGTTGTATTATAGAGGGGACGGTGGTAGGGTCGAATAATAGAGTTATAGAATTTTAGATAATTATAACAGTGCAGCGGGACAAGAAGATAGAATAGTTAAATAATAAAATTGAGAATATTAAAAGGTGGAACCGTAGAATTTCAAATTTTTAGACTTAAGAATTTATAGCTTCACAGAGTGGTGGAAGTGTAGAAAAGCTGAATAATAGAATTGTAGAATTTCAAATTTTGAGAATTGAAAAATTATAGCATTGAAGAGCAGTGTCTGAATAATAAAATTATAAAATTTTAAAAAGTAGAACTGTACAAGTTCGAATTTTAAAAGCTAGAAAACTATGTCCTTGCCAAAGGATGGAAGTGTGGACGAACTGAATGATAGAATTATAGAATTTTATAGAAAGTTGAATTATAGAATTGCAAATCTTAAGAATTGAAAAAATAGCATTGTAGATAGGAAAGTAGAAGAGTTAAATAATAGAATTGTAAAATTTCAAATCTCAAGATTTGAAAATTTACACAAGAACCATATGACATATGGATATCTTAATTACTTCCCTAATTATTCTCATTAATCTAATTATTCTCCTTAATTATTCTCACTAATCTTAACCGCAACCATAAAAAATCACCAATTATATAAATATTCCGCACTTAATGTTGCCTCCTATACAAACGATTGTACATTTAATTTAATGTCTGATATGAATTCGTAATATAAATTATCATTCAAAACCGATATTCGTATTTTATGTCTCCCCTTTATTCGTATTGTCAAGTTTGAAACCGAGAGAATTATTTTATCATATTACGCCAAATGAACGATTGTTATTCGAGCCGCGTTCGAAATAATCATCACTCTGCAAGGGGTGATATTAAAAACGCTATGATAGAGAAAACAGCGGTGACCTAAATAATTTTGTATCGAAGTTTAGCTCGGTTTGCTCTTTTTAAAATACTCACATCGGTGAATCGATAGTTTTCATTGATTCGAATAAAACTCAATAATAAAACGACAATTAAAAGAAGGGGGTGAGGGTTGAAAAAGACAGTTCCTCCTCGTTGTCTGGCTGTCGTGCTTCATTAAAAAAGGTATTCTTTCGTGAAACGTAAACGAGAAGAGAAAAATCTATGGAAAAACGAACGTGTAATACGACGTGAAAATGATCTACATTTAAAGCAAAAATATTGGAAAACCGTAACAATAGACCGGAGAAAAATCTGACAATTTATTCGACAAAGTTTTGATAATTATTACATTAACAATACCATTTGATATATTATACAAAGAAACGTGAAATACTAAAAGAATTTCAGCAAAATTTTTCCAACAATCGTCATTATTGAAATAATTACTCATAAGAGCCTCTTTTGACCCAGTCCATAAAAACGACTCCAGCACACCTTTAAAATACGATAACAAATATCCAAAACCTCTTTCAGGTCACCTTTTAAACTTCCATTTAACAAACTTCCACAAAGATTTAACATCTCCCTTCTATCCACCATTCTAAACCCCACAACCCTCAAACCACCCCTGGTTTCCTCATTCAAACAGCCTTCCAAAGAAACACTCGAGCTCGAAAATCCCTTCATCATCCTCAGCCAGTCAGAAAAGTCGAGGAACTGGTGAAGCGAAAAGACCGAGCCATGGAAGGTCGTCCATTTTCGAAGTGGACACGTAGCTTCGATTAATGCCCGTTCACGGTGATGTAGGGGTACACGTGTGCCACGAAGGGCTTGAAAGGGAAAAAGACACGAAAGGTGTGGGTGGTTGGGTGACGGCTAGAGTCACACAAAGAATGGCGATCGAATGCGAGGCTGGTTCGGGGACAGAGCCAGTATCGTGATACTCCATCGGCCAGAAATCGATACGGGGATGGCCAGGGGTACAGGCCTGTACTACAGGGATAGGGGTTCCACCTCTGTCCGTATTTTTCGCCAAAGCATCGCGGACAAGGATGTTGCACGTAACTCTCAGCTGTTAACACCTTGTTAACCGGAAGATTACTATTAGATGCAAAATTTCCATCTCTTTCAACCCTTATACATTCTTATATAAAATAATTATATTTGATGAGTTCCTTGAATACGAGTCAGTAAATTTCAGATAAGGGATAGTTAACTACCACTATTAATTATTAAGCACACGATCGATTATTTATCTAATTTAAAATTTCAATTTGATATCTTAAACTAATCATTCAGCTACATAAAAGACCACAGTGACCACAGTGACAGTGCCTTAATTTTCGGACAGCGGACCATGGAGAGACTCCCAATTTTAATTTAACGTTTTATACTTTGGATCTCGATTGACCTAGACTTGATTGGTTAAGGGTTAAAGATTTTAAATAAAAAATTCTCTATTTTATTTTTCAATTAATTGAATCAATCGAAGAGATTAGCGCGGCCGAATGAACCTCCTCATCCGTAAAAACGTGCATCCCTATAAATAACGAAGACGGAGCAGCGATGAAAAGAGCACGTTGACATGAAGGTAGTCCGCGTATCAGTCGTTCTAGACAGGCCTATTGATTTCTGATTGAGGCAATCGATCGATGCCAACGACCATATCGGACGGCTTTTTAACCGTTCCGTACAAAGTTTCGAGGCAACGGTGAAAATTATCCATTACAGGGACGGGTAGAGATAGGGCTGCGTTGAAATATTGACGAGTAAATGAGAGAAAATGGGACGGGGGAAATGACGGAGATGCTCGATTTTCGATTCGAGAGGTGGTACTCGATGGCAGCAAGAATTTCGCCAAGCGGTTCTTCAAATATTTAAACAAACCTCGCGAGACCGACCGGTTGCCTTTATCGGTTAATTTCGAGCCGACCGGAAGTCAGCGAATCGTTCTACCGTAAAACGCTGACGTTCAGGGTGTTCCCTAATTATACCGGTGTACAAGCTATCAGGATTTAGCTGAATCTCTTTTTTTTTACAATTACATTTCTTTTTCTTGTTGGTACTATTTGTCAGCTAATTATATGTAGTTAACCCTTGAACAAATACAAAATTAAACTAAAATTAGGGCTCTCTCCATGGTCCGCCGTCCGAAGGTTAAGTGTAGTCCGGGACGAAAACAAAATCCATTAATTTCATTTTGAAATAATTAAATGGAAATAAAGTAAAAATTATCACAACCCTCAAGTTACAAATGGTAGAACAGTGAAGTGGACAGAGACAGATAGGACAAGTGAATCTGAGCTTCAAGTGGGGCTGAGTTAAGCTTGCATAGAGGATGATTTATTTTGCTTTTGAAATATCATTATCTGGGATTAATTGCTTGTGCTATTTCCCTTACTAATTATCATCTTTATAAGCTTTTGATACCTAAGTACATTATGAAGAAAACGATTTATAAATTAATAAATTGAGAAAGTACAAGATATTATGTATAAAAATCAAAACCATCGCCCAATCACCGCCCAACAATCTCAACAGCCACCCACTTGCCCATCCTGTTGTCAACACTCGCCAATCCCAATCTCTCCCAACGGTTACATAAATCATCCAGATCGTCAGCATCGGCAACAGCACCGATAAAGCATAAAATGAGAGTCACTGGTCTGTTCGGTGCGGAGTGTTGGCACAGTGCTCGTGATCGATTACTCGTCATCCGCGCGCGATGTCCCGAGTTCGACGCCCACCGCCCGCTGCCAAACCAAACGTACTTCTTCCTCTTTTTTTCACCCTTCCGACCCCCTCCCAGTTCGTTGTCTCCTGCTCTCTTCCTCTGTTCCATTTCCACCATCCCCGGACCCCCTTTTGATCCGTTCTCCGCCTAGCATCGACCGTAGGCTCTAACACGTAGATAGCCGTTGCACGGTGGACGTGTACGAAACCGGAGTCTCTTCCTTTTTCCTCAGGTATACATGTGTACATGGCCGTTCAAAAAGAGTACCATAAGAAGGGTGGGGTAGTACTTCCTGTACACTGATTAATGCAATATTTATTTATATCCTAAGTAGGCTTAGGAGTAGTCATATTAAGCCAAGTGTTTATGGAGGTACAGTTAAAAATAAAAATTTTGCAACATTCTATCATTATATTATGAATCCACTACGAGTTCACTATAAAATTTAAGTCAACTACCCAGGCTTCAAAATAAACCCCCTACTCAATTTCCGATCTCCAGGTGGCAAAATTATTTTTCCACTAGTAATATCTCGTTTTGAACGAGGCTGTAGCTGTGTACACGGTGTTAAAGGTGCAAGATAGAGTGTACCGGACTGTTTCGAGCGTCGAAGAGTGTCGAAAAACGGGGATACTTCGTCGTGGGGAGGGATCGATCTCTGCCAAATCAAACTTAAACCCCTCTGCTTCCTCCTCTTCGAGGTTCTTCGCTGTTCCAACGTCTACGTTATCGATTCCATTGAGTGGTCAGTTCAGAGAGTTGGTCGTTCGAAGGTGTGTGAAGGTAAGCTTCGTTTGGGAAATGAGAACTTTAGAGCGCGTTGCAACCAGAAACGATAGGGTGTGTGTACAAGAGACAGTGTAGGAGGTGGGTTTCTCACATTGGCAAGGATAAATCGTTAGGATCTTAGATTAGAAATTTACCAGGTTAAAATTTGTAATTCTGCTAATATATGTAATTTTTAGTTTAACAAATGATACAAAAATTTTTAATTAAACAAATAGTTCATTTAGAGTACATGTAATTTAATGCAACTCACTTTTTACCAAAAACAACAGCAGTCCAATTTAAACGTTTGCAACGAGAGATATAATGAAGTTTTGTTGAATATTCAATGACCTCAATCAAAGTATAAAATAACACGCGAGCAGTAATGAAAATTACAATTACACGGTCAATTTCATGCCGTCTGTTAATGAGTGCGGACTGTTTATTTCATTGTTTCTAACGAGATTCTTCGTTCAGTGCCACCTAAGAGTGTGTTAATGTGTGTGAGTGAGTGAGAGGCAACACTTCTAATGGCTGCGGATGCAGCACAAACATTATACCATAACATGGACAACATAACATGGAGGTTTCACCAGATACGAACCTCTACTCCCAAGGCAATGTATTGAAAAAGACTATTGACTACAGGAGTCTTCCAACAAATTCCAATAACCCAACGATCAATTTCTCAAATCAGTTACTGCAAAATGATTTACCCACAAACACTAGAACCTTCTTTCTTTCTTTTATTAATACACGCTTGGGACCCCACTCGGGTCCATGCGCACCAATTTTAAACATACAGTAATTTTACAAGTTGTAAGAAAATATAATAGTTTTACATTTAGTATTGCTGCCTATAATATATATAAGATATGTAATCTGTCTATCTAGTAACAAGAGAAGAATCTCTGTCTATAACAAGAGAAGAATATACCTCCTCTTTGCAATAATTCTGCAAATGTTTACATACATAAGTTGTATATGAGATATTTATTTATTTAAATTATTTGCATTCACTCAGAATATTGACTAACACTCCTTTGTATTTTTTATTAGTTTCGAAAAACAAAGTTACTATAGGTTTTTGGAAATATAAGCGTCACGCAATTGGGGCGAAGTATATCTTTTTGGTAAGAGATAGAAAAAAGCTATTGATGTAAAAGTTGAATGAAAAATATGAGATATTTCACGAAATATTAGTTTTTTAAACATTGTACTGTTAGATATAAGTGATAGGTAATAGTGAGAGGGAATAGTAGCGAGGGGAGAGAAGCAGCCGAGGCCCCTCCATTTATTAGTTCTAATACTACTTTTTTATCCAGAATTTTCCAAGGAGTTGATACGAGTAAAGAAAGAAATGCAATTCTATGTAAACAAAAAGTGCATCTGCATTTTTTTAGTGCATCGTTGCATTCACGAAGAAAATGAAGTCATAGAAAAATAAACATTATCATACCATTGAACTTTTACATAAACAGCTTTTTCCTATCTCTTACCAAATTCAAGATATAACCCATCCCAATTGCGTGATGTATCCTGTATATTTTTATTAATTAAAAAACATTTATTTAAAGAAATTAATAACTTTTTCTAAAAAGTATTCTCAGATAGCACGTTCCTTCGGTTCTTCAGAGTATAGCATGATCATCCTACATCTCACTCTAACCACGCACCAATGTTTCGCTTTCGTTCGAATGTGTTTGTAAAAATACTTGAGGCGCTGTGGTCTTCCTAAATCGTGTTGCGCGCACGCTAGCTGAGAATTAAACCTTTCAAGTTCGTAAAGGACCACGCAAGTGGCTCTACCAGGCCCAACGAAAAAACTGCTGTAATACCGACGTCCCGAATCGGAGAGGTCACGTGCCGTGTCTACCCCCTTAAGAAAAACTAAAAATAGAAGTGCCCGGAGTTTATTACTCGGGCCTTCACAGGTAAAAACTTTGCAGGTCCATCGGTCCCCAACCTGAGGACCGTTAAAGCAAACAAGCACACTGTCAGTATCCTTCGACACTCGGCCTATTTTTGTAACTAGATTATTGCCAGATAATTCAACAAAAACTACTTCTTAAAATATACAACACAATCTGGATCGACGCAGTATTCCCGGACAACTGGAGAAAAGCCACAGTTATTCTTATTCTTAAACCGAACAAAGATAAAAATAAACCTGAAAGCTAGAAACCAATTTCATTAACATGCATCATGTGCAATCTCCTCGAAAAAATAATTAACTGCAGGCAACACTGGTTCCTCGAATCGAATAAAGTAGGTATAAACCATATCAAAGTAGGTTCAGAAATCATCATAATACCGTAGATCACCTCATAAACTTAGAATCCAATATCTGTGACGCGTTTATCAACAACGAGAGTCTAACAGCTGTATGCATAGACAGAGTACTTAACACCCTCAATGCCTTAGGAATTAATGGCAACATGTTCCATTTTATTCAAAACTTTCTAATAGAAGGAAAAATACAAGTCAGAGTCAATAACGAGCTCTCAAATCCAACCACCATCGCTAATGGCATCCCACAGGGATCAATCATAAGTGTTACGTTATTTTTGGTAGAGATTAATGATATCATAATAAATCTCAGAACGCCCGCTAAAATGGTTTATCTTTGCAGACCACCTCACATTCATATGTGAAGGCAAAAATTTAAGCACTATCCAAGAGTTAGTACAGAATTCCCTGAACAATATTCAGCAATGCTCGAACAGATCAGGACTCAAAATATTTGCCAAGAAAACAGAGTGTATCCTATTTACAAGAAAACGCAAACCTCAACCACCGCCAAAGTTACACATCGATAACCGCGAACTCAAGTATATCAAAGAAATTAAATTATTCGGAGTACATTTCGACCGGAAACTCACCTGGATAACACACATAGAAAATATCAAAAATAAATACATGGAAAGACAACCTTTAAAACTCTAGCACACCAAAAATGGGGAGCTGACCAAACCACTCTTTTAAAAACCTATAAAGGTATAATAAGACCAATCATTGACTATGATTTAAGTCAATCCTGTCTAACCTGCGGCCTTTTTTTTTCTTTTTAAGTTTTTATTTTCTACATATTTACACTATTTACAGGAGGCGTAAATGTATGTACTAACAAAAGCCTTAGAAATAATAACTACCTAAAAGTCGGGCTCAAGAGAGCGACCTCGCTTTTAATCAATATTGGAGCTTCGGAGTTATAAATGCGATTGGGATGAGCGACGGTAGGCACAATGAGTTTTGTCGCTAGTTTATATAATTAAGCGCTGGGAAAAACGAGGAGAAACCTGCGCATCTTTAAAAGAGTAAATGGGTGGGGGGCAGAATTGGTTAGGCTGTCAGCCGTACAGAATGGTCAGGGGACGCTAAGGATGATCTTATTATAAGGGGTTTGAACGAGAGGGTAGAAGTCGCTTATCGCCGTATTCGCGGATGCGGGGAATGTCTGAGAACCGTATTCTTCTTCTTATTTCGTCAATGAACCTGGCGTCGTTCGAAAGCCACTAATATCTGTTATTACTTCTGTGGGTATCGTCGCGGTCTCTTTTGAGTCTAACCTGCGGCCTGCAGGCCACTCGTGGCTCGTTCCCCTACCACGCAGCTCGCACTCGGCTCCCCCCACTATTCCAGTTGGATTCCCGACTCTTCCAATATTTGACGCGTATTCTTAGTCCTAGCTGCTACAAACACTAACCCACTGATAAGTGCACAAACCGCTGTCCCACTATTGACACTACTGGATGGTAGGGGAAGTCTGAAGTGGTAAGAGTGGGAGCAGTGGCTCTTTCGCTTCTACAGATCAGTTGAGGCTGGTTCAGACACGGCTAGTAATTTAGTCGAATGGCGAGTAGCTACTTACTACTAAACTGTTTAGTGCATAGAAAAGTGTCCGGACTAATACAGTTGAACTTTGGAAATCGAGAGTACAAGATATATCGCTTGACTGAAGAAATGCGTGCGGACAGGTCTTTAAGGCTGATTCAGACACGGCTGGTAATTTAGTCGAGTAGTTTAGTAAAACGATTTAGTCGAGTAGATCCGTTTCATTGGATTTTTTTGGTCGAGTATGCTTCCCCCACCACTAACTAGGCTTCCGAACAGACCTGTCAGGATGCATCTCTTTAGTCAAACGATATATCTTGTACTCTCGATTTCCAATGCTCAACTGTACTAGTCCAGACACTTTTCTATGCGCTAAACGGTTTAATAGTAAGTAGCTACTCGCCACTCGACTAAATTACTAGCCGTCTCTGAACCAGCCTTTAGATAGGCCTGATTTAAGGGAGTAGACACGGCACGTGAACTCTCTGATTCGGGACGTCGGTATTACAGCAGTTTTTTCGTTGGGCCTGGTCACCGACGAGATACTGATAAAGACTGCCATCCTTATGGGAGTTCGCGGCGGCGACAAAAATTCGACGTTTTCTTATATTGCGGCCGCAGTAAGAAACAGAACCAGAATCAGTGAGTTTACCAACGACGAGGTTCGGTGCTGAACTGTATCATGAGACATGAGATGATATTTTATCTGGTCGATGCTATTACTATTTCTTCGGTGATTCGAGTTAAGTTCGTTTTACGAACCTTTCGGAGATACTTTTTAAGACGTCAAATATTTTAAAGGAGGTAACATAATAACCCTCTTTAGTTTATTGGAAATTATTATTTTAACAAATGACCAACTCTAGTTCTAAGTGTAAAGTATGTGTTTTTAAGGTAAATAAATATTCATTTAGAAAAAATGATGAATAGAAAAAAAAATTAGGAAAAAATTATTTTCTTCTAATTTCATTTAGAAATTATTTAGAAATAAAAATGAATAAAAAATATCACATAGGTTCTGTAGGATATAATCAATAATAATAATAATGTAATAATCATAAGAATCATAATAATATAATAAGTAACAGGTGTCGAAAAGAAGAGAAATGTATTTCAATAAAATCTTTTATTTAATAGTAAGTAAAAGCTGGATAAGTGCAACATCGCTATCCTTTCCACTTGGGGGGATCCCCCTTGGCGAACCGAGATGCTCGACCAGGACGCCGTGTAATATGATCCGAACCGTAATATCGGTGTGACTAATACTAATTCAACGATAAAACTTTTTTATTTTTAACTTTTTCTTAATGAAATTTTTACTAACGCATTGGTGAGATTTTTCTGATTAAAATGATACCAAACACGATATAGTTTGAATTATATTTATTTATTTATTCAGAATATGCTGCGGTAATACCACGAATGATCGGTAATGAGCAAGAGCCGTTATTCCATATTTGATTGTGAGTCGAGCAACACACGGTGCGATTATTAGCAAAAATTGTAAAAGTAACTAAGTCACGGTATTTTCAGTGTTAGATTTGTATTCCACGAAAAAATAAATATCTAAAATTACCACAATAGTATACATATACTTTGTCCACTACTTGACACAGTCTGCGACCTTTCAGAATATTCGGGGTCTGTTTTCTGTTATAAAGTCTTGCCATAAAACTTTGAAAAAGAAAGGACAGTCAATGATGGGTCATGATGGGTCATGATGGGGTATGTGTGGGCAATGACGCACTCAGAATTTGTTCTTGGAAGTAACTAAGTTGAACGAATAAAAATATTTTTAATACAAAAAACAGTGTTATTAATATGTGACATAAACAGTAACACTAATTTAGTTAGGAACAGATTTTGGAAAATTTTCTGTTGTTCCCCTTCCTTTTTCTTTGGGGGATGCTAGAGCCCCTTAGCCCCCCCCCTGAGTGCGCCAGTGTCAGCGCGGGGTATGCAAGGATGCGAAATTTCAAACGTTTGGGGCGTTCGATTCTGTTCACCACATGGCAGAATAAGGGACTACACTAAGCGCTTAGTATGTCATTCTCTGTTAAAAATGCCTACTTCCGCTACCTGTGAAAAAGGTAAAAATGCCCACCTGTTAACAGTCTGCTAAGAGACGAGTCTCTGTTAACAGTTAAATGATATTTTTGGTTTAAGAATCATTATTTTATAAATATAACAGTAATTTTCGAATTATTTTTTATTCAGTTTTTGTATTTTTTCAGAATGTTATATATCAAATATTCTTATTTTTCATTTATTTATTTAGTATCGATTATTACAATAATTGTATTATTGTATTACAATAAGAATGTAATACAAATATAAGGTTAAATATAATTGTTTCCCAAGCAGTACCGACGAGATAATTATTGTACTGTGGCAAAGCTAAATCATCTCGTTGGTGGTATAACAGTTTTTTTCGGTGGTACAATGGGTAATATCACTATTCTACATTATCCATCATTCCTATTTACCGATCGTACCCCAGGCCCACTGGGCCCACTTGGCGTGCCGAACTTTAACACAGGGGATGGCAAACTTTAACAGTATCTCGTCGGTAGCCTGGTGGAGCTACTTGCGTGGTCTGTTACGAACTTGAAAGGTTTAATTCTCAGCTAGCGTGCGCGCAACACGATCTAGGAAGGCAACAGCGCCTCAACTATTTTTACAAACACATTGAAATGCTCATCTTGCTAGAAGCATCGCGACGCGACGGTACGCCCAAAGAACGAAAGCGAAACATTGGCGCGTGATTAGTGTTACGCGGCGTAATATACCGATCGCAGAATTATAATAGCAGTTTTATACTTTCAACAATCTTACGGTTTTAACTATCGAGAGCAATAAACTCATCATAAGACATCGTCCGTTTTGCCTTCTATGTACCTGGTAAAAATGGTAACAACGGTAAATTCATGAACCGATGAATTTACTACATCAATTTAGAAGCACGGTCAGTCATGTTCAATAGCACATTTTCTAATTGATTGAAACTTTCCTAAGCTGGTCGTATAGTAGTATTTTGTCACGTACCGAATCAATCACCATGAAGCTTCAAAAGGTCCAACAGTAAACAGACCTTCTACAGGACAAGGCCCGTAAAGTCAGAACGTTTATTCGGCATTCGCATTGTCCACAAATGCTTGCGACGAGCATTTTACAATCTTTTACGAGGTCTTGCCATTCACTTTACTTAAATTCTAACTTCCTCTTCCGTGTCTTAAACGGACCCCCTGCCATGCATATGTCTTGTGAGTTCTACCAACCCCGACAGGGTTCGAACCGCCTTCTGCGCTCTGTCCCAGGCACCACTCTATCGTTCGCACCTGGGTCACTGCCGGTTCGGGTTGTAAAACTCCCGAACCATCTAAGCCGCATACTCAGGTATCACCGGTCACCAAGACCATCTGGGCCCACAGTCGCCCTTGCCTGGGAGTTATCGCCGGTTCTGTGCAAATACGCACCTTAAGACTCCCACGTGCACTGTCGGGTTTTTGACTAGCTTACATGGGAAATGTCCAGCGAGGTGATTTGGTAAACCGTTCAGCCTATGGCCATTAGTCAAACTCCAAACGTTTGCTAATTGGCCACTTTTCGTCAACACCTCCCTCGTTGGACTACCTCTCTGCGGCTCCTTGTTGATCGTTCATAAGGCCCAGGAGAGGGAGAATACAAAACTTGGAACGAGACACCGAGACTCGAGGGCTCTTCTCGTTGATTCTCGGATCTGATCACATCGTCAGCATTCTTAAAAGTCGGTCTCTTACAGAACTTGAATGCGAACAGTTAGCTTTCACGACTCTATCGATACGCTCCGACATAGCTTCATAGTTCAGTTTGAGATACCTCTGAGGTATTAGTTCACACAAACACATAAACACTTGTCCAACAACCTTCAGAAATATATTTACTTTTAACGACTTAGCTTAAGTCTCAGTTTAAAATTATTCTCCTTACAACGGTAAAAGGTTGTAAGGAAGTACGCATCTTCCGGTGGTGGAATTCGCGTCACATAACGGCATCCTCTACCGCGAACGCGTACTAAACAATTAGAGTGAGATGTACGGTGATCATGCTATCTTTCTTTCAACCCAAATGATAGAATTGTCCCGCTCCGATAAATTCTGACTGACCAAACGCGTGAATTTTATATAGCGCACCGTAGCACCCCTCGCTGCTGAAAAATATATGCCTACTCTGAAGAGCCGAAGGAACGTGCAATCTGAGAATTATTTTTAGAAAAAATTATTAACTTCTTTAAATAAATGTTTTTTAATTAATAAAAGTATACAGGATACGTCATGCAATTGTGACGGGTTATATCTTGAATTTGGTAAGAGATAGGAAAAAGCTGTTTATGTAAAAGTTCAATGGTATGATAATGCCTATTTTTCTGTGATTTCATTTTCTTCGTGAATGCAACGATGCACTAAAAAATGCAAATCCACTTTTTATTTAAAAAGCTGAATCAGTAAAACCTGGTTAAATGCAACCAAGATTGGGACCCAGTGGTTGCATTTATCCAAGCGAGGTGTCGCATCTCGGGTTACACGCGACGACCAGCCAAGCGTGAACGTAGAAAGGGACAGACAGTGTAGGAGAGAGAGAGGTCCAATGATCAAAGGAAAGAGCCGAAACGTATCGGTGTGACTAATACTAATTGAAGTATAAAACTTTTTTATTTTTGACTTTTTTTTACTAAAACTTTTACTAGCGCATTGGTGAAATTTGTCTGATTAAAATGATACCAAACACGATATACTTTGAATGGGGCGAGGTTTGTTATGGGGCGCTGTGAAAAATCCAGGCGCGCGGCAGTCAAAACTTAGCGAAAAGGGACAATCTCAACATTCAGAATGAGAGAAGGACAGCATGACTGTAGTGCGTCTCACTCAGCGTTCGGGAGATGGTGCCTTTTTCGCTTGCCTTCGCAGCACAGTTCCAGTGACGTGATCAAGCTGACGCTTGATTTTGGCTACGATTCCAGATCGGCAGCCTTTTTAGTTTGTCGCCACCTTATAACTACTAGCTGAACTAAATTTGTCACGTAACTTGCTCTGTATTATCCAAATAATGGTGAAACTCGTCTGTGGGAATGCTTTCACGGGAATACACTTTTCGTCCTTATATGAGAAGATTTTGATCTAAATAGGGATTCATTCAAAAGAGGAAGGTTCAATACAGCGCGGTCTGGTCACCGTTTGAGTCACAGAACTGTTTTAGTGACCTAAAAAATACTTGGAATCTGGGGATGTATTTTGTCGATTCTTCCTCTACTTTGGACACTCATATTATTATGAGACCGCCCGGCATTGGACCTTCCTCTTTCGAATGAGCCCTCACCCAGCCCCAAATCTTCTCATATAAGGACGAAAAGTGTGTTCCCGTAAACCCCTATTTAGGCCCATTTTTGTCGGTAATGTCACCTCGGTGCATTACCCGTGTTTACCCCCTTAAGTATTGCTTATAACTCAGCCAAAGCCTAGACACTTAAAAAACTCGACACAGGGCACAACATAGCTCTTAGAATTATTTGTAGCACTCATCGCACTACCCCCATAAATAGTATAGCATATCTAACTAAAGAAATGCCATTATACCACAGAAGAAGCTTACTCACCTTAAGATACGCAACTTCAGTAGCAACCACACCCACTAACTCCGTATACAATAATACCTTTGACAAAAGGTTTACTATGCTGTACAGCAGACACCCTAAATATCCCGTCCCGTTCTATCAAAGAATCCATAAACACTGCATCGAACTGGATATCCACCTTCCACCACTCCTAGATCGAAGATCTCACAAGTCGGCACCAGCATGGACCATCAAACCGCCAACCACCAACCCACAACTCGCTACATATGTATAACAAAACACAAAGTAGCTCAGCAGAATACAGGGTAAGGCTTCGGAATGACATCACACTTGTATTTTATTCAAACTGTAGGTAAAGAGTGTTTAGGGTATAACCAACTAAAATATGAAGTCCTAACGTGCGGAAGTGGCAATGTGTGAAGTTGTGGTATATCGAGTTTTCTAGCTTTCCTAAGCTAATTTATGGTTTAAATCGAAAAAAAATTATATTATTTCTACGTAGCAGACAAAAAACTAACCGAACCTTATTTTTCTTTTTACGCCTTCTCGGCGAAATCAGCCGGCACCACGTGAAGGTGAGGAAACGAAAGGTAGATTTCCCAGTGTTGGATAGCTCCCTTTGCTCCCTCAACTCGAAGCTCCACCCACTAACGTCTGCCCATCTTTTGCCCAACCCTTATCTTTTTTCGCGATGCCCAGAGCCATCTTCTTGCAAAACTTATCCCAAAAAAGGTGAAAAAGATCGGTTTTCGCGATTTTCTATATTTGGCACGTTGAACTTTCCGCACGTTGACACTTTATATTTACGTCACCCCTACCCCACATATACATGTGTTAATATCGACTTCTAATACGCGATCGATCTCTATCCGAGGTTCTGGGGCAAGTGCCATGCCGTTCCTCATGGTCTTCTTACCAGAAGATCTAAAATTTTCCCCACTCTGTGGCCAGATCCTTCTAGAAAATCATTATCTTTTACACGTGCCATGCGGCACCATGACTTCCGGTAATCGGTCACACGCGCGTTCCTTCGAGGATCGGCGATCGAACTTTCTATCGCTGTTCCATAAACAAAACATCCGCGACTCTTAGAATTCGTCGCACCTCAAGTATCAACTACCGCCGACCCAAGGACGATGACAGACATATGTCTCGGGGTATCGGTAGCCTAAAGAACCCTGGGAAGTTGATTAAAGTCCTTGAACGCATTGACCTCTGACACGTGCGCCTCCTCTATAGAGGACTCGACGCTAACATATATATATATATGAAGTTTAAACATAATAGGGGTGTGGTATCATTCCAGAGATAAGCCAAATATAGATACCTATTCCACAAAATATGTGAGAAATATACGGACTATGTACTAATATACACCGACGCATCCAAATCTGAGAAAAAAAACAGGCATAGCAATTGTTACACCATCTATCACTACACAAATCAACACCCCATACATATTTAATATATTTACAGCTGAATGCCACGCAATATTAAGAGCTCTTCGGAATATTAAAGACATGCAATATAGTAAATGCATCATCTTTAGCGACTCCCTAAGTGCCATAAAAGCTATACAAAACATATCAACCACTAATGGAATAATAAGAAACATACACAAGCTGTATAACGAATTGCTAAACTAAGGATCATCAGTATCAATTATATGGATACCTTCCCATTAAGAAATTCCATGTAATGAAAGGGCTCACAGGGCAGCCAAAGAAGCATTGTCTCTTGAACCCACTGAAATAATATCGGCCGAACACATCGATTTCTTAGCGCGTCTAAACAACCATTTTAAACGGAAATGAAACGAAAAATGGAAAAGGGACATTCCATCTAAATTATGCAACCTTACGGAAAATTTCTACACAAACCACGACACAAACAAATTCAGTAGAAAAAACAAAGAATAATAATCAACAGACTACGTATTGGATACACGAAAATAACCGACAACTTCATCCTAAACAAAACCCCTCCACCGATTTATGAATCGTGCCAACAAACCATATCTTATCAGACTGTAAGGATATAGAAGATACAAGAAATCGACTTTAAATTCCCAACCAAGTCAGTGAAATATTCAAGAACGAAGAGAACCTGAAGAAAGCAATCACATTCGTGCAAAAACAAAACCTCACAAACGAAATATAAAACTAGCAACCGCGATCGCTAATAACCAAGAAGTTGATGCAGCCATAAACTCCCTCCCCCCTAAAAAAATTACATGGTAAATGTATGCTGTATGCTGATGGAGAACAAAGTAATTATACAATGAACCTTAACGTATGTGATACTCTTTTGATATACTACTTCGAATCATTGTTCCTCTAGTTTACCCTACGTTCATTAACCAATCGTATCAATTCCCAAAACAACCCTCTGAGAGAAAAAATGAAACCCCTTTTGAAAACAGTTTTCTCCTCCATCAATGTTTCAATAAACCAATTGGGTAACATTGACGAGCAAGAAATCATTATGAACTCATCGATGCTATCGCTGTCGTAGGCCGTAGCTTATGAAACGGAATCCAAATTGCTCTCTGCCGTTGGAAAAAGATTGCAGATTGGCCGGTTCATTGTCTTAGGGGTTGCCGTACAGTAAGAGCCTTATCTGTTCATTAATCTATACACAGTTCGAGCCCCTGACACGTCCCTCGGGTATACACAAACCCCTTTCCATCGCTCACCGGTGCCGGCTATTATTAAGGCTAGAGAGAGCAGAGGGGCGTGCAAGGTCCAGGAATAAGGGCTGCGCCGGACACGAGTCGCACCTCGACCACTGCCAATTCCCTATTATCCTTGGCAATCAGCCATTTTTCCTTTTTACCTGGATGTTTCAAGGGATTCGCGTTCTTCTGCAGTTAGAACATCGAATTTGTTCGAGAAGGATGGTGCTTCGAAGAAAGGATGCCTTTGATTGCTGGCAATAGGGGATAGTCCGTCTTATGACCACATGATTTCCAAGGGTAGTCGATGGAATTGATTTTAGACACGGAAAATCGAATTCGAGGAATGTTTCGCGTGATGTTTAACCATTTGCGATTCTATTTTTTATACGTATTAAGGGGAGTTGGATTTTGATTTTGGTGAAAAATTACGAATTTCGTAAGTACAATTTTGTTTTATTTTCTTAGGAGCAAACTTTGAAAATTTGTCAAGAATATAGTTTCTACAATTTTTGAAAGCCCTCTCATTAAAGTATGCAAGGACACAAAAGGAATCAAACAAAAATTTTTAATGATATCGCTTATAATTCCTGAGAAAAACAATATTGAATATTGGAAAATTTAACTTATCACAGTGAAAATCATAAAAATCAGCGTTCAACCCTAAAAGGATAACAATAAAATAAATGGTATACAGTTGAATAAAAGTAGCTTCTTAAACGTTTCGATATGGGATCGAATGGTAAATTATCAATAAACTCGATGAGAGACACTCACCAGTTAGAAGGAACAGTAGCACGGTCGGATCCATTCCCAAAGCCGAAATTCGTCGGACCGTAATCAATTCAACGCATTCTCGGAACATTCCTGGAACAAGAAACGAGCTGGTCAGAGGGTGAAGCAAGAAACATGGGTCAAAGATGGCAATGCTCGAGAACCTCGGTATTCCACAGTGACAAATTCCATTAGCACCGATATAAGCAAATGGATGTTCAACTAGTAACACGTTCTCAACCCATCTTCTGATCAATTAACATGAAAATATCACCGTGATATAATTTATAAAATATTCAGTGTTTATTAAAAATTAGTATGTTAAATAAATTTTTGCAAATTTATGAGGTTTTAATTTATAAAGATTTATCTTGATTTATTAGGTTAACAAATTTATAATAATATTCGAATAGAATCTAATATATTTTAAAAATTGGAAGAAAATTTTGTATGTTTATTAATCGTGTGGCATCTTAATAAATTCTAATTAAACTGAATTTCTATGTTCATTTACCACTTGTTAGAATTTATTATGACACCTGTTCCTGCATTAATGATAATGCATGGTTCCCAGTAACCCCTTTTATTTAATAAATTCAAGCGAACGTAGGTAACGCTTATTAGCGTTAACTGACTTTACAGGGGGCGTTAACAGGCACAGAAAATCACACCGAATTAACATACTACCCCTACATCTGTTGACCATTAATCAATTAGCGTGATTTCGTGTGGGTACCCTTTCGCTACCGCGCAACGACTGTTAGAAAGCAATAGGATACATCCCTCGTGGAAAATTCCCGATAATCGAACTCCCGCGTGAAAATGATTATAGCGAAAACCGCGGACCACCACGAAACTAAATTTCAATAATAGTACAGAATTAGCAAACCGATAGGGATAAAACATCTATATGGTGTTTAGACTACAATTATCACGATCTGATTTTCTAAAATATTTCTACCCCCTGAAAAAGATAATTTTGTAAAAGGATTAAAACACATGTATTCTATAGGGAAAAAAGGGTTATCGTCAACTACATATTTCTCTACATATCGTCGTCATTTTTATTTGTATTTCGTGGTGATTGTGAACCGGAAACGGATGTCCGCGTCGTGAAAAATGACCACCGTCGCGCTTCCGGCCTCCGGCATCCCTACGAAATATCACCACTGACTACTTTCCTGACTGTCCAACGTAATGTGCTTTCAGTGCTGGCTACCCTCGCGTTTCATCCCCTATTCACCGCCCCTCTGTTAACCCCTACGCGACTATAACTCGGTCGTTGTTCCTTCGGGAGCAGGCCAGTGTACTGTGTGTGATCTTCCAGAATTTATATCGGAATTTGTGTTACCCTGAGCTTCAATCGTATATCCTATCTGTCTGGAAATGGAAAAATTGTGAAACGAAGGGGTGCGGTTTTACTTGCTATTTTCTAATGGAACGATGAAGGCTAATAAGAAGTATTCGGAGGTAAAATCGTATTTTCTTATGTTTCGTTGGTATTTAGAATCTACAAGGGTAGTTCTTAACCGTAATACCTACAAATAAAATAGATAAATACCATCAGCTTATAACTTAACTAAAGATTAAAAGGTTTAACTTTTACTTACAATTTCCTTATAATTGAAGTACACTTCATTTTTATTATTTCAATTGAGGTATAGGTCAATTTATAGTAATCAAAAGATTATTAATTGGCTGATAGGGAAATTGTTAATATTGAAAAAAAATATTTTAATTGGATTAACAATTTTTTTTCACCAGAATAATATTCTATTAACATTGCAGCTATTTGCAAAAAATTTACCACGATTTGAGATACATATACTTTAAAAAAAAAAATAGAATATTTTAATTGAAATTCCAGAAACGTACAGATACGCCCTCGTATACGTTCGAGAATGAATTTTTTTTTCTTTTCCATTTCCACCGTCACATTCGTCGCATTCTATACGTACACATTCCCACCTTCCCCTGGACAGCATGAAATATTAAGATAAATTGTATTACGTTGGTTGAGGAGCGTCCTGAAAAATTGCGCGTCACTCGTTCAGAAATAAATGAATATCTTAGCCGCAGGACCATCAATCTTATCGCTTATCGACCGGTTTATACGGGTACCCAGGTTCAAGCTAATATACGTTTCAATCCCACACGGTAATCGAATCCTTTGCTTTTATTCCATAGGAAACTCTTCAGAAGAATTTCCTGAATTAGTCATTGATAAGGGTGGTTTTATTTATGGAAAAAATACTTAATTAGCAGTATATAAATAAATGAAGCACTGCGATCAGCCACCGTTCGACCAGACCTCGCTGTGCAAATCTGTTCTTATTCTTCATGTGCCAGTTCATTGGCGAAAATTCTAAAAATAAAAATTAGGACTATCGAAGAGAATCACTATAGTCGTCAGAAACGAAGTTACCCGCTTATTGCCCGTCTAATGCCTCGAACAACCTTTAGAGAAACAAAGACACTCACAGACTGAAAGGGTCCCATTTCTTACGATGAATCGAATTCAGGGAATTCGCATCTTCTCTGCACGTTTTTTCATCCGTTCATCAAAGGGATAGCGTAACGAACACGCAGGGCGATTCGCGATTTACGAGTTCTGCGAGAGGGAGGGAAGAATAAAGATGAACGTGCACTGTTGAGCAGCGTAAAAATCATGATTTCTGCGGCGTTACCAGACCACAAGCACCCGGTGACTTCTTTCGCCGCGTATCCGAGCAAAAAGCTTTAAGAGCAGTCGAGTCGAGCATGAAATACGAGGCAAAAGCATCAAACGGTCGGGGGCAAAGTGACAGACTGGGAGAAGCTTGAAAAAACCTTTTTCTCCCGTCGCATGATCGAACGAAAAAAAATATATATATATCAACATTCGTTGCAACGTGTCTATAGTTACTCATCGTGCATCTCCGTTTCTTCAACGAATAATGCATTCATGCGATACGAAACGCTTGATCCCGACGACGACCGTTTTGCGTAATGCTCGTCGTCGACGTCGAGACCTTTAATAATTCTATTCTCTATCTCTTCTCCACCCTTCACCCCATCGTTTTCATGTAACCACCGTGTTCCCCTTTTTTATGGAATATTTTCCGAAACGTCTGCGAACAAGATTCGCTGACGAAGTGTGTATGTGTGTTTTAATGGTCACGATGTTTACGAGATACAAAGAATATTATGGTACGGCCTTTGATGGAGTTTTTGATAGAGACTTTTATAGTAAAGGTTCAAAGTGTACTCCTTTGGTATAATTAGAGGTAGTATGAAGGGTGTAGATTGTGTGTTGAAAGATTAAAAACTTTCTTTTTTATTAATAAATATGAGAATATTTTCGAAAATCTTAGAACAAAAAAAAATATTACATACTCTGATGTCCATAAAATATAAATAAAGATTTGTTTGATCCCCCTATATTGCAATTACGACTACGACACTGATGGATTGTATTTTGAAAGATCGTTGATATGATACTTTGATTAAGGGCAGAATTTATAAATAAAGAATTCTTCAGGTTCTTTTGAAAAGAAAGAAGCATGAAATTACATGTCTCGGATCAGCACAGATCCTTTAAGGATCTCGTGTCTGGTAATGGAAACCATGGGTAAACTTTACTTTACCGGACCCAAAATTTTGGACTTTTTTTTTTGATTTATAGGTTTTCTTGTGTAGAATCTGAAAATGCAAGTCTCAACTTTAGGAATTCAGTGGTTAAAAAGTTATAAGCGTGTAAAGTTTGACATTTTTAGCGGATTTGCTACGTTACTGTGACGCCATATTGCCTTATATGTACAGGGTGATTCTCTCGCAGCGCAACACAATAGCCGTCCCGCACAATGGAACCCTGCTGTGTTTGCGGGTAAAAAGACCCAGGAGGTCAAGTCGAGGACCCAAGACTTGGGTCTGGCGACTTGACCTCCTGGGTCTTTTTGCCCGCAAACACAGCAGGGTTCCATTGTGCGGGGCGGCTATTGTGTTGCGCTCCGAGAGAATCACACTGTATAACCTGATTGGTTCTCACATGGGCAGTACAGTCTGTTTGTAAAATAAATATAAACCTAACTAACTTAGACAGCATCAAATTTACGGTTTGACTATACTCGCCAAAGTAGTCGGCACCCACATGAATCTGCCTGCAGCTAGCGACACCGTTCATTGGACAAGAAGTCAATATGGCGTCACAGTAACGTAGCAAATGCGCTAAAAATATCAAACTTTACATGCTTATAACTTTTGAACTATTGGATTCCTAAAGTTGAGACTTGCATTTTTGGATTCTCCGCATCAAAAGCTATAGATTCAAAAAAAAAAGTCCAAAATTTTGGGTCCGGTAAAGTAAAGTTCACCCGAAACCATTATTGCAGAGAATATCAAATGGTGATGAGGGGGGGGTCGGTTTAATAGGTGGAAAATCTACTTTGCCAGAAAATTATGATATTGAATTCGTTGGCACTCGAACAAGTCCGTAGACCAGCTTTGCGACGATCGATCGTTCAGCTCACAGAAACTCGACTCCGCCTTTTGTCCGCCGAAGGATACGTCTAAATCGCTTATCCGTACATCTTGGCTCACCTGTTGAATACCAAAGAAGTTTCAACACCGATAGACCCGTGCCAGAATAATCTGAAATAATGAGGAACCTTCTTGCGCGTTCGTGAACGATAGATGGAATCGGTCATTTCGACTGTTCTTCGGAACTTGGTACATACCTTCATCTTTTCGATCCTTGGTATTTATGGGAAAACCATAGTGCAAGGAGTAAATTTGTTAAGAAAAGAATATTTTAGGTCCTGTTTTGAGAGTTTGAGGAAACCAGAGTTGGTAGTTCTAAGTAGGTGCCGTGCGTCGCCGATTCTCCGGACGGATCCTTGGTAGATACTTATAGAGAAATATTAGTTTGAAGAGTGACAGAGGAAACAATTTCTAAGTCCCTATTTTGTTAATTTGTGACTTAGAAATGTTGGGTGTCTTAGATCTTAGAATTCACAGTCTAAGTACTGTACGTCGCCGACTTCCCGGAAGGATCCTTGGTATCAATAAAGAACGATAGTACAAAGGTGCTTGGTATCTATAAAGAAACAGACATAGTGCGAATAGTAAGTTGACATCAAAAATAATTTTTAAGTTCCTGTTTAGCTAATTTTAAACTTAGAAATTTTCAGTAACTTAAGTCTCGGAGTGAAAACCTAAGCCTAAATGTTTCAAATAGAAATAAAATATAAGGATGGATTGATGAAAATTTAACGATACAGTTCTTCCCGCATCTTAACGTGATTAATTCGAAAGAAAGGAGCAAGTAGAAACGACCACGAAGCTCAGCAACGAAACTTGTCTAAATGCAAACACAGTAAGCTCCCGGCAGTAGTCCACGTCGCGTAACATCCCGTAAACAACCTGTAACGCTGCTACCGGGGCTATTATGAAATCCAATAACGCAACTTAAGACGTCGTTATGCAGCAGCAAGTAAACTAACCGCTCGCGCTCTACCGCTTCGTTACACCTACCCATGAAATCATGGTTTTACTTCGAAAGTCGACGGAAGAATAATAACTGTTCTTGACAACGCGATACGACGACGTTTACCTTCTTCTGGTAACATCGATGCATGGAAAACAGATGTATTATGACTTACAATAAATTTACAAATATAAATATGATAATTTAGAATTCTTTAAGCAATGAATGAATTATAATTAAATTTGTAAGCATTACATTTTTGGAAATATAGAAATTTGTACATCTTCGATGAGTGTTTTAATAATTTGAGAATTTGGCAATTTGATAATTTAATAATCGAGTAGTCTAGCAGTCTAGTAGTCTAACAGTTTAGTAGTCTAATAGTCTAACAATCTGGTAAGTTAGTAATTTAAAATATTATAACACGTTTTATAAAAAAGAAAAGTCTTTTTATAGTTTATATTGATGGATCGTCTTGATCGCGTAGACAGAAATCGAAACCAGACCTGTATCGAGTGTCATCGAGTGCACAAAATTCGATTCGATATTCTTCAAGCACTTTCGCGTAACATACGAAGTTACATTCGGATTGCACCCTCGACAAAAGGTCGATTCGAAACCCTCTCCTATCCCAGATGCGACTCGTCGATACATCGAGCTAGTCGATAGCTCGACAAACGAGAACCGGTTTCCACCGGCGGTTGAAATATCCAGCACGTGTACGTTGCATAGTTCAATTGGCACGGCACTTTTAATTTTGCGTGCCAATGCAGCCATTACTGGCCGCGATTCGGCCGATTCGGCGACAAGAGACGAGAACGGTAGAGCACTCGATTATTCCCACTCGGTCAGACATTCGTTTCCTGGTATCTCGTAATCGACAACAACGCTCGTTCGTTAAAGAGCCTACGAATTTTCAATTTACGGCTGGATGTTTGCTGAAAAACGTCGACGATTTATCGTGACGGGCATTGATTTTCGATCGATCCGCGGGAAAAATGCTTTTTCCCTCCTGTGTTTCGTTCAAGTCTCATCGTTTGATGCTCGACGAAATTATTTGAACGAATTCGCGATTAATCTGAATGGGCTATTACGTAGAATAGAGTACACTTCAAAGATTTTATTACTATCACCAGCTTTAGTTTCAAAGGTACAGATCATTTTTATTTTGGCGGCATTGAAACTTTGGTAAAGGACCCCGCAGACACCCTTATGGAAATTGAATTTCGGTCGAATTGTCTGAATCTTTCAGAAAAGTTAGTTCTTACCATGCTGATCAAAAGTCATAATGGACACGAAGTCCAAAAATGACCAGTTTTTGAGATACGTATGGTTAAAAGTCGAAAAAATGGCTTTTTGATATTAGATTGCTGTATAGGTTACGCAACACGCGCGCGCGCGTGCATGCGTGTGTGCGTGTGTAAGCGTGGTAGGTTATTAAGCTTCTGGGTCAACAATAACTTCGTCAAGATCCATGTTTTGAATATTTAATACGCTTTTAATAACAATGTAATTGACAGGTATTTAATATTATTTTCATAACATTTCATTATTTTCTGTGCTTCCTCAGTTTATAAAACAGCACTTGACAGAACTATGGGTATGCACACTTTATTGGTGTTGTGTAACTTATACAGCAATCTAGTCTCAAAAAGCCATTTTTCAACTTTTAACCATACGTATCTCCGTGTCCATTATGACTTTTGATCAGCATGGTAAGAACTAACTTTTCTGAAAGATTCAGACAATTCGACCGAAATTCAATTTCCATAAGAGTGTGTGCGGGATCTTATCAAATGAATCGTAATTTGAATTTTTTTTGAAGTTCCATTACAGTATAAAATTCCCTGCTAGACCATCACTAACCATTTTTCAAATAAAAAAAAAAGAATAAAGAGTTTGCAAATACTATTTCGAGGAGCATACGTTTTTGAATCTTTTGATTTGTTGGTTCATGGTCGGAACAGAGTTGCATAGGACGGATAACGCGGGTATCAGCTATTTTTGCGAAGGCTCTTCGAGTTTGATTGCGAGTCTCGACCGGACTTGTAAATCTCATAAATCTTTCATCAAAGCGATCGGAGCGACGTGTCTGAGAGCGTTCTTCCGTTAACGACCGAGCGTGTTAGCTTGCTGATATTTCGGCAAGCAAGCGGACTCTAGTGATATACGAGGAGCAACGGAAGGGTACGTTGCTGAAATTCCAACGTGGAATCGTTAACGAGCCTGAAGGACCAGTCAGAAACCCGACCAGCAATAAATCAACGCGCGTCCATCCAGGGGATGAATGCTGCTGGCCTTTTTCTGCTCTTTGTATGTGACTGATGACGAGGCGTCATTCGGTGGCAAACATGTTTTCCACTTTGAAATATCTGTTAACTTCTGTAGTGCAATCAGTGTAATTGATTATTAATCCCATGAGGTAAAAAGTTTTCTTAATTTCTTGTATAGATTTCTTAATTAACGCCTTAATTGCCATGACGAACGTCAGAAGAGGGGTGCGAAAACCTGAATATATCGGTTGAGTAGGGTCAAAATTGTTTGGATCGGATCGGATCGAAATTGTTCGGACTGGATCAGGTTGAATTCGGAATTGTTCTGTTTGGACGAGGCCAGAATTCTTCGGGTCGAGTCGAAATTGTTCGGATCGGATCAGGTTCTCGCACACCTCTAGCCATCGGTAATCGACATTTTGCTAGACGTTAAATAAAATATAATAAAAATTTTTAAAAAATTGAATAACAATAATGATGATAATTAATAATAATGATAGTTTAAATTTCATTTAAAAAACATATTAAAATCCACATTAGTTCTTGTAGTTCCAAATGTATGCAGTCTCTCAAATAAACACTCTCTGGTTAAAGGGATTAAATCATGGAAACGATTACACGGTTCATCCCTTAAATGAGTATATCATCCTTGAGCGGGGCAAAACGATCGTGGTTCGCTCGCCAGAATCTCCAGACGAGATAAATGAAATTCATAAGACGGCTGGTATCCTTGAGACGGGACTTTCCCTGTCTGGGGGCGCAATAGTTTCTCGCGAGGTCGGGGGTAAAACGTGGCGTCAGAGGGTTCAGGTGGGGTCACGGGGGCTCGGCTCGTGCAACAAGTGATGTTATTAGGTTGGCGGTGGAGGGTGAAAAGGCGGCTCGCGAACGGCGAATCATAATGTATAACTCTTGGCCGTCCTTGTCTTACCCCTCCGGCTCGGCTATTCAACTTGCAGGGGTTGCTGTCGACGCTCGACCGAGATTTCTCACCAATCGGAAGTCCTCGATCGATTCGTATGGTGTAACCGTGCTGCATTATACGCCCGTGGCTCTTTCAACTTTCTTCGAATTTTCTTTTTTTTTCTTTTCTATTGTCTTTAGTATATTTGATGTAAACAAGGTTACGGAGAAAAATTAACTTGTTTTCAGATATACATTATAATAAATCAAATAATAATTTTAAAAAATTTAATATATAATCATTTTGATAAGTAAATCTAAGAGAATCGTTGTATTACTTTTAATTTTAACTGTATGGGAAAAAAG
This sequence comes from Osmia bicornis bicornis, assembly GCF_907164935.1. NCBI lineage: Eukaryota > Metazoa > Arthropoda > Insecta > Hymenoptera > Megachilidae > Osmia > Osmia bicornis. The sequence goes on from NC_060227.1 coordinate 8,959,501, forward strand.
AGGAAACAAATGTTAGATTCACAAAATTATTATATAAATAGGAAGTTTAAGTACTTTGGGATAAACTATAAAGCTGAAATGCAGAATCCTTGCTTCTATTTGTTACAAGACAGTCTGACTATTCAACTTTAAAAGAGTTTACTATATCTGACAAGCTAGCAAAGTTATTTTGCTGAACAGCAGAAACTGTTGGAAGTCTAATTCGTTTCTCTTGTAGGCAGTTGTCGCTTTTCTAGTATCTTTCCTCTTTTACACTGCACTATGTGTTATATTTATAAACAATTGAAACAGAGAAATTATACTTTCAACTGTATCATATTATAAAATCATGAAAGTCACACCTGACAATGCACCGATAGCCTCCCCCATCCACTTTTAGTCCCATTATCAAAGCCAAGCCTGTTCAAGCTGGGTAGTTTCATGGTCTTCAATTAGTACCGTTCACCGGAAGCGTTTCACCACGAAAAGGAGCAGCAATTCGAACAGAGATCCATCCTCAGTTAGGTGCGATTTTTCCGCGGTCAGGAAGGTTCTCGTCCCCCTTAAAGGAATATTTATATGGAGGTCGACTTCTCGTTAAGGCGGGTCTCGTTCGTTTCCCCGGTGTCCTTTCGGCCGCTATGGTAATCGCTCGAATCGAAGATTCCTCTTTTCCTCGTTGCATGGATCGAGCCGTGACACAAAGAGACCTCATTATGCGAGTAGAACGCTGGAAATTGAAAACGAAAGGAAACGGAGATTGGCGACCTTATGCCTGGTGCGCATCAATGCTGCTGGCAAACTTATATCCGTGACCCTCGATTTATCACCGTTTGCGAAAATCCAGTCACTTCATTTCTCATGATTTCTAATAATGTTAATCATTCTGTGATTTAAATGATTCTATGACCAAAGGTGTCCTAATTTTTCTAAAAAGAATTCTACTGTTTCTGCAGTTGATCCTCTTATTAAAAGAATTAAAAAGTTTTTTTAAATGAATACCGAGATGTTTTTAAAAATTAAGTATACTTTAGCTATATTGCCAATTGAGCGAGTTTCCTAACTTTTCTATCAAAAATTCTACTTCTTCTTCACTTGACCCTCTTATTAATATTTTAAATGCTTTTTTTTTAAATACTGTAGGCGTTTAGTGAAAAGGGAAAGCGGTGAGTCTCCCCGGACGCCCTTAGTTCGGGACGGCGACCGCCAGGTGGCGGCGGGATTTGGTCTGTTCTCGCTGGCGGTCCTCCGGCATGCGATTCGGGTATATATGAGATTCAAAAAGGGAGGTTATAGGCGTCTGGGGCAGGAATCCGTCTGTCGTCAACTCCACTAACGAGTCTAGCAAGACGGTCCCAAGACGAAAGATGCTTTTTTCTGTTCCTATAACACCGAAATATTTTTGAAAATTTAATATAATGACGCTATATTGGCACTCCTTATATTGCCAATTGATCAAGTTCCCCTTTACACGGATTTTCATACTCATATTAGGATTTTGAACGTCATATTCTTTCTATATTGCCAACTCCAAGATTTTTTCTACAGCCGGCAATATAGCAAGAGTTTACTGCATTATCACGTTACTAACGAGGTATGAAAATTATTGGTTTGATCCTATTGAATTATTACTAAGGTTAAGATAGTAATATATATTAAGTAAAAGCAAAAATGCCCAACGTTTGTAGAGACATAGTTTAAACAAAGGTAATAGAAGGACAGCCAGATGTGTCTGAGTTTTGTCACTCGAGGTCAAGAGATAAAAGCGGACCCCAAATTTGTTTTGGGTGTTCAAGTTAGTCTCATTCTAGCTATTCGAAGAGTACAGGCGTGTTTTTCCGAGTCGTCAGAATAAAGTTAAAGTTCAGAAATAAACTGCTTTATTGTTTCAATTACCCATTTCCAATAGATCCCCCTATCGAACAATTATGGTTGCGCCATTGGGATGAGATACATAGTAATTTAGTTAGAATTCCATGTAACGCTGTGTTTGTAGCAATTTTATTGATCAGGGTAATTTTCTGTGACGCTAATTGAATAGCCTATCTTTATCAGCTGCCATGAGTGCCCTCGTCGAGCAAACGAGAGTTTTTCGGTATGCACCTCTTTCCAATTTAGCGACCGACGACTCCGTGTATCGTGACAGACGACAAGGGTTGAAGAGTGGAACGGAGTGTCGCTTCGATCAGTTTAACGAGCTCCTCCAGTTTCCTCCTTTCTACCTTTACTTGCCCTCTTTATCTGTTTCGTTGTAACTTGCTGTTATTTAATCCTCTCTTTCTCCTGTCACGTTTCGCGGAATTAGAAATAGGGTTCTGTGGTTGATTAACTGTATTTTTGAATAATTTGTAACTGATGATCCGGGATGCCTGTGAGTTTGAGTAATTGTTTGGTGGTTGGCAAGGTTTTGACGGGTTTGAGTTTCAGTGGTTGAAAGTGGAGAATAGCGAGATAGAAACAGAAATTTGATCTTCTTCTCCAAAGATTACATATTGGTGCTTGGCAATAATAGCGACTCATTTTTAAAAAATGTAACCACTAGGATAAATGGTTTTTATAATCTTGAAAATACTCGATACAGGCTTTATTCATTATTTTATTGCTATAAAAAGAATTGATGGAATTATAAATATGCCAATAGACGTTGCATGTAATAAAAATAAATTTGAAATTTTTTGAGTTATGCCGCTATCATCATCAAGCAGTGATATGTATTAAATGGTTACTAGTTGCAATGAAATTTCTAGGATAATTAGGAAGTTCTACACCATCAAATAATATTTTTAAAAGTAAAATTAATGGAAGATGTGTTTTCTCAACCTGTCAAGGCGTTTGGTCCTTGTTATTGATAGTTTCAAGACGAAATGGATTTCTCTAGCGCATTTTTCTTCGGTCTGTTCCAAAAACACCAACTTATCTGAGCGTGTCACGAAATGCGGGAAACTTCTTAAGGCTAATTCCCCGAGCGGCTGAATTATCGCGACGGATTTTCAGCTGAGGAATGGTCGTCGTCGTTTTCTTGCATCGACCACTATTCCTCTACTTCTTTATTTTTCGTCAGAATTTATCGATTCCGTTCATGTTCTTTTTTAGCTCAGATTCGAATTGGCGACAAGTTCAACAATTTGACAACCCACGTAAAGGATTGTTGAAAAATTATAGCAATGGTTATTTAAAATATTAAAAAATAATAGAGTTCAAACTTAGTAGAGGTATGTGAGAACCTAAAGATTTAGGTTAACCGATACTCGGGTCGGATTTGGCACTGTTCGGTTCGGTTTGGTTCGGTTTGAGTCCGAGTATCGAGTATCAGGTATCGACTACCCGCAATTTTGGGATTCTTACACACTTTTAGAATTAGCTAATTATATTAACCCTCCATAGGTAAAATTAAACATTCCTACTAAAGTTTAATAACACTGTCCAACATAAATTTTGTTTTCCAATAGCTACTGGGTGATCGTTGTAGAGTTTCTCGTCCTGAACACGAATTCGAAAACCGAATTGCTTCATCACCCTCAGTTTTCGAAAAACACGAGTTTTTGTAAAAACATGTGTTTTGGGGGGAAAATAAACTATTACGCGGAAACTAAAAACGCTAGAGCATTCACAATGGTCTTAAAAGATAGAGAAGAGTTTCCCGAATATATTGATATACATATATAGTTATTATATTACGTGATTCTCATCTATCTTTAAGACCAATGTGAATGTTCCCCCCAAAACACATGTGTTTACAAAAACTCGTATTTTTCGAAAACTAAGGGTGATAGAGCAATTTGGTTTTTGGATTCGTATTCAGGACGAGAATCTCTACAACGATCACCCAGTGGCTATTGGAAAACAAAGAAAAGGTTTAAATTTGTTGGCCAGTGTAATCAGAAAAGAGAGAATTAATGTAATGGGAGTTGAAGTAATTAAATTTCCAGAAAATGAGCACGAAGCTGTTGAAATCTTCAGTTTCCTACTTCCTTTTTCACGAAAGATGGCACCGATTCCACGGTATTTACCCAGGACAAGTCAGCAAAACTCTCAAAAACTTACTACGGCCACTCTTTCCCTGGCAAGCTTCCGTTCTTTCCACTGCATCCATGGCTCCACTGAAAACTATTCGCATCGATAACAATAACGCGAACGAAAAAGAAGAAAAAAAAAAGCAAACCCGACTGTTCCTTGCTCGGTGCTATTAACGAACGGAACGATATAAAAAGATTTATTACAAACTGAAAGCAGGAGTGGCATGGATGGTTCAAAGAAACCCTTCGGTGCTCTTTGTCCTCGAGCGGGGCCTTTTTATTTCGTTATCGATGCAAAATGCATAAACAACGCGATCTCAGGAATGCTTTTGTACAGGCAACGCGACACGCTGTGTTTCCAGAACGGAATACAGAGACGGGTTCGTTAATTTTCACTTCGTTTCAATTCAATAAACAATCTTCGCACTGTTTGTCTTCGCTGTGTGTAATCTACTTTCGAAACGTATCGATACAGCAGTAACAGTTTATTGAATCGTGCCTCTTCCCTTTTTCCATTCGCAATTAAATCATTTCGATCCGATCGCTTGAATCATTTTTTTGAATTGGTAATTTCAGTGCTTCGATGGGATAATGGTATTGACTAATGATGATGCTAATTGAAAGGGTAAACAGAAAAATGAAAGAAATTGGAAGGATTTTTAATCGATTATGAATTTCTCAATTTTATCTAAAGATGCAAACCTTGCAGCCCATTATCCTTTTTCTGGCAGCCTGATTCCGCGGAAATTAGTCTGTTAGGGAGAAACGTGGGTAGCCTGTTCGCAAAGATCCTTATTCCCTGCACGCTTAACCCTTCCCCGATTGATCGGTACTGGTCTCAGGAGTCGGTAAAAAGGATATAAAAGGAGAAGAAGAAGAAGCAGATAGAGAGCAGGAAATAGAAAGAAGAAAAGAGGGTTGGGGTGGTGAGTTTGGGGAGATAGGTGGTGGGATGGTAAGAAACGACAGCGGGTTTCGAAGGACTCGAAGACGACTGAGATAGAAGAAGAAGAGGGTGAAAGGAGGATGTGCTGTCGTTCTGAAAGGATAGATTGTTAAGCTACGGCTGAATAGGAACGTCTCCTTTTTACCTCTCGTTCGGTCTTTTCTTTCGCTCGTCTCGGAGCCGACTTTTCGATTTTCTACGTCGTCGCGAAGAAAGGATATTGTTCGACCGACAGGAGCAAGCTGGGAACAAGGCTACAAGGAAGGGAAGAAGGCTGCTACTGCAACCGTCGCTATGAGGATTTTTCATCAGCGTTTGCTCAGCCAAAGTGCTGATTAACGGGAACGGCGTCGATGAAATTGTTTCCTGCTTCGACTTCCTGGGGTTCGAGCAGACGCAGCTAGGAACGGGGAATTCTGAATGACGGAATTCCTTATCAAGACGACGATTCTGTTATATCTGACGACGCGCACGCAAATCGCTGCTCGGAGAATTTGATAATCCACAATAAGATTGATTTTCTTATTTATCAGAAATTGAAATCTTCTATTTCTTTTTCAAGGACGATAATCTACTTTAAACTGTTTAGATAGTAACAGTAATTCAATTTACTGTAATTCGTTGTGTAATTAATTAAGCATGCCTCTTTTCCAGAAAGAATAAATTTCTGCGAGAAATAAAATCCCTGAATTCCAGGTGAAAAAAAAGGCAACGAACCAGCGAAAAAATTTATGGTTGGACGGTGTAACAAAAATTAATCGTGTCGTCTATGTGAGAGCTCGCACCGAACAATAAACAATGTCGACGCAAGCAAAAGTGGTTCGCACGAATTTTACAAACGCGCGGAAATAACCAGCGTGGCGGAAATAGTAATTGTAAATCAGAACTCTGTACCATAGAAAGAGAGGATATAGATACTGGTAAAAATCGAGAAGCGTTTAATTGTAACAATAAAGTTACCACTAGACGTTACAAATTATAAATCAACTTCGAAAAATATGCAATATTTGATCAAGGATTAGATTGATAACTAGATTCACAAACTTCAGAATTTTTATTTTTATTAAATTACTAGCTGCGTTACCCGGCTCTGCCCGGGAATTTTAATCAACTGTTATTATCCCTACTTCTTTATTCCTATTCCTACTTCCCTGTCTCTATCCCTACTAATATATATCATAAGAGTGAAAGTGTCTGATCGTTTGTTCCTCTTCACGTTTAAATAGCTAAACGGATTTTAATCGCAGCCCGTGATCCCCGTCGCGATTGATGTAGCCAATTAATAGGAAGGTGACGATCATAGATGGGGAGAGAATCATATTTCGGTAGACTAACAGCATTGACGTTTGGAGAGTGTTTGACGGCGTTCTCGTAACGTCCCCAACAATTAAAGCACTTTCGTAAATTCGCCAACAGTTCATTTTAAATTGAATGTTAAAAATGGAAAGAAAATCAGCTAAAACACACTTTAATACAAACAGAAATACTATTAAATGCAAGGCGCATTTTTTTTTAATGACAAATATTTCTTTGTCATCTAATACGACATGAATAAGAAAACGAATGCCAAAAAAAAAAAGAAACTGATAAATGTATATTATGAGTGTAATATTCTGATGGGGTCTAGGTTGCAATGCCGAGTATTACCAAACCAATTCTTTAATGCTTTTTTGTTAGTCAAAAACATAACGAATCGCAATATAACACAGCTTATGTCCATCTTGAAAGAATAAGGTGTCCAATAGTGTTTAAAAATCTGTTTAGCCGTTTAAACGTGAAGGAAGGACAAACAATCAGCATTTTAACTTTTATATATTAGTAAGGATATATTAGTAAGGATAAGGATTTATTAAGATTCAATAAATAATATTTTTCTATAGTATTTATAGGGATATGTTCTAGAGGTGTGCTGGTACCCAAAAATTTCGGGTACCCGATACTTAGGTAGAGTCTGTATTCTTTGGTTTGGCTCGAGTCGCATCGTATTTGATTCGGTTTGATTCGGTTTGATTCGTCGTCTTGATTTGGTTCGGGTCGGGTCGGGTCGGGTCGGGTGAAGTCGGTTCTTGGTTGGGTCGGGTCGGTTTGGTTTGATTCGATTCGGCTTAGGTCGGGTGAAGTCGATTCTTGGTCGAATCGGGTTCTCGAAAGTATAGATATACGAAAACCCGAAAATCCTGGGTACCCCTTACTCGGACCCGACTCGACCGGACTCGGGCTGAGTATCAGATACCCGAAATGTTCATGTCCTCACGCACCTTTAGTGCGTTCATTAACAACGTTCCCAGAATTTATGTGGACAGTCAACCCCACAGACTAATTCTCCAACCAGGAGAACGAATCGTACAGGTACAAATGGTAAACGAGCCGCAAACTCGGGTAGAAATCCAGGGTGTAACTATAACGCGGCAAAGGTCGGATATCCGGTCGAATCTCATCGTGGGTAGAACTTTCAGTTTAACTTTACGGGCTAAACTTTCTCGTAATTGTAGGCATTCAAATATGCATTAGAACGCGTGGTTGGTGTCGCGAGAATTACGTCCGCCCGGTTTCGTCCTTATCTTATCGAGCAGCTTCGAGACGGGACAATCCTCGATCGCAACGAGCGAGAAGCTCGCTAATAAAACGCTCGACCGACGGTGAGAGCTCGATTATCGAGGGATTTCCTATTGGGGTAATTGAATCTCTCGGTTAATGGTAAGGTTCCTTCGTGGTGGTCGACGATCCTGAAATATGGTGGAAACTGGAGAGAAACTGGGAAAATGTTTCCTTAACCCTCTGCTGAGACTTGAGAGACTTCTTATTTTATTCTTTTAAACTGAATTGCACCCCAGCGAAAGGGTTAAACAAGATCATACTCTGACCTATAACCTTTTGTTAGTTTATCTGGAAATAATCAGGTAACAAAAACAAATCCAGTGTCAAAGGATACGGACAGAGTCATGGTTTACACAACGGTCTTTAGGTTGGGGACTATATTAGGTTCTATATTTAGTTTTTCTAAGTGGACCCAATAGGGGTTTTTCCTCTGACGACTCTTCACTTCAGCTTTAGTTTTCAAACTGTGCAGACGTCTTCTGAGTATCCATTGGAAATAAATTCATTTTGTGTTTTAGAAACTGTATAATTATTTTTAGTTTAATACCCATTTCCCAATACCTTTTGTATCTGACATGAGTCAGGGTGTTAATGCTCGTAGTTAAATAAATCGTTCGAGCCTTGGTGAATATTACACGTGGTGTGCCGACTATTTAACGGTTAATTGTGTACGTGCGAACTATGTACTACACTCGAAGGACCACTCCAAAGTGGAGACTAACGATGTGTAAATCTAAGACTTGCCGCAGTTTTCTTTACTAACTCTAATTATTATTCTGTTCTATGTTCGATGTGTTCTATCTTGCGTTCGATATGTTCTATTCTACGTTCTACAGGGTGATTCTCTCGCAGCGCAACACAATAGCCGTCCCACACAATGGAACCCTGCTGTGTTTGCGGGTAAAAAGACCCAGGAGGTCAAGTCGAGGACCCAAGACTTGGGTCTGGCGACTTGACCTCCTGGGTCTTTTTGCTTGCAAACACAGCAGGGTTCCATTGTGCGGGGCGGCTATTGTGTTGCGCTCCGAGAGAATCACACTGTATATCAGGCCTGTCTGACAATGAGGAATGGACAGTGTCTAAAAGTTAAGGGTGAAATTGCGGAGATCTTTATGGCTTCATGAGTTTACGGTTTGCCACGGCACAGTTCAAGGGCCCCGAAGTGGGTATCATAAACACACTACGAGTCGAGGTCCTTATTACTATCTATTAAAACTACCCGAGGAACTAACTTTATGGTAGGCCTAAACACAGGGTGAGATCAATAGAGATCACACAACGGAGATCAATAGAGATCATGCTGAAGAGTCTAACGATAAATTTAGAAACCATTTAAATAATTTTTTACTAAATTTAGCTAATTCCCCGTCATGTAATTTCCCGAATGTATAATTGTGCCACAAGAACAAAAGAATTGTGAAAAAGGCACGCATGTTATTGGCACTTGATAATTCCTTATTTCTTAAAAGTGTCCCCCCTCCAGAATCTGAAATGCAAGGAATTATCGAGCACTTATTATTTATTTAAACAAAGTCCAAAATGCTTATTTGTCCGTTCTTCAATTTCTTTTCAAAAGTGAATAAAATGGTTAAAGAATTAATGCCTCATAATTACCCCACAAAAACCACCCCCGTATAATGTAACACTCTCTAAAAACAGCCTCGCACTTCAACTACTGTTACGTCAAAACGAAGGGCGCGTAATCGCAGACCATTCATCGCATCAACTTCAAACAATACAATAATTTCTGTTTAATTCAGAGACTCATAACGGGCCGTCGTTTTAATTGCGGAATCTTTGCGTCTCGCCTTTCTTTCCAGACCGACTGGAACAATGAAACCACTGGCTTTTGAACTTCATTCCCGTGAAAATGGAAAACAAAGGCCTGTCTGAGCTTGGTGCTCGTTTTGAAGGCCAAAAGAGAAATAACTAACGTTTACGAGTTGAAGGATCTTTGAGACGTATGTGTACACTCTTCAGCAACTGCTTGGACGATAATCGACAAAGGAATCAATTTTAGTGCAACGACCATGAGAAAGGAGTGTTTGTCATTGAAGTCACTTGTATGGACAAAGGAGGTGGAAGACGAGAGTTTCTTCTTGGTCAATGTCTTAAACTGTAGTTTTGATCCTATGAACATTATTTTCTGAACAATTTAGACGTTCAATAATGTGGGGGTCATCGGTGAGCGCCACCGCAACTCACAAAGGAAACTTTCCAAAATTTAAAAGTCGACAATTCCAATCCCAGTTCCTGTTTTTCTTCCAATCTGTACATTAATATTAAAAATTTTGTCAAGGATACTATAACATAAAATGTTGATAAATAGTATAAATAATTTAAATTTTATAATAAGTGCAATGTAATTAATAATTTCAATAAAGTTAAAGAAATTATGTTTAAATAAAAAAAAAGAGAAATCGGGATTTGAATTCGGAACCTTCGAATTTTTATTCATGTATTTAATAGCAGAGATAATGGATCTCTCCATGATACGCTGTCCAAGAGTGAATAAGTGAATATAACACTTCGGGTGCTCTCCTTGTTAAATGTACTCAAATAATTAGAAAAAATAATAGAAAAATATTATTCTGAATAGTACTGCTATTATATTAATAATGCAAAGTAGCAAATAAAAAACTTGACGATAACTATTCCTATTTTTAATAATTAGAACCTTAATACGTCTAACAATGAATGCTCATTTTAACACTTCGGTCACAATAAAGATTCTTAACTTTTAAAATGAAATTTTTGAAAATGCATACATTTCATTAGAACTATGATTCATTTATCAAACTGATTAGAAATAGGCAAATGCTCCAGAATTGTAACCGAAAGTGGAATGGGAAGGAACATGTTCCGTTTCCATATTTAGATGCAACAGTTTCAGCATAGTTTTCAAGCATCTGGAGAGGAAAGTTTTAAATGTTTCGAAGTTCCTCCGTAAACGGCAATTGATAGTTTCTGCCCAAAATAACGATAATCATCTAATTTGAAGGGGATATACATAGCTATTGAAAGAACTTTTCACGAATTTCTAATTCCTCTTTTCTCATTTCACAATCAGACAGAAAAGGTAAACAATAATTTCCATTCCTTTCACTGATGGTAGAGCACAGATAGAATTAAAAAACGCTGTAATTAGTGATCAGACAGGAACATTTTTGACATTAGGGTGGGCCAAACCTTCGGAAACCTCTCCAGAAACGCACAGATCCGAGTTTTCTCATTTAGGCAGACTATCCGTCCGTCTCCGGATTCAGCAATCGCATAATCTCGAATCGAACAAAGGCTATCCCTAATCATTGATTTTCACGGTTCCAGAACGGCAGAAAATCGTTTGCGAGCGAATCATATCTAAACACAACACAATGGGTATATGATCAACAATGGACCGTATTGTTTCCTCCATCATCATCCGTTCCCCTGCCTTGCGATTCCATCATTGGAACTCTGGATACCAAAACACAAAGGGCATTTCCAATCACCGATACGCTGTTCGCGTCTTTCACCCCCTCTGTTTATCGTCTATGGTTTTTCCTTTTCCATTTTTTTTTTTGCATTCTCAGCCAACGCGAAACTCGTAGCCTCGCACAATAGTTGGATAATCTCTGCTGATGTCGAGGGTGAAAGTACTTCGATGACGGTGACAGAAAGGATGCAGAGGGTGGTTTCTGAGGGTAAATTTATCTTTGTTTTTATTGAGATATTCTGTGTATAAATGTACTGTTGCTTCTTCAGAAAGTGTGTAGAAATGTGACTGATTTATGATGACAGTGAAATTGAGAATATAGGGATAATTTTTTTTTGTTCAAATACTCCAATAACAGCGATTTTGACATTAAGTTAAAATATAATTAAATATACAGACATTACGCAATTGTTTCGAGTCGATTTTCTCGAAAACAAAATGTCATATAAACAAATGTTGTTTTATATTTTCGATCTAATTTTTCATATAGAATAACCTCCTTCCCGGTTGTACCACCAATTACGGGATACTTTACATAATATACTATTGCATTTATTAGACTATAATTAAGTAAAATCAGTCGGCATTTAGACAGACATGTTACGACGATAAAAACTTTGAATGTTATCGCTTGGTCTCTCGAGAGCAGCTTCGCTTGTTACCAAAATAATCGCTTCCTTGTAAAATATTTCTCTTGGTCGCACGATTTATTGAAGTGTAAAAAAAAGCGCGCTGCTCCTTCGCGGAAACGGAAACGCGCGAATTCTTTTCATCCCCAGCGCAGTGCCGGACCGAACAACCCCTGTTTTCTCGTAAAAATGTCGCCTGGTGTACGAGCCTTCTATAACAAAACCACGCGAAAATTTACATTCCATTCATTGGCGCGACAAAATTTTAAATGCATTTGATCCTTTCATTACGAAACAGATAAACGGAAGTGCTGAAGCAGAATTTAGCAGAGTGAGAATTCGAGCACACAACAGATACTAAATATCGTGAATCGTGAAAGAAAGAATTGTTTTGTTTCCATGGAAAGAGTGAAAATTTTGAGGATCCTGGGTCATGATTAACGGCCGGGAAAAAATCATTTTGCTTCCTGCGAGGCGACCGAAAGTGCATAGGTTTCTCCATTATCGCTGGAAGGTTTAACAAGAAACCGTGACATTTTCAAGTTTATCTTGTTTAAATTCATAATTTTCAACATTGATATGAAAAGATTTTAACATCATCCCAGTCAATTTCCCCTGTTAAGTTTTAAGATGATAAAATACCTGAATTAATCGCACTTTTAATAATTTCATTTAATTCGCACGTTAAAAATGAATCGTCGCCGTTAAAGACCATTCTCTTTTGCAGTCATAATTATCACAAAAAGGAATACTGTTCTCGATTGCCGAGTGGTTCGAAAGAAAAACGCGGAATGGCGGATGATCCGATAACCATTAACAGAATCTTCTCGGTCCATCTAAAATTCATGTTTCCATTACTAGTTTCGATGAGGTATATCGAGCGAGGAAAAGAGATAAGTGAACAGAGGGAAACGAGGAAACGAGGAAGATGGGACGGTAGCACGGTTCGGCTCGCATATTTCATCGGGTGCTCGCACTAAAATTTATGTCCACCGTAGCGAGCCGTTTTATCAGGAGCCGGAAAGGAAGAATCGCGCCATGTTTTATTTCTCTTTACGAGGAAAGAGGAGGGTGCACGTTTTCCGTTCGGTGTCGTTAACGCAGCGGGGCGACTCTCCCATCGCGTCCGGCAAACGAGAGTCTTTCGAAGTAAAAATGGGACGCTTTTAAAATATATTCTTGCCGCGGGAACCATTCTTCCTATACATCACGGGGAACCAAGTAAAATTACAATCTAGACGTACAATCCAGCGAAGAAAAAAAAATCAGTTCACCGAGTTTCCGCATTGAACTGTAGATTAATTTCCCTGAATGGATACAAATTCAAAGAAACGAAATGACGTGGTTTCATTTACGACATCACAGCTTGAACACGACGAGGAACCGGCTTCCGTTTCGCTGGCCAGATATATGTAGCTCACACCCACTGTTGCGAATATAATACGGATACGAAGGCAAATGAAGAAGTGGCGAGAAAGAGATACACCGGTTTGGAAGCTCGGCTCGGTTAACGCGACTGGAGGTCGTTGGATTTATGTCCTATTCATTACGTAGCGACACACCGACGCGACGCTGCGTCAGGCCGCACATGCACGGGTAGTCGGCCGCGGCATGGCGTCTCATCGATCCCCGAGACTGCATCTGCCGTTACCGCTGTGTTTACCCTGTTCCGAACTGCTGTTTGTTCGAAGCGCCGCGACCATACCTAGGTACGCTACCCGTTACGTGGCGATACATTAATGACAGCCGGACGCGGCACGTCGCGCACCACCGTGATACTACATCCTCCGAGTCGTCGGTTAATGTCCTTTTATGGAAGTCCGTAGCTCTCTAGAGCCAGCAGCACATTTTACAGCTCCATGGATTTTTAGAGTTTTCATGAGAAGGACGAGAAATGAGAAGAGTAGATTTACGAGCATTCGGTCTGCAATTATTTTCAAACTAAAAATGATTATTCTTAACGGAACGCGTTAACTCTTTGAACTCGTATGTCATGCTGTAGATAACACTATCACCTTTTTTGGAAAACTTTTTTATTAAAAAACATTCAATTTTACAGTTGTACATTAATTTACTTAATTTGAATTAAAATAAATACAAGTTGACGCGCAACAACGTTGAAAACAAATCGAGTTGAAAAGGTTAATTTTTGTAATTTAAAATAAGAAACCCATGACTCATTATTTTGACGAGTACCGTAGTTCTACTATTAATATATACATATATAGTAGGTCACAAAATTGTTCGCTCACCGTTTAAAACAGAATACCTCATTTAAAAATGGACCGAATGATTTGAAGTTTCTCGAGAAGCTATACAAATTACCTTTTAGCTACTAAACACCACTATATGGCTTTCGCGTAAGTCATTTTTTCGAACGGTACGCCACTATAGTGGCTTTCATGGATATCATGTTTTGAACATTATTAATTAATAAAGTATACGTTTTCATATTAGCTATGTATTTCTCGAACTCTTTACTTGAAAATGTATAAATAAATTATAGTTTATTCATTTATATAATATCCAATTATCCAAATATCCAATTACATTCCAATGTAATATCATAGTGGAAAGGGTCATGCACAGTTTACGCGCAGTCCGCGTCGAAGCTTGCCGTATAGATATATTTACATACAGTGTTGCAGAAAGTCCAGCCGTAGCTAAAAGGTTAATTTGTAAAATATGTGCTTTGTCATTTTAAAAAATTACAATTTGTTGAAATCGTGAAAAGAAATAGTGAATGGTAAGTTTTCAACTTTTTTGTGTGAATATTTCTATAATGAAAATTTAAAATGTCTTTCGTAGATTCAAATAAGTTATGCGTATACTGAAAATTCCATCGAGATCGGCTAATGCACTTAGAAGTTACAAGTAATTAAAATTTCCGAAAATCGTGACTTTTCATTTAAGAACGGAACTAGTCACGTTCTTATTGTTAGATGAGAAGTCGCGATTTTCGGAAATTTTAATTACTTGTAACTTTTAAGTGCATCGATCGATCTCGATGGAATTTTCAGCATACACATAACACACTTAAATTTACAAATGTCATATTTTAAATTTTCGTTACAGGCTCAGATTGCCTTTTACTATTTTTTTCCCGATTTCGCCAAATTTTAATCTTTTAAAACGACAAAAGCACATATCTTATTAGTAAATTAATTTGTATAGCTTCTTGAGAAATTTCGTCATTTGGTCCAATTTTAAATGAGGTATGTATTTTGTTTTAAACGGTGAGCGAATAATTTTGCGACCTACTGTATATACACGTTAGTTATACCTACGTTTAAGAGGACTTTATTTTACATTTTAATAGGGATTTAGCAGAGAAACGAAGAAAAATAGTAGGGACGAGCCTCTGCTTAACGAAATGGGTCAAGGTTTGAGTACACAAGCAAGGAGTACCGGCATAAGTACTGCAGATAGCAGCCGTTTTAGTATTAACCCTGGGGAACAAATCTTTCGACGACCCAAATAGCTCCACCGTTTATTTTACATTCAATAAATTGAAGTTTCAATTAATTATACTTTCTTATAAAACTCCATTCACAACGTTAATTAGCTCAATAGATAAAGTGTCCATTAATGATATTACATTGAATATTCCAAAGAATATTATCTTTTCATTTAATCCCATCATTAACAAGAAATACTTCACTTGCCCATTCCACCTTCCTGTAAAAAGAATCACCATCCATTATCCAAAACCTACTCCTTCAATCTATCGCCTCTACTGGATATCTACTATAACGCAACGTACAATTTTTCAATAATCTATAATAATTCTTAAATTATATTTATTACCATTGCGTATTGTCCACTCGACACAAATAAATTTTGCAATTTTGTCATTTTATAAAGAGGTTAATACTTCACTATTCGATTCGTTTTCAAATTTCAATATATTGAAAAGAATTATTTAAAAAGGTAAAATATTATTCGAAAAAGTGCTGCAAACAATTAAAACTAAACCTAAACATATTCTAAAACTAACCTATAAATAGCTGACCACATAAATATATATGAAGCGTCAGAAAATAAATAGATTGAAATAACAAAACATAATAAATTAACAATAAATAAAAAAAGTAATAAAACTAGCTGTTAATGACACTGTCCAACAGTGAATTGGCATTCCGATTCCCACTAGGTGATTTGTACGGTGTTTTGTACGCTGATTACGAATCTGCAAACCGTTTTGCTCCTATACGTAAAGTTTTTGAGAAATTTGATTTTGAAGAAAAAAACATATTTTTCAGATTTAAACATATTTTCTGACGTAATTATAAGAGATATTGAAATTCTATTTACACTAAAAGATTCTGTAGACTTTCCTGAATACAACGATACTTATCTTTAATACATTATAAATGTTTAAGTATGTTTAAACGATCATTGAACGCAGAGGGACTCCGATTTGGCACCAATTGGCATCGGGTGTTTTTTCAAAATAAAAATTTGCTCCATCGCGTGGTATAATTCGATTTTACGCTGGGCCTCTACTTTTTCAGATAAATTGAAAAATATCCTGAAAAATTGGTGCCAAATCGGGGTCCCTCCGCGTTCAATGATCGTTTAAACATATTTAAACATTTATAATGATAAGTGTCGTTGTATTCAGGAAAGTCTACAGAATCTTTTAGTGTAAATGGAATTTCAATATCTTTTATAATTACGTCAGAAAATATATTTAAATCTGAAAAACATGTTTTTTCTTCAAAATCAAATTTCTCAAAAACTGTACGTATAGGAGCAAAACTGTTTGCAGATTCCTAATCAGCGTACAAAACACTATAAGAATCACCTAGTAGGAATCGGAACGTAAAAATAAAATAATTTTTAACAAAAAATACAACCGACTTCGAAATGCACTTAAAAGTATGAAATAATTTTTACTTTATTTATACAAGTACCCAGCAGCTATTAATAAAACCTATTTACTCGTTAAATAGTATACTAAATACATTTCAACCTTTTCGGAGGCGGCGCAAAATTGAAAACTTTTCTTCTACTAGAAAGATTCTAGTTCATGCGTCGGCAACCTATCAAATCATTATTGGCAGCATCGTATATTCGGGTATTTTTAATTTTGCGCCGCCTCCGAAAAGGTTGAAATGTATTTAGTATACTATTTAACGAGTAAATAGGTTTTATTAATAGCTGCTGGGTATTTGTATAAATGAAGTAGAAATTATTTCATACTTTTAAGTGCATTTCGAAGTCGGTTGTATTTTTTGTTAAAAATTATTTTATTTCACACTTTTTAATGGAACGAGCAGTATTTGTAGGATGCCGTAAGGTAGTTTACCGTTCTTATTGGTTAAATAGTTTTTAACGATAACAAGTTCCATACAAGTTATAACAATAGTTATTAACAATAACAAATCGCATAAATTTTTGCAAATGAGATATCGCGGAAATATCTCCTATTACATGCCTTGCAGAGTACACATGTATATGTACAAGAAACAGTACAGAATCGGCGGCTGCATGCTGACTCATACACCGGTAGAGATACGTAGGCATACGTAGAATTCATAATTCTAATTATGCATAACGAAAAAGTTGTTCAGAATCATGTCTCCGACAACATATTAAAAGGTCATTGAAATCGTCCAATCTTGACATTAAAAACTTCTTGTATTTTGCAATAATAATGAAAAAATGAAAAATTTTTTTTCAATGGGATCAATCGGAAGACATACCCTACAAGATAAAAAGGTTTCGTTGCGATTGGTCTATCCATCTCGGAGTAATCGGTGAACACACAAAAAAAAAATACATACTGATCGAATTGAGTAACCTCCTCCTTTTCGAAGTCGGTTAAAAAGTTAAAATTTGTTGGACACTGTAATCTAGGTGGCGGCTCCCAATATCTAGTTCATTGCTTATGCTTGGTAGTTTTATGTTAGGTTTAGTTTTAATATAAAATAAAAAATACTTGCAATTGTTTACAATATATACCTTTCATAATATTTTACCTTTTTAAATATATCGATGTTACGGACAAAATCCGTTTGAAATAAATGTTTATCTACAAAAGCCACAGAGAGGCATATTTAATCACCCAAGCCTAGTGGACAATTTCAGGGTGGTACACGGCCCTTCGAGAGCACTGGATCCAATGCAGTAGTGCATGGGTTCCATGCCTAGAAGCCTTTACACGCACAGGGAAACCTGTGGCCGTGCGTTTTGCCGTAGCACCGAGAGTATAAAACTGCTCGGGACTGGCAAACGTCACCGTAATACCGGGAGTACAGAACTGCCCGGGAGTGGTGACCCTTACCATAGCACCGAGAGCCCAAGCTGCTCGGGAGAGGTAAGAACCGGACACAGATGAGCTAGCTCGTACTGTGGCCGGAAGGCTGTCTGCGAGATCAGTAGCGATCGAAGGAGATTCGTGGGCATGCCACAGGATTTGGAAATACTCAGCGCGTTGGGGATCCGTTAGAAGAGAAAAAAGAATCGCGACGGTTCGGTACTAGAGATCGGTACGCAGCACGAAATCGCGGCTGGGGCTGCGCCAATTAGACGCGAGAGTGGCTCTGATTGGTGCGTGCGTATTTTCCGATCGGCACTCTTGGGGGTCCGCGCTAGAAAACCAGGAGGCCCTCCAAAAAGCGCGAATGCACACATGTCACACGTCACGAAGGAATAACTGTATAACTTTCTTTACCGAAATAGAGTCACTCTGGTTTGCACACGTTGGTGATAGAATCTATCGTTACAGTACAATCGAAGTTTTAAAGAATCAAAGATACCTAGCAAATAGTAAAATATTATCGCAAATAGCTTTACAATCTTCAAACAACCCAATCCCAATACAAGCATCCATCAACTTATCAAATACGTTAATAATTCTAACGATCAAAACTTGGACCGATAACATCGTTTGTAAATTTCCCATCCTCATTGTCTCTCGTCACGAAGCTACAAAGCAACCGGTTGTTTCGTGTTACCGTTGTCCCGGGTCCAGCCCTGCCAGCCGCAGAGTATCGTCGCGTTTGATGGCTCGGCCATTCTCGCTGAATTACGATGGAAGCGTGTGTATCTCGCTTGAGTGTATTCCACTCCGACGATTTCTCGTTGGTTCGGTCGTGCAAACCGACAGGCTGCAAGCTTGCCCCTTTGTGGATGTACCCCACATGGGCCAGCCGCGTGTGACCCACTACTGTGCTTGATGCTACGTGTTCCACCATCATGGTACTTTCGTTCGACGACGCGGTAAATGAATGCACCGTACGCGCCAGTATTTAACCGGATATCCGGTGTACACCCGGGATAGGAAACGCGGTGAACGGCTTCGATATCGCCCGGCCATTCGCGTCTATAGCGACGATCTCATTCGATTTGTAATAATGAATGGAAACTGCTAGCTGTATTAGGATACCTGCCCTGTTTGATCCTTATATAGGCAATTTGAATATACATATATCTAATCATCGAAGCTTCTATATTTAATAATTTTAAATACAGAGGTGGGTACTACATGTATTATACCTGAGTGTCCATTGAAGTTTTAATATAATATTTAGTTTTTGTTTAAATATTAAAATGGGTACAGTACCGAGCATGGTAGTTTTCCCGCACTTTCGGCTCTCACCTTTCCCCCTCCCTGGTCCCGGTGGAACTGACGATGTAGAGGCAAGGGCCTCATATGTATTGGCCTGTCACCCCCCACCAGTTACGTATGAACGTTTACACGAGAAAGTTTGAATTGATATTTATGTTTCTATTGATATATTTTAACCCTTGAACAGCGAAGTCTGGGTCAATTCAAATTTACCAAGCGTAGATATGTAAGAGTATTAACCTAAAATTGAATGTATAATTTTTAAGCAAAAGAAGTTCATATATTGGAAAAATAATTTTTAAAGGAACAATGTAAAATTTAGAAAATGAAAATAATATGAAATATAGAATGAAATTAAAATTAAGCTCTCTTCATGGTCCGCTATCAAGAGTTAATTATTTACTAAATTTTATGAAATTTAACAATTAAAAATTATATTATTTTACTTCTAAATCACTTTTAATATTAATATAATCGAAATTATTTCACCTTCCTTAAGGAAGCTTACTATTTGTTAATAGCGTATTGTACATAGATATCTATTGAAGCTTTGATATTTCATTTCTTTAAAATATAGAAATGGGTATTGGTTGTATTGTTAACTCAAAGGGGCAATACATTGACTGCTCCTTTGAACTGATCAATAAAGGTGCACCACTGAATAAAAGTTCCCGATAGATTTTCAACAGATATCGTCTAAACGAATCGTCGAGCTTTCACGAGTTGTATCTGGTCTTCTTTCCGAGCAGGTTGCTGAAGAACAGCCCCGACGTACAACGTCAGTTGAAGCGTGTGTTATCGGGATATCGGATCACCCGATAGCGAGAAATCGATAGGTATTCCACTCCCACTACAGGTTTTCGAGGAACCGCATTACCGACTCACCCTCCTTCGATCCGGGAAAAGAAGTGGTCGGCATTGGTGAGTTTATTAAGATTTGCGAACTTTCCCCTTCGTAAATCTACGGGAATTGGCCACGGTCAAACACTCGACTCTGCATCAATCGAAGAAAGAGGGGTATAATTTTACGAGAGAATTCTTGTCTCTTCTGAAATGTTTTGCTGCTTTCATAGATATTTTCTAGTTACGATTTTAAGAGAGGTAAGAGAATTTTCGTTATTTTTCTTATTTGTTCTTTTCTTTGGAGGAGATAACGGTTTTTTGATCAAACACCATATCAGACATTAAGAGCAACGTAATCTTGTAACAGAGTTTCTTTTTTAATGCGTTGCAGAGCAAACGGCCACGGTCATACGATGAATAATTTAAGGGCTGAAAGCTTTCGGGCAAACATCCGACGATTTAAAATTCCGATTGACCCGTTCGGTCTGCCTTGAAAACACTCCTCGGTTAATATTAACGACCGATTTAATTATTAGAAACAAGTTCATCAATCTGATGTAGGTATATTAAATATAATTTCTATTATTCCAAATATACAAATTTTATTTGGAATAAGATAATCGTAAAATTGCATGTTTGTTGGTTTGAAATATAAACACTTTGCGTTGGGCGGTTATAAGTTACCTTTACTAAAGAAAGGGTTAATACTAGAGGAATACGGGTACTCGAAAAATTGGATAGGGGTTGGGTCGCGAATTTTTATCGAGTTTAGTCGGGATCCCGAAAGTGTTTATTCAGTACATAAATTTGTTCGGGTACCCGTAATTTCGGCACTCGAAGTCGACTCGAGGCCCAAAAGTCAATTATAATACATCCTCTTATACACGGTAACATATGAAAATACTTAAAAATCTAAGGGTAAGCGTGAAAAATTATGCTCCGAATGCAGTGTAGATTCTCAAATTGAGTTTCGGATCTTGAGGCAGGTTCGGGTCCTGAAGCGAGTTCGAGTTCGGAGTTGACATTCGGATTCCAAAATTGCGGATACCCCAACAAATTGCTGGACAATTTTTCGAGGTCCCAACCAACCCAACCCAATCATTATCCGATCCAACCCGACCCGAGCCGATCCAATCGTTACTCACCCCGACTCGATCATTACCCAATCCGAACTTAAACTTGGGTGCCCAAATTTTCGAGTACCCCCACGTACTTAATTAACACCAAAGGGTTAGTACCATGTAATTAACCCAAAAAGTCTTAAATATTTTCTTTTAAATACTTACCGAATATTAAAATAAAAATATAACTCGATAGTAATCAGAAATTACTTTGACAGAGGATGGACGCATCCCGTGGTCGATTTACAACGCGATTACACGAATCGAAGCGCCTCGTCGTTCAGATATTCTGATACACAACCGCGAAGGGCCTAATCCATACAAACCGCAATCCAGCGACGATAAATAGCCATTTCACAGGGCGTAGGGATAAGCATCTAAATACCCCATGTCCTACGTACCCTCGGATCCCGATACTCCCAATGCGGTAACAATTAGCTACCTACAACAATCCCTTGTGTAGCGTAACGAGATATAAACACCTTATGATTGCCCTTGGGGGATTTCGTAGCCCTAGCCAACGATAAAGCCTCGCCTATTTATAGGGGTTGGTGTCGAGAAGGGGTGAAACGCGACCGAGGGTTGTAACGAGAGGCAAGCAAGCATTTGGACGATTTAATGCGATCGTTCCTATTCGATTGAATGAAATACAACTGTAATAGGGAACAGGGTGGCTTTTTGCCAGACACCGCACCAACTGCTTTTTAAATTGTCTCTACTTTCTTTTTCATTGAGTTAAGAGTGTGTTTCATGATTAAATTCCAATGTAATTTCTAGCCAAATGAAAGGTATACAAAGATGTTCATTATAATGATTGCTATAATTTTATAAACACTTTGATACAAACTTTTATAATTTTTTTAAACACTTTGATACAAATTTCTGTAATTTTTTTAAAAATTGATACAAATTTCTATAATTTTTGGAACACTGATACGAATTTCTATAGTATAAAATAAAAAATTCTAAGTCATTGGTAGCTCTAGTATTAAATTTGTATACAAATCCATCACAAATAATATTAAAAATATTGTAAAAATAATAGACATAATTAGTTAAAAATAAAAATTTTCAACGTGACAGTGAATTGGTGAAAAATTGCAATATTCAAATAGTGTGTATGCTATTTAAAAATTCATATTGAGCATTGTGAAAATCTAAGTGTTAACGTAGCCAAAATTTTTACGTAATTCAATTCGCATTGGTGGTGGTTCGTTGTTCCAGGAGACAGGAAATGACGAGTTAAAATTTCACCGTTTTGTCCTAGGGTCGAAACAAAATGTGTCGGTTTGCCGGTCAAGAGAAACTTCCATAGCGGGCTTTTTACACAATTACAAACTCCCAACGACTTCCCTCGCGCGTTTGTTTCTCGCGGACCTAATTACGTAGACAAAACAGGTCTCGCTCGGGGCACGAGAATCCGAGTTTCGGAAGTCTGACGAATTAATTTCAGTAATTTTTCCATCTAATGCT
Source organism: Osmia bicornis bicornis (assembly GCF_907164935.1). Lineage (NCBI taxonomy): Eukaryota > Metazoa > Arthropoda > Insecta > Hymenoptera > Megachilidae > Osmia > Osmia bicornis. The sequence goes on from NC_060227.1 coordinate 8,982,157, forward strand.
TTTTTTCACCCTCTTTTTATTCTCAACGTTCGGTTGAAATTGTATTCGAAACTTTATTACCCTTATCGTGGAACTCTGATTCTATTGCTTCTCTTTTTCATCTTTTAATTGGATTTTGTCAAAGCATAAACGCTGGTTTGTAGGTTAACAATAAGTTTGACAGAAATTTTTGTTAAAGGTGGAGAATATTTTTGCTTTTCAGTAGAGCAGAAAATTTGAAGTACTAAAAAGATAAATGTAATTTTAACAATGAACAATTTTAGTAAACTAAAGCCATCACATTTTCAAATGAAAAATTTTCATATTTTAAAAAAGCAATACTTGAAGAAATAATATGAAATTTGAAAAGTATAATTAAAGGTTAATTATACAATATGGTGACGAAGTGCTTTTTACTAACTGTATTTCTTTTGAATCCTTTAAGTGTTGTATTTTTGAAACTGCGAATTCATTATTATTCTAAAATGTGTTAAAATTACGAATATATTTCTTGTTCTATCTAAATTTTGCTAGCAAAGCGAATTGTTTTCTTCGTAATGAATATACTCGTCATTATCCCTCGAATAGCGGAGTTTGGGTCAATCTAGACCCAAACTTACAAATCATATACAAGGATATTAATCTCAAGTTAAATGTATGACTTTTAAACAATAGAGTTTTATGTACTGTAATAGAAGAATAATTTTTAAAGAAACAGTGTAAGATTTATAAAATGAAAATAATATGAAATCCAGCATTCAACTAAAATTGTTCCTATCTCCATGAGGGTTAAACAGAAATTTGCTATTGTTTCTTAACAATTAAACTCAATGTAAACATCGAAACGGTTAGAATATCTAAAATAAATAAAAATCAAATTTCCGCGTATTTCTTGACCGAATAAGGGGTCAAAAATAACGAAAATCACATATGGTATGGATCTGAGGAATCGTCAGCAGAAAAGAAACGTGTCGCCTATTACTAGTAAGTGTAGACCCATATCTTTCCGAGTAGCGAGCTGTTTTTAATCGCGTACACCCGTGTAATTTGCATTCACGAGCAATTTGCGCGACAATTAAGGGGAATCTGCGATTGCACCGGCGCGGCGTGACGCTGCGACACACTTTAGAGCACGGACGAGAAGACAATGGATGCTGCTCTCATTTACGAAAAGCACCTAGTTATATAGTAAAAGTGAAGAGGGTGTAGTGGGGTGAGCCACGTTTCAGACAAACATCGCATTACCGTTTTTCTTGTTTTCCCTCTCCTTTTTTTCGGCATAGTTTCTTGAAAGTGGCCTTCGTCTCGTTTTGAAAGACTCGAGCTGTTTATATTCTCCAGAGTTCTTTTGCTCGAAAAGTGTATACGTTAATTACTTTTTCTTTCTCTTTCAATGCTTTTCAAGAAAACAGTGATTAGTTAGATAGAGAGATTTTAAATTCCAAATTATGAAGACATCATTAACGTTGAAGAGATAAAAGTAATTATACAATTGAAGAAAGAACTGTTATACAAAAGCCTCTCGTTATATTGCCGTGGATGAGCTATATAAACGGACAATTTTTCAAGTCACCGTAGTCTCATTTGGAAGGAGGAAAGAGAGATAGAAGTGTATCGTCTTTATATGCTAAGGGTTGAAAACCAAATTACTCACGTGGCAATATAACGAGTATCTACTGTACTATTTTCTACTGTAATATTTCTTGAATAATACATATTTAATTATGAAAATATGAGAACTACTCTGAAATATTAAATTCTTTTCATTAAAAAGTTTGCAATTTAAATTCAGTACCATAATAATTATAATCTGAACTATTATTTCCTGTTTCAATTTTTAGAAACTTAAAAAATATAAAATTTTGCAATTAAACATTACTACCAAAATCTCATCTCGACCCTAACGCAACGAAATTCAACGAGCGTTTTTCCTCTTCAAAAAGGAAAGCAGATTTCCTCGACACTTTCACCAACGTTACGGTTGTTCAGATAGCAAGGAGAGGAAAAAAACGATAAAAAAGAGAAGCAGAAAGTATAAGAGGTCGTGTTTGAAGCAGAGTCCTCGTTTTTTCGTGAAACCACCCTTACGCACGTGTGGATCGCGATCGTGATTCTTACGCCCTTGCCGTCGGGCATACGGTGAAACTTAGCTGGGTAGAAGAGAGACGGGGAACGGCTTATGGGGAAAAGTTTTATGGTGGCCAAGGTGAAATACGCGTCGGCTGCTCGGCAGTGACGTATTTAAAGCGTTCTGTTTAATGGAATATTTAGCGCATCGGACTCTGCTTAAGAAGTATCCAGCTCGCGAGCGGAATTTCAATGGCTCGTGAAACGAGAAAGATTTCTATGGGCTAGCTTTCTGCCTCGTGCCAGCCTTCGGAATACAGAATGAACGAAACACGTTCTGGAAGAATAATGTATAATTGTGATGGGGTACGCGCGAAATAGTTAATCCTCTGCCTTATAATATCGTTTCACACACGTGGCGCAACTTACAGTTCAAAAACTGGTGATTTTCAGTATGGTTGCATTTCAAATGTAATTGTAACTATAATTTGCACGATCAAGGATCGTTCAGTTTGTTTCAACTCTAATTGGCTCAACTATCGAAAAAATTATAAGAAAGGGATTAACCCTTGGACAGATCATGGAGATAGGCCCAATTTTTATTTTTAAAGTTTGTATTTCATACTATTTTCGTTTTTTAAATTTTACACTGTTCCTTTGAAAATTATTCTTTTAATATATGAAACTCTTTAAAATCTTTTAAAATTATGCATTTAACTTTAGATTAATATTTTTGTATATATTTTGCTAATTTGGGTCTCGATTAACCAAGACTCCACTGTTCGAAGCTTAACACTACCAACCATGAGAGTATGGAGACTTGGTTAAGAAGTCTTTATTCATAAATAATTATTTTTGATATGGTCATCCCACTACACATTTACTAAATAATAAGTCAATAAAATCTTATTTTCTTAAAATCTCCATTTTCCTAAAAGAGGTTTTTCTATGCCTATCTTACATTAGAATTAAATCAAAAGAAAATAATTGGCCTCTTTGTTATCAGTCAGAGGTCGTTCTTCCTTACCTGTTTGTTTATTCGACATATAGCAAAATATTGTTTATTTACTTGACATTTGATAACGTATCGTTATAATGTATCTACAATGTATATAATCTCTCCATTGTAACAAGTTCCTCAAATTTGTTGAATAAAATTTGCAATTTATGGTTTGGATATTCGATGATACTTTTTGAAAATGTTTATGAAATGATAATACGAGGTGTGCGTATCCGTCGTATCGGAGGATTACCCTGAACGAAGTTCAACACAAAGGACATTTTTATGTAAATCCTTCAACGGATAGACAATAATTCTAGGTATTAAACGACGGGACGCCGGGTAAATCTGAAATCTCTGGTGAGATACGGCGCACAGCAGAAAAATATAGAATTCAAGAAGTTATCTAGCAGAAATGAACGAAAAAGGTGAAAATATTCAAAATTAAATAATAAAGATAGATAGAATTGCAAGAGGCGCGAAACGGAACGAAGAATCACCCTGAGCGGAAAGAAAACGAGCAAAAGGCAGGAACCGAGGATCGACGCGGATCCTCTCCCGAATTCTTCAATCGATTGTTTGCAGTGGAATCGGGCGCAGGACAAGCGTGGAGAGGTATTTGCCCCGATGAAAGGCCCATTCAGGCCGAGACAAAAGCGCCGCCGGCTTTCCAAGCGCGATCGATCCGCGTCTAGGATGGGACAGATGGAACCTGCGAGCGGACAAATTCGAGCAACCGTTCTCGAATCGGCACTTTGCGTCGCGACGCGACACAATCGGGAAAGCACCATGATCGCGGGCCTCATTCGTTACGGGTTGAGCAAAACGGAAGATCGGAAGGGTCTGCTCTTTGATTCTAAAACAAAAGCAGATATGTAAAACATATCATTTATCGTACTGATTCTTGTTTTTAGTGTTTAGTGAATAAGGGTAGAATGTCATTTTTGGGATTAAATCAATGTTAGAAAAGTTTTGTGTATTTGGAAAATTCAATGACCCAGAAAATATGAAATAAACCCGTTATGCCTTTTGCAACACTTTGAATACTAAAATTAAAATTTTCACAACCTTCAGAAAATAAAATTAACCCTTAATGCATTTTGCAGCATCTTTAACTCTGAAATTATAATTTCTATGAATTTTAGAAAACGAAATTAATCCTTAATGAATTAACAACACCTTGAATATTAAAATTACAATTCCCTAAAAAAAAAAAGAATTTTAATTTTCCATTTCACTCAAAACACCACTTTCAAACATTTTTCCACGCCTTCAACGACAAAGCGTAGATAATCAAATCTTCCAGCCCCGTGGAACTCACCACTCCCTGCTATACGACCGTTCGATCCATAACGATGAAATATTAATTTCTCCGTAAGCGTCGAGTTTTTTGCATAGTAATAGGTGGGGCAGATGGTGGACGAGGTAGGACAGGACCGATAACGACGGTTCGTATCCGGCTGGGGTGTGCCAGCGAGGTCGAAAGGCCGGTTAAAGTGCAACGAGAGGTCGGCCTCGCTCGTCATTGTCGGGACAAGCTTTGATCTACGAGAGCCATCCGGTTGCGGCCACGCGTATCTCCGAACGCGTAATTAGCGGGAAAACGCTCGTCTCGCGATCGCATCAAGAAAAATTTACCAGGTCAATTAAATCCCACTTTAACGCATTGTTAATCGAATAATAAGGGGAAGGAAATTACAAGTAACATTAATATTATATTATTCAAGTAAGGTCTCAGTAGCAAAGTGTATAAATGGTATGTTTTACTACTTATGGCTATTTTCAACGAAAAATTGCCAAAATTAATTATTTAAAAATTAAAAATTATTTAAGGTAATTATTTACTATTTGGTTGCCATCTTTAATTTCCTTTCATGTTTCAATATATCAAAAAGTCTTGTTGAAGAAGCTGAAATATCGGGTAAGGTGGCTAAAGCACTTATAAATTGGTTTTCCATTTAAACCAAAGATAACTATTGAATTACTTTATATAAATATATATACAGGGTGTTTCAGTTTTAATCGATCAAACTGAACCAGTATGTTCTATGAGTAAAAATAGGAAAAAAATGTTATATAAACATAGGTCTGAAAACGCTTTATAAAAAAGTTATAGCCTAAGCTTAATTAGCCTATAAATCATCATAACAGTACAGATATTTACACAATTCGATCTTTGCATTATCACGTTCAACTATTCCCAATAATAAACATAAATAAAAGTAATCATAATAGATTTTATTAATGCCTTCGACTTACTGTTACATTCCGATGTACCAACTATTCTCGCTATTAAATAGTATACTAAATACATTTCAACCTTTTCGGAGGCGGCACAAAATTAAAAATATCCGAATAAACGATGCTGCCAATAACGATTTGACTGCGGTATGGCGAACTTGGAAATTAATAAGTCGCAAGAAAAAACACGACACGTTATAGATACAGCTGAAAACATTTGTAATTGTATGTTGTTAGAACATATTTATGTACTTTAATTGTAATTTCGCTTTGTACATATGTATATCCAAAACTACGATGACAGATTTTGAGTTATCCATAATTACCTTTGCCCCGCTGTTACTTCTGTCCCCGTTTTCCCCTACAATCATTGTTAAAAGTATTAACACCTTGGTACCTCATATCAGTATCTTTTTCTCTATTACTATGTTAAGAAATAGAATTTATCGTCATTTTAATGAAAAATTATTTCGTTCATTAGAAACAGGTTATATAGAAGCTCGTTTACACGTAACCATGCTAACACGTGTGTGTGGCCACGTGAAAGGGCCCTGTGTATCGTCCAGTGTATGGATGTCCAATGGGCAAATACACGCTAGGCCGAGCACGAAGGCAGCAGAAGCTGTCGTGTCATTATTACTCTGTCGCGACTCTCCGCGCACGAGATCGTGAACGGCATTCGGTTCGTTATCGAAGGGCGTGGTATCGTGATCGATTTTAGCGCTGTCCGGTCAACGACAGAACGATACGTGTTTTCGATAACGAAGTTCCACGTTGCTGCTTGTTATTTGGAGGTGGACGCGATTAAAATTTGCTCGATTCGCCAGTCGATAATATACCTTCGTACCCTGTCCTCGTAATAACTTGACGATTATTTGGCAAATTAACACCTTCGGTACCGCAGTAGAAACATAAAAGTTTAATAAAATATACTGAAATTCAATTTAGTTCAATCGCAAGAACAATAATGATAAATAAAATAGAGTAGTAGGTCGCGTTTTGAAATAACTATGTAAAACTAGTTACAGTTTTAATTGGTACATTCTTTATGTCCGTTTCAACATCAAAATATTGTTAGAACGGTAATAATCTCGAGGTTGTTTTAAAAGCGAACGAATAATCGTGGTTCGCGCGGAACGAATAGCGCTGTAAGTAGTAAATGTCAGCCACGGCAGCTACGTGTCTGACCAATGCCATGTTTTACTACGGAAATCGTAACTCGCGCTATTAAACATTGCAGAAACCATTAAACGTATCTCATACGTACTAAGAGATATCAATTGTTCATTTCGTTTCTGAATATATGATCAATGCATATTAATCAAATATTTTAATCAATTTTTTATTTTATTTCAACTTTTTTATTTGATACTAATTAACGCATCGACCGTGATGAATATCATCGGTGCTCCTCGTCACAAATTTCATTCAGTCGAATGCAATTACAGAACATCAAATTGCAAAATGAAAACGAAATATAAATACCTTTTCATTGAACTAATTAATGAAAGAAAATTATGAAAGTAATGGTCATTCGTATTTTTAATTATTCTTAATGCTCATTTTTTAAATAAAGTTCTAATGACCGTTTAACAAAATGATTTCTTTATATTATTTTATTTATAGTCGCATCAACAATTTAGTCAGTAGCGGCTATGGCTAATTCATGTATTGGCTAAAATGATTTTTTATTTTATTATATGATGGCAAATGATTATATTTAATTCTCTTCTTTTCATTTCTTTCATTTACCAATTTTCTACACTAGGTGTTAGCAACATTATTGATAATATCATGGCCAACACCTAATGTAAAAAATTAGAAAATAAAAAAAAAAGGATAAATTGTTATTTCATTAAATTAACATCTAATCAGGAAAACGAAAAATGCAGTTCATTGATGATGACTAATATTGTGAGTGATTAGATTGTTGAAAACGATGATGGGTTAATGGCACACAGATTTAATTGATGAATCACCGATTGTTAATAAGTTAAAAGCGTCGAATCACGTCATGAGCGTTGCTGGATGTCGGTAATGAATTAACCTTAAACACGCGACTAATTTCAGACGAGCAGTTAAGTGTATCACTCGATACCAGTGATTCGGTTACGAAACAAATTTCGAAATCGAACCGCAATTTACAGCTGCCCTGGTTTCCAACGATAATTGTTGAACAATCAATTTTCCACAAATTGCAATACATTTCTGATCGCATTTACGGTCACCTGTCTGTTCGGATAACAATTCCATTCAAAATTTGATAATTTATATTTTTCAAAAACTTACGTCAAAGAACTGTGATCGTTCGGATCTCGCCTTCACGTTAACCTCCGAACTGCACACCCACTCTAGAAAAAAAATTAAGAATTTGTTAGTTATTGAGAACAGAATCGCGTTTAGCCCTAGGCAAAATAGGCACGTGCCCAGAGTCCGCTGAAAAAAGGGGGTATTTAATTAAATAATATATATAAGAAGGGTTTCAGTTTTCATTTGTATGCCCAGGGCCCGAAAAGCTCTAGACGCAGCCCTGGCCGCTAAAAGTTACTTTTATTAAAAATTTTTATCTGTGGAATTTTAATAAATAATTCTATAAGGAAAATGTGAATGCTGCGAGTTTATTGTAGTTGCCAATCTAATATTTATTGACAGTTTCTTTGTAAAATCAATTTTGTTCTTTTTTTTTAAAGTAATACTTTGATTAAGTTTGATGGAGTAACAAATGTTTTACTACGTTCAAAGTATCACGAGTACTTTTGAGATGTATAATATACCCGTTTCTCTGGAAACTATCCCTAAATGTGGTAGAAGATTCCATTAATAATAAATCCAAGCATTTCAAATAGCTGTTCCATGTGTTTCATGCTATTGGAAATCAATAATATCCGAAAAGGTTCCTTCACCTCTGCACCAGGAAGTGTTCTGTGTGACACAATTTCAATAACCCTTTTCAACTTATATACTACTAATATTATTTATATTTTAAAAATATCACTTTTCAAACAAATTTCAACCATTTCATAAATGAGTGCCACCTAAACCAAAATTCAAGAATTGGAGTTAAAAAATATTGTACACTTAATTGCATAGCTGTCATATATTTCTGTTTTGTTCTCTAATATAATAATTGTACAAAATAAAATAAATTAACAAGTACAGGATTATCGTGGTCGTCGTGATTGGCTAGAAAAAACGTTTCTAGATGTGTGTAATCGGTTTACACATAGAGGTTTCGATTCGTGTCGCACGTCATTAATTCCGTTTCCCGTTGTGTTTCATTGAACGCGACATGGTTAGACTTATTATTCTAATTAATACACGACGCTCGATACGCGCGTATTAGCGTACCATTGTTGCTCCATTAAATGCAACACGATTCCCTGGTCAAATTTAAATTTCAAATTGACTCAAACTGCGACTGAATCGAATATTTTCGGTGATCATTCCTCTACAAAATAACAAAATTTTATTAATTTATGAAATTATTTTCCTTTTTTTAACAAGCATGTTGATATTATTAATTTCAAATAACAAAAACAAGTAATCAGTGGTACCAATATTTTAAAGCTGCTCATTTCATCCCGATTCTTTTCCTTTCATCCAGCATTCTGGTTTCCACCCCTGACCAGCAGGAACTTCCTGTTCCCTCGTGAAACCCTCTCTTCACTCTATGTTCACCATTCCCAAAGCGTAGAACGAAATCGTAAGCCGCTTAGAGACTTAACGTACCCGACGAAAATTCTAGCCGGCTCATACGAAATCCTCTGGCCTGTTTCGCCCTGTTCTTCCCTGCCTTTCACCTCCCGTCGTACAACCGGGATATAAACAAAAACCAACGACCTGTGTGTGACGAGATACGAGAGCAAAATCTTAGTCCTGTCAAAAAATAAGGTTAAATAGATAATCTTCAAAGATTAGGGACAGGGTACTGAGAATTTTATTAAAACAAGTGAAACTTCACATTATGCAATGCATAGTTATGAAGACCAGTTATGAGGACCATGGAGAGAACCGTAATTTTAATTCAATTTTATCCTCCACCATATCATTTTTCTCTAAATTTGACACTGCTCCTTTAAAAATGATACAATTAACTCTTAATATTTTTTATACATTTTTTAAGTTTGGGCCACAATTAACCCAGGCCCCGCTATTCGAGGGTTAAACTAATTATCAAAAATAACTATTCCAGAGTAACGTAGTATCGAAATGATTTTTTTAAGGTTATTTGAAGAAACCTAAGTATTCTTGAGTATTATAAGGTATATATCAGCTGAGATATCGTAAAAACCGACCCTTATGACTATGGGGGTGGTTCGGATGCAATAAATTACAGGAGTAGCAGTAAGTAGCAGACTGTCCTGGTGTTTATCTCCCAAAAGAACCTGTTGCGATTCAAGACTGCCACTACAAGATCCTGAAGAAAAAAGAAATTGCTGCTGCTTCTTATACACCCCTTGTGGAACCTTACTTTTATTATTTTCATTAAATCTCAATGGTGAATAGATACAATAGAAAAATTGTAAATATAAAAACAAACACACAAAAGCTTTTATGAATTCCCTTTCTCCTACAAAAAGCAGGGAACATCCCTTTTCCATCTAGTTCGTCTTCTCTCCAAAAGAGAATGAACATCCTGTTTCTTCGTCAAACGTCCAGCAGGACAGGTTTTTCACATAATAAAGCCGAAGCGGAGGAAACGTTCCATGACATTCGAGAGCCTCCGATTTCAGGGAGTTATTTGCACCCTGGAAACGATGGGGTGAGTAAAGAGAGGAGGGGAAGGTGGAGCATCCCTATCGAGTTTCGTATTCCATAAAGTACTTCTCTCAGTCCTGTCTAGATTCTCAAACGGTCACGAAACTCGTGCGTGAACGATTTCTCGTCAAGTAGCCCGTCCCTTTGCTTGTTTCCCTTGTAATTCTCGCGATATTGCATGGCAACGATTCGATCACATTGTGCTCTCGATACTTTCGACAATCGGAGCCGACTTCTTCTATCGGTTAAATTATTTTCTCTCCACCCTCTGTGTATCCCCACTTTGTGTAGACTCAATACTATTCGTTTCCTTTACGCGCATATTCTATTTCATGATTTCTCTGTGTTTCCATTCTGGTATATTTGATTTCCTTCTTCCAACTCCGTCCGCTTTTTGAACCTTTCTCTGTTTCGTTTCGCTTCGCTCTTTCAGTTTGTTTGAAACTCGGGAAAGTCTAGGATATCGTACTTTTTCTTTTTACAAGCATTGTCTCGAGCACCAGACGGAGAGACAAACACTTCGAACAATCTGCATGATTTTAGCATTGACTTGATGATATGCAAACTTTCGTAAATGGTTTTACAAAAAATATTCCCTCGGTTGTATTTCCTCGACGATGCGAAATAGAAAAATTGAGCGATATAAATAAATATTTGAATGAAATTGGTTATTATCAAATAGCATCCCCAGACAAATTTAATTGTTGCATTTGTTTATTTAATAACGGAAAGGAAGTTTCTGACTTGAGAAGATCAAGGTAACCTTGACTTTTTATGGAAAAAGTATTGTTGAAAATTTTGAATAATGCAGTTTGCAACTGATCCGAAATAGATTAAATTTAATTTGAAAGATTTTTCTCTTATAAGATCAGAGCTGCTTCAAAAATCATGCACACAATTATGGTGAAGACCCTGGATATAAAGTGTTGTAATGCCCCCGCGTAATTCCCAAGCATCCGAACGAAGTACGAGAGAGGAAAACGATAGAAGAGGAGCCAGAGAGTCGGGAAAGAAAGGACTAGAGACACTTCTTTCCTAGTAGTCCCAGGCGGCACATGTGTAGAATCTATAATATCAGTGACAACATTTCTATAACGAAAAAAGTTATATATCTACCCCCAAACTCTAACAAAGGAGACTGCGGCTTGATTCGAATCACATTAACCACGCAATAAAAGCTAAGTATTCCTGTATTCTTTTTTTTTTTACGGATAAGGATACAAATACATTGCTGTCTATTATTTTGTATTGACTAGCCAGTCAGGTTTGTTGACCGTTGATTCTGTTTCTATTACCAGATTGTATCTTCGGGTGAGTCAAGCGCCGATTCGGTGCATTTTGATAATTAAAGCAAGTATTCATTCATTTAATATTGTTTAATCAATTATGAAGGTTCTCCTATTGTGAGTGCTCACAGGAGGTAGGTACATCCTTTTGTCAGTTTCCCAAAACAGGAACATTACAGTATATAAATGAATTATTAGTTTTATGACAATATAATATTATTTCGAATAAACTGAATTATCATTTTTTAATAATATAAAATAAAATTAACAAAAAGTGAAATCTCACCTTGTAACGTTTTTTCTTTTGCTACTTATGCGAAGGAGAAGATAGCGCGAGTAGTACGAGCGTACGATTTCCCCTATGCGTCTCAAGGAGTGGTTCGCGTTCGCTGCGCGTTCGCGAAGGCAGAAGGAACGGTGAAGTCAGTAACAAGACGTAGTTTTGCGGTGTAACAAAATATTGATTTATTCAATCAATGGTGACTGAAGTATGGCAAAAGAGCCTATCACAGAATGGTTAAAGCACCGCAAATATTATGGCAGTTTACACGTTTTAACAATCAACGGAACGCAATTCTCATCTAATAGATGTTCAATAAACGCGCTGATTATAAAAATATAATAATCGATATATCACGGACTTGACTAGATTGATCGTCAATAAGTCGTACCAAGCACGCAGATCGGATTTACACGAATCGGAGGTGTGATACAAAAATGGTAACGCAAAAGAAAATATTTCAACCAGTCGAGCGACTTTAACGCGATCCAAAAAAACTCAGTCTTCTTTTAATACGGAAAAATGACTGGTTGAATAACGCATTTTAAGAAAATATAAGAGAATATACCAAAAAGAATAACGCAAAAGATCAGAACGCAAAATCGTGACTCTGCTCGGAATGCGAAAAGTAATGTACACACAACGGTTACAAAATTTCGTTGGTCGTTTACGATTCATACGCCTTTCGCCAAGGACGAGTTATTGTTCGCTCGATTTGTTCAGAAACATACACCGAAATCACGACGCACGAAGGTCGCGTGATCGTGGAGCGCGTAGGCAAAAAGGAACGTTTAAATTTACTAACCGTGCAGCGAAATATTAGTTTTTACGCGCCTCTTAAATCGCAGAATGGCGAGCCACTGGATTTCGAGGATACTTCCAGTCCAGCGAGGTTTTCACCTGCGAACCTCAGATCGACAGGGGCACTGACTTCACGATTTCACTCACAATCAAAGGATGAGAAAGTCGCGCACTAAGTCCCGACCCTCGACTCCTTTGCAGATTGAAATACGTGAACTTAAGAGTATCCGATAACCGTGGATTTGCCGGAATCCGTCAACGTTCTTCCTGTCGTACGAAGCGTACTCAAGGAAGAAATTAAGACTGCCAAGAGCGAGATCACGGCCCTCCAAATTGCAATGTAAAATTGCCAGAGCACAAGCAAATCGAGGATGACTCAACTAGGTTTCCCTAGGAATCAACGACGTCTCGGATATGTCTGTGTAGAGCGATTTTTCGAGGGTGCTGAGTCCCAAGATAGAAGGCCACTACTAACTGAAAGGAAGATGTCCAAGCTCGGGCTCTAGTCACGACTTGCTGGATCGCAATCTTAAGACGGTTGTCTCTTGGAAGAGAGCCGTAGGCAAAAGCGTCCGTTCTGCTTGTCGTTTGGGACTAGAGTGTCGATCGATGGATCGACACTGAGCTCCTTCGATCCGGCGTTCGAAGGAGGGGATCCGCGCACGCGCTCCACTGTGATAAATAAGTAGGGATAGCAGATACCATCGCTATAGTTCCGATCTCCCAAGAAAAATCTACACTACTTGTACTGTACTATGTAACTGTACGAATGTACGGTTACAACCTATAGCTTTTTAAGGGTTGATAGAAAATACACAAAAAAGAGTACACAAGCAATTTTAAGTTTAAAATCGTCTATTACTACTCTGATGTTTCTTGAAATCTCTGACAAGAAGAGAAGGCAGTTAATTGTTATAAAACAAACGTATTCAGGTGGTAAGGGCAACGGCAGCTTGGAAGAAAAAGCTATCACACACTCAGGGCAACGTAATAACCGCAAATTGTTAAGTACAATGGGAGGGGGGAGATCGGACTTTTTTTAAAAATTCCCATTGTCGCCAAATAGAAAAGGTAAAATCGTTAGCTGGTCTAGAAGAGCCGTCTAAAAGAGAGCGAGGTAAAGGGAGAACGAACGTAGACACGTATACACAGGTTGCATCGAACGAGATCTGGGTAAACGGGCACAGGGAAAGAAATATCTAATTAAGAGACGCGTTTGAAACGCGGCAATTTGCGTGAAGAGCTGAACGAACAGCGAACGAGAAAAAATGTCTCGACACTCGACGCTCGAAACTCGATAACAGATCTCGTTGTTCCATCTCGAGTCTTTCTATTCTCATTCACCTCTCATGTTATTTCTCTTGCCTCCTTCAACTCGCTTGTTTCATTATTCTTTAACGTCACGATCTTTCCTAATTTTATTATCGAGTTATCGGTATTTTACATTGATTGAATTAGGATAATTTCGAAACATAGATATTCTTAGATAATTTGATGATATAAAAGTGTTACAAAACTGCACCTATGGTGATAGAATTTTACTTTGGAGCTCACAGTATTATTGACCCTTATTTTTTATACATCATCTTGAAACTTAATAAATAAATGTTATGTAAATATTTTTAATGTAAGATGATTGATGGTCATTTAGAAAAAGTTTAAAAAGTACAATTCTATCTATAAGTTCGAAACCCAGTTTGGCTCGCAATCGTAATTCGCTAATTACAAATTATTAAGTAAATCATGCCGGAAATCGGTACAGGATGCACACGGCAAACAGATGAGTGCACGTTGACAATTATTGACGATAAATTTGGCTCGAACTGGCCTGCGTGTCGTGCTGTTATCGGTTCACGTATTACAGATTTTGCACACGACCACGATACCGAGCCGTGAAGTACCAAATATCCGAATAATTGTCGTTAACTATTTATAATATCAGCAATTTTCAACGTGACCCACAGTTCACCCCTTTCCTCGCGATCCTTATCAAAGAATTCTATTTCAAAGGGTATAAAGTACCCCCGTAGCAAAAAATAGTGTTGATATCGTGAGGGTTAACTATACATGGACGCAGAGACGCAGCGTGGAAAAGACTTTTGATATAATATCGCGTAGGGAGGTCACGGCAGATGTGTACAGAAAATGCATTTTTTAAAGTGAGCCCCGACTTTTTGATGCTACGCAAATCTCGGCAGATTTTGTTTAGTACTTGTGCGTTTCGTGTGCCCAATCCTTTTGTGACCGTCTGAAAGCCAGATTTCATTTCAGTTGCCCCGCTGAATTTTTTGATGACACACGTCACCTTATCGATACAATTTTAAACAATTCTCGTGTAACGACCCAATGGGGAACCGCTGGGACGTTACACTCGTAATAAATTTTTCAATAAACTCAACGCGCTATTTACCTATTTCATGGAATGAAATTTCTCTCATATTTGTTACAATGAGATATATATAATGGCGAAAAATGAATCAGAACAATGAAAAAAAAATCTTTCCAACGGTTTCATACAAATTTTGCACGTACAGTTGTATAGTAAAATTCTTTGTTCCTTTGTTCCTTTGTTTCTCGTTCAGTCGCGTTTGTATATCGATGGAATAGCCACTTTGAATAATTCGTATTGCCAGGGAAACTAATCGCACGACTCACGGTTTGTCGAGCAGAACTAACGTGACGTTATACCGGAAACGGACAAATAGGTATATTGTATAACTCGCGTCGACAAACACCAACAAACAGATTATTATTTTCTGTGGACAGTAAACGTGGTTGGTTGAATTTCTCTGGTACAAATTAAATGCATCGAACGAAATATCAATCAACGGGAGTGAGGGAGAGGAAGAAGGAAACGTCAAAGGGAAAAACAACGTAGCATAAAGCACGGGACTTGAAACGCGATAAAGCTCTCGCTGAGGGTTCAGACAAAAGGATCGATCCAAAGAGGAATATTTAACGCGGTAGTACTAGATCGAAATAAAAGTGATCCTAATGGAACGAATGACATGAAACGATGAGAATTCTTGATTTTTTCACACGATTCAAAGCTCTGGATATTCTAATTCAAATAACTTATCGCGTAATTCTGTTAAAGTAGGACCACTGAGATTTCTTGGGACTATTGAAACTTTGAGGGCCCTAATTGATAAACTTGGTTCAAAAAAATTGAAATTGATTCTAAGTAAAATTTTATTTTATTCAGTATTTTTTGATATGGTAAATGTAAGACTTACGATTAGAACAAGGTCCCCTTCCAGTCCCCCTTAGACCTTCCTTTGATCTGGTGTCGAATTAAAGTGATTCTAATACCAATTTTTTAGTTTCTCATGCAATTTAAAGTTTTAAATGTTATAAAATAAATAAATAATTATATCAGTATCCTGCAGCAGTAGATCTTCTCAAACATTTCTCGTTACACGGATAAACGACTAAAAGAAGGCAATATCTCAGGGGATTAGGTTCGATCGCATCGAATAAAGTCTCTGGAAAATTGAGCCCTGCCTATTTCTTTCCTACTTGTAGTGAATATTAGATCTCAGGAAATATTCGCAACGTTTGTGAATCGAAAGGCCACTTCGATTTCAGTATACAAAGGCGTGACTACTCGAATTTCAAGTTCTGTCGCTCGAGGAGCGTATATAATTTATAAATGGACGAAGAACAAAAGAATTTCCACCGGCAGGTGAAAGGAACGCGTATCACGAAGAAAGAATTAGAGGAAGTATGAAGAAAAACGTGGAACGATTGTACGTGTATGGATAGTGTCGTAAAGGTAGAGCAATAAACGGGGAATCTGAAAAATGTGCTTTACTATCGTGTGGTTTCTCTCGGTGCGGCGTGTGTATTAGTGGACGTCGTGTGTCCTCTGTACGGAATTACAAACTGTAGAATGATGAAGAAAAAACGTTACGTATAGAGGGGTATTTTTTTAATTAAATTTTTTCCTGTCTCCTAAGAAAAGAGTATTGTTGATGTGTTTTAAGAACATTGAATATCAAATTTCAAAAAGAAGAATAAATAAATCTTGAATATCATTAGCGTTATATTGATAATATAAGAAAAGGTAAATTGAAATTTTTAATTACTAAAATAACACGTTGATTGCTATAGTGGTTACCATTAGTAGATCAAAGGTTCAAAAGAAAATCAAACTTTGAATAACGTTAATAATATAATAGTAATAATGTAAGGTACTATTTCAAACACTTACATTTGAAGATTAATCAAACAAATCCTTAATAATTACAATTTTAGTATGTCTGACTATATGTGATATTTTCTACTGTAGTAGTCAATGTGTTATAAAAGAATTAAGTTTGATAATCGTACAGTATCGATACAGTACATGATACCCTTTCCCGGTAATGCCTCTCGTAGGCATCCCCAAGCTTCCGTTTCGTCCTGTCGATGATCCCGGGAAGAATGACGATGGAGGGGTGAGAGAGGGTCCCATGTACAGGGTCTACCATTTATCTCGGAACTCATGAATGTGGCAACAGCGCAACGTTTGACATGAACAGCGATACTCTGGTCCGAGATTCGATTCGGGATACGAGTATGTTTGTCTCTCTGCCGATCGCGCCCGAGTTTTGCCGAGCCGAGCCTTGCCGATTCGAAGTTCCACTGCTCGTCGTGCATACTCATAGACATATGAAAATATAGACCGAGCATAAATTGCTACTTTAGGCAAGGGGGGATCTGATATTCGGGGCGAGTAAGGTACTCGTCTGACATCAACTTATTCCGGCAAGACTCGGTAGTATTCGGCTCACATTTCACATGTATGTATGTACACTGAGTTGCATTGAACTTGTCGCAGTGAAGTTGGCCACAAATTCACTAACACATTCACGCCGCAGCGTCGGTGAACCGATCTCGCCATTGGCTCACCGACGCTGCGTGAATGCGTTAGTGAATTTGTAGCCAACTTCACTGCGACAAGTTCAATGCAACTCAATGTACACTGACAATGAGTTGCATTGAACTTGTCGCAGTGAAGTTGGCCACGCATTCACTCATCGACGCGGCGTGAATGCGTAGTGAATTTGTAGTCAACTTCACTGCGACAAGTTCAATGCAACTCATCGTACGGATGCGAAAAGCCGAACATACCCGAGTCTGCGCTTACGAAAATAGTCGAAGTCAGATGAGTTCCCCCCTTACCGCGATTATCAGTTACCCCTCGTACAAAGGCTCGGTTTGTATTTTCATATGTCTATGTGCATACTCGTATCCCGAATTGAATCTCGGACCAGAGTTCGGTCGATTACCAACTTAACTCTAGGGATTTTTACATCGCTCCCCACAACTTTCTACATGACATTACACTTTCAGCAATGGTTTGCAGAGGGCACATCTATCGAATTTTAGCGCTGTTGCCACATTCATGAGTTCGCGCGCGCACAGGTTCCGAGATAAATGACAGATCCTGTATATAGGTCTCCCACCACTTGCGTATACACGTTTACGCGGGAAAGTATGAATTGATATTATGAACTCTTGATATCTACAATATTAAAAAAATTTATGAATTCTATTCCGAGTTCGTCCGGCAGTTCTATCCGCCCGATTTGCATTATTTTTTTTTAAATGAAAGGTATTCTTGCATAGAGAACGCAACAAGCATTGGAATACATCTACCTTTCGCCCCTCTTAAGTTATATACTCAAACGTGATTTTTCTGGAATTACTCTCCACTCAAAGCTTCTTATCTCCGATTCTAATTGAGGTACGGTGTTTGTTTTTGTCTAAGAACACTCAGTGAATCAAGCTCTTTCATTTGAGCTATTGACCAGTTACATTGGATGACTTGAAGCAGAGTTAGGCGCGCACAACCAAAATGAGGTATTGTTTTAAAAATCAAGTTCTCCTTTTCTAACAAATTGTTAATTTAGAACTGTACAATCTGTTATTTGTTTAAAAAAATCAAAGTTAAAAATTGATGTTTGAATGCGAATTTTTCGCACGGGTCAACTAGTTAACAATTAAAAATTATATTTTTTTTTTCTGAATCACTTTTAATATTAACATTGTCAAAGTTAGGATTCTGAAAATTCTTGCCTCCTCTATATCGCCATCTACCTTAAGAATTCCTATTTTTCTCTATACATTAATTTACTTTTTTTTGCAAATTATTTTAGTATTGATAGGCATCTCCGAGTTATCACAAGGAATACGTATAATGATGATTAGCCAGCAGAATTGTTGTAGTATGGATTCACTGATGATGAGGGAACAAACTGACCAATACTGGGGTCAGTGGATTTCTGGCAGGGAAGAAGTTAGCCATGCCTGGCTTAAAGTATTAAATTCGAAGGAGAAGGCTGTTCACAAAGCACTAAAACAACAAAAGTACCTCGTTGCAGAGACTACAATCCATTAAAGGGTTAATGGAAGTTGCAGAGGGCAAGTTTGCCAATTAAAGATAGCAGAAACTCCATTTCTAGCAAGCTTCCTATCCATTCATCAATTAACCTTCACGGTAAATGGTTTATCCTCGCGGAATTCCGTAGTGCCACTTTTGAAAGACAAACTCAACACCTTGAGTATCGAGCCTGGTGGCTAGGGAAAAGAAAATGCTCCACGTTTCAGGCCAAGTTTCTCTTCTCGGCTCGATAGGAGTTTTCCGTTGTACACAACAAGCACATCGACGAAATATGAGACAAATTTCATTGGAGTTACGAGGTAGGTATTCAGGACGAAAGGATCCGCCAGAAGTCGCTTGGAATCCCAACAAAATATTTCTGCGCATCCGGGCCCGTGTTTCAATTCCAACTATCCAACGCAACTTCCTACCGAAACTTTTTCTTCGCCCGCCCCCCCCCCCCCCTCTCTCTCTTGTCTCTTTTCTAGCTTGCAAGTGAAGTCAGAAGTTTTGAAATTCAAATACGCCAAAGTTTCAGCCAAGAATAACGTTGTCCCGCTTGTATCATAGACGAAGTTCCGCGACGAGAATTCTTTGTATTCTTTCGCAACACGGCTACCTCTTCCTTACCGTCTTTCGTGCAATAATCGTGTCAAACTTGCTTCTTTTTCCAAGAAACTCAATGCTTGTAATCACTGAAATTAATTTTGGGTCACCTGGGTTCTTAAAAGATAACTTACTTAGACAGAAGATTGCCATTTTTGTTTGATGGTAGATGAATTTTATGCATAAACAGAGAAAGGAAGGATGGTCCGCGTTGCGACAGAGAGATTCGACGTTTCTGCGACAATTTCATCGACAGACAGATGGGAAAAACTCGATCCGCGTAGTAAAATGAGAAAAAATGTAGTCTCCGGGGAGGAAAAGGGAGACTAGACTGTCTTCGCTGGCGACAAGAACCAATAGCCGATCGTTCTCTGTTCGCCGACGAACAAATTTACGAACGTCTGAAATCTTTCTCTCGGTAAGTTAGCTCGTCGACGCGGAAATATATTCGTCAGCCTGTCGACGGCAACGAGAATCAAACGTGTGTTCGGATAAGTCGGATAACAAACGACAAGAAAAGGAGGTCGAAAAAGGTGAGAAAAAGATCCGCTGATGCGAATTTACGCGCGATGAAATGCGACCAACGCGGAGAAAGCTGCTCGTGGATTCGCAACGAGGAACAATGAAGAACGTATTTCGCGTCGAACCATCGATGTGGAAATTTATGGAAAATTTCCAGTGACGTGGAAATGGACGTTCGTGCGAAAACGGGATATTTAAAGGTTTACCAGTCACGGTTAGGGCAGGTTACTCTGAAAGTTTTAAGAATCACTTTTAAGAACTAAACCCACAATTGATTGAAAAATAAACAAGACTAAACTTAAAATAATATATATTAAATAATTTATTAAATATATTAAAATATTATAACATATGTAAAGAAGGTGTATTCCTTTAATTTGGATATTGCCGCGCCCCCTCCCCGAACGCTGATAGAGGGGTTTGGGGGACACACGGCAGGAGGACAAAAGATAAACGCCTGGCACATGATTAACGTAGATCGATAAGCGATTAATAATTAACATCATAATCAATAACACTAAATGTCGTTTCTTTTATTACAGGTAGGAACGTTGTAAGTAATGTAAAAAAAGTAGATAACATAGAAAATGTAAATAACGAAATAAAACTTTTATTACAATTAAAAATTGATTGGTGTCGATTTGCCTAATTAACTAATAACACGTTATACATATATATAATAATATACATAAATTAATATATATTTACTTTGTTAATTATACTTTGCGGTTGTATATTAAATTTTATACTATGCAATAATAAAAAATTAAATTACTTTTAATATTAATATATTTCCTAGATAAGCCTGATTTGATTGTGAGTGTATTTGTATAAGGTATAAGCAACAGGTTATATATCCAATAAAAATGATTTTAATTTAAAGTAAGCATATAAAAACATGTCAAATATCTACGCCAAAAAAGTAGCACAGATTAATTAATCTTCTGGAAACCACAAAACAAAAAAAAATACAGCAATTTTATAAAGAATCTTCAGAAAAAACTTGAACTAATTTAATGGAAGTGGA
The DNA here is from genome assembly GCF_907164935.1 of Osmia bicornis bicornis. NCBI lineage: Eukaryota > Metazoa > Arthropoda > Insecta > Hymenoptera > Megachilidae > Osmia > Osmia bicornis. Next base: position 9,003,091 of record NC_060227.1, read on the forward strand.
ATCGATTGGTTTATCTTTCAAAATGATAAAAAAGCTACGTTCTTCAGTTATCTTTTTCTTGATCAATGTTTTCCTTTCATCTCAATCTCATTTTTTCCCACCGTTCTCCAAACTTCTCGCGGATTCGTTTTCAAAGGAAACATCAAGATAGATCCTCTCGTTTCAGAAACTTTCCTCGTGACTTTTCGATCTTTCCTTTTTTTCCACCGATAATTACAGAAAAAAGAGCGCTATGAAATTCGATCGAGGGTAATGAACGTATAAATACGATGCAGTTTCTTGTTTCACTTTTCTCCCTCCCTGTTTAGCCTCGTACTTTTCGCGCCAACTTTTAACGACGTAACTTTGCACTTCCTTGTTAACGATTTATAATCGATCGAGAACGTGAAGAAGCGGAAATGAAACTTCTGTAATTTTTAAGGACTGCGAACTATTTCTACACTTTTAAAGGAATTTTAAATCTAGAGAAATCATTAGAAAATCTTGGACGATAAATAGGAATAGTTAATTATTAAATTTCATATGTCAAACTTTCTACTTTATTTACTACTTTACAATAATTAGTATAATAACAGTATTTTTTTTATTGTTTTAAGGTTTTATTCAGATGTTATGTTTACTTATTAACCCTTGGACGACGGTCCTCGGAGAGAGTAATTCTCTCTGCGGTTTAACACATAACTGCAAAGGTCTTCAGTTCAAATCCCAATTCCTTCTTTTTTTTTTAATTTACTTCAATCTAATTTCTTGGAAATCTATCTTGCAAGTCTTTAAAATTAATTTATTAATTACATACACCTTTCATAAAATTTTACACCTTTCATAAAATTTAAATTATTTATATTATCTCTTATATAAAGGATCTACCATTTATCTCGGAACCCGTGTGCGCGCGAACTCATGAATGTGGCAACAGCGCTAAAATTCGATAGATGCGCCTTCTGCAAACCATTGCTGAAAGTATAATGTCATGTAGGGAGCTGTGGGGAGCAATGTAAAAATCCCTAGAGTTAAGTTGGTAGTCGACCGAACTCTGGTCCGAGATTCGATTCGGGATACGAGTATGCACGACGAGCAGTGGGACTTCGAATCGGTTCAGCTCGGCTCGGCTCGGCTCGGCAAAACTCGGGTGCGATCGGTAGAGAGGCAAACATACTCGTATCCCGAATCAAATCTCGGACCAGAGTATCGCCAATCATGCCAAACGTTGCGCTGTTGCCACATTCATGAGTTCTCGCGCGCACGGATTCCGAGAAAAATGGTAGACCCTGTATACTAACATTTTATGTTACGGCGACTGCGGTATTCATCGTGTTAATATAGAGTTGCATTACACGAAAAATTGAATTTTTTTTATCAATTATCAATTATAAAGAAATAGAAATAATTGGTAGGTTCTCGTTGCAAAAATGAAATTTGAACCTGCTAGCATGACGATCAAACTAGCGAACCATTCATAATCCTTGCGCACAGTCGTATAAACTTGTTCCAGATTCTGCAATTGATTGATTCGAAAATGTTATGGCTCGTGCGAATGACAGCTCGATAATGAGTTTGTCAGCACACGACAGACCCGTGTTGCTCGTGACTCGATATCGGTAAATTATTTTTCCTATAAACAAAAGCCTCGATCCTCTGTATAATGACCGTTTATTCTATTAAAACCGATACCAGGATCCCCTTTCGAAACTGACACAAACCCAAAGGATGCTTAAAAAAAAATCTATCTGTGCCCGAGGTTTTAAACATTTCATTCCTTTTTTTTTGTTTTCAACACGAAAAGAATTCGACTTGCCTCAATATACTAAAAACCTTGCTCTGTTTTTCATCCTTTCTATGGCAAAACTCTATTTAGAAGAGCTTCCGTGTAGCCTGCTCGTATTCACGAAACACGTGAAACACATGTCCCTCTCCCTCCTGTTTTACATATTTCGAAACATTTGAGTGATGAAAAACATTTTTGTGCACATCGCAGCAATGTGTTCTCTCATTTTCTTTCTGTCCCGCTGCGGAAATCATGGAAAATCAACATCACTTTAATCACATTAAATGCAACATCCTTTCTTTGCTGAAATTAATCGTCCCCCCATCATTCTGGCTAATGAATATTTTTTTACCTTCTATTCAATTATACATTCTTTATTTTTCGAGAGTATTGATCGAGTTATTAAGCTGGGTTATTTTAATTGAGAAATTAGTATAGTTTCTTTATCGGAGAAGTCAATTTTGTTGAGATTAAAGTTACTAAATTCTTCACTAAAAAATTGAAAAATATTTATGAATTATTGTGATAAAATAACTGAAGATAAATACAGAATTTTTTATAAGAAATTCTTTGGGTTTCTTACCCTTTCAAAATAATTATTTTGTATAATATTTCTGACAAGGTATAAATTTTATTGAAAAATGTATGCAAGTATTCTGCTTCTTAAATTTTAAATTATCAACGAAAGCGTTCACCTCGAAGGTGTAGATCGCGTTTGCGTTCGGTCAATAAAATCCGCACCCCAAGCTTCCGAAGGGTGGAAAAAAAAGTGAACAGCAGCCGTAGCAAACAGAAGACTCGTGAAAGTAGGCTGACGGATTACGGGAGTATTATACGAAGAATAGACATTTCCAGAATGCAACGTCGATGCGCAGGATCTAGCAATAAACTGCAAAGCCATCCGCTGGAAACGATTCTATTTCGCGCTCGTAGGAGCATGCTTTCGGTGCAGCTATAGGGACGTCACCATAACATGCGTCAATTATGTCTGCAAGATATTCTCTACTGGAACTGTCTGCCTGTTATACAGCTTCTCTACGAGCTTTCAAAGCTGCCCGAACGAAGACAAACATTTGTTCGTAACATAATTCGTATTCCTCAGTTGTCTTTTATTCCAAAAGCAACTCTATTGTTCATTTCTCTGTTAATTCGATACCGTTATGAAATTCAGGCGTTATTATTTAATAAAATTAGAAATTGAATAATATTTGTGTATTATATTACCGTTGATGGTGCAAACTGAAATTTGCAAAGGGATAGTTTCTACAATGACCCCGTTTTATCGAGGGGTTATCATCAGAACACGAACAAGTTAATTGAATTCCTCGTGCATCACAACCTCTCAGACATCACTGTTGACTATTCAGAGACTGATACGAGCGAATTAACCAAGTCGATCGAGACACGTACAACGGTACAAGCGTCTCGATACTGCAACCAGCTCTTCGATTGATTGTATATACAGGGTGATCTGAATATTAACTGCCCTATAATTCGTGTAGTTAGTTAAACTCTGAGATATAGGAATTTCGTCCTTTGCAATTGAGGGACATGAAAAATTTTTCATTTCGTAAATTCACTCCTCACACTGTGCTTCCTTATAGATACGAGAAATTCTTCCGCAGAGTCGGCGACGCACGGTACTTAAGCTCTGAGCTTTAAAACTTCAGATATCTTAAATTTCTCTAATCTCAAGTTAGCGTAATAGGAGCTGAAAAACTTTTTTCTACGTTAACTTACGCCTCGTACTATGTTTCCATCTAGTTACCAAGGATCCCACCGGAAAGTCGGCGACGCATGTTAGGTATGTAAGTACTTAGGCTCCGAGCACTACAACTTAAAATATCTAAAATTTCGACGTCTTAATTTGGCAAAATAGGGATTTAGAAATTTTTCCCAAAGTCAACTCTGCTATGTTTCCCCATAAATATCAAGCCCCTATAGCTAATATTTACCGATTAGAAATTTCAAAAAATCCTCTCACCTGCTCTTCTCAAAATACCTGAAAAAACAACGTTCGATAGAAACTGATATCGATTTCCGACACATTCACACAGCAATTCCGGGAACAGCAACGCATTATGCACGCGTAGATTATTCGTTCGTCGGATATACGCGTGAGATCCGCGCAACTGACGTGCACGTGTATGTATGTATGTATGTATATCGTGGCGAGCCTCGAAATTAACGGACAGTGAGCGTAATTATTTCAATGGTCGCCGTGGTGGTCGGTTCGCCATTCGACCTACATACCGGTAAAGCAACCGAGCTACCCTCCCAATCGCGTTAAATTACCGATCGGCCTACTTAACGGTCCTGGCCATATCCGATCCCCTTGTGACTTGCTGTGATACTAGTGAAATTTAAGCAACAACAGAGCGCAATCTCCATTGAGATAATGGGATCTATAATATTTCTATTGTTTTTAAATTAACGCTGTTTTAATAGTACAAACATAATTATATGCATAAACAGTTATACATCTAGAGCTTTCCGGGCCCTAGGCATACAAATGAAAACCAGGGTCCTCTTATATATATTTTTTTAAGGGGGTACACCTGTCAGACGGTTTAAAAGAATCGAGTTTATTTTTATTTTGTCAGTGTTTGAAGTTCATAGAATGCCGTTTCAAAGTGATACCTCAAAATCTGAATGATTAGCAAAGTTAAAGCATTTTATAGTACTTCAAACTTCGTTTATGTTTTTCTCGAAACTACGTTTTTTAAAATAGCCGGAACAAAATTTCCGGAACGATACATCCGATTTTCTTCAAACTTCTCGGAAATATTCTCTATAAAGTATTCTACAATACTGTATAAGATTTTTTCGATATTCCTATTATTTAAGTTTTTAGAAACGTTTAAAATTCATTTTTAGGAAAAAAAGATTCATCTTCAAAGTGTCGCCATTTCTATAATTATGTTACCCATAAAGTGGGTAATGCATTTTTATCTGTAAATCAAACAAAAACTTTCATTTTAGGCATTCCAGTTCTTATCGGCGATGGCGGCCAGCAATCGATATTCTAACGCACGTGGGTTTCGGGTTAATGAATAACTCTGCCATTTTATAGAATTTGTAGTTCAAAAAATTAAAAAATAATGTCGAATTGGTTTTTCACTCAACCAATATTTATAAAAAAAATTCCACAAAGAGGTCGATTTTTCCACACTGTATGACAAATGTACCATCTTAAGATGAACTATTTTACATTGTGATTAAATTGCAACTGACTGCCTGAAAGATTCTTAATAATTTTCACCCAAGTTCAATGATCTTTCAACCCCCAAGAAGGTCTCAAGTTGGTCCAAGTCAGACTGCACCGTCTCTTCGTTAAGCGATTTTAATTAATAGCGTCGAAATATTCTCAATTAAATGGCGGCAAAGGTGATAAAGATCTTTGGCCACGGTAGAGGCAAGGTTCTTGTACCTTTAATTAAAAGTCCGTGAAATATCTGAGTAAAGTCGTAATAAAGGTCGCACGATAGTTTGCACCTGTTAACATTTTAAATAACTACTATTACGAAAGGTGAAAATGAAAAAAAAAAATAAAAGAATCGAGCGGTTCATATAAATAACCATAAAGGTAGAGTCGAGAGAGCACTTATCGCTTTGCTCTAATAAGAAGCTTGTACCCTTAATTCTTTTAAGCTCCAGACAGCAGGTAAACGCGTTCACCTAACTCGTTTATATTTCTTGGGGAAAATGGAAAATTCGTGCGACATTCGTGGAAAAAAGGCTTTAAAAGTAATGCGACTAGTGAACGGGTGGGAAAGGAAGAAAAAGAAAGAAAGAAAAAAAGTAATTAAAAAGCATTGGTACACGTTCTGCGTGTAGGGTGTCTTTCGCGACGTAAACCCACCCCTTTCAAGCAATACCTCGTGTTTCTCGATTCAAATGTTTTCACGCAACGTCGTTCCCTCTAATGACTGTTATATGGGTCAGCTTTTATTACAGGCCAGGATTCTTTTTTTCCTTGAATGGTTGCTCTTCCACCGTACGTTTTGATTCCGGAGATTATACCTGTTGTACCGTTGCATCGTACCGGTTCTTTTGAATGCGATTCGCGGAACCGTATTTTCTTCTTCGTTCTCTTTTTTTTTCTTCGACAATTTCATTTCGCCATTCACCGCTGGACGGAGATTCCAAACCGCACTTGTAACTTCGAATTGAACCCGAACCTTATTGGTCGAAAAAGCACGCTTTGGAAATTCAAAATGTTAAAAGGTCGGGTAAAATTTGAAAAGAATTCGAAAAATAATACGAAAATTGATATGGTTTTCAACGTACATTTGGAAATGGCTAGTGGAGAACACTTGATGGAACACCTTATATGCAAAGTGCATTCGGAATATAGAGCTGGCATTGCAATCCTCGACGAGCAGGATCATCTTCATAGAACAGCAAAGCCACAATGTGGGCTAAGTGTGCTACAGGCATTCGGTTGTCCACACTCAAAGGCAATGGGGACCTGAATATGGCAGATCAGTCATTCGTAGCCGAAATCCATTGATAGAACGTCCTCAAACGGACGGGCAATAATCTATATGCCTCGTCTGCTCGAAAGCAAAAATGGTACCGTAATCGATGAAATAAACATCTTTTACAGATAACTAAAGGACCACCTCTTTTTAATATAGAAAAGGACATTCAAAAGATTAGAGTTCGAAGCTCCTTTCCCTAATTGCTCTTTGATTTAGCACCCAAAGTAAATTTTAAAATTGTATTATATGAAACGAGAAGACACTATCATTTGAAATTGTCAAAGTGAATTTTAAAGTACCATTCGTACAAGGAGACTGAACCTAAAGTAGAATTCTCTTTGTTACTAGAGTTTTTCATTTTCAATCTTCTGAGCTTTTGTAAATAAAGTATGAAGATGGCAGTTCAATGTTAGAAAAAAGTTTTCTGCCACAAGTAGAGTTAGAGCAACATCCACTATCCAGGACACAATTCTTGCATCTTCGACTTTACACTTCCAGCAAACCCTTTCAATAATATTGAGGAAAGTAGCCGTATTCCACTTTCGACGTTCGCACTTTAGAATTCAACCCTACTTGGAGCCGAGCCCTTTAGCGATGCACCCCGCAATCCATAGCTGAAGCACCCTTCAATCTCTAACAATCATCTGACAAAGGCAAACGGGGTCAAGCACAAACATTGATTGCCCCATGAGCATCGCAACCCCGTATCCTAGGGGTAGCTAGTACATCACGGAACAGGGACGGTCGTCAAGCTGATTCCTTGGAAAGCTGGTAACTCCAGAGACCGAGAACAACGTGATGATATCGCAATATCGCGGAATTATTAATTCGTTTGCGAGCGAGGGTATCCGGGTCGTCGCACGTTTAGCTTCCCCTGACCCAGCGTCCCTTCCACCGTCCCCCTCGCTGAGCCTCGTCGCAGTTGCAAGCGGACAAGCGCCGCGAGAGACGCGTGGTGCAATTAATGGATGAATACCAGCGAGATAACAAGCCCAACTTTTTTAATAATAAGGCCAGTTTTCCGCGATGTTCCGGCCTCGAAAGGAGATTCTCGTTCGTCGGCGACAACGCTATCCCATCACCCTTTTACTCGCTTCTGTTTCGTTCTTGTATTCTTGTTTGATTTGCATCCGATTGCAGAGAGACTGCAAGTGTATCTTTTTTTTTTGGAAGGAGGATTTTGGTTTTCGTTTTGTCTACTGGACCATTGTCTCGCGCACGGAAGCTCGTCGATGGTACAGGAAATGCCTTCGGACGTCCAATATGTGAGAATGTGTGTTGGAGATGTATTACGTGTATGTACGGATTGAATGGTGTTTTCATTTTTGTTTCCCAATATTTCGAATTTTATAAAATTTGAAGGAAGAATTTTTAGGGATTTGCTGGTTCCCCGATCTCTGATACTCGAGCTTTACGCCGAGTTGGATCAGGTCGGCTAATGATTACGTCGGGTCAGGTAATAATCGCGTCGAGTCCGGTCGAGTCGGGTACTGATGGAGTCTGATTGAATTAGACCCCGAAAGTTTATCTTGCACTTATTTTCTTTTGGTATCCGTAATTTCGGGATGCTTCCCGAATCGAAATAATTTCCTATTCGAACCAGAGCCGAATTTTTGGGTACCGCCACTAATTTTAGTCAAAGCCCCATTGCATATGACGCTGCATTATGACGATGATGCCTTAAATACAGTGTAATCAAATAATTAAATAAAGAAAAAGGTGAGAATAAAATTTGAAACACCCTGCAGGATCTTCACAGTGGTTTTACAGCACATAACGAGTGGAAAGGTTCACGAGGAGACGGCTTTCGTCCACGAAAGGCGTCTTCATCATAGTTAGAAACCACCGTCTGTACATATGTACGATTACATAGGGTTCGTTCTTTTCGCTACTGGCAACCCTCCCAATGGGAAACCACCGAATCGAATTTAATTACCGATGCGCAGATATTTACTCCGCTCGGCGAGGATCGAGGGGGTCAGGTGACGAGCTCGTTAAAAATTTAATTTTCCACGACGTCGAGGCTCGCTGCTTTTTCTGCGCCAAAGGTCAGCCAGAGATGTATACGAGACCCTAGATAGAATTTATTTAACCGAAAACTTTCCATCGATTTCCAACAAACTCACTTCCCCTTCTGCTTTTCTCCTGATCCCATGGCTTACGGATATTTTTCGTTCCCCTAGCTCATTCGACCAAAAGTATGTGTATATGGTGAAATCAACGACGAGACGGTTAGACTGGAATTTTTTATCGCGTCGTTTGATGAATTTTCAATGCGAACAATCGATGACATCGCTATTATGATAATTATTAAGTCTGATTTTTATCCGACTGCGAAAAGGAGGCGCATACTCAATTCGATGTGTATATATATATATATATTTTTTTTTTATGTATGTTCTCCGATTACGCCGAGACAGATGATCCAATCGGAACGAAACCTTTTGCATCTGGTAGAGTATGTCTCCCGATTGATCCCGTTAAAAAAACATTTGCATTTTATGATTGGCAAGGATTATTATTGCAAAAAACAGGAAGTTTCCAATCTGAACATAGGATGACCCTTCAATCTGAACATTCAATGGCCCTTTATTATGTTGTCGAGGACATGATGTTGAAGAACTTTATCATTATGCATAATTAACTGAAAGCTTTAGTTTTGGAGATATTCGTGAAAAACTATTGTTACTACTACATTGAATTCTACGTATGCTTACGTGTATTCTACCGCCTACTCTGTCGGTGTATGGATCAGCATGCAATCGCCTATTCTCTACTGTTGCTATACACATATCGCGTCGACCGAAAACCAGTATACAGGTAAGTCTAGATTAATGGTAGTTCACATAGTGCGATATTCGATTTATCGTTAGTGAGAATTTCAAAATGATACCAGGTCGCATTTAATGCGAACAAAAATTCAGTTAATGCGAGGTTTGCGAGGCTTTTTTCGATCCAGACATGGATCTAAGCATACAAGTTAACAGAGACTTGGATAAAATACTGCGGGTTTATCACCACATATACGAAGATATGAAAAAGCAGAAGAAAGTGCAATCAACACTGTTAAAATACTGTAAAAAATAGTAAACATGTTTATGCTATTATAATTTAATAATATACGTATTAAAGGTATATTTCAAAATTTTTATCGTATATTTTCGTTAACTAAGAATCAATTCCTATATTTCAAGTATTCGAATAGTACAAATTCAAATAATGCGAACAATTTCTGGGATTTATTACTCGCACTAATCGAGGCCTACCTGTACACATAATAATAACTATTGTTATTGCAAACTCTATTCTTTAGCTCTACTCTGCAAGGAATGCACCGATCGCGATGAAACCTTTCACATCTAATCGGAGATATTTTCGCGATGATCCCAATCGCAAAAATTTGCGGAATTTGTTATTGTTAATAACTATTGTTATAGCAAAAAGTCTATTTCTTGGTGTTACTCTTGTCACGGGTAATGTATTTAACGTGTGAATTTTGTAAAATGGCCGGGCATTGTGTAGACTGTCCGTTCAAAAAGACATTGTGTAAAATGCCCGTAATAAGTTTCGGTCAATCTATAAAATATCCGGTCATTATACAGAATACCTAGAGGGCGGTGGTCAATGTATTGAAGCGCTCTTGTTACATAGATGTGATAGGTTAGGTTAGGCTACACATATACCGGCAACGCTTTCCTGAAATAGTAGTGTTGTTTAAGTTTAAATAATAACGAAAGCGAAGGCCGGCCGCCTTGTGGCGGCCGGATTTAAGCGTACGGCCTATCCTGACCTAACACATCTATGTATGGTTTTAATAATAATAATAATAATAAGTTTAGTGCCAACGAACCGTGGGTATTATATAAAATGTCCGGGCCATTTGTGAAATACCTGCCCATTATATACATTGCCCCAAAAAATGAGCAATCTACACAATGGCCGGTCATTATACAAAATGCCCACGTTCCACTAAAAAGTGTGAAATAAAATTATTTTTAACAAAAAAAACCGACTTCGAAATGCACTAAAAAGTGTAAAATAATTTCTATTTCATTTATACCAGTATTCCATAGATATTAATAAAATCTACTTAATCGTTAAATAGGATACTAAATACTTACGCTACTGGTTGATGAACATGTAATTTTCCCGCAATGTGAATTGCAGTTTTCCCAAATATAATTAAAATTATTAAATTCCTCACAATAAGTTTTGAGACAATCTTACAAATCAAAATTTGTATCAGGTACGAAAATATCTACGTAACATGGAATGTTCAACGTGTACTATCGAACGATGGTAGAAGCTCGTTGGAAAACTGCGAAACAGCGTTTCTAGAAGAAACTGGTAGCTCGCAATTCACGATTTTCCACTTATTCGTGCCAGAACTAACGAGCAAAGACGAGAGACACAACCCTTCGATTTTTCCGCTTGTACGGGCGACGGTACCAGGATAATTGTGATTACGGTCTAGCCAGATGAAGAGGAGAAAGAGAGAAAACAGGGAGGAAGATATAGAGGAGAAGGAAAAAAGAACACGGTATACAGGTATTCGTTTTTCGGTCATTACGAAATCGGTAATAGGAGTGCAAATGAAACGGTAACGACAGAAATGTAAATCTGACCCTGCTGCAACCGAATCTGAGGATATCTCGTTACTTGTTACACACACTGGTTACCACTTCATGGAATTAGTGGTGTCTCTGCGGGAACTTCGAAAAATATGTGGCAAAATTAGCCATCGGAAAATCAGTTGAAGTTCAATGTTTCACGCCAGATTCAAGGGAGGTCCTAAGGACGGCTATAGCCCCGTACCCGAATTTCCAGGGGCTTCGTTCTAACCCTTCCATTTACTATATCAAATAATTACAAATTTTGAAATCCACTATAATTTTGAAAATTTTGGACATAGTTTTTATAGCAAAAATAAATTCTCTCCTTTTAAATTTTTTAAATCGTTAAATTATTAAAATATGTATCTTATCTTTTAATGTTAATTATTTGTAGGTCATTATTTTTTACTGTTAAGTGGTACTTAATTTTATTTAAAATAAATTTCAATTTTTGAACCAAGTTTATCAACCAAGAGGGCCTTCAAAACCCCCTGCTTCAAATTATTAATTTTTAATTGTTTTATTATTACTTTTCGTTTCTGACCTGATTCAGAATATTTAATACATTAGAAAAAGATTGATATAAATTCCATGGAAGTTGCAATAAAAATTTTAAGTGTTTTTAATTAATTCATAAATCCACGTATTGTGCGATAATTAACTGCAACTTGAATATTAATTTCCACTTACAATTCCACTTTTATTCGAACATCTCGGCGAGCATCGAACAAGTCGCTTCGATATCAATTAAATCGAGATTCCACCGAGGCCACGTGTAAACATGGTATCGGCATGAAAACTTGAAAAGTATTTCGCCCCGTGAAGCCCGACCACTAAGGCGAGTAATGAAGTACCCTGATTCCCCGTGGAGTCAACGAAGTTTCATTAAAGCGGAAGTAGCTCAAGCTGCTACTGCTCGCTCATAAACGAGCATCTTCATGTATGCAACTTAAATCGATTTCCGTCGAGAATGCTGTACTACCACGTCCGCCAACTTTAATTCCCTTCGCCTGCAATTATTCCCCTGTATCACGGGACACTTTTGTTTAACTTCGTTCAACTCTTCATGGCAAATGAAATCATTTTAATCCTTTTTGAAACCGACTGCGCACCATATGCCTCGCGTATTATGAGCCTAATAGAGAATCTAACTAGGAAAAGGGGAAATTTTTTAATTATAGTGAAATTCGTTTATTATGGTCTCTTTGGGACTTGTAATTTTTTATAATAATAACCTGCGAAAATATTAAAAAGGCGATCAAAAAATGGTCGTTATTAAGCTCAGTTTATTACAAATGTAGCAAAGTGGAAAAATTGAAAAATTATAAAATTCGAATTGTTTTTATCTAATTTTCTATGAAATGTTTTGGGATCGACTAATTATTATAGTAATAACCGATTTATATATTATCGAGTCGGATAACGATCAGATCGAACGAGACCCCGAAAGTTTGTGTTGCGCATAACATTACCTTTAATGATACTAATCAATTCGGTAATACAAAAATGGTAATAGTAATCTCCACTAATTTATTTCTCCTCCCCTACCGACTGCGAATATACATAGAGAAAATTGATTTCTGATGTGGAAATCGCTATAAAACATGTAATGATCTGAGAGCATCTTCTATCGAAAGCTGATAGGGCAGGCAGAAGAAAATCCTGCGTGACTGTGCGAGAGGATTTAACGAGGCCCGTTTATATCGTGCTTCCGTTAGCTGGCACAATCCAATTTTTCCCCTGTCCCATCCTTTGCTTCCAGCCACGATTCTGTCTGGCCCTGGTAATGCAGGCCACCCTTTCATCTGCCTCTTACCACCTTGATCCTATGGCGGAGGCAATTACCTATGCAAAGAGGCGAAAAAGTAACGACTGACTAGACGCATCGACGAGGAACCCCCCTTTCCAATGGAACGCACGTCAGAACCGTGCCGTTCCGAGCCAACGGTTTAAGCTCGTTGTCTTCCAACCCCTTGCCTCTGGCTAAAGGCACCCAATGAACGGAGGGAGGTGAAAAAAAAGGAGAAAAATATCGGCTACGTGGGGGCCGCGACTGTGATAAGCTTTCGCGTTAATGCAGGTAAGCCGGGACTTCTTGGAGGGCTACGACGTTCGCTGAGTTTTAAAGGGATTTCCTCCGGAAATGAATTATTCCAGTGTCGTTGGTAGCTGTAGCTTCAGGCTTTTCTTTAATAACGTTAGAGATTATTTCTGAGGTTCGATTTTATGATCCAACAATAATTAAATATATGTAAATTAGCGGTGTGCGGGTACCCGATAATTTGGGCACTCGAGCTTCGAGTCGGACTGGGTCGGCTAATGATCGGGCCGGGTTGAATAACAGTCTAGTCGGGTCGGGTTGGATAATGATTAGTTTGGATGACAATAGGACCGGGTCAACTAATGATTGGGTCGAGTTGGATAATGATCAATTCGGCTCGAGTTAAATCGGACAAAATCCCCAAAGTTTGTTCAACACGTAACTTTGTTCGGGCACCCGTAATTTCGAATTTTCGCCCGAACCCGAAAAAAATTACCAACCCGACCACGTCTCTTTTGTAGTACTTGGATCCCCCTAATGTAAATGATTCGATATGTTTAATGGTAATCAATGTATCATTAAAAATAATAATAATATTAAGAATCATCATCGCTTCGAAAACAAAGGCGACAAACTAGAGAAATTTCACGATTATTGAACCAGTACAAGACACTCTGTAAACACAACAACGGTAACCCAACAAGGACACCAAACGATCCTGAGTGTACAGCTTGACGCACCCAACCCTCTTGAAGGGCGGTTTGACTTTAATTAATTGCGGTCAGTCAGCGGAAACGACGTCACCGTTCTATCAGCGGTTTCGACCCCTCGTCCCGCCCGATGCCTTGAAGTAATTGAAATTTAAAACGCGAAACGAACAAGTCGACGACTCCTTGGCCTGCATCCTTGGCCCGATTCGATCCAATTAAACGACGCCTCGAGGGATCGAGCGATTCCTCGCGAACGGCTCCGCCAGATTTGATTCCGTTTCCGCGTTTCTTTCCTGCTTTCTCCCTCTGTTATCATTCCCCTCCCGGTCCAGGTTTGCCAACCTTCCTAAAGGAACCAACACCGGCCACACTGACGTGGACTACTTTTCCAGAAGAGACTTCAATCCCATGGCCGATTGAGCGTCAACATCGAGAGATTTGCAGAAAGCTTCTGATTAGATGCCGGCGATGGTCGCCGCTGGGTTTACGCTCTACCCTCTGAGCGTGTGCTACTTTCCAAGAGGATTTTCCGTTTAGACCAACGTGCCAGCTAAAAGACCGTTCCAAAGGCTGATGGTGTGATTTAGTACAGCACCGAGCATGGTGGGTTTCCCTAGGGGAAATTGCGACTTAGGGGAGGGACAGCATATCGCTCGCGTGTAAACGTTCATTGAGAATAATTTTGTTTAATATTCTTACGTACAGCTAGATTTATTTATAATTTTACAGTAAACGCTCGATAATTCCCCGCAGTTCTAGCTCTAGAGACAGGCACTTTTAAGAAATGGGGAATTATCGAGCGTCTACTATAACACGGTTTCTGAAAAAGCAAGTATCTACGATGCAGTTTGAAACTTTTGTTGGTGTATATTCACCTAAAAATCGTCTTATAGAATCGCGTCATTTGCAAGAAAGTAGAACGGCTCATAATCTCGGGTCCACGGAGACCCTCGAAAAGATTACTCACTTTATCTCCCCTCTACTCTCCCAAGACTTAATATCCGATTTCGTCGACGACGAGATACAAACTATGCTAATGCAAATCCGTGTCGAGGAACGTTCGAAAACTCGGAGGACGAAATTACCGCAGATTGCAAAGGATTAAAAAGCAAGGATAGAAAAAAAAGAAACAGCAACTATATTTCCATTTATTTTATCTACTTTCTCTCGACATTTATTCCCTTTTATCTCAATAGCAACATCAACTACACTATTATTTTTTATTACGCATCAAAAATTTTTAATCTCATTTCCCCTTTCTGTATTTTTGCAAAGTTAATTAACTCTTACAGAGAAAATTAATTTTTATACAAAAATTACAAAAATTACAAAACTTTTAAATCTGTAATTTAATCTTGATTTATATGTAATCAATGATGATTCGACTGTGCATGATTCTAGAAGATTAAATCTGCGGTCTGTTTTATAGTCACCCCTCGGGTCCTTTTCCCTTAATCTAGTGAATACAGACATTCAAGGCACGCTACGATGTACGAGCAAACACGAATCGCAATGGCTGTTATTTTATGCCACCCTTGTGAGCAATAGAAAAGTAAGAAGAATACTTAAGACGCATCGTGTTCGAAGGAACTTTAATGGCACTTTGGTTTGAACTCCTTAATGCGTCTGTTCCGAGGAACAACTTTGTCCACGAGCAGAGAATTAAACAGCGCTATCACTGAACTAGTTACGTGGTCAGATTGTTATAATTCTAATTACGAAATACTTTCTTGCGATGTAATCATTGTACTACTGCCCTAATTCTTAAATCTGATAAAAATTTACAACTATTTCTTTCAGTAGCCGTACATTTCCTAAGTACCAACATATAGAGTTTTGTCATTCTTTCCTTTTTTTTAATAAATGAAAAATTTAATTTATACATACATATGTAGTAATCAGAAAACAATAAAAAAATTTTAATCCTATTTCTTCATTGTCACGTAGGCAGACCGTTTTATCAAACATGCCTCTTTTAAGAAATAAACCTTTAACATCTGGAAAGGAAAACTCTCAGGCAAACTCCCAGGGAGTCAGAAAACTCCCAGCGATAACAAAACCAAATGTTTTAGAAAAGCAGTGGATCCACCATAATCACGCAACAGCTGCAACCACTCCAAACCGTCACCGAAACAGATGGGCCCAGCCCGATCATCTAAATGATAACCAGATCATCCCTTTCTAATTAGTATATAAACCCGTTCATACCAACGCTCTGGGGCACTACCTAAGTTCATCTACATCGTGTACGATTGTAAGCTGGTTGTTGTTTAGTGAGATCGGGTTAAAGTCCCCTTCGAGCAAAGTTACCTTATAGAATCTGCGAGTAACAGTCTGTGTTTCTATTTGGTATTCTTAACACCACACACGACACCCCGCATTGTCAGTGTGTCAAAACCGAGCACCCAGCGGAAATAGGTAATATACTATTATACATGTATACACACCCAACCTAATGTCGCCTACCCACTAAAAACCCCCTCCTCGTCTTACCTTTATCCCTTCTTGAGGCAGAGTATGGCCGGGACCGCCTTTCGGCACTACTTCAGCCAATGTATACACACCCATAACGCGACAAGACAACTGTAATAGCCTGATATGTAACATATATACATTACTGTGTCAAACCCACATTAGCATTCTTTTTCGACCCAGTGAAAACTAGTGACAGTTTCTCCAACAATACAATCTAACCGCTCGGATTGTATTGACTATAATATAATGTAAGTTACGCGGCCTCTCATCCGAAAGCCTCCGCTAGCCTCACGCGCTGCCTAGCGATCGGCTACGTAACATCATTGACGTAAATGTTTGTACAGTATCAAGAAAAGTAGCCTCCCCTACAGACAAAATGGCGGCATAAGGAAAGCAGAAGTTACTAAAATTTTTATTTTAACAATATTAATGTCAAAAGTAATTCGGAAAGAAAATAATATAATTTTTATTAATTATTAAATATTATAAAATTTAGTATATACATAATAACATAAATATAAATTCAAATTCTCCTGCATAAATTTTCATGTGCGAGTGCTGACCATACCATAGGCCACAGGCCTATATATCGTGAAAGTCTTTAATTAATTTGCTGTAATTTTTTATTTTCGGCTGTAAGGTGTGGTATTGCATATCACTAAGTCAGTAAACGTCCAGTTTCACAAAAGCTATCATACTCTACTCGACGCTATTGGGGGAAGGTAGAAAGGTTAATTAAGTACCCTATTCAAAAACTAAAAACCTGTTTCTTCTAATATTTACGAAAAATTCAAAAGACATTGTCGGAAGTAAAAAATGAAACAAAATATAGACTTAATATTATCACAAGAATTATAAGCTATGAAAGACAGACTTTTAATCCCCCTGCCGGACGAAGGTCAATTAAAGTTATCCCACCGATTTCGTTCTTTTCCGACAAGATAAAAATCGAAGGCTAAGAATAAAGCAACGAGCCGAAAAATTGGTTGTTCAAGAAACAAAGAATCAAATAAAGTCTTATTTGTTTCTAATCAACGAATTACATCGTCTTGAGACGAATGTTGAACGCCGGTGAACATCCGGTCGGTTTAATTTCAACCTCTGTACTTTCAACGGACCTCCTTCAAAGAACAGGGACAAGGAAACGCGAATTACATAAACGTAGTCCCCATTAATCTCACAGACCATCGAATTAGATTAAACCTTTAAAGACACTCGAGTCCTTACAAGGGAACTGCAATTGAATCGGTGCTCGATTACCTCGTTGCAGCATGCTCTTGGATAATTTGCAATATGGTAATTTGATGGTTAACAAGATGCGAGAGTAATTATAATTTTGTACCTCTGAAAGTGTAATCTCATTCAATTTTAATATTATGAAACTCAGAGTGAAACTGAAGCTTCGAAAATTTTGTAATTAATTTCCCATCAGCGCAGTCTTCAAAAAGATAAACAAATAAACGATACTCATATTTCTTGATTCGTATCAAAATCGCGTTCATGATATCCGAGCAATTGTTTTAACCGGAAGAGACGCTCGTTAATTATTCCGGGCGCAGAAAGAATGGCTCGGTTAAAATTTCAAGCATTCAAACAGCAAGACGAGACCATGCGGACGCGAGAGGAAACCGCAAAAACCGAGTCATTAGGGAAACAATACCTATCGCAGATTTCTTTTTTCTTCCTTCTCTCTCCGCCATTGTCCAGCCGAGGCAAACATTTTTATTGCCGTATGGTACAGGTTCGCGCTATTTATATCATAGAAACAACTCGCTTAGCCGTTAGAGAAAAAGGATATAAAGAGAATTAAAATTGTTTATCGAAACAGTCGATTAAAATGCAAAAATAGGGATGATCCTCGAGAGAAGAATTTCTTTGCGATAAGCGAGGAAGGACTGATCGATAGGCGCGAAAGGACGGCCAAGAAAAAAGAAAATTGCTTTAGAAATGAGGGGCGAAGAAGGGAAGTCGTAGAGGAAGATCGGCGCTTCCGGCGAATGAAATGTAATGCAATTACCACGGACTGAAATCGCGTTTCGAAAAATCGAATTTGCGACCGAACGAATCGGTCAAACCGTCGACTCGTAATACTGGAAAGCATAGAAATTTGTCCTCTAATTTGCTGTAAATCTTGTTTCAGGAACGTTTAAAGTTAGGAAATTTAACCATCGGATAGCGCGGCGGACCATGGAGAGAGCTCGAATATTAATTCAATTTTACAGATTCCCTAGAAATTGTTCTTCCAACATATGAAACTCTTTCCTTTAAAAATCAGGTATACATTTAACTGTAGGTTAATCTCATTGTACAGGGTGTCCCGTAATTGGTGGTACAACCGGAAAGTGAGTGAGTCTACATGAAAAAATAAATTGAAAATGATATGAAGTTTTATTTTAACGAAAACCGACTTGGTACATGTATACTTAATTGCCTTAAGTACGTATTAAACTCAATGAGGTGTGCACTGAAGTCATATTCAATCAATTACTGTATTCTGATAAAATTTCAACTATCGTCATCGAATAACTGCAAGATTATTTTGACGTTTGATCAAATAAAGCACAGAAACACATTAAGTATCCATAGAATACGAAGAATAGGTACCTATGTGTATTTGCCAGAGTAGAAATGATTAAGGTAATTATTATTACCTTAAATTATTAATCATTTTTAAGGTAATAAAATTTATCACTATGTTTTCAGTACCTTATATAATAAACGTAAGTAAATATAAGTAAACATTAGTTTACAGCAAAATTCATTAAATCAAAATGCAATTAAATGTGCAAATACAGAACAAATATTCATATAAAAAATGTTTTATATTTTCGATCTAATTTTTCACATAGAATAATCTCCTGTATGACACCCTGTATATATTTTGTAAGTCTAGGTCTTAATTGACCCAGACTCCCCTGTTCAAGGGTCAAATGAATGTATTAGGTTGTCCAGAAAGTTCGTGCCAATTTTGAAGCAGCACATTTAAATTTATTCAATTATTCAATTTTTCCCCATCTTTCAGGCTACTTGAAAAGTACGTTCTTCCAGAACCTGTCAGGTTTTTCGGCAAAAAACATTTTGAAGTAGAAATCGTCCTTTTGACTTCAACCGCTCCCAAAAAGCGATGAAATCATTGTAGATCATTCAATAAAGAAGCAGCAAAAAGAACAGACTTTTCTCTTTAAGATGCGTCTCTTTCTTTTTCGATTTGATGAACATTTTGATGTACCAGGTCTTTTTAGCGACATACTTCAAAACCGCACAATTTCCATTTTATCTTCAACTCGCTGTATCTCGGCAAAGGATAGTCGTAGTATCATGATCTTAAGTTCATTTTAAAGCAGAGAATTTGCCGATTCGATTGAGCCCCAAGCGAATGCACTGTGACAATGTTTTACCCATGGTCACTACGTTCAAAGTTAACTACCGAAAATCGGTACGAACTTTCCGGCCAACCCATTTTGGTTATGATAGATTTAAAATTGTAATTTGAAAACTAAAGGATCTTCAATTGAAATATTCAAGCCTATTTATCGCCATAATTTCCAGTTTCACATCCCATGAAATACTTTTATTTTAGTGTGAAAATTACAGAATGAGTTCACCGCGAGGCGGTTAAATTTCTGAGCGAGTGATCAGTCGGTCGAGTCGAGTTTGTCGCTGCCAAACATCAAGGTAGGAGGTCGACTCGTTCCAAAACGACACTACGACCCTTCTCGAGACGTATCAAAGCGAGGAAAACGTACACGGGTCGCATACGTCCCCGGTAACTTGGTATCCCGTGTATGTATTATGCAATGAAGCTGGAGTGCTCCTCGACTCGTAGCTCTCGTGTTCGCGTGTGCACGCCACGCGAACAGATCGAAAAGACAGGCCAAAGGATAGAAGGAAAAATAGAGAGAAGAAAAAGAGAGACTGACGTGTTTGAACAGACGCGCGACACTCGTGTTTGCTTTCTCTTTCTATCTTCATTTTCCACCTTTCTTTTTCGCAACACACACATACACAGCATATTTCCAACTTCGCTCTGTGTTTCGTTCTTTCGCATTGTCCTTCTTCTTTGTATCGTTCTACAATGGAACTCGGCACGGATTCTACCCTCCCCGTCCTGGTCGAGGATTGAAGTGTCATTCATTTTCGAATTGCGCGAGATTCCGCGCGTCGAAAGAGTGCTGCCGTACCTCTATCTTCCTCCTTTCCCACCCTCTTTTCCTCTCGAGTAATTCTTACCCCGTCACCGGGACACGAGAGATCGCGAACGAACATGGCACCGTCGCGTCGCGTCGTTCGCGACAGAAATTACATGGTGAAACGAAAACGTCGCCATCGATCGAACAAAAATAGATCGAGATAATGGGAAATACTACATACTGCTCCGTTCGATCGGGAAAATCTTTCAAATGGGGTTGAAAATGTGTTTGAGCGATTAAAATGTCGGTGCTGATCTTAGCACGAAGCATATAAATCTATGAACAGCGAAGCATGGGTTAATTGTGACCTAATCTTATAAATGGTATACAAGGATATTAATCTAAAGTTAAGTGTATGATTTAGAAAATGTAAATAACATGAAATGCAAAATTAAATAAAAATTGGGGCTCTCTCTATGGTCCGCCGTTCGAGAATTAATATTACTAGTGGTAAAGTTTGAAAAAAGGTAAAATGGTAACAATTACCTTTAAAAGGTAAAAGGGAACAATTTTACAAATGATTATATTATAAAATATAGACCATTGGATTAGGTTAAGATAGGCTTGCACTTTCTCTATCATAATAAAAAAAAATTAAGTTAGATTAGGTTAGATTATCAGATAATTAAGTTAGATTATCTGATTTGCTCAGATAAAATCCTGGATGTACTCGGCAAAAATAAACCAAGTTCTTTGAACTGACTACGCAATAAGTTCCATGAAAGTCAAGGAAAGGAACGAAACTGTTATTGGACGTGAATAATTCATGACAAACGTGTAAGCAAATCTGTATCTCATCCATCTTCCATCATCCCGAGGACACTCAGGCTATTACAACTCCGTCTAGACGAAACGTTCCATCGTTCTTGATCGTTTAATAAGGAATACGTAATGTTCTCTTACTCGTCGCTGTTTCAACGAGACACGCGTTCACCACGCTCGCTTTAAGGGACGTATAAATGGCTTATTAATTATAGCGAGTTTTACGACAACGACATAACGAATTAACGAGCGACGACGAGCAATGATCGTAACACGCTTTATAACGTATAATTACGTGCAAACATGATATAAGGGTCTTCACGGTAGACGGGACTGAATATCTTCTCTGTACACAACGCAACGGTAAGGATGCTAACGTTTCGTTCAATTAATACACTGCGCGAGTGTCTTGTATATATATATGTAGTTATCTCATGTATTATTTTCTGTAGCTTGACGACAGTTTTATGAAAACACGACGACATAAAAATCATTTTTTAATGGTCGTAGGGTAAATTGTGTCACCGACTGTCCTAAGGGCTGACCTCTTAGACGTATTTTACGCTTGAATTTCGAAGGGGACGAGGTTCTGGCACGAGAAAAACCAGCTGAGCGAAAAGTTGCGGAAGTTACTGCGTTCCAAGGAAAATCGACAGAACCTTTTGCGAAGATGAAGAAAAATATGTAAAATCGATCCGCACCTTCCTATTTTCTTATTTCTTAAACAGTGAGTAGTGCACATTTTTGTAAATAAAAATTAAAAAATTAAATTAAAAATGAAATGTACTTCGACAGATTACGATACATTTTAAAATTTAAGAGCTGCATCCCTTGCTATTTTTTATTAAAACAGAAAATTGACATTGGATTTGTTGCATAAGATTTAGAAAGGTACGAATAATACCGCACAAAATCGGTACCTCTTTTAACTCGGAAACGTTTCATGCATATCATAAAGCAACGAGCTGAACGAGGGTCGCCGGTAAATCGAGGCAACGTTAGCGAAACATCGCTGTGAGGGGTCCAACAATAAGAAAGTGGAAGGAAAGTGTTGCTAGAAAGACGAGAAATAACAGGGGCGGAGTAAAAATGCATCGTTGGACGATTTTACGCTTCGAATAGACACGCCAAATCCCTCTGCAGTTGTGTATACTGGGTGTCGTGCGACTGATGGTACACTGGCGAGCAAATCAGGCTTTCATAGGGAAAGGAAGAAATCTTACGATATGATATTACTATTAAAAGAAATTTAGAAAAAAATAATATATTTTTTAGTTATTATATATTATAAAATTTAATATAAACTAAGAAATATGAGTAAGATATACAGGGTGTCCCGTAACTCCTGTAACTCCTAGAAATGGGCGGTTGCTGCGGTGATTCCGAACAACATTTTCTTTTACCAAAATATCGTTTGGAACTTCGTTTTTGAGTTATTAACGAAAAACACTGGCCAATCAGAGCGCGCGTAGAGCGCGCGCTGATCCACGGGAGTGATGGCTTTCAGTAGCGCTCGGTCGTGGTCGTGAACAAACGCACTTGCACAGCGTGGGTATCAAGGGAAGCGTGCGATAAATGTTACATCGTCTTAAATTAAGAACAATGTGGAGTTATTGGTTACTCATGAACAACGAAGAAAATAATGAATCGTTCATGTAGAATGAATAAATCGAATTGATCCAACTTTTATTCGATGTTCGACACAGATAAAAAAAATACTATGTAGTAACTTTTGAAAAAAATGGGAAAAACGAATACACGTTTTGGAAATCAAAATAAGTTTGCAAATAATAAAAAAAAATTGAAGGTAAATGAAACTTACCCATTCGTATGTAAATGACCAAGCTGCAATGAAAATGGTTTACAGTCATCGGTTCATTGTATTGATTCTGAACATTCGAGGAGGGAACACATTACGAAGAACAGCTGATCTCCAGACCAGATCATTGAATTCACTCAACCTCACGGTCACTATCACCTTTTACAGAATTTCACAACGTGGTCCGAAAGGGTTCGATTCTTTCACGTAAATAAACATTTTTATTCACTGTCACATTACTATTGCACTGGACACAAATGAAAAACATGTAATATTCCGCACTACTTCGTAACGTTTTCACAACGTTATTGGTCTTCCTTTCCAACTTCAAATGGGACTACTAGCTTGAGCGTCTGCGAGATCTGTTTCGCTTTTTGTCTTCTTCTACATTCAGAAATAGGTCATGGTTCGTGGTCATAAATCTGTTATTCTCGGTAACCAAGAGTAACCGAGAGAGACTCGTGTCGACCCTTTGAATATTGCCGAACGTAGAAAAAGACAAAAAGCGAAACAGATCTCGCAGACGCTCAAGCTAGTAGTCCCATTTGAAGTTGGAAAGGAAGACCAATAACGTCGTGACAATGTTACGAAGTAGTGCGGAATATTACATGTTTTTCATTTGTGTCCAGTGCAATAGGAACGTGACAATGAATAAAAATGTTTATTTAATTGAAAGAATCGAACCCTTTCGGACCACGTTGTGAAATTCTCTGGAAGATGATAGTGACCGTGTGGTTGAGTAAGTTCAATGATCTCGTCTGGAGATCAGCTGTTTTTCGTAATCTGTTCCCTCCTCGAATGTTCAGGATCGACACAATGATCCAGTGACTGCAATCCATTTTCATTGCAGGTTGGTCATTTACGAATAACTAAGTTTCAGTTACACTCAATCCTTTTTTTTATTATTTGCAAATTTATTTTTATTTCCAAAACGTGTATTTGTTTTTCTAATTTTTTTCAAAAGTAACTACTAAGTATTTTTTTTTATTCATGTCGAACATTGAATAAAAGTGTTAGATAAATTCGGTTTATTCATTCTATATGAACGATTCGTTATTTTATTCGTTGTTCATGAGTAACCAATAATTCCGCATTGTTCTTAATTTAAGACGATGTAACATTTATCGCACGCTTCCGTTGATACCCACACTTTGCCTGTACGTTTGTTCACGACCACGACCGAGCGCGGCTGAAAGCCAACGCTCCTACGCGCGCTCTGATTGGCCAGTGTTTTTCGTTAATAACTCAAAAATGAAGTATCAAATGACATTTTGGTAAAGGAAAACGTTGTTCAGAATCACCCCAGCAACCTCCCATTTCCGGTAGTTGCAGGAATTACGAGACATCCTGTCGATTCTTTTAAGTTATCCAATTTCGGGTACCAAATTTATTTTGAAGAACAATTTGCTTCGAAGATGTCTGCAAAGGATATACAGTGATTCTTTAGGAAAAATTTACTTTTTTTTCTATAATATGATTTAGTGTCGAATTTATTCTGACGAAGAATATTCATTACGTGGCCATAGGCAATTAATACAAATTCTTCGAAAATAGTAATAATAGCAATATTTAAAAAAATGCAAGTCCTGGACCACAAGAAAATGAAGCATTTTGTATTTTGTAATGATTCTAAACTTTTTTACACTTCCTTAATTATTTGTCTTTAAGAAAGAATATTCATTATCTAGTTGCTGTACTAATGCATTACTTAATTAAAAATACTATAATTAAATGACTCATCTTCCTTTCATCCTTCATTTAATTTCTCCAAATTATCAAAAAACCATCCCTTAATTATTTTTCTATATAAGATAAAATGTTCCTGCACTAACGTAAGATAATAATTCGTTTCACTGAAACCATCCTTCAAAACAACTTATCTTTTTCCACCCCCATTTCATTTTCCAAATGATCAAAGAAAGATTCCCTAGTTATGTGTCTATATAAAATAAAATTTTCATTACTCAAATCTTGCTTTACTACTGTAACAATTCATTTCACATGTTCCTATGAAAACATTCTACAAAGCAACACATCTTTTGCCACCTTCCCCCCCATAATTTTTTAAGAGCACCCCCTAATTATCTTCTTTCAAAATAAAATCTCTATTACTAAATTATTACACCGATGCAACAGTTCGTTGTTGAAAACAGTCTTTCTTTCAACCCCGTTACGCTGCTTTACACCAGAAGATTAAAAGAACCAACCCCTAATTATTTTTCTACAACAACGTTCCTATTTTTCTAAAAAAACCCTCGCAAGATACACGAACGTCTGAAACAATTATTCGAACGGAAATGGAATAAAGCAACGTCGAAGGATCTCAGTACGACCGTAAAAATTTCGAAGGATTCGAGGGTGTGCTGTGCTGTCGCTTGGAACGAAGTACACGCTCGGACGGGACGTGAAACGAGCCCCGGAAACGAACTGCTCCACCGTGGAAACATTTTTAACCGGCACGCTCGTTTCTCTCTTTAAATCGCTCGATGCCGCCACGATACGTTATGGAGATCCATGGTAGAGGCTTAGAACGGTCCGCTCGTTTCTTCTTTCCAACCAACGGGGATCAATTGCCCGCTCTGACCACCTTTATTCCTTCCGGCTAATCGTACCGCGATCTTTGCTCGTTCGTCTTCCTCTGCGTTTTCCTACTCACCCTCTCGCGGTAATTGGGGTGAACGAGAAATAGTCTTCAGGGATGGGGATGACGCGTTGGTGAACCAAGGGTGCTCGTGTTTCCCCAAAAATTGTACTGGTGATTGTTAATTCTAGTTGTGGGTAATGAAGGGTTGATTGAAGGGGTGGAGTTATTAAAGTTGAAAAAAAAGGAATTTTGTAGATTTCTTAGTTAAAATTTTAATAGAGCTTAGACAGAATGAACAGATAGATGGCAAGGGCGGATTGATTATGGGGAGTTCGAGAAAATTTCCGGCGGGGGGGGGGGTTGAGATTTGAGGTCTAATTAATTAAAAGTACGGCCCCTGTTTTACTCGAGAGCTCTGTATTTTACTAGAGAGCCCCTATTTTACCAAGGTGCTCTTATTTTGCCAGAAGGTTTCTATTTTACCAGGGACCCCCCATTCCGCAAGAGAGCCCGTCATATCACTAGTCTCCCAATAATAATTTAAGTCTCAGTCTACCCCTGGTAGTGAAATTCTTGAAGTTGAAAAAATTATTGATGCAGTATTGTAGATTTGAAAAATTGTTTTTCAGCTCATTGATCCAATATCTCGATACACTTTTGAATTGAGCTATTTCTTCTCGATCAGTGTATCCTGAAGCAAACGAACAATCAGATTCAGCGAATTCCCATTTATTTAGATGTACGCTTTCTGAAAGAACAAAAAACCATGTGGAATGTCTGAGAAACGCTCGTACCGCAAATTCGATGATGGAAACTACTTCAGGACGAAGAATTTTGCAAGTATCATTTCGAATCTCTCTCTCTCTCTCTCTCTCTCTCTCTCTCTCTTTCTCTGAAAGCGAAAGAAAAAACCTCCGAAAATTTTTCTTAGAATTTCATTCTACCAAAAGTGATTTCAAACACAAGGGTGTAAATTTACTTTTTATTTTCTTGTCTATCTATTACTTTATAATATTTTTACATCCATGCAATTGCTAATTATCTCGATGTAATCGCACGAAGAATCAAGCTTTCCAATTAGTCTGATCAGGACATTCGTTCATTAGTACGAGTCTGATCAAAATCGTCCGTATCCACTGAGCGTAGTGTCTTCATTACACGCAGCACGGCTGATTAAAATCCTGCGTGTTTCACTAAGGTCCGAAGAGTGCGTGACGTTTACTACTTCGATACCTGTCGCATCACTCCATGGATTTGCATTCATGCCAACCGACCATTCAATGGTCGACACTGACACTATACCATCACCAAGCGAATTTCAATGAACTAATCCAGCACGGTTTTTAATTTATAAATAGCTAAAACAGGAGATACACGAAACCCATTAACTAAACAAAAAATTATTTATTTTTACTAAATGTGTCTGGATAGTCAATTAGTATTTGAAACCAGTGTAAAAATTATTACTTTAAAAATAAATTGGATATTTAATTGATTTACAATTTTCTCCTATTTTCCTTTGTTCCTATTTTCTTTTTATTAGTTTGAAATTTTTATTTCAATACGAAATTGTGTGCCTTCGTTACTTTTATCGCGAACTGTGTACGCGTATTTCCATGGAGGATCGTTTGCCCTACCGCTTAATAACTCGATTATCGTTTAATTAATACGTACTCGGATGATCATAAAACCCGCAGCTCCCTCGCGAGGAAAAGAACACGATAACTTTCCTCGTAAACTGATCTCTTTTTCACCGATCTACATCCCATTTTAACGCGGCGAGTTTAGAGCCGCGGTTAAACTTTCTTAAATCTGTTCTCTTAAAAAATGTATCACGCTTATCCCCAAGTAAAAGATTGCAAAAAAAGAACATAGAATTTTTAATTGATTCTATTCCTTATCATTTGCAATCTCTTATATTTTTTTTAATACTAAAAAGTATATTAAATGAATAAATAGTTTCTAGGGAATGAGTTGAAGTAATTAAGAAAATCCACCTGGGAATTCATTCCTTCTGAAATGATCATATTTATTCAAGAGGTCTCTTGGATTTATACGTCTGATCTTACGGCTTTTCATAAGCCATAAAATTTATAATTTTTAGGTTTTCAACCCCTACACTTAACAGATTCAAGTTGTCTATTTCTAACTCTCACTCTTCAGTCTGGGAAAATTAATAAGAGTCCTTATCAAGCTTAATTAAAAAGATTTAAAGATTTTATTACATTGAATTAGCGTTGAAGCTCCTGTATACCATTAGCGTAACTAGTCAGGGGACAGTTTACATTTTTTAGGGAGGACAGGGTAAGCTCGAGGAATTTTGGGGCCCCTGAAATTTTGAAATTCTGAAGTTTTAAAATATTGAAGAGATCAGTCCATTTGGGGAGAGAGAAGTTAGACCACATTTCTGGGATAGTCAGAATGTGTTAGGGTGAAGTACAGTCGACTAAGGTGCCTCTTTCCCCCCAAACATGGACTACTCCCCATATATCCTAAGACTCTCAAACTTCAAAATTTCAGATTTCTAGAACTCCCCAAGCTCATCCTGCCCCTCAGATATGTGGACTCATCCCCTCACTATTCTAGAACTTCAGAACTTCAAATTTTCAGAAGGCCAGAATTTCAAAATATCCAAACTCCAAAATTTCAGAATTTCTACATTTTTAAGAAATCTATCCTAACTCACCCCCGAAAAAATCATAGTTACGCCAACGCTATGTACACCTAACTTAATCCCGTATAAATCCCATAACATTAATGAAACACAGTAGAGATTCAAGATTACAAGAAGGTTGGAGGGAGACCGATTCCGGAAACGAACGGATGACCTCTGTGGCCAGGCTCATTACAACCGGAAGCGATCTTAAGTGTTTATTAATACGTCGACCAGTCAGTCGACGTTCACGTTGGCTGTTTGGTTATGCGTCGGTTTGCGTTGTAATTAGCGCGGCCTGTTTAGCCACACCGACCAGATACTCATGGAACTGTAACTCATGTGACCCGGTTGCAAACAGTGAATTACATAATACACCCGCCACTGACATGTACACACATACACGAATTCTGCAAATGACATTTTCATGACGTATATACCTGCGAAATGAACGGTCCAACGTTGTTGCGGACCACGAGTGCCGCCAAAACACGTTTTAATACGCGTGGGCAAGCAAGATGGCCTCTTTTGAAAAATTAAAATCCTCTCGAATAACAACAACAGTAACGAAAATCCGTTTGCAAAGAATATATAATCTGTATGGACTAAGATAGTGATGTAAAAGTTATATATAATAATATTATATTATATTAACTCTTAAAGGCTATTATCAATTATAACTCCTAGACAAATATAATTGTTGCATGTATGTAAAGTACATAAGAGAATTATCAGTATTGTGATAATTTTCTTGAATTTGTACCACAATATTAGCGACATGACGAGACCTTTTGTAGAACACAGATTCTAATTTTAATTAATTAAGTCTTGAATTTTTACCACTAGATTAGCGACATGACGAGTCCTTTTGTATGACACAGATTCTAATTTTAATTAATTAAGTCTTATGACTTAAGATTTATATAAGAATTAATTAAGTCTTAAGACTTAATTAATTAAAATTAGAATCTGTGTCCTACAAAAGGACTCGTCATGTCGCTAGTCTCGTGGTAAAAATTCAAAAGAATTATCAAGAGAATTCTACCAGCCCAACGAGAATTTTCCCGATAAATGTCTAAATAATTAGTTTCAGTACTATTCAGTTTTTAAATACGATGTAATGAGATTAGCTTAGATTGAAATTTCACCTATGATAGTCTTCAACCCTCGAGTGGCGGATCATGGAAAGAAACCCAATTTTAATTTAATCTTACTGTTCCTTTAAAAATTATTCTTTCAACATATGAAATTCTTT
The DNA here is from genome assembly GCF_907164935.1 of Osmia bicornis bicornis. Classification (NCBI taxonomy): domain Eukaryota; kingdom Metazoa; phylum Arthropoda; class Insecta; order Hymenoptera; family Megachilidae; genus Osmia; species Osmia bicornis. The sequence goes on from NC_060227.1 coordinate 9,032,442, forward strand.
CGTTTAAAATGTATGCACTTAACCTTACGTTAATATACTTGTATATATTTAATAAGTTTGGATCTCGATTAACCCAGACTTCGCTGTCCAAGGGTTAAAAATTAAAAGTCCTAACTTGATCTGATACCTCAACCTTTCACTCTCTAAATGAAGAAATATCATAGCGACAATTTCAACTTATTATAATCAGTCGAAGAAATTTTCATTTTAGAGGACCTTCAGGAATAATTTGACATTTTCCTTCCCGAGAAGGTAACTTTTTCAAGAGCTCGAAAGGTACATCGTGCTGCCAAGTAAGAATATCTTCTTATAGAGAGTCAAAAAGGGCAAAATTTAAATATGAACAACGTTCCACGAATTAGCATAAGCGCATCGATCATAACGTATCGCGAAAAAGTTTCACGAGAAAAAGTACCATAATCTTCGCCTTTCTCTTCCTCAAAATATTAACTTGTCCAACAAGTTCCTACTATTTCTATTCTATGAATAATTCGAAGTTGAAACAAAAAAAAATTGAATATTAACCTCCTATTTATATAATTATTTTTAAATTGCAATTCGTGTTGCGTTTGGTATGTGAATCCGTGAAATTAAATTTAACGTTGATGGGGTGAATTTCAGAGGTAATTTAAAGATCCCGGACGACTTTTGTGCGAATCTATTGAACCACCCTCGAAAGACGTATCGACGATTATGCGGTTAAATGGCTTGGAAGTATTTTAAGTCGATTGTAACTACTACCAAGTGGATTATCGATGTACCGTAATCCCTGATTCTTCCTGAAGATTGTAAAACTTTCATAGCAATCGTTTTTTACCGTTCATAACAATACTGGATCAAGGGGAATTTAAGGGGGGCTACAGCCCTGAGTCTTACTGTCCAGCGGGCTCTGTTCTGAGCTGTCAATTTACTATATCAAAAAATTTACTATATCCAAACACTGGAATTCACTATAGTTATGTAAATTTTTTATCTATCTGCTATTGCAAAAATAAATCCTCTTCTTTAAAATTTTTTTAATTATTAAAATATGTTTGTTTTCGGCATTTCTCCTTCAATATTATTTATTTATAGAGCATTATTTTTCTTATAAATTTCAATTTTTGAACCAAGTTTATCAACCAAAGGGGCCTTCAAAAGTTTGATAGCCTTGGACTCCAGAAATCTTAAGGCTCCCTTGCTAGAAAGACCATAGGGGCCCTTCGAGTCCACCAATTAAAAAATATTGGTAATATACTTATTCATCTAAAAAGTTTATTTTCACTTATGCCTTCAAGATTGATAATGAAGAAATGATTTTGTTTTAATAAAGATATTATTAAAAAAAGGAAATGTTAGAAATGAATTGTTATGCATCAGGAAATTTTCCAGGAAGTAAAGCTTATGAAATCATCAAAAATATGAAACAAAGTTACTACATTGGGTGATCAAATTATTAGAGCCACTTGCATAAATTGATGATTTTACATAAAAATGATTAATTCTTAAATGAAAACCAAGTTAAACAAAGTTTTTGTTATTTTTTTACGATATATTGATGCTTGTAAAATTATGATACACAGTTGAAAAAAGTGAAAGTTCTTGACTGACCTGAAAATTCTCCGGACTTCAACCCCATCGAAAATTTGTGAGAACATTTATTATTAGTAATAAATGTAAATTGGTTGAACGTTTGATAGAAGTATGGGTCAGAAATAAGGCAATCAAAATGAATTGCTTAAAATGCATCGAAACTATGCTGAAAAGAATTGAGGCAGTAATTGCAGCAAAAAACGGCGTTACGAAATACTAACATACATACGTAAATATAATCTTTTAAATGTACTTGTTGATTTTAACATCAACGACCTGGAATAAATTGAAATAACAATGCGTTATGAAAAAAGTTACAATTTATTTCCTTATTTTCCCAGGAAACTGACAATGCTGATCGAAATAAAAAATAGAAAAGACAGAGTAGAGTCTCAAACAGAGAAGCGACGTATTAATCGAATCGCTGGTATATTCAAGCCGCCTCGTGTTCGTAAAATAAATTTCCAGCTGAAATATTTGCACACTGTCAACGGTCGTCGTATTCGCGTAGAGATTCGAGAATGAAGTGGGAAATGGATGACAAGACTTAAATTCCTCGGCTAGGAAATGGGACCGACTTTTCCAGACGATACCCGCTCACTTCATCCTCAACCACCTCTACTATTCCTCTCTTCTTTTTCCAAATCTTTGAAGCAGGCAATATCTCTTTCCATCGAAATACACATGGATTACTACTCGGTACAGAAATCATTCCTCCCTGCTCGAAAGAACAAAGAGACAGAGATAATAATCCAACTACGAGAGACTACGGTATCGGTGCATCGTTATTGCTATTTTTGGCAAAGGACGAAAATTTCAAGGAATACGTTCAAATCTTCCGCTACTAACGAGCCACTTCCTTTCTTTTAACTTTATACATATAAACGAACATACACTATTTGTACCCGGATAATTTGTGCAATATATATAACAATTTTAATATTGTTTAATATTCGTACAGTATCGAGCATGATAAGTTTCTCATGGGAAAATGACGGTGCCACTACCCCCCTGCCTGCAGGGTTCGCCAGGTTCTCAAGTTCCGAAGTTCCTGGCCCTTATTGTAGGGTCTCCTTCTTCCGGGCTCCCATCCATCCCCGTAAGTGGTCCCAAGAAGACTGACGGTGTAGTGAGGAAGGCCCCGTATTTGAATCCATATCTACTTTGTTAACTTTTCTTTTAGTTATATACTAAATTTTATAATATATAATAATTAAAAATTCTATAATATTACTTTGTTTCAAAATTACTTTTAATATTAATACTCTCAAAATTACTACCTATCGTAAATGTTTTGAGAATTCTTGCTTTTCCTATATCGCAATTTTTCCTAGAGACACCTACATTGCTCGATACTGTACATATTAATTTACTTTTTTCGTACAATTATTCTATTTGAAACAAGAAAAGAATATATACTTTCTTAAATTCTTATGTACAGGACATACTTTACTTGATGGTATTGGTAATTCTTGAATTTTGCTTTTAGTAGTAGGCATTTATGAAAAGGTTCAGAATTGCTATTGTATTAAGTTAGTAGGAATAAATGACCAATTAGCATTCATAAACGGTATGGAGATAAAAAAATTCATGAGGGTAGGTTTAAACCTACCCTCAATCAATATTCTAAGTGAAAAAGCTTGGAAAGAGAAAAGCAGTGACCGTTTGTTCGCGAGAAACTACTCGTATTAGAATTCTGAAGAGCTTCAAATGTCTATCCTTTCTGCAAGCTGTTGAATTGTTAATTTAAATGAGTGCATTCTTGGAGAAATATGCAGAGTCGAAGCGGATCGTTTTCAAGCTTCTGAACTCAATGAAACTGTATTCACGTTAAATAACCTTTCCTTCTCTGCAGAGTCGGTTTCAATCTTGGAATTTGGAAAATAAAACTACCCAAGACAATCATTGTTCCCCTTGATATACCTAGTCAAACATCGTTTCTAATAATAAAAAAAAAAAAAAAAAGAAAAAAAATAGTAGCACAAATTATTTTATAAAAAAACTCAGCATTAATAAGTTAATATGAAGGGTGCAACAGACCCCCAAATTATTAAAATTAATTTAAAGCATGCTTGTGACAGAGAAAAACCTTCATAAATATATATTCTTATAATTTTAATTAAAGGTCATCATAAAAGTGGTAAATTTTAAAAAAGGAAAAATTAGGAACGTGCAATAGTACAAAGTATGTGAAACGTTTTAGGGAAAAGTCTAAGATTTTCGGGAAGTAAAAAATGTTGCAAATCGACTTCGTTTTCTGGCACCAATTCTGTTAAATCGACGTTGCAAATTTACGAGAAAGATTCGTAATAAACTCGCAGGTGCAGGCGATTTTTTGGTATTTCCGTGCGGCTGCACGATCGGGAGTGGAAAAAAAAATGTTCTCGCAAATATTCTATGAAATAAATGCGCCTATACGATCGTCATGAATTTTTAATATTCGCCTCAATACCGAGTTACTGGATGATACTAATATTTAAATTGATTCCGGAGCCGGGTGCTCGTTCCATTGAAAACAATCAACGTGTGGAGAGAAAAACAAAGTGAGAGAAGAGAATGAAAAAAATACAAAATTTAAATCCCTCTGAGAATCAGGACAAAAGGGTGTCGACCGATTTCACGAATTCAATCAGCGAATCAATTATAACCAACGAGCTTACCCGCTATGTTTATTTATAACGTAGGTAAAATGATGTACTTTTCATCCGATTCGTCTAGCAAACCGGCGCTGGAGAAAAAAAAAACTGGTAAATAACGTGTGAAACCGGTCGAGAAATTAACTGTATCAGCGACGCAACGCATCAAAAACCGTGAGGGGTTGTAACCATTAAAAATAGCTAGCTCGGCGAATAAATCAAAATTTTTACGGAAGAACAATAACAGAAACTCAGCAGCATAGAGCGTAAAAGCTTTGTCAGCGAAACCGCAAAAACGTTCTACCGGCTGGACCGGATAATAACGTGAAACGAATATAAACGAAAAACGCCCACGATGCCTGGGACTTAAATTTATTTTACTCGACACGGTTTAACGATTATACATGGCGAATGCGAAAACAGCCATCAATTGAGATGATCTCGTTCTAAACGATGTCTTTATGGAGCGAAAACAAATATTTCCAGTGTAAAAGCATTCAATTAACTTACAAATTTAAATTAATTACGATAACTCAGATTTTCACTTTAAAGTACACAAAGTTATTGCCTTTTTGTAATATATTCTGATCATTGACGAGAAAATTCAAAAATAAGAGTTTCCACTTTAAAAATCCATCCGTTCAACAATGATGTGTATGTAAAACAGAGTGTTTTTAATGTATTTTTGAGGTTAGTTTAACGCCATATTGGTTTCTACCCATAATTCATCCAATGAGCGAGGTAGATTAGATTGGGTTAGTTTTTTAACGCCATTTTGATGCTCGTCTCTGTGGACCAACCAGATTATAGATAGAAGTCAATATGGTGTCAAACCAACCTCTAAAGTACACTAAAAAAAAGTCAATAATTTTATGTGCCCTAAAGTAAAACTCCTGTGCCCTAGGACAAATGACGATTAACCCTTGAACAGCGGGATATGGGTCAATACTGGCTTAAAGTTACAAAACATGTAAGTAGACGCGTACAGTACAAGAATATTAACTTAAAGTTAAATGTATAATTCAATATTGAAACGAAAGAGTTTTATATATTGGGAGAATAATTATTAAAATCAACAGTGCAAAATTTAGAAAATGAAAATGATATGAAATACAAAATTAAATTAAAATTATGACAGCTCTCTAACATTGGTCCGCTATCCAGAGGTTAAATATCCTTTTCGAGTTTAATCGCAAAATATTACTGTATGTTCGATACGCACTGAACGATATGGAATAGAAATTACACGTCGTCTGCACGTTTCCGCGTCAAACCACCGCTATTAAACCGCTTTACACGACTTGGTTCGATCGTAAACGAGCTGACGAGTTTACTGTAACGCGATATACGAGCGTCATTGATGTGCCAGATCAAAATTACCGGATTATAACTGAAAAGCGGGTCAACGTTCTCCCTCGGTATAATCTGTGATAAATGAAGGTGCAGCTTTTCGGTGCGGTTTAAGAGGAAGGAATTTAATGGAACGTCAAATTCCCACTAGGACAAACTGATATAATCGTGTGCCGAGCACTGGTACCGTGCTCAAATAGAATGACAAATTAAGAGGAAACGTTAGAACCGGCTTCGCAAATCTTCCAAATGGAGATTCACGGGAATCTCCGTTAATTTATCCTTCAACGTGAAAGTGGATTATCGCGAAACATAGACCGTGAAGAGGATCCATTTCTCTAACGATGAACAACGATGACAGCCACGCATCGACCACGATCCACTATTTCGATCCGAAACTTAACAGACGATTAATCAAACGTCGCAGCTACGAGCATTAATTTATCAAACAAATTAATGAACGTGAGTTACGTGTCGAGTTTACAGGCAAACGGAATGGCGTTAATCGTTGTAAAACACGCGAGAAAGAGATGCCCGCGTACAGGGAACAACAGTGTATACCTTGGCGATAAAAACGGAATGAAACACGCGTATTCAAACAAGCTTCCAAGACACTTCGAAACGAGGGTTTCACGCGTCCAAGCAAACCCGTTTCGAATGATAAACACGTCTTCAATGGAATTCAGGCTACCCCGCTACACGCTACGACTATTTTGATTACGGTAATGGAAACACCCTGGAAACTAGCAACTGTACTTTCACTAGACGATTAACCACTTTTTTAGACCCTCAGTCTGGGTTAAAAGCGATCGAAATACTGTTATCATGTTTACTGGCATACTGAAGTTGTTGAAAATTTTATGAGGGAATACTTATACTTTTAAAAAGATTTTATATATTGTTTTTGTGATGTTTCATTATTTCTTCTTTCTAAAGTTACAAATATTAAATAGAAGTACCTATTTCCACTAAATTAAATAGGGAATTCTTAATAACATAGACATTACAGTAATTTAGACCTATTTCTGGGGTGGGTCAGGACCTCTAGAAATTTTCAAATTTTAGAATTTTGGAAGTTTGGTATTTTAGACTTTAGCGATTTTACAATTTTCAAATTGTAGTGTCTCAGAATTTTGGAATTTTGAAATTTTTGGATTTTTAACCGACTTCGAAAAAGGAGAAAGTCCCGATCATTCCCCTATGGAATGCCTCTGCGGAAAGGCAAGAACACCTTTTGTTGGCGATGCAAACGCGCCTTGTCGAGTAGTACGTTGCGTATACGCCAGGTGTGCACTCCTACTATAGACTGTGGCCCAATCGTTGGTCCGTATTAATATTAAAACTGTTATTCTTTTTTCATGTAATGTTCGCGCTTTCAAGAAACAACTATTAATATGTATATTCTTTAAAGTTAGATATAAATATATACATATATATTATGAAATAAGAAACAACACCTTTCCTGGGAAGGCCTGATTTGATAGCGAGTGTACAACTAATCCACCAACAGGTACAGACTAAACAAAATTAACTCAAGAATAGATCTCCATATCTTTACTGATATTTTCTACCGAATTGAGTAATTTCAAAAGTTGTTATAAATATACTGAACTTGTCTAATTCCTGTACTAATCAATTGGTAATATATAAAAGTACATAAAACTTCAACAAATAATATCTTACTAAAAGGTAGACTTGTCCGGTTTTTTATCCGACTTCGAAAAGGAGGAGGATACTCAATTCGATCAGTATATTTTTTTTTTTTTATTTATACCAAGGGCTTCAATTATGTCACTATATTTTCGTACCGATGGAAGAACGAAATATCGAGAGAGGACAGCGGAAAGACGTGTGCGTGGAAATCTAAGAATATTCTCAAGGCAAAATTTCCGCTCGTTACGTAGCCGGAAAAGCTTTGGTCGCGATAAAAGTGCAGTAAAAGGAATCCAAGCTATCTGACGACCAACGTACCGACATCTCTGTCACGTTAATTGTAATGGTATTAATTACGATAATGGAGATCCCCAACCAACCTCTTTTCCGCTTACTCTTATACCCCTTTACCACAATCCCCTCTATCCCACACTCCCACCCTTACTGTTACCATTCTCATCCTTCCGTTCCCCTTTTCTCATTCGTTCACGTGGAGTCAATTAAGTGGATATCTCAAACGAAAAATTCTAATAAGCTCGCGAGAGAACGAGCCGGCTATAGAATCCGCTCAGCTCAGCACGCGGAAAGATCATTATTTTTCGTTCCCTTTTACACGCGGACCGCGTTTAATTCCTCGCCCGTTAGTTTTATGCTAAATTTAATGGCGTTTAATGGTCTTCGCCATTATTAGACTGTTCTATCGGCAGAACCCTTGAGGAACGAGAGGAATATAATGCTTCTATTTACTTCATTACGCCTGGTTTTCTATTTTTCACCCTATCTGTTTTGCATAATCCATATAATATTGTTCGATTAGTAGGCGCTCGATAATTTCCCGTTTGGAACGCCCGATGCTCACACACGCCTAGTTAGCCAACAAATACATATACTTTCGATAAATGGACGCTAGATAAATAATTTACCGTTTCTTAGAAGTACCCACTTCCAAAATTCATTAATTGAAGACTTTGTAGCAATAAGGATGCAGTCTGATTTCTGAAGGAGACAATTCTAAATTTGAAAATTTTTACAAAATTGAAAATAAATCTATCAGTACTATTTTTCAGTATCTTAGAATTTTAGTAAAATGGAGTTGCACCCCTTTAGGTCTTCAATTGCAAATGAAAGACAATAATCGTTTCGAAATCCCACGCGCAGACGGCGGTATCTTGATTCCGGTCGTAAATTTGCAAACCCGCCAACCCCATCGAACACTTCATCACGGGAACGATTCAATGCTCTCGATAAAACCGTTCCCGCTGTATAAAGACACTTCCGGCATCGATCTTCCCGTTTCTATCGTTGTATTCGTCATCGATATCATCGCGATCTTTCGTATCAATCTCGTCCTGCCAGTCGGACGAGTGCCACTCAAGGTACATTCCACTGGGAGGGTTGAATTCCCCTTTGGGAAAGATGGTAGAAGAGAAAGAGATCGAGGAGTAAGAAAGAAGGAGGGACTTCCGAGAATTCCTACTTTCCCTTGCCGGGATACTCCGAATGAAAAGAAGACGTGGAGCTAGCGACAGCGGCAGGGGGATGGTGAATGGCTGAAAGTATATTCGAAAAGGCAAGTGGGAGGCTTTTGTCTCGACGAAAGCATGAAAAACTTTTGTTCTGTCCCCTTCTGTCGTCGGTATCCTGGTTCGAGCAGTGTCAATCGACATCCGTTCCTCCTCTACCGCCCCTCGTGTAAAGAACAATCGGACGGTGATTGTGATTCTTATTAATCTCTGGCTCGTTTCGACGCTAATAAAAGTTCCCTGGCGGGTGGTCCAAACTACCGACACCAAGATTTCTTTCAAATCAGCTTTTAATCTTCGACTTTTATCCCCTCACACAAATGATATGGGCCTTTTTATGATTTCGCGTGAACGAACGCACATTTGGTGAAACCTGAATCGCTTTGATTAGAGGATCCGTAAATTTCCAGTCCTCGTCCACACCGTTTAAGTTAACACTGTTGTTCTACATTTATAACACCCATAAGTCTAAAATTATTGTAAACAGAAAAAATTAGTTTTAAAGTAATAAATACTAAGAACGAGGGTTTCTAATCGTGCTCAATGACTCAAAGGGAACATCGGGGACTGATACACTCCGATTTTGATGAAACTTTGCATAAATATTTATTAGACCTGTTTATGAAGATAACTGTAATTCGTTGGTGCCCGTTTTTCACTTTGAGGGAGATATCAACCCTTTTATCCGAACCGCCCTCTCTATATACGTGCTTATAAATCGTAAACAACAAAAGATATCAAAAAATAGTTGAAACAAAAGTTGTACCGTTTCTTGAGGTCTATATGGCTGCGTGCAAGTTTTTGTTTGTTTAATCATCGTTTTTGCAAAATTGAATTCCCCCTCCCCCTCCGTTTTGAAAAATTTTACTTTTTTTTCAATCAATAAAAGCGCCTATTTATTACGAATTCAACGATGTATTATAGTGTATAGTTGTTTTAATTATTCCGATGGAATTTTTGATTTAAGTTTTTTGATCCGTCTGTATTGACCGCTAACTCGACTTATAGTACCTACTTGAGTTGATAGAACTTATATACGTTTTACAAGATATTTGCGTTTATATAAAATCGCAATAACAAGTCCTTTATTGTAGGCGTATGATATTTTTTAAAAAGGTAAACATGTTATTCCCGAAACACGTTCAAAACATACAATGACGTGCGTACCTCACGATAGTTTCTTATAATAGCATGATACGTTGTACTGACGTACGTACACCGTACATATTATATATATGCATCAAAACAGACCGTATGTAGTTATTGTTAACCAGTATCGAAAGAACGTGTGGCAGCAAAATGGTTTATATTAATCCTGCAAATGTAATTAATTTGCTATTGACTACATCTCATTTTATGCAGTTTGCACTGACTCCAGTCAATTACAAAGAAGTTGCATTATACGAAATACTACAAGGTATTATAACAAGAAGCATTGAAGATCAATCGTTTTTTGCTAAAAAGGATGAAACTTTAGACTTTGAAGAGCCAAGACCAGTAGAAGCAGATATTGTAGATCCACCATTTGATGCTGCGGATACTGACGTTGAAGCTGTAGAGGAAGAAGACGTCTGCATTCCAGAGGAACAAGAAGATGATGTCGACTTGGAATATAAGAAGAATGCGGTAGAATTTTGGAAAAGTACACCAGGTAAACGGAAAGCTGTTAAAGCAGTACAACATAATTTCCGAAAGGTTCGATCACGTGAACAGTTGTACAGATGGGAAAAATACGTCGAAGCAGGTGGAACGCGAAGAGATAAGTTATTGTATATTTCGGATTTTACTCTTTCGATGTTTCGTGATACTCTTGAAAGAGGATCCATGGTCCATGATATTGATATCCGAAAATGGGCATTAGAAGCAAAAGAAAACATTGATTTGCCAACATTTAAAGCAGGAAAATGGTGGATATTTAAATGGAATAGTTTCGCGTAAAATAACAAAATTTGTAACTTACCGGGAACGTGAAAATTCTCAAGAAATAGATACAGTTATCGATAATTTTATTCAAGTTGTGAAACCGAATATTGTGTAGAAAATGTATTTAATTCGGACGAAAGTGGTTTTAATTTAGAACTTCATTCTGGTCGAACACTAGCTGCAAAGGGATCAAAAACCATTGAAGCTGTCGTATAGTCCATATCATCAACCATTCATAGTTATACTCATAGTTATAGTTTCTGCTTCAAAATCTGGCAAATTGACTTCAGAGCACTTTAAAACTTGGTTTACTGAAATATTTTTAACAAACGTGGGATCCCGAAGCGTTCTCCTACGAGAATCATGGAGTGGACACTGTCCAAATGTTTTGCAAAATCTTGTTCCTGAAGGAAAAGAAGTACTTTTTCTGACGATACCGAAAAAGACGACAGGAAGACTATAGCCTCTTGATGTTCTTGATTTTCGAATATGGAAAAATTTCGTAAAAACTTTTTCCGATCAGGTCATTTTATTGAATCATGACGTTATTTTACATCAACGAAATAATATCATAAAACTTCAATCTCTTGTACATAATCAGTTGTCTTCACCTAGATTCCAAAATTTGTTTAAGCATTCGTGGTACAAAAGTGGATATATAGAAGAACGTCCGGAACGCTATGAAAATCCAGTTGATTATTGTTTTACAAAACAGGCTGACAAAATTCATCGGTGCGATATATGCGGAGAATTAGCTATACTTCGTTGTGCTTGGTGTAAAAAATATTTATGTTTCAAACACTTTTTTGAAGAATTTCACTACTGTAAAAGCTATGTCGAATAATGTTGCTTGTTATATACATGTACAATAATATTATATTATAATAAAAATTAAAGTCAGAATAAGCGAAATATGTATAGGAGTGGATTTAACGAACACAGTATGAATGAATGAGTGTTACTATATCAGAAACTCTTACTCTACATTTTCAGCTTATTTTTATATGTAGATTAACCGTCTTTTCAATTGCACTACTACATCGGAAGTACTCTATATATTGTAGAAAGTCTACAAAATAAATGTACTTCATATGATGATGAAATTAATCTTGCAATTATGAAAATGACATGTAAAACGAATGGAAAAATGGTTCTTATCAAAGATCTTATCAACGTTGCAAGTATAAGTTGAGTTAGTGGTCAATACAGACAGATCAAAAAATTTAAATCAAAAATTCCATCGGAATAATTAAAACAACTATACACTATAATACATCGTTGAATTCGTAATAAATAGGCGCTTTTATTGATTGAAAAAAAAGTAAAATTTTTCAAAACGGAGGGGGAGGGGGAATTCAATTTTGCAAAAAGGATGATTAAACAAAGAAAAACTTGCATGCAGCCTTATAGACCTCAAGAAACGGTACAACTTTTATTTCAACTATTTTTTGATATCTTTTGTTGTTTACGATTTATAAGCACGTATATAGAAAGGGCGGTTCGGATAAAAGGGTTATCTCCCTCAAAGTGAAAAACGGGCACCAACGAATTACAGTTATCTTCATAAACAGGTCTAATAAATATTTATGCAAAGTTTCATCAAAATCGGAGTGTATCAGTCCCCGATGTTCCCTTCCAGTTTAATCATTTCAATCTTAAGTGGTTATTTAACACGAAAGGAGAATTTCCAGCCGAGAAATCTCTTAATTAACAGAAATTATTGTATATGCGGGTTTCCGATAAAGCAAGAGGGGTGTGCTTCAAAGAAATCTCAGTGAACCGATTAAAACGATAAATTCCTCGAGTATGTCGAAAGGCTTTCAGTGAATATTCATAATTTGGATGGTCGTTTCGATCGGAATTTCTAAATAGAAATGCAATTTATAGCTGAAAATTAATACTCGGGAAGTTTAATTAATGAACTTTCGACTCTCAAATATAAATATGCGTTTCCCGCCAGGAAAAGTGCAATACTAAAAACACACAGAATAAACAGGATATTGGATCTTCGATGCTTTGAAAAAGATGTGATCGTATAAAATTTAGGTCTTATTTTATAGCACATGTAACGACCTAAGAAATACATGATCATCGTATAATCTAAAAGATGCAACATTTCCGATAGCAATAACGAAACCCTTTAATCTTATTTTCAAAGTGCTGACTCTAATATTGTGTTTCCAAAGAAGGATTTCATAAAAGCTTCGTATCATTAAAGTTATCAACATTGTTGACTGTCAGCAAAAATCTTTTGATCAATGCAAGTACGATATTACAAACTTTATAGGGAACCTATCCACAAACCAATTTTCTCTTGCACTATCGTACACAAAAATTGCTGTAAATGAATTCAATTGAATTTAAAATACTATTCATTACACAAATGAATTATTCTTTTATTTAAAACAACAACAGAACAAAGAGGCGACTGTCATAAACATAAAATTTTTCACTCGGATACTGATATTCGCTGCACGAATTTTGTCGGTTAAATACATAAATCTGAAAATTATATTCCGATCACAGTAGCGTAGCAATTGAATTAACACGAAAGTATGAATTACCGATTAACGCGTCCAGGTCTTAGTTAGTTAGCCCGTTCCAACTCCCCACCCCCTATCGGCGCGGTGATTTATAACAGCGTGCCGTCGCGTTTAATTCATCGCCAGACCGACGAATTAATTATTCCGGCCAAGTTATAAATGTCCAGCGAAATTGTGTCGTCTCCTTGGCGACATGGCTCATCGATGCATTAACGTTACGCGATCGTTAAAAGCGAAGAACGACGGGACACGATAAAATGTCGAGAGGATTAACCGGCTCCACGGGGTTAATTGACCCATTCGTCTTTATTACCATAATACTCTTCTCGTCGCGTTATTAACTAGGATTCGGGCTTTCGAATAGCCTCGCGTGCGACACGCGTCATTCGTTATATGTTTGTTACATTGTGATATAACATAGGATATAGTGTGGGGAGCAGGGATGACCCTTTATTAGGGTGGCTCTCAGGGGCGAAGTAGTAATTGTAGTAATTGTAGTAATTCAAATGTAGTAATTGTAAGAAAAAGTAGTAAAATAAATCTAAATGAGGTGTGTTTCTTGAATAAATTATTTCTGCTAATAATACCATAAACATCAGTATGTTTTTTAAAATATTTATCATCAGAATCACAATCTTGATTCTTTCTTTCTGTCTTTCGACTGTATCTTTTTCTTTTTCTGCAAAATATGTAGCTTATGATTATTTCTCATCACCTTGTGAACATTTATTACTTAATATTGCTGTTTAGAATTGTAGAGTTTGATGTCATTGTAAGAGTATTCTTTTCTGGGTAAGGCGACAAAATAATGTACAGGGTAGCAAAAGTTCCAGAACCGGTCCTGCATCTAATATTCAACTGAAGAAAAAAAAGTACCATATTATTTATTTATAAGAGTGGATACATTAACACGGTGCCCTGTGACAAGATACAAAATAAAAATTCTGTTTTCTTAAATAAACAGCTTCTTACTCTTTATGTATAAATAAGTTGGAACCGTGAACGATAATAATTTATCTATTTGAAATTTAATCGCAAATTGCAAAAAGAAAAATGCTGAGCCTTGCATTTTATTCGACAAAAATATGATTATACATATATTACCCTTCTACGAAAATTCTACTATTATTTGCATTTGGTTCGGTATCGTATTTAATATATCGACTCGGTTTAACGTACGCATTGATGCAACTTTCAAGCGTGTACGTTCCCGCCGGATGTATCTTTCGTGACGTAATAACCGATAATGCTACATGCTGTGTGATAAATTTCATTTTGCGCGAAAACCGAGCTGAATATTGACCGATGCGGCCTGCTCTGGTCCTCTGAAAATCATTATCCAAACATGGAGACACTGTTGTCTGTGTTTTCAAAATTGCAACATTACTACTATTCTTATTAACCCTAAAAGCACCAAGAAAGAGGCTCATTGAGCCCATCAGTTAAAAAATATTGAAAATATTATACAATTTTTCAAAAATATTGAAATACAATTTTTCTAATGTAACAAATGTACAAAACATTATTTATTTTCACTTATCCCCAGGATCGAATTAAGACTTCTGGAGCCCGGGATTATCAAACCTTCCAGGGCACACTTGTTTCTAAAACCAAAATTTATTCTAAATACAATTACCTAAATAACATTTAATTGTAAAGGAAAGTAATTATCTACAAATAAATAACACTAAAGGACAAATATCAAAAAGGCACATATTTTAATAATTTTATGATTCAAAAGATTTAATTGTGTAAATTAAAATTTGCAAAATTATAGTGGATTCCAGAGTTTGGAATTTTTTGACAAAGTGGAGGACTTAGTGTTAGTATAGACCCCCTTAGCCGCTCTTGACACAGCTCTGCTTATGTCTTCAAGTTCAATCCTGCAGAAGTTATTTTTGTTTAGTAAAGATATTAAAAAAGAAAGCGTTGGAAATAAATTGTTACGTATGAGCCTTGGTCTTTTTAGAACTAAAGATGGAAAAAGCTATGATGTTGAAAAAGTTTCATTTGACTTTTTTAAATGAAAACTTATCAACAAAAAAGTTCAATATTTGTTAAATCAACATCTATTTAAAAGAAGAATTTGATTTAAAAAAATTTCAATTCATTGAGGATGATCGAGTTGAAAAGAACTTTAAACCACGTTCGAAACGAAAGAAAATTGAGTTTCCTACAACTAGATCGAACGAAAAGGTAATTTACAGAACATTTCTGGAAAAACTTGCTGCGGTATAATTGCAATTCAATTGAAATTGCAATATTGTGACGCGAATCGATACAATGCTACAGATGCGTAACAACTTTAATAATAATAACAAGGCAGCTATTAATTGGACCAAATTAATTCGAATCGTTATTATACGCATTGAAAATCATCTGAACAAATATTTGCAGTCCATAATTTTGCTTATCCGAAGCAATAGACATCGACACTGTTCCGTTGAATCGATAATTCCGAGTGATTAATAAGAATGCGCAATTTTCGAGGTAAATGCCCTCGTATATGTAATTACAACGAGAACAAGTAAAATTAAATTTGCATGTTTTAGTTGTTTTCATTATACATTGTAGCTTTGTTCTAATCAATAATAGGAAAACAATTATGTTATCACTCTTTGATTTTTATCTAACAACAGTTTTTACCATAAAGGGAACCTGGGCAAGTGATTTAGGGGGATAGTATATGAAGGCCGCTAGTATATGGGGGACGCCGAAATATAGATAGCACTAGTATACGGGGGCCGTCAGTATATGAAGGCCACCATTATGTAGGGGCGCTAATATATGGAGAGTACCAATCTTAACAATCTTAACACCAATCTTTAACATTTAAAAAATAAGACATCGCTTTTTTACTATTTTGTTTAAGAGAAAAAAGTCATTTTGACTTTGGGGAAATGAATATCTGACAAGGGACCGCCAAGGTGAGGAAATCGCTTTTGGATAGGGAGTAGGTACAAGTTGTAGTGTACATACAGTGTTATAAAACCCTCATTAGTTTTGATAGAATAGGCCTTTGTTTTCGAAATATTGCAGTTTAAACAGTTCTGTGCATGTGGTATTTCAGCGTGAGAGATGGTTTATAACAGTTGCGCCGTAAGTGAGCGATTAAGATTAACGGACTGGAAGTCAGGAAGTTGCACGTTCAAAACCTCTTTTTGCAGGTTGAAATTTTTGTTTTCTTTAAAAAGATTTTTTCCATGCAATTTGTTTTTAATTTTATTCCATATTAATTTTAAAACAAAGAAATATTGGTAAAAATATTTGTGTATTAAAAAATATTGTATTTTTGGTACAGTGTATTGCTCGCGTCTGGAAGTAACTTTGCATATACAGGGTGTCCCAGAACTGGGGTAGGACCTGTGGAGGGATGATTGTTGAGGTCATTCTAAACAACTTTCTCCTTTGCCAAAATGTTGGTTAAGGCCTCGTTTTCGAGTTATTAACGAAAAACACTGGCCAATCAGAGCGCACCTTTAGCGTGGGCCGAACCGCGAGAGTGTTGGGTATGCTCTGCGTTCAAACCGTGGGCGTGATCAAGTGCATCAGCACCGCATCGGTATAATAGGATTCGCTGGGCGAAAGTTGTATCGAATAATGAATTAAAAATAGAAAGGAATAATAGTATCGAATTATTGGTTGCTCATGAACAACGAATCCTATTACACCGACGTGGTGCCGATGCATTTGATCACGACTACGGCTTGAACGCAGTGCATACCCAACACTCTCGCGGTTCAGTACGCGCCAAAGGCGCGCTCTGATTGGCCAGTGTTTTTCGTTAATAACTCGAAAACGAAACCTTAACCAATATTTTGGCAAAGGAAAAAGTTGTTTAGAATGACCTTAGCAATCATCCCCCTACGGGTCCTACCCCAGTTCTGGAACACCCTGTATATACCGGAGAAAATGTTTTTCTGTTAGGAATTGTTATACCGAAGGTATCGACGGAATTGTCGTACAGATTTCAGAGGGTAATTGGAGTAACGGTAATGCCTAACGGTAACGATGGTCTTTTACCTGGTCAAATACCTGCTCGTTGAGGGTGAGGAAATTTTCTAGGCGATTTTTGTCTGTCACGGTTAGTACGTACCGATTGTTTTTATGATATGTATCACCCTCAACATTGTGCACGATTCCAGGCGATGATACCTTCGGTATAACAATTCCGAACAGAAAAACATTTTTCCGTTATATACATATATGCAAAGTTACTTCCAGACGCGAGCAATACACTATACCAGAAACACAATATTTTTTAATACACTAATATTTTCACCAATAGTTCTTTGTTTTAAAATTAATATGGAATAAAATTAAAAACAAATTGCATGGAAAAAATCTTTTTAAAGAAAACAAAAATTGCAACCTACAAAAAGAGGTTTTGAACGTGCAACTTCCACACTTCCAGTCCGTTAACCTTAATCGCTCATCTACAGCGCAACTATTATAAACCATCTCTCACAACTGGAATACCACATGCACAGAACTGTTTAAACTGCAATATCTCGAAAACAAAGGCCCATTCTATCAAAACCAATGAGAGTTTTATAACATTGTATGTATACTACAACTTGTACCTACTGCCGATCCAAAAGCGATTTCCTCACCTTTGAGCTGAGTCATCTTTGCTTTTCCACTTCAGCTTGCATTTTTCTTTTCTTCGAAAAATCAAGAAACTAATCAGTATTAAGAGAATCGATACTCGTTGTTTCATGCCTTACGTTTCAAATTTATGAGAAACTGATTTTCATTTATGTTTTTATCCTTAACAATAATAATGAGTGACAATGTAAAAAGTAAAGTAAATAAAGTGTGTCTTAAACAAGCTAAAGTGAACTAGAGCAAGATTCGTTCTAGAGCCAACCCTTTTTCGGCCATTTCCGGTGAGACCGGAAATGGCAAGATAAAAAAAGTGTCGGCCATTCGTTGAGATTTTGACTCACTAAACACAATGACGCAAGAATTTTTTCGATAACTCTTACCATTTGGCCTGTACAAAAGTGACAGAAAGTCTAAATGCTAAAGCCCCCTTCCCAAGATTTTCAATCTTATGTTACATACGAGTTGGCTAATAATACATAGTTATTATTTTTTCTGAAATAGTATTATGAAAAATGAGGTAGATGCAATTTAAATTCGAGGGTGTTTTATAATCAATGAAATACTTATAGTTAATCTCAAAAATATTTAGGTACCCTTTAAAACGGAATAATTATTTTAAAATTACTTAAACTACTTGACATTTTTTTTTTTAAATAAAATATTTTAGTAGAGAAAGTATTTTCTTTGATTTGAGAAAATTATACTAATATTATATGTAGAGTAGGGCACTGAAATTTTGTTTACCTAGGGGCGCGAAATACCCTTGTTTCGGCCCTGTCTATTGGTATAAACGTAAACTGATAATAATGAAGCAAAATACGGAAAAGATTTGAAATGTTACAATCTTTTGTTTCTATAAAAAATATAACATTTAGTTTAGGAAATTCATGATTTTGTAATATTTCATAATATTTTTTTTTTAACTCGAAGTAATTTTTAAGTTATTTTAAGCTGTACCAATCTCTCAACAATATTTTGCATAGTTTCAAAAGCAAATTTCGAGTTTAATCGTACGGAGAAATTGAAGAAAACGCGCCGTAGAAGTGCGAGGCATAAAATATGCCATAAAGAAGCGATCGAATGAAAAATCAGAACAATACTAAATGTCGAACGAATCGAAAATCGGGCAATTTTACGAGCTCGATCTACACCTAATCAAAATCGCATACAAAATCCCATCACCGGTTTTTCATAGAAAATTCTCCTACGACCCGACGCGTTTTCAAAAGCGAATATAATCATCCAACTTCGCGTTTCATTATTCACCGGTAATTATACAAAAATAAGACAATGTTTACACGAAACGAGTAAATAGCCGGATAAATGGGTTGATTTCTCATTATCGAGATAAAATGAGATCAATCGCCGGACCAACAGGACTGCGGTTCGATGAAAAAAATGTGGAATACGTGTATGAGAAACAAATTGAAAAAAGAGCTGGTTATAATCAATGCTTTGTTTGCACTTGCAAAGTGAAATTAATGGGTAATGGTGCAGTTAGACCTGTTAGATAATAAAAGTAGTAAAGTATTTCAGGATAAATGAAGTTCACATTTTAGAAAATTTGAAATTGTAAAAATGTTAAAAATACTTGAAAAATTTAAAAACCGTAGAAATGTTAAGAATACTTCATAAATTTAAATATTGTAAAAATATTAAGAATACTTCGAATCAGTAAAAAATTCAAAGGGTAGGTAGTAACAAAGTGATATTTTTAATTAATTGAAATCCTTGAAAATGTTTACAATGCCATTTCGATTTTTTATAGTTTTCTTTGTAAGAATTTTATAAAATTCTTTGTAAGATATTTGATAGTTCTACTATAAATTATAACCTATAAATTATAAATCATGATCTTAATAGAAAAGAAAAAGATCCTTTATGACAGTGAAATGATTGACCTCAGTACATAATACATACATATTGAGTAGCGCGTTGACTGGCGCAGTAGTAAAGATCGTGTTTGGTCAGACATACTGCAATATGAAGTGCCAAGGATGTGAACACCTAATTGTGTAATCATTAACTGAATTATAATACTTAAGGGAAAGGGTGATAATATGACTCTCCAGTTTTATATTCCTTCCTAAAATCTGAATAGGTGATAAAAGGTGAAAATAAAAAAAAAAATTTAACTGAATTTGATTTCATGATATTCCCCTAAGCTTCCTATACCCACACCACCATAATGCCTTCTTTTCCTCTAATAATTTAAATATTTAAACTACATAAAATTTTACAAATTCTATATAAATACTGAGACCTAAAAAAAAGAAAGAACGAGTGAACGTTCATACAGATCATCACACCCAATTCTCACCCCTATAAAAATTCACGTTCGGTAGATTCGCCGCTCAAAGGATTAAAAGTATTATAAAACAACGAATCATAATCATCATAATCATTATAATCATAATCATCGGACCGGATAAAAGTGACCACATAGTCATCAATGGTCATCGGTGGGCAATCGAGAGGGATAGTTTGCGAGGGTGGTAACCGATGCCGGGAAACGGCGATGTAACAAAAATACTAGGGGCGGTTCGTTGCACGAGAAAGGAAGCCCATTAGCGTTCGCGCGAAAGCGAAGTGCTCGTTCATTCATGGACTCGCCAGACATAGAGTTGTACTATCGTACTACTATTACTACTACACCTACCACTATGATACGGCTATGTCACTACCACTTTTACGCCACTCCAACAGCACGAGAGAGGGCGTACCGGTGTGGGTTACGTGTTCCACCGCAAACCACCACCACCACCAACCACCATGATACTGCACCCCTCCTAATACCACGTTCCTTGCGTTCTTACCGAAGAAGTTTCGAATACTCCTGTTGCCGACCCAGACCCCACAACCCCCTTACGATGTGTGTTCATCGACTACCTTGACACTGAAACTAGCTGCTGACAAATCAGATGTTCGAAGAAATTAATTGTCAGATAAGGGATGATTTTAATTATTTTAGATTCTATCGATTCTTTTATTTGTAACACTTTGGTAGTTGCATATTTTATTGAACCCAGGGATATTATAATTTTGGATTTCTGTTTATATTAAAAAAGTATACATTAGTGAGAGAATTACGTTTGGAAGCATTTTGTATTGTACATTCGCGATTAAATTAGGCTTTCTTGGGGAAAATGGTAATATCCCTGGTTCTCACCCTTCCCTGAAGGCTTTCCCAGGAAGAATGACGATGGAGCGAAAGAAACCCATGTATATGTATATAGGAGCCTGGTCCTGTCATGTGGATGTAAAAGTGTAAACGTTTACGCGGGAAAATTTGAATTTATATTTATTCATTATCCGTACTTTTCAGGTATATGTATACTAAATTTTATAATATAAAACAATTAAAAATTATACAATATTATTTTAATATTAATATCGTATTTTGAGAACTCCTACTTGTCCTATATCACTATTTTCTCTAGGGAAGCCTGATTTGATCGCGGGTGTACAATACAAAATTACCAAGTTTCAAATTGAAATTAATATACTATAATTATCATATCACATTATATAATTATCATATTCTCGCTTCACTTTTCAAAACCACAGAAGCGCGGGAAAATATTCTAATTCAAAATAGTAATTAAAAAGACGTAATGCTAAAATTTGTAGACCTAATAAATAAAAATAAACTATATATCAAGCACTTAAAAAATAAAATTTATATACCTTTTCAGACATTCTATTCTAGAAAGTTTAAAAACATTGAACTGGTATTTCCAAATGCAGTGACCAAAAAGCAGTTTGCTTTTCTCTCGTTCTACTAAAGATCAAACTACATCTTCAAACTCCTCGCATAAAAATTCGATTTTACGACATGGAAGATAGTTTCACGATAATGGGGACTGTAACAAACTTCGAAACGCTATGAAAAAAAAATATCACATCGATGTAATTTCAGCGTTTGCTTGCAACATTAAGGAAAAGAATTTTTCTAAGGACAAAACCGTGAACATTAAACGTTGCAATCAGTCGTGTACGATATCCTGAAGACGGGAAAAAATTCGAAATACCTTTTACGCGCGCATGTGACGGTTTACGATCATTTTATAGATGCTACGCCACGAATAAAGTTCTTACGACTCGAAATAAAAACAGCCCCTATGTATATGTGTTTTTTTACGAGGAATTCCAAAAACCATTCTTCCCCATGAACTCGAATATCTCCGGGATTATTGATCCCTCGTATCCATCGAAAGCGATCCAATCAAATGTTCTGTTATAAGGAAACGCGTTCGACTTTTCATTTTTAATTGGCAAAGGGTCGTTACAAGTCTCATTAAAAAGCTATTTAAACTCTGAAAGAAATGTATGCTGATATCTGATTATTCTTACATTCCTTTATATTAATGTTATTTTTCTGAAACTAATAAATTATAAGGTCACTTTGGTTCGAGTACAAAAATAAATTTTGCAAAATATAGAAATCTTATTTGTCAATTTATGCAAAAAATATAATATTCACATACGTACTTAAAATTTTCCACATAATTCAAATTCGCATAATGTAGGGTCATAATTAAAGATAAAAATGACCGAATGTCCATTTTTTGAGGGTTAATTTCAATAACAAAAAGAAAACTTTCAACAATTCACAAGAATGCAAGTTAAATCAATGAAATAGTCATCGAACGACGACCCATATTTGTAATTCGTGTTAGGAATTTTTGTAAAGTTCTTTAGTCACGTGTCGCGCGACAATCCTCGCGGCGCGGCGGTGTGTTAAATATCCTCTAGAGAAGAATCGGTCGGACGAATTGAAAGGGAGCTCGAATTGAAAAGAAGCTGATCCTCGAATAGGGTGTGATTTCATTTTTTTTTCTCTCTTTCTCTCTCCCTTTCTCTCGACTACCCTTTTTTAACGACAGCTTCGAACGATTACCACGTACTGCGAATTTTCACGCGAGAGACAGCCCCTTGAAAACAGTTCAGTTGACCTATTTCCTTCGTTTCGAATGACAGATTGGAATCAAACCTTTCCAAGAGATATTCTCGACGAAAATACTCCTCGCTGACGTTACCGGATGAAGATTGATGCTGCGGTACGTCTGAGGACCCCCCCCCCCCCCCCCCAAAATCAATTCGATTCATCGTTCAGAAACAGTTTGTTAAATGTAATATAATAGTTAGACTGCGAGTGTCTATGTAAATGTACGTTTTTATGAAATATTTTTTATTTGACCCACTAATGACAAGGCGGAGTCTCAGAGACTCTACTGATTTTATTTTTCTTCTGTTTGAGGTGTGATTAAATATCAAGAACTAATAATTAATAGCTAATAGTTAGCTAACATTAATAATAATAATTAAAGCTAATAAATATGCAGTGGACGATTTAGTATCTTTGAATAAATTAGAAATTCAGAGGTCTTCTAGATTGCAATATACTAATATTGAATCTTTTGAGAAAACCTTTATGAAAATTTCACACTGAACATATTTCACATTTTTCATAGTTAACGCGATGCTCTAGAAACATCAAGGATTTAGGATATCGAATCCTTGACCCTGAGGAGGCACTAAACTTCATAACTCCTGACAACTTTCTCAAGCTTCCTCGTGACGCTAAAAACATACCGGAATATGTTTAACTCTTGGACTGCGGACCATGGAGGAGAGACCAATTTTAATCTAATTTTGTATTTCATATTATTTTACACTGTTCCTTTAAAATTGATTCCTCTAATGTATAAAACTCTTTCGTTTAAAAATTATATATTTAATTTTAGTTGAATGTTTTGTGAGTTTGGATCACGATTGACCCAAACTCTGCTGTTCAAGGGTTAAACGCGATAAGAAAATTGTTTAGTATCTTGAAAAAGATAAATGTGGATCAAGTGCAGGATGAGGTTTGAAAGGATTTTAATAGAGAGCAAAATCGTTGTTAAAGTTTTTGGTACTATCAACACTTTAGATAATTAATGCGGATGCTTCTAATTAAATAAGTAAAGAATCTCTTATAATATTCAAGCGTCACTCACACGGCAAGATCTCAAACGTCCGGCTCCAATTTTTATGAAACTTTACAAATTTCAAGAATAGTAAAAAATAATATATACATATTTTTTTTTTAACTGCAGTAACTCAGATTTAAGGGGTGAAATCACTGTAAAAAATTCGACCCCTTAAAAGCTAATTCGGTAACTACTGGAAATAGACGAAATATTTTTCAACAAAAATTGAATGGTTTTTAAGATATTAAAAGCTAAATCAAAGATTGATAAAAAATCAAGACATTTCCTTGTCTCATGAGTTCTTTTAAGTCCTAATATTGAACATGCAATATTTTTGTACCTTAAAATCTCCGAATATAAACTCAAAAATGTATTTAACAATTTGCCAAAAACAAATCAAGTTAATAGATCTAAAATACTTATTTCAATAAATCTTGAAACATCACGCGGTAAGAATCACTATTTGGTTTATTAAACTCTCAATTCCTCGTCAATTAACCCTTAACAGGTATAATGGTTTTTGAGGAGCAACGAAACTTTAAAGAAAAATGACAATCAAATGTCCGTTCAATTTTCTTTTAAAGAACATTTTTAACTTATAAAATCTATATCCAATAATTAATTGGATAAGTAGAATAATCGAGGTATGTAGTATGTCAGACCTCACCTCACCAGTTAAGGGTTGAATAATTCACTGAATCTCAACAAAATCTAGCTCACTCTGCATTCAGTTCATAAACCTAACCCATGACACCATATCAACATCTTATCAAAAAAATTTTCAAATTTTAACATGAAACTCAGATACTTGTGCTACGCGAGCCGGTCTCCTGAACACGTGGCGATCCTCCGCGTTCCACCAGCAATTCCCTCTCTTTCCCCTTTACCATACACTTATACAATCCTCCGACAATTGTCCATGAAATCCAAACGAAAATTCATGAAAAACGATGGTGGTGGTTTCGTCGAACAATTTAAAGATGAGTCAAACCTCCTTCAATTTTCGATCAAATCCAAAGGAGAATTCACCAGGAACGTCCATCGTGGTGGTGACGAACCATCGCGATGACAACGAACAATTTCAAATAAAACTGTCGATAAAAAGAATCTCACCCCCGCAGCAGCCAAGCCTCGCAGCTTCCGCTGGAGCTCCGACCGTAAACACGCGTCGGTGGTTGATCGCGTACTGAAGTTTCCACCGTGGATCCGGCATCCAACTAGGATCCCACACCGTCGAACGCGACCCCCCTACCTTCACCTCCCGCCCCACCAGCCGCCATTACTGCCCAACAGCGAGGAACAACCCCCCTTTTTAACCCTCCCGCCTGGCCGCCACTCGAAACCGTCACCCAACGTCACCCAACGTGCACCTCGCCCTGCCTACTCCCTTCCTCTTTCAACCTGACACCTAGCCACCTACTAGGGAGAGCCAGCGGGACAGGATGAAGTAGCGTCTTCTCATCTCGAGGAGAAACGAAGGGAGAATGCTGGCCGATCGTTCGCTACAGTCTCGTGACCATTTGTTCGAGGGTTGTTAAATTATTTTATAAATGTTGTCTGAATGAATTGAGCTCGGAATGATCGCACAGGATTCATAAGAATTACCTTCGTCCTAAGACGAAAACTCACCGTACCGAAACTTCCATACCATTATGTAAGTTATATCGTGTTTTTATTCGATTACATCGATCCTCTACTTATCCCAATCCAATATAGGGATTTTTCGTTCGATCAGGTCACGTGCAATCTTTAATAATCGAACAAGATGTAAAAAGGATGAGCAAACAGTTGCCCAAGGCGAAATTTGTACAATATTATCCTTTAATTCATTTGCAAAATAAGGTATCAGTTATTAATATCCCTGCAGGAATATTTCTAAGAATTTTTTTAATTTTATCCAATAAATTAATTAATACAGTAAGCTGATCATTACTTTATAATAAACCAGGCAGTTCAACTTTTACTAATTTTACAGGAACTAAGAAAAACTGGTTAAAAAATGTTGTCTTCAATACAGAGTGAGTCAGATAAAGTGTTACAAACTATTATCTTGAAAACTGAAGCAATTATCGACCTAACTTTATTTTTTTAATTTAATGGTACGAAATACCTGATCGTGTAGTGTATACAAAATTTTTCTAGAATGACTACCATGAGATCAGACTAAATTGACGTCACTTTTCTTAAATGGGATGCTATACTAATTTCTTTTCATTTAAATACCTTTTATCAAACTGGATAACATTTACTCGAACCATTTTTTGATATTCTTAATAGTTAACGATTTATGGCGAAGGAAATATTTAAGGAGTGAATATGTCGCAGAATAAGGAAAAATAAGATACCATGCTTCAGTACATGATATTGGTTTATACGAAAAAATATATTCAACTACGCTTGAAAAAGTCCTTGACGGCAAAGAGTTAAATTTAACAAGTAGCTTAATGTTTAATCCGATGTTCAAAGAAATGCAACTACTACACTCTGTGGTAAGTTTATAACGAAAAGAACATCATCTAGTCTCAATTATCAGAAATAGGTGTTAATACACCATATCTAATTATCTAGCATTCTAACGCCATCGAGAATTTTAACGCAACCGCGTAAGAGGCTGGTGCACGAGGGAGGGTTAAACATCGTGGCCAACCACGAGATCGCCGCGAACCTCCAGGCTTCCGAAGCTCTCAGGGTTTAACCTCGTACTATACTCATTGAATCTAGAGCAATTAATAGCTGGTATGCAAGCAGGCAGACGAAACATAATCGAGCTACATATCAGATTTGTTTAAGGTATCATAACGTACCTACATATAAGATCGACTACTCGGTATTACTTAAACCGTAACTGGTACAATGTAGGTTAAAATACCTCTTCATCTATGTATCAATTATGTAACATATTCTCACCGTAGCAGTTATGGTGTGTAAATTACTAAATTACTTAATTTTATATAAATGTAAGAGTAACAGATCACATTCAATATATAAGATGTCTCAGGTCGGATAATACAACCGGGCAAAGGTTGGTTCTATAAGCAGAAATAAGCCGGAAAAAAAGGAGAATTTTTTTCTATTTGAGCTTCCGTTTTTGAAAAAAACGTTAGGAAAATGTTATTTTTCTTTATATAAGTTGGGGGGGGGGGAGTGCAACCCTTTAGGAAAAATTAATGCCCGTAATATCGTCCTTTTATGATAAATAATAATTTGCCGTTAACTTTATCAAACAATTCCAATTCTTTTTCGAGATATGTAGAAAAAGCAGTTCTTTGGGATGTCCCTTGATAATGGTTGAACGAATTACTAAGATTTTTTTACGTACTGCAACATATCACAAAATGAAGAAAATCGGTGAGGTACACCAATGAGGTACTTTTCTTGTGAATGTATATTGTACATGTACTCGACGAATTTTCAAACTCAATTTTCTGGAAAACGAAAGCTCAAACGAAAAACACGGATTTTTTTCAGCCTACGTATAATTTGCTTTTAGAGTCACCTCCTGTCCAGTTGTACTACTCGACCTGGAACACTCTGTATAATTTTATATTAGTAAAGTAAAATAAATAGTGGGGTTTATTTAGAAATTTGTAATATGTTGATATACTTCATAACAATGTAAAATTGATATAAAACGTTTAGCAAAATTTTACAACAAATATTAAGTTGAAGCAACAACGATTTTACAAATTTAAGATCAATTTAATATATTAACATTGTAAATAAAATATCGTGTTGTTAATGCAATAAACTTAAAACTGTATGAAACATATATGTATTACATATTCATTCATATGGTAAATATTTAGAATAAGGGAGCTACCTCCGATTTTGATCACCTTGAAATATGTTGTCAAGGTCGTCATTCTGAACAACTTTTCCCTATACACATAATAGTCGGACTCTTTTAGTTTTCGATATTTAGTTTGAGAAAATAACGCGCTTTACTTTCACTATTTCCAAGAGTGAATAAATCGCAACTAGGGTCTCCTCTATTATCTTGGGGGCTTTACCCCCCAAACCCCCCCGCCGCCCCGACGACAATAACCCCAAACCTCTTTGGAACGAACTTTTTTAGGTATTTCGAAAACACATGTGGGGATTAATGAACGGAAATCGGAGATGGCTCCCTTATTCTAAATATTTACCTATAAATTTTCGATTTTTCTGAAAGATTAGATGCGTTTTTCAAAATAATGGCAATTATGTATCCCTTGAATGAAAGTCTAAATGAATAAATGACTAATATGTGCTCCATTTAGCATTTGAATGTATTAAGCTTATATCTACATATACTATCCATTCATTAATTCCCACATGTGTTTTCGAAGTACTTAAAAAAGTCCGTCCCAAAGGGGTTTGGGGTTATTGTCGTCGTGGCGGCGGGGGGGTTTGGAGGGCGAAGCCCCCCAAGACAATAGAGGAGATCCTAGTTGCGATTTATTCACTCTTGGAAATATTCAAAGTGAAGCGCGTTATTTTCTCAAATATCTCGAAAACTAAAAGAGTCCGACTATTATATGTATAGGAAAAAGTTGTTCAGAATGACGACCTTGACAACATATTTCAAGGTGATTGAAATCGG
Organism: Osmia bicornis bicornis; assembly: GCF_907164935.1. Lineage (NCBI taxonomy): Eukaryota > Metazoa > Arthropoda > Insecta > Hymenoptera > Megachilidae > Osmia > Osmia bicornis. Next base: position 9,060,804 of record NC_060227.1, read on the forward strand.
AGGTGGCTCCCTTATTCTAAATATTTACCCAAATAAGATATAATAAAACCGATGCTGTTATTATTAATGTTTGAAAAATAAAACAGTTAATAAAACATAATGTAAAACCTACCTATGACGTAGGCCGATAGCCATTTTGCAAAGCTTCGATGTGCTCAACCAAGGGAAAATTCTGAGACTGTAGGAAAACGAAATTGGTAAGAAACAACATTCATTTCGAAGCTTACATAATAATTTCCTTTCGTTAATTAATAATATATTTTACCTTCGTAAGAAGTAAATGGCCTTGCGATATTTATATTTACAATACGACTTCCTACATGTGCACTCCGTTCGAATTTTTCGAATAGAACTGTCGCGGCGTACACCTACTACATGCGTCGACAATCATGCCGGAAATCAGCCGTAGTTAAAATTTGGCCCGTTCTTCTATAAATTTGAAATTAAGAGTTTTGTTTCAAGATCAATTTTACTTTGCTTTAATAATTTAATAATTAAAAATATTAATAATAATTTATATATTTGTAGGATGATAATGAGCGGATGAGGGATTCGGAGGTAACAGAAATCACTCTGAGTACGCAGTTGTAGATCTTTATTAATATTCCCTGATCGTTCCCGATCCGGTTCTCTTCGAATCTTAGTCAAAACATGCCATTTTCCGTTCGCGTACAAGGTTTTAAGCCTAGCCGATAATAGGCGTTTCTTGCCTCCGCCAATTAGGTGTTCCCTAAGGCCCACGACATTTCCCTCCCAATCCAGCCGTTTGAGGGGAAATTCGCTAGGCGCGTTGATCCAGCGTTTCGCCACGGAGACCAGGTTTATGGTGCGGCTATTTCGGATCTTACTGCCCTATTGTGGCTGAAAATTCGTTTCCGTACTTGCGAAGAAAAAAATAGCCGACATCATGTCCGAGTCATAATCCCGGTCGGTTCGGCTGTCGGACATCTGGCCGCCAGTACTAACAATACTTTATTGCCTACATATCGTTATTTAATATTAAAAAATTAATAAATATGTATTGTACTCAATAATTATTATCAGGAAGTATCTTGACATTCAGTTGATCGTAGTCGTAGTTTTAAATAATTTCAAATATGTAATTATAAACTTACCTTGATTTCTTTATTTATTTTTGATTTAATTAGATAATATTAAAATAAAATTGATACACAAATGTTATTTATTAATCTATATGTATATTTTATTAATAACATACTTTTCTCTGCAGTGAGATTTACAAAAATGTTAAATAACATAAATATAGTATCACTACGAATTTACAGAGTATTTGCTATAATCGATATGATATCGTAATTAACATGATATCCTGCATTCGTTTTCAATACCTCCATACTTACAATCACGATTTAATCCTAATATAAATTACGGAGATTATAAAGAATAAATAATCTTATATTACAAGACACGGTAGTTAAAATAATTCATTGATTATATATGGACCCTCGATTTTAGAAATGCTTTTGGCAGTATATTATTTCTACAGCATTCAATGCATGTCGAGTAAATTATTACAAAAAGTTGTGATAAAACTATTCTCTATAATTTATATGCATAGCATCGTCTATTTTCTACCTTTTTAAAGCTACCGGGTTTCGTTTTATAAAAAGAATTTCTTGTGCTTGAGATATGAAGTATTTTTGATTAGACTAGTTTTGTGCGGACATTAGCGTTACAAAGTAAAACGCTTTCTTCTTATTTTATTTTCAGACAATTTATTTGATAAAATACTCTGTTACTCTGTTCCATTCAATATTCTAATTATTCTACAGCATCCTGCATTTAATCAACATTGACGTATTGCCCTGTGACTGTAGCTGTTTGATGGTATCTTCGTCTACCGGCGAAATCTTCATTTTCTTCATTTAACTGAGTTGGAGAAGTTTCAACGCCTGGATGTACAGGTGTAACAACAATTTGTTCGTAATCGTACATTTTTCTCCTTTAGTTAAAAAACAAAATATAATAATTTTGACAAATATTTAAAAGAAAAAATAGTTCTTATCGTTAGAAGAATATTAGCAATTACCCCATAAGCCTTAATAATGATATTCTTAACCATTTGAAGAATTTAAAGTCTGACGAAACTCCTGGTTTTACAGCAGGGTTAGCATGACCTACGTAACTCCAAACCAGAAAAACGACTACGATATTGGCAATAGCGTAACCCCAATGGACAAGAAACATAATAAGCAATTTTAGAAGACACTGGAAATTAGATTGATATCAGTACCACATTTTTATAACTGATTTCACGAGTGTATCATGATACCTACACCTAATAAGGAAAGCCATCTGTTACATAAAGGACTGTACCAATTGCCTAGTTTATTATGAATATGAATCTTTCGTTCCGAATTTTCCACATTACCGCCATTTTCATCGATACTTGGAGAAGAGTCAATATAGACATTATTTTCAGAAAGACTGGGATTTCTCTGCAAACAATGGAAACGATTACTTTTAACTTTTGTCCTAATACAATAATCAATCGGATATTCATGTATACTTACAACCAGATTTTTGTGTCTTATTCTTTCAGGAAATAAATTGTCCAAATCATTATCTGTGTCTGTTATCGAATTATTCCTACTTGCAGAACTGAAATTGCGATCAAACGTTGGGGATTGCGTGCGAAATCGTTGTTCTCGATTCAATTGTATGTCAAATGTTTGTGCAAGAGCAAAATATGCATAATCCAAGCATGCATATGTTAAAAGAAAAGGCATTGTAACAATTGGCGCAAGTGTATTAATTTGACCAGTAATGATAAAAGTCAATGTAACGACAGCAACAACTAACATAGCATATATTGGAACTTTGTTTGGTCCTTTCTGAAAAATATATTTCATGTTCTTATTAACGTACTAAACAGTTAAAAAATTTAGTTATTAAATTACTAAATACCCCTCTTTGTAAGCAGCTCATTCCCGGAATAACGTTTTGGCTAGCAATAGATTGAAGAACTCGCGGAGTACCATACATCGCGCCCAAACAGCTACTAAATGATGATACATAAAGACCTGCTAACAATAGTACTGAAATCGCTGATACAGTAGATGCTATCATAAAATTCGTGAGAAGTGCATTTCGAGTACATGTTGCTGCGAGAAACAGCAAAAAACATAGATACAACAAAGTTCTGAAATTAAATTAAGAAGTTAAGCTTTTACTTCTTGATATGTAATACATGAATTATAAGAATGTTTATATTATGATTTTTACCCTGTCCCTACTGCTGCCAATGTACCATTAGGAATATCTGTGGATGGATGTCTTAAATCTCCACTCATATTAATACCGGCTAAAACACCAGTTACCGTTGGAAAGAATACACCAAACACTGTAAACCAGCTATATCCATCCTGATATGCAGGGAAAGTATTGTTTCTTAAATTTCCCGACAGCCATCCCTCAAAGCCAGCCTCTAAAAATATACACATAATTATTTATTTCTCTTATTATTAATAACTAAATTAGAAGCTACAAATTAGTCAGCTTACCAACATCCACATGAATAAAACTTCCAACCATGAAGTCCACACCAGCTAATAATAAAATTAGCAAAAGAATGAATTGTAGCTTTATAACCCATTTGACACCAGCAACATTTATGATAGATAACAAGATAACAGCAGCACAAGCGAAACCACGTTCTGCCCATGCAGATTCTAAACCCACAAGACCAGCCATAGATTCTCCAAAACCTAGAACATTTAGAGCACAGCCCACCGCCTAAAAATAATTTTAAGGTAATACTGTAGATATTGCTATTACAGAAGTTTTTCTACCTGTCCAAAACAATACAGTAATCCAATAGAACCTCCGAATCTTGATCCTAATACATGTGATAGTAAAAAATAAACTCCTCCACTTTCTACTCTACATCGTTCACATATTCCGACAGCAGATAATACAGTCACTAACGCAATGCACACTAAAACAATTGTAAACGTTACAATTTGCCAAGTTCTCAAACTTATTATCAACAGAGAACAATCAGTTTTACCTGTACAAAAAATTATTAGTATTGCATTAAGAACACCAGCTTGACCTACTATCCATCCTGATCGTAAGAACACAATAACTCCAAAAATATTAATAAGACAAGACGTAAAAACTCCATCCCATGTTCCAAACAATACAGGTTGAGAAATAAAGAAATTTGATTTCCACCATGGATCAGCACTCTGAAAAGTATAAATTTCATGAAATAAAAAATCATAAACATCATTATTTCAATTACTTACATATTCTTGTGCAAACAATTCATTTGCTCCAGTTTGATACATCTCAGGTGCAAGTTCTTCATACTCTCTATTATTTCTTTGCCTTTCATTATTCCTGTGAATATCTACATTATTATGTAAACCATATCTAGACCAATCTATATCTCTATTGCTTCCAGCATCCCCATTTGAAAACTGGTTCCCTTCATTTGACTCCATATCCTCTTTTGTGTAAACACAATATTTTGTACAATAATTGTCTATTTAGAGATATGCAAATTATAAATAACAAACTGGTAGGTACGTGAAACACCTTCTTCTATGAATTTTCATTTTTGTATCATTTATAAAAGTACAAAGTGCTGTTTAATAGTTTTAGAAGATAAACACCGAGTTACTTTACTATTACAACATAAAATAATGTCAGACGTACATACAATATATATACATACGTAACATTTATTAAAAGTTTTTATTAAAATAGGTTAGAACACAATTTCAATATTTATACAAAACGGTAAATATTATAGGCCTCCATAATGATATAATAATTTGGTAAATTCATTTTTCTCAGCTTATTAATCACTTATATCTGCGTTATCGTTTTAAATATATCACCTAGTGGTGACTGCTGGGGACGTGTTGTTCCACACTAGAACGACCATTTCTGATCCATCTAACGGTATACATTATACATACAGGGTGTCCCAGTTTTTTTCGGTCAAACTTTACCAACATATTCTACAAGCAAAAATAAGACAAAAATGTCGTATAAACATAGGCTCTTAAATGTTTCATTAAAAAGTTATAAACAATAAAATAATTTTTAACAAAAAACAAATCCGACTTCGAAATGCACTAAAAAGTGTCAAATAATTTCTATTTCATTTATACTGTAACGTGAAACCACGTGAAATGTTATCATGTGAATATGTTCAGAGTGGTATAGCGACTGTTGCGAACCTCGCTTGTATGTATGTGTGCAATATCGTGTGAATTTAGCTGCAAGCTTGTAATCACAAGTGTTGAATGAAATGTAATATGGCGACGATGCCATAAGAGTACATAGACATATGAAATATAGACGGAGCATAAACTGCTACTTTTGGTAAGGGGGGCTCTGATAATCGGGGCGAGGAGGGGACTCGTCTGACTTCGACTTATTCCGGCAAGACTCGGTAGTATTCGGCTCACATTTCACATGTATGTATGTACACTGAGTCCCATCGAAGTTGTCGCAGTGAAGTTGGCTACAAATTCACTACGCATTTACGCCGCGTCGGTGAGTGAATGCGTGGCCAACTTCACTGCGACAACTTCGATGGGACTGAGTGTACACTGAGTTGCAATGAACTTGTCGCAGTGAAGTTGGCTCCAGATTTACTGACACATTCACGCCGCGTCGGTGAGTCGATCTCGCCCATCGTCTCACCGACGCGGCGTGAATGTGTCAGTAAATCTGGAGCCAACTTCACTGCGACAAGTTCATTGCAACTCAGTGTACACCGACGATGAGTTGCATTGAACTTGTCGCAGTGAAGTTGGCCACGCATTCACTCATCGACGCGGCGTGAATGCGTAGTGAATTTGTAACCAACTTCACTGCGACAAGTTCAATGCAACTCATCGTACGGATGCGAAAAGCCGAACATACCCGAGTCTGCGCTTACGAAAATAGTCGAAGTCAGATGAGTTCCCCCTTACCGCGATTATCAGTTACCCCTCGTAGAAAGGCTCCGTCTATATTTCATATGTCTATGTAAGAGTATGACTGCAGCATGTCTGCATTATGTTATATCAATGCTCATAAATTAGGAGCCAAGATTCAAAATGTAACGTGAAACGTATCACGTGAATATGTTTAGAGTGGTATGGCGACACTGCCATGGGAATATTTATCGATAGTCTGTAGTGTCGATATGTCTCGAGTATCAGTCGAGGACCTTTTGTATCGATGGTTATAAATCAAGAGCGAAATTTAAACCCCATCTACGCGTACATTTATATAAATAGACAAAGCCTAAATTGTAAACCCCTCGACGTGGGTGATCGAGCTGAGAGAAGGCCAGAAATCCAGAGAATGGGATAGCTTTACTTCTAAAAATTTCTGAAAGATTAATTTATGATAGTGTTAGGTAGTAGAATAGAATATTCGACGAGTGTTATTGCGTAACAAAGGCCAATAAAGAGACACACAAAGTAATAAACACCGCTAAGCGATAAGGCCCAAAAAGCAGGTAACCGGGCCGCACGGTCCAGGAATATAGGTAGTTCGCGACCATAACAATAGACAAAGGCAAGGGCTATATGCGCAGAAATGTGGACTTTCCCGAATTATTTTATTACCACCAGCAGCGTCAGGAAAGACTACCTGGTGCCTAACGGTACTCCACGCGGAGTGTCGCCAAAATTTATGTCTAAATCCCAGGACAAATTAGCCAATAGAATTTGTACAAATACACACCCCCTCTCCCAAACAACCAGCCAATCAGCACTGTCCGAAGAAAAAGTAACCCTAATGTAAAAGCTTATATAGTAAGCTATGTAAAACAAACACCGTCAACACAACTCTCAAGACATTATAGTGGAGACATTCTCGAAAAGACACTCTTGTAACAACTCGCACACTCTCCAAAGGTCACATCACGCACCAAGTGCATTCATTTACATACAGTCCACTTATCGTTCAGAACACTGAACTCCACAGCAACGTTCAATCGTTGCAAAATATTGTCGACGCTGCGTAGCATATACAGATAGACCATATCGAATTCGTTGTTTTCGACCAAGTCACGAAGGTCCTTAAAAGTTACGAAGTCTTTTCCGATATCCTATCTATTCATGCACTCTGAGATGGTCGTAAATTTCCTCAAGAGTTGCCTTTTGGGACTCCTAAGGAATTGGGTCTGATTGGTCGGAGCTAGATGGGCCAGGCTAAGACACGCACACTTATACAGTTGACCCACACGCATTCTCGCTATTCGCTTCCTAGGTTACAACTACTAGTAGAAATGAAATGTGTTGCGTGACAGAGAAAAAGAAAGGTATACTTGTGGGGTGCGACGGTCCCAGCCTAGTACCTGAGACACTCGAGGCCGGGTTTATGGCTGGGGTCACTCGACAGATGTTTTGCAGGCGGCCGGTGACGACGTTGTCGGAGTTAGTTTTAAGTTTATTGTTTAGGCGTAAGGGTATGAATGAGAGAGAGAGAATGAGGAAGTGAGTGACCGATGCCGAGGGCGTGCATCGAGGAGAAAGGGGACAGAACGTGGCAGAGAGTTGAGAAAGGCGGAACAGCGGAGACAGAGTGCACTAGCGTAGATAGAGCAGATAGTTGTAGTACAGTTAGTTTAGTTTAATTTAGTTTAGTTTGAATTAATAAATTACAATTACACGATCACTCGTTCTTTGTCAAACCTTCCAAACCCACATACTCGTCGACAGAGAAAAAGAACGGTAGGCACCGCCTCGAGTCTCAACTTAGTGGACGCATACAGTAAGTACAAGGTCTTGTCCACGGTTGGATCATCCGAGCGTTTTCTAGGGTTTTTTACATTTTACAGTATTTTACGGTAAGATACGTTAAGAACGTATAAAACGTATAATACCAGATTTGCGCCGAAATAATCACAGGATAGCCTTAATTTATCTAAAAAGATATATGTATGTTACACAATACAGAATATAGTCCCCAAAAAATGAACTCCTCTACTAATAAAAATACTTGTGTAAGTAATCGTTGTTCATTATTGGAAAAATGATTTTTTGAGAATATTTACTGACAGTATGTTAAATAAAATATACTTACAATTAGATTATATTTAGATATAATGAAATTTGTTAATAATAAGAGAAAATATGAAATATGTTTTATTATTATTATTATTATTATTAATTTTGAATCAAGACATGTTCGCAAAAACAACAATACGCAACTGTTTTCCCTTCCTCTTGTATTGGTAGAAAATTTTCATTTTCCCAACATTTGTGGCGAGGCCTGCCGCCAAAACTTCGTTTCATGGCTTTATTTTAACTAGAGGGTGAGATATAACTGCGGAACTCCCTGATTTTAATAATAAATATCGTAAATAAAAATCTATGGATAACTATGTCTGTTTGGTATCTATAGTACATAACGTTATGTAGAGATGGCGCCACTTGGAGTATAATACATATAAAACTAAGTAGCGTAATATACTGTAGAATACCATATATAATACATTGTATAATATCTCACGTATAATACGTGCCCAACCCTGGTCTTGTCGTTTCCTAATTTTTGTGGGTCCCACGCTTTCTCGTAGCACATGTGCGCTGTAACGTTCTAGCGTCTTAGCGGAGCGCCTCCACTTCTACGCGCCTGAGGGTAGACCACAGCTAGGAGAAGGGGCCTACGCAGGATGAAGTGGACTTCTCCACCATTGGACGAGGGATGATCCTGAGGGAAGATCCAGGATCCACGAAGGAAGGGGTATCGACTGACAACGTGCGAAGATCTCCTCCGCCAAGCGCAGAACCAGTAGAATGATTTTGTCAGTTAAATTAGACGGATCTTTTTCGCGTGCAGTCATTTATTATTATTTGCTTTAAATAATAGACCGTCAGGCGGTCGGCAACGCTTTCGTGAAATAATAATACTGTTGAAATGTAATAATTTCTTTTAAAGGGCCCTCTTTAAAATTTTTAGGTTGGTAGTATGATACGTAGAAACTCTGAATGCTCATCTATGCGGGCCAATCAAATAATAGATGGAAGCAACATGGCGTCAATGTAGCGTGTAAAATACCCTAAAAACGCGAGACTTTACATACTCATAACTTTTGAACGGCTAATTTCCTAAAGTTACAAATTAACCTAACCTAGGTTAGGGTTAGGGTTAGGGTTAATCATTTTGCGTGGAAATGCGTTCTTATCAAGATAATAGGGGGTTTCTGCACTTTTATAATACCCTATATATCTCGAGAAAGGTTTATTTGCCAGTTCTGAAAATGGTCTCATTCGATTTCTCGTCCCTCAAGTACTATAAATCCGAAGTTTGGTTGTCCTGGGGTGATGGGGCCTTTCGGAAGTTTCCCCAATCAAAGTTTAACCTCGCTCAGTTTTACCATTCCTTTCCCGTGGGACCTAGTACCCCACATAATACATATAAAACTAAGTAGCGTAATATACTATAGAATACCATGTATAATACATTGTATAATATCTCACATATAATACGTGCCCAACCCTGGTCTCTCGTGAATTGCAGTATACATGTACCATACATCAGAAGTGCTACCAACTTCTGATACAGTCGTTACAATTACGAATGTTTTCTGCCGTATCTATAACGTTTCAAATTTTTTTTTTACGACTTATTAATTACCAAGTTTGCCATACCGCAGTCCAATCGTTATTGACAGCATTGTATATTTGGGTATTTTTAATTTTGCGCCGCCTCCGAAAATTTTGAAATGTATTTGGTATCCTATTTAACGATTAAGTAGATATTATTAACAGGTATGGAATATTGGTATTGTTGAGTGTATGTTTCCATCCTTGCTAGTATAATCGCGCGTGCGCGGACTCGAACCGGTCTAGAGCGACACCGGTCGTTTCAGTTTCTAAAGAGTCGCAGAGCGATAAGCAAGTAATTTTTATCAATGCCAATTATAGTCAATAAAGTTTATTTTTCTCACGGTTAGTAAAAAAAAACGTTACTATCTCTGAATAATAGCGGACGAGTACGCAACTACGTCTGTACCGAAATTCGACGGCTCAAATTTCCTTGGATGGAAATTTCAAATCAGAGCCTCGTTGATCGCGGGTGGAGTGTATGATGTTGTGGACGGCACGCGGCCAAAACCGGCATCAACTCAAGAAGCGCAGTTGAAGGCGTGGACGAAGGATGATGCGAAAGCAGTCTGGTACATTTCAAGAGCGCTCGAATACAAGCACCTAGAACCGCTTCTCAGCTGTACTAGTGCTAAAGAAATGTGGGACAAACTGGATAGCATTCATGCTCAAAACACCGTCACAAATAAACTTCTGTTAACACAGAGGTTTCATGAATACCGCATGGGCGCAACGGATTCCGTAGTACAGCACGTGGCGAAGGTTCTAAACATGGCGTCGCAGACGGTCCTTTTCTAGATGACAAGGTAACGGACGTAATGATAATGGCGAAGATATTGGCGAGCCTAACGCCGAAATTCAGCACGCTACAGACAGCGTGGGACAGCGTCGATCCAGAACGGCAAACCCTGGAGTACCTGCAAGAAAAGCTCATAAAAGAGGAAAGTCGTTTGGACGCTGAAGGAACAGAAACGTCGGCGTTAGCTGCGATGAGAAACTCAAAAGACCAAGCTGGAACAAAGAAGAAACAGTTTGGGAGGAACAAGGATGAAAGGTCGTCAAGACAAGGACAGAAGAAAGGAGATTTCAAATGTTTCCGTTGTCACAAGACAGGGCATTACGCGCGAAGCTGCCCAGCACGTAAACAGCAGCAAGGTGAAGGTGATGAAAGTGAATCACGAAACTACGCATTTATTGCCAAGAGAGAAAACCATGCTATGGTGTCGAGTCGGTATAACAGGCCTTCAAGGAGTCTTATCAACAAGTGGCTGAAGCTAGATAAGGAAGATATCTGGTATACCGATAGTGGGGCTTCGAAACACATTACCTACAGGAGGGAGTGGTTCTCTGAGTTCAGACCGTGCAAGGGCACGATATCGCTGGGCGATAACAAAGAGTGCGAGGTAGTCGGTGAAGGAATTATAATTGTGGAGAAACTCGTAAACGGTGTGTGGCGTGAAGCGAGAATAGAAAATGTCCTTTATGTACCGGTAGTGCGCAGTAACTTGTTTTCGGTCGGAGTCTGCATGACAAAGGGTTTCGGTGTGGAATTCTATGGCGACTGTGTTTATATCGAAGACAGAAACGTAACAGTGGCAATGGGTGTTAAACAAGACAACGAGATTTGCCGAATGTTTTTCCGAGTGATAGATGCGCGAAATATCGGTGAAGTAAATGTGTCAGAAACGAACATAAAGTTGTGGCACGAACGACTGGGACATTTGAACAAGCGCGCGTTAAACGAGTTGATAAAAAAGGGACTTGTTAAGGGCGTGAAAGCATCGGAGAGTACTGATTTCTTTTGTGATGCCTGTCAGCTGGGAAAAGCTCACAGGCTACCGTTCAAGAAGACTGAAAAGAAAGTGTACCTGAAACCGGGCGAGTTAATTCATAGTGACGTATGCGGTCCAATGTCGGAAATTTCGCTCCGAGGTGCGCGATTTTTTGACATTCATAGACGATGCGTCGGGATACCGTCATGTTTATTTTATGAGACACAAGTCGGATGTGTTTGATCGGTTTAAAGACATGGAAAGAAAAATCGCGAATAAGTTCGGTTACACAATAAAAGTGCTACGGTCCGATAATGGCCGCGAATACTGTAATGACAGCATGAAAAATTATCTGTCTGAACGAGGAATTAAATTCGAACCAAGTGCGCCATATACGCCAGAGCAAAGCGGTAAAGCGGAACGCGAAAATAGGACTATAGTTGAGTGTGCTCGCACAATGCTCAAGGCGAAAGACCTGTCTACAAAACTGTGGGCTGAAGCGGTTAATACAGCCGTGTATGTACTGAATCGTGTGCTGTCGTCGGAAAAAAGGGGAGAAAAAACCCCGAGTGAAATTTGGTCGGGAGTGAAACCGAAACTTGGACACTTGAGAGTATTCGGGTCGGAAGTGTTTGTACACGTGCCGAAACAGTTTACAAAGAAATTCGATGCGAGATCGAAGAAAATGCTGTTCGTGGGTTACGAGGGTGACTCGACAAATTATAGAGTGTACGATCCTGAAACGCAAAAAGTGACTGTATCAAGAAATGTCGTATTCAATGAGGGACTAAGAAGTGAAAACGTGCGCGTGAGAAGAGACACGGTTGTACCTGTTGAAGTATTCGATGGTACTGATGAGGAACCAGAGAGTCAAACAGCCGGTAATACATCGACTGTGTCATCAGATACCGAGACACAGGAATTACAGACTGTCGGTAACGTAACAGCAGAATCGTCAGCCGATAATGCAGAGACCGGGATTCATGGTAATGCCACAAGAGGTGTGTTACCATTGGAGCCTCGTCGGTTAAGAGACAGAGCAAGCCTTCGACTCCCTGCTAGATACGAGCTAATGTGGGGACCTGTAGCGGGAGAGAATAATGAGACGGTTGTTCCGGTCAGAAGTATCCACTCTTTATTGCGCGTGAGAGGCAATGACGTTCCCATGAACGCGGTCTTTATCCTTGGACGGTCGGTAACGAACTCTCGTCGCTTTCGCCATGCTCGTCGATCTCCCCACTCCGCCGACTGCGGCAAATGGGAGACGACTCCCTACATCACTCCCCCCTGAGTATCCACGAACTGTGTACATATATATATGGGAAGAGCGGTATGCGAAAATATATGACAAGGAAATATAAAGTATAAAAATATAAAAGTATAAAAATAATTCACGCGCTTACAAACTAAATGTCTTACTAATTAGAATCTTTGGTACCTGGCGCAAACGAAACTTTTTTGTGCTGATAGGTTCTAAGCGCGGGCTTGGTGCTAACCTTCGCGACCGGATTTATCGGAGCATCATCGCACGGTGACGAGGGATCAACGATGCTATCGGGCACCAAATGGGCCGGTTTGCGCAACTCTACCGAAACGTTCCTCGAAACACCGTATACATCGATCTGGTAAACGCGATCAGAAATTCGCTGCAGCAGCTTGTGAGGGCCAGAATACGGTCGCTCAAGCGCTTTCTTAACTACATTACGCAGAAATACATGCGAGCAAGAATGAAGTTCTTTGAAGAAGAACGCGCGCTTTTTATAATTATGTGCTATGGGAACTGGTCGAACCTGACGCATATATTCACGAAATTCTTTAATGAAGATATTCGGATCCGGCGTAAAATCATCCGGGATGAAAAACTCTCCAGGAAGGCGCAAAGTTGTTCCGAAAAGGAACTCGGCCGGAGATGCGTTAGTATCAGAACGTACATGAGATTTGAGTCCAAGAAGGACTGTGGAAAGAGTTCGAGTCCAGTTCGTGTCCGAATGACACATGATTGCAGCTTTAAACACACGATGCCACCGCTCCACAAGACCATTGGATGCGGGGTGATAAGGTGTTGTACGAATGCGCTCACAACCAATTAAAGAGAGGAGAGCCGAGAAGAGCCTGGATTCAAATTGAGCACCTTGATCGGTTGTCAAAATTTTCGGGGCTCCATAACGTGAGATCCACGTGTCGAAGAATGCTCTCGCAACAGATTGTGCGGATGCCTCTTGCAAGGGCACCGTCTCGACCCAACGAGAAAATCTATCCACCATTGTTGCGCGCAGAGAATAAATTTTTTCTCTGAGCAAAATACCGGTAATTTTAGTAAGGAAGGAAGGAGTTTAATAACGTTTAGAAACACTTTTAATGTACGTGATATAATTTAATAAACAAAAAACGGAGTGTTTAGTCACTGTACACTGCGTGGCCTTTAATTAGCAAAGGCAAAACTAGTTTATACAAATGTACTTTCAGTTGAAGTACGTTGAGCGAATTAGTCGCGTGTTCTGAATCTTTTGGAATAACTTGTGTTTGATCGTTTTCGCCCCTTAACCGGGAAAGGGGTTAGAAAACGGATTCGGAAGCGATTTTTTGCCGGTGCGCGACCTTACCGAAGCGATAGACTTCCAGTGTGCGAAACTCGAATAGAAAAAAGGCGCGATTTGTGACGAAGAAAAGTTTTGACTCGGAGAATTGTATCTTAATAAAGTTTAATGAAAGAAAAGTTTTACAGTTCTTGCGTTCCGAAGCAACGTGTTCGAAGTTATAAGAACTAGTACGCAAAGACGTATAAGAAGAAGGATAAGAAGAAGCTGATCCGCAAGCATGCGGCGGCATATTTATATTGTTTCCCCCGTCCCCGCCGTCGCCCGCCGTCGCCCGCCGGCTTACCAACTTAGTCGGCTCGCTACGTTGGCCAACGGAGTGAGTGAGATCGCTGAAGGCCGACGGGACGAACAGCTGAGACGAAGGAAGCGATCTAGCTTCTAGAAATTTCGAGGTTTATCGTTCGATGCTCGAACAACTTGTTTTCGTCGTGAAGAGCGAAAGAGTAGACCGATCGTCGCCGCGTCGCGGTTTTTATAATCGTTAGCGCGATGACAACGTCGAAGGGTTTTCGGCGTTTGGCATAACTTTGCCTATTTTAAATTGACGCGCGCTTAATCCCGAACAACCATCGTCATGCAATGTATATAACCATCCTGCGGAGGCAGGGGTCCAACAATGTCCATACGGACATGATCGAAACGACCATCGGGAGCTACAAAATGCTGAGGAATTTGTCTCACATGACGAGAGACCTTAGACTGCTGACAATCAATGCAGCTTTTGCACCAACTTGCAATGTCGCGGTGCATATCGGGCCACACATATCGCTGGCGAATCATGCGATCGGTGACTTTGGCACTCGGATGTGCTGCACGGTGAAACATACCAAAAACGGTTTCACGGAGACCTGCCGGAATATACGGACGAATGGCCTCACCAGTGATCTCACAAAAGATCGTAGTGTGGTTAGAACCCCACTGAATCGCTTTAATCTTTAACGGGTGGTCAGGAGAGTTACGAATCAACTGAAGCTGTGAATCGGCTTGCTGCTGCTTCGCAAGCTCATTAAGATCGACCTCAACCGGAAGGCGAAGAGAATCAATACGAGACAGAGAATCTGCCACGACGTTGTCGTTACCAGCAACATGTCAATTGACGCAATTGCCTAGGAGAAGCTTTATCAGCTTTCTGCATGAAGGCATAAATAAGAGGCTTATGGTCGGTAACTATTTATCTCAAAATCGCGACCTTCAACAAAGTGACGAAAGTACTTGATTGCCTCATAGATCGCCGTGAGTTCGCGATCATACGCACTGGAATTGGTTTGTGCGGGAGTAAACTTCTTGGAAAAGAAGGCAAGAGGTTCCCAATTCCCTGACAAAGAGAGCTGCTCCAGAACAGCGCCCATGGAAAAATCAGACGCGTCCGAGACTAAACGAAGCTCCGCGTCAGTGCGAGGATGCACTAATAGAGCGGCATTGGCAAGATCAGATTTGACCTTCTTAAACGCCTCCTCAGCCTGTCGGGTCCATACAATCTGGCGTTTATCATTTTTGCGAGAGTCACAGAGATACGCATTCAAAGGAGCTTGAGAGCTAGCGGAGTGAGGAATACTCCGATGGTAGAAATTCAACATGCCGAGGAAACGGCGTAACTGCGAAATATCCTGTGGTTTAGGGAACTGCATAATTGCAGCGACCTTTTGGTCGGTGGGACGAATTTCATCACCGTTGACTAAGTAACCCAAAAATTCGAGTTCAGGAACACCGAAGACACATTTATCTACATTCAGGTGAAGGTGAAACTCACTCAACCTCTGAAAAACCACTCGAAGATGAACCAAATGTTCGTCAAGAGATGTAGAAGCGACTAAAATGTCGTCAATATATAGAAATACAAAATCCAGATCGCCTAAAGCGCGATGGATGTATCGCTGAAACGACTAACTGGCATTACGCAGTCCAAAAGTCATATTTAGATATTCAAAGAGACCAAAGGGCGTGATAACCGCGGTTTTCTCAATGTCTTCAGGGGCCATTGGAATTTGGTTAAACGCTTTATGCAGGTCTAGAGACGAAAAAACTTTTTTGCCATGTAGATTGACAGAACAATCATGAAGATGAGGAGTTGGGTATTTATCAGGAACTGTAATCGCATTTAATTTGCGATAATCACCACAAATCCTCCAAGATCCGTCTTTTTTAGGAACCAAGTGAATTGGACTGGCCCAAGGACTGCTGGATGGGCGGCAAATGCCAGTCTGGACTAACGCCTTAAATTCAGCTTTGGCAGCCCTTAGTTTATCCGGGGCTAAACGACGCGGGCGCTCAGCAACCGGAGGGCCCGTTGTGACTATGTGGTGAAAAACGCCCCGTTTTTCCGGCAGAGATACTCGAGAAGAACCAGTAATCTCCGGGAATTCCGTGAAAAGCTTGGCGCAAACCGAATTCGGGTCATGAGACCAGATTGACGAAATGGCAACCGATTTACAAACTGCAGGGGAATAAATATTCGTTGTCGAGTCAATGAGCCTGCGTTTTTGCAGGTCGACCAGTAACCCATAAGCTCCTAGCAGATCGGCGCCGATGATCGCGTATGGAACGGCCGCGATACAAAAGTTCCAGCGGATTGGACGTCTCAAGCCCAGATTCAATTCGCGAAACGATTCGCCAAAAGTGTCTGCAAACAACTTCAGACTAGAAGGAGCATCCTTTATCTTCGGATTTGCCGGGAGCAGCGAAATGTCTGCCCCGGTATCTACAAGAAACCTTTGCCCGGTTATGCGATCGCGCACATGGAGACGTTTCTCGCTAATTGCACCCTCCCTGGCCGTCCCCACACAGGAACGCCCGACTAGTTTTTTGATTTCCACGCGGCATATTTGGAACACCATTCACGACATGACGTAGGGTTATGAAGGAATTTACGGTGCGCAAAACATAAACCGGATTTTTCCCTACTACGAGAACGGTTCCCATTCGCAACAACGCGTTCTTTCGATCGCGATCTATTTGGTCCCGGTGGACCTTTAAGAGCATTGAATTGCTCGGTCAGCGCTGCGACACATGCCGCCAAGCGCCTGACCTCCGCCTGAAGGGCGGAAGCCTGGAGATCCTCCGTAGGCGCCGCAACGCAAGTCCCCGCTGGATCCACGTTGTCGGCAACCTTATCCGCAATATTCGCCAACCGATCCAAACTATCAGCGCCTGTAGCGACCAAAATTGCACGATAATTGGGAAGAAGCTGATCCAAAAAAACAGATCTAATCATTGCATCGTCGCAATGCCCGGCATTCAAATTTCTGAGGCGACTTAAAATAAGCGACGGTTTTCCATCTGTGAGAACTTGACCTTTAAGTAACTTGCGCAATTTGCTCTCAGCGGACTCAGCAATAGTAGAAATGATACGCGCTTTAATACGCTCGTAAATATCAGCCGGCGGTGGTACAAGCAAAATAATGTCTTTAACACAACCGACAACCTTCCCGTCTAACGCGGCCAACACGATATCGGCTTTCGTAGCCTCCGCGGTTATTCGCACGTTGCGCAAGGAAGCCTCCACCTGTGCGAACCACAAGGGGGTCAGCTCGAAAGAAACTCGGAACTTTCGGAACTCTATAAGAATCCACGTGTTGCAACATAACATTCGGATTCTGCAAATTCGCCAATTGATTTTGGGTTGCTCTTACCTGAGCTGCCAACTCGCCTATCACATTGTCAGACTTATCCTCTTGATCGGCCATGATGGCAGCGCACAAGGGAAAAACACAAAAATGCACAAAAGAAAGAAAAATAGTTAATACCTTACGCACACGGCGTATCACAGACTAACCTATCTCACACGCACCGGTGTGTTACATCCGTTTACGGTAAACCTTAAACCAAGTGGAAGATTGACCACTTGCGAAAGAAAAAGAAAAGAAATCGCGAGGCTATAACCTAAGAATGAGACTCTGCCGACTGCGGAAAGTGGGAGACGACTCCCTACACTAAACCTGCACGAGCTACATCTAGCGGAATACGAAACTCCCAACAATTATAAAGAGGCGATAAACAGCAAGGATTCAAGAAAATGGGTGGAGGCAATACGTGAAGAACTGGCAGCACACGAGGCAAATAACACTTGGACAATTATTCCAAGACAAAGTGGGAGGAAAACCATTGATTCTAAGCCCAGATAGCACAGAAACATTTCATGTATGTCCATCGAACGTTCATGCTGGACGTTTCGGACGTACGGAGAATGTCCCGTTAACATCCATATGTCCCCTATAAGTCCTGGTTATGTCCTTTAAAGATCCTAGGAAGGTGCCTGTTAAAAAGTGGAACGTCCAGGGGACGTCCTGTGCGTACATTCTCAGGATGTTTTCTGAACGTCCGAAAGTAACATTCTCTGTACGTTGTGTGAACGTTTACAAAACGTTGCAGAACGCTATACTAACGTCTTGAAAAGCGTACAAGGAACGTATTCGGAACGTCCGAAAGTAACATTCTCTGTACGTTGTGTGAACGTTTACAAAACGTTGCAGAACGCTATATTAACGTCTTGAAAGCCATATAAGGAATGTTTTCCGATCATTTAAAATTACAAAACGTTTTCTGTACTTTTTTTTATAATCTTTATTTTTATTACATATCTATTATTTATTTTATTATTTCTACTACAAATCTTTTACAATGATCTTGTTGCGTTCCGCAGCTCTCCTTAGCCAAGACTGTATGGACACCTTCGTTTCTTTCTTATCTTTGCACACTTTTGATGTTTGTGCTGCGTCTAAACAACAGAAATTCAGTTGAATAATATATTCAATTCGAAGCAAATAAATATAAAAAATAACATATGATGGATACCGACTACATGTTTTTCATATATTTATACATAGAATTGTACGCACAACCATTTCATAAAGAAAAATAAAAAATCGGTATGCATCGTATACGAATAACATATGTGTTGTCGTCTCAAAAAAGGCATAATTACCTATTATTAAGAAAAATTAAGGAATTAAGTTAATTAAGAAAAAAGTGACACATACCTGAGATGGCAGAAAAACTCGTCAACACACTATAAACACCAGTAAGAAATACTAATATTCACTCGTAATATGACGATCGTCAACGCTTGAAATTCACACTCAAAGTGTACGGAGACTCGCTATACGTCTTGTCGCAACAACGTTTCACGAAAAAGTGTCGATGGTGGTTCGTCATATTCCCAAGTTGGAAATTCCGCCAATCGTTTGTCAGCGCCCGGGATCTGTTTTCTGTTTAGGCCTTGTCATAAAACAGCAGGCCCCAAACTTCGGTCGTTCTCGCCGCGCGGGTGACGTACGGGTCATTCTACCCTATTTTGGACATACGTCTCATCTATGTCCGTAGGACTTTCAAGACGGACGTTCCTAGGACATACGAAACGTTCGCCCTACGGACGTCCGTAGGACTTTCAAGACGGACGTTCCTAGGACATACGAAATGTTGGCCCCACGGACGTCCGTAGGACTTTCAAGACGGACGTTCCTAGGACATACGAAACGTTCGTCCTACGGACGTCCGTAGAACTTTCAAGACGGACGTTCCTAGGACATACGAAATGGTGGCCCCACGGACGTCCGTAGGACTTTCAAGACGGACGTTCCTAGGACATACGAAATGTTGGCCCCACAGACGTCCGTAGGACTTTCAAGACGGACGTTCCTAGGACATACGAAATGGTCGCCCTACGGACGTCCGTAGGACTTTCAAGACGGACGTTCCTAGGACATACGAAATGTTCGCCCTACGGACGTCTGTAGGACTTTCAAGACAGACGTTCCTATGACATACGAAATATACGTTTTGTGGACATCCCAAGGATGTTCAGAATGGACATTGGACGTTCGGACATAATCTGGACATGAAACGGACGTCCCTGGGATGTACGGTGCTATCTGGGAAATATTGGAATGTGAAGAGTTTATATAATGTTGAAATATAATGTAGTATATAATAATAATAGGTGTAAAATATAAAAATATAATGAAATATAATGATGCGATTAAATATAAGGAAATGCAGATTTAACTCATGAACAATTTAGTTTTGAGACACACAATTATTGGCCGGAAATAGACAAATACATGCGATCAATTACAATTTAGAATAAGGAATTTCCAATTGGAGAGACTCTCAGAATCAAAATTGACGTAGCCAATTTGACTACTGGAAATTCCTTGACAAAATATTCGTGAAACGACCGGAAGAGTAATGGAAACGACTCACCGGATTATGGGGAAAAATTCCGTATAGTAATCCAAATTCTCTGCCGTTTCTCTGTTGGCTGATTTCTGAAGGCAGGGGAGTAGAACGCACACACCTTCAACTATCGCACCGTTACACAATTTTAACGCGTGAATTACTGCAAAGTCTATTAAACTAAAACTGCGTAAATATAAGTATTTATAAAGAAATAAAATTAAATTGAAGAATAAAAAAAAATAATGAACAAAATAATAATCGGAATAAATGAAAAAAGTAAAATGAATACACGAAGATAGAGTCTTTTGCCCTATTTGCTATTTTCGAACAACTTAAAACAAAACTTGTCTCTGAACCACTTCGCGGACCCGCCGACACGCTGCTCGGGATTGTACGTCGAAGAGTGTCGCAATCTGCACCTCTCGGAGAAGACCAGAGCGGGCCTCGTCCGAAATTGTTTACATTGCGTTGTTGTGCGCCCAACGAATTAGGCGGCGGTGTCGATGCGTAAGGAGGCGGGATTCGCTTATCGGTGGTGCAGTAGGGATATGTACGCTCTTTTCTCTGTTTCAATCTTTCTCTTTCTAATTCGCGAATATTCCTTTACTCTTCCTGTCATACTAAAGATTTCGTTATTCATTAAAATATAATAAATTTTACAAAAATTGTTTTGATCTCAACGTTATAGGAAGGAAACATGCTTTCCAAGATTATTACAGATTACTGAATTTGAAAGAATGCTAAATAAACATTTAAATTCGCAACTTGGACTGACCGGCGTGGTGGAAATACAACATTACGGTGTTTAGTGAATTAGTAGAAAATTTGAATTATTATAATGTATGTATGAGGAATTTCGATCATTTTCGCGAAACCGATAAGGAACGTTCTAGAGTGGTCAAGATTATCGGACCACACGAATGATGTTTTCGGGTTTACATCCGGCGATACTCAGAACCAAAGTCGACACGTGATTTTGCGTCGTGGGACCACGCTGATTTCGAGGAAGGAATTTGTTACGCTAACAATCGGAATTATGTCTGGAAAAGATAGACCATCTCGAAACATCAAAGATCGTTCTGCGCTCAATCAAGGGAGGTCCAGAATGTAAAACAAGCCATCGATGTTCATGGTTTCCGTTCGCACCTCCAACCAAGGCTAAGGGTACGACGGATCAAGATGATGGGAGCAGGCCCATCAAAAAGAACAGAAAGGGGGGGGATGGGGAACAAACATGGCTTTCGCCTTGGAAAGGATAGCTGGCAGGATCCAGCACCAACAATTGCGCCAGTTAACGCCGAAACAATTGGGACACACATGGCTTTCGCCTAAACAAATCCCAAAATGAGGGGGGAGGAGACAGGGTTTTCGCCTAGACAAGACTCGGATTGACAACGCTGAGGATAACTCGATGATGGTGACGTTAACGATACCGCCAGTTAATGCGGAGGACAATCCAATGAAAAAGGGGGGGGGAGGAGAACACAAGGCGAATGTGTAAAAATCTCTGTTCGGAACGTAACAACTGCAAGAATGATAACCCGTATGACCTTTTATACATTTAATTAAAGATTTCGCAGGAGCATCACAAATGAACGAGTTTATGCGTAAAACATATAAATATTCATGAATTAAAAATCCGTCGTTAACTAGGTTTATTGCCTCTTCAACAAAATCATTTAAAAAGCTATTGATATCTTTTGGTTTTTGATAACCATGATAAATGTCAACCATTTCAACATTTGTATATCCTCTCATACTACAAAGAATTGGATGCACTTGGCTACTAGAACTTTTCGACAATGGAAGACCGTCAATATTAATATTAATTTCAATTTTATTGTCCTTAATAGAAGAAAAATTTATAAACGGAATGAGTTTCAAAATAGCATTTTTTAAACCAAAATGATAGTAATGCCCTGGTTCAATCTCTTTAGTAACTACATTTCTACATGTTTTTAAAAGACTTCTGGCGTCTGTTGGCAAATTATTTGGAATGGGCTTTTGTAATAACGGAAGTAAATCATTAATAGCGACATGTGAAATATTGTGTTTTATAGCCCATTCTGCTAAACTAACTTGAAAATTGTCATTATTTTGTTCTGTTAACAACGCGTCCATTGAATCTGTAAAATTGAGCCCTTCTGTGTTTTCTTCGATCTGAACATTTTCTATAAGAATTTGATTCGTATTTATACTATTTAACGAAGAGTTTGAATTAGCGATATTATGCCCTATATCCGATGAGGTAGAAGCTTCTCCGTGAAACGGTAAAGACCTTTTAGCACGCATATAATATTTTTGCATTTTCCTTTTGCCTGTCATGATTTAATAAATGATTAAAAAGAAAAACTGATAAATAAGAAAAAAGTGGCACTTACCTTGGCTAACAGAAAACAATTCTCGTCACAAAATACTCTTTCACAATGAAAACTGCACGACAGACTCGACGTCTTTTCGCCACAACGTTCCGCGAAAAAGTGTCGATGGTGGTTTGTCGTATTCCCAAGCATCGTTTTCCAGTGCATAGGTTTCTGTTTTCTGTCCAGGCCATGTCATAAAACAACGGAACCCAAACTTCGGTCGGTCGGCACGCGGAAAAACCCAGTGACGTCACTCGAAATGTACGACCCATGGCCGTCCGTAGGACCTTCAAAACGGACGTCCATGGGACGTACATTTCGCATGTCCTAGGGACGTTCATCTTGAAGATTTTACGGACGTCCATAAGACATACGAAATATACGCCCCACGGACGTCCGTAGGATCTTCAAGACGGACGTCCCTAGGACATACGAAATGTACGCCCCATGGACGTTCGTAGAACCTCCAAGACGGACGTTCCTAGGATATGCGAAATGTACGTCCCATGGACGTCCGTAGAACCTTCAAGACGGACGTCCCTAGGACATACGAAATATACGTTTTATGGACATCCCAAAGATGTTCAAAATGGACGTTGGACGTTCGGACATGATCTGGACATGAAACGGACGTCCTTGGGATGTACGGTGCTATCTGGGTGATTGTTTTCTAAGTTTATCTTGGGTAGTGCTCGGTTATATACTAATTTTTGCGTGGCGTTTTTACTATTGATGAGCGGTGAATATAAAATTCTCTTGTCATTTGCGGTGCGTGGTGTATGATATATTAACAGTAGATTATTAGGATCGAATATCCTGCCTGTTTTGTCGAGGTATAAGAATGCTTCTGGGGGGATGTATCCGGTTTTAAGTGTGTTTTTGTGGTGTTCGTCCTGTGGGTATAGTGCGCTGCTTATGAGGTGGTTTGTTTTCACGTCCCTTATTGTCGCGAAGTAGTCTCTTGTTAATTGTATCATGAAGTTGTCAATGCGCGGGATGTTAGCGGTGTTGTACAATTTTTCCATGCTTATATAGTGTTTGTAATTGGTTCTTTCGCTTCTGTAATGTCCTGTACAAGACCTAAGGCATTTCCGTTCGAACGCTCTGATTTTTTCCATGGTTGGTGGGCTAACGTTGTACCAGATTGAACAATTCCACTTCTAGTGCAAGGCAGATTGCTGAAAAAGCTAATGTTTCAGCTAGTATACGAACTATACAACGATATTTGAAAAGGATACTGTTCGCGTTTCGCAACTTTTTTTCTATGATTGGACTGAGCGGCAGCATTCGAATTTGACGCCGCGAGAAGAAGGGCATGTGTGTCAGCGCCACGCTGCAATACGCAGGCGCGAGCAGTGTGGAGATGAAAAGGACGGTCCGGGTCTGAACCTGGGGCATTAGGGCAAGGATCTGTGACCTCTGAGCATTGCTTATTGTTTTTTTGTGCGTTTGAGATATTTTGTGCGTTTTTTCATTTATCTATATCGGTGGCAATCGGCTGGCGTGCGTGAGTAATCGGGCGTGTGTCCTTAGATTGTGAAGCACTGAGTGCGATTTGGGACCGTGTGATCACGGTCATTTTTTGTTCCCACTTGGGGAACGTGTCCTGTGATCAGGAAATGCACTAGGTGCAATTATAACATCGTGTGATCACGATTATTTGTTCCCACTTGGGGAACGCCTCCTGTGACCAGGAATTTGTTTGTTACGAGGACCACGACGATTGGCTGCGGCGTCAGCAAGGTGCCATCCGAGTACGGTTTGTACAAAGCTCTGGCGTGCGATAATTATAAGTTTTGAATGATCATTCAATTAATATTTAATCTCTAGGTCGTAAGTTTGCTTTTTTATATTGTGTTATTCTTTTTATTTTGTTGTAATTCAATTTGATCAAGGAACCAGGCTTTTTCCTCACTTGAGACTGAGGTTTTTTACGGCCGGTATCCTCTAAACTCTAAAGACATTATTTCTATTTATTAATAAATTCATTTGTTTTCGGTTCGTTCTTTAAAATCTAATACTTTGTGTTTCATTTACCCTCGGCGACAACAATCGCACCTCGTTTCCTCTCCCTTTATTATTGTGTTCTAATATTCGGAACAGATACGTACTATTCAAAGAAAATATTTGAAGAAACCACCATAAGGAAGGACCATCATAAAAAGAATAGGCTCGAGTTTGCTAGGGCTCATATGAATTGGACGACACAATAGCAAAAAGTAATCTTCTCTGACGAAAAGAAATTTAACTTAGATGGTCCAGATGGGTATTCATATTATTATCACGATTTAAGGAAGGAAGAATTGATTTTTTCGCGTAGACAACACGGAGGAGGCTCAGTAATGATTTGGGGAGCATTAAGCTCCAAAGGCGTCGTAGATTTAAAAGTCATGAAAGGGCGACAAGATTCAAAAAAATGCTTAGAGATATTAAAAACAGCAAAAATTAGAGTTTTTTAAATTCTATTCTAAAGTTTTTTCTAAATAATTAGAAAATTAGATAACGCCGCAATATATACTGCAAAGCTAATTAAAAGCTGGTTTGAAGAACAGAAAATAACCTGTTTACAATGGCCAGCACTATTACCCGATATAAATATAATTGAAAATGTTAGGGCATACTTATCAAGGAAGGTATATATAAATAATAGGCAATTTTCCACTCAAGAAGAGCTCATAAACGCTATGGAAAAGGAATGGAACGGCATACCGCTTAATTATACATACAGAAAATTTGTGTAAATCCTTACCCAATCACATATTCCAAATTATAAATAACAATGGTGGATATACAAAATATTAATAAAATATAATTATTGCCAAAACATCGTATGTTTTTATGTTTTAATTACAGTGTGTTTATTTAAATGTCGCAAGAGTATTCTTACTTTTTCTTAAGATAGCGAATATTTTTATACTAAATAAATAACTGCTCAAAGGAAATGTGTAAACTTTCATTAAATTGGACCTATTATCCTGAAAAAATGAAATATATTAATTTGAACATCATTAAACGAAAATATAGCGAAAATATCGTTGCGTTTAATTCAATCAAGTGTCGCGGACTGTACGTACAGTGTATCCGCGCTAAAGTGTGACAGACGTTTTATTTCGTAACTATTGATGGTAGGAAAAATTGTTTATATGGAAATTGCACGGGGGCCGCAACAATAGAGCCGCTTTTACGACTTGCTACTCAAACCGAAACGTATCTACTGAAAATCAGGAAATTTGTAAACGTTATATCTTGAAAACTAATTAAAATCGGGTGTATATATTAAAGCTTAATGAATTCGTCTTGAAAAGCACTATCACATGATGTGAAAAAAAAAATATAGTTCCATTTAAAAAACGAAACTTGACCATCATATCTTTTAAACTAATAATGTAAATAAATTTTCGTTCATGCCAAAACATCGGCCCCCTTGTACCGTGCAATTTCCATATAAACAATTTTTCCTATCATCAATAGTTACGAAATAAAACGTCTGTCACACTTTAGCGCGGACACGCTGTATATGTATGCTTTCGCTACGATAGACGTGTATACGTGTGAATAGAACACGACTCTCAAGTGGCAGTTGGCATCGCCATTGGCTTGCGTAGCGAAAGTATCACCCTGCAAAAAGAGCAGATAAGAATTCATTATATTATAATATTAGCAGTAAGTTTTTGCGAATCCCTCAGAAACTAAACCCGAGCAACAGGTACAGTGGCTCAAAGTAAACATCGGACACTCTTTAAAACAGAATACCTCATTTAAAATTGGACGAAAAGACTTGAGGTTTCTGGAAAAGCTATACAAATTAATTTACTAAAAACATAACTAGTCACGTTCTTAGGTTCGATGAAAAGACGCGATTTTCGGAAATTTTAATTATAATTACTTGTAATTTTTAAGGGCATTGATCGATCTCGATGAAATTTTCAGCGTACACATAACTTATTTGAATCTACGAAAGACATATTTTAAATTTTCATTATAGGCTCACATAAAAAAGTTGAAAAATTACTCTTCACTATTTTCTTTCACGATTTCAACAAATTGTAATTTTTTAAAACGATAAAAGCACATATCTTAGTAAATTAATTTATATAACTTCTTAAAAATCCTCAAGTCATTTGGTCCAATTTTAAATGAGTTATTCTGTTTTAAAAAGTGACCGAGTTTTACTTTGAGCCATTGTATACGTACAGCAAAAAGTTATTTAAAATTATCATCCCAACAATATATTCAAAATAATTATCATTTTATTAAACGCCTTATTAAGAAAACCGAATGAACGCGTGTAGAAATTATTCAAGATTTAATGTTCGATTTTTACAAATCTATTCAATTATGTCTCCTTAACCCCTCCCCGTACTTTAACGAGTCTGTCTCGTGATGAAGATTTTGGCCCAAACATGAATACATATCACGAGTCTGCCTCGTGATCAGATAGTCGGGCGAAACATGAATATCACGAGTCAGACTCGCGAACAGACTCGTGAGCTCAACAGTAGTAACGCGTAAAAGTGCCTATATATCAGATATCAAAGGTCTTTACATTTCGGCACGTATTGCGACTGTTCTCGAGCGTCTTGTCTGTTTAGCGCGCGTTGACGACTACCGTTTGGGCCCGAGTTTCGTCGAGCTAAATGGCACGGGAGGGGTTAATGACATCTCCTTTATTAGCGACAATCACCGCGTGACTCGAAAGAGTTTCGAATCGATCGCGATACTGTTCAGTTGCAACGGTGCTTGCTCGAGTGTTCGAGTAGCTCATTCTTTTCCTCGGTACCGTCTGTCTTTAGTCGCTGAAATTTGTTCACCAAAGCAGAGGAGCGGCCGAATTAAAAATATATATATCGATAACAAAGTCCCTACCTACTTCTGATTATGTACACCCGACGAATCAGAGTACGAGGCTGTCTACCTTTGATACATTCATCGTTCCCGTGACGAGTCGTGGGGTACGATCAGCTATCAGTTCGTGGTCGGCTTTCCATTAAAATTGTTCTACATCGTGGATCAACAAGGTTTGCCATCTGCCCGTGGCCCGTTTACACGCTCTCCCGTTTGCCACTGGGTGCATGCACCTCAATCGAATGGTTCGTGAAACAGGTCTTGCATCGCCGATACCTCCACCAGGTAGGTCGCTAAAAAATGTTTGTCAGAATGAATATTGTGCCCGAACGGGTTAACCTTTACCAAAAGGTGGGACGCAAATCCGGATGGGTCATATGTCATTGGAAAGTCCTTGCCGAGAGGAACACAATGGTGTGGGTGGGAGGTCTTAAATATGTGACCTTGACCCGGTAGAGGTCAAATATATATATTGAGTTTACTCAAAAGCTCGACGTTAAATCCGGATGGGTGACATGTCATTGGAAAGCCCTTGACGAGAGGAACACAATGGTGTGGGTGGGAGGTCTTAAATATGTGACCTTGATCCGCTAGAGGTCAAAAACTAAAATGCCCCAAAACATATAAATTCATTAACTTTTTTATTTCTTATTTAACGAGAAGAAATCTTCGAAAAAGACACCCTAACCCAACCTAACCTAACCTAACCCTAACCTAACCTAAATATGGCGGTGACGGTGCTGTATTTGCGGTGGTTTGCACGTTACACAGCAACATTCGCTTTTTTATCATAATCCAGCGTCAGGAGCGGGTCTACCTGGACGAAAACCTTTCGCACAACAAAATTAACATAATTTTAGTTTTTGACCTCTAGCGGGTCAAGGTCACATATTTAAGACCTCCCACCCACACCATTGTGTTCCTTTCGTAAAGGGCTTTCCAATGATATAATATGACGCATCCGAATTTGCGTCCCACCTTTTGGTAAAGTCCAACCCCCGAACGGGACATGAGAAAAATCCAAGAATTTTCCACTGCCAAGATGCTTACTGATGATTAAAACTACGAATTTAAATAAATTGCGCAAAAATCAAATGAGAAAAATTACGATTTATTTCATGCCCGAACGAGATATGAGAAAAATCCAAGATTTTTTCACTGCCAAGATGCTTACTGATGACTAAAACTACGAGTTTAAATAAATTCCGCAAAAATCAAATGAGAAAAATTACGATTTATTTCATTTTAACGCGTTAAATGTTTTGGGATCATCAGTGACCGGTGTCATAAATTTAGTATCATTGAATGGTTGAATAAAGAATAGTGAAAGACTCTAATCGTAAGTTTCATTAGTATGTTAATTTTGTAAGATTGTCAATGAAGAATTTAAATTGAAGAATGCAAACATAGTATTCTGAAACGATATTAGCTTTGAATTTAATTCCACTAATAATGTAATTAAGAGAAGATACTAAAGATACAGGGTGATTCTCTCGCTGCACAAGACAAAAGCCGTGCCGCACAATGGAACCCCTGCTGCTCCGTTTCTTGTCTTCGTCTCAGCCATAAACACACACAAAGCAGTTTTGGGTCCGGCGATATGGCCCCTGGGTCTCTTTACCTGCAAAAACAGCAGGGTTCGATTGTGCGGCACGGCTTTTGTCTTGCGTAGCCAGAGAATCACACTGTAGAAGATACTGTTTAAAAAATACTAAATAGCAAAAAATAGTTCTTTAAAAAATTCGTGAATATTATAATTTAACTGAAGCTTTACGGTTGTAGACTAGTTTTCTTCCTTCAATAGTGAATTTTTATTCTTCAAAATAATCTATCAGTCACAGTTTTCAAACCAGAGTTGATTTAAATTTTCCATGTAAAAAAATGACTGCAAGTAATGATAATTATTGTAGTAATAATTAACTTTTTTCCGACATTCCTTCATTCGTGTCCGCATAATGTACTTCATCTGAAACACATGTGTTATACATATGTATATATGTTTGCATGAGTGTAAAATTGTATAGATATGTGCAGGGATAAAGTGTGTATAATATATTACCAAGAGGATTTCCGTTCGTCTATCACCGTTCACGAATGATATGTATAATTATTGTTGTTCACCTTGACATCACTTAACATGTTTACACGTATCTTGTTATTAGCAATTCGTAAGAATAATTTAATAAGGATATTGTAATTTATGAAAATCTGTTTTTTCTTTTATCAAACGTAATAACAACATTTTTCTTTGCTTATGAATATCACATAGTGTAAAAAATAAATAAACTAAAGATACTGTATTTTAAAACAAGCAAATCAAGTATTCTTTTTTTAAAAGCTGATCGCACAATTGATCAATATTCATGATAAAAAAAGAAAAGATTAATGACGATTGACAAAGTGATGTATCGCAAAACGTGTGAACAGTCGATTACAGGGTGTCCATGCTAAAGTATGACAGACGTTTTATTTCGTAACTATTGATGATAAGAAAAATTATTTATATGGAAATTGCACGGTACAAGGGGGCCCATGTTTTGGCGTGAACGAAAATTTATTTACATTATTAGTTTAAAAGATATGATTCGTCAAGTTTCGTTTTTTAAGTGGAACTATATATTTTTTTTCAGATCATGTGATAGTGCTTTTCAAGACGAATTCATTAAACTTTAATGTATACACCCAATTTTAATTAGTTTTCAAGATATAACGTTTACAAATATTCCGATTTTCAGTAGATGCGTTTCGGTTTGAGTGGCAAGTCGTAAAAGCGGCTCTATTGTTGCGGTTTCTTATTCTTTGGGTCTGCCGTTCCTAGCGTAGACCCCCGCTGTGGCACTTACCGCTATAGTAGGGCCACTTTTACGACTTGCTACTCAAACCGAGACGTATCTACTGAAAATCGGGAAATTGATCTTGCAACGAGGAAAAAACGGAGTACTTTGATATAAAACTACCTTTTTACATTTTTTGTGTGAAAAATATAAACAACCATTTGTTAGTGCGATAAAGCAACAATAAAAATAACATTATATGTAAATGTCATACAGAGGCACATGTCCAGGAATGGCACTTATTATTTAATAACCTAACCTATAACGTCAGAAATAGTAAAATATTAATGAATCGTAACAATAAAGAAGAAAAGAGTCATAATCATTTTTTTTTATACATTGTTCTGTGTTTTGTAGTGTTTCGTCAAAATGGTATGGACCATAAATCAGTTGTTTCACGCGATGACGTTTTTGTTTTATGTATACATGGTATATAAAGCGTATGTGTTGGACACTGTTGTAATAACGGACCAGTTCAAAAATTTCGACGTAGGACAGTGGAAATATTTAACATTCTGGAATCTGGTAAGTACTCCTGATACATTTTCTTTCTTAACAAACCTATTTTGCTTTTGTTTCAAATTATTGTTTGATTATAATTTAATATTCAGGGAAGAATTTTTAACCGACTTCGAAAAAGTAGGAGGTTACTCAATTCGATCAGTACATATTTTTTAAAATAAATAATTGATAAATAGAGTAGAAATATAAAAGCAATTACTAAACGACCTCTGTATTACATAAAATATAAAATTTTAGGCTGTAATTCCGAATACGACCGGTCGCCGATTAAGATGAAATTTTGAGGGGCCGAGGGGAGGGGATCCCAAATATAAAGTAGGTATCTTCGGCTTCCTATTAGTTTCCGAGATATTAATTAAAAACTTTCGTACAACACATAGAATTTTTCCTATACAGACGCAACTAACACTACCGTCTTCGCTGTAGCAACCGTCATCGTCAAGTGTCGAACAGCCGTTCACACCATAGCGATATCGGCTTCCGTTTCTATAGGGTGTTCCATGTAAAAACCATTTTTTTAGTTAGATTACGTTATGTTTTATATTTTATTACTAATTCTCAAGGAATTAAACACATTTCATTTATACGTAGGTTAGGTTAGGCTAGATAAATTTCCGGCCGCCGAAAGGCAACGCTACAACACTCGTCGTATCTCCAAAGTTTTGAATAAGACACCTTAAGGGGGTAGACACGGGTAATAGTAGCGCGTTGACTTTACCGGCAAAAATGGGCCTAAACATGGGTTTACGGGACTACACTTTTCGTCCTTATATGAGAACATTTGGGGCTGAGTGAGGGCTTATTCGAAAGAGTAAGGTCCAATGCGGGGCGCTGCACTCATGTTTTAGTAGGATTATGTTCATGTTTAGTAATATAAGCGTCCAAAGTGGAGGAAAAAATCGACAAAATGCAGTCGCGGAATCGAAGCATTTTTAGGCCACTAAAAGAGTGCTGTGATTAAAATCATGAGTGCAGCGCTCTAGCCACAACCCTTACCTGCAAATTAAGATCTATTTTGTCTTCATTTGTTGCCAAATAAGAACGAAAAGTGTCGTCCCGTAAAAGCATTCCCACAGACTAGTTCCGCCATTTTGTGGATAATACAGAGCAAGTCACGTGACGAATTCAGTTCAGCTAGTAGTTATAAGGTGGT
Organism: Osmia bicornis bicornis; assembly: GCF_907164935.1. Lineage (NCBI taxonomy): Eukaryota > Metazoa > Arthropoda > Insecta > Hymenoptera > Megachilidae > Osmia > Osmia bicornis. The sequence continues at coordinate 9,092,651 of NC_060227.1, forward strand.
GTCTAACTAAGAAGGCTGTCGATTTGGAATCGTAGCCAAAATCAGGCGTTAGCTTCGCTACGTCACTCGACTGTGTCAGCGAAGGCAAGCGAAAAAGGCAACAACGCCCGAACGCTGAGTGAGACGAACTACAGTCATGCTGTCCTTCTCTCATTCTGAACGTTGAGATCGTCCCTTTTCGCTAAGTTTTGACTGACGCCCGCCTGGATTTTTCACAGCGGCCCATAACAAACCTCGCTCAAAGAGAGGGTATAACAAGAGGAGAATATACCTGCTCTTTGCAATAATTCTGCAAATGTTTTCATACATAAGTTGTATATGAGATATTTATTTATTTAAATTATTTGCGTTCACTCAGAATATTGACTAACACTCCTTTGTATTTTTTATTAGTTTCGATAAACAAAGTTACTATAGGTTTTTGGAAATACAAGCGTCACGCAATTGGGACGACGTATATCTTTTTAGTAAGAGATAGGAGAAAGCTATTGATGTAAAAGTTGAATGGTATGACTTATGAAAAATATGAGATATCTCACGAAATATTAGTTTTTTAAACATTGTACTGTTAGATATAGGTGATAGATAATAATGAGAGGGAATAGTAACGAGGGGAGAGAAGGAGAGAAGGAGCCGAGGCCCCTCCATTTATTAGTTCTAATACTACTTTTTTATCCAGAATTTTCCAAGGAGTTGATACGAGTAAAGAAAGAAATGCAATTCTATTTAAACAAAAAGTGCATCTGCATTTTTTTAGTGCATCGTTGCATTCACCAAGAAAATGAAGTCATAGAAAAATAAACATTATCATACCATTGAATTTTTACATGAACAGCTTTTTCCTATCTCTTACCAAATTCAAGATATAGCCCGTCCCAATTGCGTGACGTACTCTGTATGCTTTTATGAATTAAAAAACATTTATTTAAACTAATAACTAATAATTTATTTAAGCTAATAACTTTTTCTAAAAATTACTGTCAGATAGCACGTTCCTTCGGTTCTTCAGAGTATGCATATATTTTTCAGCAGCGAGGGGTGCTACGGTGTGCTATATAAAATCCACGCGTTTGGTCAGTCAGAATTTACCGGAGCGGGACAATTCTATCATTTAGGTTGAAAGAAGGATAGCATGATCACCCTACATCTCATTCTAACCACGCGCCAATGTTTCGCTTTCATTCTTCAGGCGTATCGTCGCGATGCCTCTGGCGAGATGAGCGTTTGAATGTGTTTGTAAAAATACTTGAGGCGCTGTTGCCTTCCTAGATCGTGTTGCACGAACGCTAGCTGAGAATTAAACCTTTCAAGTTCCTACCAGACCACGCAAGTGGCTCCACCAGGCCCAACGAAAAAACTGCTGTAATATCGACGTCCCAAATCGGAGAGGTCACGTGCCGTGTCTACCCCCTTAAGCCGGGTATCCACCGGTATCAAACGCCCGTATCGTATCACCGTTCCGAACCCTTTTGAATAGGCAGGCGTTGCCTCGTTGCATGCCACGGCGTGATACGGCTCGGACAATAGTTCTTCGTTTCTTGAAATAAACTCCTATAGGCGAGAAGTTTCGGTTTGCTGCATGCTGTTTCTTTAGTGTAATTATCCAAACCATATCGTGTTTGGTATCATTTTAATCAGAAAAACGTCACAAATATCTTGGTAACAGTTTTTTAAGAAAAAAATGAAAAATAACAAAGTTCAGTCGTTGCATTAGTATTATCTCACTGATATATCCGATTCCAAATCATATTATCTCGTGCCTCAAGTGTCATGTTTCCACTTGACATAGCATTTCGGGCCTTCGCCTGGGTATGTTGTTTTTACGTTTCAAGTGGTTTCCGAACCTATGCTTTGAATGGCAAGAAACCGACAATTTTCGGATCGGCCTGTTCCTTCACTTCCGTATCACAGCCCAATAGAACTTTCGATACTCGGCAACGGAAAAATCTCTGGAAAATTAACATTGTCCTTTTTCAATAATCATACAGGTGATTATTAACATTGCTCTTTTATGTACAGCGTATCACCAAAGATAATTGATCTGTTTAAATATATTTAGACGATAAAATTTATCTAAATTAAATTAGATTAAGTTCATAAATAATTTCATCGATTTTGAAATGAATCCAATAATACTGCAAGATTTCAAATAATTTGAAATCCAAGTGACGGCACGAAACGCTATGTCAAGTGCAAATGCATGAACCTTTCCTTCGATGGAACGGTAAAGAATCGACAAATTTTTCAGATGGGTCCGTTGCCTCCGTTCCTTTGGAACGGCACGCAGCAAAATGAAACTCCTCGCCTGTAGTGGCCCAGTCCTATTGCCTAACCGGTTCTATCAAGAAACGAAGAAATGTTGTCCGAGCCGCAGCACGCCGTTGCATGCAACGAGGCAACGCCTGCCTATTCAAAAGAGTTCGGAACGGTCGTTTGATACCGGTGGATACCGGCCGATATCGCTATGGTGTGAACGGCTGTTCGACACTTGACGATGACGGTTGCTACAGCGAAGACGGTAGTGTTAGTTGCGTCTGTATAGGAAAAATTCTATGCGTTGTACGAAAGTTTTTAATTAATATCTCGGATACTAATAGGAAGCCGAAGATACCACTTCATATTTGGGGTCCCCTCCTCCCTCCCCCCTCCCCCTCAAAATTTCATCTTGATCGGCGACCGGTCGTATTCAGAACTTCATCCTTTTATTGTAATAGTAGTATTGAAGCTATCAATGTTCCAAATAATTTTTTTTTACCTATTATTTTAAATTCGTATTTGAATAGAAGTGTAAAGGATTCAATTATAAAACGCATTTATATGTTAGGCATAAGTAAGTACCTACTTACTTACTGTGCTTTATTAAATATTTAAAAACAGTCACTGTGTGTGCTATACATGTATGTGTGTACAGCGTGTCCGCGCTAAAGTGTGACAGACGTTTTATTTCGTAACTATTGATGATAGGAAAAATTGTTTATATGGAAATTGCACAGTACAAGGGGTCCCATGTTTTGGCGTGAACGAAAATTTATTTACATTATTAGTTTAAAAGATATGATGGTCAACTTTCGTTTTTTAAATGGAACTACATATTTTTTTTCACATCATGTGATAGTGCTTTTCAAGACGAATTCATTAAGCTTTGATGTATACACCCGATTTTAATTAGTTTTCAAGATATAACGTTTACAAATTTCCCGATTTTCAGTAAATACGTTTCGGTTTGAGTAGCAAGTCGTAAAAGCGGCCCTATTGTTGCGGTTTCTATTTCTTTGGGTCTGACGTTCCTAGCGTAGACCCCCGCTGAGGCACTGACCGCTACAATAGAGCCGCTTTTACGACTTGCTACTCAAACCGAAACGTATCTACTAAAAATCGGGAAATTTGTAAACGTTATATCTTGAGAACTAATTAAAATCGGGTGTATACATTAAAGCTTAATGAATTCGTCTTGAAAAGCACTATCACATGATGTGAAAAAAAAAATATAGTTCCATTTAAAAAACGAAACTTGACCATCATATATTTTAAACTAATAATGTAAATAAATTTTCGTTCACGCCAAAACACGGGCCCCCTTGTACCGTGCAATTTCCATATAAACAATTTTTCCTATCATCAATAGTTACGAAATAAAACGTCTGTCACACTTTAGCGCGGACACACTGTATAAGTATTGTTCAGCATCACGAAAATGTCAATAGGTGGCACTTTGTTTTTGCTTAATTAGTGTAATTAAAGCTTCACCACATAATTCTATCTCTCTGTATATGTGGCTCATATGTATATTATGTTTGCTCATTCACTGATTACTACGCGTGTAAGGTAACACATTTTTACGTTTGCATAACATCTTCTCGTAGTACTTATTGTTTTCAAAATAATGTCGCTTTAATTGACACAGAGTTACAACGTTTATTCACAGTTCATTAGTCACAGTGTCAAAATTATATGAATTAGTAAAGACTTTCTGTTTTTAAATCGCGTTTTTAATTTATTTATGAGCTTCAAGGGAAAAATGTGTTATCGAATTTTATATATCAACATCGCATAAAACTAGTCCATTGAACAGTAAATAGTGCAGATATTTAAAGAGTCGAGCAGTAAAGTATTTCATCATAACTTTTTTTTAAACACACTGGAACAAGTTTGTAAGTGTTGTATAATAGTAGAAAGCAAAACACATAATACATTACAGCAGTTTTTACTCTGAAGTCTTCGCTCAACTTCTCGTTAAGTTTCAATCAGAAAGTGCGTGCGAAGTTGAAACAAGTTTTCTACATTTGTGCCTAGTTACGATACAAGTGTACTACACCGTCGAACTTTTATAAGCCTGTAATTCGAGTTTGTGTTTATCAAAACAACATTTATTTTAAATGGTGTTAATCAAGAAAAATATCAGTGCATTTTGAGGAGAAAAAACAAAAGTAAGAAACAAAACCGAAGACCTGCTTCTATCCACAAAAATATGCGCAACTCATCTGCGCAAGAAGATAGTCGTCAGCTGCATTTTTTGTCTCTGTCTCTTCACGATTCCTCTGTTACGCGGCGTAGTATGTATACCGATCGCGGAATTATAATACAGGGTGATTCTCTCGCAACGCAACGCAAAAGCCGTCCCGCACAATGGAACCCTACTGTTTTTGCGGGTAAAGAGACCCAGGGGCCATATCGCCGGACCCAAAATTGCTTTGTGTGTGTTTATGACTGAGACGAAGACAAGAAGTGGAACAGCAGGGGTTCCATTGTGCGGCACGGCTTTTGTGTTGCGTTGCGAGAGAATCACCTTGTAGCAGCAGTCTCATGCTAAACTCACCGTAAGACATCGTCCGTTTTGCCTTCAATGTACCTTGTAAAGGTGGTAACAACGGTAAATTCATTAACCGATGAATTTACTGCACCTATTTAGAAGCACGGTCAGTCATGTTCAATAGCACATTATCAAATTGCTAGAAACTTCTTAAGCTGGTCGGAGCGGTATTTTGTCACGTATCGAAGCAATTACCATGAAGCTTCAAAAGGTCCAACATTAAACAGACCTTCTACAGGACAAGGCCCGTAAAGTCAGAACGTTTATTTGGCATTCGCATTGCCCACAAATGCTCGCGATGAGCAGTTTACAATCTTTTACGAGGTCTTGCCATTAACTTTACTTTAATTCTAACTTCCTCTTCCGTGTCTTAAACGGACCCCCTGTGATGCAAGAGTCAAACAAGTCAGAACAAAACCTTAAGGGGTCCCGAACCATCTAAGCTGCATACTCAGGCACCACCGGTCACATGACCATATACTGTATCCCGATGAGATGTTGCGGAGGCTAAGGAATGCGGGTACGATTGGTCAGAGGTTTCTAGTCACGCCTAATGCACACGCATTCTAGATCGTCGCGCGTTATTGGTCGAAACGCTCACACATACTAAGCCCGCCGCTTGCACACCGCAAAGTCAAGTGGTGTGGGTGTCTGACAACGTTGGGACTCACCGAGGAGTCACTCCTTAGCCTCCGCAATATTTTATCGGTGTACAGTACCTCAACGGTACAGTCCAAACGTAAGGGTCTTGAACCGCCTGTCGCTCGAGTTATGTGACAACACGTAACCCCAGTCTTATTACCTCAGGCAAGACGTGGAACTGCAACAGACATAACAAAATTCCGACTCGAGGATGAGAATAAGACAAAAGAAAAAGAGAGCTTACCATCGCCTCGACGACAATTCATTCATTCAATGTTGAACCATCGACCTAAGCTGTCGACCTGTACGGACAAAGTAAACGGGTATAATTAAAAATATTGTGTATTTACTTACCTGTGTTCCTGTCACTTAACTCTCGCGCCTGGGTCACTGCTCGTTCGGGTCGTAAAACTCAGCCGATTTCCACGTGCATCACAGCTGCTGGGTTTTCGGCTAGCTTACATGGGAAGTGTCCAGCGAGGTGATTCGCTAAACCGTTCAGCCTATGGCCATTAGTTAAACTCCAACCCTTTGCTAATTGGCTACTTTGCGTCAAGACCTCCCTCGTTGGACTACCTCGCTGCGGCTCCTTGCTGACCGTTCGTAAGGCCCAGGAGAGGGAGAATACAAAGTTGGAACGAGACATCGAGACTCGAAGTCTCTTCTCGTTGAGTCTCTTAGGCCGCGTTCAGACAATGCAACTTAGTTGTACAACTTTCCGTGCAACTTCGGGTCCGAATTTTTGTGTTTCTGGCCCTGCCTGTACCAGGTATGCCGCCTGAAAAAGAAAATGGTTTTCTCTTGTAGAAATACCAACTTTCGTATTTTTTATTAGATCTTTGCGGAAGCGACGTCAATCGATTCCTTATGTTTTTGCGATCAAAATGAAACTAAACACGACATAAGTTGGACAATAATTAACCAAGTTACGTGAAAAATCTAAATGCATAGTTAAAAGCCAATTTCGTTAAAAGTAGTCCGGTTTACGTGATATGAGGTATCATTGTAATCGGGAGAACACCAGCAATCCATTAGTACCACTTTCATACCGATGCGGTGAAAAATAAAGAATACGCTCCTGAGCCTCAAACGGTTCGGAGGCTGCGCGCTGAACGTCGCGGCAAGGGGAATAGCGGTAGGCGGAGCCAGCTGAAAATCGGCTGAAAAGTGCAAATCTTGCCGAGCTCTGTTCTAGAGTATGTCTCCCGATTGGTCCCGCTAAAAAAACATTTTATATTTTTTCATTCCGAACGCTTTTTACTGCAAAAAAACGTACTATTTCATGTACGTGCGGCGTACGTTCGCTGATTACTTCGAGACGGATGGACTAATCGGAACGAAACTTTTTGCGTCTTATAGAGTATAACTCCTCATTGGTCCAGTAACAAAAATATTTTGCATTTTTTCATTCCTAACGACTGTTTTTTGTAAATGTATGTGCGCCGATTAATCCGAGACGGATGAACCAATCGGAACGAAACCTTTGGCATCTGGTAGAGTATGTTTACGGATTGGTCCCGTTAAAAAAACATTATATATGTTTTCATTCCTAACGACTTTTATCGCAATAAAATAATTTTTAACAAAATACAAATCCGACTTCGAAATGCACTAAAAAGTGTAAAATAATTTCTATTTCATTTATACCAATATTCCATAGCTATTAATAATATTGTTACGTCCCGACTAAGAAAATTCCATTGTCTTCAATTTCAAAATTACGAAAGCGTCAGCAATCAGGAAGTTGGTTCATTAACTGACCTCCTTGGAGTCACCAGCGTCAACAAATTCTCTCTTCTTCTCGAAACGCTGCGTCGAAAATATGTAGCAATGATAGACTTTCCAACAGGTCAATATACTAATGAACTCTTTCCTCCAAACCATGCGAAATCAGCATTTTCGACTCTAATAAAAAACCCGATTACGGACAATAGACACACAGTCGGCCATACAGTCGCGAGGTGCGCGGTCTCTCTGTCCGAGGAACGTTTAGTATTGCGAAATACGCCGAGCAGAGTTTCGTGAAAATCAACTATCACCCGAAAAGACTCAGTTTTCTCGTTAAAATAAAGACTCAAGTTTTCGAACCATCTACAATTAAAAAAAACTCTTAGTGTAAGGCCATAGTTTCACTCAACAAGAACATTGTCCAACATCCGTACGTCGAGAGGAAGAGAGAGAGAAGGGAGCAATCCATCAAATTAACCATTTACCGTTTCTGTACATCTAAACATCCGGTGAGTCCAGTCAAGATCAGGATTCTCTGTCCTCAGTAATTAAAGGAATCATAATATCTTTTGAATTATATTTTCATACTTGTGTACCAATCAGATTTTTGTAACAATTCATTCTTTTATCAAAATATATAATAGTTATTTATTCAAATTTGATCATAATTTAGTGCGTACTTTTCCAAACCTTGTATCCAACGAGCGAGAGGCTTGTATAAGTCTAGACCGAATCCGAATCCTATATTATCTTTCCTTCACAAAGAAGGTGTTTAAGCGTTGCGTCGGGTCATAACATACCGCAGAGTAGTCACCTACCACTACGCCTGCTCCGCACGTAACAATATCTACTTAACCGTTAAATAGGATACCAAATACATTTCGAAGTTTTCGGAGGCGGCGCAAAATTAGAAACTTTTCCTCTACTAGGAAGATCCTAACTAGGGCATCGGCAACCTACGATAAATGACCCATTTGATAATTTCAAGTAAACAATATTCAACGAGAATCAACATACCCATTGCGAATTAACTATACTGCAGTTCACGAGTGACCGTACTTAACTCGCGCAGCTCACTAGGTCTAGTGACCACTTTACAGCTAGTTTCTTACTTTGCGTTCACATCATTTTTTTTCGAAAAATAATAGGAATTTCATTGTATCGTGAAACTTCCCAATATCATCACCGGTTATCAGTTATCATACGTCATATATTTCTGCCCACTATTTATATGATCGCAAAGTATAATAAGAAGCAAGCTGTAGAAGGGAATAACACACGTTATTAAAAATCTCTCTAGACCTAGTGAGCTGCGCGAGTGAAGTATGGTCCCTCGTGAATTGTAGTATACATGTAGCTACCAACTTCTGATACAATTGTTACAATTACAAATGTTTTCAGCTGGAGCTATAACGTTCCGCTTTTTCTCTTACGACTTATTAATTACCAAGTTTGCCATACCGCAATCAAATCGTTATTGGCAGCATCATTTGTTCGGGTATTTTTAATTCTGCGCCTCCTCCGAAAACTTTGAAATGTATTTGGTATCCTATTTAACGATTAAATAGATATTATTAATAGCTATGGAATATTGGTATAAATGAAATAGAAATTATTTCACACTTTTTAGTGCATTTCGAAGTCGGATTTGTTTTTTGTTAAAAATGATTTTATTTCACACTTTTTAGTGGAACCAGTAGTATTTGTAGGATAGTGTAAGGTGATTTTGGGTTTCTGCTGCTTAGCTAATAACCATAAACCGAAAAAAAATTGACCGAATTTAAATGGTTAATAAACAACAAATTTCATAAATTTTTGCGAGTGGGATCATCATGGATATACAGGGTGTCACGCCGCTACCTCGACAGCCGAAGAGGGATGATTGCTAAGATGATTCTAAACAACTTTTTCCTTTGCCAAAATGTTGGTTCGTTTTCGAGTTATTAACCAAAAACACCGACCAATCTGAGCGCGTACAGCACGCGGGCTCAGGGACTGCAATGTCGGATACGAAAACCGGGCCTGACGTAGGTCGCGAACGAACGGCTCGGCACCCCGTTGGCATAGCACAACAACAAAACTGAACTGGTAGAACATCTTTAGTCGTTTAAAATGAATACGGAACCTAATCTCTTGTCGCCTGTCATAATGTAAAAAAGGAAATTCCAAGCATTCTAAACAACAAATAAAAATGATTGAAATGGAATAATAAATAAACGTTTGAATTGGAGGCTACATTAATGATGAAAAATTTGGAAACAATTTAAATGAACTTTCGCATTCGTTCCTAAACTAACCTGCTACGCTAAAAGCAGATAATTGTCACTGGGAAACGAGGAAACACGTTCGGCAGAACAGCTGTTCTCCAGTGAACTTCCCTCATTTACTGCACTTAGGTATGAATAATAGGCGGGGTGTTTCCTCGTCGAATGTTCAGAATCGACACAGTGACCTAGTGGGAATTATTTGCTTTCAGCGTAGCAGGATAATTTAGAAACGAAAGGGTAAGATTCATTTAAATTGTTTTCAAATTTTCCATCATTAACGTAGCCTCCAACTCAAACTTTTATTAATTATTCCACTTCAGACGTTTTTATTTGTTGTTTAGAATCCTTAGAATTTCCTTTTTTACGTTATGACAGGCGACAAGAGATTAGGTTCCGTATTCATTCTAAACAACGACTAAAAATGTTCTACCAGTTCAGTTTTTTTATTGTGCTATGCCAACGGGGTGCCGAACCGTTCGCTCGCGACCCACGTCTGCCCCGTTTTTGTAGCCGACATTGCAGTCCCTGAGCCCGCGCGGTATGCGCTCGGATTGGTCGGTGTTTTTTGTTAATAACTCGAAAACGAACCAACATTTTGGCAACGGAAAAAGTTGTTTAGAATCATCTTAGCAATCATTCGTCTTCGGCTGTCGAGGTATTGGCGCGACACCCTGTATATCCGTGATGATCCCACTCGCATAAATTTATGAAATTTGTTGTTTGTTAACCATTTAAATTCGGTCAATTTTTTTCGGTTTATGGTTATTAGCTAAGCAACAAAAACCCAAAATCACCTTACATTACACGAGAAATACTACAGGTTCCACTAAAAAGTGTGAAATAAAATAATTTTTAACAAACAACAAATCCGACTTTGAAATGCACTAAAAAGTGTCAAATAATTACTATTTCCTTTATACCAATATTCCATAGCTATTAATAATATCTACTTAAGGAGGTAGACACTGGTAATGCAGCGAGGTGACATTACCGGCAAAAATGGGCCTATTAATGGATTTACGGGAATCGGTTATTTGTTCTTATATGAGAAAACTTGGGGCTGGGTGGGGGCTCATTCGAAAGAGGAAGGTCCAATGCAGAGGGCTCAACCAATGGTTTAACGAGATTGTGTTGATATCTAATAATATGAGTGTCCAAAGTAGAGAAAAAATCGAGAAAATACGCCCGCTGAATCCAAGTACATTTTAGGTAACTATAAGAGTTTTGTATCTAAAATGATTTGTTGAGCCTTATTTATTGAACCTTCCTCTTTCGAATGAGCCCTTATTCAGCTCAAGACCTTCTCATATAAGGACGAAAAGTCGAATCCCGTAAAAGCATTCCTACAGACCAGTTCCGCCATTTTGTGGATAATACAGAGCAAGTCACGTGACAAATTCAGTTCAGCTAGTAGGTATAAGGTGGCGTCTAACTAAGAAGGCTGTCGATTTGGAATCGTAGCCAAAATCAGGCGTTAGCTTGGTTACGTCACTCGACTGTCTCAGCGAAGAGAAGCGAAAAAGGCAACAACGCCCGAACGCTGAGTGACACGCACTATAGTCATGCTGTCCTTCTCTCATTCTGCATGTTGAGATTGTCCCTTTTCGCTAAGATTTGACTGCCGTCCGCCTGGATTTTTCACAGCGCCCCATAACAAACCTCGCCTCATTCAAACTATATCGTGTTTGGTATCATTTTAATCAGAAAAATTTCACCAATGCGCTAGTAAAAATTTCATTTAAAGAAAGTCAAAAATAAAAAAGTTTTATAATTGAATTAGTATTAGTCACACCGACATGTTTTGGCTCTTTCCTTTGATCATTGGACCTCTCGCTCTCTCCTCCACTGTCTGTCCCATTATACGTTCATGCTTGGCTGGCCATCGCATATAATCCGAGATTCGACACCTCGGCTGAATATATGCAACATCTGGGTCCCAATCTTTGTTGCACATATTCAACTTTTACTGTATAGACGCGAGGTCCCTCCATTTATTAGTTCTAATAGTACCATAGTACTTTTTTATGCAGAATGTTTCAAGGAGTTGACACAAGTAAAAAAACAATGCAATTCCATTTAAATAAAAAGTGGATTTGCATTTTTTGAGTGCATCGTTGCATTCACGAAGAAACTGAAATCACAGAAAAATAGACATTATCATCCCATTGAACTTTTACATAAACAGCTTTTTTCTATCTCTTACCAAATTCAAGATATAACCCGCCCCAATTGCATGACGTATCCTGTATACTTTTATTAATTAAGAAACATTTATTTAAAAAAGTTAATAACTTTTTCTAAAAATAATTCTCAGATTGCACGTTCCTTTGGTTCTTCAGAGTAGGCATATATTTTTCAGCAACGAGGAGTGCTAGGGTGCACTATGTAAAACCCACGCGTTTGGTCAGTCAGAATTTATCGGAGCGGGACAATTCTATCATTTGGGTTGAAAGAAGGATAGCATGATCACCGTACATCTCACTCTAAACGCGCGCCAATGTTTCGCTTTCGTTCTTCAGGCGGACCGTCGCTATGCCTCTGGCGAGATAGGCGTTTGAATGTGTTTGTAAAAATACTTGAGGCGCTGTTGCCTTCCTAGATCGTGTCGCGCACGCTAGCTGAGAATTAAACCTTTCAAGTTCGTAACAAAACACGCAAGTGGCTCCACCAGGCCCAACGAAAATACTACTGTAATACCGACGTCTACCCCCTTGAGGGGTTTACGGGAATACACTTTTCGTCCTTATATGAGAAGATTTGGGGCTGGGTGAGTGCTTATTCGAAAGAGGAAGGTCCAATGCAGGGCGGTCTGGTCATGGTTCAACGAGATTGTGTCGATATTTAATAATATGAGTGTCCAAAGTAGAGGAAGAATCGACAGAATACATCCGCAGATTCCAAGTATTTTTTAGGTCACTAAAACAGTTCTGTGACTCAAACGGTGACCAGACCGCCCTGCATTGAACCTTCCTCTTTCGAATGAACCCTTATTTAGATCAAGATCTTCTCATATAAGGACGAAAAGTGTATTCCCGTAAAAGCATTCCCAAAGACGAGTTCCGCCATTATCTGGATACTACAGAGCAAGTTACGTGACAAATTTAGTTCAGCTAGTAGTTATAAGGTGGCGTCTAAGTAGAAAGGCTGCCGATCTGGAATCGTAGCCAGAATCAAGCGTCAGCTTGATTACGTCATTCGAACTGTGCTGCGAAGGCAAGCGAAAAAGGCAACAACGCACGAACGCTGAGTGAGACGCACTACAGTCATGCTGTCCTTCTCTCATTCTGCATGTTGAGATTGTCCCTTTTCTCTAAGATTTGACTGCCGTCCGCCTGGATTTTTCACAGCGCCCCATAACAAACCTCGCCTCATTCAAACTATATCGTGTTTGGTATCATTTTAATCAGAGAAATTTCACCAATGCGCTAGTAAAAATTTCGGTTAAAAAAAGTCAAAAATAAAAAAGTTTTATAATTGAATTAGTATTGGTCACACCGATATGTTTCGGCTCTTTTCTTTGATCATTGGACCTCTCGCTCTCTCCTCCACTGTCTGTCCCTTTCTACGTTCACGCTTGGCTGGCTATTGCATAAAATCCGAGATTCGACACCTCTGCTGAATATATGAATTGTTGCACATATTCAACTTTTACTGTACAGACGCGAGGTCCCTCCATTTATTTGTTCTAATAGTACCATATTACTTTTTTATGCAGAATGTTTCAAGGAGTTGACACAAGTAAAAAAAAATGCAATTCTACTTACATAAAAAATGGATTTGCATTTTTTGAGTGGATCGTTGCATTCACGAAGAAAATGAAATCACAGAAAAATATACATTATCATACCATTGAACTTTTACATAAACAGCTTTTTCCTATCTCTTACCAAATTCAAGATATAACCCGTCCCAATTGCATGACGTATCCTGTATACTTTTATTAATTAAGAAATATTTATTTAAAAAAGTTAATAACTTTTTCTCAAAATGATTCTCAGATTGCACGTTCCTTCGGTTTTACAGAGCAGGCATATATTTTTCAGCAGCGAGGAGTGCTACGGTGTGCTATGTAAAATCCACGCGTTTGGTCAGTCAGAATTTATCGGAGCGGGACAATTCTATCATTTGGGTTGAAAGAAGGATAGCATGATCACCGTACATCTCACTCTAAACACGCGCCAATGTTTCGCTTTCGTTCTTCAGGCGTATCGTCGCGATGCCTCTGGCGAGATGAGCGTTTGAATGTGTTTGTAAAAATACTTGAGGCGCTGTTGCCTTCCTAGATCGTGTTGCGCGCACGCTAGCTGAGAATTAAACCTTTCAAGTTCGTACCAGATCACGCAAGTGACTCCACCAGGCCCAACGAAAAAACTGCTGTAATACCGACGTCCCGAATCGGTGACGTCACGTACTGTGTCTACCCCCTTAAACTGTATTGTATTACTATGGTTGGCGACGATAGTTTCAAGGAGGGTCACGTAAAGTATTGTAAAGAAGGAAACAGAAATGACCTTTCCTCGTGTACCTCGCATGAGAAATCCTCGGAACCCCGAAAGGCATGATAAATTTAAAATTTTCCGCTGGGGCGTAACACCAACACACGTTTTCACTCTATACGACGGAAGACTTTCTGAATTGCTTAGGACGACTGACTCGGACAATTTTCAAAACGAAACTAAACTCAGAATTCAACAGTGCATAGCAAACCAGAGAATTTCAAGATATTTATTGTTTCTTTTGTAACGACCCAACGATAGGTACGTCACTGCACCGACGTATAGGGAGAGCGGTTTCCTTAGAAGGCGACTCGTATTAATGTATCAGGGATTATAGGTTCGCGTGGTGTGCGGTTGAGGAGTAAAATCCAAACATTAATGTGCTAGACTAATAGTAGTTTATTCAAATAGGTAAGTGAATGTTAATTGAATTTGATAGATTTGAGTATAATATAAAATAATAATGGTAACGTAGATAGTACAATAAGTGCGGGCTAGAATATGGAATACAATGAGAAATTCTAATAAGTACGCCCTAGATAATGAAATACAGTAGAAAGTATATGATTAGTAATTAGTATATATAAAATTAGAATTAGTATTTAGTAATTAGTAATTAATAATTAATATCGCGGCTTAACCTTCGGATACAGCCAACACTCTGTACAATTGCCAATTACGCTAAGTACTGGAAACTATACTCCAGTGGCTTGTACGGTACCCTCAGACACGAGCGGACTTTGCCTACAGGTCGCAATCGGTTTCTGGACTGGCCAGAGCTGTGTTAAATACAGGCAGTTTCAAGGAGCTCCGCTCCTCGCTAGCTCTTTATACTTAAGTATGGCTTAGTAGAAACACCTGAATAACACGTTGCGTACCATGAGTAGGGTGTCCACAGATCCGAAGTCTCGCACGTCACCACCGGAAGAGAAGGATAAAGCTATTCTCGCGCTCTATAGTTGCCTAAGCAATTCAGCGCAAGCTTTCCTCTACTTCCAGAGTGTTGTCTGTTCTTGACCCGAGTCAGAGAAGATCTGCTCTGATACCGTGTGGAACGCCTCTGTTTATAGTCAGATTCTGCTGACTTGGCGCTTTTTTTCATTATAGGGTTCCTCTAGATTTCTGGAATTCCCCATCACGTGACGGCCGAGAACCCCTGCTCCTTAATTTACGCGGCCTCCCTACTCTAGGTTCTCACCCCACCGCGAGATCATCGGGGTTACGCTGGCGCACACGTGGTCGCTAGTCGATAATTTATCGATATTCTGTTTTATCGGCCTACTTACCGACTCTACGCTTATCGACTCATTTAATAGACTGAGTTATCGATAAATGAAAATTGTTTATTACAAATCATATGATACAAATTAAACTGAATACTGAATATTAATAACGAAAATTAAATAAAACATTTTGTACGAAACTAAAATATAAAAATTGATTATAAAAATAAAAATGAAACGAAAAAGGTGCTGCGTCTTCTTAGCGGGTCGTTACAGTTTGATTGTATCGAGTGTTCGAAAGAAACGTCAAGTGGTGTTTATATTTCGAAAGGGCGCTAACGCCAAGCGCTCTTACTCCCCCATCACCGCTAGGCCTGAGAAAATCGTATTACACTATCATTTCGAAAAGGCTTTCAATAGTATACTGAATTTCCAAGAAACCTTCTTATAATTTTCTTGACAATCATAGCGTAGAAAATTATATTTCCATGATAAATAAACTTCCATATTTTTAAATTCGTTTACTGCAGGTAATTCTTTATCTTATACATTTTATTCTTTCTATATCATAAACAAATTTCAAAATTGTCTTCAATCGAGTGTCGATTGATAAAGTCGTAATGATCGTCAATCGATTTTTAAATTTTAAATTAAAGTATTTTATCATTTTATTGTTGGTATCTAACAATAATGATGAATAACAACAATAGAGAAATAATAATTTTGAAATAATAATAATAGCAAAAAAAAATCAAACATTATAGATATTGGGACCCTTTTGGGGGTTCACTCTATACTTTATTCACTACAAAAATTATACTTGTTATAATCGCAATTTAATCTCGATTACTTGTTTGGCGCCAGCTAGGTTTCGTGGCTACTAAAGAATAGGAACGTCGATTTGGGAGTTCACAGGGGACGGGTTTCGTGGTACTTCCTGGACGTCCGTACAATACTTCGCGGGGGAGTACGCGAGGAGGATTGTCGGAGAAAGGTAGATCTCAGGGTTGGGAAGGGTTCTCAGGAAGTTCGTTACGTTACGCGTAGGAGGATGATTGTAGACGGGAATGATAGGGGTCGGACAAGGGGTTTCACAAAAACGTAGAAATACCGAATAACCGGTGCAATACGCGGACGCGAACGCGAAGATACGCGGACGAGAAGATGCCGTTGCCGGAACTCAGAATACAATTTATACTGTAACGTGGTGACACCTGTGCCCCCCCCCCCCCCCCCCCGTTACAATCGCTGCGCTTCTCCCACTCATACTCCCACCTAACGATAACCCGTAACCCTTCCCTCACCGTACCCCTTTCTCCATGCCCACCGGTGTTGGGCCGATGGAGGCGACAGCTCTTTTCCTACCCTCAAAACTCCCTTCCGTGTTCCTTCCTACGCGTAACGTAACGAACCTCCAATGAACCTTCCCAACCTGAGATCTCCCCTCCCATAATAGTCCTCCCAGCGTACTCCCCCGCGATATTGTACGGACGTAAGTGCCACGAGTCCCATCCCCTGTAAAGTACCCACAATTACCCCCTTTCCCTTTCTGATCTCAATTGCCACAGCGAGTGGCTGGCGCCCAACAAGTTGTATTTAAAAGTATAGAGTGCACCCACGAATAACGGGTCACAAATTTGGCGCCCAACGTGGGGCAGGTCGAACGCGGCAAGGTGTTAGAAATTTGCTTCTCAAGCGTGCCAGAAGACAAGTAAACATTTCTCACCCGACACGTACGCCGTTTTCGGCCGAGCCATTACCGTTATTGATACTGAATTTGAGTTATTATCTGTGCCAAATATTATTCTCTTTTGTTGTGTGCTCTCCAAAATTAAAAGTTTTGCTCGCGGTTTGCCGATATCGAGGGCCCAGGCCGTGCCTTTTGCCGACCGTGGGCACTCTATCGAGCCTTTTCCGATTCAAGATTCTTTTTTTCAGCTGCCCCTTTTTTCAGATTTTTGCCGAACACCGCCTCTTGATATTTTTGCATTTGGTTGATATTGTTGTGTCTGAATTTAAACTGCTTCCCCTTTTCGCTGTCCCCCTTTTCTTTTCAGGATCCTCCAAACCCTTTTTGCTTTTCTCTCCCCCGTTTTTTTTGGTATCGTTGCTTCCGTGACACGCGTTTAAAACACTGCGAAAATGGATTCGGAGGAGGCCCGCGTAATGCGAGAGCATTTTTGCGAACTCGACGTGGTGGAGCTGATACAGTTAATGGATCACGCGAGGTTGAATATTCGCGGGAAGTTAGAGGATCTCCGGGACTGGTACGTTCGCGCGGAGGTACGACGCATTTTCGGCCCGGACGCGGCGCCGTGGGACGATGCAGCTGGGGCTTCCGTTCACCCTTTTCACGGCATGAGCGACCCCGACTGCCGATGATTCCCCTCCGCACCCCACCGCCGATCCTCCTTCCCGCCAACCTGACGAGCCCGAGCCCGAAACGGCCGATCCACCGGCTCCAGAAACCTCCCACGGATCCTTTCCCGAAATACGACCCCAACCTCACATCCCCAGTCCCGCTACCTTGACCTCGACCACCACTCCGACCACCACGACTGTTACAGTAACTTCAGTTTCCCGTCCAACTCCCGCTCCACCCTTATTAATTGACCTCAATCAGTCTCCTTCTGTCGGAGATGGTAACCCTTTCGCGCCCGATCCCAGTCTCGGCGAACAATCCACTCCCCTACCTACACCTCCTTCTAACCCTTTTGATAACCCTCCGATGATACCAGAACCCCAATTTCCACCCCGTAACCCTCTCCCCAATCTTTCAAGTACGCGTAATCCATGCTGTAACAATCAAGGAGTAGCTCCGCCACCCCTTAGCAGTACCCACGTTCCACCTCAAGTACCTGAACCACAATACCCTTTGCTCCCACCACGGCCGCTCTCTGCACCGGCTCAGGCTCCAAATCCATTGGATTACACTTACCCCCTTCCACACCCATCCCAACATCCATATTGTCCTCCATCTTTCCCCTCTTTCTCCCAGCTGCCCCCGCGCTTCGCCGAACCTTCCCTCTCCCGAACGAACCCCTATTATCCCTTAGTAAATACCTCCCAATCCTCCCATTTCCCTGCCGCGGGCGAGGGTCTCGCCGCAGAACTTTTTAGAAAGTGGAAAATTTCCTTCTCGGGAGTTCCCGGGGAAGATGGGGAAGAATTCCTTGAGATATTGTCCGATTTCGCCATGGCACAGAACCTTTCCGAACCCGAGATGCTCCGAGCAATCCCCTTTATCCTGACCGACGAGGCGCGAGCGTGGACGCGGGGGCAGGCCCAAACTTGGGCCAATTATGGCGAATTTTTACGCGATTTCCGTCTGTGTTACACTCCTAGTAATTACCAAAATGGGCTAAAAAGAGACTTGACAACCCGCACCCAAGGGGAACGGGAACCCCTTTCCACATACCTCTCTAAATTACAGCTGATATTCCGACGCTTAGAACCTCCCTTGCCCGTATTCGAACAACTGGAGATAGCCATCCGGAACCTACATCCCCGTTATAAGTTAGTCGTTGATTTCCACCCCCCCCTATTCTTTCCACGACCTAACGCGCCTGGGAAGGTGGGTGGAGGAGACCCAGCGAAGCAGCGAGAGTATCGCGGCCCTCCGACGGCGGAGAGCCTCACGATCTCTAGATCGGCGTACGTGCCCCCGCCAGGAGGACCGCGATCAAAACTCGCGGCAGCCGCTGGATACCTCCGAACTTCCTCACAACCCCAATCAACCCCGAAAACCCCTAGAAATGTTCAAAGACCGAACAGCCCTCGAACCTCAACCCCGTTACATCTCCTCCTCCCCTTACGATTACCGAGATTCCCAGTTTAATGTCCCTTCCTATGACACCACCCCCTGCTGGATACAGAGTACCCAAATCCACCTATGCACCGACCACCAACCGCCCTACCTCCTACGCCCAAGCGACTTCCAGTTCCCGACAACCGCCTCCTCGTCCCGCTGCTCCACCCACCCATTCCTCTCTTCCCGGCCAATGTTGGAATTGTGGCCGAACGGGGCATTGGTTCGGCGCTTGCCAGCAACCGAGGAGGAAGTTCTGCTTCCGGTGCGGTAACTTCGACGTGATCGCACCAGAATGCCCGAATTGTTTGTCGGGAAACGCTTACGGAGGTCGGCGGTAAGGGTCGACGCAACCTCCCCGGAAAATCCGATCCAACATCCCGGATCCCGTGTCCTACCACCCCCCAAAAAACCACCTCCAACCGCCCCTATTCCAACTCCAAGGAAATCCCTTTTAGTAGAGTCCCGTACAGAACCCCATTCCGGCGATAATCGCATTTTCCTCCCCTTACAACACGGTAAATACATTTTCCATGCCCTCCAAGACACCGGCGCAACCCATTCTTATGCAGGTCACAAAATCACCCAATTATTTCGACCCCACTTAACCCCTTCCCAAGCCTGCATGATCATAGCCAACAATGTGAAAGAGAGAATTCTTGGAGAAGTCACCGTCGCGATGCAGATCGATGACGAAATCCATAACCTCCCCCTCCGCGCAAACGAGCCACTGGGGTATGAGGTAGTCCTAAGGATGGATTTTATTGCTTGGTTTGGAGTAACCATAGACGGAGATCTAAGGTCGTGGCGGACCCCCAACGGACCTCTTCACCCCTTTTACCCCGCATCCTCACCCCCTTTCCCATGAACCCCGCTTGCGCCGGACTTTCCGAAGCAACTCCCGAGGGAATCTCGGGAGTTCAAACCCTGCTTGACCACCTCATTCCACCCCCACCCTCCACCTTAGGAACCACCCCTCTTGTTACCCATTCCATAGATGTTCAAGGTCACCCTCCTAAATAAGTTGTATTTAAAAGTATAGAGTGCACCCACGAATAACGGGTCACAATACATATAATATAATGGGCTCACCGGTGCTGTACACCACACACAACTCACACTTCGCAGATCGCCACTTAGTTCACTTTAGTTTGTTTATTATTCAAAAATCAATATGAAACATGATAGAATTGCTTATTAATGTTCATTATTATTGAATTCAACAGAGTTCAACAGAGTCGAGATTAGCATGGTTGACCAAATGTCACGTGTCACAATAGTACAAATGAAAGAACAGCGTCGTATACGCACAATTATAATACAAATGCTTGACGTATATAGCTAGCATCAAACAAACGTGAAAGCATGCGAATGACGCGCACTTATGCGTATAGGTTTAAAGAAATAAAACGAACCATATTAATAACGTATTAAAATAAAATATATTTTATTTATGAAATAATAGGATTTTAAAACTATCATAATAAAAGAAGAAATAAATAATAAACAACAAAATTATTTATATTAATAAGGAAAAAGAGTATTAATTAATTATAATAATTGTATGTATTGTTTATTCAATGCCCTTTCGTGATTTTGTGGCGCTTTTGCTAGGAGCGTTCCCGAACCTATAACAAAAATAATTATGTTTCTCTTGCGTACCTATATCAAAATATAAATGTGAAAAAATACCAACGCTTACAAACATATACAAAAATAATACAAATATAAAAAAATAATACAAAAATAATAGAGCTTATTAGCCTATACTTCCATAAAGTTATACCTCTACACATGAAGAATATAAAAATATAAAACTATAAAACTACAAACACTTATCCTACATAACTGCACTCTAGCCATACCATCTATGTAATCTGTTCTCCTATATGTATGCTACCTCTGCTTGTACTTTTCCTAATTTTACCTCCTACCTTATAGAATCGTTTGTCTTGGCTTTCCTCCTTATTCTTATTTTATCAGTCTTGTACTGTACTGCTCCCCACTTGTTCGCTTTCCGATTTTTCTCATTCCTTCCTACTTCCCTCTTTTGTTTTATCCCTTTCTATTCCCCTCTATCACCTGCCTTAATCCCCGTAAGCCAGCTACTTTCTTTCTTTCCTCTACACCCTGTCCTAGCTTGGATCCAGGATGGTAGAAATACTAATAGCTATAGGCTCGGTATAAATCAAACTAAAAATAAAAAATAAAATAAAAGTAAAACAAAACTAAAATAAACAAGAACAAGTGCACCGATAAAAACTAAAATGAACTCCAAAAATGCGGCTCTTATGACAAGGTGAATAGAAAGGCGCAACCAGGGACTAATTTTGTCCCTGTCGGATTGCGTGCCTACCTCAGTCTGACATTTCTAATTGCACTAACGTGAGGACCAGTTTCAAAAGCCCAAAAATATAATAAGTGTCTACTCAGTGCTCAGTGACGTTACAGCTCCTTGGTTAGTGTGCGCGCTGATTCTCAGGGTCTGCTCTACCTAGTATTACAATACTGCAACTGCCTTAAACTTAAATTATCTCTGCTCCTGTATCACACTTCCCTATACATCACTAACCTAATCTGTCTACATGCTTAAGCTTAATTCTTATAACTATAACTTCACTTTTCTCCTTGTTCCTCACTACGCGCGTCCCCAGTTCTCTCTATTCTTTTCTCGTCCCCACTTTGCTCCTTTCTTCTTCTCCTTCTTCTTGCCCCATCCTCATTGCTTTCTCGATCCTGTCTCCCAGGTTCTCCTTCCTCCATGCTCCTTTCTCCTCGCTCCAGATCAGTTCTTCTCCTTCCACCCAGATTCTTCTGTTATTGTAGATCACCCATCTTCCCCTTGCTCTTTCCTGCCTTGCATTTTCCTTGATTAACCACTTAACCTTTCTTTCCTCTTCTGAAAGATCCTCGTCCACCTCGACTCCCCACCTCTCCCAGATTCCGTTTTTCATCCACACCATCTCTTTTTTTCTTTCTTTTTCCTCCAGTTCTGTTATAACTATTCTTCTTCCCACATCCCCTTCTCTTTCTATTGCGGTTTTTATCATTGTTTTCTTCCCCAATTCCTTTCCTAAAATCTTATTGATATTAGAGATTTTTTCCTCCAAATTCCCTCCCTGTACCCCTTTCCATCCCCCTGATTTCTTCTTCCTCTGGATCATTGATCTTCTTTTGTTCTGCCTCCTTTTTCTCTTTTCCATTATCTTTCTCCCCTTTTGCCGGGTTTTCCGTTCTTGCATTGTGCGTTTCTAACCTCCACTCTCTTAACTCCTCTCTTAGCTCTTTTATTTCCTCCCTCAGCTTTTTCATTTCCCACGTCTGTACTTGCTGCGAGTTCATTTCTTTTACCCCTTGTCTCCTTGACGATTTCTCGCTCGGAATGTTATTTCTGTTTTCTCTTCTATTTAGCACGTGGCTCTTACGCGCGACTCTATATCTATTTACTCGCCGCCTGAAGCTTCCTGTTGCCCCAGTATTGCCAACCTATTTTTATTTCCTCTTAGTACCGAGGATTCCTCTTAGCAACCTCCGTTTCTGTCTCCCTCACTAGTTCTTTTCGTCGGTAACGTCGGTGCCTCTTCGTTCTGCATCCGGCAGTTCTCCCTCTCTTCTATCCTTTTCTACCTCTTTCATCCAGGTTTCCCCTTCTCCGTTTTCCCCTAGCAATTCCTGTACTTTTTCTTGCCATCCTTTTTTTCTCTCCTTGTTTGACCCGCACCCTTCCCATACATGCCCCCACGATTCTTGTTCCCACTTGCAATTTCTGTAAATCTTTTTCTCTTCGCTTTCCCAGTATCTTGCTTCTTTTACCTCATTTCCTAATCTGAATCTGGCTACTCTTCTCCATCTTTCTTCCTTCCATCCTTTTTCCAAGTATTTCGGCATTCCTTTGTCCTTGATCACCTTGTACCATTTGTTATATCTCGACGCCAATATCTTGTCCCATCTCTCTTCTTCCTGCAGTCGTAAGTCTGCTTCTTCTATTTCCTCGAAGCTCATTTCCCCTTCCCTCCTTTTTGTTTCCACGTGCCTCAGTTCTATTCCCCTTTCTATGAAAAACTTTATTCTTTCCTTCTCCCACTTATTCTTTGCTACCTCACGTTGCTCTCCTCTTATCATTTCTTCCCAACATTTTCTTGCCACTTCTCCTCCCCTCCCCTCCCACATCCTTCTCTCGAACCCCCATGCTAACTTTCCGGCTCTGACCCTCAGTTTCGATCTTTGCAGTTCTTCTCTCAACATATATCCCGGGGTGCACCAATCCATCCCTAATGTCCACCTCAGAAACCACTCTTGCAGCCCTTCTATTTCTCTCCATTTTCTCCATCCCCATACTTCGGCGCCGTATGCGATTACCGTCCATACTAATCTATCCCATAACCATATTCTCCTCTTCCAGTCTTTTCCAAATCTTCTTTTCCCGATCCCCCACACTTGTCTCATTATTACACTTGCCCTGCTCACTCTATCTTTTACATGTAGTTCACTCCCCCCGTTTCTTCTGAGGGTGTATCTTAGGTATTTGAACGCTTCCACCTCTTCCATTTTCTTTCCCTTCCATATCCAGTCTCTCTTCCTCCATCTTCTTCCTCCTTTTCTGAATCTCATCACCTTTGATTTTTCCCGATTTAGTTCCAGCCTCTTCTTGTCTAGGTACCTCTCCAGTCTCCTTAGCATCGCTGCCATGTCCTCTTTCCTATCTGCCAGCAGCACCACATCGTCTGCGTACACCAGGGTGTATACTTTCCTCTCTCCTAACTTGATCCCTCCCATTTCTCCTTTCTGTATTTCTTCCTCCATATCCGCCGTTAGCAGGTTATATAGAATTGGACTCAGCGGGCACCCTTGCCTTAGTCCTCTTGCCGTCCAGAAAGACTCCGTCATTCCTTCTCTCGTCCTTACCCTGCTTTTGGTTTCCCTCAACACTTCCCTTACCCTTTCTCTCAGCCCTTTCCTTATTCCCCTCTCCCTTAGTGTTTCCATCAGCACTCCTCTGTCCACCGAGTCAAAGGCTGCTTTCAAGTCAACAAAACACGCTACTACTTTCCCTTTTTCTTTCTTTATCTGCTTGTTTACTATGTAGTTCAGTGCGTATATATTGTTCATAGTACCCATCCCTTTCCTAAAGCCCGTTTGATTGTCTGGGAGCATTCCTTTTCCTTCTGCTTCTTTCCTTACTCTCTCCGTCAACACGGCCGCATAGATCTTGTATAGTGTCGGCATCAAGGTTAGGTTAGGTTACTCCCCTGTAGTCGCTGGCTTGATTCCCCTTTCCCTTTTTTGTGATTGGTGCTATTATTCCCTCCTTCCATCCTTCCGGCCAGCCTTCTCCTTTCCAAACTCTGTTGCAGGTTTCCCAGATCCATTCCGACACCTCCTCTCCTCCATACTTCCATACTTCGTTTGGCACTCCATCGCCGCCTACTACTTTCCCGTCCTTTAGTTTTGTCACTGCTTTTCTGATTTCTTCCCTGCTTATTTCTTCCTCCTGTTCCCCCTCCACTTCTTCTTCCTTCTTCCTCTCGCCCCCCAGCATTACCTTTTCCTCGGTTCCCCCTAGTAGTTTCATGAAGTGGTTTTTCCACTCCTCCTCCTTTATGTTCGAGTGTACCTGTCCTCTCTTTTTCCTTTCTTTGTTCACTATTCTCCACATATCTTTGTCCGTTTTGGCTCCCTCGACTTCTTCTATGAACCTCTCGTTTTCTTCTCTTTTTTTATCTTCGCATAATCAATTGTACTCTTTCCTAGCCTTTCTGTAGCTTTCCCCCTCCGTTTTCCCTTTTCTCCAGTCTCTTAGAACTCTTCTGAGTTCTTTTTTGCTCTCCTTGCACTCCTCGTCCCACCATCCCTTTGTTTTGTTCCTCTTGCCCTTCTCTCTTCCTTTTTCCATCCCTCTTTTAAATTGCTCTATCATGCTTTTCACGTCTTCGTCAACTTTACCTTCTCTCTTTTCCCTCCATTTTATTTCTTCTCTAAACTTTCTTCTTCCCTGCTCCGTCCAATTCCCTCTCACTGTTGGTCTTCTTTTCTCACCCACTTCCACCCTCTGCTTGCTTCCGGCTCTCAACTTCACTATCACGGGATGGTGATCTGAGTCAACCCTATCCCCTACTTCCAATCTAACAATTCCTTCCCTCCTTTCTTCCTCCGCTAACATGTAGTCTATCACCGTATCCCCTCTGGCCCCTGTATATGTAAATTCCCCCTCTTCGTCCCCTTCTATGCTCCCATTCACAATCGCCCAGCCCGTCTCCCTTAGGGCTTCTAATAGTTTTCTTCCATCCACGTTGCATTTCTTGTCTTTGGATCTTCTTCTCCCCTCTCCTTCTTCCTCCTCCTCCTTTGCTTGAGTTCCCCCTTCCTCTTCTGTTCTTGCGTTGAAATCGCCACCTATTATTATCCTTCCTTCACCCTCGATTTCTTCCAGCCAGGGCTTCAATTCCTTTATCTTTGCGTCCATGTCTCCATTCACGTATACGCCCACAATCCTCCACTCCTCCTCTCCTCCTTTACATTCTGCCACCATTATCCCCTCGTTTTCTGCTTCTTTTTTGAACCCTCCTTCCTTCCCCAACATTTCTTCTTTTATCCCCATTATGATCCCTCCCATTGCTCTCCCTTTTTTATTCTTTCTTCTTGCCAGTTGTGCTTCCCACCTGTATCCTTTTGGGAGCTTGCCTCTTATATTTTCCCAGCCCCTCTCCTCCAACCATGTCTCTATGAGCACCACCGCCTCCCATTTCTTTATTGTCTCCCAGAAGTCTTCATCTTTATTTCTTACCCCGGCACAGTTCCAAAATCCTACTATCCATATTCCTTCTTCCTCCTCTTTTTTGCTTCTCTTCCCTTCTACCCTACCCCTTTCTCTTTCGGATGCTACTCCTCTCGGCGCTTGCCCTTTCCTTTTTTCATCGTACACTTCCTCCTCTGTGCCCCCTTTCTTTATTCTTTTCTTTTGCTTGCGGACCCCTTCCATTCTTTCTTCGGCTCCTATATCCCTTGCTCCTCTTCCCCCTTCCTTTGTCCTCCTTCTTGGGAGTTCTTCCACTCCCTCCCCTCCCAATCCGCCAGGACTCCCTTTTCTTCGTCCCATCTCCACCATTTTCCTTCTATTCATATTTTCCCGTGTCCTACCCACGCATATTTTCCTTTCTCTCTTTCTTCTCTTCCAATTTTGCTTAGGATCCACTGTGTTTTTCTCTCCACCCACGTTAGGTCGTCTTCTATTCTCTCTTCTCGCCCTTTTAGCGCCGTTTTATTTTCCATTATTTTCCTTTTTAGATCGTTCGATTTTATTTTTAACAATATTATGTTGACTTCTTCTCCTCTTTCTGCCGCGCCTACCTCTTTTGCTTCTTCTATTGCGTTCTCCATCCCGATTATCTTTAGAATCTCCTCCGCCTTCTCCTTCACCTTCTCTCTTCTCACTTTCGTGCCTCTGATTATTATATTTTTCTTCCTCTCCTCTCTCTCTTTCTTCTCCCATTTCTTTTCTAGTTCACTGATCTTCTTACTGACCATCTCACCTCCTATCCCTTCTTTTCTTTTCTCTATAGCCTCCTGCACCGTTTTGTGCACTTTCTGTTCTATTTCATTCCATCTTGCCCCATCTTTTCCTTTCTTTTCTAATTCCTCAATCTTCTTTGTCAACATTTCTATCTTCCCTTCCATTTCTCTTTTTTGTTCCTCCCATATGGTCTCTCTTCTCTTCGTATCTTCTTTTAGCTTCTCCATTTCTTCTCTTACTTAGTTTCCCAGGGCCCTCATATTTTCCTCCACCCTTCCCATCCTCCCTCCTAGATCTTTTCCTAGATCTTTTATTAACTCCTTTATTTCCACTACTCCTCCTTCGCCTTCTCTTCTTTCTTTTTTCTTCTCTGGCGACTTCCCCGTCATGCTACTTTCTTTAAACATCCATCTGCTTGTTTGTCTCCCCTCCTCCTCCTCTTTCCCTTTCAGGGGTCCCTCTTCGATTCCTTCCTCTCTTTTCCTTTTCCACATTTCCTCTAAGTTTGACATACTTCCCAGGCTCTGCTTTCTTTCCCTTCTCAGGACCTCTATATTGGGGGACCTGCCTCTTTTTACCCCTTCATCCAGTTTCCCGGCTTCCTCCCTTGCCTCCCCTTCTTTCTTTTCCCTCGCCTCATCCTACATTCTCTGTGTTCTCGTCCTCTTCTCTGCTCCTTCTTCTTCTTTACCGGCCATTCCTCTGTTCCTGTGGCCACCGCTCTCTCTCCCCAGGTGTCGCTCTTTTCGGCCTCTCCTCTCTGCTTGCCGCTCTTTTCTATCCCTTCTGGATTCTAACCTCCAAACACTGTACTTACTTAGCGACGAGTTTCCTCCCCTTTCGCGCAAAATTGTTTTCTCCCTACACCCTCATTCTATCCTTCCCCTTCCCGCTCGCACCTCCTGCTACCTTTGCGCTTTGTTTCTTCGCTTTTATAGCTTTCTCACTCTTTATTCGCTTCGCTTAGCTAGGCTCACGTTCGCACACGACCGTTGCCACAACGGGACTCTAATTAATTATAATAATTATTTATTTATTTCAGATCATTCAAGCAGTATTTTTCTTTATATGCGTACTGAACGATTGGTTCGGTACAAACACCATCAGTGCCAAGAAGCCACCGTTCATACGTAAATTAAAAGACGATGTACACGCAGTTCTTGGTTTCCCAGTCGCGATGGTAAAAAATATGAAAATTTAACATTTGTCAGTTTTTCATAATTTTTTTTTTACAGTTCGTTGCGACAATTTTCTGGTCTACGTACGCCATCGACCGTGAACTGATATTTCCAAAAGCTTTTGATCCTTATGTTCCATGGTGGTTGAATCATTTAATGCACACAGCGATTGTGGTCTCCATTTTAATAGAGGTGATTATAGCACCGAGAAAATATCCAAAACGATTAAAGGGTATCCTAGGTAACCAAGTATTTATGCTATCTTATTTAATATGGTACGTCACGAATTTATTGATATAATTTACAAACCAGACATTTAATTATACAAAGTATTTCGATTCACTATAATTTAACAAATTTTTTCAGGATGCTTATAATATTCCATAAAAGCGGTGTTTGGGTATACTCCATATTTCATGTGTTGAAATTGCCTACGCGAACCCTGTTCTTTATTACAATGTTGGCGTACAGCATGGTACTTTATGTGATCGGAGAATTATTGGACAACTTTATCTGGGGTAACGAATACATTAAACACCAAAAATCTCACGCCAAAGGCTGGTTCAGACACGGCTAGTAATTTAGTCGAGTGGTGAGTAGTTTAGTGTATGGACACTACATTTTAGTCGAGTAGTTTAGTAAAACGATTTAACCGAGTAGATCCATTTCATTGGATTTTTCTGGTCGAGTAGGCTTCCTCCACCACTAACTAGGCTTGTCCCACCACTAACTAGGCTTCCGAATAAACCTGTCCGGACGCATTTCTTTAGTCAAGCGATATATTTTGTACTCTCGATTTCCAAAGCTCAACTGTACTAGTCCGGACACTTTTATATGCGCTAAACGGTTTAGTAAATACCTACTCCCCACTCGACTAAATTACTAGCCGTGTCTGAACCAGCCTCGCCCGAGGGTTAGCTGCCGAGTTCGATCTTTACTCTCCTCCCTCCATTAAGGTGGCGGTGAATAAAAAAGGGGACGAAAAGATTTTTACCTTCCCAATCCTTAACCCCGTCCGTTACGAACGTTACAGCATGCATGCGTGTCATCCGTTGAATTACATCATTTAGAGAGTCTAGTAATATTGGTGCATGCAGAAAAGCAACGCATTTATTTCTTTCTAAAGCTTCGTACAGACCTGAACATTACGCCGAACAACAAACAGAACAACGAACCGAACGGCAAACGATACACTAGTGTGGACTGAACGCGTTTGCAAACGGATTTGCAAATCCTTGTCGTTCGGGAAATGGTTTGTGGCGTTTGCATCACTTGTCGGTTTTTTTCTTCGACATCAAAGATAAAATAATTTTTAACAAAAAAAAAATCCGACTTCGAAATGCACTAAAAAGTATAAAATAATTTCTATTTCATTTATATCTGTATTCCACAGCTATTAATACAATCTACTTAATCGTTAAATAGGATACTAAATATATTTCAACCTTTTCGGAGGCGGCGCAAAATTAAAAGTGCCTGACTATACGATCCTGCCAATAACGATTTGATTGCGGTATGGCAAACTTGGTAATTAATAAGTGGTAAGAAAACATATTCGAAACGTTATAGATACGGCAGAAAACATTTGTAATTGTAGCGATTGTACCAGAAGTTAGTAGCACTTCTGATGTACATGTATACTGCATTTCACGAGAGACCATACTGAACTTGCGCAGCTCACTAGGTCTAGGGAGATTTTTAATAACGTGTGAGATTCCCCTGTACAGCTTGCTTCTTAATTTGCGATCATATAAATGGTGGACAGAAATATATTACGTACGATAATTGATAAGGGATGATGATATGGTAAAGATACACGATATAATGAAATTCCTATTATTTTTCAAAGAAAATATTATGTTTAATTTTGCGCCGCCTCCGAAAAGGTTGAAATATATTTAGTATCCTATTTAACTATTAAGTAGATTGTATTAATAGCTGTGGAATACAGATATAAATGAAATAGAAATTATTTTATACTTTTTAGTGCATTTCGAAGTTGGATTTTTTTTTGTTAAAAATTATTTCATTTCACACTTTTTAGTGGAACGAGCAGTATTTGAAGGATACCGTATTAGCAACTAATTGGTAAAGAAACTGACAAAGTTTACTTACAGGGACAACTTTGAAAAATCGCGATCGGTATATTCCTTGGAGGGTAACCCTAAAGAATAGGCTTTTTGTTATAATAACAATAGTTATTAACAATAAGAAGTTACATAAATTTTGGGAAATGGAATCATCGTGGAATGATCTACGAAATGTGAAAACTTTCATCGCAATCGGTGCATTCCTTGAACCAGAATGTATTTTGCAACAATGAAAACCATTCGAAATAAAAAAATGTGAAATGTTTTTATAACGGGACCAATCGGAAGACATATCCTACAAGACGCAAAAGATTTCATTCTGATTGGTCCATCCGTCTTAGAATAATCGGTGAACATACACCGCACGTACATGAAATAGTTCGTTTTTTTGCAATAAAAACCGTTCGAAATGAAAAAATATAGAATGTTTTTTTAACGGGACCAATCGGTAGACATACTTTAGAAAATGCAAAAGGTTTCGTTCCAATTGGTCCATTCGTCTCGGAATAATCGGCGAACAAAGGCAGAATAAATAACAATAGTTTTTCACGAATATCTCGAAAACTAAAGGTTTCCGTTAATTATGCATAATGAAAAAGACGTTCAGAATCATGCCTCCGACAATATATTAAAGGATCATTGAAGTCATTCTATGTTGAGATTAGAAACTTCCCGTTTTTTTGCAATAAAAACCGTTCGGAATAACAAAATGCGAAATGTTTTTATAACGGGACCAATCGGAAGACATATCCTACAAGACGCAAAAGATTTCATTCCGATTGGTCCATTCATCTCGGAGTAATCGGTGAACAAAGCCAGGAAAAAAAAAATATATACTGATCGAATTGAGTATCCTCCTCCT
Source organism: Osmia bicornis bicornis (assembly GCF_907164935.1). NCBI lineage: Eukaryota > Metazoa > Arthropoda > Insecta > Hymenoptera > Megachilidae > Osmia > Osmia bicornis. The sequence goes on from NC_060227.1 coordinate 9,123,265, forward strand.
TTTCGAAGTCGGATAAAAATGAACGCGAATGCGTTTGCAGGTTTGTCCGTTTGTTGTTCAGATCGTCGAAATCAAAAAAGGCCGTTCGCCGCTCTGTTTGCCGTTCGGTTCGTTGTTCTCTTTGTTTTTCAAGTCTGTACAAAGCTTAACACGTTGGCTACGGAAACAATCCCGGAACAAACTTTACGCGCTAAACGCGTGAGCCGTAGCGAACGTGTTAACCGAAAAGCTCAAGAACAATACGGTCATTCATTTCTTCACCGGAATACGTTACAGAGCTGAAGCATGTAAATGATTTCTCGTATAGCTTGTGCGTTTCGTGTGCAATGTAAAAAGAGAAGACTAATCATTTGTAACGACATACACTACACGTACTGCAGTGCCTGATGTAAATTAAGCGTATAAAAAACACTAGCAACACACATACGTGCAAACAATAAAACGATTATTGTATTATGTTTTATTTTATACGTTTGGTAACTTTGGTTATTTTCGGTTAATGTCATCGAATAAATAAAAAATGACAAAATATGAAAAGAAAAAAGCTACACGCGGTGCATGTAGATAAGAATGTAAATGTACGTACGTACTGTAGTTTACACGTATCGAATATATGTATATGTATTGTTCCGCGTTTTGAAGGTGTGTATTATTACACACGTATACACATAATTTGTACACACTTTTTCTTGGAACTAAAATTCGACTGTATTTGTATCGAGTGTAGGAAAAACATACGTAACCGAGAATATCGGCCCGGATTTGAAAGCATAACAATATGGCGAGTGGAACAAGAGGATCGTGCTTTTGAGGGACAGATTGAACAAAGATATCGTTAATTGTACCTGCTCATCGTTTCAAAGAAGACACAAAGCCAAATGTCGCAGCTAGGAATGCCCCCAACATTTGTATTAGATCATTTCCTTGCTAGGAAAATGAAATTCGACTTCTTTCCTTTTTTGTATGAAATACAAAAATAAGATGTTTAATCGACAAGGAACACAGGGTTTCGTAACACTTCATTTGTTTTTCTACCATTATTTTAGAACAGTTATTTTAAAAATTGTTTAAAAAAAAAGGAAAAGAAACCGAAAGAAAGAAAAAATGCGTTTTATGTACTCGGTATCAATGTAGATTATGTAGATACATTGAACTTGATTTGCATACTATGTTTAAAATACAAATTAATTGAGTAGCTGTCGAAAAGTCTGTGGTAAATGATAAGATAAAATTGAAATTCTAAAATGTAGTTACGCACATATGTGTAAAAATTAGTTGTGTGTACTCTAAGTACAATAGGGTATATATTTTACAAATACTGTAACCAACAGAGCAATATTAAAAATAGATTTAAATTGTACTGTAGAAAAAGAAATTATGTTTATAATACATTTATACATACTTCTAGTATCGTAAATTGAATTATTTTTTACGATAATGAAATTTTACCGCAGTTTCACTGATAATAAAAAGTGTAAAAGTAAACAATATGCATTGTTAAACCCAAGTTACTTTGAAATACTATATACAATCAAATGTCATACTATTAAATGTATACGTACTTAAACACGACGAATTAAGTATAATTTTGGCACTATTACATTGTCATACAATGCCGGTTTCTTTTTTCAAGAAACACCATCTTTAAGCAAGGATAATTAAAGGATCCTTAAATTTACTTTGTTGCAGTCACGTCTTCAAAGTATAAATTCTAACCTTACAGTTATGTAGCGATGTTTTTGTTCTTATTCAGTTACGGTGAAATTTTCGTACCCTTTGGACTGCAATGTTGACTGTTAATAATTTCGTGTATGCTTTGTTTCGACTCTTCCACCTCCAGAATGTCCAATGATAAAGAAGTTTGCGTTGCCATTTCTCGGGCATTAGTATTTTGTCCTTCAGACTGCATGAGTCTTGTTAATTCAGGGAAGTAGGATGTAAAATTAGACGCCAGATTGCCTATTCCAGCTTTTCTATACATTTCTTTTGTTTCTGCGTCATTTTTTAATTTTATATCACTAGATTCTTGAAATAGGTGTTTTAAAATAGTTTCATCTTGCAACAGATATTTGCTTCTGCGACCCTCTCTACTCCTTCTATCACTTTCATGACCATCTTTGGAGCTCTTGTTACTGCTTTTACTCTTGCTACGTTCTTGCGGTTCTGCAGGGTCTAGCATTTTTGTTTCCTCCTCTGGTTGACTGTCTTCGCTGTCATTATCTTGATCATCTTTTTCTGCATTACCAACTTCAACATCCACGTCTTTTCCTGACATAACTTGGTGCCGCTTTTCCTCCATCGAACAACTTAGAGTTCAGGGTACATTCATCTAGTCCAGCACTTGCTGATCGTCTCTTCATATTAGGCACTTGGACCAGTGGTACTCTTGAATTAGCACCTATGGTTAATGCCGACAGTATTTGCGCACCGAGCTGACTTTCTTACGAGGTTGTACTACCCCTTCTGAATAGTGGTCCCACTTTTCCGGATCTTGACTTTCCAAAATCTCGTCGTCGCTTTCCGCGACGACCACGTGAGCTACTCGCAACTTTTCGCGTTGTCTTCAGCTCGGCTATTTGAAACGAAATCTGAGAGTCCAAAGAGTTCCTTCTAGATTCTACTGACATTCGACGCACGCTAAAACTGATCTCATAGTCCACAGAGATACCAGAGTAAGTAAATGTAACTGCATTTTTGCAGCACTCGGTCGAAGTTCCATTTTACATTCAGAAATATCCAAATATTTTGTTGTTATTGCACATCTGTAAATAATAGACAAGATGTTGGATGTGTAACTTCTATCAGTAGTATTTCTCACATCATGTAATTTCTGAAGCTTTGACACCATTCCCAAGATTGTTGGAACTCATAAATGTGGCAATAAAATGTTACAAAATACATCCATACGCACGATGGTTTCTCGTATTTTAGCACTTGCTCTTTCAGATATAATTTCTTGGCTACTTATTTTCAGCCGAATCAGAGTAGTTAATTCTAAAAATGTTAACAATAATATTAGTGAAACTATATTATATTAATGATGGTTGAAATATTAACAATTATTCCTATCGAGAAAAAAAAATATACTTACAGACTATGTTCTTTAGGAAAGCATATAAGAGAATACATTTTATTACTTTGATTACATAGATAAGATAAAATAAATGTACGCTTCGTACATACCTCTGGATAAAAAGTATCCTCCAACCAGTAAAACAATCAGTACTGGACCAAGCAAAAATCAAGCTCTGACTGCATGATTAGCGTAACCCACAAAACATATACCAGTAACATTATTTCCATCTATTTCCCCTAATGCCATAATCGTAACAGTGAAAACAAGTGGGAAACACCAAGCAATTAAATGAAAATAAGCACCCTTCTTATCGATTCTATCTTGGATTTTGCCTAATGCTTGAAAACTCATATGCCAAGTGTTGTTATGGGAAACTAAACACCTTTTGGAATGTTAGACTTAAACAATAGTTTTATTATAAATATGTATGAAATATTATATTTATACATATTATTCAAATCGTAAGTAAGTCATTCTATCACGTGTAGTTTCTATAATGACGGAAAACGGAAGTGACAAAAAAAAATAAAAAGCGACGGTGCTGCTTGAAGTTCAAGGGTAGAATTCTGGTAACAAAATAAAAATTCCTAGTCAGGACGATTTTCCTCTAGCTTTCTCAACACTCTCCCTAAAATCGACCTGAAGCAAATGTAACGGGGCGGTCTGGTCGCTGCGCAGGGTGTTGCGCACCGCGGTCGGTTTCCCCGCGCCAGGGTTCGCTTGGGAACAGGTTCGAGAAATAATGAGGCGGTGTTAGTTAGAAAAATAGAAATATTTATTCAAAGAAAGAAATAACGTCTTAGGCCGGTGGGGGTGGGCCGCCGGCTGCGGCCCCTGGAGGTGCCGGTGTTGGTGGCGGTATATCCTGCCGTTCTCGCTACAACAGAAAATAATCTAACCGTGAGCTGGCGATGTAGCCGTGTCGCACTTAACCCTAGGTGTACATTGGCTTATGAACTACGATCGGGACCCGGCCCGTCACATGAGTCGCGCGGTCTTACAAGCTAACGCAGGTCGTAGCTGTCGCTACGCGGTCTTAAGGCTAACGCGGGTCGTAGCCGTCGCTACGCGGTCTTACAGGCTACGGCGCGGAGTGAGAGCGCGGCGCGGAGCGCGAGCGCGAACGAGAGAGACGCAGTATATGCGGGAGTCGTGAAGACTAGGAGAAAGGATGGCCCCTTCGGGCCGTCGGTCTGTTATTTAAAGTCGCGCTGCGGGGTTTCGCGCTGCGGTGGAGTTGCTGCCCGCTTTACCTAGTACGACTGTCTTCTCGGACACCGTGGTCAAACCTAGCAGTGAACGAGGCGACGACCAATCCTGGCTCGCCCTGGGTCGAGCCTCGGGACGGGACGGAATCGGTTGCCATAGGCTGGATGCGGTGCCGTGTAAGCTAGCGCCTGGAACCCCGCGGACAAACCGGCGGATGTTACGGGCGCGCACTAGTTTGGTCATCCTGGGTCAAACCTCGGGGCTGACGAAGCTAGGCGCCTACGGCTGCTAGACCGATTGGGAGCTGCCAGCTCGTGACGTACGTCACGTTCCGACTGCCGGTGAACTCGTCGCCTGGACAAACCGCGACGCCGAGTCTGCCGGTGCTCCGGTCCGACCTCCTAGGAGGTCTGCTTGGGGCCGAGGCCCCGAGGCAACTCATCGATCCGCGTGTCGATCGATCCTATTTATAGCCTCGCTCGCGGGAGTGGGGAGGCCGCCGCGGTGGGGGCCCGCGATGCGCGACGCCGGTCCGCGGCTATCGTCGCACAAAAAATAAACATAAAACAAAATAATAATTGAATAATGCTGCATAAGTTGGTTCCGGGGTTTTCAGTCTTCGAGACCAATTCCCTTCCGCAATTTGCGAACTGCAGAGGCTCCACTGGCTTTGTCAGTAGGTCTGCCAGCTGGTTTGTCGTGTCCACATAGGTCAACAGAATTCTCTTGTCCATCACTAGTTCTCTGATGTGATGATACCTCACATCTATGTGCTTGAAACGTTTGTGCTGTTCCGGATTGCTTGCCAGTCTTATGGCGGCTTGGTTGTCTATTAATAACCAAGCTCTAACTTCAGGTACAAATTCTTTTATCAGATTATGTAGCCAAATCAACTCTTTGGCAGCTGTTGATGCAGCAACATACTCTGCTTGAGTAGTCGAAACAGCTATGCATCTTTGGCGTTGGCTACTCCAGCTGATTGCACCATCACCCAGTGTTGACACATATCCAGTAGTCGACCGTTTGGTTGCAAGATCACCAGCATAGTCGGAATCGCTGTATACATTCAAATACTCCAGTGGCGAGCCACTATAGACTATTCCCATCTGTATGGTTGCCTTTAAATATCTCAGAATTCGTTTGATGAATTTCCACAGACCCACAATGTTAAGTGCAAGCTACCTTGGTTCACTCATACTTAATGTTCCATCTTTGCGTCACACAATCACTACTCTGCTCCCCGGTGTAAATTGAATAAGCCGTCCAATACAGGATATCATAAAACAACAATTGATATAGAATATCACTAAAGCTGGATATTTATTTGCACTTCTCCAATCGATAAAAACGTTACCTAAAATTTTATACAAATAAAATGTAATTTTATCTGATTGCATTCCTTCATTTGTATAATACTTACAACTGTGAATAAATTAAATGAGCCACAAATTTCTGACAACTTTCTCAACCTTCCTCGCGACGCTAAAAACATACCGGAATATGTTTAACTCTTGAACGGCGGACCATGGGGTAGAGATCAATATTAATTTAATTTTGTATTTCATATTATTTTACACTGCTCCTTTAAAAGTGATTCTTCTAATGTATAAAACTCTTTCGTTTAAAAATTATATATTTAATTTTAGTTGAATGTTTTGTGAGTTTGGATCACGATTGACACAACCTCTGCTGTTCAAGGGTTAAACGCGATAAGAAAATTGTTTAGTATCTTGAAAAAGATAAATGTGGATCAAGTGCAGGATGAGGTTTGAAAGGATTTTAATAGAGAGCAAAATCGTTGTTAAAGTTTTTGGTACTATTGTTACATGCGGAGTAGGCGTAGTGGTAGGTGACTACTCTGCGGTATGTTATGATCCGACGCAACGCTTAAACACCTTCTTTTGTGAAGGAAAGATAATATAGGATTCGGATTCGGTCTAGACTTATACAAGCCTCTCGCTCGTTGGATACAGGGTTTGGAAAATACGCACTAAATAATTATAAAAATTGAATAAATAACTATTATATATTTTGTGACGGGTACGCCAGCCCGATCCCCCCCACCAGACCACCATAGGCCGCGCGCGGCGAAAGTTCGCGCCGCGCCCGCTAGAGGGCCGCGAGCCGCGAGGCGCTCTCGCAAGGCAACCGAGCCGCCTAGCTTGACCAAATATAAGACGGCCCGCGGACCAAGAAAGCGAATCGGCTCCGTACCGAGATCGAAAGCGAAAGCGTACCGAACACGCACCGTCGCAACCGCCGATACGATTGAGCACGACTCCCGTTTTTGTATTCCTGCTTCCTCCACGGCTCCGGGACGGCTCCGGTTTGGTGAAATCCGGCCGCCCCGAGAAAGGTCAATAACCTACGCCCGCGGAAGGCCCGTCTGGCCTTCCTGCATTTTTGGCATCCTTGACCTCCGTTCTGCCCCGGCGGAAACCACAAGCAGACGGGACACAGGTCCTCTGGTCAGGCCCGAGGGACGGCGTTTGCCAACTAACCGAGGATACCACTACTACGGCCACTACCGCTCCGATAGACCCTGCTCTCCGCCTTCGCCCACCACGAACCTGTACGAACCGCGTACCGTAGCTTTAAGACCGCGCCGCAAATCCGATAGCCTTAAGGGGGTAGACACAGCACGTGACGTCACCGATTCGGGACGTCGGTATTACAGTAGTTTTTTCGTTGGGCCTGGTGGAGCCACTTGCGTGTTTTGTTACGAACTTGAAAGGTTTAATTCTCAGCTAGCGTGCGCGCAACACGATCTAGGAAGGCAACAGCGCATCAAGTATTTTTACAAACACATTCAAACGCTCATCTCGTCAGAGGCATCGCGACGATACGCCTGAAGAACGAAAGCGAAACATTGGCGCGCGTTTAGAGTGAGATGTACGGTGATCATGCTATCCTTCTTTCAACCCAAATGATAGAATTGTTCCGCTCCGATAAATTCTGACTGACCAAACGCGTGGGTTTTACATAGTGCACCGTAGCACTCCTCGCTGCTGAAAAATATATACCTACTCTGAGGAACCGAAGGAACGTGCAATCTGAGAATTATTTTTAGAAAAAGTTATTAACTGTTTAAGTAAAAGTTCAATGGGATGATAATGTCTATTTTTCTGTGATTTCAGTTTCTTCGTGAATGCAACGATGCACTCAAAAAATGCAAATCCACTTTTTATTTAAATGGAATTGCATTGTTTTTTTACTTGTGTCAACTCCTTGAAACATTCTGCATAAAAAAGTACTATGGTACTATTAGAACTAATAAATGGAGGGACCTTGCGTCTATCCAGTAAAAGCTGAATATATGCAACAGAGATTGGAAACCAGACGTTGCATATATCAGCCGAGGTGTCGAATCTCGGATTATATGCGATGGCCAGCCAAGCGTAAACGTAGAAAGGGACAGGCAGTGGAGGAGAGAGAGAGAGGTCCAATGATCAAAGAAAAGAGCCGAAACGCATCGGTGTGACGAATACTAATTCAATTATAAAACTTTTTTATTTTTGACTGTTTTTTACTGAAACTTTTACTAGCGCATTGGTGATATTTTTATGATTAAAATGATACCAAACACGATATAGTTTGAATGGGGCGAGGTTTGTTATGGGGCGCTGTGAAAAATCCAGGCGAGCGGCAGTCAAAACTTAGCGAAAATGTACAATCTCAACATTCAGAATGAGAAAAGGACAGCATGACTGTAGTGCATCTCACTCAGCGTTCGGGCGATGTTGCCTCTTTCGCTTGCCTTCGCAGCACAGTTCGAGTGACGTAATCAAGCTGACGCTTGATGCTGGCTACGATTCCAGATCGGCAGCCTTTCTACTTAGACGCCACCTTATAACTACTAGCTGAACTAAATTTGTCACGTAACTTGCTCTGTAGTATCCAGATAATGGCGGAACTTGTCTTTGGGAATGCTTTTACGGGAATCGGTTATTCGTCCTTATATGAGAAGATCTTAAGCTGAATAAGGGCTCATTCGAAAGAGGAAGGCTCAATGAAGGGGGCTCAACAAATCGTTTTTGTCACAAAACTGTTATAGTTACTTAAAATGTACTTGGATTCAGCGGGCGTATTTTCTCGATTTTTCCTCTACTTTGGACACTCATATTATGAGATATCAACACAATTTCGTTAAAGTTGAGCCCCCTGCATTGGACCTTCCTCTTTCGAATGAGCCCTCACCCAGCCCTATGTGTTCTCTTATAAGGACAAATAACCGATTCCCGTAAACCCATTAATAGGCCCATTTTTGCCGGTAAAGTCAACGCGCTACTATTACCCGTGTCTACCCCGTTAAGAACCGTAGCATTAAGACCCGCGTAGGATTAAGTCCCGAACCAACCGTGCGTACCATAGCCTTACGAACCGCGTACCGTAGCTTTAAGTCCGCGCCGCGTTCTCGCGATCATCTTTACCTGTAAGAGCTCAAGATTTCCGCCGCATCACCTGTAGCCGTAGTCAGTAAGATTTTGCGAATAAACACGTTACCACCAATACCCAACCGAGTACTCATTCAGCGAAGAACCCTGAACATCCGACTGAGCCGCCCTTCCTCCCCGGTCCACCGCAGGACCGTCACAATTTTGCCAAAAGAAATGAATTGTTACAAAATCGGATTGTTACACTTCCTGGACGGAACACAAGTATGAAAATATAATGCGTATTCAAAAGATATTACAATTTCCTTAACTACTGAGAACAGAGTATCCAGATTTTGGTTGGACTCACCGGATATTTAGACGAACAGAAACGGTTAACGAGTTTGATGGATCGCTTCCTTCTCTCTCTCTTCCTCTCGACGCACGGATGATGGAACAATGTTCTTGATAAATGAAACCATGGCTTTACACTAACAATAAGTCTAAATGTCTTTACACTAACAGTTCTATTTGCAAATGGTTTGAAACTTGAGTCTTTGTTTAACGAAAAAACTGAGTCTTTTCGCGTGACACTTGGTTCTCACGACACTCTGCTCGACGTATTTTGCAATACTAGGCGTTCCTCGGACAGAGAGACCGCGCACCTTGTGACTGTATGGCCGACTGTCCCACTATTGTCCGTAATCGGTTTTTTATTAGGGTCGAAGATGCTTATTTCGCATGGGATGAGGAAAAGAGTTCACTAGTATATTGAGCTGTTGGAATGTCGATGCATTGGCATACATTTTCGACGCAGCGTTTCGAGAAGAATAGAGAATTTGTTGACGCTGGTGGCTCTAAGGAGGTCAGTCAATGAGCCGATTTCCTTCGTAACTTGAAATTGGAGACAATGGAATTTTCTTTGTCGGGACTTAACACTATCAACACTTTAGATAATTAATGCGGATGCTTCTAATTAAATAAGAAAAGAATTTCTTATAATATTTAAGCGTCACTCACAAGGCAAGATCTCAAACGTCCGGCTCCAATTTTTATAAAACTACAAATTTCAAGAATAGTAAATAATAATATATACACTTCTTTTTTAACTGCAGTAACTCAGATTTAAGGGGTGAAATCACTGTAAAAAATTCGACTCCTTAAAAGCTAATTCGGTAACTACTGGAAATAGACGAAATATTTTTCAACAAAAATTGAACGGTTTTTAAGGTAATAAAAGCTAAATCAAAGATTGATAAAAAATCAAGACATTTCCTTGTCTCATGAGTTCTTTTAAGTCCTAATATTGAACATGCAATATTTTTGTACCTTAAAATCTCCGAATATAAACTCAAAAATGAATTTAACAATTTGCCAAAAACAAAACAAGTTAATAGATCTTAAATACTTATTTCAATAAATCTTGAAACATCACGCGGTAAGAATCACTATTTGGTTTATTAAACTCTCTTAATTCCTCATCAATTAACCCGTAACAGGTTTGAGGAGCAACGAAACTTTAAAGAAAAATGACAATCAAATGTCTGTTTAATTTTTTTTTAAAGAACATTTTTAACTTATAAAATCTATATACAATAATTAATTGGATAAGTAAAATAATCGAGGTAGTATGTCAGACCCCACCTCACCAGTTAAGGGTTGAATAATTCACTGAATCTCAACAAAATCTAGCTAACCATGCATTCAGTTCACAAACCTAACCCATGATACCATATCTACATCTTATCAAAATAATTTTCAAATTATAACATGAAACTCAGATACTTGTGCTACGCGAGCCGGTCTGCTGAACACGTGGCGATCCTCCGCGTTCCACCAGCAATCCCCTTTCTTTCCCCTTCACCATACACTCATACAATCCTCCGACAATTGTCCATGAAATCCAAACGAAAATTCACGAAAAACGATGGTGGTGGTTTTGTCGAACTATTTAAAGATGAGTCAAACCTCCTTCGATTTTCGATCATATCCAAAGGAGAATTCACCAGGAACGTCCATCGTGGTGGTGACGAACCATCGTGATGACAACGAACAATTTCAAATAAAACTGTTGATAAAAAGAATCTCATCCCCGCAGCAGCCAAGCCTCGTAGCTTCCGCTGGAGCACCCACCTTAAACATGCGTCGGTGGTTGATCGCGTACTGAAGTTTCCACCGTGGATTCGGCATCCAACTAGGATCTCACACCGACAAACGCGACCCCCCTACCTTCACCTCCCGCCCTACCAGCCGCCATTACTGCCCACCAGCGAGGAACAACCCCCCTTTGTAACCCTCCCGCCTGGCCGCCACTCGAAACCGTCACCCAACGTCACCCAGCGTGCACCTCGCTATGCCTATACCCTTCTTCGTTCAACCTGACACCTAGCCACCTTCTAGTAGTAGCGTCTTCTTATCTCGAGAGGAAACGAAGGGAGAATGCTGGCCGATCGTTAGCTACAGTTTCGTGACCATTTGTTCGAGGGTTGTTAAATTATTTTATAAATGTTGCTCGAATGAATTTAGCTCGGAATGATTGCACAGGATTCATAAGGATTACCTTCGTCCTAAGACGAAAACTCACCCTACCGAAACTTTCATACCATTATGTAAGTTATATTGTGCTTTTATCTGACTTCGAAAAAGGAGGAGGATACTCAATTCTATCAGTATATATATATATATATATATATATATACAGGGTGGCCCACATAACTCTTAACAGCGCAATATCTCGAAAACTATGACATCGATTTAAAAGTTCTTGGTCTCAAATTGCATGGATCTGAAGGGCCATTCTAACTACATAACCATGAAGTGGCCCACCCTTTTTCTTTAATGGAGGCGGGGGTACCTTTATAATTTTAAATGGAACCCCCTATAAAACGTTACATATTTAAGTTCTACAGGAAAAAACAAGTATATTTTGTCTGAAACATTTTTTGGTCAGTTATTTCCATGATGAGATTATAACAGTTTGAAGTTTCGACTTGTAGGTACTTCCTTGTAGGTACAATTCTTGAATTTGACTCAGTTATCCATGAAAACGTTCTCATCGTCAATACGATGATTTAAATAACATTTTTCGCATGATGCGGTGCCACGCGAAGTTGGCACCTCATATTTTCAAAATGCTATTTTTTCAGGTATTTCGCCGGAACTATTTCTGAATCCTATCAGGAACTATAGAACTATTGCGGGTGCAAATAGAACTGTTGCTAAAAGTTGCGACGACAGCCGCGGATCGGCGTCGCGCATCGCGGACCCCCACCGCGGCGGCCTCCCCACTCCCGCGAGCGAGGCTATAAGTATGATCGATCGACGCGTGGATCGATGAGTTGCCTCGGGGCCTCGGCCCCGAGCAGACCTCCCAGGAGGTCGGACCGGAGCACCGGCAGACTCGGCGTTGCGGGTTGTCCCGACGACGAGTTCACCGGCAGTCGGCTCGTGACGTACGTCGCGAGCTGGCAGCTCCCAATCGGTCCAGCAGCCGTAGGCGCCTAGCTTCGTCAGTCCCGAGGTTTGACCCAGGATGACCAAACTAGTGCGCGCCCGTAACATCCGCCGGTTTGTCCGCGGGGTTCCAGGCGCTAGCTTACACGGCACCGCATCCGGCCTATGGCAACCGATTCCGTCCCGTCCCGAGGCTTGACCCAGGGCGAGCCAGGATTGGTCGTCGCCTCGTTCACTGCTAGGCTTGACCACGGTGTACGAGAAGACAGCCGCACCAGGCAAGCGGGCAGCAACTCCACCGCAGCGCGAATTTCAAATAAAGACCGGCGGCCCGAACGGGCCATCCCCGCTCCTAGCCTCCAGCGACTCCGCGTTTCCCGCGGACACCGAACACCGCGTCTCTCTCTCTCGTTCGCGTTCGCGCTCCGCGCCGCGCTCTCACTCCGCGCCGTAGCAAGTAAGACCGCGTAGCGACAGCTACGACCCGCGTTAGGTTAAGACCGCGTAGCGACGGCTACGACCGGCGTTAGTTAGTAACACCGCGTTACTCATGTGACGGGCCGGGTCCCGAGCGTAGTTCGTAAGACCTTGTACACCTAGGTTAAGTGCGACACAGCTCCATCGCCAGCTCACGGTTAGATTATTTTCTGTTGTAGCGAGAACGGCAGGAGATACCGCCAACACCACCGACGGCAACACCCGGGGCCGCGGCCGGCGGCCCACCTGACACCTTATAATCGTTTCATTCATTATTTCTTTTGTTTTTTTTGAATAAATATTTCTATTTTTCTACTAACACCGACTCGTCATTTACCCGAACCTGTTCCCAGCGAACCCTGGCACGGGGAATCCGACCGCGGTGCGCAACGCCGTGCGCACCGACCAGACCGCCCCGTTACAAAGTTTTGTTTTTTGAAAATTAGGTGCTAATTTCACAGACGCAATTCAATAATGGTATTTCCGAGCGCTTCAAGTATGTACCTACAAGTCGAAACTTTAAACTGTTATAATCTCATCATGGAAATATCTGACCAAAAAATGTTTCAGACAAAATATACTTGTTTTTTCCTGTAGAATCTAAATATGTAACGTTTTATAGGGGGTTCCATTTAAAATTATAAAGGTACCCCCGCCCCCCATTAAAGAAAAAGGGTGGGCCACTTCATGGTTATGTAGTTAGAAAGGCCCTTCAGATCCATGCAATTTGAGACCAAGAACTTTAAAATCGATGTCATAGTTTTCGAGATATTGAGCTGTTAAGAGTTATGTGGGCCACCCTGTATATATATATTTTTTCTGGTTTTGTTCGCCGATTACTTCGAGATGGATGGACCAATCGGAACGAAACCTTTTGCATCTTCTAAAGTATATCTCCCGATTGGTCCCGTTAAAAGAACATTTTATATTTTTTCATTCCAAACGACTTTTATCGCAAAAAACGTGATACTTCATTTATATCTTTCGGCGTTTATGCTGCAGGAAATGTACCGATTGGGATGAAACCTTTCACATCTAATAGGAGATATTTCTACGATGATCCCACTTGCGAACATTTATGGAATTCGTTATTGTTAATGTTGAGTATTATGTTTCCATCCTTGCTAGTATGATTACGCGCGTGCGCGTACTCGAACCGGTCTAGAGCGACACCGGTCGTTTCAGTTTCGATAGAGTCGCTGAGCTAGCAAGAAACAATTTTCGGTAAAGCCAATATATTATCATTAAAGATTACTTTTGTCATAAAACAAATACCATTTATTTCTCATCTCCCCATAACCTTATCAGTTAATAACTGTTGTTGTTCTTGTTAAGCTCGTGGGTACTGCTGTACTGAACTTTAAATAATGTAGCAACTGCTTGCTTTGCCTTTCTTCCGTTAAAATATATTTATTTAAGTTAGTTACAATTTGATGTCTGATTCAATTCTGATCTAATTTCTAACAGCTCGTGGTTTAAGTAGCTTTCTTAAGCCCTGATTTGGGCGGTGACAAATTGCGAACTTATTCCTATTGGGTAGAATTTGTTTGGAAAGGGAAGTGTCGGTGGTCGTCTCCAACTCATGGTTGCTCTTTGGAATTTTTCACCCTTGAGGCATTTTAGACCGTGGAAGTCATAAAAATAGGGATCGGTGATCAAAAGTATAACGGGACAGGAGTGGTCAGAACGTGGACAATGCAATTGAAAAGGGTCGCGGGGTTAATTATGATTTTATGGTTAGTAATGAAGGTTACGGGGTTTTCCGAATGAGGGTAGTATTGCTAAATCTAAATTATCGCGAGTTATAAAACATGTGTACTTAACATTCCGCCCGGCTTGAACGACTGGCATTCAATAAATATACTATACAGTGAGTTATAAAGTAAATATAAAAAAAAACTTAATTAAAATGACTACTCGCTAGATTAAATGTTATAATTTCTTCTATTGTTCTGCGGGTGGAGCAGATGTTTCTTGATCGAGTGGTAGGATGCATATCTTAGTGAGTGCCCGTTTAATTATGCCTTCTGCGGTTTTGAGTGACACCGCCCGTGTGATGTTGTCTGCTCCGGGATGAAGTTCGACAATTCTTCCCATTCTCCATCTGAGTGGTGGAATGTTTTCGTCCTTGATCAGGACCATTGTTCCTAGTCCGAAGTTGATGTGGGAGGTTATTCGCCATTTATTACGTTGTTGTGGCTGGTGTAGATATTCTGCTTGCCACCGTTTCCAGAAGTGTTGGAACATGCCTTGTTGGTGCTGATAACGACTGAGTCGATTTTCCTTTATATGACGCAGGTCAGGTTCTGGGAACACGGTTAGTGAATCGCCTATTAGGAAATGTCCAGGAGTAAGCGGTAGCAGGTCTGTTGGATCATCGGAGAGCGGGCACAGAGGACGTGAATTTAAACATGCTTCGATTTGAGTCAATATTGTGTACATTTCTTCATAGATTAATCTGGTTTCGCCGATGATTCTTTTTAAATGATATTTTGTGGATTTGTTCGCTCCCTCCCACAATCCTCCGAAATGTGGAGCCCGAGGAGGAATTAAATGCTATTGAATTTTATTGTCACTTAGAAATTTTTCCACGCGTTCAT
Organism: Osmia bicornis bicornis; assembly: GCF_907164935.1. Taxonomy (NCBI): domain Eukaryota; kingdom Metazoa; phylum Arthropoda; class Insecta; order Hymenoptera; family Megachilidae; genus Osmia; species Osmia bicornis. Next base: position 9,138,453 of record NC_060227.1, read on the forward strand.
GAAACTTCTTATCGCTTAATAATTTGCTAAGGTCTAAGAGATCATTGCGTGCCCCGATAAAGTTTGTACCATTGTCTGAGAACATGGTGTGACATAAACCACGACGCGAAATGAATCTTTTCAAGCAATTCAGGAATGATTCAGTATATTACATTATATATCTATGGCTATGTCTGTCCATGTCTGGTCATGTCTGTCCATGTCTAGTCATGTCTGTTGCTAATTCCAAGTGTACCGTCTTTGCAGAGAAACATACAAATAGGCATAGGTATGCCTTGAGTGAGACCTTTGACCGTGTTTTTTCCTTAATGAGGAAGGGACCTGCATAATCGATGCCGCATGTATAGAAAGGTCGTGTCGGGGTGACGCGTGCAGCAGGTACGTTGCCCATCAGGTAGTTCGGACTGACAGGTTTGGTTCTATAGCACCGAATACATTGTTTTATTACTGTCTTTAATAATCTCTTTCCTGACAAAGGCCAATAGCGCTTGCGAAGAGAATAAAGGATTGCATGACAACCTGCATGTAGCAAGCGTAAATGTTCACGTATAAAGATTAATTTTGTGATATGATGTTTTGATGGTAAAATGATAGGATACTTATGATCGAAGGAAATTTTTGCATTTACGAGTCTACCACCTACCCTGAGTAGTCCATCTTTGTCCAAGAAAGGGTTTAATGAAATTAATGAACTAGAATTCGCTATATTCTGGCCTGCTTTCAAACGTTTAATTTCGTCAGAAAAGTGCTCGGATTGAATCATTTTAAGCATTATTATTTCTGATTCGATTAACTCTTGTGATGTTAACCATTGATTCGACTCTTTTTTATTTGAAGTTAATAAACCTTTGCGATTATGAACCTTGCTGCGCAAGTTATTTAGAAATCGTCGACACTGAGCAATTATTCGTATCAAACGCGTGTAACAGGAAAAGTTATTAAATATGTCTGTGCATATGACGGAAGTGAATGCGCAACTAATCCTAGATTCTTTGGACACACTCTCTGTAGAGAGTTGATCATAATTATTGACCGTTTGTTCCGGTATTTTATCCTGTAACCAGGATGGACCGTTCCACCAAAGATTCTCGTCAAGGAGTAAAGATGGATTAATTCCCCGGGAAATGATATCTGCAGGATTTTCAGATGACACGACATGTAGCCATTTCTCATGCGATAATCTTTGTATTTCTGCTGTTCGATTCGCGACAAATGTTTTCCATTGTTTTGACGGAGAATTGATCCACGCGAGAACAATTGTCGAATCACACCAATAGTGTTCGTCACATGTTATGCCTATCGAATTTCGTACTTTCTTTGCAAGCTGGGCTAGTAATTGGGCACCGCACAATTCTAATCGCGGCAAGCTAATTACTTCCAAAGGGGCGACTTTAGATTTAGCGCATAGTAAATGACTGGACCATCTACCATTATGGTGTAGTGAACGTAAGTATATGCATGCTCCATAAGCCTTTTCTGAGGCATCAGTAAAGCCATGGAGTTCAATTTTTTGACTTTCCGCGGGTAAAGCTCGTCTTGGAATTTTAATATTGTTTATACGTTCAAGAACTTCGCGAAAAACCCTCCACCGGGAATGGAGATGCTGAGGTAATGATTCATCCCAAGAGACGCGAAGTTGCCATAATTCTTATAGAATCATTTTTGCCTGAATGGTAGCTCGACCGATCAAACCGAGCGGATCGAAAATTTGTGAAATATCTGAGAGAATTGTGCGTTTTGTGATACGTGAATTTATAGGAGCTTTTACTGAGAATGTCAATACATCCTGTTCAAAGTTCCAAAATAAGCCTAGCGTTTTTGAACCGCTATCTGATACTATTTGTAATTGATTTTGGTTGTCTACTTGTGATGAGAGTATGCTAGCTTCGTTTGAAGCCCATTTACGAAGTTCAAATCCTGAAGAATGTTATTTAGATCGGTTTTCAATTGCATGATCTCGGTAATGGAATCTGTTCCTGTTAATAAATCATCTACATAAAAATCATGTAAGATGGTGTAGCTGGCAAGTGGATGACTACTTTGATGTATTTGTCCGATATGTTGGAGAACATTTGTAGCAAGAAACGGTGCGGATGCTGCGCCGTAAGTGACCGTGTTTAGATTGTAAGTTTTAATTGTTTCGTTTTTATTTTTACGCCATAATATCCGTTGAAATTTTCGATCTTCCTTTCGTACCCAAATTTGTCGGTACATCTTTGCAATGTCTGCCGAAAGAACATATCGGTGTTTTCGAAATCGTAATAGAATTGACATTGAACGTCATTTAATGAGAGCCCAGATGATGTCTTGGCAGACCCATCAAAAACTACGCGTAACTTTGTGGTGGTACTACTTAGCTTAAAAACCGCATGATGTGGTAAATAATATCCTACTTGTGTATGTGACTGTTCCTTGACTATGATTTCGCTCGTATGTCCTAATGACTCGTATTCTTCTAACAATTTAGTGTATTCTTCTCTAATTTCAGGCTGCGTGTCTAATTTGCGTTCTAAACTAATTAATCTTTTTTCTGCGTGATGCTTGGAATCACCTAACTCTTCTAAATTTTCCTTAAATGGAATTGCTACAACATACCTCCCATCTGTGTCTTGTGTCACTGTGGAATTAAAATGTTCCTCACAGTAGTGTGGTGTTTTCGTGTGTTCAGCTATATCATGTTCTATTTCCTAAAACTTAGTTAATTGATCATGAATATCTTCATTTGTTACTAAGTGACAAATGGTGCGTGTTTCTGCTAGTGAGGGGGAGAGTGCTAGATTTCCTACAATAATCCAACCTAATTGTGTTTTTTGTAATGATGGATGACGCGGTCCTAATGAATGACGTCCTACACACAACAAATCCCAGAATAAGTCTCCACCGATAATCATGTCAACTTCTCGGGGTACATTGAAATGTGGATCAGCTAAGAATGTATTAGATGGAATTTGTAATAGCGACGAATCAACCGGTCGATTTGGAATATTTTCGGTAATTGTTGGTAGAATTAAACAGGAAATTGATTTAGTAAATCCGTTGAAGCGAGATATTACATGCGTATGTGCCTGAAATTCAATATTTCTTGCTAATTTGTTAATTCCTGAGACTCGAATATTTATTTTATCGCGACTTAATTGCAGTTCATTAGCTAGTTTTTCTGATATGAAATGAGATTGTGACCCTGAGTCTAAGAGAGCGCGACATTCTTGTTTTATTCCATGGTGATCTTTGACATGGACTATGGCAGTAGCTAACATTGTGACTTTATTCTCTAGAGCAGAGCTCAGCAAGATCGGCGCGCCGAACGTCGCGGCAAGGGGAATAGCGGTAGGCGGAGCCAGCTGAAAATCGGCTGAAAAGTGCAAATCTTGCCGAGCTCTGCTCTAGAGTGTTTGTGCTGTGAGTGATTCGTGGATGTCTGTAGCAGTGTGTGCGTTTACATTTGATATGTTTTGTTTTGACGTTGAAGGGACTGATCGAGTTTGAGGTGATGTATTTGCAATGTAATCTATGTGTAACAATGTGTTATGCTTTTTTGAACATTTTCTGCACATGCTTCGTGTGCAATCTATGTTTTGATGTCCTGCTGTAAGACAGTTAAAGCATACGTGTAATTCTTGAATTTTAGCTCGTCGTTCAATGGGAGTTAATCTCAAAAAACTGGAGCAACTATATAATTGATGATCTCCCTTGCAGAGGGAACACACGGTGTGCGTGTTGGCTACGTGTGTGGTAACGACTTTGAATTTGTTTGGCCTAATTTCATTTGCAAACTTGTTGGGTATTATTTTATCTGAAGTAGTTCTTTCGAGATACTTGCAATGATTTTCAAGAAAGTTGATCATATCGCGTAAAGTTACATCCCCTTGATATATTGTTCATTTTTCTTTCCCATTCGCGTTGTGTGTTATTATCTAATTTCGACGTTAAAAGATATATTATGAGTGTGTCCCAAGAATCTGTTGGTTCGCCAAGTGCTTTTAGTGCTAAAAGGTTATTGTTAGTGTTGTCTAATAAATGTCTTAATCCTGATAGGATTCCTTGGTGCAAGATGGAATACCATGCATAGATCGAATATGATGATATTTTAATGTTTTCAAATCTTCATAGCGATCCTTTATTCTAGTCCAGGCAAGTGTGTAATTTAATTCGGAAATACCTAAGGCTTGAATCGTACGTGCTGCGCTACCTTTTACCGATGCATTTAAGTAATGAAATTTCTCTATATTTGAGAGGGTTGTATTATTATGTATAAGTGACTCAAATGTGTCTCTAAATTTTACCCAATTGCTGTATGAGCCGTCAAATGTGGGCAGGTCTATGGTCGGTAATTTGACACGATTTTCTGTATTAGATATCGATGATGTAGGTGTAAGCATGCGTGGTGTAGTACCCGGGATAGATTGAGTTTGTTGCGGTTGAGATCGCGAAAATATATCATCAGCTGTAGCTATTAATTGAAAATAAGAACTTTCGAAGGAATCGCGTTCCCGTGCATGTTCTTCAGCCGATAATGTCTCCTCTACTAATGACTCGATTTGACACTGTATTGTGTCGAATTTTTCAAATAACGGTGTTACTTTTTCTAATCGTCTTTGAAGTTCTGTGACGGAAGATGAGCGATCAAATGTATCTAAATAACTTTTAAAGCGATTTAATGAGGCCTTAAGTTGACCTCGGTTTAAGACAGCTTGTTTTAGCGTGGTTTCCATGATTGGTAATTACGTTGACTCAAATCGGAGAATGAAAAAACTTACCATTGAAGAGCGGGAAATATACAGGAAGGCGTTAACCAACGTTCTCCTGCTTGATCCTGTGCGTTGTAGCTGCACCCTTTCCTGGCTCGGCAACGACGTTCCTCCTGGGATGCTGGGTTGATCAGGCCTCTCGATGATACGAAGATGTAGCCTGCCCTTTGTCAGCTTCCTCTGGTCGGTGTTGGTAGGATGGAAGTCGGCTGTACCAATTGAGGTGGCGGCTTCCAAGTTGAACTCACAATTGATATGGTTCACTTGCTTACACAAGGACTGTGTACTTATAAAATTCACCAGTTCCGGAATATCCGGCTCGAAGGACCAAAAAAAAAATGTTAAGCTCGTGGGTACTGTTGTACTGAACTTTAAATAATGTAGCAACTGCTTGCTTTGCCTTCCTTCCGTTAAAATATATTTATTCAAGTTAGTTACAATTTGATGTCTGATTCAATTCTGATCTAATTTCTAACAGCTCGTGGTTTAAGTAGTTTTCTTAAGCCCTGATTTGGGCGGTGACAAATTGCGAACTTATTCCTATTGGGTAGAATTTGTTTGGAAAGGGAAGTGTCGGTGGTCGTCTCCAACTCATGGTTGTTCTTTGGAATTTTCCACCCTTGAGGCATTTTTGACCGTGGAAGTCATAAAAAAAGGGATCGGCGATCGAAAGTATAACGGGACAGGAGTGATCAGAACGTGGACAATGCAATTGAAAAGGGTCGCGAAGTTAATTATGATTTTATGGTTATTAATGAAGGTTATGGGGTTTTCCGAATGAGGGTAGTATTGCTAAATCTAAATTATCGCGAGTTATAAAACATGTGTACTTAACAGTTGTAATTATCCAATAAGAACGGTAAACCACCTTACGGCATCCTACAAATACTACTCGTTCCGCTAAAAAGTATGAAATAAAATAATTTTTAACACAAAAAAAATCCGACTTCGAAATGCACTAAAAAATGTAAAATAATTTCTATTTCATTTTTACCAGTATTCCACAGCTATTAATAAAATCTACTTAATCGTTAAATAGGATACTAAATACATTTCAACCTTTTCGGAGGCGGCACAAAATTAAAAATATCCGAATATACGATCCTGCCAATAACGATTTGATTGCGGTATGGCAAACTTGGTAATGTAGGAGAGAAAAAGGCGTTTCGTCTCGGGATCGTCTGTCAGACTCGTCCAGTGGGGCTGACAACAGACGATCCCTGCCCCAGACACCTGTCGCACCGCTATTCGGAACTTATATAATATCCGAACGGCAATGCCGGGCGAGCACTTGCGAGAGGCTCCGTTCAATCTCGCCGTCATCTAGCGCTCCCTGACCCGAACTCAAGGTGACCGGGGAGACGAAACTCTCTCTCTCCCCTCCACTAAACGCCTACAGCTCGGGCCATACCTGACAATTGTGACCGTCCTCCGTCACGCACACAAATAAACACACGAGAAGGGGAAGAACTCGTCACCAAATTCATCTAAATCTCAAATCACAAATATGTCATAGAACAACAATGAACGTCAACACGCAGGGACCTATCCCACTTCTGAATTTGTAGGAGAGAAAAAGGCGCGTTTCGTCTCAGGAACGTCTGTCAGACTTGTCAGTGGGGCTGACAACAGACGATCCCTTTTTTTTTTTTAATAACTGTTTATTAGCTTCAATAGTACAAATATAGAATATATGGTTACAAAAAAACAGTTCGGAAAAAAAACCAATAACGCTATACACGAGTCAAAAATCTACCTGCCCCTGAATATGGGGTCTCGCAGACTGTATATTCGTAACGCGCAAATTACACCTATGCCGAACTAGGATTAACAATGTTTGTTAAATATCAGCTTTCAATATCACAGCGCGCAATAATATGTGTGAGATCAGGGGAAAAAATACAATAAGATTTACTAACGACTAAAAACCCCTAAGTACTTTCTTTGGTGACTTACTAACTAACTTATACTAACTTAGATACTAAATAAATACTAAGGTCATAAAATTAAGGAAATATATATGTACATGGAAGGGGGGTCCAAGGACGGTACCCATTAATTACCTAGTTATGCGGGGTCTGTCTGTTTTGACCCCTACTCTGGTTTGGCAATTCTCTTATGTGGTAGCTATTCACATTCAGCCATCAGTATTTTTTAAATGTTAGTTTGGAGAAATCCAAAATATCTTCCCGGGGTATAGAAGTGGAGTGACGGAATAGATTTCTTGAATAATTATAATTATTTGACGTCAACGCTACCCGTTTGCCTGCTTTATTCCTCCGCCAGTGATAAAGTATTGGTATATTATCAGCATTTTATATAAGTCCTAGATTGTCACAATAGGTGAATGTTTGGGGTGTAATGTATCCATTATCGAGTTGTCGCCTGCAGCTGGCTGGAGAAGTTTGCGTGAGGGCTTTTATTACAGGGTTACTGCTATCTGGTAGTTTGCTATAGTAATTTCTAGTGAGGTTGATTAGAAACGAGTCGATTCTGGGTATATCAGCCTTCTGGTAAATCGCCTTATTGCTAATCCGATGTAGGTACCCAGTGGCCTCTGAACGATATAAATTAGAACAAGTTCTAAGGCACTGCCTTTCGAATCGACGTAGACGCTCCATCATGGTATGATTTGTATTCCACCACTCTGGGGCAGCATAAGAAATAATAGGCCTAACGAGTAACTGGTATAAGATAATTTTTGTTCTAGTTGTTAGATATCTGTTACGGAAAATGTTGAGATTGGCACGGAATGCCGCACGAGCCTTAATTATTTGCGATTCAATGTGAATATTTCCTCTTAGAAGGTGATCAAGATGGTAGCCTAAATACTTCACCATTTTTTTATGGGGAATTACAGCCCTTGAATTTGAATCAGGGATGGCTGTAAAGATGTGAAATTCCTTATAGCCTTTACGATTTTTAGTCGAAAGGCGCTCAAGAGGCTTTCGGAATAACATCGTCTCACACTTAGCTGGATTGAGGCGAAGGCTCCAATTAAAGAAATAATTGTTGATTTTATCTGTGATGACTACTAAATCATCCCTAACCTGCTCGACCTTTGTATTGGCTGTGTAGACGACAAACTCGTCAGCAAAAGCGATCACTGAGGGCTGTCCTGGTTGGTTCAATTCAAAAAGATTCAGTGGATCACTTGAGTAAATATTAAATAATACGGGTGAATTAACTGTGCCCTGCTGGAGACCTTCAAGAATGTTAAAAATTTCTAAAGACATGCTAGTGCCATCCGAGGTCACAAAAGTCTTACCACTGATCATACTCCAGATCATATGGATTAGCCAGGCTGGAAACTTCTTCTTCTGGAGTTTATAGAGCAGGCCGTTTAGCCATACGGAGTCAAAAGCCTTTTCAAGATCCAAAAAGGCCGCCCCAACAAAAAAAACTATTGCCAACCTTGGTGTTTACGTCAGATAGAAGCTTATGTATAGCATGAATAGTTGAATGTTGATGTTTAAAGCCAAATTGGTTATGAGAAATGATGTTATGGGTTCGGCAAAATAGAGAAATAATATTATTAATGTGGGCCTCGAACACCTTGCTCAAGGATGGAGTAAGACTAATGGGCCTGTAGCTGGCAGGATTATTCGGGTCTTTACCTTTTTTTAAAATCGGTAAAACTTTCGCGCATTTCAAAGCTGCTGGAAAGTAGCAATGGTTGATGCAATTATTGAATAATATCGCCAGTGCAGCTATAATTTTTCCGGGCAGGAACTTCAAAACTTTGGGCGGGATATTGTCAAGACCACAAAAGGTCTGGTTAGGAAGTCTCTTTAAAATGTAATAAATAGAGAAAGAACTACAAAAGGGCTGTAACTCCATATCCAATGTGGGGAAAGAAGCGGTACAGTAATGCTTCGAAATAAGCAAGTGGTCTCTGCTTCGAAATAAGCAACTCCGTATCCCCTCTTCTTTGTTTCAAGTCGCCCGCAAAGTGAGAGGTACGAGAAATGAGTGAGAGGTCCATGAAAGCGCGAAGCCGATGTTTAGTGTAATAAATTTCACGCTCGACTGAGCAGTGACATCGGTTAGTAGAAGAAGGATGGAATATATATAATGCTTTCTCAGTCTGGTATATTTGCTTCGAAATAAAGCATAGTGCGAGAATGAGAGGGCATGCTATATTCTATCCTTGTCCAAAAAATAACATCGCTGCTCGGCCGATCACTTTATGATTTGCCGCTACCTCGGATCTCTCACTCGTTTCTCGCGTTCTCTATCGTCCCGTTTCGAGAACAAAGTCAAGCCGAATAGCATACCTGCTTCGAAATAAGCAACTGTTCGGTCCCGAGCCACTTGCTTATTTCGAAGCATTACTGTATTACTTTTAGAAAAGGTTGTGATGGTCGACCCCGGACGTCTTTTGTCTTCCAATTTGGATTTTTATGGTCTGCGCCGAATCGTCCACTATATGTTTGAAAGGAGAGTCAGCGTTTAAGTTTGCAGGAGAGTTGATTGTCTCATAATGAGCTCCGATAACATTTAGTTTGTCTATAGGATTAGTGAATCTATATCTATTGTTATCGACTGGGGTGTTACTGAGATTACAGTTACTGCGTGTGAGTAAGGAGGTGTCATTTATATCCATACAGATAGCATCAACAGATGACGATTGCTTAGGGCGTAAAAGAGTATTTATTTTTGGAAAAAAGGATTCCGCCTTACGGTGGTCAATGGCGCTGAGGAGTTTTTTTCAGTGGGTTTCCGCACATTGCCTGAATTCACAACGTAAGCGGTAAGAAATATTTTTGAGTGTTTCTTTAGCTAACCTAATAAGTGGGGAATGTGCAGACGGAATTATTCGATACGCGTATGCAGAATATTGACAATACGTCTTCTTTTATTCTGTAATCGGAGTATTTTTCCATTAAGGTATTTTTTGATGCTATTAATGCGGGATGTAGGAAATTTCGGCACTAATTCGGCTATAGTCTCATTAATGACACTTGTAATTGATTATAGTTCCCGATCAATTTTGTCAATGGAAAGATTACAGTCATTAGGGATACATGTTGAATATTTAAGACCAAGTTTTTGAGTAAATTTATCCCAATCAGTTGCTTTAAAATTTCTACGTTGTGATTGTACTGTAACAGCCGAAGAAGTCATCGCATCATTTAGAAAGTTGAACTTTAAAGAAATAGCCTGGTGGTCACTATCATAGGGTAAGGTAATTGCCTTATCGCTACCAGTGTCCAGGCGGGCGTCTGTAAGGAAGACATCGAGAAGCGATTGGGCCGGTTTATAGGTTGGTGATTGGGGAGGGACAACCCTGAGTTTGTATAATTGCTCATACGATGTTTCCCATTGTCGAAAGAAACGACCCCGACTATTATAGGTTCTGTCACCCCAGTGCTTACATCTAGTATTAAGATCTCCCGATATTATGTAATAAGTGTTAATACTATCTAAATCTAAATCTCGAAAAAGCGTATTAAGCTCATCAATGAATAAGCTTCTGTTGCCATTTGTCGCATAGATGCTCATCACAAATAGAGTTTTCCGCAGACTAGTAGTTAACTTAATTATTGTACACTCAATGATCTTAAAGGAGTCGACACACGGAAGGTGAACAGTTTCGAAGCTAATATTTTTGCTAATTAGGATAGCCGTATCCCCGCCGCCACCAGGGCCTGGCCTATCCCTCCTTATTAAATAATGATCTCTGAAGGAGAGTTTATGCTTAGAATTCAGCTTAGTTTCGGACAATAACAAAATGCCATGTTTATATTTATGGATGAAGTCCATTAATTCCAATCTGCGGTGGAGCGCACCTAACGAATTTACGTTAATGGCGGCAATATTAATAGAATGTAACTCAGTGTGGGCCGCCATTTTGCACTGTGTCGAACATGGAATTTAGTATAAATTCAATTTTTTCTGTGTTAGCCGCAATTTGCATCGCTAAGGTACTAAATTGGCTAGACACCAACGAGGCGATGTCTGCCTTAAAGTTGTTAATCCAGGCCGGTGCTTCAGAAGCTGCCTGGTTTGTTGGGTTCCATGGTGTGTGATGACTGCTGCTTTCATTGTCGTTAAACCGTGGTTGTTCCCCAGATTGCTCTCGGTGTCGCCGGAATGAATCCGCCAATCCAGGTACGTCTCCTTTACCGATACTCTTGACTGCATCAGAAAATCTGATCCCACCTCGGAAACTGGTTGAGATAGACCTGACATTGCGTATTAGCTTCTGTCTAAGAGAGCTCTTCTGCTCTTTCTTATGATGTAGTACAAATTTAATTAAAGGCCAACCCTTATAGGAGGCTGGATGCCCATTCTCACCACAGTTGGCACACTTAAGAGCTGCTTTGTCCAACAATTGAGTAATTTTAGATGCACCCGGTTCATGTGTCTGAGCACATTTCACACACCTGAAGGCCAGGTTGCAATTCTTGCTAGTATGACCGAGTCGCAGGCATTTCCTGCATTGATATATAGCAGGTTTGCGTAGTTGTTCCCATTTAATTTTTTGGTAGGCTAACGTTTTTATTTTATAAAGCTCTGGAATCCGGCTGTTGGCAGATAATTGCACTAAGTGGTGAAATTTTTCAGAATATCTCTTGTTAAATATAAATTTGGTTACACTTATAACATCAATGTTTGAAAGTTGGTGATCACTGATCTCCTGTTTAATTTCCTCACAGGAGAAATTACCTCTACTGCCCTTAACGATAATAGACTTAGGTTTAGTACTTTTTGGTGTAAAAGTGTAAAAATTGATCTTGCAGTCCGCAAGTTTGTCCTTAATGATTGGCCTTGTCAATTTTCTTAATCAAAAAATCAGTCTTACTTGGGCAAATACTTTTTGCCAAGTCTATTAGTGCTTTAAAAGACGAGCCAGTAACGAATATAGGTGGAGGTTTAGGTCCTTTACCAGGTTTTCCAGAGGTTTCAGGGATACTGGGGGTGTCTTCCTCCATCTGCGTGACATTGTCCTTCTCCGTATTTCCCCCTAGAAGTAGGAATCTATTTCCAACTTCCGTAGAGACTGCAGGTGCTGGTGGGCTATTGACAGGAGCCCGTGCTGTTTTTTTAGGTCGACTTAGGTTTACTTGAAATTATCAAATGGGTCATTTGTCACAGGTTGCCGACGCCTGAACTAGGATCTTCCTAGTAGAAGAAAAGTTTTTAATTTTGCGCCGCCTCCGAAAAGGTTGAAATGTATTTAGTATCCTATTTAACGATTAAGTACATTTTATTAACAGCTGGTAAAAATACTGGTAAAAAGCTGGAATACTGGTAAAAATGAAATAGAAATTATTTTACACTTTTTAGTGCATTTCGAAGTCGGATTTTTTTTGTTAAAAATTATTTTTGTTGTGTTCAATAGTTATCGGATAATTGCATGATATTAATGTCGAGTTGTTAGATAGCGAATATGCCAATACTAGAGGTACATTCGTTGAGATGTGGATTGGTCTGATCTCTTCTGCGACAATTCGGTAATATAGATAATCATGATCGTATATTAGTTGACATTTATGAGCAAATAATTTGATTGTTGTTCCTGGTAATTTCCATGGTGTAGTTATAATTTCTGTTTGATTGTTATGGTTGATTGTAGCAAGTCTTTGAAATAGGGAGAACTCGATAGGGTTAAGGATCGGAATTTTAAGTGTACAGATAATGGAGTTAGGGGCGGTTACGATTGATCCTTGAATAAACTGAAAATCCAATAAATTATGATAATGTAGCATTAATTCTTTTCGAGAATAAAGTTGTAATAAATGCGCTTTTATATATTTCTAAATACACTTGTTTATAAGTTAGTATTTCTAGGTCAAACACTTCTCCTGAGAAAACGAACGATCTTTTAATTTTTTCAAGTATATTTAGAAAATGTTGTTTTTGAGTGATAAGGGTAATAATGGCTTTGAAGAGGTTAAGTCGCGTACTTTGTTTACTAAGAGTGTTTGCAAGATTTTGTAAATTTTTGTTAATTATTTCTGTGTTTCCATTTATGGTATTACTTATCGTATTTATAATGCTTACTGTTTTACTAACAAGTTGTACTCACTAACTTGTTAGTGAGTACATTAAGAACAAAAAAAATTTTTTAAATGAAAAAAATAAGGAAATAAAAAATGAAAAAAAAAAATGACTTATTCAGATTTATTAGGTTAAGTTAGGTTTCTTCGGGGGCGGAGCGGGCCTTCGAAGTGAACGGACGTGCTGCGTGTGCGCTCCGCAAATGTATTCGTTTTTTACGTGTTTTGCATGCGTTTTTTGTCGGAATTGTTGCGATTTCACGGTTAATAGCTGTCACGTGTACAGATTAAGTGCCGGCATCGGGTTGTTTCGCGTAATTAATCGGTGATAGCCATCGGCGTGTTGTGCAGTGCCTCTGTGTGTTGTGCGTCCATATCTACGGCTTCCGATAGTTTATTATTACATAATGGGCGGTGCCGGAAGCCCAAGGAATAGAGCAGATTAATTTGACTTCCTTTTGACGCAAGCAGGGCAGAGATAGGTTTGCGATTTGTGAATCGGGCAGGTGTAGGTTCCGCGGCAGCGAAAGGGACGCCTTCCTTATGTTCAAAATGGCGGCCTCAGCTACAAACTCAGCGACCTAGAACGGGGAAAAGTTGCGTGGTCTGAAAGGACTGAATAAAACACGCCTGCGTAACGATCACGAAAACTTATAATAATGTATTTAACACAGAAAATAAAGAACAGTATTTACAAAATATCACGCGTGGTCTGAAACTGTACAACTATTTACACTTAAACTAATTAAACTAATCTTAACCGCAAATAAACACACGCGTGGACTGAAGGCAAAGAATAAAGCGTAGGCAGAAAACATCTGCTGCGCGTGGTCAGAAAACTATGTAGCTTGTACGAAAAGCGTGAGCAGCGTAGCACGTGGTAGCGCGTCGAGCGATCGTACAAGAAGAAGAAGAATCGATCATGGCGTCGATCGTGCCGGTTCCGCGTGGAGAGGGGACCGCGTGGACAAAGTGGGCCCGGGAGGTGCTGCCGCTATCGGTAACGACGCACCAACGAAGTATTTTCGTTGCCAACTTCGCCGTTCGGCGTAGACTTGGGGAATTTCGCCAACATTTATTATTTCTTAAATTTGGAAGCTCGACCCCGATAATTAAGTATTAAATTGTTACGTCCGGATTATTTTTAATAATCCGACCGTGGCTAAGATCTATTTTTCTTTTTCTTTTATTTTATTTTCAATAGTTTACCAGCTAATGTATTGTATGCGTCTACTAAGTTGAGACTCGAGGTGTGAAACGCTTCTCCTACTCCTCACCTCGAACCCTCGTCTAGTAGTAGTAGTAGTAGTAGTTTCTACTAGTAGCTGTAACCTAGAGAGTGAATAGCGAGAATGCGTGTGGGTCAACTGTATAAGTGTGGGTGTCTTAGCCTGGCCCATTTGGCTTCGACCAATCCTTAGGAGTCTCAACTTAGTGGACGCGTACCTAATTTGTGTGCCTCGTCGGTGCGACGCACTTGGAAGTATCCCAGGCGAGGAACACAAAGGAGGCTATATTTGGCTCTTTCAAATAATACAAATTAATCTTCCTTGGGACGATTGCCGTTGGAACTACATATTGAAAATGTATAGAAATTTGAAACCGTTAAGGTTAAGGAAAGATATCATAAACATCCTTCGCCGCGCGGTTAAGCAGTGCGACGCACTTGGAGGTATCCCAGCTTAACTGCGCAGAATAAAGAAAATGCGATTTTTGCTTTACTTTACAAGCAGATACCTCTCATACCTGTAGAGTGTAGAGCATGCGTCAGCCGGTCCTTCCACGGGAGAATGAGTGCAATAAAGAATGAAAATGATTTGTTCTGAATGATATGAAGCGATTTGAATGGGAATGGAAAGCGAGGTTTGCGTGACAACCACTGGGAATTTGAAAACGTCGGCCAATGTTCAAGAACGTTCGAGACAACGGTCGACGGGGATCATAAACACATATTGTTCGGGATAGGCAATAAAAACTGCCAAGCATTTACAAGAAATATTCTGAAATAAATTCCTAGAATGTTAATATATATTCAATATGCGCGAATCTTCGTTAAAAAGCGAATGGAATGCTCCCATAATTTATTAAAAGTAAAACATCACATCCCTCGTCACGAAAATTGAAAAATGCATGTAGTAAATCAAACTTCGAATATGAAATGCGTCGAATAAATTAATGGCCGAATAGAGTAAATAAATAGCGTAAATAAAACGTTTTATCGACACCAGAATATCGTCATAAAGGCTTCATTGATTATTGAGAAACGGATAGAATCAAATAGAAGCCATTTCGAATGTTCTAGAAGGTATAGAAATTGCGACGCACGAAATTCATGTAGCGCTGTAGGAGTAAAAGAGAGATAGTCGACGTTAGACAAAGTCGGAAGGAAGGTCAAGGAGGGATGAGAACTCGGGAAACGCGCCTAGATAATGCAATGCGTGCGGGCTTTCCCCTTCGATACGTACCCTGATTTGCCAAATCATGTCCCCATTTTGGGGTACCGATCGCGGGTCGAACCCTGAGACACGATCGCTTGACTGAGGCAAATCACTCTTCGTCGAAAAATCGCAAGGTACGTGACGGGGAGCCCGTGTTCGCGTAGAGACATAGTTGTCTACGAAATCGTGTAATTAGATTGCTCGGCAAAGTTCCTTCGTGTGACAAGGCAGAGTGTCGAGTGTTTCGATTCGCGGTTTTCGTGTCAAAGACTCATACGAATACGTAAAATCTTCTTCATACTTTTCAATATTCTATTATTTTCTTTCGTTTTTAAATCGACCGTTAATTAATTATTTCCTTTCTTCGCGTCGCGTTGTTTCCGTAGATCGTATTGTAATTTCGAACACCGTAATAAAGGCTCAAACGCGAACGCGTAGTGAGTGCGACAAGTTCTCATCCTTTTTCGGTTTTCCAGATTTCCAGACCATCACCACAGCTATTTACATAAAGATAATCATATTTAAATATATTATTTTACATCAAATTGGTGAATCGCTTATTCTATTTATTTTAACACAACGAATCTGGTGTCGAGTGAGGCAGAACGGTGATCTACGAGACTGTTTGTCGTGGAAGTATCCCACTAGATCGTTCCGTTCCAACGCAAAGTTCGAGGTATCAAAAGTAAGAATATTACCGTAAAAATTTCCAAACTATACGTGAAACGAAGACGGCCCACGAGACTGCTTGTCTTGGAGGTATCCAACTGGGACCGTCTCTTCTTCGATCGTTACAAATTATTGTAAAGTACTACACCGAAGTTCGAATCATTTTCATATAATATTACTGCCTTTTCTGTCACTTTTTCCAGTTATAAATTTCATCGCATTTACTCTTTAAAAGATATCCGTTTTCTACTGTTTAACACATACACGCTTTAATTTCTCTTTTATTTGTATTTCATACAGCTCGGACATTTTGTTATCTAACCATTTTTCATCGTAATTATTTTTCTCGAAATTATACACTTGTTACCTATATTCAGTTTCTAATAATTTACGTTCAAACACCCTTTTCATTTCGTTTCCTAACATGCCGCCTACCTTCTTGCACGTATTCACACGAGGGGCCTGTATGGGACCAGAGCATTGACGAACTCAATAAATCCAGAATCTTACTTTAAATTTATCGATTCTTTTTAAATTGTTCTAATCGTTACTGACCTAACATCGTCCAATATGATTAGGACTGGTGGCAGCGTTAATACCTTTCTCAACCGCGTATTAACCATTCAAAAATTAATAGAATCAATAACCGAATAAATTAATTTTCAATTTTTCTTAATTTTGTACGTCGCGCGCCGTATCTCGCTCGCGACGTAACAAAATTACGGTCTTCCATATCTCAATTTTAAATTTCTAAAATACTTCGACTCTCAATATAACCTACGAACGCCTCACCTTTTACTAATTAAATACGATTAGGGAATTATCTGCTTTCAGGGTAGCAGGTTAATTTAGAAACGAATGGGTAAGTTTCATTTAAATTGTTTCCAAATTTTTCATTATGAACGTAGCCTCCAATTCAAACGTTTATTAATTATTCCATTTCAAACATTTTTATTTGTTGTTTAGAATGCTTAAAATTTCCTTTTTTACATTATGACAGGCGACAAGAGATTAGCTTCCGTATTCATTTTAAACAATGATTAAAAGTGTTCTACCAGTTCAGTTTTTTTATTGTGCTATGCCAACGGGGTATCAAGCCGTTCTTTTGCGACCTACGTCAGGCCCGGTTTTCGTAGCCGACACTACAGTCCCTGAGACCGCGCGCTATACACACTAGGATTGATCGGTGTTTTTTGTTAATAATTCGAAAATCAAGCCTTAACCAACATTTTGGCAAAGGAAAAAGTTGTTTAGAATCACCTTAGCAATCAACCCTCTTCGGCTGTCGAGGTAGTCGCGTGACATCCTGTATATCCTACTAAATGTGAAAGGTTGCACCGCAATCGGCACATTCCCTACAGCGTAAACGCCGAAAGATATAAATGAAGTATTACAAAAAATACAAAAATTTTTTTGCGGGACCAATCGGGAGAAATACTCTACAAGATGCAAAAGGTTTCGTTTCGATTGGTGCATCCATCTCGGAGTAATCAGTGGACATACACTGAACGTACATGAAACAGTACGTTTTTTGCAATAAAAATTGTTCGAATAGAAAAAATTCAAAATGTTTTTTTAACGGGACCAATCGGGAGACATACTCTACGAGATGAAAAGGTTTCGTTCTTTGAAATGTATTTGGTATCCTATTTAACGATTAAGTAGATATTATTA
Organism: Osmia bicornis bicornis; assembly: GCF_907164935.1. Taxonomy (NCBI): domain Eukaryota; kingdom Metazoa; phylum Arthropoda; class Insecta; order Hymenoptera; family Megachilidae; genus Osmia; species Osmia bicornis. The sequence goes on from NC_060227.1 coordinate 9,155,988, forward strand.
ATAGTTATGGAATATTGGTATAAATGAAATAGAAATTATTTTACACTTTTTAGTGCATTTCGAAGTCGGATTTTTTTGTTGTTAAAAATTATTTTATCATGTCATCTAAGTCGATATCTCTTTGAGTCCTCAGCACTGCTGCAATTTTCTCAAATTTGGGATGTATACCTCGGATCACATGATAACTTATTTCTCTGGGTTTAATCGGACAGCCTATTGTTGCACTTTTTGAGGCTATATTTCTTGCCCTCGTTATATATTCTGTGGCTGAATCGTGTCTATCCATCTTAATGTTCTTCAACTCTAATCCAATATCTATTTTCTTATCTTCTACGTTAACTTCATGGATTTTTCTCAGCTTTTCCCAGATTACCTTTGGTTTCGTTTCATTTAGAAATTGTCCAGCTTGTTCATCTGACAGTGTGGTAATAATTAATCCAAACGCCTCATCATTTTTAGCTTCCCATTTTTGCCTCGCCTTTCCTTCTTCGGATTCAGAATTTTCCGATTCCGGTGGCTCTCCATTTTCTTTTACATCATGGTAAAGCTTTTTTGCTGGAAGTATCGTGCGTACTTTTAGAGCTCACACATAGTAATTCTTTTCGTTTAATAAATCTATACTTTTACCGTAAAAGCTTGACTCAGCCATTTTTGTCTATTCTCGCCACGTGCCTTTTCTAACCTCAAGTTTTCTTGCACGTTTCCACCACTAAACCACGCTCTGCTATCAATTGAACCATTATAGGACTTAAATGATATATATTTGTATTTTTAGAAAGGTATATGAAATAAATGACATAAGTAGAAATATAACTTTAACATCGCACATGTCTATCCTGCGCAACTCTCGAACATTCTCGATTCACCTTTGTTAGACGGGGCCCCCTTACAACCATACCACCTGGCGCTTGGATCTGACGTCATATTCCTACACCTGCTAACCGTAACAATTTAAAGTATTGTACCACCATTTTGGACGAATCTACAAAGAAGTGGCCGAGCCGAGACAACGGCGTGGCGGAGACAAAGAGAGGAGGAATATCCGCCTACAATACGAAGAAGTTGTCCTTCAACACATCAAAAAATCTGTAAGCGTTATCTGCCACCTAATTAGTATAAAACTCCAGCGCGAACGAGCTATCGTTGTAAAATATTTTTTAATATGTCGTATACAAAAATATAATATGTTTCAATTCTTTGATCTATGGAGTTTCCTGATTACTGAGATGAGCTGTAATTTGTTCTGGATTAGCTGTTTTATTTTCTTGGTGTGTACTTATCAGTTGCATTTTGGGGTTTGTTTTTAGGTATTGCCTGATCCATGGCTTCTGTTATTTTTTGTTGGATATTAAGTATTTGTTCTTCTGTCTGTGCTATTGAGAGGTTCATGTCTTTTTCTATGGTCGCATGATTGCAGAATTTGTTGGAATTTATCCCATTTTGCTTTGGGATAACAGTATGTGCCTACTGCATCGTTTGTTGTTAATATATTCTGGCTTTGTATTTTCACTTCTGCTATGATTGCTGTGTGGTCGCTTTCTAACTATATCGTGGGGAGTTTATTGTTGATGCCATTTAGAATTTCTAACCTCGCGTCTGACAAAACTAAGTCGATGTATGATGCGTTTCTAGGGAATGAAGGTGTCCTTGAGTGATGGAGTTGTAGTCTGTATTTGATATCGTTTTTTTCTAACCAATCCAGGAGGTTTATACCTCTCTCATCATTTATCCTGTTTGCCCACTTCATATGCTTTGCATTGAAGTCTCCTGCAACAATATAATAATTTGACTGTGATATCAAATTTAGTTTGTCGAACAATTTGTCAAGATCTGATCTGAATTTTTGTGTAGGCCCCTTCCTAGCATAGACGGCTACCAATATTAACTTATTGTTGTTTGCTATATTGAGACTTATTGCTGTAGTTTCTATTAATTCTGCTTCTGCAGTGTTAGCTACTATTTCATATTTTAAGTTCTTTTTTATTAGAATCGCTGTTCCTCCTGCTTTACCTCCTGGTCTGTCGCATCTGATAACATTATAGTATTTAAAATATAGAGTATGTCTTTCTTTTAAATGTGTTTCATTTAGAAGAGCTATGTCTGGCTTATGTTTGTCTAACAATAATGTAAGGGCTAATTTTTTTTGTATTACTTACTATTGAATTTACATTTGCTGTTAACAGCTTTAGTTTGCATGGTTGTGAAGATATGCTATTGAATGTATTGATAGTTTCTTAGCATGTCTGCCAGCTGTTTTATTTGTGTATTCGTAGCTTCAATTGTTCTTGCTATGTTTTCTATTGATTTTTCTATTTTGGTTGTCCTTGCTTCTAACATAACTATTTGCTTCTGATCCTGGATCCATGGTGTATGTGTTGCGTGCACATTGGAGAAACCAAATAACTTGGTGAATGCTGGGTTAACTATTAGTTTTTCTACAGTTTTATTTACTTTACTATATTGGTTTTTAATATTAAGTTTGTACTCTTTAAATTTGCCCCTGTAAGAAGCAGGATGCCCTTCTGATTTACAGTTGACACAGAAGAGCTTTTTGTTAGGTCCTTCCGTGTTCTGATTAATTTTACATTCACCAGGGCCATTGCTTGCTGTATGGCCATATCTTTGACACCTTTTGCATTGTGTGTCACCTTTCTTTATTAGTTTTTCCCATCTTATTAGATGTCTGTTGACATGTTTAATATTATTTAAATTATTTAGGTTACTATTAGGGCTTATCGGTACTAGATATATGGGTAATGGTCTATTTTCTCTAATGGATCTTGTAATTTTGAATTTGTCAACTTTGGTGAAGATGAGATTCTCGTCACTTACTGCTTGTAAATTGTTTATTTTTTCGGTTTTAACCGAGGCACAATTGTATATATGTATTGTTCGACTTTGCCGAGGACTCGTAGCGGTCTACTCGTTCGCGTCGAGTGTACAGAGTCAGCAAGAGTGTATGTGTTCATGTGTGTGTACATGTGCGCGATTGTGTATTTCTAGCGCCTTAACACTCCTCCCTGTGTAACGAGGATGCATTGTCGGCGTTAATCTTACATTCGCAGGTGCAATTCGCGAACATATGAGTTACGTATAAATTAAACGGTCAGGTACTTAGCGCATTCTCGTGGACCTACGCAAGATGGGACTTGTGTTGGACGCATTTACGTTTACATTTTCCTTAGGAGTCGGTGAACCGATGTTCTCGCTTGAACTACTCGTTCTGTCATCGCTTCCCGCAGGCGCGTCTGTGTACCGCGGCTTTGATTCTTGCTGTATGATTGTCGGTACGTCTTGACTTATTTTCCGCATTTGATCGATGTGCCTTTTCTGAATTCTACCATCGTCAAGTTGAACCAAATAATGTAGTGGGCAAAGAACCTCGTAAATCCTTCCAAATTTCCATTTATTATTAGCATCGTACTCGCGAACCATGACTCGGACCCCTTTCGAAAATTTTGTTTCGTGAGTATCCAATTCTTTCTTACAATCCGTGTTATCAGTTTGCAGTAAAAAATCAATTCGTGATCGTAGTTTTCTCCCGAACATTAGGTCACCCGGTGATTCATTCGTGATGCTATGGGGTGTTGTCCTATACTGCAGGAGTAAGCTTTGCAGGGCCGTATTTATGTCCTCTACGTTATTTGGGTTCATCGTGCGCAAGGATTTTTTTAGCGTTTGTACTGTTACGTATCCCTCTCGGAAATTTCCTTATATGGTGCTACAAACCCTTCTCAAAAATTTCCTTATATGGAATCGGATGTGCGCACCCGGCACTAACCGTTTTCTGGAAAATTCGAGACCAACGCAAAGCAAGGGCGCGGTCCTACGGGTAACGTAAAGTGCGTCCCCACCACTCTTTTTACTCCAAATTTTTGGGTATACAAAGGGTGGCGGCAAAGGCACCTCGGGTCTAGTTGAAGTCTAGAATCAGTTCGATACACGTCAGTACGTTTCTCTTACGAATAATCTCTGCAACAAGGAAACTCTGCGAGATCGGGTATTCAAGTCCCTTTTAAGTTCTCAGTAACTATACAGTACGTTGTCTGCTGTTAAGCATTATTCTGATCGTTGTAGTCCGTCCCCGTTTGGTCGCATTCGTGAAAACCGAGAAGGATTAGATTCTTGCTTCGCGGAATCGAAACTAAACTTTTTATTATTCAACTCATTTAAACTTGTAACTTAGAGTTTAATTCATTGAACACCGCGACAATTACACACAACAATTGTGAGGTCCCGGAATAGAGAATATACTCATATTATTTTAACATATCTACTATTGTCCAATTATATTGACTAGTCCAGAAACCCACTAAGGTGTACCTTTACCGCTCGAGGTACATTAATCAAGTTACGAGATCTAATACTAACATTTCCTGCGGCTCCCTACGTTAGCCATACGTAGGTTCGTCCGCATATCACACTCCTGAAGCTCCCTACGTTAGCCATACGTAGGTTCGTCCTCACGTCTTCACCTTTCCTGTGGCTCCCTACGTTAGCCATACGTAGGTTCGTCCACTGTAACCAACCTCCTGGAGCTCTCTTCGTTAGCAATACGTAGGTTCGTCTCCACGGTTACTTCCTTAGGCTCCCAGTGTTAATAACAACACTGGTTAAGCCATTAATAAATACTATAACCGAGATTAAGCTCCGGCTACACAGCCGCCCCCTCCGGCTCGTAACAGCACGTATCTTTTCGCTAAGCTTTTCTTCAAAAATTGTTGGAATTCATGGGCAATGAATTGGCGACCATTGTCGCTTACAAGTACTTTTGGTATTCCGAATCTCGCAAATATTTCCCGCAATATTCTAATCGTAGTTTTTGTCGTCATATCTTTTGTCGCGTATACTTCTGGCCATCTCGTGTATGAGTCTCTGACGATGAGTATGAAAAAGTGGTTATTATTCATTGGACCCGCATAATCGATATGTACTCTTTCGAATGGCGCCTTCGACTTTGGCCATTTGCACGTATTTACTTTTGGTGGATTTTTGCTTAATTGTAAACAATTTACACAGTTTTGAGAGATTGTGGTAATGTCCGTATCAATGCCATTCCACCAACAGTAATTATGCGCCAGCTGTTTCATTCGCTTAATACCGAAATATCCGGTGTGCAATTCAGTCAGTATTTCGCGTTGCATGGTCTGAGGCACGATTACCCGCCAACCACGCACTATGCATCCATTTTGTAAGGAAAATTCTTCTTGAGGTATGTTCCAGCGTAACTTTTTGTTTAAGGTATTCCCGATAGTCAATGCTTGTAATAGGATATTTAGATTTTTGTCTTTCTTTGTTTCGGCGGCCAATCGAGAAATATTTATTTGTAACGCTTCTAATCGTTTTAACTCGAATATATCGGCGGTATCTACTGTATTGTTGTCATTATTTAATTGTTCTAAGTTTCCCGGTAAGCGTGACATAGCGTTAGCATTTGCACGCGATTTGCTTTTTTTGTATTTTATGTCAAAGTCGAAGGCTTGCAAATAGATTGCATAGTGTTGCATACCGGTAGTGGTTAATGCCGGCAATGCTTTGTTAGGGTTGACAATTTGTAGCAGTGGTTTATGATCGGTAAATAACGTGAATCTGCGGCCGTATAAGTATTGATAATATTTTTGTATGCCGAAGATAATGCTGTACGCCTCTTTATCTACTATTTGAGAGTATTTCCTCTACGTGCTACTCAGAGTTTTAGACGCGAATTTGATTGGCCTTTCTGATCCGTCAGGATACTCATGAGATAAAACCGCGCCCACCCCGTGCTAGTACTCTAGGCGCACAAATAAGTTCTTTAGTCGATGTAAAAGCTTCTTCGCATTTTTCATTCCAATCAAATGTAACGTTTTTTTATAGCAGTCTATATAGCGGTTGTAAAACAGTGCTTAGATTTGGCAGAAATCCCCGTAGTAGTTTATTAGCCCGATAAAAGATTGTAATTGACTTTTGTTTGTAGGCCGGCTTGTATTTACCACTTCGTCAATTTTACTTTTGCATTTTGTATATTCCGTTTTCGTCAATTGTATAGCCGCAGTAATCCATTCTATCAGCAAAAATTACCGACTTTTCTTTATTTACACGTAAGTTGTGTTGCGCGAATCTTTGAAAGACCTGTTCGAATCCAGTTAGATGTATTTCATGTGTCTCGCCTGTAATTTTAATATCATTATTAAAATAACACTAGATATATGAATGTTTGAATATATTTTATTGTAGGTATAGATAAATATTACTTAATATTAAAGAAAGTTAATATATATAAAAAGGAACAGAATAGAAACCCTTCTTCACCTCGGCAAACAAACGAACCTTTAAAACAAAAGAACCTTGTCGCAGTAGAAGCCGTTACAAAACCATAGAACACAGAAATTAATAGAAATGTATACATATACCAACACACATCCTTACATTTATATTGTACTTATTAGTTTATATTCATTGAATATCTAAACTTTTCAAGTTTTTGCCTGCCTAAAGATTTAGTGAGGATGTCCGCAATATTATCATCTGAATTAATTTTAATTATATCAATAATACCTTCTTTAACTAGTTCATTTATATAATGATAATGAACTTCGATATGTTTAGAGTTCTTCGTGAAGTTCCCATACTTAGCTATATTTACGACTCCTGAGTTATCTTCGAATACTTTTATCGCTTTCGTTATATTCACATTAAATGCCTTAACTAATTCTATTATAAACTTTAATTCACTTAGAGCCTCCGATAAAGCTACATATTCCGCAAATGTTGACGCTTTTGTTACGCATTTCTGTTTTCGCGATTTCCAATATACCACATTTCCAAACAATCTAATCACATATCCTGACGTTGACTTTCTATCCGTACAATCACCTGCCCAGTCCGCATCGACATAACAGTCCAATATTTCACAATTTTCATTTCTTTTATAATTCAGTTGCAAATCTTTAGTAAAATAAGTATTTTAATATTCTCAAACCGTATTTGTAATGTGTCTCATTATAACAGTTCTGGAACCTGCTTAAATAATTTACACTATAGCTTATATCAGGTCTAGTCCCTGCACTTATATACAATAACGCACCAATTAAATTTCTATACCAAATATTCTTTTCGCATGTATCGGATTTTTCAACCTTTAAATTTACTTCCATAGGTGTGTTATAGAGTTTGCTGTTTTGTAAATTGTATTTTCTGAATAGTGATTCTATATAATTTCTTTGGCTTAGTCTCATTTCATGTTTATCGCAATTATATTCTATGCTTATCTTAAATATGTTCATCTTAAACCTACTTGATAATTGTCCCTTTAGCTTTTCAATTTTCTTCTTACTTCTACCGCAGATTAATAAGTCATCCACAAATACAATTACATATATAATATCTTTTTCTTCAACCAACATATACATATAAACAATAATCTAACTTACTTTTCTTAAAACCCAGTGTTGTTATAAAATTATCAAAACAATTATACCAAGCTCGAGGACTCTCCTTTAGTCCATATAAAGCCTTTTGCAACCTACATACTTTATTTGTACCATCCTCGTATCCTTTAGGTTAATTTACATATACTTCAGAACTTATTACACTATTCAAAAATGCCGTTTCTACATCTAATTGTTCTATTATTAAACCTTCTTGACAGCAATATGCTAATAGAACCTTTAATGTTTGCATTCTTGCAACAGGTGAATATGTATCATCCACCATTTCTGTTTGCTGATATCCTCTTACAACAAGTCTAGCCTTGTAGATATTACCAGATTTTCTCGTATACACCCACTTAACGTCTAAAACTCTTTTGCCTTTCACATGTTCTACTAACTTCCAAGTCTTATTTATATTTAAACATTTCATTTCTTTATCCATAGCTTGAATCCAATTTCTACTCTCATTACTTTCCATGGCTTCTTCATATGTACTTGGTGTATCCGCACTACAATAATTTACATAGATGCAACTGTTATACACATAATAATCGTCGTATTTTTTTTGTTTGCTTTCTGTCTCGCTTTGACCTTCTCAAGTCATTTTCATGTTCATCTTTTGCTTTATCTTCTTGATTTTCGTTCATTTCAATTATTGTTTTATCTAGGCTTGAATCGGATTCACTTTTATCGTTTGCTTCCGCCCATTCATCATCAGTGTTCTCAATACTGCTTTCTTTATCTTCTTCATCATATTCATTTTCATCTAAGCCTATACATTTCATATTTTCTTCAATTATATTTACATGCCTCGCTACAACTATTCTATTATTTAAGAGTACTGTTCAGGAATGGTGGAAATCCTGGATGGATTGCGCTGGGAAAGAATTTTACACTTGCTGGGTCGGTTTCACAAATTGATTTATTTGAGTCAATGATAAAAATTGTGGTGAACACGATGATTTGACAATGATTTTGATCGTACAATGATCCGCCTTGAATTATGATACACAAGAAAATGAACTGTCTGATATGATTTTACAATTACAATGAGTCGGTGTGAATTTGATACATACAAAATATAGAATTGATCTGTCACCTTGATCGTTCTTAACTGAGCAATGCGTTTATAAAATGCAAACAGCGAGCTTCTCAGCGCCGTTAATTATATTAATTCAGCCCGCTGCTGTGATGGTGCCCGTGATCGTGTGCGTGATCGACACGTGGTTGGCGGCTCGCGTGTACAATGAATTATCTTGTAAATGAACATTACCTGGGAATCCTGTAGCTTGCACGATCGCTGAGGATTCAGAGCGGTAGTTGAACTGGTGAACTGAACGTTGGTGATTTGCACTTTCGAACTTTGATCGGGTGAACAAAAACTGCTGAGCACTTGACTGAGCCGTGGTGATCGATGATCAATAATGGCGTCGTTGCGCGCGAGCCGGCGAGAAGACCCCTGCTCACGCGTTACCTAGATGGTCGACTCCCGATCGATAAATCGATCGACCGTGAGCGCCATCATGGCTGAGCGGATTCTCAAACATTTCCGCCCGCCATCAGCAACTCGTTGATGATGTTTCTGCAGAGGTGAGCTCAGCTTGATGGTGAACAGGCAGGATGACAAGCTTGGTGATCGGTCTGACGAGAGTCGTGGTTGCAGTCTTCACGGTTGCAACCCTGGTGAGGGCATCCTTGCCGGGGTGAACTTCGGTCACTCTTGCGAGTGGCCACTTGCTCGGTGGAAGATGCTCGTTCGTGAGCAGCACCAACGAGCCTGTCTTGATGTCGTTCGATGGATGATGCCACTTTGAGATCGATTGCAGTCTCTGCAGGTAGTGTCGAGACCACTGAGACCAGAAGTGTTGAACCCTTTGCTGGATCAGTTGCCATTTCGACAATCTGCCTGGTGAGACGTCGAGCAGTGATGGTTCTGGTATCGTGTTGAGCGCTGAACCGATGAGGAAGTGTCCTGGGGTGAGCGCAGAGATGTCGTCGGGATCGTCACTGAGCGGCTCCAATGGTCTTGAGTTGAGCACCGCTTCGATCTGTGTGAGGAGAGTGGAAAACTCTTCGAATGTTAGTAAGAGCTCACCAATTGTTCTCCTGAGATGGTACTTGATTGATTTCACCACAGCTTCCCATTTTCCTCCCATGTGAGGAGCAGCTGGTGGGTTGAACATCCATTGAGTGCTGTCAGCTGACAGAATCGATGCGATCTGTCGGTGCTCCTGTGAACTTGACGTGAACAGGCGTTTGAGCTCTGCCTGTGCTCCAATGAAATTTGTACCACAGTCAGAGTACAACTTGTGAGCGATCCCTCTTCGTGATGAGAATCTTCTGTAGGCTGCCAGAAATCCCTCGGTTGAGTAATCGCTGACAACCTCGAGGTGAACAGCTGATGAGGAGAAACATACGAACACGCAGATCCATCCTTTGATTGTTTTCGAGCCTCTTCCCTTTGAATTTTTCATTGTGATCGGTCCTGCATAATCGACACCGGTGTGAGCGAATGGTCGTGATGGTGTGACTCGACAGAGAGGTAGTTGACCCATCATCTGACGAGCACGAATCCCCCTCTGACGAGCACACACGACACATCTCAAAATGTGAGATTTTACAGGAGCTCTGCCACCGATGATCCAGTACCGTTGTCGAATGTATGCGAGCGTGAGCTGCGTTCCTCCGTGAAATGTTCGCTTGTGAGCATCTTCAATGATGATCTTCGACAGGTGAGTGTCCCGTGGGAGGATCGCTGGATGTTTTTCATCCCTGCTGAGCGCTGTATTTGTGAGTCTTCCTCCTACTCGTATTGTTCCCTGCGAATCGATGAAGGCGGTGAGGCGACTGAAGGGGTGAGTTGCAGGCAGGGTTGAGCCTGAGTTGAGCGTCTTGATTTCGCTGGTGAAATACAAGTGTTGAGTCGCGTGAGTCCAGAAGAGCTGCGCCTTCTCCATGTCGCAGGATGGTATGATGATCACAGGAGGAGTTTCGAGCTTTCTCTTAAGCCGTAAGGCAAACCTGAAACAAAGTGCAGTCAGTCTATACAGCTTAATAAGAGATGAATATTTGTAAATGAGATCCCAATGATAACTTAGCTTTTGAGCTGAAGCAAAGAGTGAGACATTGGGTCTCACTTCGAGCTCGCTGGTTAAAGTTGAGAATTCCTTTTGCTCTGGCCAATGATCTTGATTTCGAGCCATCCATGGAGGACCTTTCCACCAAAGCTCGAATCGTTGAAGTTGATCTGTCGAAATGCCTCGGGAAGCACAGTCGGCTGGATTAGAAGTACCTGGAACATGCCTCCAATGCGCATTTGGAGTGAGTGCTTGGATCTGAATGACTCTGTTCCGAACATAATCCTTCCAACGTGATGCTTGCGATTTGATCCATATGAGCGAAACTTGAGAGTCCGTCCACAGGTGCGTTGCATGGATCTTCACCTTGAGCGTTGATTGAACATATTTTGTGAGTTTTGCCAATAGAAGTGCTGCAGACAACTCCAATCTTGGTATTGTGAGCCTCTTCAGTGGTGCAACCTTTGTCTTGGAGCAGACAAGTGACGTCATTGAGTCGTTGGACGGAGAGCTGACAGTGATGTAAATCACTGCTGCCATGGCAAGTTGAGAAGCATCAGAGAATCCATGAATTTCTACAGTTGAATTGTTCCATGTGTTGAACCACCTTGGGATCGATAGCTTGGCCAAGCTGTTGAGATCTTCTCTGATGATGAACCATCGTGATACAATTTGAGACGGTAATGGATCGTCCCAATTGATTTTGTGTAGCCAGAGTTCTTGTAATAGCATTTTTGCTCGTACTATTACCGGTGAGACGAAACCTAATGGATCAAATATCCGAGCCACTTCGGACAATACGAGGCGTTTTGAGCACTTACTTGGTTGATCTGTGATCGTGGATGAAAAGCCAAAATTGTCGGTTTGAGGCATCCATTGAATTCCGAGTAATTTGGTAGTGCAGTCGTCAAATGATATGGGAGCTGACGATTGTGTGGATGACGAAACAGCCCGTAGAAGATCTGGGTGAGTCGCATGCCATTTTGCGAGTGGAAATCCGCCCGCGTTGCACAATGCAATCAGCTGTTGAGCGACCTCCACAAGTTCCGAGATTGAGTCTGCTCCTCCAAAGATATCGTCCACATATCTGCCATGTGTGAGCGAAGGCGTTGCCAGAGGGAATCGATGACCCTCATCGTGAACAAGTTGCATGAGTGCTCGTGTCGCCAGGAAGGGAGCCGCCTTTGTACCGTACGTGACAGTTGTGAGCTGGTAAGGGATGACATTGCGGTCTTCATCGATCCAAAGGATTCGCTGGAGATCCCAATCATCCTTGTGAACTGCTACCTGGCGATACATTTTTGTGATGTCTGTGGCAAAAATGTGGTGATAATGGCGAAGCCAAATTAGAACATCTGTAACATTCAAGAGCAAATTAGCACCAGTATGCATTAAATCGTTGACTGATTGCCTGATGTCGTAGCTTTTGATCCGTTGAATACAACCCTGAGCTTCGTTGTTGAACTGTCGAGACGTAGAACTCCATGGTGAGGCAGATAATATGGTTGAAGATGAGCAGAGGTCTGAGGTGTTGAACCGTCAGAAGAGACCCTCAACCCTCCTGATGCCGAAGCATCATGTGCCAAGGTCATCTCCCCATCAGGCCCAACGTTCTCAGCCTCTCTTGATGAAATTCTTTGGTGATTTTGAGCCTTTACCATGTGTCCTAATTCTTCGTACTCTTTCATGAACTTGAAGTAGAGCTGGTTGTATGTTGAATCCTTGGAGAGTCGTCGCAAAGTGCTTTGTAGACATCTTTGAGCAATCTTGTGTGAATTGCCTAAGAGCGATGCTGGTGCCTTGAGTGGAATGCGAACGATGTACCTTCCAGTGTGATCACGAGTGTGAGTCGCACAGAAATGTGATTCGCATTCTTCTTCCTCCGGAGTGAGCGTGCTTGGAATATCCATTGGTGATTCCTCTTGAACCCAGAATTTGGTGAGCAGCTCTTGCAGATTGCTCTGGTCGTCTTGAGCAACTGCAAAATGTGAATAATGAGTGTTTGAATGTGATTCGTTGACTGGGCCAATGACGAGCCATCCAAAAATGGAAAGTTGAGCAATTGGTGTTGTTGGTGAGCCCTTGATGATGTTTGGCTTGATAATCCTTCCATAGAAATCCGCTCCAATGATTAAATCGACTGGTCGTGGTGTCAAGAAATCATTGTCCGCCAACCTCAATTTTCTAATGTGAGGCCAATCCGGAGTTCTCATTGAAAACGATGGCAGGATTGTCGATACGGCTGTGAGCACGTGAGCCTGGATGCAGACAGTCTGTTGTGAATGCATCGATTGGAGTATGACAGTGACCACACCCTTTGTTTCAGTTGATTTTGTTCCACCAACACCAATGATTGTGATGGATGATCTGTGTCTCCGAAGGTTGAGCAGACGGGTGAGTTCTTCGGAGATGAACGAGATTTCGGAACCTGGATCGATTAAGATGCGGATTTGGTGAGCTGTTGTTGAGGTGGTGAGCAGAGCTTGAGCGGTTGCAAGGAGTGTTTTGTGATCTGATGCTTTGACGGCTGCACCGAGTTCCTACTCGGTGGTTTGAGCGGATGAGGAGGCTGATCTGGATGAGCCAGCTTGAACTGGAGCCGGTTTGGGCTCGCCTTCGTGTATCATGGTGTGGTGTTTCTCCCCGCAATGCTTACACTTTTGAGCTGACTTGCACGCTCGCACGCTGTGCCTGCCCAAGCAATTGTAGCACAGGCGTTTGTCCTCAATAGTTTGAGCTCGCACTTTCGGCGTCATACTCCTGAAGAGCGCGCATGCCACGATGTAATGTTGCCCTCCGCAACAGTCGCAACACTCGAAGGGCGATGGCCGTTCTAGGTGGGGCCTTTCGGTGGTGCGAGGAGCTGACGGGCGAGCTTGAGCTGCAGGCCTTGCTGCGACTGCTGCGTGAGCTGGCCTGCTTGTGGTGATCTGCTGAGCCTTCGTTTGAGCGGGCTTACTTTGAGCGGTCTTGCTGGCCGACGCTCTCGCCTTATCATCGGCCAACTGCTCCAGCGTTCTGATCCGTGAGGTGATGAACTCCATGGCCTCCTGGAAAGACGGATACTCTGTGGTGACCCCAAGGGTGGTCTCCCATCGCTCCTTTGTGGCGTGGTCCATCTTCCGGCACACCTGATGGACGAGCAGGCAGTCGCCGAGCTTGCCTGGCTCGATCAGGTTTTGCACTGCGTGCCGAGTTTCCATGGCGGTCGACATGAGCTGACTCAATGCCTTAGCGTGATCTTGGTCCATTGGCAATGAAACCAATTGGTCAAGGTGAGCTTGGACGAGACGCCGCTTATTCTCATAGCGCTGCTTGAGCATTTCGAGAGCTGCCGAGAGTGATGAGCCGATGAGCGGTAGGCTGGCCACAATTTGAGCCGGTTCTCCTCGCAGGCAACCCTTCAAGTAGTAGAATTTCTCTACTTGATCGAGCTCAGGTTTTCCGCACACGACGGAAGTGAACAATTCTAGGAAGGACGGCCACTCCGTATAGTTGCCCGTGAATCGTGGCAACGCGATGTCGGGCAGCTTTGACTTTGAATACGTCACCTTTCCAGATTGAGCGGACGGTTGAGCTGGCAGTTCCGCTGATCTCTTCGCAATGATCTTCTTTGCCTGAGTGCCGATCTGTTGCATTTGATAATGGCAGTCCTCCGTGAAGTACGGGTGATCCGCCTGAGACTTTGGCCACACCACCTCAAAGTGTGCATGTTCCTTGTTGAACACCTTGATGGCCTCGTCGAGTTGAGCCTTGGCGTCGTCCAGCTCCTCCTTGGAGAGACGCTCTGCTTCCTCCTTGAGGGAAGTCAGGATGTCGTGAGCATTGCGGAGCCGTCCCTTCTGAGTCCGCACTTTGAGCTGCAGCTCGATCGGCAATTGATCTGTGGCCGTTGAGCGCGTTGCATGTGAGTGCGGCGACGGTGTGCGGCGAGCTGGTTCCGTTGCAACCAGAGCGGGCGATGAGCGGCCTGATGCGCTCTTTTCCGGCACCTCCAGCGACTCCTTTGAGCTGTCCATCTCGCTCCATTTATCGGATGATTTGGCTGCGTGAGCCATGGCTGATTAGCGTGATCTGTCTTGTTGAACTGGTGAGCGGATCTTCTTTATCGACCGTCGGGTCGGTGTTCTGGTCGCCACCTGGTGAGTGGCGAGAGTGTCAGTGAATTTGAATGGAGAAGAGAAGAGAAAATGGCCGACCACCGAAAACCGTTACGAACACGAGACAAAGACTTGAGACGAACAATGATCAATGAGCAATTTTGTGAAAACCGAGTCCAGCAAGGGCGCAATCCGGCTCGAAGGACCAAATGTTCAGGAATGATGGAAATCCTGGATGGATTGCGCTGGGAAAGAATTTTACACTTGCTGGGTCGGTTTCACAAATTGATTTATTTGAGTCAATGATAAAAATTGTGGTGAACACGATGATTTGACAATGATTTTGATCGTACAATGATCCGCCTTGAATTATGATACACAAGAAAATGAACTGTCTGATATGATTTTACAATTACAATGAGTCGGTGTGAATTTGATACATACAAAATATAGAATTGATCTGTCACCTTGATCGTTCTTAACTGAGCAATGCGTTTATAAAATGCAAACAGCGAGCTTCTCAGCGCCGTTAATTATATTAATTCAGCCCGCTGCTGTGATGGTGCCCGTGATCGTGTGCGTGATCGACACGTGGTTGGCGGCTCGCGTGTACAATGAATTATCTTGTAAATGAACATTACCTGGGAATCCTGTAGCTTGCACGATCGCTGAGGATTCAGAGCGGTAGTTGAACTGGTGAACTGAACGTTGGTGATTTGCACTTTCGAACTTTGATCGGGTGAACAAAAACTGCTGAGCACTTGACTGAGCCGTGGTGATCGATGATCAATAATGGCGTCGTTGCGCGCGAGCCGGCGAGAAGACCCCTGCTCACGCGTTACCTAGATGGTCGACTCCCGATCGATAAATCGATCGACCGTGAGCGCCATCATGGCTGAGCGGATTCTCAAACAAGTACCCTATATCCTACATCACTATAGCCTAGCAAAATTCCTAAATCCGCTTTCTTATCCCATTTTGATACTCTCTTTTCTTCTGGTATTCTTACAAAAACCTTACTACCGTATAAGCGCAAGTGATTTACCTTTGGTTTCCTTCCAAAGAAGATTTCATAGGGTGTTTTCATTTCGATGGTATTTGCCAAAGTTCTATTCTTTAAATAAGTAGCTGCACAAACTATTTCTGGCCAGTACTTTTTGCCTACATTTGCTTCAGTTAACAAGCACCTAGATATGTTCATAATAGTTCTGTTAAACCTTTCGGCTGTACCATTTAATTCATGTACATACGTTGGACACGTGTTTATAATAATACCTTTCTCTTTAGCAAAATTGTACATTCTATTATTTAAGTATTCTCTACCGTTGTCACATCGCAATATCTTAACTCGTTTTCCAGTTAAATTTTCACTTTCATTTATAAATTCTACAAGACAGTCAAACACTTCAGCTTTGGACTTTATAGGATAAACCTTGGCTATTTTACTGTAATCGTCAATAAATGATACAAAGCCTCTTTCACCAGTCTCCAGTAATGAAATCGAATGTAACCGTGCTCTTTACCAAGGGCACGCTATCGTGGGAGAAAGAAGGGGAACGAAATAAAGAGGACGCGCTCAGATTGTCAGAGAGGAAGATTCACAAAGTTTATTATCGTTCCTTCATACGACGTGGGTCGGATACACACGATCGCGGATTGCCTCGTTTGTAATTATTACTCTAATAGATAACGCAAATGCTTAACGGCACGGTTGACCTTTGATTCCAGCGTGCGACCCGTACATAATCAGAACGCGACTTTCTTCTCACACACACGTACACGCACGCTATCAATCACGCAAAACCTGCCGTCGAGTTCTTTACTCTACCTGAAACGATTTATTTGAACGCGGGCACCGACTCCCTCACACGTCGCATGGCTCGCGTGGTTAGTCTCTCTTCTCTCGCGAATTCCCAAGAGTTCGGTGGATACGAGGTACTAACGACGGTCGCTCATGGACGCGGAAGCAATCTAGAAAGCAAGACCAACGCACGATGTTTCGTAGCGGCTGATCAGCTTGCCTTGAGTGCGGAGATTCGAGTGGATTTGCAAGAGCTGAAGATGCGTGTATTCGCATTTGAGTCTCGACGACAAGTGCTCGTTCCGTGGATCGGCAGGCACCTCGCTCGGTGCTCACGGCAGCGAAGGGGATCTGGCGCGTGCGCTCTCGCATCTTGGAGCGGTGGAAGGGCGGCGCCTTAGGCCCCTACATTATGTGCCGATCGGTGGGACATTGATCGGTTACATATATCCCCCTCCCCTTAACGCAGGAGCGTTGACCACGATGGAAAACGCGACGATAATAAAGGAAAAGGGGATAATTCTGCGCATTGGTCTAACATACGAGACGAGGACAAAACATAATTCAAAATGAAAAGAAGATCGGCGCGACGCCGAAATTTAACGAATAACATAAGATAGACCGATCTCGCTCTATACGGAGAAAAGGGAAACTAAAAATATATTGTTCGATCTATGGTTACGAATAACGGAAAACCAAACGGTGGATTTTTCCCACTTACACTAGTTTCACTGTTTTGCAGTCTGTCACTTATCTACACCGTTCTAACACTTCACTCAATGGTTCCCTCGGCTTCTTCGAGCGTCATCCTCGGGAGGCGTAGGGAATCGCGGAGGTTGCGATGCGGCATCCCCCGCGGCGTCCACCACGGTCGTTCCGATTCTCGGTTCCCAAGTGGTGAGGGTGGCCGTGTCGGCAGTGCATAGCTGCACTGTTTGTCTGATTGGCTCACCTTCGGGGGTGCGGTGGCGGCGTAGCCGCGGGGGTGTCCGCTGATCTCTTCCGGTGGCCTTCCCCTTCTTCGCCTTCTCCGTCGAACCGAAGTGGCCGGGGTCTGCACAGGCTCCTTGCACCAACGAGCCGTTGCTCGGATCCCCCTGCCGACATGGACAGGTGACCCGGCGCGGGCCACGTGCGGATGTGCGTAGCTTACGTCGGGCACGTGGATTGGCTTCATTGGTTTGAACAGTTCGAAATCCTCTCGGGTGGGGACTGACAGCGCCAGGCATCCGGCGTGTGCTGGTATCCCTTCGTCCGGCATGGTGATGTGTGTCATGGGTTGTCCTAAGGTGGCGTGGCGAGGCGCTAGCTCATCCGCGATTCGCGCGCTCGTCGACCTTCTGACGGTCGGTTCCGCGCTCCCCCCAGGGTCGGGTAACATCACGGCCTCTCCTTCAGGTTCGTCGACCAATTCCCTCTGGTTCAGGGAGATTGGGACGTTCACCCGGTTCTCGAGGATGGCGCTCCTCAGCCTTTCGCCTTGTTCCGCGGTGGCGTGGCAGGATGCCAGCGCGTTCGTGGTTCGCGTGCTCATCAAGCTCTCAACGCTCGTTTCCACGCTACTTCCTGTATTGGATGGCATCACAGCCTCTTCTTCGGGTTCGTCGGCCGATTCCCTGCGGTTCGCGAGAATTGGGACGTTCACCCGGTCCTCGAGGGTGACGCTACTCAGCTGTTCGTGCCGTTCCGTGGCGGCGTCGCAGGACGCCAACGTGTCCGCGATTCGCGCGCTCATCGAGCTCTCAGCGCTCGGTTCCACGCTACTCCGCGCCTTGGATGGCATCACGGTCTCCTCTTCGACATCGGCAATGGCGTTTACCAGTACGCGGGCCTCGGGGCTGCGACGTATCGCGGCTGGGACTCGCACCTCCTGGTTGGTTCGCGAGAGCTCCTCTTTCAGATCGGGAAACATCGTCTTTGACGGGAATTCCACGACCTTGCTCTGCGACACCTCGACTGTAGGTCGGCTGCGTTGCTCCTCACGTTGCCTCGTACATCCCTCCACTGCGTGCGCCTCTTCATTTACCGTGGTCGAAACTATATTACTTCCCCTCCTCCTTCTTCGGGACCTCCGGGGTTTGCGCGGGGATTTGCTTACCCCTTTGCTGGAGGCCCTTACTGCTCGTTTCCCGACGCCTGCTCGGACCCGCGGTTCTCCAAGTCCACGACTCGAATTCTCGCAGGTGGTCCGTCGCGTCGGGGTTCGTTCCTGACACGATCCACCCCGCTCGGGCCCACCTGTACGGTTCTGGCCGTTGGATCGGACCTGCGGTCCGATAGGGGTGGGTTCTTGGCCGGCTGGGTCGGCCTTGTTTCGCTGGGTCGCGAGTAGCGGTTTTCGCGGTTGAATGCCGACGTCGAATTGAGCACGCCCCCTTTATCCCACCTCTCTAGTAGTGTGAGGAACGCGTCCACCGACTCCATATTTGGCATTAGAACCGCGTCGTATATCGCCTGGTTAAAGTGCGTCGCGAGCGTCTGCACTATTTCGTCGTCCGACTTCTTTGGCGTAAGATCCCTAGCGTATCCTATCCGGCGCATCGCGTATTGGACTCGCGTGATGCCCTGGCTTGCACAGAAGGACCCCGATTCGAGTTCACGTCGAATGCTCCGTTGAGATGCCGCACCCCAGAATTGGGCCAGGAATCTCGTCCGGAAGTCATTCCACGTGTGTACTTCTCGCGAGATTAAGTCCCACCATTCGCTCGCGAAACCCTTCAGCGCCTGGTCTATAATGACCTGAACCTCGCTATCCGGAATTTTTGCTACCCTTACGAATCTTTCCAACTCGCGCAGAAACTTTGGCGGGCGTTCCCCGGATTTCCCTTCGAAGGTTGGGAGCTGGGGTTTCACGGTGAATAGCCTTCCCTGGGGCCTCGCGTAATTTAGTGCGTCCCCGTTTGCAACGTTGCTCGGGTCTTCCCGCGTGTTCGGGTTTCCCACCGCGCCTGTATTCGTCTGAGAAAGCGGAGTAGGATCTGCTGCCTGCTCTTGCCTGTTTGCAAGCGCGCCCTCGAGGTCTGCTAACGAATCCCGGAATTTCAAAATCTCCTCACGAACCTCTTTGTGAAACACCGTAACCGTTTGGGACAGCGCTTCGCATTCGCGGCTAACGAACGTATCGACCTTGGCCATGACGCTTGTTTCTAACCGTTCGATCCGTTGCTTTTGTTTATTTTGTGTCTCCCGGATTAGTTTCGCGACCTCGTTCAGGGTCATAGCGCCCTGGGTCTCCTGATCCGCGAGGCTCGGAGCGCTCACTCCCGCGTCCCCCTGGTTCGCTGGACTCTGATTCGCGGGGTTTGTTACCGGCGATCGTGGAATTCGCGGAATATTGAAGAATCCCGTCGCGTCTATTTTCTCCGCTCGCTCGTTCCGATCAGTCGACGCGCCGCGGCCTACACTCGCCTGGGTCTTAGCTTTTGCTCGCGTTCCCTTGCTCATTCTTTTGTGCTTTGCCTCTCTTCCAATCTGAGCGTCCAATTATCGAGTCCCCTGTTCGGGCGCCAATTGTAACCGTGCTCTTTACCAAGGGCACGCTATCGTGGGAGAAAGAAGGGGAACGAAATAAAGAGGACGCGCTCAGATTGTCAGAGAGGAATATTCACAAAGTTTATTATCGTTCCTTCATACGACGTGGGTCGGATACACACGATCGCGGATTGCCTCGTTTGTAATCATTACTCTAATAGATAACGCAAATGCTTAACGGCACGGTTGACCTTTGATTCCAGCGTGCGACCCGTACATAATCAGAACGCGACTTTCTTCTCACACACACGTACACGCACGCTATCAATCACGCAAAACCTGCCGTCGAGTTCTTTACTCTACCTGAAACGATTTATTTGAACGCGGGCACCGACTCCCTCACACGTCGCATGGCTCGCGTGGTTAGTCTCTCTTCTCTCGCGAATTCCCAAGAGTTCGGTGGATACGAGGTACTAACGACGGTCGCTCATGGACGCGGAAGCAATCTAGAAAGCAAGACCAACGCACGATGTTTCGTAGCGGCTGATCAGCTTGCCTTGAGTGCGGAGATTCGAGTGGATTTGCAAGAGCTGAAGATGCGTGTATTCGCATTTGAGTCTCGACGACAAGTGCTCGTTCCGTGGATCGGCAGGCACCTCGCTCGGTGCTCACGGCAGCGAAGGGGATCTGGCGCGTGCGCTCTCGCATCTTGGAGCGGTGGAAGGGCGGCGCCTTAGGCCCCTACATTATGTGCCGATCGGTGGGACATTGATCGGTTACACGAAGTTCCTGATCATACGCAGCAATATAATGTATCTGCGGAAGCCAATGCTGTCAAAGTATTTCTGACTGGAATAAAACCAGAAATCTTCAGTCGATTGCGAAATTGCAAATTCGACACCTTAGACGAAGCAATTAGCGCAGCTATCAAAGGCGAAGCGGAGTACAAAGAGAATATGATGAGAATGAAGCTAACCGAGGGGTATACCCAGGCCGTTCAATGTAGCAACTGTTTTGGATACGGCCACAGCACCAACACCTGTAGTAGCCGTTCATTCCAAAGGCAGCAGGTATCATCAATCCAGTGGCAGCCAAAATATTGCCAGCATTGCCAGCGTCCGGGACACACGATTCAAAATTGCTGGTTCAACAACTTCAACAACAATAACTTCAACAGCAACTATAACAACTATAACAACTATAATCAACAAAGGAATCAGTGGATGCAACCAAACCGGGTTCCACAAAACCAAACCCCGGTGAACCAGCTTCAAAATATGGGTCGGAATCCTTCATATCAACGCCAAGGAACGGGACAATCACCGGCTTTTCAACATCCGGCAAATCAACCTTCGGCAAACCCGGCTTATCAACCCCCGGTGAATCAACCTCCTAATAACTGGTACCAAGGCACCGCAAACTGGAGAAGGCAACAACCTCCAATATGCGCTTATTGCCAAAACATTGGCCATACTATTGAACAATGTAGGAAAAAAGCATATCAAGAGAAGAGTAAAAACCAACCACAATAACAAACTACAACTCAAGAACCACAGGTACGTAAAGAAACGAACCTGTGTCTAAAAGCGAATTACGCGGAAAAGCCTCCGAGCATCAAACTCACAAGTGAAAATTTTCATCAAGGAGTAGCATCACTAATGATCGACACTGGATCAGATATAAACATAATTAAAAAACATATTATATCAAATAAAGCGATAATTAATACAAATATCATCTTCGAACTAAACGGAATAACTGAAGGCTATCTTTCAACCCTAGGCTACATCGAAGTAAAAGCGCTGGATACAGAGTCCATATTCCATGTCGTGGAGGATCTTCCAATAGCGCACGATGGAATACTAGGAACGGAATTCTTCGAGAACAGCGGAGCGATCATTGACTATGTCAAATCTATGCTCATAGTCAACAATTATATTATACCATTCCAAGAACCTTTAATCACCATACCATCAAGAACTAGGACAACAATACCTATCAAAGTAGAAAATACGGAAGAAACAACAGGCTTTATACCAAAAATTGAGATACATCCACAGTTGTACATGGGAAACGCCATTGTTACAAACAGAACTGGCATAGCCTTCCTTCATGCAACAAATGTCTCTTCTGAAGAAATCAAAATTCAAATGCCTACCGTGCAATTAGAACCATATGAAGAAATTAAAATAGAAGAAGAAGAAGAAACAGCATCAGATTCTACCAAGCGCATCACTACACTATTTACATCACTTCGCCTGGAACATCTAAATAAAGAAGAAAAATCAAGTATAAAAAATTTAATTTCAAACAACGCTGATCGATTTTATTTAAACGAACATGAACTTGGAGCAACAAACAAAATTTTGCATCGAATAATTACAACCGACGAAGCTCCAGTTAATATAAAGCAATATAGATACCCGCAAGCACTAAAGGAAGAAGTAAATCGACAAGTAAATGAATTATTAGAAAAAGATATCATCGATCATTCATCATCACCTTACAATTCTCCAATTTGGATAGTACCAAAAAAAGAAAATACACAAGGAAACAGATCATGGAGATTAGTTATCGACTTCAGAAAATTAAATGAAAAAACCATTAGCGACGCATATCCATTGCCAAATATAGTCGATATTCTAGATCAATTGGGAAGCGCAAAATACTTCTCAATATTCGACTTAAAGTCTAGCTTCCACCAGATACCCATGCATCCAGATGATAAGCACAAAACAGCTTTTTCAACGCCATTTGGACACTTCCAATTCAAAAGAATGCCATTTGGTTTAAAGAATGCTGCAGGTTCATTCCAGAGGCTTATGAACAACGTTCTGGATGGACTACAAGGGGTCGAAGCATTCGTGTATGTTGACGATATAGTAATATATGCTAGTTCAATAGAAGAACACGAAACAAAATTCACTAGACTCATGGCAAGACTGAGAGAAGCAAATCTATATCTCCAGCCGGAAAAATGCGAGCTACTGAAGAAGGAAGTAGCCTATTTGGAACACATTATCACAGAAGATGGAGTGAAACCTGACCCAAAGAAAATAGAAGCGGTCAAAGAGTTTCCAGTTCCAAAAACAGTTAAAAATATTAGGCAATTCCTTGGTTTATGCGGATATTACAGAAGATTCATAAAAAACTTTTCAAAAATAGCTAAACCTTTATCCGATTTAACAAAAAAAGAACAAAAATTCGAATGGACACAGCAGCAACAACAAGCCTTCATCATCCTCAGAGATAAATTATGCGAGGAACCAATTCTTCAGTATCCAGATTTCACAAAACCATTCAACATCACCACGGACGCATCTGGAATCGCCGTTGGAGCAGTACTTAGCCAAGGCGAAATCGGGAAAGATCAACCGGTATCATATACTTCAAGAGTATTAAACAAGGCAGAAACCCAATACTCTGCTACAGAAAGAGAATTACTAGCAGTCGTATACGCCGTAACTTATTTTAGACCCTATATTTACGGAAGAAAATTTTATTTAATAACAGACCACAAACCATTAACATGGCTGCATAATTTAACAGATCCCGCATCAAGATTAATGCGATGGAAACTAAAACTAAGCGAATACGACTACGAAATTAAATATAAACCTGGAAAACAAAATATAAACGCCGATGCATTATCCCGAAATTCTATTGCAACACTACCAATTCAAGCAAAACGGAAACACTCTACTACGGATTCAAAAGAAGTTAAAAAGAAGAAACAATGGCACTAGTATGCTACTAGACCTAGAGCAACTACTTCAACTACCGAATCAAGAGAAATTAAGAAGAAAAAACAATGGCATCAATATCCAACTCGTCCTAGAAGTACTACCTCAACTTCAGGATCAAAAGTCATAAAAAAGAAAAAGGAATGGCACCAATACCCTACACGCCCTTGACCATCGACGACATCCGATTCTAGGGAATACAAGAAAAAAAAGGAAATTCCTCAACACCCTACAAGACCAAGACCAACAGCATCATCAAGTTCAAGAGAAGTCAAAAAGAAGAAAGAAACCCATCAATATCCAACAAGACGCCGAGACACATCTTCAGAACAAAACAGAAAAACAAAGAAGAAAAAACAGTCGCATCATTACACCGCACGACAAAGAGATACCTCCTCTGAGTCCGAAAAAAGTATTGTAAGAAGAAAAATCACACATCAGTACCCTACACGCCAACGAGATACTTCATCTGATTCTGAGAGAGAAATTAAAAAAGAAAAAATTACACATCACTACAAAAAACCACATGAAACAAGCAGCAGATTACATCAAGAACGTCTTAAAGAAAATACTACCTCCAGTGAATCAGAATTTCAAGACCAACAACACAGGAAGAGGAAAAAGGAAACATCAAGCTCAACAAACAAACAATTTAAAAAGAGAAGACCAAATGAGAAAAAAATCACAGTAGAAATTCACCAACCACCTAAAAAACAACTCATTTCTGAACCTCCTAAACCAATTACAAGGAGACATGAACCAATAATAATTGGTGATGAAATTGAAGACTTTGAAGAGGGAATAACTCTACCCAAACACATATATAGAGAACCACCCAAAATAGATACATCTTCAGGAACAAAAAAATCATCTTCAGAAATTAAAAAAGCATCTTCAGGAACAAAAAAGGCATCTTTAGGAACCAAAGAAGAATTTTCAGAGCTGAAAAAGGAAGGAAAAAATGATTCAGGAAGTACATCAACAGCACCGATAACTCCCATTAAAATTATTAAAGAAGAAAGATCAACTTACCACTCATAAAATAACACAACCAAAAGTGATCAGCAACCTACCAGTCACATCAAAGATAATAGAAACAAGTGATCACCTCTGGATGAAGAAAGGGATTGTAATTGTATTCCTAAATGAAGAGGGAAAACCAATAGACAATCAATCAAGAGAATTTTTACAAAAATAAAAAATAAAAATACATATACCTCATCAGGAAGAAATTATCATACATTTAAAAAAGAAGAATAAAGAAATATTTGGCCTAGTAACACAATCAAGAGAAGTCCTACCTAAAACACTGAAAATACTTTATCAAGAATTCTATAAAAGAGAAATTCAAGAATGCTCTATACCTGAATTAAGAGGATTACATAAACTCCTACAAGTAATTTTTACAGAATCAAATATCTCCATCACACTATGCAAAGGAACCATAATTACACCACCTAAAGAAGAAAGAATACAGATCATTAAAGAAAACCATGAAAGCCCAGTAGGAGGACATAAAGGAATAAAAAAGACTTACCATAGAATCAGAAATAATTATTATTGGAAGAACATGAAAAAAGAAATCACTGACTACATTAGAACCTGTATTAGCTGTCAAAAAGTAAAATTAGTAGGGATGAAAAACAAGGAACCTATGGTCATCACTGACACCCCTATTGATGCATTTGACAAAGTATCTTTAGACATATTAGGACCACTACCAATTACTACAACAGGAAATAGTTATATACTTACCATCCAGGATAACCTGACCAAATACTCATCTACAATACCTTTAGTTTCAACCACATCTGAAGAAGTAGCAAAAGCTTTTACAGAACACTTCATATGCAAATTTGGTAGTCCAAAAGCCATACTTACAGACCAGGGTACATGTTTTACTGGTTCATTAATGAAGAAATTAGCCAAAACATTCCAAATCAAAACATACAGGACATCTTCATTCCATCCACAATCAAATGGGTCACTAGAAAGAAGCCATCATGTTTTAATAGAATATTTAAAACATTATATTTCAAAAGAAAAACATTGGGATGAATGGTTACCACAAGCAATGTTCTCCTATAACACCAGCATCCACGAACGAAATTTACACCACATGAATTAATTTTCGGAAAGAAAGCTCGACAACCATCAAGTATCAAACCGATTGATAGTTTAAAAACATATCCCGACTATATCGAAAAACTGATTCAAACACTGCACAATTTACGCGAAATAGCAAAATCAAATTTGGAAAAAGAAAAACACAGACAAAAACATTATTACGACACAAAAATTCGACCAATAAACTACGAAACAGGTGAAAAAGTTATGCTATTAAACCCGCCTAGAAGAAACAAATTTGAAAAAGAATACACTGGACCATACACTATACTTCGAAACATAGAACCAAATAACATAGAATTGGCAATAAGACCCAATAAAAAGCGCATCGTTCATAAAGAGAGGCTAAAGAGGGCCTATCTACCAATCAACATCATAGATCAAACGTGAAAATCGATGCAAAAATCCACTAGGTTCACGAACACGCGCATGCGCATTAACGAAAAACCAAAAAACCGTTGGAAGCAAGTGGAAGCACTCCAAAAAGAACGCTACTATATAGAACGCTACAGAACACTCCAAGAAGTACGCTGAAAAGAACGTGTCATAGAACAAGTGTAAAAATCCAACAAAAAAAGAAGAGTTTTAAGGGGGTAGACACAGTACGTGACGTCACCGATTCGGGACGTCGGTATTACAGTAGTTTTTTCGTTGGGCCTGGTGGAGCCACTTGCGTGTTTTGTTACGAACTTGAAAGGTTTAATTCTCAGCTAGCGTGCGCGCAACACGATCTAGGAAGGCAACAGCGCCTCAAGTATTTTTACAAACACATTCAAACGCTCATCTCGCCAGAGGCATCGCCACGATACGCCTGAAGAACGAAAGCGAAACATTGGCGCGCGTTTAGAGTGAGATGTACGGTGATCATGCTATCTTTCTTTCAACCCAAATGATAGAATTGTCACGCTCCGATAAATTCTGACTGACCAAACGCGTGGATTTTACATAGCACACCGTAGCACTCCTCGCTGCTGAAAAATATATGCCTGCTCCGAAGGAACGGGCAATCTGAGAATTATTTTTAGAAGAAGTTATTAACTTTTTTAAATAAATGTTTTTTAATTAATAAAAGTATACAGGATACGTAATGGTATGATAATGTATATTTTTCTGTGATTTCATTTTCTTCGTGAATGCAACGATGCACTCAAAAAATGCAAATCCACTTTTTATTTAAATGGATTGCATTTTTTTTTTACTTGTGTCAACTCCTTGAAATATTCTGCATAAAAAAGTACTATGGTACTATTAGAACTAATAAATGGAGGGACCTCGCGTCTATACAGTAAAAGTTGAATATGTGCAACAATTCATATATGTATTCAGCCGAGGTGTCGAATCTGGGATTATATGCGATGGCCAGCCAAGCGTGAACGTAGAAAGGGACAGACAGTGGAGGAGAGAGCGAGAGGTCCAATGATCAAAGGAAAGAGCCGAAACATATCGGTGTGACTAATACTAATTCAATTATAAAACTTTTTTATTTTTGACTTTTTTTAAATGAAATTTTTACTAGCGCATTGGTGAAATTTTTCTGATTAAAATGATACCAAACACGATATAGTTTGAATGAGGCGAGGTTTATTATGGGGCGCTGTGAAAAATCCAGGCGGACGGCAGTCAAATCTTACAATTAGAGAAAAGGGACAATCTCAACATGCAGAATGAGAGAAGGACAGCATGACTGTAGTGCGTCTCACTCAGCGTTCGGGCGATGTTGCCTTTTTCGCTTGCCTTCGCAGCACAGTTCGAGTGACGTAATCAAGCTGACGCTTGATTCTGGCTACGATTCCAGATCGGCAGCCTTTCTACTTAGACGCCACCTTATAACTACTAGCTGAACTAAATTTGTCACGTAACTTGCTCTGTAGTATCCGGATAATGGCGGAACTCGTCTTTGGGAATGCTTTTACGGGAATACACTTTTCGTCCTTATATGAGAAGATTTTGATATAAATAACGGTTCATTCGAAAGAGGAAGGTTCAATGCAGGGCGGTCTGGTCACCGTTTGAGTCACAGAACTGTTTTAGTGACCTAAAAAATACTTGAAATCTGCGGATGTATTTTGTCGATTCTTCCTCTACTTTGGACACTCATATTATTAAATATCGACACAATCTCGTTGAACCATGACCAGACCGCCCTGCATTGGACCTTCCTCTTTCGAATGAGCCCTCACCCAGCCCCAAATCTTCTCATATAAGGACGAAAAGTGTATTCCCGTAAACCCCTTTTTAGGCCCATTTTTGCCGGTAATGTCACCTCGCTGCATTACCCGTGTCTACCCCCTTAACGAGCGAGCGAAAGCCGAAGCTCCTTGGGTGCGGCCTATCAGTACACTGGCTCTAGAGCAGGCATAGGCACGAAACCGGCTCAAAGAGCGCGTCTGACAGCGACACTGTTTGGGAGCGCGCGTCACTCTACTGATTCGCTCTTTCGAGGTGGTGGGGCAGCATTGTAGGGGAAATCGAGCTGTGGCGGTGAGGTGATACGAACGTGTGGCGTTCGACAGAGAACGTCACACATGCATGCTTCGACTGCGTAACCTCGAGATACTACGGAGTGGTGATATTTCTCCGCCGCTCGGTTCGGTTCATGCTCCGCTTTGAGCACGCCGACAAGCTCCGGAGCGCCGGAGAGCGCTCCGGCTCCATTTAGTACTAGCTGCCCATGCCTGCTCTAGAGCGACGATACCGTTTTGCAGTGTTCGCTACCAAGCCTAACGAGCGAGCGAAAGCAGAAGCTCCTTGGATGCGGCCTGTTCAGTGACGGCTAAGTTGCCCAGAAACCGAACTACGGCCGAACGAGCTAGCTCCTACAGCGTCAGAACGGATCTTGGCCAATTTCCCGACAAATCATTCATTAAATTATATTAAATTATTTTAATTTATAAATTTAAGTTATAGACTTAAAGTTTTATAATCGTATCTAGAACCGCGTTTACTAATCAACTTATTTTTCTCTGTATTTTTATTTTAGGTTGAATTATTTTTGTAACTAATAATTTTATTTTATTTTATTGTATTTCAATTTCAGCACAAACACGATTGTTATTTTCTTTGTATTTTTCAATCCAGGGCGTACTCATTGTACCTTACTAATACTATTATTTTCTTTTTGCATTTCAAAAACAGGGCGCAACATTTGTTAATTACATTAATTCAATTCATTATCTAATTACATCAATTAACTACATTATTTAATTACATTCAATATTTTTTTAATATTACTTACCTTTTTATTATATTATAAACAAACACAAAACGACAGACACATCATTTCTTTGAATAAACACACTTATTATTTGAGAAAGGAATTAACGTTGGATTTTACTCCTTTACCGCGTGCCACCCGAACCTATAATCCCTTCCTCTATTAATATATATAAAGAATACGAGTCTCCTTCTCTTAGGGAACCGCTCTCCCTACGCGTCGGTGCAGTAGCGTGCTCGCGAATAATTCCGGGACGTTACAATTCTATTATTTAAGTATTCTCTACCGTTGTCACATCGCAATATCTTAACTCGTTTTCCAGTTAAATTTTCACTCTCATTTATAAATTCTACAAGACAGTCAAACACTTCAGCTTTGGACTTTATAGGATAAACCTTGGCTATTTTACTGTAATCGACAATAAATGATACAAAGCCTCTTTCACCGTTAAACCCTGTCGTTTGAAAATTTCCACATACATCCGTATGAACAATTTCTAAGACTTCCCTTGCTCTTTTCCTATCATTCTCAAATGGCATATTATGCATCTTGTTTTCTATACATGTTTTACATTTCATCAACTCTGTTTCTAACTTATCTGGTATACCGTCTAACAACTGTTTCTTACTTAATGTGTTCAAATAGTTAAAATTTACATGCCCTAAAATTCTGTGCCACTTTTCTTTTTGACTAATAATTTTGTTATTGCTAGTGTAACGTCCCGGAATTATTCGCGAGCACGCTACTGCACCGACGCGTAGGGAGAGCGGTTCCCTATGAGAAGGCGACTCGTATTTATATATATTATGTATTAATTATAGGAAGGGATTATAGGTTCGGGTGGCACGCGGTAAAGGAGTAAAATCCAACGCTAGATTCCTTTCTCAAAATGATAATAAGTGAGTGTTTATTCAAGAAATTAAATGTGGTGTCTTGTGTATAATATAAAAATAAAAAAAGAAAGTAGGTAAGTAATATAAAAGAATATTGAACGTAATTAAATAATGTGATTAAATATTGAATTTAAATAATGAATTGAAGTAATTAAATATTGAATTGAATTAATGTAGTTAATTAACAAATGTTGCGCCCTGTGTTTGAAATACAAAAGAAAATAATGGTATTAGTAATGTACAATGAGTACGCCCTGGATTGAAAAATACAAAGAAACTAACAATCGTGTTTGTGCCTAAATTGGAATACAATAAAAGAAAATTAGATTATTACAAAAATAATTCAACCTAAAATAAAAAATACAGAGTAAATAAATTGATTAGTAAATGCGGTTCTAGATACGATTATAAAACTTGAATTTATAATTTAATATAATTTAATATAATTTAATATAATATAAATGATTCGAAAGAATTGTCGGGAAATTGGCCAAGATCCGTTCCGACGCTGTAGGAGTTGGCTCGTTCGGCCGCAGTTCGGTTTCTGGGCAACTTAGCCGTCAGTGAACAGGCCGCATCCAAGGAGCTTCTGCTTTCGCTCGCTCGTTAAGCTTGGTAGCGAATTCTGCAAAACGGTATCGTCGCTCTAGAGCAGGCATGGGCACGAAACCGGCTCAAAGAGCGCGTCTGACAGCGACACTGTTTTGGGAGCGCGCTTACTCTACTGATTCGCTCTTTCGAGGTGGTGGGGCAGTATTGTAGGAGAAATCGAGCTGCGGCGGTGAGATGATACGAACGTGTGGCGTTCGACAGAGAACGTCACACATGCATGCTTCGACTGCGTACCCTAAAGATACTACGGAGTGGGGATATTTCTCCGCCGCTCGGCTCGGTTCACGCTCCGCTTTGAGCTCGCCGACAAGCTCCGGAGCGCCGGAGAGCGCTCCGGCTCAATTTACTACTAGTTGCCCATGCCTGCTCTAGAGCCAGTGTACTGATAGGCCGCATCCAAGGAGCTTCTGCTTTCGCTCGCTCGTTAAGCTTGGGTGCGAACCTGACACGTAGGAGAACCGCTGCGAACCGATAGTTGAGCGCCCCGGGTCTGACGCGGAACCTTTGCCGCTTTGCCGACAAAAGAGTCTAAGATTACTGAATTCTATATAAATCGTATCATAGACCCGTCTCGGACTACGATCAGAATCGAAGTGAAATTCTTTGCGCGGCACGCTCGTATTTATACCGGAGAACTGCTGACGTAGCAGTTTTTTCTACCTGTGTTTTCGATACCGGAAGTGTTCGGACTTTGACCTGCGCGTACGTGACTCCGTGCGTATCGCTATCTCTGTCTACGCGCTATTGCCGTCTCTTTCTACTCTGCGCTTGTTCCTATCTCTTTCTATTCTTTATTGCTATCTCTCTCTATTTATTTCGCGCGCTGTGTCGATCTTTTATCGACGCGGTAGGATTATCGACGCGGTAGAATTATCGACGTAAATTCTGAAGTATATAAAATTTTTGTCAAACGTAAATATTAATAAATATAAGATTCTGTTTAGTTATTAAATACAAATATAATTATTTAAATCAATGTAGTACAATAAATAAAAATGAACTGTTACATGTTTGTAATTATAAAAAAAAACGAAAAATGAATAAATATTTTAATAAATATTAATTGTTAAACTTCTTCTTATTTATTCCTCTTCCTGCTGGATGTTACACTAGAAATATTTACCTTAGGTTCAACCTGTTTAATTTCACTTTTCATTTTATGTAAATTTCCTTCCTTCCAAGCCAACGCTTTAAGATTATCATAATTATCAAATATTTTTGTTAACTTCCCTTTAGAAAAGATCGTATGAGTATCTGTAACTCTTCCATAACTAATTAAATTTGAATGCATGTCTTTTACAGAATATACATTATTTATCCTAACCTCTATTTTCTCACCAAATACATCAAAGTGATTTATAACCGTACCGACTTTCGTAGCTTTCACCACACTTTTATTACCTAAGTGTACATTCACCGGTTTTTTTAATTCAACACATTTATCAAAGTAGTCTTCATTGTTTATTATGTGGTCCGTACACCCACTATCTAGTAACCAATTTATTTGGTATTTACCTAACCTATTCTCTTTGTTATTGTTACTTGCCACACTGCATTCGACCATTGTGATCCACGCACTCGGACCTGGCTTATTTATATCATGTTGTTGATACGTTCGGTATCCACCTGGATTCCCGCGAAAATTACTGCGTCATCTTCCATAGTTTCCTCTTCCGGTATTTCCTCGACCACGTGTTTGGTCGACCACGTGCTGCTTGGCCGCCATGATAACATTCCTTTTTCGTATGCCCAGCTTTGCCACAGTTGTAGCACACCTGATCCTGTCTCTTCTTCTTGAATTCAGCGGCAAATACATTAGACTTCTTTACTGTATTTTCTTTTTTATTGCTTTTCATTTCTGACATTTGTATTTTATCCTTAACATATTCCACCGTCTGATCTTCTTCTTTCATCGCGTCGATTAAATCTCCGATATAACTATAATTTTCAGGTAGCGTATTTAGCATATAATTTAATTTCTCCTTTTCACTTACTTTCGCTCCCGCTCCTTTTAACTCATTCACAGACTTCTCAAATTCACTAAAGAAGGCTGCTGAATCACTATAGTCTTTCAATTTTATTCTTTCTAATTTGTTCCTGTATATTATTTGTAAAGCTGTGGACTCTTTAATACATTTCATCAAACTTTTTCATGATACCATATGCCGTATTTTCTTCACACACGAACTCTAACTGTTTATCTGAAATTGCGCTGTATATGTAGTTAATAGCTCTCAAATTGTTTTCGTCCCAGTCTGGTTTACCATTTAATATTTTTTCTCGTGTTATCACCTCCTCGCAATTTTTAAACTTTAAGTAAACAGTAATTCTCTTCTTCCACATTGGATAATTTTCTCCATCAAACACCGGTATCGTAATTTCGTTTCTAGCCATTTTTGTTCTATTGTTTCACACGTCTACTTTTCCTACGTAGTTGAACACGTTAGTTAAACACAACTTTTTAATTATATTTTAAATCACTGACTGCTACCATATTAAAATAACACTAGATATATAAATGTTTGAATATATTTTATTGTAGGTATAGTTAAATATTACTTAATATTAAAGAAAGTTAATATATATAAAAAGGAACAGAATAGAAACCCTTCTTCACCTCGGCATCCATCTTGCCAAGCAATACCGTATATAAAACAAAAGAACCTTGTCGCAGTAGAAGCCGTTACAAAACCATAGAACACAGAAATTAATAGAAATGTATACATATACCAACAGTCATCATAGAATACTGCGACACCCTCTATACTTGCAAGTATTTTCTCAATTTCGCGATGCCAAATCGCGAGTACGGACACTATGCCAAACATTAGCCTGTTACTCATGTACAAACCCTTATGAGTATTTAAAGTACGTAAGGGCCTTTCATCGGGATGAACTTCAATATTTAAAAAAGCTTTTTTTATATCAATTTTACTGAATTTTTTTCCCCCCGCCATTGCTTTAAATAATTCTTCTATTGACGGTACGGGGTACTCGTCAACTTTTAAACAGGGACTCACGGTAATCTTAAAATTTCCGCAAATTCTAACGCTATTATCTACCTTCGTTATGGGCACAATTGGTATTGTCCAATCCAAATGATCAATTTTCGTGATTACCTCTTGCTTTTCTAAATTCTGCAATCCATTTTCTATTTTATCTTGCATCGAAAACGGTACTGTACAAGCTCGCATGTATTTAGAATACGAATTCTCTTTCAATTGTAGCCGTACTTGAATGCCTTTTACTTTACCTATACTTTTCTCAAAAAGTTTTCCGTATTTCATAAGCAGTTTGTTTACCTTTTTGCGTGTGTTCATAGTCTGTATATTGTAAACATCGGCATTCCACAAGTCTAAGCGAAGTTGTCTAATCCATTCCCTACTGAGAAGTATCTTTCTATTTTCGTTTATGACATATAGGTTTAGTTCGTACTGTTTATTGTTATACTCGACCTTACACGTCGCGTACCCGAGTGTTTGTAACTCTTCTTCGCTGTATGTAAGTAATCTTTTTGTGTGATTTAATTACCGGTCTTTGAATTGGGCCCTAAAATTATTTTCGGACATAATTGTTACGGCCGCGCCACTATCGATTTCAAATTTGATTAGTTCATTATCAACGTGTAGTGTACAGAAAAGTTTTTTACGATGCTCTGAGTATTCGGTTTCTATCGCATAAATATCGCTAAAAATGTCCCGGATGTTTTCATCGTGTAAATCTATATAGTTCGTACTAGCTGTGCCGCTTGATTTTGCTTTTAGACACATTTTTCGTATGTGACCCTCCGTATTACAAAAGCTGCATATAGCATTTATTTTATTGCATTTGTTCGCGTAATGTTTGGGATTACCGCACCTATAACAACAATTTTTCCCAGTGTTTCGTGCAATTGCGTTGGGACTATTGTTTGAAAATTTTTAAATTTCTGTTAGAATTTCTTCTCACGTAATTGTCTGTGGTATTTGTAGATATTGAAGCATTTTTTTTTAAATTTAGTATTTACTGCATTTATTGTACTTTTCTAATACATTTCAGCCGCGTCTTTTGCGGAAAATTCCATCACAATTGCAGTTTCAAGTACATTTTGGTAAGTTAAATTTCTCATTTCTAACAGACGATTCTGAATTCGTTCACTACGCAAGCCGAATGTAAATTGATTACGAAGGGCCGTATTTAGGTACGTACCAAAATCGCAGTTTATCGCAAGTTTTTGAAGCGCAGTTAGGAACCCTTGGGCTGATTCTCCCTCCTGTTGCTTCCGTTGATGAAACCTGTTAGGCCAAGCAACGGGGCAAAAAACAATGTATTTTTCGCACTTCATTTTATCCATACACCGATAGCGCCAACATAAGAAAGGTACTTAATAGTTTAATTGTGCCATATTTTCGAATGGCAAATGGCATTGGTAAATTTTTTATTAACGATTTACACCCAGAAATCGTATTTTTTTAGTTAATTTAGTTATAAAATAAAAAGTAATGGAGCAATCTTCATGCCATTAATAGAAACGTTGTAGATAATTAAATTACGAAGAAAATGAGCTATCGTTTGACCTGATCGGATAATTACGGGCGGAGAAAACTCGGAAAAACCAGAAAATTCGACGTTTATTTATTAAATTAATATCTCCGTTAATTTTCAATTTGAAGAGCTGGGGCCTGGTGTAACAGTAATAATAATTATGCTGTTTGAGTTTGTAAAAAAATTGATGCCGTGAGATAATTAGTTTTTGCGTTATCGCAATTTCAATAATTTCATGCGATTTATTGCATAATGTCTGCTATCGATATCGATGATCCGATTTTAATTTTAAAAGCAGATTTAAAAACTACAAGTAAAGGGCAACAGAAGGTCTATCTTGGTTTTTCATTAAAATGTTTTGAAATACATTAAAAAACGGTCCAAACATGGCTACAATCGGCCGAGCGCCGTAAACTGGCAGTGTGGTGGGAGGAGATGGAGGGTAGGAGCAGCGTATATACAGGGTGTCCCAGAACTGGGGTAGGAGCCGAAGAGGGATGATTGGTAAGGTCATTCTGAACAATCTTTTCCTTTACCAAAATGTTGGTAAAGGCTTCGTTTTCGAGTTATTAACGAAAAACACTGGCCAATCAGAGCGCGCCGTTAGTGCGGGCCGAATCACGAGAGTGTTGGGTATGCTCCGCGCGGTCGTGATCAAGTGCTTCGGCACTACGTCGATATACATAATAGGATTCGTTGGGCAAAAGTTGTATCGAATAATGAATTAAAAAAAGAAAGGAATAATAATATCGAATTATTGATTGCTCATGAACAGCGAATCCTATTACACTGATGTAGTGCCGATGCACTTGATCACGACCACGGTTTGAACGCAGAGCATACCCAACACTCTCGTGGTTCGGCCCGCGCTAAGGGCGCGCTCTGATTGGCCAGTGTTTTTCGTTAATAACTCGAAAACGAAGCCTTAAATAACATTTTGACAAAGAAAAAAGTTGTTTAGAATGATCTCAGCAATCATTCCTCTTTGGCTCCTACCCCAGTTCTGGGACACCCTGTATAGTAATACAAGCGGCCAGCGTGATGTTATACAGTGTGTTCCGTAATGTATTTTCACCCTCTGAGATGGTGGGGTGATTCTGAACAACTTTTTCCTTTGCGAAAAAGTGGTTTGAAGCTTCCTTTTTAAATTATTAAGCAAAAACAGTGACCAATCCGAGTGCGTATAGCGTGCGGGCTCAGGGACGGCAGTGTCGGCTACGAAAGCGGGGCTTGACGTAGGTCGCGAACGAACGGCTCGGCGCCCCATTGGCATAGCACAATAAAAAAATTGAAGTGGTTGAACATTTTTAGTTGTTGTTTAAAATAAATATGGAATCTAATCTCTTGTCGCCTGTCATTATGTAAAGAAGGAAATTCTAAACATTCTAAACAACAAATAAAAATTCAAAAATAATTTAAATGAAACTTACCCATTCGTTCCTAAATTAACCTGCTATGCTGAAAACAGATAATTCCCACTGGGTCACTGTGTCGATGTTGAACATTCGAGGAGGGAACAAATTAAGAAGAGTAGCTGATCTCCAGACGAGATCATTGAACCCACTCAACCACATGGTCACTATCACCTTTCACAGAATTTTCTTTCAGGTATGTAACGACCCGATAATCAAAAACAATATCTTTTTCATTTTATTTTCTTTATTGTAATTAATTTTTATATTTCATACAGAGTATTTTATTTGATTTTTATTGTTAATATTTAATGTATAAAATTTTTGTAATAAACATTTTCATTTTCGTCGATAACCGAGTCTGTTAAATTCATCGATAAAAGTTTAGTCGATAAGTCAGACGGTAAAACAGTTTACCGATAAATTATCGACGTCTGACCGCGCACGCGCCAGCGCAACCCCAGTGAACACATAGTGGGGTAGAATTCTAGAGCGGGGATGCTGGACCACTACGTGATGGGGAAAACCCAGCTACCCCAAGAACTCTATGCGGAAAAAAAAAGTGCCGACTCAGCAAGATCTGAGTATAAATAGAGGCGTTCCGCACAGTTTCAAAGCAGATCTTCTCAGGCCTCGGTCTGAAGCAGACAATACTCTGAACAGTAGAGAAAAGCTTGCGCTGAACTGTTTAGGCAGCGATAGAGCGCGAGTTACAGATATTTCCTACTCTTCCACTGGTGGCGTGCAGTACTACAGATCAGTGGACCTCCTATCCACGGTACGCAACGTGTTATACAGGTGTTACGCTAAGCCAACATTTAAGTGTAAAGAGCTAGCGAGGAGCGGAGCTCCTTGAACGGCCTGCGATTAACACAGCTCTGGTATAACCAGAAACCGATTGCGACCCATAGGAAAGGTTAACTTGATTCTAATAGTCTAGCACAAACCTCTGGAATTTAGTTTCTATAGTCATTATTGAAAATTAAACAGAGTATTGACTGTACATGAAGACTAAGCCACATTCGCTTTAGCGCTATCGATTATAATTAATTATTACAATTAATTACTTATTATTAATTTCTACTTACATATATTAATTACTAATTACATATTTCTTATTGTATTCCCAATCTAGGGCGAACGAATTATAATTTCTTATTGTATTCCTATTTCTAGCCGCATTTATTGTGATACTAGCGATTTTGTTTTATAATTTAATATTCACTTACCTTTTATTTTTGAATAAACAATTTCCATTAGTTTCTAGCACATTAGTGTTTGGATTTCACTCCTTAACCGCAAACCACACGAACCTATAATCCCTAACACACAGAATACGAGTCGCCTTCTAAGGGAACCGCTCTCCCTACAGGTCGGTGCAGTGACGTACTCACTCTGGGTCGTTACAGGTAAATAAATATTTTTATTCACTGTCACGTTACTATTGCACTGAATACAAATGAAAAACATGTAATATTCCGCACTATTCGTAACGTTTTCACGACGTTATTGGTCTTCCTTTCTAACTTCAAATGGGCCTGCCAGCTTGAATGTGTGAGGTCAGTTTTGGGGTGTGTTTCCGAATGACCCCGTTAGAATTGAGAACTCGGGTTCGGCATATAACCTAAATTGACTACCAGAAACCGATCAAAATTGGTTTCAGAGCTGGATGTCTTACCGTTTTTGAGATATCGTGGTAAGAAGTTTTGTAAAATTCTGGGACTAAGTATGCGCTATTCGATACTGACCATGCGCGATTCACTACTGCGCATTTGGGGAACGTTAGGCGCATGCGTATTGAGGCTAATAAAACCATATAGACGATTCTCGCGCATTTTCTGATCATTTCACTTCAAACTTTGAAGTGAATTTCAAAGCTTCAATTATCTTTCCGTAATTTCTTAAATTTTTTTTATAACTCCATTGTAGGTTTATTAATATAGCTTTTACGTTTATTAATATAGGTAGGTTAAAAATGAATACAGGTTTATCTATATAGATTGTAGATTGATTGTAGATTTATTAACATAGGTTACAAAATGAACGACAATCCATTGAATGGTCAGTGGAATATGTCTCGTATTTTTCGCGAGATAATTCCAGATCGAGAAACATTGATACATTGGTGCCAACGTGTGGGGCTTCTCCCAATTCAGCGGTTTTGTCTGAAAAAGCGGAACAAGTTCCGAAGCCGTACCTACATTATAAGAATAGTGAATAGGTTAGGTTATGCTACTGTTTATGGGGTGGGGGTGCAGGGGGATGGGCCCCGCCCCTCCCCGCCCATTTGTTCAACAATATGATGGAATATTGACGTGTTGGCATGTTAACGTTATACTATAATCTGGGTACGGCTTCGGAACTTATACCGTTGGATCTTCCGTATCTGAATACAATGAGTGGTATCCATGAGTTGATAGTTTTTCCATTTCCAGTGGCACTTGAAGGGTGGTGGCTGCTGGGGAGTGGATTTAATAGCGCAATGCGCCCTTTAATTGCGCTGGTATATGTAAGTGTAAACTTGGGAACGGTAGAGCGGATTATGAACCCCACGAGGCTCACAAAACAATGAGGTTAGGTTAGGTTCCGTGTATGCGCAGTATCGAATAGCACATGCCCACTAATGAATTGCGCATGGTCAGTATCGAATAGCGCATACGTAGTCTCGGAATTTTAC
The DNA here is from genome assembly GCF_907164935.1 of Osmia bicornis bicornis. Lineage (NCBI taxonomy): Eukaryota > Metazoa > Arthropoda > Insecta > Hymenoptera > Megachilidae > Osmia > Osmia bicornis. Next base: position 9,195,051 of record NC_060227.1, read on the forward strand.
AAAACTTCTTACTACGATATTTCAAAAACGGTAAGACATCCAGCTCTGAAACCAATTTTAATTGGTTTCTGGTAGTCAATTTAGGTTATATGCCAAACCCGAGGTCTCAATTCTAACGGGGCCATTCGGAAACTTATCCCAGTTTTGCTCTTTGTCCTTTTCTATGTTCGGTGACTTCAAAGGGTCGACACGAGCCTCTCTCGGTTACTCTTGGTTACTGAGAAACAGACCTCACAACATTCAAGCTGGCAATCCCATTTGAAGTTGGAAAGGAAGACCAATAACGTCGTGAAAACGTTACGAAGTAGTGCGGAATATTAAGCCGGGTATCCACCAGTATCAAACGCCCGTATCGTATCACCGTTCCGAACCCTTTTGAATAGGCAGACGTTGCCTCGTTGCATGCCACGGCGTGCTACGGCTCGGACAATAGTTCTTCGTGTCTTGAAATAAACTCCTATAGGCGAGAAGTTTCGATTTGCTGCATGCTGTTTCTTTAGTGTAATTATCCAAACCATATCGTGTTTGGTATCATTTTAATCAGAAAAACATCACAAATATCTTGGTAACAGTTTTTTAAGAAAAAAATGAAAAATAACAAAGTTCAGTCGTTGCATTAGTATTATCTCACTGATGTATCCAATTCCAAATCATATTATCTCGAGCCTCAAGTGTCATGTTTCCACTTGACATAGCATTTCGGGCCTTCGCCTGGGTATGTTGTTTTTACGTTTCAAGTGGTTTCCGAACCAATCCTTTGAACGACAAGAAACCGACAATTTTCGGATCGGCCCGTTCCTTCGCCTCCGTACCACAGACCAATAGAACTTTCGATACTCGGCAACGGAAAAATCTCTGGAAAATTAACATTGTCCTTTTTCAATAATCACACAGGTGATTATTAACATTGCTCTTTTATGTACAGCGTAGCACCGAAGATAATTGATCTGTTTAAATATATTTAGACGATAAAATTTGTCTAAATTAAATTAGATTAAATTCATAAATAATTTCATCGCTTTTGAAATGAATCCAATCATACCGCAAGATTTCAAATAAATTGAAACCCAAGTGACGGCACGAAACGCTATGTCAAGTGCCAACGCATGAACCTTTCCTTCGACGCAACAGCAAAGAATCGACAAATTTTTCGGTTGGATCCGTTGCCTCCGTTCCTTTGGAACGCCATGCAGCAAAACGAAACTCCTCGCCTGTAGTGGCCCAGTCCTATTGCCTAACCGTTTATGTCAAGAAACGAAGAAATGTTGTCCGCGCCGCAGCATGCCGTTGCATGCAACGAGGCAACATCTGCCTATTCAAAAGGGTTCGGAACGGTGATACGATACGGGCGTTTGATACTGGTGGATACCCGGCTTTACATGTTTTTCATCTGTGTCCAGTGCAATACTAACGTGACAGTGAATAAAAATGTTTATTTACCTGAAAGAAAATTCTGTGAAAGGTGATAGTGACCATGTGGTTAAGTGGTTTCAATGATCTCGTCTGGAGATCAGCTATTCTTCATAATTTGTTCCCTCTTCGAATGTTCAAGATCGACACAGTGACCCAGTGAGAATTATCTGCTTTCAGTATAGCAGGTAAATTTAGGAACGAATAGGTAAGTTTCATTGAAATTGTTTTAAAATTTTTATTGATTATTTCATTTGAAACATTTTTATTTGTTGTTTAGAATGTTTAGAATTTCCTTTTTTACATAATGACAGGCAACAAGAGATTAGATTCCGTATTTATTATAAACAACAACTAAAAATGTTCAACCACTTCAATTTTTTTATTGTGCTATGCCACTGGGGTGCCGAGCCGTTCGTTCGCGACCTACGTCAAGCCCCGCTTTCGTAGCCGACGCTGCCGTCCCTGAGCCCGCGCGCTTTACGCGCTCGGATTGGTCACTGTTTTTGCTTAATAATTCAAAAAGGAAGCTTCAAACCACTTTTTCGCAAAGGAAAAAGTTGTTCAGAATCACCTCACCTACCACCATCTCAGGGGGTGAAAATACGTTACGGAACACCCTATATACGCGCATAATAAATGCCCCGTTGCTTGGCCTATGTAGTTTTCTGCAATCTCCAACGGGGCTGGGCTTTAGTACTGCTTCATTATCTGGACCAGTTCATCGTAGGTTTTCGAGGAAGCTTCGTCAGGAGCTAAAGTCAGTAGAAATTTGTCAGAACGAAACGCTGATGATATAACCCCCTAACTTACTTTACTCGGAAAGATAAAATTCAAATGAATTACAAAGTTTACTAGATTAGTATAGATTCTATTCAGTGCATAAAATAAGTTAAAATGTTAACAACTTTTTAAATAATAGGATCTGATTAAAACGAAGTACCTACATTTAACTAAAATCTTGACTTTGTGTTTGATTTTAAAAAAATGCCGCTACTTGCCACAGGTTTAATTATTACTGCAGGAAAGAGTGAACCTTCCTTTATCAGAATCAGAAAAAATTGGTTGCCCCTACTTGCCCCCGTTCAGGAAAATGGTGATTGAAGTAAATTACACCCATCTTGGCCACTGCACACGATGATGGAAAAGCAGTACCAGATACGATTATTAACCAGTTAACTTCATTCGACGTGTATATTCGTCATTGCTTGATTTTAATTACATATCCCGTGAGAGATTGTCAAATCTAAATCCCACAGTTAAATAGTCAATATGTCGATATTGACTTGCCGATCCCTTCTACAGTGATTGTAATTTAACGATCGCGATAATCTTCAAGCATCTACCAGCTATCTTATTAAGTACCAGTTGTGCCAATCACCATTTCATAAACCGATCCACTTTTTTTATTGTTGTAAGCAAACTTTCAGTATTCTAAGGAAGTCTAAATTGCCCCGCGGCAATAATGATTGTTTGGACCTATCGGCCATCAATTACCTTCTATAAACGTTTTCGTAGATTCAAACCGTTGCTCTTTTTTCGGATTATGTCTTTTCACTCACGAAACAATATGTTTACCATCTTTTACTGAAATCAAAGGGGTTCATAAAGTTCTTACCTGCACGCGGAATTCCCCAAGTAGGTTACTCGAGGGTACTCTCGGTACTTGAGGGTGACCAGTGACTATAGGGCAGGTTCTTTACCTTGATTTCCACCAGGTACTTTTGTTCAATTATCGAAAATGACTGCCTTCTTACCCGACCGCGACTTTTGAAAAATTCATCGCGAACCAATCCTCAAGTCTCACCCCCGTCATTTTCCGTATGCGAAGGGTACTTAAACTGAAACGCAGTCAAAAAAGAAACAGATTGATAAAGTGTTCAGTGAGTTTAACATCATCATGGAAATTTCATACTGCGATCTATACCAAATTATTCGTGAAAAGAGTTTCAACAGTTATTGTGAGAATAGGCGTTCCCCTCCTTCACCTTTACTCCCCACTTAAGCGGCCCAGGGTGCTGCGTCGCTGGAAAAACAAAAGGACCTCGACCTTACAGTCGTAGAACGTCCTCCTAGAGAGAGCCTCTTTTATTCTTGTTACCATTTCTTTGCTATTGTACCTTAATACTTATATATATATATTCTTACATATTCATTTGTTCGTACTCGTTTCTTATAATCATAAATATACTTTAAACTATAAAAACTATATAAAGGAAGAGTTTCATTTCGTTGCCGTCCGAAATAATAAAAGGAAAAACACCTATCCCATCAGTTATGAAGATTTGTCATGGCATATTGCAAGGACGTATAATGTGGAAATTGTTGATAGGACACCGATCCGACATTATTTCAGAGTCTTCAAAGAAAGGTGAAATGGTGTTCGTAGGACGGCAGCAAGATTCGAAGTGTGGAATCAGTCGTGGCTTAGTACCCGCATGATTTTAAAAACTGAAGAAACATGTGCCACAGCGATGTATGAAGTTCCATCCACGTCTAATATAGGTAGACCGATGAAAAGTTTAGGGGATTGTTCAGAAGTGACCAAAAGGCGGAAGTTAAGAGAACATGTTGCGCAGAACAAGGCGCGCGGGGCGAGCGCGCAACGTAAAAAGAAAATTTAATTAAATATATATATAGCTGTTAAGAAAATTTAATTAGAATTATTCTTATTTCTGGACGATGAGAAAGGTATCGCTACCACCAGTTCTGACCGCTTATAACGCGTTAACATCCTCTACGGTCGGAACAATTAAAAGACGGAAATTTAGATAGAATTTATTTCCGTTGGGTTCGTCAGTGTTCTGGGTCCCGTACGGGTCCCTCCTTGAAACGTTGTGTTGGCGTGCGTTGGATTTTGAAATGTAAATTGATATAGGAATGGTAATCGAAAAGAAATGTTAATACTGGTTAGTGTGCAAAGAAAATAAATATAATTCAAAACTATTGAAGCTAATACAGAACTGAAAATGACTATTGAATGAATACTGATAAATTCTGTTAAATACTGATAATTTCTTTTAGATGAATTAGAACAATACTGGTTAACAGAGGTAAAGATGCTTAACCTATTTTACAAACGTGATTTGATCAGAAAAGGTATTTTTCCTTTGATTCACAATGAGACTTTCCAATATAATTTTAAACGGATTTTTGTTGAAATTTTAATGTTAGACGACTGGCTCGACCAAATATAATAGGAAAATGGAAAAGTTGGCGGTATCTTTCCGCGAGGTAACGACCTGAATGGAGAGGCTCTCACAACCCCCGAAAGGGCTTTACAGGTCGTTCCTGATAAAATATCGGAGTCGAAGCAATCGTCACACACACACACACACAAAATCGCGATGAATCAAAATTTGGAATATTGATATTACGTATAATTTATAATTCGGTACCTGTACGTAAAAACCGCGACGATCTAAAATGGAAAGACTCTCACAACCCGTAGGCTTAGTAGATCGCCCGTTTTGCCTTGTTGAAAATGATCACAATGCCGTGCTCGACGAATTAGTAATTGACAGGCTTACCGTGAAAATGTAGTGTAAGATATACGATAAAATCGTTTTGAAATCGCTATTGGTTCGTTGAAAGATCGCTGTTGAATCTGGAACACCAAGAGAGTTGAGAGGATCGTGTCGCACTAGCACTTGTCGCGCACCCGTATGCCGTTTATTGCAAATAAAATTAACTAAGACGATACACAAGACGATTACGATTTTCAAAAATAGAATAATTAAACGCGAATGAATTTAATACGATAATTACGCGATCAAACGGATTAAAAGAAAGAGAAAAGATAGAAGTTTAATAGTATGAAAGCTTAACGTGCGCGTCTTTGAGTCTTTGCCGCGTATCCGGAATTTCACCCTCGTGACACTCTGCCTAATATGTAGGACTTGCCGCGTAGCTAAATTACACGAAGTACAAATAGGCAACTCTATCTCTAGACGCACGGGCTCCCGTCACGACTTACTCGATTATTCGACGAAGAGTGATCAAAATCGATCGCGATCCTGGCCGGAAGGGCCCGCCGCGAGGACGATGTCCTGCGTGGGGACATCTCAACAAATCATAGCGTGTGACGGTAGCGTCACGTGCGTCGCTATTGGTTAAGGGCGCGTGCCAGACGAAATCCTCTAGATCGTATTCTCTCTCTCTTTCGGTGTTCCATCTCCGTCTAATTCCATCTCGCCTTTCGGTGTTTCTACGCCGTAGAATTTCTGGAATATTCCGTTCTCATCGATTATCCCGATATCAAATATGATAAACAATTAAGGCGGTGCGAGCGTCGAAAACTTTACCGACAGTCCCTAGAAAAATCCCTAGACGCGAGTTTTCGGTTTTCGTCGCCATTTCCAAACAGAATGCAAAAAAATTTGAGGGACGTGTCCAGGAGGCCCTACAGAATGGCACTCTGGTCCTTATTTTACCCAACTCGTCAAAAAATTATAAAATATTGAAATTTGTGTCTGTCCACAGTCAAGAAAATGGCGGATCGGACTCACCTACATTAATTTATTTGTAATATAAACATTTTTGCGAAACGAATGTCCAAATAGAGACCAGAGCGCCATTCTTTGGGTCGGATAGAGCAAAACGAGTACAGTAAAACTTGGATATATGCAACAAACATTGGGACCCAGGCGTTGCATATATCCAGTCGAGGTGTCGAATCTCGGGTTACACGCGACGAGCAGCCAAGCGTGAACGTAGAAAAGGACAGACAGTGGTGGAAAGAGAGAGGTCCGATGATCAAAGGAAAGAGCCGAAACGTATCGGTGTGACTAATACTAATTCAACTATAAAACTTTTTTATTTTTGACTTTTTTTTATTGAAACTTTTACTAACGCATCGGTGAAATTTTTCTGATTACAATGGTACCAAACACGATATAGTTTCAATTATAATTACTTGCTAAAATTGATGTTAAAGGTTGGCAAAAAGCAACAGAGATCGACATCAAAACCAGTCGCGGTGTTGGCTCTGGTTTCAAAGGTTTCATTTATCCAAGCACGGTGGCGATTCTGGGCATTTAATGTTGCATTTATCCAAGCAAGGTGTCGATTCTGGGCATTTAATGTTGCATTTATCCAAGCGAGGTGTCGATTCTGGGTATTTAATGTTGCATTTATCCAAGCGAGGTGTCGATTCTGCGTCCGTACACATGTTTTGTATTCAGCCGACATGCCGATTCTGTGTCCGTACACATCTTTTGTATTCAGCCAACATCATTTATATTCAGTCGTGGTGTCAATTCTATGTTGTTTATTCGATTACTATTGTTTATAAATATAATTCAAACTATATCGTGTTTGGTGTCATTTTAATCAGAAAAATCTCACAAATGCGTTAGTAGAAGTTTAATTAAGAAAAAGTTAAAAATAAAAAAGTTTTATCGTTCAATTAGTATTAGTCACATCGATATTACGGTCGGATCATATTACACGGTTTCCTCGCCGAGCGGCTCGGTTCGGCTTAGGGGGATCCCCCCAAGTGGAGGGGATAGCGATGTTGCACTTATCCAAGCATTCTTTCGTTGCATTTATCCAGGTTTTACTGTATCAAGTTTTCACTGTATATGGTGCAAGTTTTATAATTCATTTTTCTGGCATATCATTTCAAGTATTCTATCTGCAATTTCATTGATAAAAAAACATGATTATAAATATGAATAAAAAAATTTTATGGTTGCACACATTAGTATATGTATTGTTTCACTCTCGGATCTCTTTCTCTCGAGCGCACTATTCTTTTCTATGTCTGGCAGGAATCAAAATCAGCTCGAGCCTGTTACAATTGTAACAGATGTGGCAACAGTGTGACATAAGTCTTCATACGTTGCGGCAATTATGCCTTACATTTATTGTCTGATTTATCGAATTTACATTTATCGACTGATTTGTGTTTTTATCGACCCTGATGATAACGTGGTCAAATATACCATCAATGCCTCTGACGGAGAATCAGTGAACTATTCTTATGTCTATTTTACGTCTGATGCGTGCAAATCGTAGATTCCATTTTACGTCTTCCAGAAGTGATAAATTGTGAAAAATCGGATTTCAGTGATATTGTGCTAGTTCAAGGAAAGTTGGTCTGCTCTGTTATCAGTGAAAAAACGATTAAATCGTCCAATATTCGGTAAAATCTAGCCGAACGCAGCATTCGGCAGCCATGTTGCTTGCTTACAACAGCGTCTGTCTCAATCGTACAGTTTCGAAAATTCCATTTTTCTCAACGTATGGTGTTTATTAGCGTTAAAGCGGACCTGACCGACTTGTAGCGAAATCTACCCGTGTGTGGTGTACCCGCGAAAATTTCATTTATGCAATTATCCAGACGAAAAATGGAATCTACGAAATCGAGTGTCTCTCTCACACATGGCGTATACGTGCATGCTTTCCGTTGATTGTGTAAGTGCACGCATACAGGTTATGGCACAAGGAGTCTGTGCCCTTAACGAGCGAGCGAAAGCAGAAGCTCCTTCGATGCGGCCTATCAGTGACGGCCAAGTTGCCCAGAAATCGTACTGCAGCCGAACGAGCTAGCTCCTACAGTGTCAGAACGGATCCTAGCCAATTTTCCGACAATTGATCATTTTATTTAAATTATATTATAAATTCAAATTATAGATTTAAATTTTGATAATAGTATCTAGAGCCGTGTTTACTAATTAATTTATTTTTCTCTGTATTTTATTTTAGGGCAAATTACTTTGTAACTAATAATCTGATTTTTTTTCATTATATTTCATTTTTAGCACAAACGCGATTGTCAATTTAATCAGTTTATTTTCTTTGTATTTTCTTATCCAGGGCGTACTCACTGTACTTTACTAATATATTATTTTCTTTTTGTATTTCAGAAACAGGGCACAACCTTTGTTATTTAATTACATTCAATATCTTTTACATTCTCGGAGTGCCTCAACCCCCGAAAGGGGCGCGGGGAACCAGGACGACCTCCGGTCGATCCAGGCTGAGCCCCAACCGAGCGCGTCTCCGGGTGGCGGATAGGAGGACGACCGGGTGCGTGAAGTGGACCTCGAGCACCGCAGAACGGCTCGCCTCAGGTGACCGGGACACGGGAAAGGAGCGTCTATGGAGTGCCCTGGTCAGCGGGTGCTATAAGGGACCCCTGAGGGCCTAAAAACCCTCGACGGAGAACTAAAGCCCCGTCGCGGACCAGCTCCCCAAGCTAAGGTGTAAGCTATCGTGCCGAGAGCTGCATGGCACCGGGGTAATGGTGTCTTGAACGATGCCCTTGGGGTACCAGGCGCCCCCCCCCCATTGTATGTAGCCTTACCCCTGTAAGCGGGCTCTGCAGGGGCGGACCTTTATTTCCCGACTACTCGTGGGATTTACATGGACGAAAACGAAAAAACAAAACCTAAACATACGAACGGAGACGTTAGATTCCAACGAAAACGCGCCCGGAAGCGGTTCAACGGAAGGGTTAAGGGGCCCAATTTTGGGAACCACCCCCGAAGCGCCGCTGACGAGCGACTTAAGAGAGAGCGCGTCTGCGGCAGGTGAGGGTACAGCCTTGCCAGCCCTGGACACGCTCACCCTCAATGAAGAGCTCTCCTCTAATGCAACCGGGGCCGTGCAGGGAGAAATCCCGAATCAGGAATCGGAAGCATGGAGGAAGATTGAACGCGGTGGGGCAGCCAAGAAGAGGGCCCGGAGGGCACGTCAAGCGCTCGAAGGGAACTCTGGAGGGGCTGCCATTACGGATAACAAATGTGAGGCTGGGAAGGTCCCAGCGACGGCGACTGCGAAGGGAGGCCCGGTTGTCGGGCAACCCATTGCGGGAACGTCGCAGGCAGGCCATAAGGGGGTGGACGGAAAGGGGCTGAAAAGGTCCCGGCCGTCCATTTCCCCGAATACCCAACCCCTCGCGAAACGGCGACAGAAGGTGTTCCCGTCGCCAATAAGCTACAAGGAGGCGTTGACGACGGAGAGGAGGCTGGCCATAGCGCCGGCCAACTATCCAGAGTAGACACTCTCGGAAGAGCAGGGCTCCAGTGTCGAGCGGGCGATCGTGGAGGCGTTGTATGGGACCCCTAAGGGGGGCACGATGCCGCGTTTTGACGATTGCCGGTTCGGCGGAGGCATACTGCTTGTCAGCTGCGCGGATGCCGGCTCGATTAAACGGCTGAAGTCCACCGCAGCCACAATCAAGCCCTGGGAGGGAGCGAACCTCCAGGTCATCGACAGCCAGCGGCTCCCCAAATTGAGGAGGATGCTGACTGTCATACCCGGCCCTCCGACAAAAACGGAGACTATCATGAGGCTGATCGGGGGTCAAAACCCAGGTCTCCGCACCGGACTCTGGAGAGTCTGGAGCAGGAGGGAGAGGCCGAATTCGGTCACTCTGGTGCTGGGAATTGATCCTGCCTCATATAGCCTCATAGTAAGGCAAGGCTTCGAGGTCCACGTGGGAATGCGCAGGGCCCTCTTCAGAGAGGGACCTGCCGGGCCCATGGAGGACCCGAAGCTACACAGAGATGGCCCCGGACCGGGACCGGTAGCAACGGCCCCGAGCACCGAGGGCGGAGAAGGGGGAGGTATGGGCAGAGAGGAGGGGGAACCGGAGGAGTCATACGACACATCTTCAGGGACCCTCCCCACCCATACCGACGCCGACCCACCCAAGAGGTGGAGAAAAGATTTGAGGTTGCTGGACCCACGCAACGGCCCAGGGAAACCGGTACAGCCGCCCCGCCGGGAAGATATATTCCCATAGTCGGGCCATCGAGGGGAAGGCCGAACCACAGTGGTAACATTTCTAATTCTAGGTGGACAAAAATGATATTTTTCAATTAATTCAAAATGGATTTGAATGAAATGATGTATTAACATATATACTGAAATAAATAATTTCAATAATAATATCTCAGTCTTTCCTTTGTTTCACCCATTATTACCATCCAAATGTCTGAAACTGCAGTGTATGCTGTAGGCAAATTTCTCCATGGTAATAAACACGCAACAACACAAACGTGTTATTAATTGAAATAGTTATATAAAGTGAATTTTTTTATTACACGTAGCAAAATGGAAGGTAAGTAAATGTAAAATTAATGCACATTTCCTTTTTTCACCTTAAAACTTATAGAAAGATGTAAATTAAATGAACCGCAATTGCAACCTTTTTTTTTTACTCAGTAAAAAGTAATATAAGGTTATATCTCGACTCAAGCATGCTCAAGCTGTAAAACTGTTTTATATTGTTTCTATATGAATTACTTAACAATGCCCAAGAAAAATCAGCTGCTACAATCTGCACCTTACTGAGAAATTATCAATTTCAGGTGCATACGCAATTTCGCGGAAACACTTGTTCGATGTATGGCTGAACGAATCGAAGAAAGAGGCGAAAATTTCACAACTTGTTTATCATGTTTTAAATTATTTTAATATTAATGATGTTCGAGAGAATATGGAAACCGTTATAATGGACCGTATTAGAAAATTAGCTTATATTATGTCCCAAAAATGGACGGAGAGCCACCGCGTGAAAGAAAAATTTATAAAAAGAATTCGTTGTGGTTGGAAGGTTTCACATACTTTCCTGAATTACAAAAAAGTGAGACAGAACAGCAGCCTTCAACATCTAAAGGTCCTGGTCGCCCTAGAAAAATATTTCATGAAGGAAGTGAAAAAACCAAAAAACGCCGAATACAATCATTATTAGAAACATATAGTAATGACGAAATTGTGTATGCTGCACAAGTAAGTTTAACATCGGAAGGAAAGCGTGATGCCGCTTTTCTAGTGAAAACAGCAGCATGTAGATCTCCTGAAAGGCGAAGGGTAAAACGAATTGATGGGACAGGTGTTTTTCCCTTTTAATATTTCGGGCGGCGAAAGAAAACAAACTGTTCTATCTTCTGTTTTCCCAAAGTATATTTATAAATAACAGATATGCACTTATAGTTATATAATATTGTATCGAAATGTTAGCTCGAGTACAAAAGGAAAAGTAAAGTGAAAGTAAGTCAATCAACGAGGTTCTCTCTAGGACGCTCTAGGAACGAATAGCTAAGGCCCTCCTTTGTTCGTAGAGAAGCAGTTTCAGGCCACAGAAGTGGGGAGTAAAGGCGAAGGAGGGGAACGCCTATTCTCACACTCCCTCCCGTTTGCCTTCCTTCGGTCTCTCTTCCCACTCATCTCTTCTGTCTTTTCACTCTCTCCCTCGTCTCACTCTTCTCCATTTCTCGTCTCCTCTGATCTACTCGTCTCCTTGTTTCACACTTCACTGTCTGAAAGAGAAAAGAAAATTCAATTAGTCCAATCTCAGTTACCTGATATCAGATTTGACTCTCCATTCTATTAATGATTCTGTCGGTCAAGACTTGATGTTGTCTGTAAGTAAGAGGTTTAGTAAATAAGTCCGCCAGCTGTTCTCCGGACGGTACCCACGTTATTTCCACCAGTTTTCTTTTAACGCACTCTCTCACATAATGTTCTTTTGTATCTGTCATGTGTCTCAGTTTGCCACCACCCCTTGTTTTTGCATTCGACTCCGCTGATTTATTGTCGCATCTCAATCTCATTGGTGCAAATGACACATTCAGTATCTTACTCATCGATTCACTCACCGCCACCAGTTCTTGACACGTCTCACTCATCGCAACATATTCGGCCTGACAGGTCGAGAGAGCTACATAGGTTTGCTTGTGCGTCTTCCATCCTACCGAGTCACCAAACAATCTAATTACGTATCCCGACGTGGTCAGTGACCCTTTACAATCTGCAAAGCTAGCATCCGAGTACCCTTCCAGACCATCACACTCACCCTTGAACGTCAGACTGTAGTCTAAGGTTCCTTTAACGTATCTACACACCCTTTTAACCATGTTCCAGTCACTCTCAGTCGGGTTTACCTGGTGTCTACTCATCACATTCACCGCATACGAGATGTCTGGTCTGGTTGCATTCGCCAAATACAGCAGACTCCCTACTGCCTCTCTGTAAGGTGCGTTGTACCTCGTCACTGTTTCAGCCATTTCTATGTTCTCGCAATCCTCCTCTCGCTCTTTCCTTTTCCTGTTAGCCACTTGATTCGTGACCATAGGGGTACGCTGCGGTTTCATTTCACTGAAACCGAATCTCTTCAAAATTCTTTCTATGTACTGGCTTTGATTTATTTCCATTATTCTCTTCTCTCTGTCTCGTCTAATTTTAAAACCCAAAAACTCGTTTGGTTCTCCCAGGTCTGTCATTTCAAACTCACTCATCAATTTTCCTTTCACTTCTATTAATTTTTCCATATCACTGCTCGCTATTAACATGTCGTCCACATACAAGAGCAAGATCAAGAACCTCTCTCCACCTCGCCAGGTGAATAGACAAGGTTCCATATCGTTCGACGTCAAGCCTGCCTTTTCTGCGACTTCCGTGAATTTCTCATTCCATCTTTTCGGGCTGATTTTTAATCCATATAAGGCTTTGTCCAGTTTGCACACCTTTTCTCGTCTCTGTTTCTCACTGTACTCCGTTCCTTCGGGTATTTCCATATAGATCTCATCTTCTATGGTACCATTCAAAAATGCCGTCTTCACGTCCAGCTGACACACTTCCAAGTCGTATTTATTTGCTATCGCCAGGACCGACCTTACAAGCGTCAGCCTCGAGACCGGGGCATACGTCTCCAGCAGATCATATTCATTTTTGTCTTTGCAGCCTCTCACCACTAGTCTCGCTTTGTATCTAACACTTCCCTTCTCATCTATTTTCCTTTTCAATACCCATCTCGAATCTATAATATTGGGTTTTCTCTCAATCTTTTCACATCTCGGTCTGTCCACCAATCTCCAGACATCATTCTTAGTCATGGCTTCCAGTTCGTTTCTGATCGCTTCTTTCCAATTTTCTCTATCACTCGACTTTACCGCTTCCTGATACGAAGCCGGATCTGAGTTTATCTTGCACATCAAAACGTGACACAGTTCTCTCTGTGCTGATTCACTATTAGCTTCAGTTCTCTCCTTCAGATCCGTCGAGATTCGCAAATCAGAGAAACTTGTATCGTTTATCGGTCTGCTCGAGCTGCTTCGCTCTAACATCGTAGCGATCTGGTCTTGAGCAGTTTTCTCTGTTTTCCTCGGACGTCCTCTCTTTCTCCTTTTCTCTCCCTCCGTTTTTAATATCTCATCTATTTGCTGCTCATTTTGTTCCTCAAACTGTATCGTTTCATTATTCTCGTCTATATCGCCAAAAATGTTTTCCCAATTCCGAATGCTGTCCCTGCTGTACTTATCTCCGTACACCAGTCTTTCGTTGAATCTCACATCTCGACTTTCATAGAATTTTCCATCTTCCGGTTTCAACAGCACATAGCCTGTTTTCGTATAACCTACCAATACTACTCGTCTCCCTGTGAAGCCAAACTTGGTGTATTTATTCCTTTGGATTTTCATGTACGCCAGACATCCGAACCTCCTAATCTGGTTCATGTCAAATCCGAATTTAGGCGCAAATTTCTCAAGTGGGATTGTCATTTCGTTCGCTTTATGTGGCGTCCTGTTGTACGCGTAGATCGCGGCACCCAAGGCCAGGTCCCACATGTTTCCTGGAAGTTTTGAATCATACATATACGCTCTTACCTTTCTCTGTATTGTCTGATTCATTCGTTCTGCCACACCATTGTGTTCAGGCGTATCTGGACTAGACAGCTGATGTTCCGCACCCAGTTTGTTCAACACTTCTACAGTATACCCTCCTGTATACTCTGTCCCTTGGTCAGTTCTCAGGTAGCACACTTTCGCATCACATCCCAATAGGTTCCTACTCATCCTAACAAATTTCTCTAAACAATAACCCGTCTCACTCTTCGCTTTCACCGGAAAGGCCATCGCCAGCCGGGAATAGTCGTCAATGAACGTGACAACGTACTTGTATCCCTTCGGATAAGTCACCGGACTAATAGGCCCCATGACGTCTGAGTGCACAATTTGCAACTGTCTTTCAGCCCTATGTCTAACCGATTTGAAAGGTAATTTCCTACTTTTTGAGATCGCGCACACTTCGCAGTCCAGGATCTCCTCGTCAAACTTCGCATCGCTCAGTTCCGCGTTCTCAGGGAACTGTTTTTGCAGGGCCTTCAGATATGCGATCGAGGCATGTCCCATTCTCACGTGCCACAGCATCGCTCTGTTGTCCTTGGTGAATCTTCTCTGACTCACGGCTCTGGGTACTTCGCTGTCCATCAACTCAGTGCATGGCATTTCCTCAGGGTTTTCCAGTTTTCTGTCCCATATGGACCCGTCAAAGCCAGGATATACCAGCTTGTCCTGTCTTGTGTTGTCTCTGTTCTCACCCTGTGTTTTCTCGTCGCTCAAGATTTTCTCATCCTTACCCATTTCCTTCTCAGTGTCAATATTGCTTGTTCCTGCCTCCTCAATCTCTTTTTCTACGCATCCTTCGCTAACCCTTTCATTCATCTCTCTTTCATCCTGTCTCATCTCATTCACACCATTCTGTCCTAGATTATTTTTCCTCGTCACGCTTCTAGTCACATATCTAGGCTCTCCGTCAGTGCATTCAGTCATCAGACAGGCGATCAGCCTGTTCTGCTTTTCTCTTTCATTCTCATCAACCACACAACTCTTCGCATCAGTTTCCAATTCGATTACCCAATAAGGTTTTTCGTAGATTCCCGATACAAACGTCTCGTTGGATATCGGATCATATATGTCTATTATTTTGTCATCCAAATATATATTCAGACCTCTTTCTACAAATTTTCTTAGCGACAGTAGGTTTTCTACCAACGAATCCGCGTAGATCACATTATCTAAGACTAGTCTCTCATCATTACTTGTCAGCCCTGTCACTTCGCCTACACCTTTCGCTCTCAGATCCGCCACGGAGTCTCTATTCGCACATCTAACTACCTTATGTTCGCTTTCGTCAAGCTCGCGGAAAATTAGTTTCGAATTTGCCAAATGCTCGGTCGCACCCGAGTCAACAAGAAATCTGACTATCGATCTCGAATCCCTGGCACAGTCATCGTCTCGTGATTTCTCTGCACAGTCACGGGCAGTCTCGTCTACAGTCACCTCTCCTCTCATGAACGTTGATATCTCACCTTTATTCAGTCCTCTATTTTCCTGTCTGTGTTGAGGTTTTCGACCAGTCAGGTTTTTATTCCCGACATTCTTATTTCGCAATTTTCGCCGTCCAACATTCTCTCTCCTATTACTAAGTTGCCCACTGTTGTTATTTCTTTTGAACCTTTTCGCACTCTCATCTATTTTCACATCTCTTATTTTTCTCTTATATCCCCTTTCAACACTTCGAATTTTCGGGCCACCTCGGGAAACTCTTACAACGGGGTTTTTGGAGACATATTGTTCTACATACCTCATCGCTCTCGTCCCTCCTCGTCCCTCTCGTCTCGTGTCCGGATAAGGACATTCCTTTGCCAGGTGATTTTCGAACCGTCCACATTTATAACATTTTCTGGCCCCCGGCGGGATGGGGCAGTCCTTGCCGATGTGGCCATTGTCGTCGCAATTAAAACATCTTATTTGCTTCTTGCCTGACTCCCCAACCGCCAGGGCCACCGGTTGACTCGGTCCGGCGGGCGCTCTTTCTGCTTCCGACTGAATCATATAATTTTTTAGTTCATCGTAGTTCATCTTTCTGGCGTGTTGCGTTCCAAAGATGAAGTTCACCGACTGGACCTGAGGGGTGCTGGTTACCACAGCATTATAGAACGCATCTCTTTTCTCGTCTTCCGAGATCGGTTGCTCATTAGGAATACTTTCATAGTTTCTAAGTATCTCGTCGAACCTATCCAGAAACTCTGCTATTTTTTCTTTGCCAGGGAAGAACTTAATGGCGTAGAGCTGCTGTCTCAAACTAACGGAGGTCAAGTTTACTTCCCCTCGCTTCAATTCCCGTATCTTATTCAAAAGCTCAAGAGGATCTTTAATGTTCACTACTTTCCTATGATACGTCGCGTCTATTCTATTTATTAAGATGTCCCTGACTCTATGCCTATGTTTTTCTCTCGTCTCGTCATCGTACGTCGAACTCGGCTGTACACTTGAGTCTATCACGTATAGCAAGTCATTCGATCTCAGTTCCGACGCGAAGTAGTCCATAAAATGTTCTAGTCTAATCTGATTAGTCAGTTTATAGTCTCGCTTCGAACCCGCGTCTCTATTTGTCACTTCCAACCTAATCGTTTCTCTCGCCTTCTCATTTTTCCCCTTTTCGAGTCTCTCTAGCATCTGTTCTATCCCCAGCTTCCTGAATTCCGAAGCAACCGCTCTCGCAATCTCATCTCGATCAGTCAAACCCTCAGGCTCAGTCGACTCTCCTCGGTCTTTTCTATTTGTGTTAAATCTATTAAGACACTCTATGTTATTGCTTATCACATTCGCATCTATCTCACATCCAGCAGATAATCGTTCAACACAGTCAACATGTTTGTTCATAAATACCTCTCGTCTCCTTGTCGCACTCGTCTCTTTTTCTCGTCTCCATTGGTTTTTCTCTTCTCTTAGCTCCTCCTCTCTCTTCTCCAATTCTCTTTCTCTTCTCTCTAAAGACTCCTCGACCTTCCTCGTCCTCTCATCTCTCTCTTCTCGGTAGGCGTCCTGGTGGTCCAGCAGTCTGCCGTTGAATATCCTCACAATTGAGGAATATCTTTCAACAAACTGCTCTTGCTTTTCCGCCAGTCGTTCGAGGCGTTCCATCACCGTCGCGCGGTGATCTGCCCTAGACTCCTCGGCCTTCGCCAAGGTCGCGGCCATCTTTCTCACCGCGATTACCATTGAACCGCAGATCGCCGACACGGATTTCTTCATTTCCGCGCTCTCTTTCTTCACCTCTTTCAACACCTCTCTCACCTCTCGTCTTATCTCATCTAACTCTTCCTTCGACTCGTCTCTCTTTCTCATCACCGGCTCGTTTAGTAACTCATCCTCATCTAACTCTTCTCCTGTCTCACTTATCTCCTCTTCTATCAGCTCATCTATCACTTCTCCGGCCATTGCTCCGTCTGTATCGTACGTGGGGCCGTCAAGCAGGAGCCTGCCCCCTGACTTCTCCACTCTATCAATGGATTCAGTAACTATCTTCTCTTCTCTAGTTTCTAGGGTGCTCTTATCTGCGAAATATAATCATAATTAGTGATTCAGTTTCATTTCGGTTTTCAATCTGCGATACCGAACTACAAGTATTGCCAGACTAGTGACAGGCCAGAGGCTGGATGCAGTGAATCTTCAAAACCGCATCCAACCTCGCATCCACCACTTCAGATGACAGAAGCACACATTCGTCATTCTACTGATTTACAGACTACTTTGGGATACTGCGACTGGTTAGTTTATTGGACCCTTTCATACAAGCCTCATGGGGTCCTCACTAGAATCTTCTGGTTGACAAACCAGGCTCAGTCGCAGCTTCCAAGGGTTCACAAAGTTTGTAACGTTACATGGGAGCGTTGTTATTTCTCTATCAACTCATCAACAGTCTTTTCTCACACATCTAATCTCAAAGCTTTACAAATCTCAACATTCAGAGCTTACACTCACTCACACTTGTACAATTTTTTATACAGATACCTGTTCTATACACTTCTCCTGACTCCGACACAAAATACACATATTTCTCGTCATGTCTCACCACCACCTTTTCATTTTTATGTTTCTCATCCAACGCATGCACAGCTGTCTGAGTCTTCAGAAACAGCAGGAGCACCGAACTCTCTGCAATCAATTTTCGAGGTTATGTTACTCGCCTATACACTTGTCTAAAATAGAATTTCTGCTATTAATCACATCTCAATAGAATCGGGAGTGTCGGATCAGAAAGCACCGACAACCTATGACTGACAACAGGCGTCCCCGTGTCTCTTTCATAATTTCCCGGCCTCTGCAGTAGACCGGGCATGTCATAAGTGCTGACCTCTCTCTCCCTCCCAACTCTCTGTTTCTTTCTATCTTTCTCGTCACGCGCACATCTATTTTCGTGGGCTGGCGTGTTTCTGCGCAGCCGCGCCGCCATGTCAGTTTTTCCAACTTCTTCCTTTCCCGCCTACCACGTGCTCGCTGGCGTCACTCAGCGCCGCCATCTTAGTGTTTCGCGTCTGTTTTGTTTCTCCGTTGACCGCGTGCTCGCGGCCGTCACCCGGCGCCGCCATCTTGATGTTTCAGGCTTCTTTTGGTCTTCTCGCTCTCTCATATTCGCAACGCATCTCAACTTCGCACTTACAACATGGGCGGCCATTTTTCTGCCCCAGCAACCACGTGGTTTTCTTTTTCTCGTCGCAGTTTGTCGCGGATTCAACGATATCGAACCGCACACAAAAGAAAAACTTTCCATTCACATCTCACTCTCATGCTCGTCTCTACACAGCTCATCTCACTCTTTTACTTAGTTTGTACTGTAATCAGTGCTTACCTTTTTCCATGGACTTTTCTGCCTTTTGGGCCATTGTTCGCTTCTCTGTTTTCTCGTCTCACTTATCTCACTCTTCTCAACACTTTCTCGATCTGCTTTTCTACCGTCCGAAACCTGGGCCCATAACCTGATGGGACAGGTGTTTTTCCCTTTTAATATTTCGGGCGGCGAAAGAAAACAAACTGTTCTATCTTCTGTTTTCCCAAAGTATATTTATAAATAACAGATATGCACTTATAGTTATATAATATTGTATCGAAATGTTAGCTCGAGTACAAAAGGAAAAGTAAAGTGAAAGTAAGTCAATCAACGAGGTTCTCTCTAGGACGCTCTAGGAACGAATAGCTAAGGCCCTTCCTTTGTTCGTAGAGAAGCAGTTTCAGGTACAGAAGTGGGGAGAAGAAGGCGAAGGGGGGAAACGCCTGTTCTCACACGAATGAAAAAGAATTTTCAAACTTCACAGGCTAAACCAGAAAAACTTAATAAGGAAGAAGCACTAGCTGCATTTTTAGATGGGAAAATGACGAAACGGGCATATGAGGCGGTACAACAACGTTTAAAAATGCATGGTTTTAATGCGTTTCCTTCGTATCCTTTTGTTCTCGAAGCAAAAAAGGAATGCTATCCGGACGAAATTAAAGTTACGGAAATTTCTGCTGAGGTACCGTTACAATCTATCATTGACCATACCATTAAACGAATTTGTAAGGTACAAGAACCAGTATTACACCACGCAAAGACAAACTGAGTGATATTGAAATTATATTCAAATGGGGATGTGATGGTACCTCTGGCATGAGTAAGTATAAACAACGGTTCAAAGAATCCAATGAAAAACAAGAAGACAGCTCGATGTTTGTTGTCTCATTGGTACCATTACAAATGTATTATAAAGAAGATGGTAATAAACTAATATTATGGCAAAACACGACACCATCGAGCACTAGATTTTGCAGGCCAATAAAATTACTATTACAATCTGAAAAATCTGAACTAATAAAAGCTGAAACAAAAAAAATAGAAGATGCAATAAAAACATTAACTTCCACAAAATTAATGATAGCAGCGAAACCAATCGAAATAAAACCAATTCACGTTTTTACTATGGTTGATGGTAAAATTTGTAACAGTTTGATGAATATGTCTACCCAAAAATGTTTTATATGCGGATGTGGACCACGTGATATGAATAAATCGATTAACTCAGCTACATCCTCGGTCGTGATCGATCCAACAACTTACAGGTTCGGACTATCCCCTCTGCACACGAGAATTCGATGCTTTGAGTGCTTGTTAAAAATTTCATATCGTTTAGAAATCAAATAAAAAACAATAAAATCAGAGAACAAAGAAAAAGTAGCAAAACGAAAGGACAAAATACAGAAGAGATTTTGGAATGAAATGGGTCTGCTAATTGATATTGTGAAGCCTGGTTATGGTACTTCAAATGACGGGAATACGGCTCGTCGATTTTTTGAAAATCCAGTGCAATCAAGTGCCATAACAGGCATAGATCAAAATTTAATAACCCGTTTTTGTATATTGTTACAAGCTATTTCATGTGGATATGAAGTAAATGCAGATAAATTCGAAAAATATGCCACAGACACATTAAAAAAATTTGTACAATTATATCCTTGGTATCTCCTCCCACCAACCGTCCATAAATTGCTTGTGCATGGCTCTGACGTTATTAAAAATACTTTGCTACCAATTGGTCAGCTCTCCGAGGAGGCACAGGAGTGTAGGTATAAAGAAATAAAAAAATATAGAGAAGGAAATAGTAGAAAATTTTTACGGGAGTCCACAATGAGAGATATATTTCAGATGCTATTGGTTTCCTCTGACCCTTTTGTAAATAATCATAGAATAAAAACAATTAAGTCAAATTCGAAGCTATCAACTGAAGTCTTTTCGCTATTAACTGATTCTGACAGATTTAACAGTAGTGAACATGATATTGGGGACAGTGATTCTAGTGATAATGAATCACTAACTGATAGCGATTAATTTATAATTCCGTTAAATTCTTAATTATAGTATACATTAAATTATAGTATGTTTAACATTATATTTAAGTAATTTAATTATTTTTACGTTCATTACTTTTTATAAGTAATAAATATATCAATTTAAGAAAAAAAAAAATATTTTTATTATAATTTCCACCTCCAATTCTTTCAATATAACAGAAATATATATTTTAACAATGAGATTGTAATTACTAACCCTCGAGAACTTATAAATTATTCCACAATAATTTTGTCCACCTAGAATCGAATCTTTTACCACTGTGCGACCCTGGCAGAAGCCACGAGAAGGACAGGGCTGACGGGAGTGCAAAGGGGCGTTCAACGCACCCTACCCCACTCCCTGAAGGCCGGTACAAAGGATAAGAGAGAGAGAGGCACCGGGAGGGGCCCCCCTCGAAGGTAGATTTTATGGGCCCCTCTGGGGAACATAAAACAGCCAAAAACACTAAGCGAGACCGAACCAGTGCTGACACCAACAGGGTGTCAGCCGGTACCAGGTTCTCGCAGATTAACCTGCAACATTGCAAGGCGGTAACGGATATTTTCCATCACCGCCTTGTGACAAGGCAGACAGACATAGCCCTCATACAAGAACCTTGGATCTCCAAGGAAAGAGTAGGGGGCTCGACATGAGATGTGGTTCACTCTATTACGATACCACATCTACAAGGCCCAGGGCCTGCATCTTCGTTAAGAAGGAGATAGCGGCCCTGAAATTAAATGAATTCTGCACAGCGGATCTCTCAGCGGTTAAGGTCAAACTTAACCTCGGCGGGAATACGTCTGAGCTGGTGGTTTGCTCGGCGTACCTTCCGTATGACTCTGAGGACCCTCCACGAACGCGGGAACTCAGGGCTCTGATAGACCACTGTGATGTCAAAGGTCTGCACCTGGTGATCGGCTGCGATGCCAACTCGCATCACACCGTATGGGGCAGTACCAACACAAATGGCAGAGACATAGCCTTAGTGGAATACCTCGCCACCACGGGCTTGGAGATCCTCAACATAGGCTCCGCCCCCTCCTTTGTTACCTCCCGCAGACAGGAGGTAATAGATCTGACCCTGGGCTCCGCCAAGGTGGCACAGGTCGTCAAACACTGGCAGGTTCAGGACGAGAGTACACTCTCGGACCACCGCCTTATTATGTATAATCTAACAGGCGAAAGGCGAGGCGGCACTGGGGAGGCCTACAGGAACCCAAAGACCACCAACTGGGCACTCAACAAAGAGGGCCTGGAAGGGAGGCTAAAGGGGTACTGTCAGCGTCCCAGGACCGTAGCACCGCAAAATTGAGCAAGCGGTGGAGCACCTAAGCTCCGCCATTACTCAAGCCTACGAGGCTGCCTGCCCCGTCAAAATCAGAAACAGTAGCAAGAGGGTCCCCTAGTGGAACAAGAAATTGGACCAAGCCAGGAAGGACACCCGCAAACTACTGAATAAAGCCATGAAGGCCAATACGGAGCTAGCCTGGGACAACTACAAAAGGTTACAAAAAGTTGATAAGAACCAGTAAGAGGTTAGCCTGGAAGACCTTCTGCAAAGAAACCGAGGCGCTTCCCACAGTTGCTAGGCTGAGGAAGGTCTTCCCCATAGGCCTCTCACCAAGGTTGGACCGTCTCAGCTCTCCCAGATGGAAGTCTGACGAACAACCATAAAGAAACCCTAGAACACTTTATCCAGACACACTTCCCAGGCTCAGTAGCGGAGAGTCGGGAGCGGCGTCGTAGTGATACCGCGCGCACCGATCCCGCTCCAGCGGACTGGGGAATAGCTGAAAAGGTGATAAATACGGACAGGGTGAAGTGGGCCATAGGCTCTTTCAAAAGATTCAAGAGCGCAGGCACTGATGGGATCTTCCCAGCACTCCTTCAGGAGGGCGGAGAGGACCTGTACAGGCGCCTGGGCCAGATCTTCAAATCCTGCCTAGCGAAGGGCTACGTACCCAGAGCCTGGAGATATTCCAAGGTAGTGTTCATCCCGAAACCAGGGAGGGACAATTACGACCTTGCCAAGTCATACAGACCCATCAACCTTACCTCTTTCATGCTTAAAATGCTGGAGAGGCTGGTTGATAGGTACATCAGAGACGGGGTCTTGGCCAGCAAACCGCGGCAAATCCACCGAGACGGCACTTCATAAACTGGTAGGTTTCATTGAAGGCGCGCTGTCGGACGGTGAATCCGCCCTCTGCATCTTCCTCGACATCGAGGGGGCGTTTGATAACACCCCTCACGATGGTATACAGGAAGCAGCGAGGAGATACAACATTAAGGACTCCGTCGTAAGATGGATCCACAACATGCTGACGAATAGAACAGCCACAGCAAGCCTGGGAGAGGAGACGGTGAGAGCCGACGTCGCGAGGGGCTGCCCGCAGGGAGGAGTCCTGTCTCCCCTGCTGTGGACCCTCGTGGTCGACGAACTCATACGTATACTCACCACGGAAGGCTTTGAGGTTCAGGGCTACGCCGACGACCTTTCTATTACAGTCAGAGGCAGACACCCGTTGGACTTAGCGAGGAGATTGCAAAAGGCTATCACACTCGTAGAATCTTGGTGTCGATCACACTCGCTCTCGGTAAACCCGAGCAAAACGGAGTTGGTCATATTCACAAAGAGACGACGCTTTTACTTTAAGGCTCCTCATCTTGTTGGGACGCCACTACAACTCACAGATGAGGTGAAATATCTAGGTGTAATACTAGACAAAAAACTCACCTGGAAGAACCATGTGAACAGGCAGACCCAGAAAGCAATCGCACCTACTGGGCCTGCCGCAGAATGTTTGGCCCCACATGGGGACTCAAACCAAGGATGGTCAGGTGGATATACCAGGCCATCCTAGAACCTATTATAACATACGCCTCGATTGTGTGGTGGACCTCCATGAAGAGGGGGGCACACAGGAAGGCTATAGAAAGAATATACCGAATAGCGTTGCTGGGGATAACAGGTGCGTTCCCCACCACGCCTACTATGGCAATGGGTGCGCTGCTCGATATCAAGCCACCCCATCTAAAAGTGATGGCAACGGCTTGGAGAGCGGCCATCCGCATCCATCAAGCTGAAGAATAGTCCCCGGCGAGTGGCGGGCACACCGAGATCCTCAGAGATCTGGGATCGGAGTTAATTCTGACCCAAGGTGGAGACCGCTGCAAGACGGAGTACCTCTTCAGACGAGAATATGATCTAATCCTCCCAGATAGGGAGGAATGGCTGGAAGACCCTAACGGCATTATCACTCCGGGGGGGCTGGTCTGGTTCACAGACGGCTCCAAGACCGGACCTGGCACCGGAGCCGGGATTGCGGGGCAGAGCCCAAGAGTCGAAATGACCCACAAGCTGGGCCACCACGTTACGGTCTTCCAAGCAGAAGTGTTTGCCATTTGGGCCTGCGCCAAATACAATTTGGAAAGGGCCCACTCAGGAAAACACATCTATATCTGCAGTGACAGCCTGGCCGCGCTCAGAGCCCTCTGCAAAGTGGAAATCGGATCGAAGCTGGTCAGGGACTGTGCACTGACTTTGAGACAGCTATCTCTGAACAACAGAGTTAAGCTGCTATGGGTACCAGGTCACGCTGGTATCCCAGGAAATGAGAGGGCCAACGAACTGGCAGCGACAAGCTCCCAGCCATGCCATGAGTATCCGATTGGCGTCTCAGCCCATGCGGTGGAAGGCCTGGCTAAGGACTGGTTAAACCAGGAATTCACCAGGCTCTGGCATAACGCTGACGGTATGAGACACACGAGGGCCCTACTTGAGGGACCGTCACAAAAGCTGGGTGACACTTTAACTCACCTGGACAAGGCGCAACTGCGCATGCTCGTGGGCCTAGTGACAGGACACTGGTACACGAGGAAACACCTCGCGCGCATGCGACTCATAGAGGAGTCGACATGCCCGAGGTGTGAGGAGGAGGACGAAACACCTCTTCACATATTTCTAAGATGCAGGGAACTAAGGGCCCTAAGAGGATCTATCCTGGGGACCTTGGAACCCTCATCATTAAGCATTTGGCTGGCCTGGTGCCGGTGCTTCTAAATTTTGCAACAGAAGCCCAGCTGCCAAGGCACAGCCAGTAAAGAGGCTGCCTAGCGGCCCGGGTACAATGGTCCCCAAGAGCTGAGTGCCCGGCTAGTCTCAACTCGACAATAATAATATAAATATAAATAATATCTTTTACATTACTTACCTTGTTTTTTTATATATTATAAACAAACACAAAACACATTTTTTGAATAAATCTACATACTGTTTGAGAAGGGAATTAACGTTGGATTTTACTCCTTTACCGCGTGCCACCCGAACCTATAATCCTTCCTTTATTATAAAGAATACAAGTCGCCTTCTGATAGGGAACCGCTCTCCCTACACGTTGGTGCAGTAGCGTGCTCGTGAATAACTCCGGGACGTTACAATACCTCTCCTAGGTCGAAACCGAGTTTTTGTTTATCTCGAATTCTGTTACTACGCAGTTGAGAACGACGATAGTTTCAAGGAGGGGTAACAGCTAGAGAAAAGAATTGAGAAATGGTAAAGAGAATAAAAGGTTAGAAAAGACAAAATAGAATAATTATAAGCTCAAACTGTTCCCTGTGCCTTTCCCACATGAAGAAGACTCACAACCCGAAGGCTTGATGGGAAAGCATAGAGTCGAGGAGAAAATTGAAATAATGTAGAAGTGATTTGTTCCCCTCACGCCCCTTACATGAGGAGACTCCCACAACCCGAAGGCTTGATAACGGAACGTGAGGTAGACAAATTTGCAAAATTTTCCGGACGTGACAGGACGTTACACAATTTTGAGTCAAGTTTTTGTTAATTGACATAAAATATGTCTAACAAGTGAAGGATATTGAACGCAATACACTTTATACGTGAATATTTTGATATCCTGTAGTTCCATACGATTTATATTGATACAACTTATGTACCATAATGTAGGCAAAAACTTCTCAAAATTTCATTAAAATATTTCCAATAGAACCGAAGTTACAGAATTTTGATCGCCAAAAGCCGTTTTGTCCCACTGTGCGGCGTGACGCAAAACGAGTGCCCGTTTATTGCCATTTTCTGGCAAGTGATTCCACGCGGCATCGTAATTATTCTCGGTAATAGTAAAAGCTGAGATAGCGTCTTCAGCTCGTCCGGACAATGAAAGTTTGAGATAGTGTAATTTCTGAATGCGACTCAAACCCGGTTGTACACCGAGTCCCATCGAAGTTGTCGCAGTGAAGTTGGCCACACATTCACTAACACATTCACGCCGCGTCGTCGGCACCTCGCCCATCGGCTCACTGACGCGGCGTGAATGTGTTAATGCGCCAACTTCACTGCGACAACTTCGATGGGACTCAGTGTACGTGAATTAAAGTATTAAAGGCGTCTTTAATCGTTACCCAAGTTTCGATTCGGCCGTCAAATTCCGGAAGATCGATTTTCGGTAGATGAACCGGTAATGAGAATGCGTTGGCGCTGGTGAACCTCTTAAATTCGGATCGATTGGCAGCTGCGGAGATGGAGTCGCGGATCGCTCTGAACGTTCCAACAATACGATCGCGTTGGTCATTATATCATCAGAATGATCCGTTGTAGCTTAACGTTCGTTTTCGGCTTCGTCAAAATTATCAATAAGAGCCAATTCGTCTTGAACCGCGTTGAAAGTCTCGAATTGAGTTCGCAACTTCTGTATACGTTGTCGCAATTTTACGCGTTCCTGCACGGAATCTTGGAATGCGTCGACGTAATTCCCAAACATCGTGCATTGGGATTTAAAAATTCGTCGCTTCGTCGATTGAGGATAACAATAAAATAATTTTTAACAAAAAATACAACCGACTTCGAAATGCACTAAAAAGTATGGAATAATTTATACTTCATGTATACAAATACCCAACAGCTATTAATAAAACCTATTTATTCGTTAAATAGCATACTAAATACATTTCAACCTTTTCGGAGGCGGCGCAAAATTAAATACTTTTCTTCTACTACGAAGATTCTAGTTCAAGCGTCGGCAATCTATCAAATCATTATTGGCAGCATCGTTTGTTCGGGTATTTTTAATTTTGCGCCGCCTCCGAAAAGGTTGAAATGTATTTAGTATACTATTTAACGAGTAAATAGGTTTTATTAATAGCTGTTGGGTATTTGTATAAATGAAGTAGAAATCATTTCATACTTTTTAGTGCATTTCGAAGTCGGTTGTATTTTTTGTTAAAAATTATTTTATTTCACACTTTTTTGTGGAACCAATAGTATTTGTAGGATAGTGTAAGGTTGTTACGTCGCGAGCGAGTGATACGGCGCGCGACGTACAAAAATAAAAAAAAAAATTATATAGAATTAGTGATTAATACGCGGATGAGAACGGTATTAACGCTGCCACCAGTCCCGATCGCGCTCGACGATGTTGGGTCGTTAACGATCGGAGCAATTAAAAAGAATCGTTTAATTTTTATAATAAGATTCTGAAGTTGTTGTATTGAGTTCGTCAATGCTCTAGTCCCATACGGGCCCCTCGTGCGAATTTGTGCAAAGAATGGTGAGCGTGAATGTTAGGAAGGAAATGTGTTATTAAAATGAATCGGAAACTAGTTATGTGTAACAAAAAGAAGATATAATTTCAAAAGTAAGATAGACAGTAAATGAAATGGTTTACAAAATTTAAAGCTGTTGAAAATATAAGAAAAATCCAATTTAAATATATGTTTGACAAGATTGGCAAGAATAGGTTATTTTTAAAATTATTAAATCGTAAGACGGAAGTTGAAAGATGATTCGAGCGCCGATTCGAATTGAATAACGCTGAGAGGAAACGGTCCCAAGGGGAAAATTTCCAGAACCAACGGTATCATGGGCCGCCTCTCGTTATAAACAACGGAATTATTGTTAAAATTGCGAAATGTTCTTCGATACCTCAATAAACGTTGAACAGAACGATTTTGGGGGAAAAACTTCCAGATCACGCGGTTTCAAGATCGCCCGTTTTGCCTCACTATATCCAGATTCGTCGTATTGGACAAAATGAAATAGATAAACTTACCAAGCCCGATGTAAATTAATGTATGATAAGATATTAGGAAAATTCGCTCAGTGGTCGCTAGATTGCTTGGTTGTCTGGAAATCTGGAAGGCGAAGAAAAGATGAGAACTTGTCACACGCTCTACGCGTTCACGATCGGCCTTTCGACGGTGTTACTGTTACGAAAACGAAAACGATAATTTGTGAAGCTATTACGAAAACGACGCGACGCGGAAAAGAACAAAATATTTAATAACGGACGATTAAAAAAACGAAAGAGAAAAGATAGGAAATGAAAAGTATGAAGTTTTACGTATTCGTAAAAGTCTTTTACGCGGAAACGTGAACCGCAATCTCCCGGCACTCTGCCTTTTGTAAGGACTTTACCGGTCAGCTAATTACAACGATTTTCACGCGTAAACTACTGCTTAACGCGAACACGGGCTCCCCGTCACGTACCTCACGATTTTTCGACGTAGAGTGATTTGCCTCAGTCAAGCGATCGTATCTCAGGGTTCGACCCGCGATCATGGGCCCAAAGTGGGGACATCATTTGGCAAATCAGGGTACGTGTCGAAGGGGAAGGCCCGCGCGTATTGGTTTTGTATAAGCGCGATTCCCGAGTTCTCATCCCTTCTTGACCTTTCTTCCGACTCTGTCTTTCCGTAAGCTATCTCTTTCTTTTACCCCTCTAACGCTACGCGGATTTCATGCGTCGCAATTCTAAAGTTTCTGGAATGTTCGAAATTTGTTACGATTTTACTTGTTTGAATTTAATAATCAGAGAGGCTTTTGTAGATGGAATTTAATAATGATATTTCGATAACGAAGAACATTTGCCCTTTTATAGATGTTTGATTTACTATATTGAATAACTATTAATAAATAACGTGAAATTATTCCGATCTTATTTATATTTCGGTGGTTTACGAAAAAGGCAACCGATATTTATAATTATTATCAAATCGCGGATATATGCAAATACGTTACTGCATTTAATCGTTATTAGTTCCGCGTACATCAATTTTTAATGATTTTCGTATTTTCTCAACGCTCTACGTTTAACGTTTAGTCCATTGTCGATGTTTATTGCCTTAGTCGACCTTCGCTTGGAACGTTCTTGAACGTTGGTCGACAATTTCAAACCTCAGTGGTTGTCACGCAAACCCTCGCATTCCATAGTCATACAATAGTTTCATTCCGTTTCATTCTAATTGCTTTCGATTTCAATTGCATTCATCCCGCGTGGAAGAGTCGGCCGACGCATGCTTCGCAGGTAGGAGAGGTATTTCGCTAGCAGGATAGAACAAGAGTCTTCTTTGTACGGTACGGTTAGCTGGGAAATTTCCAAGTGCGTCGCACTGCTTAACCGCACGACGAAAGATGTTGATAATATTTCTCCTTAACCTTAGCGGGTTCGAATTTCTATATGTTTATTGCTACGCGGTTTCGACGAGGCAATCGTCCTAAGGAAGGTTGACTTCTTATTATTTGAATCGAACTAATTATAGCCTCCTTCGTGTGCCTCGCCTGGGATTATTTCCAAGTGGTACGCACTGACGAGGTACACAAATTCGGTATGTTAACGTCAAACTATTCAAAACTATCAGAAAGAAAATGGAAATAGCTCTTACAAGGGGACCGCCAAGGTGAGGACAACTCGATTTTATCGACAGTAGGTAAAAGTTGTAGTATACTTAGAGTGTTATAAAACCCTCATTGGTTTTGAGAGAATGGGCCTTTGTTTTCGAGTTATTGCAGTTTAAACAATTCTGTGCATTTGGTCTTTCAGTTGTGAGAGGCGGTTTACAACAGCGGCGCTGTAGGTGAGTGAGTAAGGTAACGGACTGGAAGTCTGGAGGTTGCGCGTTCAAAACCTCTTTTTGGAGATTGAAATTTTTTTTTTTTATGATTTTTTCGATGCAATTTGTTTTTGGTTTTATTCTACATTAATTTAAAACAAATAAATATTAGTAAAAACATTTGTATATAAAAAAATAATGTATTTCTGATACAGCGTATTGATCGCGTCTGCAAGCAATTTTGCATATATATATCAGAGAAATGTTTTTCTTTTCGGAACTGTTATACCGAAGGTATCGACGCCTGGAATTGCGCACAATGTTGAGGGTGATACATATCATAAAAACAATGGAAGCACAATTTATTCACACACCACGCACATTGTAATAACACAACTTTTTCACAAGTACAAAATCCTAAATTCCAGACGTCGATACCTTCGGTATAACAATTCCGAACAGAAAAACATTTCTCCAGTATATATATGCAAAATTGCTTGCAGACGCGAGCAATACGCTGTATCAGAAATACATTATATTTTATATACAAATGTTTTTACTAATATTTATTTGTTTTAAATTAATGGAGAATAAAACCAAAAACAAATTGCATCGAAAAAATCATAAAAAAAAAAAATTTCAATCTCCAAAAAGAGGTTTTGAACGCGCAACCTCCAGACTTCCAGTCCGTTACCTTACTCACTCACCTACAGCGCCGCTGTTGTAAACCGCCTCTCACAACTGAAAGACCAAATGCACAGAATTGTTTAAACTGCAATAACTCGAAAACAAAGGCCCATTCTCTCAAAACCAATGAGGGTTTTATATCACTCTATGTATACAACAACTTTTACCTACTGTCGATAAAATCGAGTTGTCCTCACCTTGGCGGTCCCCTTGTTAGCTACGGTCGAATTATTGACAATAATTCGGACGTAACAGGTGATTTTGGGTTTCTGTTGCTTAGCTAATAACCATAAACCGAAAAAGAATTCGCAGAATTTAAATGGTTAATAAACAACAAATTTCATAAATTTTTCCGAATAGGATCATCGCGGATATACAGGGTGTCACGCCACTACCTCGACAGCCAAAGAGAGATGATTGCTAAGGTGATTCTAAACAACTTTTTCCTTTGCCAAAATGTTGGTTCGTTTTCGAGTTATTAACAAAAAACACCGACCAATCCGAGCGTGTACAGCGCCCGGGCTCAGGAACTGCAATGTCGGATACGAAAACCGGGCCTGACGTAGGTCGCGAACGAACGGCTTATTACCCCGTTGGCATAGCACAATAAAAAAACTGAACTGGTAGAACATTTTTAGTTGTTTAAACTGAATACGGAACGTAATCTCTAATCGCCTGTTATAATGTAAAAAAGGAAATTTTAAGCATTCTAAACAACAAATAAAAATGATTGAAATGGAATAATTAATAAACGTTTGAATTGGAGGCTATGTTAATGATGAAAAATTTGAAAACAATTTAAATGAAACTTTCGCATTCATTCCTAAATTAACCTGCTACGCTGAAAGCAGATAATTGTCACTGGGAAACGAGGAAACACGTTCGGTAGAACAGCTGTTTTCACGATCGGGCCAGTGAACTGCCCTCATTTATTGCACTTACAATCAGATATGAATAATAGGCGAGGTGTCTCCTCGTCGAATGTTTAGAATCGACACAGTGACCTAGTGGGAATTATTTCCTTTCAGCGTAACAAGTTAATTTAGAAACGAATCGGTAAGTTTTATTTAAGTTGTTTTCAAATTTTTCATCACTAACGTAGCCTCCAATTCAAACATTTATTAATTATTCCACTTCAAACATTTTTATTTGTTGTTTAGAATCCTTAGAATTTCCTTTTTTACATTATGACAGGCGACAAGAGATTAGGTTCCGTATTCATTCTAAACAACGACTAAAAATGTTCTATCAGTTCAGTTTTTTTATTGTGCTATGACAACGGGGTGCCAAGCCGTTCATTCGCGACCTACGTCAGGCTCGGTTTTCGTACCCGACACTGCAGTCCCTGGGACTGCGCGCTATACGCGCTCGGATTGGTCGGTGTTTGTTGTTATTAACTCGAAAACCAAGCCTTACCCAACATTTTGGCAAAGGAAAAACTTGTTTGGAATCACCTTAGTAATCATCCTTTGTTACGTGCGGAGTAAGCGTAGTGGTAGGTGACTACTCTGCGGTATGATACGATCCGACGCAACGCTTAAACTCCTTCTTTGTGAAGGAAAGATAATATAGGATTCAGATTCGGTCTAGACTTATACAAGCCTCTCGCTCGTTGGATACAATGTTTGGAAAATACGCACTAAAGAATTATCAAAATTGAATAAATAACTATTATATATTATGCCAAAAGAAATGAATTGTTACAAAATCGGATTGTTACACTTCCTGGACGGGAACACAAGTATGATAATATAATGCGTATTCAAAAGATATTACAATTTTCTTAACTACTGAGGACAGAGTATCCAGATTTTGGTTGGAACTCACCGGATATTTAGACGAACAGAAACGGTTAACGAGTTTGATGGATCGCTCCTTTCTCTTTCTCTTCCTCTCGACACACGGATGATGGAACAATGTTCTTGATAAATGAAAATGAAACAATAAGTCTAAATGTTTTTACACTAACAGTTCTATTTGCAAATGGTTTGAAACTTGACTCTTTGTTTAACGAGAAAACTAAGTCTTTTCGCGCGACACTTGGTTCTCACGAAACTCTGCTCGACGTATTTTGAAATACTAGGCATTCCTCGGACAGAGAGACCGCGCACCTCGCGACTGTATGGCCGACTGTGCCGCTATTGTCCGTAATCGGTTTTTTATTAGGGTCGAAAATGCTGATTTCACATCGGTTGAGGAAAAGAGTTCACAGTATACTGACCTGTTGGAATGTCGATGCATTGGCACATATTTTCGACGCAGCGTTTCGAGAAGAAGAGAGAATTTGTTGACGTTGGTGACTCTAAGGAGGTCACTCAATGAACCGATTTCCTGATTGCTAACGCTTTCGTAACTTGAAATTGGAGACAATGGAATTTTCTTTGTCGGGACGTAACACCATCTTCGCCTGTCGAGGTAGTTGCGTGACACCCTGTATATCTAACTAAATATGAAAGCTTGCAGAGTAACATGAAGGTATAGATTTTTTGCTATAACAGTAGTTATTAACAAATGCCATAAATTTTTGCAAGTAGGATCATCGCGGATATACCTCCTACTAAATGTGAAAGGTTTCATCGCATTCGGCACATTCCCTGCAGCATAAACGCCGGAAGATATAAATGAAGTATTTCGTTTCTGGCGATAAAAGTCGTTAGGAATGAAAAAACACAAAAATTGTTTTGCCGAACCAATCGGGAGATATACTCTACAAAATGCAAAATTTTCGATCCGATTGATCCATCCGTCTCACGGTAATCGGTGAAGAATGTAAATCAAGCATATATAAAATTCAAAAATATGAAATGTTTTTTTAACGGGACCAATCAGGAGACATACTCTACCAGCTGCAAAAGGTTTCGTTCCGATTGGTCCATCCATCTCGGCGTAATCGGTGAACATACACCGCACGTACATGAAATAGTACGTTTTTTTGCAATATAAAATAATTTTTAACAAAACAAATCCGACTTCGAAATGCACTAAAAAGTGTCAAATAATTTCTATTTCATTTATACCAATATTCCATAACTATTAATAATATCTACTTAATCGTTAAATAGGATACCAAATACATTTCAAAGTTTTCGCAGGCGGCGCAAAATTCACAACTTTTCCTCTACTAGGAAGATCCTAACTCGGGCGTCGGCAACATATGATAAATGACCCATTTGATAATTTCAAGTAAACCATATTCAACGGGAATCAACATACCCATTGTGAATTAACTATACTGCAGTTCACGAGTGACCGCACTTAACTCGCGCAGCTCACTAGGTCTAGGGAGATTTTTAATAGCCCGTGTGGTTCCCCTTTACAGCTTGCTTCTTTACTTTGCGTTCACATCATTTTTTGTTCGAAAAATAATAGGAATTTCATTGTATCGTGAAACTTTACAATATCATCACCGGTTATCAGTTATCGTACGTCATATGTATATTTCTGCCCATCATTTATATGTAAAGCATAACAAGAAGCAAGCTGTAGAGGGGAATAACACACGTTACTAAAAATCTCTTTAGACCTAGTGAGCTACGCGAGTTAAGTATGGTCTCTTGTGAACTGCAGTACAGTGCATGTACATCAGGAGTGCTGCCAATTTCTGACATAATCGTTACAATTACAAATGTTTTCGGCCGTATCTGTAACGTTTCGAACTTGTTTTCTTACGACTTATTAATTATCAAGCTTGCCATACCGCAATCAAATCGTTATTGGCAGCATCGTTTGTTCGGGTATTTTTAATTTTGCGCCGCCTGCGAAAACTTTGAAATGTATTTGGTATCCTATTTAACGATTAAGTAGATATTATTAATAGTTATGGAATATTGGTATAAATGAAATAGAAATTATTTGACACTTTTTAGTGCATTTCGAAGTCGGATTTGTTTTTTGTTAAAAATTATTTTATTTCACACTTTTTAGTGGAACGTGTAGTACTTGTAGGATAGTGTAAGGTGATTTTAGATTTCTGTTGCTTAGCTAATAACCATAAACCGAAAAAAATTGACCGAATTTAAGTTGTTAATAAACAACAAATTTCATAAATTTTTGTAAGTGGGATCATCGCGGATATACCTCCTACTAAATGTGAAAGGTTTCATCGCTATCGGTACATTCCCTGCAGCATAAACGCCGGAAGATATAAATGAAGTATTACGTATTTTGCGATAAAAGTCGTTAGGAATGAAAAAATACAAAAATTTTTTTGCAGGACCAATTAGAAGATATACTCTACAAGAAGCAAAATTTTCAATCCGACTGGTCTATCCGTATCGCGGTAATCGGTGAAAAATGTAAATTAAGCATTACGTTCTTGCAAAAAAATCGTTAGCAATGAAAAAATGCAAAATGCCTTTCTGACAGGACCAAGTGGGAGATATACTCTACAAGATGCAAGAAGTTTCGTCCCGATTAGTCTATCCGTCTCAGAGTAATCGGCGAACGTACGGCGCACGTACATGAAATAGTACGTTTTTCTGCAATAAAAAGCGTTCGGAATGAAAAAAATATAAAAGGTTTTTTTAACGGGACCAATCTGGGCACATACTTTAGAAGATCCAAAAGGTTTCGTTCCGATTAGTTCATCCGTTTCGGAATAATCGGCGTACATACATTTAGAAAAAAATGTCGTTAGGAATGAAAAAATGCGAAATATTTTTCTATGGGACCAATCGGGAGACATACTCTACCAGACGCAAAAGGTTTCGTTCCGATTGGTCCATCTTTCTCAGAGTAATCAGCGAACATACATTTAGAAGAAAAAATCATTAGGAATGAAGAAACGCAAAATATTTTTTTTACGGGACCAATGGGGTGTTGTACTGTACAGGATGCAAACAGTTTCATTCCGATTGATCCATCCGGCTCAGAATAATCGGTGAACATACACCGCACGTACATGAAATAGTACGTTTTTTTGAAATAAAAAGCGTTCGGAGTGAAAAAATGTAAAATGTTTGTATAACGGGACCAATCGGAAGACATACTCTACCAGATGCAAAAGGTTTTGTTCCGATTGGTCCATCTTTCTCAGAGTAATCAGCGAACATACATTTAGAAGAAAAAATCATTAGGAATGAAGAAACGCAAAATATTTTTTTTACGGGACCAATGGGGTGTTGTACTGTACAGGATGCAAACAGTTTCATTCCGATTGATCCATCCGGCTCAGAATAATCGGTGAACATACACCGCACGTACATGAAATAGTACGTTTTTTTGAAATAAAAAGCGTTCGGAGTGAAAAAATGTAAAATGTTTGTATAACGGGACCAATCGGAAGACATACTCTACCAGATGCAAAAGGTTTTGTTCCAATTGGTCCATCCGTCTCGGCGTAATCGGTGAACATACATAAAAAAAAAAAAAAAAAAAAAAAAAAAAAAAAAAAATACACATCGAATTTAGTATCCTCCTCCTTTTCGAAGTCGGATAAAAACGCCAAAAATTGATGCGTAAACCATCACTAACTGTATCGCCGAAATTTCTCCAACATGGAGAGATCCCGTCTTTCAAAGAATAGGAAATAATATGTGTGAGGAGGAGGGTATTTTAATAAATGAATTTAGACGATTTTGAGCCGAAACATTAATCATCGTTTATTGGCTCGATACATACTCATGGGGAAAAAGCCTGTCGGCATAAAAAGCCCCTTATTTTCTTATTATTACGTTTCGCTTATATTAATGACCGGTGAAAGTGCATACGGTAAACGTTATCGTGTTCGATTATAACATCTGACCATGTAGGCCAGGAGTACGAATGTAATGTTTGACCATGTAGGCCAAGAGTATGAGTGTAATGTTTAAACCTGTAAGCGAATACGATTTTAGGTGGTTACATGTAGTAACCAACCCGGCAGGCCGTCGTTACGACTGCGTACATGATATCAGGTTAGAGTGTATAATCACAGAGGTACTTGCTTGTAACCAATTCTACGGGTCGTCGTCACGACCATAATATGCGTAATCAGGGGGGTTACGTGTAGTAAACCAGCCC
The DNA here is from genome assembly GCF_907164935.1 of Osmia bicornis bicornis. Classification (NCBI taxonomy): domain Eukaryota; kingdom Metazoa; phylum Arthropoda; class Insecta; order Hymenoptera; family Megachilidae; genus Osmia; species Osmia bicornis. The sequence continues at coordinate 9,231,438 of NC_060227.1, forward strand.
CACGGGTCGTCATCACGACCATAATATACGATATTGTTAATATTCCGAACTTGCGCTCGTGGACGAACCGTGTCGTCGATCGCGATCCGAACTGTAGCAAGCTTCTTTTCAGACTAAATAATGCGCGTCGATCGCCCGAGAACCTCCGCACGAAAGGGGCGGTCAACGAAGAGCTAATTTTCGTTCTCGCTTGCTCTCTTACTTGTCGTGAATGGCGATGACAAACTGTTAGATAATTTACGACATGACCGTGCTTACGTTAGGACCGATCCCAGTGAAAACTAAACAAAGGCCCTGTTTCGACTCGTATTTCAAGGCATCGGCTGTTCACGGTGGTCTATGCACCGAACCACTTGAAGTCATAAAATACCTCGGTCTCGACAAAAGTAAACGTCGACGGCCAAACACTAACGACGCAAGATAAAGAAGCTCGATTACAATTTACTGAGAAATATGTTCATTGGAAGAATAAATGACGAAGATTTATTTTTAGCGATGAGAAACCAGATCAGCACACTTAAATATTATTGAAAATTGCTTAGCACATTTAGCCAGATCAGTATATGCTGAAGGAAGACAATTTCACACTCTTCAGGAATTAAAAGATTGCATCGAACAAAACTGGGTATCTGTTCGCATTTCGCGGTTTTTTAGCATGTCGAGCATGTCTAGCACTTTGCATGTTTAGCATGTCGAGCATGTGTGGCATTTTGCATGTTTAGCTCGAGCGGCTGGTTTAAATTTGGCGCTGCGCGAGAGTGCATGCGGGGACGTTGTCACGCGGCAATACGCAGGCGCGAGCGGCGGGTGGGTGGTTGCGATGTATGGCCTGGGACTGGACCCCCGCATTACGACCGTGATCGGTACGTTGTGCGGATTGGAAAAAGTCTTGTTTTTTGTGCTATTGATTAGGCCACAGTTTTGCTGTTGATTGATCTCTGAACGTGTGGCGATTTGCAATCGTGCGTTCGTCCTGTTGTGTGAAGCACTACGTACTGTCGTTTGTGATCTGCACGGCCCGGCGATCTTTTGGGAGAGTTCAGACGGCTAACTGTGTACAGTGGTTGGTACGGCACAGTTCAGCGATCCTCTGAATCTGCCCACCTGGCTAGCCGTGCAGGTAGTGACGCGTGTTTGTGGTCACTCTGTCCCCGATTGCGGGACCCTTCCTGTGATCAGGAAGTATTATTGCAAGGACCACGGCGATCTACTACGACGGCGGTGAGGCGCTATTCGATTGCGATTTAGGGTAAGAGAGCTCTCATTACGTGCGTTATTTTAAGTTTTGAATGATCATTCAATTGCGTTTTATTTGTATCTCTAGTTTATGTAAGTTTCTACGTTTAAATATTTATTGTCTTTTTTCAATTTCAGGTATTCATTTAATCTAATTTTCCTTTATTGGGACCAGGCTTTTTCCCCACTTCCGGCTGGGGTTTTTTACAGCCGGTACCCATAGAGTAGAGTCATTTATTTTTCGATATAATAAATTCATTTTTCTTTTGCTTTTTCATTTCAATTCTTGTGTTCAATTTACTTATTACCGGTGGCGCCAATTCCACCTCATATCCTACTCTTTCGATATTTCAATTATTCGGAACAGTATCATTAAGAGAAAGTTTGTTAAAAAATTATTTAAATATATACCTAAACGTGTACTAGCTGTTGTATCTGTAAAAGGCGAAGCTACAAAATATTGAAATAACATTATTTCATACAAATACATTTTTTTTAGTGATTTCAAGGAATTTGTGTTATTTTTTTGACGCGTCGACATTTTGTTAGTACAGGATTGCCTCGTAATAAGCAACACGCTCGGGTCTGGCCTGTTGCTTATTACGGAGCAGGTAGGCTATTCGGCTCGACTTTGTTCTCGAAACGGGACGATAGAGAACACGAGAAACGAGTGAGAGATCCGAGGTAGCGGCAAATCATAAAGTGATCGGCCGAGCAAGGAAGTTATTTTTTGAACAAGGCTAGAATATAGCATGCCCTCTCATTCTCGCACTATTTCGCTTATTTCAAGGCAAATATGCTAGACTGAGAAAGCATTATATATATTCCATCCTTCTTCCACTAACCGATGTCACTGCTTAGTCGAGCGTGACAATTTATTACCCAAAACATCGGCTTCTCGCTTTCACGGACCTCTCACTCATTTCTTGGACCTCTCACTTTGCGGGCGACATTAAACGAAAAGGTGGGGATAGAGATTTGCTTATTTCGAGCCAGAAAACTGTTGCTTATTACGGATCAATACTGTAGTAATGCTTTATTTGTCCCTTCCGGGTTGCATGGCGCTTTTTGTAGGAGCGTACCCGAACCTATAACAAAATCTTATCTTTATCCATTTTTCCCATTACTTTCTTTCCCTTTCCCTTTCCTTTCTATCTCTTTGTGCTGCTACCTCTATCCTATGAGTTTACCTTACCTTGTAGTTATAGTAACTCTGGGCAACATAGAAAGAAGGCCGGAGGAGAAAAGGGAAAGCAAGAAACCGATACTTAAATGATATAACATTAACCAAATGACAGAAATAAAGTTTCCTAGAATTAAATATAAAGTCAAATACACGTATAATTATTCCACCCAACCTACTTTCTGGTCCGTTGTATTTCTGAGTATTCGACAAGGAAAAACTAAAAATCAAATGAGAACTAAAAAAAAATAAATAAAAAAAAATAAAATAAACATAAAATTAAACTAGAAGGTCGTCTATGCCATACCCTGATTATGTATGACTAAAGCTAAATACAAAAATACAAAAAGTACAAAAATAAAAGGGAACCTCTTTTGCTGTCGCATGAAACTTGCTTATTACCCTAAATCAAAATATGAAAAATAAAACAAGAATATAAAGTATGTAAATCCTATAAGGTAACTTCAACAGAACTCAAACTAAAAGAAAGTTATAAAAATATACGTCTACATTGATCTGCCCAAACTAAATCTTACTCTATTTCTTATAATACTCTAAGGCACATGTTATCACTTTCTAGTTTCCTATTGCTATTTTGTTTTGTTGCGAGGCGGTTGCTGCTAATGCTGTACGCTGTAACAACACTAATCTCAAAACTAAGAAAAATTAAATCTAAACATTACTGTCTGATAGAAACTTAAAACTATATTATATCACACAACTTTTCTGCCCGCCGCCCCACTAGTCTTTACTCCTTTCATCCTCTCCCTACTGAACTTGTTTGCATTTCCTTCCACTTTCTCCTCTCTCCTCTTGTTTTTCCCAGCTAGTTCCTCTTTTTCCCTACTGCGTTCCTTCCTTCCTGTTTGCGTTCCTTGTCCCGTCTCCTTCCTCTGACACCCTCTTCATGGCTCTCTCTATCCTATCTCCTAGTTTCTCTCTTTTCCACACTCTTTCTTCTTCATTCCAAATCAATTCTTGTCCCTCTACCCATATTCTTCTATTATTAAACACGACCCATCTTCCCTTGGCCCTTTCTTGCTTCGCTTTCTCTTTTATTAGCCATTTGGCTTTCCTTTCCTCATGTGATAGGTCTTCATCCACTTCCACTCCCCATCTTTCCCATATTCCGTTCTTCATGCAGACCATCTCCTTTTTCCTTTCCTCTTGCTCTAGTTCTGTTATCAGTATCTTTCTCCTTCCTTCCCCTTCTCTTTCTACCACGCTTCTTATGCTTATTTTTCGCCCCAGCTCTTTTTCCAGTATATTTTTAACGGCAATCAAGTTCTTCTCCATGCTCTCACCTTCTAGCCCTTTCCATATTAGGCTCCTCTGCCTTCTTTCGCTTCTCATCCTTTCCAGTCTCTTTCTCTCTTCCTCTTCTCCCTCTGTCCCACTGTCCCCTCCTCTTTCCTTTTCGGCTTCCTCCTTTGCCCGTCTTCCCTGTCTTATTTCTCCTGTAGTTTGTTTTTCTCCTTTTTCTCCACGTGCTTCTAGTCTCCATTCATTCAGTTCCTCTCTCAGCTCCCTAACCTCGTTTCTCAGTTTTCTCACTTCTCTCAGCAATTCTCCTGTTGTCTCCATTTCTTTGTACTCTTTTTCCTTTTTCGTCTCTCTTTGCCTAGCTCCTTTCTCTTTGTCTCCCTTCTTTCTTCTTTCTGTGTCTATTTCTCTTATTTTTCTTACTTTGCGTCTTTCACACCACGTGTCTTTCTCCTGAGTGTCTGGTTCTTTGCCGCGTATCGCTTCCGCGCTACTTCAGTGTTGCCAACCTCTTTCCACTTCTCTGTTGGCACCCATCTGTTCACTTCCTTCTGCTTTACCGCTTGTCTTCATCGGTAATGCCGTTTTCCTTTTTCCCGACGTACTCGGCAGTTTCCCTTTCCCTCCTCTCTTCTTCTACTTCTTTCATCCAGCTTTCCCCTTCTCCGCCTTCTCCTAGTAATTCCCTTACTTTTCCTTGCCAGCCCTCTCTTCTCCCCTTATTTGACCCGCACCCTTCCCACACGTGTTCCCATGATTCTTGTTCCCACTTACATATTCTGCATATTCTTTTCTCCTCATTTTCCCAATATTTGGCTTCGTTTACCTCATTTCCCAGCCTAAACCTTGCTACTCTTTTCCATCTATCTTCCTTCCATCCTTTTTCTAAATACTTTGGGATTCCCTCGCATTTTATCAGTCTGTACCATTTGTTATATCTCGAAGCCACTATCCTTCCCCAGTTTTCCTCCTCTTGTTTCTTTAAATCCGTCTCTTCTATTTCCTCATAGCTCATTTCACCTCCTCTCCTTTTTACTTCTAGTTGTGCCTGGTTTATTCCACTTTCCTCAAAGAATTTTTCTCTTTCCTCTTCCCACTTGCTTTTAACTGTTCTTCTTTGTTCCCCCCTGACCATCTCCTCCCAACATTTCCTTGCCATTTCTCCTGCTTTTCCCTCCCACAACCTTTTTTCGAACCCCCATGCTAGCTTTCCTGACTTGACCCTCAACTTTGATCTTATCAGTTCCTCTCTCAGCATGTATCCTGGTGTACACCAGTCCACACCTAGGATCCACCTTAGAGATCTCTCTTGCAAACTTTCTATTTCCCTCCATTCTCTCCACCCCCATACCTCCGCGCCATATGCGACTACCGTCCAAACTAGTTTATCCCATAGCCATATCCTTTTCTTCCAATCTTTTCCGAACCTTCTTTTTCCGATCCCCCACACCTATCTCATTAGCACACTTGCTCTACTCACCCTGTCTTTTATATGCAGTTCGCTTCCCCCGTTTCTTCTGAACGTGTATCCTAAGTACTTAAATTTCTTCACTTCTTCCATTTTCTTTCCTTTCCACAGCCAGTCTCTCTTCTTCCATCTACCTCCTCCCTTTCTGAATCTCATCACCTTTGACTTTTCCCTGTTCAGTTCCAGCCTCTTCTTATCCAAATATCTTTTTAATCTCAACAATAGCAGCGTCAAGTCTTCTTCCCTTTCCGCCATTATCACCACATCATCGGCGTAAGCTAGCGTGCACACTCTCATCTCTCCTATCTTGATCCCTCCTATACTTCCTTTTCTTATTTCTTCCTCTAGGTCAGCCGTCAGCAGGTTGTATAGTATTGGACTTAACGGGCATCCTTGTCTTAGTCCTCTTGCCGTCCAGAACGGGTCCGTCATCCCTTCTCCCGTCCTTACCCTGCTTTTGGTTTCCCTCAGTATTTCCCTTATTCTTTCCCGTAATCCCTTCCTTAATCCCCTCTCCTTTAACGTCTCCATCAAAACCCCTCTATCCACCGAATCAAATGCTGCTTTTAGGTCGACAAAGCATGCTATTACTTTCCCTTTCTCTTTCTTTATTTGCCTGTTTACCACATAATTTAGCGCATAAATGTTATCCATCGTTCCCATTCCCTTCCTAAAACCCGTCTGGCTATCCGGGAGCATCCCCTTGTCTTCTGCTTCTCTTCTTACTCTCTCCGTTAGGACTGCTGCGTAGATCTTGTACAGCGTCGGCATCAAGGTTACTCCCCTGTAATCACTAGCCTGCTTTCCACTCCCCTTCTTCCTAATTGGGGCTATTATATTGCTCCCACTCCTCGTCCTCTTCCGCCTTCCTCTCTCCCCCCATCACAACCTTTTCTTCCGTTCCGTCTAGGAGGTTCATGAAGTGGGATTTCCACTCTTCTTCCCTTATCCCTTCTTGCGTTTGGCCTCTTTCCTTCCTTTCTCTGTTTACTATTTTCCACACCTCCTTATCCGTTTTTGCTCTCTCCACCTCTTTTATGAACCTCTCGTTTTCTTCCCTCTTTTTATTCTCGCATAGTCTGTTATACTCTTTTCTTGCTTTCCTATAACTTTCTCCCTCCTTTTGCCCCTTCCTCCACTTCCTTAGTATTCCCCTGAGCTCCTTTTTTCTTTCCTTGCACTCCTCATCCCACCATCCTTTTTTCTCTTTCCCCTTCCCCTCCACTCTCCCTTTCTCCATTCCTCTTTTAAATTCCTCCAGCATTGTTTCCAAATCTTCGTCAATTTTGCCGTCTCTCTTTTCCCTCCATTTTATTTCTTCCCTAAATTTTCTTCTCCCCTGTTCCGTCCAATTCCCTCTCGCCCTTGCCTTTTTTCCCCTTTCTGTTTTCGGCCCCTGCTTATTTCCCGCTTCCAGCATCACTATCACTGGGTGGTGGTCTGAGTCTACCCTGTCCCCTACCTCCAGACTTATGATTCTTTCTCTTCCTCCTTCTTCCGCTATCACATAGTCAATCACCGTATCTCCTCTGGGGCCCGTGTATGTGCATTCTCCCCCCTCGTCCCCTTTTATATTCCCATTCACTATCGACCACCCCGTCTCCCTTAGGGCTTCCAACAGCCTTTTCCCTTCTCCATTGATTTTCTTGTCCTTGGATCTCCTTCTCGCTCCTCCTTCCTCCTCCTCCCCCTTATCTGTCACTCCCCCTTCCTCTCCTGTTCTTGCGTTGAAGTCTCCACCTAGTACTGTCTTCTCATCTCCCCCAATTTCCTCTAGCCATGGTTTTAGTTCCTTTATCTTTGCGTCCATGTCCCCATTTACATACACCCCCACTATCCTCCATTTCTCTTTCCCTCCCTTGCATTCCACTACCATTATGCCGTCCTTCGCTGCCTCTTTTCTGAATCCTCCTTCTGTTCCCAGCATTTCTTCTTTCACCCCCATTATCATCCCTCCCATTGCTCTCCCTTTTTTATTCCTTCTACTAGCTAGTTGTACCTCCCACCTGAATCCTTTTGGTAGCCTGCCTCTCATACTTTCCCAGCCTCTCTCCTCCAGCCATGTCTCTATAAGAACCACCGCGTCCCATTTCTTTATTGTCTCCCAGAAATCCTCATCTTTATTTCTCACTCCCGCGCAGTACCAGAATCCTACCGTCCAAACTTCCCTTTTCTCCTCTTCCCTGGTTCTCTTTTCTCCTCTTCTGCCGCTTCTCTTTGTTTCTTCCGCTCCCTTCCTCTCATCTCTCCTTCCCTCTTCTTCTTGTAATTCCCCCTTCCTTCCCTCTTTCCTTCCTCTTTTCTTTTGCTTGTATATTCTTTCCCCGTTTTCTCCTTCCCCTATATCCTTTGCTCCTCTTCCCCCTCCGTCTGTCTTCCTCCTTGAGTGGGCTCCCATCCCTTCCCCTCCCCGTCTACCAGTCTTCCCTTTTCTTCATCCCATCTCCACCATTTCCCTTCTATTCTTATTTTTCCATGGTCTACCCATACATATTTTCCTTTCTCTCTTTCTTCTCTTCCTATTTTTCTTAACAACCATTGCGTCTTTCTCTCCGTCCATGTTAAGTCCTCTTCTATTCTCTCCTCTCTCCCTTTTAGCGCTTTTTTGTTTTCCATTATCCTCCTTTTTAATTCGTTTGATTTCATTTTTAGTAACATCATGCTGACTTCTTTTCCTCTTTCCCCCACGCCTACCTCTTTTACCTCCTCTATTGCGTTTTCTACTCCTGTCAGCATTAATATCTCCTCCGCCTTCTTTTTCATCTCCTCTCTTCTTACTTTCGTACCTCTGATTATTATATTTCTCCTCCTTTCCTCCCTCTCTTTCCTCCCCCATTTCTTTTCGAGCTCACACAGCTTCTCATTTATTTGCTCACCTCCTATTTCCTGCTTTCTTTTTTCTATCGCATCCTGCACCGTTTTATGTACTTTCTCTTCCATCTCGTCCCACCTTGCGCCCCCTTCCCCCTTCTTTTCTAATTCCTCAATCTTCCTTATCAGAAGTTCTATCTTCCCTTCCATTTCTCTTTTTTGTTCTGCCCACTTGTTCTCTCTTCTAATCGAATCTTCCTTTAACTTCTCTATTTCTTCTCTCACTTCTTTTCTTAGGTCCCTCATGTTCTCCTCCACCCTTTCCATCTTTCCTCTCAGGTCTCTTCCTAAATCTTTTATTAACTCTTTTATTTCTCCAACTCCTTCAGCCTCTTCTCTCTTTTCTTTTTTCTTCTCTGGTGATCTTTCCGTCACATTGCTTTCTTTAAACATCCATCCGCTTGTTCGTTTCTTTCCCTCTTCGTCACTTCCTTTTTGTATACCCTCATCGATTCCTTCGTCCCTTTTTCTCTTCCAAATTTCTTCCAAATTTTCCATGCTTCCTATGCTCAGTGTCCTTTCTCTTCTTAGCACCTCTATATTTGAAGGCCTACCTCTTTTCCCCCCTTTGTCCGGTTTCCCGGACTCTTCCCTCCCCTCCGTCTCTTTCTTTTCCTTTGTCTCGTCTTCCATTCCTAACTCTCCGCTCCTCTTCTCCGCTCCTTCCTCTGCCTTACCGGCCATCCTATCTCCGGTGGACGCCTCTCCCTATGCTCCCCAGGCGTCGCTCGTTCCCGTCTTCTCTTCCAACTGTCTCTTTTTCTAACCCTTCTAGATTCTAACCTCTCATCTTATGCGATCGTTTATCCACGATCTTTCCTCTTTCTTTCTCAACTCTTCTTCCTCCTTACACCACACACTCCTTCCTTCCCCTATTCACTCACACCCTCTATCACTCTTTCACCTTATACTCCACTTTTCTAGCTTTCTCACTCTATAATCGCTCCGCTTAACAAATCCCCGTTCGCACGCGGCCGTTACCACAACGGAACTCGCGTCGACATTTTGTTTTTCGATACATATTGTTTAATAAAATCTTTTCCTTTTGTAATAAATATGTTTAAGAATATTGAAATAATTTGTTATTGTTATTAAACACTATAAACGCTAAAATGAATACAACATATTACTTCAAAGGTAAAAAAACATAATATTCATATAGTGAGCTATTTTTTTATCGCGGAGTGTACTCAACTTTTGAACTATGATAGAAAATCAGAGAAATCGATGTTGACTTCCTTTTGCTACAGTTTACTTAATCATTTTTTTATTTTGAAAATTTTGTTTCCTTTTCATCTAAAAATGCAATATACTTTAGTCAAATTTTTCAAACACCAGCCACGTATAATTTCTTAATAAATCATTCCTTTTCCAAATCACGTCTCCACTTTCATATATACAGGGTGTCCCAGCTTAAGTGTTATAATTCCGTTATTCCGTACTTATTAATGACACAAAAAATTGTTGACATGGGAATTGCACGGTACAAGGAGGCCTATGTTTTGGCTGAAGTGAAAAATCTTTTGCCTTATTAGTTTAAGAGATATGATGGTTAAGTTTTGTTTTTTAAATGGAACCATATTTTCTTTCAGACCATGTCTGCCCTTTTCTCCGCCAAATTTGTGACCCATTCGGGGATTCACTCTATACGGTTTCGCAATACAATGATTCTTTAATTTCGTTAGGCGCCAGCCACGTTTCGTGGCGAGGAGGAATTGGGAATTACTAAGGGGTCAGTACAGGGGACGGGTTTCGCGGCACTTCCTGGATGGCCGTAACAATCCTTCGCGGGGGAGTGCGCGAGGAGGACAGTTTAGGGTGGGAAAAATCTCAGGGTGGGAAGGGTTTACAGGTAGTTCTTTTACGTTACGTGTCGAAAAATAGGAATCTTAAAATAGTGCTTCTCAAGACGAATTCATTAAGTTTTAATGTATACACTCGATTTTAATTAGTTTTCAAGATATACCGTTTACAAATTTACCGATTTTCAGTAGATACGTCTCAGTTTGAGTAGCAAGTCGTAAAAGCGGCCCTATTGTTGCGGTAAGTGCCACAGCGGTTATTCTTTGGGTCTGCCGTTGCTACCGTTTTTATCCGACTTCGAAAAGGAGCATACTCAATACGATGTGTATGTATTTTTTTTATGTATGTTCACCGATTACGCCGAGACGGATGGACCAATCGAAACGAAACCTTTTGCATCTGGTAAAGTATGTCTCCCGATTGGTCCTGTTAAAAAAACATTTTGCATTCTTTCATTCCAAACGCTTTTTTATCCGACTTCGAAAAGGAGGAGGATACTCAATTCGATGTGTATATTTTTTTTTTTTTTTTTTTATGTATGTTCACCGATTATGCCGAAACGGATGGAACAATCGGAACAAAACCTTTTGCATCTGGTAGAGTATATCTCCCGATTGGTCCCGTTATACAAACATTTTACATTTTTTCACTCCGAACGCTTTTTATTGCAAAAAAACGTACTATTTCATGTACGTGCGGTGTATGTTCACCGATTACGCCGAGACGGATGGACCAATTGGAACAAAACCTTTTGCATCTGGTAGCGTATGTCTTCCGATTGGTCCCGTTATACAAACATTTTACATTTTTTCACTCCGAACGCTTTTTATTTCAAAAAAACGTACTATTTCATGTACGTGCGGTGTATGTTCACCGATTATTCTGAGCCGGATGGATCAATCGGAATGAAACTGTTTGCATCCTGTACAGTACAACACCCCATTGGTCCCGTAAAAAAAATATTTTGCGTTTCTTCATTCCTAATGATTTTTTCTTCTAAATGTATGTTCGCTGATTACTCTGAGACAGATGGACCAATCGGAACGAAACCTTTTGCGTCTGGTAGAGTATGTCTCCCGATTGGTCCCATAGAAAAATATTTCGCATTTTTTCATTCCTAACGACATTTTTTTCTAAATGTATGTACGCCGATTATTCCGAAACGGATGAACTAATCGGAACGAAACCTTTTGGATCTTCTAAAGTATGTGCCCAGATTGGTCCCGTTAAAAAAATCTTTTATATTTTTTCATTCCGAACGCTTTTTATTGCAGAAAAACGTACTATTTCATGTACGTGCGCCGTACGTTCGCCGATTACTCGAGACGGATAGACTAATCGGGACGAAACTTCTTGCATCTTGTAGAGTATATCTCCCACTTGGTCCCGTCAGAAAGGCATTTTGCATTTTTTCATTGCTAACGATTTTTTTGCAAGAACGTAATGCTTGATTTACATTTTTCACCGATTACCGCGATACGGATAGACCAGTCGGATTGAAAATTTTGCTTCTTGTAGAGTATATCTTCTAATTGGTCCTGCAAAAAAATTTTTGTATTTTTTCATTCCTAACGACTTTTATCGCAAAATACGTAATACTTCATTTATATCTTCCGGCGTTTATGCTGCAGGGAATGTACCGATAGCGATGAAACCTTTCACATTTAGTAGGAGGTATATCCGCGATGATCCCACTTACAAAAATTTATGAAATTTGTTGTTTATTAACAACTTAAATTCGGTCAATTTTTTTCGGTTTATGGTTATTAGCTAAGCAACAGAAATCTAAAATCACCTTACACTATCCTACAAGTACTACACGTTCCACTAAAAAGTGTGAAATAAAATAATTTTTAACAAAAAACAAATCCGACTTCGAAATGCACTAAAAAGTGTCAAATAATTTCTATTTCATTTATACCAATATTCCATAACTATTAATAATATCTACTTAATCGTTAAATAGGATACCAAATACATTTCAAAGTTTTCGCAGGCGGCGCAAAATTAAAAATACCCGAACAAACGATGCTGCCAATAACGATTTGATTGCGGTATGGCAAGCTTGATAATTAATAAGTCGTAAGAAAACAAGTTCGAAACGTTACAGATACGGCCGAAAACATTTGTAATTGTAACGATTATGTCAGAAATTGGCAGCACTCCTGATGTACATGCACTGTACTGCAGTTCACGAGAGACCATACTTAACTCGCGTAGCTCACTAGGTCTAAAGAGATTTTTAGTAACGTGTGTTATTCCCCTCTACAGCTTGCTTCTTGTTATGCTTTACATATAAATGATGGGCAGAAATATACATATGACGTACGATAACTGATAACCGGTGATGATATTGTAAAGTTTCACGATACAATGAAATTCCTATTATTTTTCGAAAAAAAAATGATGTGAACGCAAAATAAAGAAGCAAGCTGTAAAGGGGAACCACACGGGCTATTAAAAATCTCCCTAGACCTAGTGAGCTGCGCGAGTTAAGTGCGGTCACTCGTGAACTGCAGTATAGTTAATTCACAATGGGTATGTTGATTCCCGTTGAATATGGTTTACTTGAAATTATCAAATGGGTCATTTATCATAGGTTGCCGACGCCCGAGTTAGGATCTTCCTAGTAGAGGAGAAGTTTTTAATTTTGCGCCGCCTGCGAAAACTTTGAAATGTATTTGGTATCCTATTTAACGATTAAGTAGATATTATTAATAGTTATGGAATATTGGTATAAATGAAATAGAAATTATTTGACACTTTTTAGTGCATTTCGAAGTCGGATTTGTTTTTTGTTAATATGTATTTACATTCTTTTATAATACGTTGTACATTACGTATTTTGGTATTTACTCCAGCTGCTGCTGCAATTTCTGTTGCGGTAGCAGCAAAATTTGATGCTATTCTTAAAATTGCATTCAATTTCTCACTCTTACGCGGCATGGCAGCTTTCACAGTTTATTGCAGTAATTCAGAAACACGATCGGTCATATTTAACATGACTCTTAAAAACTACCCTAAGTTGGCCGGAGTGGTAGTTCATCACGTATTAAAGAAATTACCACCCAGGGCTTAGAAGGTTCCAAACCATAAACTCAGAACGTTCATTTTCACTGCCTAAACAAAAGGCCCAAGCCTTCTTTTCTTCCGAGTCTTAGACGGACCCGTGTGATGCACGTGTCTGCGCAGTCCAGTTGCCGGTCCCAGGCACCAACGGTCACCTTGACCATAAACGCATTCATTGATTCATTGCCTGGGGTACAACCAATCCTTCCAAACCAAATGGTTCCCATGTGCATCGCGGCAGTTGGGTTCGGCTGGTTCGCTGCAGCACCTAACTGACCGTTCTTGAGACCCGGGAGAGGGAAAATAGAAACTAGAGACAAGACGTCAAAAGCAGGACACTTCTTGTCGATCTTCTGACCAGATCACTTCGTTCGTATTCCAAAGTCTCCGTTGAGACTCCGATCAGATTGCTTCGTAAGCATTCTTTAAATCACATATACGAACAACTGTTAACACTTGAGTCAGAGTAACTCATCAAACCGTTAAGTCTTTGTGTAAGTATCAAATACATCTAAACATCATAATCATTCTATAATTAATTACACCCTTATCAAATTTCCTCCTTAAACGGTCGTATGGTCATACGCGATTCGTGGCGTCGGTTAAAAATTGTATCGAGGATTTACGACCCTCGTTGACTCGGTTCTCAAGCAACCTATAGTCTCGTCGCGACGCGCGTGAAACACTCACCACGACCCATTTTCGAAAATCTCGCAATATTTCGATACTAGAACACGCATAGTATTAAATATTTGCTTATTCGTACAGTATGAAGACTTGGTACTAATTGGAGAAGGAAAAATTTGCAAGTGTGCTATCATTTTAAAGCAGCGGTCAGCACTAATGTTTACTAAACTTTACTTTCAGCCAGTATACAAAAGCGAAGTGTTTACCCTGAACACGTGCAATCTATTGTTGACTGAAAAGTAATCGTTATCCAACTATATTTGTGTAAATCAATAAAATTGCACAGTGTGCTGTTTTTTTGTCGCGGAGTGTACATTACATTTAATTTAATACAAGTTGTTTATTATTATATAGTAGTACACGTTTATACATTTTGATATTTTTTATTTACGTATTAATAAAATTATTGCCACCGTGCTCAAATATTTGTCCTTTATTCATTGACGAATCTAAAGTTTAAAGTCTAAAATAACCCAATCGATATTGAAGCCCTTTTTCTATAATTTTACCAATGATTAAATATCCTTCTAAGGAATATAATGTTTAAAATTCTCTTTCTCCATATTCAACGCGCGCGGCAGCGCGAGAACCAAGTTCCCCGCCCGCCCCCTCTAAGCTGCCAAGTAGTTTATCACGAACCAGAATTAAGGGGGTAGATACGGCACGTGATCTCTCCGATTCAGGACGTCGGTATTACAACAGCTTTTTGGTTGATCTAGGAAGGCAACAGCACCTCAAGTATTTTCACAAACAAATTCAAACGCTTATCTCGCCAGAGGCATCGTGACGGTACGCTTAAAAAACGAAAGCGAAACATTGACGCGTGTTTAGAGTGAGGTGTACGGTGAACATGTTATCCTTCTTTCAAGCTAAATGATAGAATTGCCTCGCTCCGGTAAATTCTGACAGACCAAAGGCGTGGATTTTATATAGCGCACCGTAGCAGCCCTTGCTGCTGAAAAATATATGCCTACTCTCAAGAATCTACTCTCAAGATTCTACTTCTTAGAATTTTTTTAGGAAAAGTTATTAGCTTCTTTAAATAAATGTTTTTTAATCAATAAAAGTATACAGGATATGTCATGCAATTGGGAAGTGTTATATCTTGAATTTGGTAAGAGATAGGAAAAAGCTGCTTATGTAAAAGTTCAATGGTATGATAATGTCTATTTTTCTGTGATTTCATTTTCTTCGCGAATGCTATGATGCACTCAAAAAATGCAAATCCACTTTTTATTTAAATGGAATTGCATTTTTTTTTTACTTGTGTCAACTCCTTGAAATATGCTGTATAAAAAAGGACTATGGTACTATTAGAACCACAGCCGACTCTAGTACTAGCTTAACAACGCGGCAATACCGCTCACATGACAATCGGGAGTCCTATTTTCAAAAACAGAGTCCTGTGCTTGGAATTGTAATTAACGTCTTTTTCAATTAAAAGCTGTAGTAATATACACCATTTTGTGTTAATTATGTATAAACAATATATACGTTAAACAATATAAACGTTGAAACTATGGCAAATAGAAGTGATGTGGTAGTATAAAATTGTTATAAATGTGATATATATTTTGTGTACTCTCGATGTAGTTTGGTGTTGTGAAGCATGATATTTGAAATATTTACAGTGGTTTCAAGAAAATTTAGGTATGAAGCCAAATGAAACCACCTTTGAATCAAATTGAAACATTTAAGAATTGATAAACATGTATATAAGTTAATAAAAACCTTGAAACAAGCGAAATTATTGGAACAAAACCAAAGAGGTTATGTGAAGTCCAGAGAGTAGCCGGGAGTTTGACGACGTTGATGGCTGGGAGTCTGGGAGGCTGGGAATAGGAATGGGAGTCCGGAAGGCAGATAGAGTTGATATATTCAGACCGGACTCCCGCGTTGTTGCCACTTTTACTTCAGCACGGCTAGTACTAGAGTCGGCTGTAATTAGAACTAATAAATGGAGGGACCTCGCGTCTATCCAGTAAAAGCTGAATATATGCAACAGAGATTGGGACCCAGACGTTGCATATACAGTATTGCCTCGAAATAAGCAAGTGGCTCGGGACCGAAAAGTTGCTTATTTCGAAGCAGGTTGCTATTCGGCTTGACTTGGTTCTCGAAACGGGACGATAGAGAACGCGAGAAACGAGTGAGAGATTCGAGGTAGCGGCAAATCATAAAGTGATCGGCCGAGCAGCAATGTTATTTTTTGAACAAGGATAGAAAGCATTATACAGGGTGTTCGACAACAGGTGAGCAATATTTTAATGGGTGATTCTAGGGATCAAAATAAGATGAAAATCAAGAATAACGAAATAGCATTTACGGCTTTGTTTTCCAGTTATTAACATTTAAAAATTCGAGCAAAAAGCGCCAGAAACCTGCAATCCGCTCAGCACCGACGACCGAACGTCAAGTCAGCAGGGGTCGGTACAGTCATAACCAAGAATCATTGAATAGTAGAAACTTACCTTGTGAGTCTCACGGTGGATGCCGTTGGGAACGGACGTGTTGAGAAAAGGAGCCGTGTGGTTAGCTTTAGAGTGGTGCGGAGAGATCTTTTATCTCGCATAGTTGTAGGCAAATATTATTTGCCTCGGGGGTTTTTTCTTAATAGTGTTTTTCTTAATAGTGTTTTTCTTACTTGGGGTTTTTTATCGGGGAAATATAATTAATTAGTGAGAAATAGAGGAGAGGGAGGAAGTGGTTCCCCCCTGCGACGTAGAAAAGTCGCAGGGAGGAGTTTTGCCATCAAATAAACCCAGAATTAGGAAATGTGAAGTGCTAAAAAAGCGTAGATATAAAAGTAAAAGTGAAAGTGATGGTATAGAAGACGAAAGAAAAGTGAGAAGTTCAAAGAAACTGGAACCGAGATCAGATTTCTTCGAGGTGGAATTCCTAGAAGAAGACGTTGGTGTGAAAGAACTATTTGAATTTCTAAGCAAGTCAAGGGAAGGATCGCGATTGGAAGATGAGTCTATTGATTTGGTTGGCAACACTGAAGACACTAGGGTAGAGGGAGTCCTAGTAGATATGGCAACGAATCAAATCGAAGGATATAGTAACATTACACAGAAGGAAGTTGGTAATAATGAAGAACCCATAACGGAAACGGTGAAAGCAACGACGCCACAAACCGTTAGTATAGAGGAAGAGATCAAGGGGAAAAGTGAAGAAAATAAGAAGCAGAGAAAGCGTTGCGCCGAGGAAATTGAGGAATTGCCGATAGAAGGTAATAAAAGAGATAGAAAGGAAGCTGAAAATTCTGCAGTTAACAATTACAATAATTTAGAAGGAATAGTAGGAGACTTGGAAAAAATTCCGAGGACAGAACACCCTACGGAATCTACAGCGCGGGCTGAATTGGACCAAGGAAAAGAGGGAATAGAAGAACAAAAGAAAACGCAATCAAGGACGACAAAAGAAATACGGAAAGGTGAGAAGAAGTTTTTCTATGAAGAGACGTTAAAGAGTGGAGAATATATGGTGTCCATAGTATTAAAAAGAGATTTTTTGAGTAGATCAAAAAAATCAAACTCAATAAAAATATATAAATTGCTGGGTAAATCCCCCAGATTCGTAAAAGGCTTTAAGATGGTTGGATACAACAAAGCTGAAATTATTTTCAGTAACATGGCGGCGGCAACGCCATCTTGGGTATGGCCGAGCGTGATAGCTCAAGATTCCGCGCGTTTTTACGAAAAGGGAACGAAAGGGAGTAATACTGGAATGGGAAGACACTATAGAAGAACTGGAAGATTTCGTGATGCCGGGCCAGGGTGACTATACTTTAGAGAAGCTTAAAAGGAAGACTATAATTGATGGGAGGGTTGACTGGGTGGAAGGCACAGCAATCTTAATCACCTTCAAGGGAGATAGGATACCTACAGAATTATGGGTGGGAGCGGGCCATATGAGCCTTAATATAAAGCCTTATATTGAACCAGTGAAGCAGTGTCATAATTGCTTCGCTTTTGGCCATCTTTTTAAACAATGCAAGCTATTACATAGAAGATGTTTGGTATGCTTGGAGAAGGAACATGGCAAGTGTGACAAATCTCCCAAGTGTTTGAACTGTGGAGGAAAGCATACCAGTCTAAATAAACAGTGTTGGGTTTACAAGAGGGAACGAGTTATTAAGAAGGTAATGGCGTACAGGGTGTAAAAAAATTAAATGTCACGACCTATATGGGGTGATTCTACACCTCTGGATCGGTGGAGATATGTCAAAAAAAGCGACCGCAAAATTGACCTTGACCCCTAAATTCAAGGTCAAACTTTTTTATTGGCTTATCGTATAGTGCTCATCGAGGGAATAAAAAGTCTGAAAGGAACCATGTGCCGGAAATCAACCCTTCTCCTAGAAAAAAGCCGTCAAAGTTTCCATATACCATAATGCATTAAACGTTGAGTCGCCCGGTACCCCTCTCCAGTGATCTTGGCGCGGCAGTCTCGCGTATCGCTCGAATTTCATGCTATAGGAAAATTCTTGAATTTCAATCACAATGCCAGCATATAGGAAGGGTAAATTCTAAGACAGCATAATATTTAAAAAGACAAAATAACTACTGCGTGTAAAAGAACATAAAAATGAATTTAATTCACTGAAGTTTTGCACTTCGAATATAAACGCAAGATAGATGTTTAGTTTTATCATTTCACAGTTTGTTAACACATGGCAGATATGCAGTTAATGCATCAGTTAATTATTACGCAAAGGACTGCATCAAATATTTATTATCTTATTATATTTATTATTATATTTTTATTATTATTGTATTACTTTTATTATTGTTATTTATATATTATATTACTTATCATACTTGTATCATATTATATTATATTACGAATGTTTCGATTAAATTCATTTTTATTTTCATTTAAACGCAGTAGTTATTTTGTCTTTTTAAATATGCTCTCTTAGAATTTACCCTTCCTATATGCTGGCATTGTGACTGAAATTCAGGAATTGTCCTATACCATGAAATTCGAGCGATACGCGAGACTGACGCGTGAAGATCACTGTAGAGGGGTACCGGGCGACTCAACGTTTAATGCATTAACGTATATGGAAACTTTGACGGCTTTTTTCTAGGAGAAGGGTTGATTTCCGGAACATGGTTCCTTTCAGACTTTTTATCCCCTCGATGAGCACTATACGATAAGCCAATAAAAAAGTTTGACCTTGAAATTAGGAGTCAAGGTCAATTTTGCGGTCGCTTTCTTTGACAGATCTCCACCGATCCAGAGGTGTAGAATCACCCCATATAGGTCATGACATTTAATTTTTTTACACCCTGTACAAGAATGTAGCTTACGTTACCGCTAAACAGTACGTGGCTACCCAGATGGGTGACGAGTTAAATGAAGAAGACCTGGGCAGAGACAGAGGCAATCCGGATTATCCTGTGCTCCAGCCAAAAAAGACAGAGTTTTGGGAGGGAAAGGAGGTCCCGCTGGGAGAAGAATTAGAAGACATAAACACAATCAGACAACAAAACAAACCGCCTAAGGTGCAACCAAGAAGGTGGGAATCGGTCCTTACCAAGTTAACAAACAGATTTCCAGCTGAAGGAGTAACAAGTAGAGGCAGGGGAAGGTTAAGGGGCTCGGAGAGGTCAGCTGATAAGTCCCCAGCAGGAATCCAGCGATCATTCGACCCGGAACCCTCTACGAGTACCGGAATAACTATCTCACGCAATAGGTATGAAGATTTGCAGGAGGAGGGGGGTGATGAGGGAGTAGAGGCGGAATATACTTTTGGGAATGGGTTGCCCGTTGAAAGGGCTATAAAAAAGTGTAGTAAAATAGAAGAGAGAGCCAACAGGGAGTTAATAGAGAAACTTAAAAAGAAAAGGGAGGACGATTTTTTGAATGACCTTTTTAATTTAATATTAGACAAAGGATACGAAAAGGAGATTGAATCCATGCTAGAGACTAACAAGAAGAAAAGTGAGGTTAACGAAGATGACGAGTATGCGTATTGGAACACCATACAACATAGACCGCCATAGTCGATTCCGATACCGGAAAAAACAAAAGAAAAATTCAGAAGGAAGAAAGAAAGAGCGGACGAGCTGGCAGCGGCCAGGGAGGCTCAAAAAGAGGAATTGGAAAAAATAGCGGGGCGAGTTAGACAGAAAGCGGTGCAAGAAGCGGAGGAGCAATATCAGCAGGAGGAAGAGTACAGAAGAGGCAAACTCGATGATTTGATGCATAGAATAGAAGGAAGAATCAGAAGAAGTAGGGCAGATACTCAGGACTTTTAAAGACTTTTTTCGTTGCGATAAGAAAAAATGGATGTGGAAAATCATTTTATTTTGTTCGTTTCTAATTTAAAACCCATTGTTACAACAAATTTATGTCGTTTAACAGTTTATAGCCGTTTGGAGCGTTTTTGTTTGTCTATTACCGAATCTAACTTTTTATTTGTAGTTATTGGATCTGTAATCTTTATGAACATAAGGCGTATTAGAGTAAGAGGGAGTTTGGAGGTGTTTTTCAAAAGAAGGCTGAATATGCGTAAAGTATTTTTATACATATACAATCCTAGGGTTAGTCTATTTTATATGACTACTGCTTTTGAGGAGACATGCAAGTGTAAGTTGTATTTTTCTACTATTTTTATGTTTTGTCAAAGTTTTGCGGAAATGAGTAGAGGGAGAAGAGATAAAAATTCTAATGTACGCGGATGATATACTTGTGTACGTTATAGGAGAGTCCTTTGTCGAGAATAGAAACAAATTGGAAAAGACATTAAATATTTTGATAAGAAACCTGAATTAATTAGGGCTAAGCCTGGCAGAGGGAAAGTTGAAAGTGGTGAATTTTTCAAAACTCAAAAATAAGAAAAGAGAATCAGTAGAAGTTAGAATAGGGAATAGTGTTGTAGAGGGGGAGGGCCAGACTCGTTGTTTGGGGATAATGTTAGATCAGAGTTTAAATTTCGGAAAGCATATCGAAATGATTGTAGATAAAGTTAGGAAACGGTTAAACATTCTGTGATTTATTGCAGGCATAAATAATTTTTAACAACAAAAAAAATCCGACTTCAAAATGCACTAAAAAGTATAAAATAATTTCCATTTCATTTATATCTGTATTCCACAGCTATTAATAATATCTACTTAATCGTTACATAGGATACCAAATACATTTTAAACTTTTCGGAGGCGGCGCAAAATTAAAAACTTTTCCTCTACTAGGGAGATCCTGGTTCAGGATCCTGATTAATAGAAACATAACTTGACAATATTACCCCGGCCCCCCCTTCCCCTTCCCCTTCCTGCTGTTCCCCTCCCCCCCTACCCTGACCCCCCCGGTAACCCCTCAGGCGCCGTGATCTCCCTGCCGCCACTCCTCTTTCTGTAACGTATAAAAATTGAAATTATTAGATATATATTTTTTTCATTAAAATATTATTATTATAAATATTTTCCCTAATATTGAACAGCAGAGATGTTCTGATAAGGGCAATATTGAATTCCTCTGTACGAGGCAATAATTCATAATATAAAAAAGAATCTGTAATACATACTTCGCGGTGGCTTCGCCTCCTCGCCGGATTCCATCTCTTGCACCTGTGAGAGGGGCTCCTCCCTCGGTCGGTGATCCTCTTGTTGCTGAGGGAGGAGCTCCTCCCTCAGTTGCTGCAACTGCTGTTGCTGTTGCTGCAGCAGCTGCATTTCCCGATGATGCTGTTCCTGCTGCTGCTGCAGCAGCAGCTGAACATCCCTGAACATTTGTTGATCTGATAGAGAAAACAAAAAGAAATATATATATATATATATACTGCAGGCATGTTT
Organism: Osmia bicornis bicornis; assembly: GCF_907164935.1. Taxonomy (NCBI): domain Eukaryota; kingdom Metazoa; phylum Arthropoda; class Insecta; order Hymenoptera; family Megachilidae; genus Osmia; species Osmia bicornis. The sequence continues at coordinate 9,252,823 of NC_060227.1, forward strand.
CTGAAATATTCACAACATACATTTTGCACAGCTTCTTTTACTTTTTTCATGTACTCTTTAATTGTCATTATTAAAGTTATAAAAATAATACTTACAATTGTTATCAGATTCTCCCATTTTTTTATTCCGCTGTAATGTCGCGAAGTTCTCCCTCTCAGTGAGTTCTCCGCGTACTTTTTTGTATGATTTGTATCTAATTTGTTAGCTAGGTAGGGGTTCTTACTTACCTTTCGCTGGGCGAGGATACCTGTAGAAATAAGTCGTCCTGGTGAATGTAGACAGTAGGGTAGACGTTTAATTGAAGTTCACACACTTCCGAGCACAACAAATGTTTATTGGTCTTACATACAGTTCTTAACTTGCGCGTGCTTTACAAATGACGAGTTGCTCTGTCGGGTCTCTGGGTCCAGTAGCAGAGTCGTATTTTGCGGATTTTGTACGCGTGTTAGAATTAAATCCGGATTCGCGTTAACGAACTGGCCGATTCTGAACGAGTTTCACGGAAGTGATCGGGTCACGATGACTTTTGAGTCTGCACTATAATTGATCTGGACTGTTTCTGTAGTATAATTTGTCTGATACTGTTTCTGCACTAAATTTGATCTGATACGGGTTCTGTACTATAATTGGTGTGAACGCGGGCGGTTTGGTCTCGTTATTATATATTGATTAATGAGGTCGACTTTTGATTTGGCAATTCGGGTGAACCACCTCGTCCGGATCGTCAGCGTTCTCGCCGTACGACGACCCGGCTGAGTTGCTCACTCAGAATTTTTGCAGAGCGATGAATTTGGATGGTGCAATAGAAGTTCAAAGAATTTGTATCGCAAAATATAAGTTTAAAGAATTTGGGTGGCGAAATAGCGGCTTAAAGAGTTTGGGTGGCGAAATAGAAGTTTTAAAGAATGCGTCACAGGACGTGACACCGCAAATGTTCTGACTTTTATGTTCTGAAAGAAAAATATTTGTTTAATAATATTTGTAAAAAAAAAAAAATAAAAATATATAAGCAACAACAGTTACATTAATATTAGTTAATGACTAGAGGTAGAATGTTATCGATAACAGTGACATAGTGTTTATATTGTATAGAACGAAAGTCACACGAACGGCGACAAGACCGTGTATATCGAAACACATCTATACTTTTTAAAGTGTATCAGGATAACTAACACTCAATATGTACTTCTTGTATAGTTTTATTATTATATTCACTGAATACGAACGCGGAAACTATTTTTCATTAGTGACGAAAATTTTTGATTGTTTGAATTGCGAAATATGTAATAAAATACAATCAACTACGTATGTTTAAACATCGACAAAAGCGATGAAAATGACATTCGAAATGTATCAGTACTCAAATAATATTTTTTTTTAAATTAAAGTTGTAGAAGAAATTATAATTATATGAATGTGCGATTTCATACCAAGTTCACTGTCGACCAGTATAAATTAATAAAATTATTCGTTTGTTCCCCCATTTAATTTCGTACATTGTTTAACACCCGAACAACGGTTCTAATAGCAATAAATGTTTCCTACATTCGTATTCAGGGCACATTCAACCGATAAAAAAAGCAATATTGAATATTATTGATAATGATAATAAAAGAAAGGAAATATCTATTCATATTTGTTAACATATTTGTATTACTTTTTTATTCATTATAATATTTGTAATAAATATTTGTTAACAATTCAAAATCTAAAATTAAATAATGAAAATAATAAGTTATTCTTTGATGTAATAAAACTAGGTATTTTTTGTTCAAAGTGACTATAATAATACAGCAACTAAATGAACCGTACCACCAGCCATTAAGAAATATTAATATACATAATTAGATACAACGTAGACGGAAATGAAATATTGCACGTATCGTACTTACCACTTGATCGAATCGCTGTTCGTATGAAACTGAGCGGGAATCTCTGACTTACAAAGGAAGAGAATTGGTGGGGCACATTCCAGGATCGCACATATTATTCTCTATGTTTACATTCCTTTCGGTATGTGCGTAGTAGTTTATATTGAACATAAATATTCGTAAATATTCTATTCGCCAGAAATGCTCAAAAACTAAACGGCGTAGAGTCAATGATAGAAATATTCATACCCTCTTAATGTTGAATAGTATTCGGTTCGAAGAATAATGTAGTAATTATAAAATTGTACACTGGGCATTAAACAATCTTCATTTGAACCCCATGAAGAATTGTTGGCAATATTGTAAAGTATAATGTACTTGAAAAAAAAACCTGTAAACAAAAAAATTAGCTTCGCGAAGCAAATAGGAGAACGTGAGATATATAAAATCATAACGATATGAATATACGAATCAGTGCCAAGATGCATAAAAAGACGCGTGGAAATGTAATTGAATATTAAGTAATGCAAATTTTAATAAAATTGCAAGTATTTGTGAATTTATGTTATATTAGATCCATTTAACATTGCCGTGAGCTTTGTACGTATATCGCATTGAGCTATTTTCAACTTATCGCACAATGTAACGGAAATCTACTATAAGTTAGCCCATTATTGCGATCGACCTCACAATATAAACATACATAGGTACAGCCCATAGACAGATCGCGTAGTCAGTTGAAACGAAAACCTGGCAACGTTAGGTGTTCAATTGATTGATACCTACGGTAATAATTAATTGAATATTTCCAAAAGTGCTGCAAAGGGAGTCGTTTCTACTTCTATTATTTTATTATATTTTTTATATAATCCAAAACCAACCCCGTCTGCTTGGAGCGACCAAAAATTGTTTGTAAGAACAAACCAAACGCGTCTGCGTAGAGCGACCAATAAATGTTTTTAAAAAGTAAAACAACCGCGTCTGCGTAGAGCGACCAACAATTGTTTTTAAAAAGTAAAACAACCGCGTCTGTGTAGAGCGACCAATAATTGTTTGTAAAAACAAAACAACCGCGTCTGCGTGGAGCGACCAATAATTGTTTATAAAAATAAAACAACCGCGTCTGCTTGGAGCGACCAATAATTGTTTGTAAAAACAAAACAACCGTGTCTGCTTGGAGCGACCAATAATTGTTTGTAAAAACAAAACAACCGCGTCTGCGTGGAGCGACCAATAATTGTTTATAAAAATAAAACAACCGTGTCTGCTTGGAGCGACCAATAATTGTTTGTAAAATAATAAACCAACCGCGTCTGCTTGGAGCAATGGGTAGACCTACAAAAAATGCATCCCGTATGAGGAAGTATCGTGCGAATGAATCTAACGAAGTCACGCAATTACGTCTTTCTAAAGAACGTGAAAGAAACGCAAAGGCACGGCGTGAAGAAACTATCGACGATCGCCGTTCGCGATTGTCTGTAAAACGAAAATACGCTTGTTCGAAAGTATCGCGCGAAACGATTGACGAAAGAGAACGTCGGCTAAGCAGAATTTATAATCGTTTAAAAAACGAATCTGCGGAGGAACGATCACGTCGTATCGAATTAATCCGCAGGCGTTTAAAAAACGAATCTGCGGAGGAACGATCACGTCGTATCGAATTAATCCGCAGGCGTTTAAAAAATGAATCTGCGGAGGAACGATCACGTCGTATCGAATTAATCCGCAGGCGTTTAGCGAACGAATCTGCGTATGAAAGATCATGCCGTTTCGCATTAATACGCAGGCGTTTAGCGAACGAATCTGCCGCGGAACGATCACGCCATTTCGCATCAATCCGCAGGCGTTTAGCGAACGAATCTGCTGCGGAACGATCACGCCGTTTCCGATTAATCCACAGACATTTAGCGAACGAATCTGCGGAGGAACGATTACGACGTTTCGCATTAATCCGCCGGCGTTTGGCGAACGAATCTGCCGCGGAACGATCACGCCGTTTCCGATTAATCCGCAGACGTTTAACGAACGAATCTGCTGCCGAACGATCACGCCGTTTCCGATTAATCCACAGACGTTTAGCGAACGAATCTCCTGCGGAACGATCACGTCGTATCGGATTAATCCGCTACCGTTTAGCGAACGAATCCAATGAGGAATGTACGCAACGTCTAATGGTTATGAGAAATCGCATGCGAAAAGTACTACTAAGCGAACGTGTCGAATCAAGGAATACACGTTTAAGAAATATGCGTGAACTAGCTAAGAAACGGCGAAAAGAACGTCTCCTTCAGGAAGACTACTTTAAATCGGCTATTAATATTTTTGCTAATGCACCGTGTGCAGTGTGTTACAAGACTTTATATCTGCAGCAACGTTATGCTTTACACACACAGCCTTTCTCTAGTCTAATTCCTGCAAATCTATTGGAATCAGAGAAGATAACAACATGTTCTCGTTGCCTAAATCATCTTAAAAAACATAAAGTTCCATCACAGGCATTCTGGAATAAAATGGAACTCATGCCTGTACCTATGGAGATAACAGATTTATCGGAAATCGAGAAACAAATGTTGTGCAGAATAGTACCGTTTCTTAAAATCATGAAAATTCAGAATCGCTTCAGTCAGGATTGGTGCAAAGGTCAGGTAGTCCTATTTGCCCGCGATGTGTTCGAAGTAGCCGAGCAACTTCCACTTAGATTAAACGAAACCGGCGTAATGATTGTAGTGGAAAGCCTCGAAAATTTGGAGCGACAAAAACAATTTGAAATAGACGTTGGCAAACTTCGTGTAGCTTTACAATGGCTATTACAAAATAATGCTTTATACAAAGATGTACGACCATGTTTTTCTAATATTACCAATAACATTTTGGAAATAGCTGATGTTGTTGAAGAGCCTTGTATTGTAAGAAACGGAAAGGAAGTTGCAGAAAGAAATAACGAATCAAACAGTAGATTTACGAATGTTGGACAGAATGTAGCTATTTTACGTGGCTCGTGCCATCAAGCTAGCGATCGGTTCAGTATTGAATCTCGCGGTAGGCAATGTACTGGCATAGCTGCAGTTGCTTGTGTTGCGTTTCATTTGCTCGACCCTAGTACGTGGTGTACTAGTGATGTTGATTATGTACTTTTAGTAGGAGACAAATATTACCGTGATTGCATTGAAGCGCGAAGTAATCCTGACCCCAGAGAAGTCAATGTCGACTATTTAGCCGTTACCGAATTATTGCCACTCATATCATTCAATAACAACAGAGTCAATATTAACATTGGGTATGAAATGGCTGTAAATGGTCATATTGATGTTGATAACGGTGATGAAGGATTTCCAAATTTAAGAAATGGTTTGATTAGGTTTTTTCAACAGTATATGTACGGAATTCTTACAGAAAATTATACATCAGTAGCCGTATCATGCAACAACCAGTCGGAGACCACCTACTATTGGTTGTTTGATTCCCATGCAAGAGGTCCAAAAGGATATAAAGCACCATTACGGGGCGCCTCATGCTGTATGAAATTTACTACTATTGATGCTTTACAGGCCACATTGCGTCGTAATTTGTATGCGAAAGATGGCAACAGCAATGTATTAAACATCTATTCATTAACACCTATAACAATTCTATCCGGAAGAAATAGATCTCCACTGGTGGAAAGAATGCAACATCTGTCAGTTGGAACCCGTCGAACAGAACCCGACGAAACACAAATTATATTCGAAACAAGCATGTTACGTTCGGTTGACGAAGGTGTTCCCAACATCGACAGTGTCGTCTCAGTCAGTAATACTAATAATAACGAAGACAATGACCCGATAGAACTGGCGAATATACATAGAAAAACAGCGCCTCCTTTGAACCTAGAGAGAGAGAGAAGGATGGAAGAACTGTGTTGGTTCTTCCTGTTCCCGGATGGAAAAAATGGATTTGGAGAGCATCGAGACATCCTAATAACACCACTGGATTACTTCCAAGCTCGTGTTCTTAGGTTGAATACTACCGCGCAAAAGCTAGCATTTCAGTATCATGTAAAATGCGCCAAGGGGAGCATACTCCACAGGGATTAGTAGATAATATACATCTCACGATGAGAAACATAAGAGGATCGGCATCATACTGGAAACGCTGCTGTTCGGAATTAATCGCCATGGTCCGAAGTCTTGGACCGCCCACATGGTTTGCTACGTTCTCTTGCAATGATCTGAACTGGCCAGATATGTTGAAAGCATTACTACTAGCCAATGGTCGCCCAATTACCGAAATCGAAAACCTAACTTATGCAGATCGACTAAAGTTGGTTCAGAGATACCCAGTAGTTATCGCAAGACAATTCACGCTGCGTGTGAACGCGTTAATGCAATATTTGAGAAACTCAGATTGCCTAGGTGACGTTGTTATCGATTTTTGGCATAGAATAGAATTTCAAAACAGGGGAAGTCCACATTTGCACATGCTTCTTTGGTGTGGAAACGTACCTGATTTCCTTACCAACGAGGGCCGCCACGTTATTGAGAAAGTTGTATCTTGTTCATTAGAGGATGAAAATCAAGGTATGAGGGACATAGTTCAAAAAGTCCAAATTCATAAACATTCTGCTACATGTTACAAAGATCGTAATAATCGTTGTTGTCGTTTCGGATTCCCCAGACCTATAAGTGAAAGAACGATGTGCTTAGGTCCAGATGACACACTTGCGAACAATGGACGTTTCTGCGTACTTAAGAGAACAGGAAATGAAACCATGGTGAACAATTACAACCCAACTCTTTTAAAGCTGTGGGAAGCAAACATGGATATTCAACCGTGCGGAAATGTTACAGCTGTCGCATATTATATTGCTAAATACGCAAGTAAATGCGAGCCGCGGGATACAGGAAATATTATTAAAGAAGCCATTTTACGCGCGAAACGCCGGAGCGGCACCGTCCGCGATCAACTATTTTTGGTATCTACGGCAATTCTATCTCAACGTATGGTTTGTGCGACAGAATGTGCATATCGGTTATGCCATCTGCCCCTTAAAATGAGCTCGAGGAAAGCTGTATTTATAAACAGCTGTCGGCCTGAACAGAGATATAGAATTCTCCGATTCGAAGAAAATGAAACATCATTTTTCAATAACATATTCGATCGTTACGTAAAGAGACCAGACAATCTAGAGGATTTAAGCTTAGCTGAATTTGCTGTCCAATATGAAACAGTTTCAAGTGGATTGTGGACAGAAGAGGATGGAGACGCAGAACTTAGAAATGACGATGAAGAAATATCGAGGTCGAGGTTTATAAAATTAAAGGACAATACCCGAATGCGAATAAGAAAAAAACCAGCTGTACTTCGCCACCGATATTATATCTTAAACAGTGATAGCGAAGGATATTTCTATAACTTAATAGTGTGTCACATTCCATTTCGTGACGAAAGAACACTTATGTCCGAAAACGAAACCTCGGAACAATGTTTTCTTCGACGGCAACGCGAGTTGAAACCTATGTTCGGTAACGCATCCGTCGAACAATTTACTCACGCAGAGCAAATTATTGAAGCGGCGCTCGCCCAGGCTGTTGCTTTGAATGTTGTACACGAAGAAGAAACTAATAATGAACATTTAGGAGAACCAGTCAGAATTCATGCCGACGAAACTGTATATTATGATCAAGGTGATTTATATGAAGATCAACAGCAAGAAGAAACACGTGCAATGCCCGAAGATGTATTCCTTAATAGCATTCGAAGTCTGAATATTCAACAGAAAGACTTATTGAAATCAGTTTCCGAAGTAATTGAGAAAGATATTAAACAAAATGATGATGATGAAAATACCGAACAAATGTTGCTGTTTATTACCGGAGGAGCTGGTAGCGGTAAGTCGTTTATTTTAAAATTACTTGTTGAACATGTTAAACGCTGCTATAATCCTACAATTGATACGATGATAAAACCATCTTTCATTGAAGTAGCTTCTTTGACTGGCGTCGCCGCCCGTCAAATATTCGGAAAAACTTTGCATTCCTTGTTCTCGTTACCTATTGAAAAAGGTACTGCAATGACCTATCGACGACTAACAGGACAAAGGCTCGAACAGGAGAGACGAAAGTGGCGTCATACAAAGTGGTTGATTATCGACGAGATATCAATGGTGTCCTATGAGAATTTGCGAATAATTCATTTAAGATTGCAAGAATTCAAAACAAATGATAAACTATTTGGTGGCGTAAATGTACTTCTCTTTGGCGATATCATGCAGTTGCCACCAGTAAAAGGACATTGGTGTTTTGTACAGCCACATTGGTGTACTGCAGAAATTAATTTATGGCACCAATTTTCATTCTGCGAACTGACCATTAATATGCGACAAAGAGATGACGTTGAGTTTATCGATTTATTGAATAACCTTCGGTTTGGAGAAGTGACAACTTCTCAACTGGAAATACTATGCGAACGAAGAAGAATTCCCCTAACCGGAGAGTTCGAGGATGGTGCAGCAGAAAGAATATTCCCAACGATAAAATTAGTGGATGAATATAATTCAAAAATGACTGATGAATTAGCAAAATCACATCGAATGTACATTATTGATTCAATAGACGAGTCCCGTGAGGCAGCTACATATGGAAAAAAGCCGCCAGCAAATGTCATACCTGCAAATGTAAATAATTGTGGCGGACTATTACATACAATAACGTTAACTGAAGGATCTCGAATCATGCTGCGACGAAATATATCAATTTCTGATGGTTTGATAAACGGCGCAATGGGAATAGTAAAGAAATTTACATGGCCGGCACTTCGAAGAGATCAACTGGAACGGGGAGAGTTGCCAGACTCAGTACTTATAAAATTTGACGACGAATCGATTGGAAATAGATTCAAAGATACCGACGGTTACATTCCAATATCTCCAGTTGTAGCAACGTTTCAAGCGACGAAAGGTTATGGAGACGTCGAGCGCAGAATGTTACCACTTATTCTAAGTTGGGCAGTAACGATGCACAAATTACAAGGGACTACATTAAACAAACCAGTAATTGATCTTGGCAAAAAGAATTTTGCAAAAGGCCAAATTTACGTTGCACTTAGTCGTGTTAAAAGCTTAGCTGGTCTAGTTTTATCTGATTTAGCATCAAACAAAGTCCTTGTTAAACCGCATGATGAGAGAGCACTCGCAGAAATGCAAAGATTACGACAGTTACTTTTGCAAAGAAACAGTCAAAATCGGCTGCCACCTTCCGATACGTGAAGAAGAAAGCCAAGCCTTTTTATTATTTTTTATTTATTATTATATTTATTAGCAACCAATTGCAATAAAAACCGTTCGGAATGAAAAAATGCAAAATGTTTTTATAACGGGACCAATGGGAAAACATATCCTACAAGACACAAAAGATTTCATTCCGATTGGTCCATCCGCCTCGGAGTAATCGGCGAACGTACACCGCACGTACATGAAATAGCACGTTTTTTTGCAATAAAAAGCGTTCGGAATGAAAAAATGCAAAATGTTTTTCTAACGGGACCAATGGGAAAACATATCCTACAAGACGCAAAAGATTTCATTCCGATTGGTCCATCCGTCTCGGAGTAATCAGCGAACGTATATTTAGAAAAAAAAGTCGTTAGGAATAAAAAAATGCAAAATATTTTTTTTACGGGACCAATCGGAAGACATATCCTACAAGACGCAAAAAGTTTCATTCCGATTGATCCATCCGCCTCGGAGTAATCGGCGAACGTACACCGCACGTACATGAAATAGCACGTTTTTTTGCAGTAAAAAGCGTTCGGAATGAAAAAATGCAAAATGTTTTTTTAACGGGACCAATCGGAAGACATACTCTACCAGATGCAAAAGGTTTCGTTCCGATTGGTCCATCCGTCTCGGCGTAATCGGTGAACAAAGCCAGAAAAAAAAAAAAAATATATATATACTCATCGAATTGAGTATCCTCCTCCTTTTCGAAGTCGGATAAAAAAAGGGGATGAAGCCGGATACGATGATTCTGCTCTTTAAAGGTTTAATAAGGTCTGTCCTCGAATATGGAATTTTTTTGTACTTCTGGGAAAGCAAGAAAAACATGGACAAAATAATGAAGCTGCACAACTCTGGAATCAGGTTGGCGATGGGTTACAGAATCCCAACGCCTATAAACCTCATGAATGTTGAAGCGGGAGTTATGGATTTAGAAACAAGGGCAGAAGTCCTTTTAGAAAGATATTTATTAAAACAACGTATCAAGGGCAATGGCCCGGTACTGGAAAACTTACAAAAATCCTTAGTGGTCAGGGACGAGGAATTAATGGAAGATATGGACCCATGGGTAAGAGCATGGTGTCGCACAGAAAGATTTTTCCACAGAGCACAGAACGTTTCCATTCAAAGGCCAGAGAGGAAGGAACTGATGTCGTTTATAGATAAGGGTTTTTTGAAAATAGACTGGGAGGTAGGTAAAAAAAGAAAAGATGTAGTCATGGAAGACTCTACCTTAATAAAAGAAATTAAAGAAAATATTTGGGGTCCGGATAATAATTTAAGGACAGTATGTCTTTTTACGGATGGATCTAAAAGATCTTTCGCTGACCCCACAGGGGCGGCAATTGCAATATTGAATGAGGAGACTCTTTGGGTGGAGGAGGGATGGACCCTGAGTACGGCTTGTTCGATCTTCTCGGCGGAGGCCTTTGCTATCTGGCAGGCTGTTAAAAAAGCGAGAGTATTAGGAGAAGAAGAAAATATGAATATTCTAATCCTGACGGATTCGGCCAGTGTTTTAAAAAAGCTAATGAATCTCAGCAAGAATTTGGGAGATAATCCGTGGATAATAGAAATAATAAGGGAAATTAAAAATATGGAGAACTTCGACAGAAACAGGGGTGTAGGATGGAAAAGTTGTGTAAATATACCAAGATTGGTCTTGGCGTGGATACCAAGCCATTCAGGTATTGAGGGAAATGAGCGGGCGGATTTTCAAGCAGGTAAGGCAACAAGAGGAGAGGAGGGTTTTGAGTATAGTATTCCAGAAGGAGACATAATTAGGCATATTATGGAGGAGGTCTGGGTTAGAAGCCACGAAAGAGCCAGAAGGATAGGGGAATTCAAAGGTTTAAAATATTTCTCGGCGGAAAACAACAACTGCGGGGCAAGAAAGCCGTGGTTCGATAGTATAAAGGGTATGAACAGAGGGGATCTGGTGAGATTAAGTAGGATCAGATCCAACCACTTTAATCTGGGGGAATCGCTATATAGAAAGAATCTAACTTCGGAAAAAGAATGTAGCTGTTGGGCGGGCATGGAGAGCTTAGAACACGTTATTTGGGAATGTGACAGGTTCTACACTCATAGACAAGAACTTTGCAAATTTTTATTAGATAGGGGATGTGAAGAGGGTGAGGATATTCAACAATTGATAATAAGGGGTGATCTGGGGATACTTAAACGAATTTCCAGATTCCTAAATGGACTTAAAAAAATTATCTAAAAGCTGAAGAAAAAAAAAAACAAAACAAAATAATATAACAATAGGATAAGCAGAAAAGCAAGAGGTGTCATACGTGCTCCCCCCGTGCGGGAGGCAGAATTTCGTTGGGAGATTCCCGTTTTATGTATTTTAATCCAAATTGGATATCTTACTCAAGAATGGGTGTGCTTTGGACAGTATGGTGTGTTATTTCTGTAACAAGAAAGTGTATTTAAAAAAAAGAAGAAGGAGAAAAAAAGTCTAGTTTTGTAAGTTTATTTTAGAAGTTTTTTGTACAGACTATGAGTGGGAAATAGGCGACCGTGGATAAGCCTTAACTGTTAAGAAAATCTGATGTGCATTGTTAATGTGATTTTTCATGTAAATCGTTTTGTATTCTTTGAACATGGGGCAATATAGGGGGTTACCCCCCTGATACGCCATCTTGGGCTACGCCCAGGAGAACAATAAATACATACATACAACTTACCTCGTGCTATTTTGTTTCTCGGTACTGCAGCATTCGGCTTTGATTCTTGGTTATGACTGTACCGACCCCTGCTGACCTGACGTTCGGTCGTCGGTGCTGAGCGGATTGCAGGTTTCTGACGCTTTTTACTCGAATTTTTAAACGTTAATAACTGGAAAACAAAGCCGTAAACGCTATTTCGTTATTCTTGATTTTCGTCTTATTTTGATCCTTAGAATCACCCCTTAAAATATTGCCCACCTGTTGTCGAACACCCTGTGTACATATATTCCATCCTTCTTCTACTAACCGATGTCACTGCTCAGTCAAGTATGAAATTTATTACCCTAAACATCGGCTTCGCGCTTTCATGGACCTCTCACTCATTTCTCGTACCTCTCTCTTTGCGAACGACTTCAAACAAAGAAGAGAGGATAGCGAGTTGCTTATTTCGAAGCAATACTGTATCTAGCCGAATCTCGGATTAGATGCGACGACCAGCCAAGCGTGAACGTAGAAAGGGACAGACAGCGGAGGAGAGAGAGAGAGGTCCAACGATCAGAGGAAAGAGCCGAAACGTATCGGTGTGACTAATACTAATTCAATTATAAAACTTTTTTATTTTTGACTATTTTTTACTGAAACTTTTACTAGCGCATTGGTGAAATTTTTCTGATTAAAATGATACCAAACACGGTATAGTTTGAATGGGGCGAGGTTTGTTATGGGGCACTGTGAAAAATCCAGGCGGGCGGCAGTCAAAACTTAGCAAAAAGGGACAATCTCTACATTCAGAATGAGAGAAGGACAGCATGACTGTAGTGCGTCTCGGGTGTTGTTGCCTTTTTCGCTTGCCTTCGCAGCACAGTTCGAGTGACGTAATCAAGCTGATGCTTGATTCTGGCTACGATTCCAAATCGGCAGCCTTTCTACTTAGACGCCTCCTTATAACTACTAGTTGAACTAAATTTGTCACGTGACTTGCTCTGTATTATCCAGATAATGGCGGAACTCGTCTGTGGGAATGCTTTCACGGGAATACACATTTCGTCCTTATATTAGAAGATTTTGGTCTAAATAGGGGTTCATTCGAAAGAGGAAGGTTCAATGCTGGGCTGTCTGGTCACCGTTTGAGTCGCAGAACTGTTTTAGTGAACTAAAAAATATTTGGAATCTGCGGATGTATTTTGTCGATTTTTCCTCTACTTTGGACACTCATATTATTAGATATCAACACAATCTCGTTGAACCATGACCAGACCGCCCTGCATTGGACCTTCCTCTTTCGAATGAGCCCTCGCCCAGCCCCAAATCTTCTCATATAAGGACAAAAAGTGTATTCCAGTAAACCCCTTTTTAAGCCCATTTTTGCCGGTAATGTCACCTCGCTGCATTACCCGTGTCTACCCCCTTAACTTTACACAAACTGTATACAAACTTAATCAACTATTAGAAATGTTTGGCATCGCACACTAAAACTGTGAAACTATGTGCACTTTGTCTAATTTACGACTAACTTCGATGCTTACACCTCGACGGTTCGCGTGAGAAGAAAACTTTTTCCTTCTCGGAGAAAAACGTTGCGCGTCCCGGAAGTAGGTGTCTCCCTTTTGCATCTTGTGCAAATTTACCGGAAATGCACTTTCCGCGTCGGTAAAATTGCTACTCTAGAAGTCGCCACAGACTGCCAACGCCGAATCATAGAAAAACCGAAGCTTGATACATATGTCAGAGTAAAAGTATGATGCAGGCAATGTATCCATTTTCGTACGATTGTAGGTTAGGTTATATGTATGGTAGGGACGGCTTATTTTAAAGGTCATCGGTTACTTGAAATCACTGTCGAATTTATATTCTAATTATATGGTAAAATTATTGAAAATAAAAAGAAACTTGGTATTTTTTACTAATACTGGTAGTATTGATTTATTGATATATTTTCAAAGTGTGGAAGTTACAGCAATTATTTCAAATTATTTCTCTTATTATTATTTTTTTGTATTCTACCGACTGTTGTATAAAACATATATTAAACGTATATGTATGTATATAAATATGGGTTTGTATGTTTCTTAAAACTGAAAAGTTTAAACTCAAAAGAAGGGTGGGTTGAAGAATGATAAGCACTTTATTCTTTATTTTATTTTATTTAAAATATAAATACTAATAAAATATAAAAACAAATATGAAATATAAACAGTAGTGAAACTTCAATTAAAAATTAGGAGCTGTTTTGCTCCTCTTCCACCTCTTCCTCTTCTTCATCCTTTTCCTCCTCTTCCTCTTCCTCCTCCTGCCCAATATTTTAATAATCTGTTCTCTTTTCTGAGCTTGGTTATCTATAATTTGAAAAATACACATAAAGTTTATGATAAACTTGTGCAAATGCTGACCTATGCTAATCGATCGTAACGTATTTACATACCTTCTTCTTGTATGTCGTGGCCATTTCTCTATACCTCATGTATTCAGGTTACCACGTGCTGGATCCTGCGCCAGTAGACTCTACGGACGACGTCCTATATGAACGCCGTGTTCGAAGTGGACTCCGTCCTCGGGACGAAGTCCGTTGCCAGGAGGGATTCCGTCCTCGGGACGAAGTCCGTTGCCAGGAGGGATTCCGTCCTCGGGACGGGCGCCGGCTTCTGGACGGACTCCGTCCTCAGGATAGAGTCCGTTTTTCTTTAATCATTTCTTTGCTACTCATCTAAAAACAAGTCAAAGAAACAATGAAACTATAAAATGAATTTGAAATTGCAATACGTAGAAGAGTACACGTTTATCAAGGTTGTACATTCGGGTACAAGATAGGCTTCCTTCGGCCAAGATTTAGCGCAGGAGGGGAATGTTCACATTTATAAATGCTGGAATTTCCAAGTTTAAAAACTTTGAAATGCAAATATTTCCAAAATTTGTAATTCTGAGACTCAAGTTAATCTTTCCAACGTTTTAACATATCGTGGAAACGCTCACGTTTCGCGGTGACGATTGAACACTCGGACGAAGACTTACAACCTTCGTCGACTTAACCGACCATCGGAAAGTCTAATCGTGAACGCGAGCTCAGAACACCCTTGCTACCCTCAAAAGTGGACAGGGCCCAAACTGCCATTCTCACTCACTCAATATTTTGTATTTCACTTGCACCAAGGATAGAGGAATACGTCAGCGGCCCGTGTGAAAATTCGAATGTGCAAAGGTTTGAAAATGTGCGGCGCACAGTGGGACAAAACGGCTTTCGGCGATCAAAATTCTATAACTTCGGTTCTATTGGAAATATTTTAATGAAATTTTGGGAAGTGTTTGCCTACATTATGGTACATAAGTTGTATCAATATGAATCATATTGAACTACAGGGTGTCAAAATATTCACATATAAAGTATAACGCGTTCAATATCCTTCACTTGTTAGACATATTTTATGTCATTTAACAAAAATTTGACTCAAAACTGTTAATAACTATAATAAAAACGGATTTAATAATTAAAAAATGACAAGACATGTGTTATTATAATATATTTATTTATATTTATTATGATCTATACCAAATCATTCGTGAAAATAGTTTCGACAATTATGAAAATTTATTATGGCATATTGCAAGGCCGAAATAAAGTTTTGGGTAACGAATATACACGTCGAATGCAGTTAACTGGATAATAATCGTATCTGGTACTGCTTTTCCATCATCGTGCGCTGCGGCCAAGATGGGTGTAATTTATTTCAATCGCCATTTTTTTGAGTAGTGGCAGGTTGGGCCAGCCGTTTTTTTCTGATTCTGATAGAGGAAGGTTCACTCTTTACTACAGTAATAATCAAACCCCGCACAAGTGTACACATTTTTTTTTAATCAAACGCAAAGTTGAGATTTTAGTTAAATGTACTTCGTTTCAATCAGATCCTATTATTTAAAAAGTTGTTAACATTTTAACTTATTTTATGCAAGTGGTCTCTGTTTCGAAATAAGCAACTGTTTAGTCCCGAGCCACTTGCTTATTTCGAGGCAATCCTGTACATCGTAGAAAGGAAATAGATGAACAGCGATCACCTTTATTATACTGTTGCGCCGGGGAGTGGAGCTCGCGCTTTCCATAGTTAAATGAATACACCAGGAGCAAACTAGACTGTCTATATTTCAGTTACACAAGTGGTTTAGCAATAGATCCGTACAGGTCGGCTTCCCGATACAATCTGATATTCAAAAGACGCGCGGTTGTCTAAGAGACTTCAAGCATCCGGTGACGTGTTTCCGCTCGAAACAAGGGATAGCTTCACGTTATGATTCGACGACAGCTTCGGACGGGGCAGTCGATGGCTCTTTCGATATATCAAGAAGCGGTCGATGCGTCGAAAGAGCGGGAACTTCTCACCGTCGCAACAATACTATTCATTGTTAGTCATTTATTTCATTTCAATCGCCTTTAGCATATAAAAAGCGGCATAAAATATCATGGATTTTTAATATTTTTCGATCGGTTGTGTATTCTACATAATATCGAAAATTTGTTGAGTTTGCTACAAACCGCTACACACGATCGGTGCAGGAGAATAGTGAAATTCTGATTACTTCGGAAAAGCAGTCCGAAAATAAATCTGTTGCCAGATTTATTAACATTTTTTTGGACAGATAAGTTAGTATATTCTTTCAGCATAGAATATGTTATGTTGTTGGATTTTCCCGATTCTCCTGAAAGTGTCTGACGCTGGCAGAACGACACAGCTCGAGCGAGTTTTTGAATACTGGCAAACGTAGAAAAAGACAAATAGCGAAAAAGAAATAGGTCCGAGAATTAAAGGGCCCGAGAAAAAACATTTCAGTGAGACAATATTAATTCAACAAACACTTTTTTATTTTTCATTTTTGCTAAATGAAACTTTTACCAATGTCAGTATAAGGTTTTTCTGATTGAAATAAGACCAAACACTATATAATTTGCATTAATTTTACTTATTTAGATATAAATGGGTAAATAAATAATTATAATTCAAATTATGCCATGTTTGATCTTGTTTTAATCGAAAAATCTCACAAATACACTAGTAAAAGTTTCACTGAAAAAAAATCAGTCATTCATCATTACAAAGCAAGGAAGCGAAAATGCCGAATAATTACGCAAAATAAGTTTTTAACAAGCTTAACAGTTGATACTGTATTATAACAATTACTAAACTATATTTTTATTTGTTTCCAATATAATAGAAAGGTAAAACATTCAGCATCGTATAAGCGTGGACCAGCTGCAACAGTTGCCGGAAACCTGATGAAATATGTAGTACAAATTAATTAAAAAATCAAACTGTACTTTTCTGTCTTTCATTTTAATGACTATTCATAGAATAAATTGATAATAGTTGTAACGAATAAAAAATAAAACCAACAAACCGTGAAAGATTGAAATTTCTTTATATCCTTATATTCTATCCTAACCAATTTTCCTCGTATGTCTTCGCATTTACGTATTGTAATAAATAGAATAACAGTAATATCTAATTGAAGAAATCACTTTTGTATCACGTACTTTTATCATATGTACGTACATACATATGTATATATATACAATTTAAATATTAAAAAATAATTTTTAACAAAAAATACAACCGACTTCGAAATGCACTAAAAAGTATGAAATAATTTCTACTTCATTTATACAAATACCCAACAGCTATTAATAAAACCTATTTACTCGTTAAATAGTATACTAAATACATTTCAACCTTTTCGGAGGCGGCGCAAAATTAAAAACTTTCCTTCTAGTAGGAAGATTGTAGTTCAGGCGTCGGCAACCTATCAAATCGTTATTGGCAGCATCGTATATTCGGGTATTTTTAATTTTGCGCCGCCTCCAGAAAGGTTGAAATGTATTTAGTATACTATTTAACGAGTAAATAGGTTTTATTAATAGCTGTTGGGTATTTGTATAAATGAAGTAGAAATTCTTTCATACTTTTTAGTGCATTTCGAAGTCGGTTGTATTTTTTGTTAAAAATTATTTTATTTCACACTTTTTAGTGGAACGAGCAGTATTTGTAGGATGCCGTAAGGTGGTTTACCGTTCTTATTGGTTAATTGCAATAACGATAGTTTTTAACGATAACAAGTTCCATAGAAGTTATCACAATAGTTATTAACAATAACAAATTGCATAAATTTTTGCAAGTGAGATATCGCGGAAATATCTCCTATTAGATGTGAAAGGTTTCATCGCAATCGGTACATGCCTTGCAGAGTACACATGTATATAAGAAACAGTAGAGAATCGGCGACTGCATGCTGACTCATACACCGGTAGAGACACGTAGGCATACGTGGAATTCAATGTTGTAGTAACAATAGTTTTTCACGAATATCTCGGAAACTAAAACTTTCCGTCAATTATGCATAATGAAAAAGTTGTTCAGAATCATGTCCCCGACAACATATTAAAAGGTCATTGAAATCGTCCAATCTTGAGATTAAAAACTTCCTGTATTTTGCAATAACAATGAAAAAATGAAAATTTTTTTTTCAATGGGACCAATCGGAAGACATACCCTACAAGATGCAAAAGGTTTCGTTCGGATTGGTCCATCCATCTCGGAGCAATCGGTGAACACACACAACAACAAAAAAAAACATACTGATCGAATTGAGTAACCTCCTCCTTTTCGAAGTCGGTTAAAAACAATATCAATAAAGGAAGCAGTTCAACTCCTTTTGTTAAGTGCTTCGTAAGTTAATGTACGTCAAAGTATTAATGTATTAAAAATGTATTTTTATGTATTAAAAAAATGTTAATGCATTAAGAATCAGAATTGAAACCGTAGAATTGGGATTCGAACTGAATCTCCTGGTTTCTCACCTCTATCATAGAGGTACTACGAGATTATATTATTTTATCGATTCGTCGATGCTGCTGCCACGTGCTTTGGCGGCTTGAACATCGAGCCGATAACGTAGAAATGACGAGAGCAGCCGAACAGAGAGCTCACACGGACACGTGGGACAACACGCTTGTGTTAGATGGAACAACTGAAGTAGGGGAGTCACTGGGACATCGTGGAGAGGGTAAAAATTTGTCCCACGTCCCACGGTTCTGGCATCACTGGGTGCCTCTTTCCGTCTAGCTGTTTTTGTAGCAACGCTGCTCCTAAGCCTAACGTACAGGCATCCGTATGGATCTCTGTCTCCGCGCCGTGATCATATATCGCTAAGAGCGGTTTCGACGTCAATGCGGTCTTGATTAGTTCAAGAGCCCCGTTTTGCTTATCATCCCAGGAAAATTTCGCGTCCTTGCGGAGTAAGTTGGTTAACGGATTCGCGATAACCGCAAAATTTTTAACGAATCGCCGAAAATAACTGGCTAACACCAGGAAACTACGCACGTCCCGGGCACCTCTCGGCGTTGGGAATTCGCGTACGCTCTGTAATTTTCGTTGGCTTGGTTGTATGCCTGACATTGAGATTTCGAACCCTAGGTATTCTACTCTTACTTTAAGAAAATGACATTTCTTTTTAGGTTTATGGTTAGTCCCGCATCCGTAAGGACTTCGGAAATTTTCATTAAACGATTTAAGCCCTCCTCTATGGTCATGCTCGGTATAATGATGTCGTCCAAATATGCCATAGCTATGTCATAACGCAGAGACTCCAAGATAGCATTTATCATTCGCTGGAATACCGCGGGCGCGTTACATAGGCCAAAAGGCATTCGTTTAAATTGATAATGACCATCTGACGTTATGAAGGCCGTTTTTTCCCGCGAACAAGGTTCTACCGGCACCTGATAGTAACCGTTAAATAAGTCTATACTCGTGTAATACTTTTGTCCGCGCAGTCTGTCTAGTTGATCGTCCACGTGCGGCAGTGGGTACTTATCCTTGACGGTTGCTTTATTAATCGCGCGATAGTCGATGCACATCCGCATCTCGCCGTTTTTCTTTCGGACCAGCAAAACCGGGCTGGCAAAAGGAGAGTTACTATCTTCTATAATATCCGCCGTCTGCAAATCATCGATCATATCGCTTATTTGCCGCCTCTGGTGATAGGATACGCGGTATGGCCTATAAACTACGGGTTTATCCGTCGCAAGATCTATTCGCCTTACTTGTTCTACCTAGCTGTCGTAACGTCTTAGCAACGAGATCGCGGTTTTCGTTGAGCACGCGCAGTAGATCGTCCGCTTCTTCTACATCCACGTCCGTGTCGACTTGGTCCCTGGCAATCGGCTCGTCGTTGACCGCTCGTGCGAAGACTCCCTCCTCGCAGACTTCCCCACGGGTGACGGCGTCGCCTGGCTGGATCGTCATTCGTCGGCCGGTTACATTTAAGACAGGTAGGACGGCCTGTCCGCGACGATGCATCTAGGCATTATGGGGCCTATCTCCCGTAGGCCACCCTCGACGCGTAGCTCCCCGTTCGGCACGTCACTTGCTACAACGATATGACCCAGATAATTGTTTGGAATCACGTATCGCTTACCCGCTCAGAATGTGATCCTTTCGTTACTGGGTTACGTCTCCTCCCAACCTGTTGGTGGTGGTCATCACCCTCAGCTCGCCGCTGCGACTCATGATGACGACCTCGGGATGTTCCGTGTAAGGATGTTCCACCAGCAGTGGCACAGCCTGGCTTCCCGTCGGTACCACGTGTATTTCGGCCCGTACAGCAACACCTTCAATACTGATAACTGCCGTTAGCACGCCCACCGGTTGTACTCGGCCCTCACCATACCCTAAAAAACTGTTCAACAATGTCTCGAGATAAGTCAAGCCAAGCTCATTAGCCACGCCCTGTCGTAGTGCCACCACGCTACGCCCCAAATCAACGTAACACTTGATCGGGCGATCGTTCAGCAGGGCGTCTTTAAAATATTTTTGGTACGTGTCGCCGGTAATGTGGAAAACTTTGTTAACCTCTCCTTGCGCTGTCGTCGCTGTCATCGTTTGTCCAGGTTGTGTTGACGCTCTTTGTTGATCTTGAAACATACCACTCGGGCATGCTCGCGATATGTGTCCGCTTTGGCCGCACTTGTAACACGTTATCACCGATCTTGCCCTTAGACAGGTACGCGTTGTATGTCCCGTTTGTTTACAGGTATGTAACGTCCCGAAATATCACGAGTACGCTACTGCACCGACGCGTAGGGAGAGCGGTTCCCTTGCGAGAAGGCGACTCGTATAAGAATAATAATTTTAAAAAAAAGGGATTATAGGTTCGGGTGGTGCGTGATAAAGGAGTGAAATCCAACGTTAATTCCTTTCTAAAACGTATAATGTGAGTTTATTCAGAAATAATAATTGTTTGAATTATATAAAAAAAGGTAAGTAATATAAAAGATAATGAATATGATAACTAAGTAATCGATGTACAAAAGTTTTCGCCCTGTGTTTGAAATACAAAAAGGAAAATAATGTATTAGTAGAGTACAGTGGAGTACACCCTAAATGAAAAAAATACAAAGAAAATAAACAGATTAAAATGACAATCGCATTTGAGCTAAAATGAAATACAATGAAAGAAAATCAAATTATTAATCACAAAGAAATTCGTCCTAAATGAAAATACAAAGAAAAATAATTAATTAATGAACGCGGCTCTAGATCCGATTATCAAAACTTTAAATCTATAATTTGAATTTATAAAATAATTTAATATAATTTAAATAAAATAATCAATTGTCGGTAATTGGCTAGGATCCGTCCTTACTCTGTAGGAGGTAGCTCGATCGGCCGCAGAACGATTTCTAGGTAACTTAGCCGTAACTGATAGGCCGCATCCAAGGAGCTTCTGCTTACGCTCGCTCGTTAAGCTTGGTAGCGAACACTGCAGGACGGTGTTGTCACTCTAGAGCCAGTGTACTGATAGGCCGCATCCAAGGACCTTCCGCTTTCGCTCGCTCGTTAAGGGCACAGACTCCTTGTGCCATGACCTGTATGCGTGCACTCACACAATCAACGAAAAGCATGCACGTATACGCCATGCGTGAGAGAGACACTCGATTTTGTAGATTTCGTTTTTCGTCTCGATAATTGCAGAAATGAAATTTTCGCGGATACAGCACCCACGAGTAGACTTCACCACAGGGTGGTCTGGTCCGTTTGAACGCTATTAAACACCATACGTTGAGAAAAATAGTATTTTCGACACTGTAAGATTGAGACAGACGCTGTTGTAAGCAAACAACATAGCTGCCGAATGCTGCGTTCGGCTGCATTTTAGCAAATATTGGACGATTTAATGGTTTTTTCACCCATAGCACACCAGACCACCCTTCCTTGAACTAGCACAAAGTCACTGAAATTCGATTTTTCACAATTTATCACTTCTGGAAGACGTAAAATGAAATTTACGATTTGCACGCATCAGACGTCAAATAGACGGAAGAATAGTTCACTGATTTTCCGTCAGAGGCATTGATGGTATATTTGACCACGTTATCATCCGGGTCGATAAAAACACAAATCAGTCGATAAACGTAAATTCTAATTTGATACCACAAACGGCTATCGGAATATAGCCACAAGTATGGCATAGTTGCCGCAACGTATTAAGACTTCTGTCACGCTGTTGCCACATCTGTTACAATTACAACAGGCTCGAGCCGATTTTGATTCTTGCCAGACATAGAAAAGAATAGGGCGCTCGAGAGAGAAAGAGGTCTGAGAATGAAACAATACATGTACAGTAATGCTTCGAAATAAGCAAGTAGTCTCTGCTTCGAAATAAGCAACTCGCTATCCCCTCTTCTTTGTTTGAAGTCGCCCGCAAAGTGAGAGGTACGAGAAATGAGTGAGAGGTCCATGAAAGCGCGAAGCCGATGTTTAGGGTAATAAATTTTACGCTTGACTGAGCAGTGACAGTGGTTAGTAAAAGAAGGATGGAATATATATAATGCTTTCTCAGTCTGG
Source organism: Osmia bicornis bicornis (assembly GCF_907164935.1). Lineage (NCBI taxonomy): Eukaryota > Metazoa > Arthropoda > Insecta > Hymenoptera > Megachilidae > Osmia > Osmia bicornis. The sequence continues at coordinate 9,275,510 of NC_060227.1, forward strand.
TATATTTGCTTCGAAATAAAACATAGTGCGAGAATGAGAGGGCATGCTATATTCTATCCTTGTTCAAAAAATAACATCCTTGCTCGGCCGATCACTTTATGATTTGCCGCTACCTCGGATCTCTCACTCGTTTCTCGCGTTCTCTATCGTCCCGTTTCGAGAACAAAGTCAAGCCGAATAGCAACCTGCTTCGAAATAAGCAACTGTTCGGTCCCGAGCCACTTGCTTATTTCGAAGCATTACTGTACTAATGTGTGCAACCATTAAACTTTTTTATTCATATTTATAATCATGTTTTTTTATTAATTAAATGACAGATAGAATACTTGAAATGGTATGCCAGAAAAATGAATTATAAAATTTGCATCATATACAGTGAAAACTCGATAAATGTACATAACTATTGCCGGTTCACTCCGCAACTGTTATGGAATAGGAGAATCATTTTTCAAATTTGATTGCCTAGTCAGTAAACACTGATTAGAAAGAGTCAGTAGCTAAAGACGAAAGAGAGACTGAAACCGGGATTTATTGCCTTCATTTAAATGTCCCGTGTCAATGTGACCAACTAATGCGCAGAATAAAGTTTTTTATTTGGTACTTTTTGTTAATAAAAATTTCACTATCATGCGGAGAAGATTTTTCTCATTAAAATGAAGCTAAACACAATATAAATCGATCAACATTTAGTAGCATCATATTGGATTAAATGTTGTGCTTGCGAGTCTTTCTCTCTTTGTTTATCCTTCTTGCACTATCCTTTTCTATGTTCGGAAACATCAAAGAACGACGGATTCGTGATGCTGGTAGGGGAGAATGAATGAAATAATACACATAACGTAAGTACGCGACCATAAGACTTATAGGAATGAAAACTAGCTGACATAATAATTTCAAGAAGGGAATAAGAAATAAAGAAATGAATAATGAATTTTAATATAATTCTGTCACACTTAGACTGGGACACCCTGTATATGCAGGTACAATTATATTAAAATTCATTATTATATTTCAGATGAAAAAAATTTCGGTAATTATTGAGATTAGGTTACACCTCACCGATTTTAATGAAATTTAAATATATTGTAAACCTCAACATTTTGAACAACTTTTTCCTATACATATAACCGCCGCTCGGTCTTAGTTTCCGAGATATTTTCGAGAAACTGTCGAAACTAACACATTGAATTCTGGCCATCCGTGTGCGTCCGTGACAACGTACGCATTAGTATGGGATCGCCGCTTTTCTACTGTTTTTGCAGGCAAAAGCACGGCGACCGACATCAATATATGTACATATATATATACATATATTACGGGTGGGCTTAAAAATCAAATTTAATTAATTTTGAATCTCAGTATGTGTGTCTGGTCGCCGTTAGGCGACCAGAATATCACTTTACCCTAACCTAACTTAATTCACTGATTAGCTAGAGTAGATTGGGTTAGGTTAGGCTATATTAAATTCCCAGCTGCCATCATAGCTACGATACATTGAAATCAGGAATGCAGAAGTACACAAGATATATACTTGTCATCGGTCGCCGTGCTGTTGCCTGCAGAAACAGTAGAAAAGCTGCGATTTCATACTAATGCGTACGTTGTCACGGACGCACACGGATGGCCAGAATTCAATGTGTTAGTTTCGACAGTTTTTCGAAAATATCTCGAAAACTATGGCCGAGCGGCAGTTATATGTATAGGAAAAAGTTGTTCAAAATGTTGAGTTTTACAATATATTTAAATTTCATCAAAATCGGTGAGGTGTAACCTAATCTCAATAATTACCAAAATTTCAATAACACGTGGCTGGAGTGGCTGTCATGGTAATCGACGATGTAGACGTCGCGGAGAAAGAAGAGGCATTGTTTATATTTATTGATTATATTTCAATCAATAAATATTGTATATTATAGATCAATTTACATGTCTTTATTTTTCATTCCTCTCCTGAAATTATTAATGCCATATAGTTTTTATTCCTATAAGTTTTATAGTCGCGTACGTTATGTGTATTACAGAGTCTCATCAAATCTGTCGTAGCGTGTGACCATATTTACGCCGATCGGCCCTTCGTGTGTTTCATTCATGATACTCCTTCTCTTTCTCTCGCGCTATCCTTTTCCATGTCCGCCAGGAATCAAAATCTCGCTCGGCTCGAGCAAATTCATTTTACTAAATGGTCACAGATGCGGCAACACCGCGATAGAACTCTCAAATAATGTGATTTGGCAACTATGCTACCTCACTTTCGTTTCTTATTCTGCATAATGACGTTAGATGTCACACCGTCAAATGTCGAATTTCTCAATTATGTGTTTTCACGATTGCCCGATTCTTTCCAATGGCGCTTACATCGATTCGGAGGAGGCCTCGAAGGAGTCTGTGCCCTTAAGGGGGTAGACAGTACGTGACGTCACCGATTCGGGACGTCGGTATTACAGTAGTTTTTTCGTTGGGCCTGGTGGAGCCACTTGCGTGTTTTGTTACGAACTTGAAAGGTTTAATTCTCAGCTAGCGTGCGCGCAACACGATCTAGGAAGGCAACAGCGCCTCAAGTATTTTTACAAACACATTCAAACGCTCATCTCGCCAGAGGCATTGCCACGATACGCCTGAAGAACGAAAGCGAAACATTGGCGCGCGTTTAGAGTGAGATGTACGGTGATCATGCTATCTTTCTTTCAACCCAAAGGATAGAATTGTCACGCTCCGATAAATTCTGACTGACCAAACGCGTGGATTTTACATAGCACACCGCTGCTGAAAAATATATGCCTGCTCCGAAGGAACGGGCAATCTGAGAATTATTTTTAGAAGAAGTTATTAACTTTTTTAAATAAATGTTTTTTAATTAATAAAAGTATACAGGATACGTCATGGTATGATAATGTATATTTTTCTGTGATTTCATTTTCTTCGTGAATGCAACGATGCACTCAAAAAATGCAAATCCACTTTTTATTTAAATGGAATTGCATTTTTTTTTTACTTGTCAACTCCTTGAAACATTATGCATAAAAAAGTACTATGGTACTATTAGAACTAATAAATGGAGGGACCTCGCGACTATACAGCAAAAGTTGAATATGTGCAACAATTCATATATATATTCAGCCGAGGTGTCGAATCTCGGATTATATGCGATTGCCAGCCAAACGTGAACGTAGAAAGGGACAGACAGTGGAGGAGAGAGCGAGAGGTCCAATGATCAAAGGAAAGAGCCGAAACATATCGGTGTGACTAATACTAATTCAATTATAAAACTTTTTTATTTTTGACTTTTTTTAAATGAAATTTTTACTAGCGCATTGGTGAAATTTTTCTGATTAAAATGATACCAAACACGATATAGTTTGAATGAGGCGAGGTTTGTTATGGGGCGCTGTGAAAAATCCAGGCGGACGGCAGTCAAATCTTACAATTAGAGAAAAGGGACAATCTCAACATGCAGAATGAGAGAAGGACAGCATGACTGTAGTGCGTCTCACTCAGCGTTCGGGCGATGTTGCCTTTTTCGCTTGCCTTCGCAGCACAGTTCGAGTGACGTAATCAAGCTGACGCTTGATTCTGGCTACGATTCCAGATCGGCAGCCTTTCTACTTAGACGCCACCTTATAACTACTACCTGAACTAAATTTGTCACGTAACTTGCTCTGTAGTATCCAGATAATGGCGGAACTCGTCTTTGGGAATGCTTTTACGGGAATCGGTTATTCGTCCTTATATGAGAAGATCTTGAGCTGAATAAGGGCTCATTCGAAAGAGGAAGGTTCAATGAAGGGGGCTCAACAAATCGTTTTAGTCACAAAACTGTTATAGTTACTTAAAATGTACTTGGATTCAGCGGGCGTATTTTCTCGATTTTTCCTCTACTTTGGACACTCATATTAATAGATATCAACACAATCTCTTTAAACCATCGGTTGAGCCCCCTGCATTGGACCTTCCTCTTTCGAATGAGCCCTCACCCAGCCCTATGTGTTCTCTTATAAGGACAAATAACCGATTCCCGTAAACCCATTAATAGGCCCAATTTTGCCGGTAATGTCACCTCGCTGCATTACCCTAGTCTACCGCCTTAAGCTTGGTTGCGAACCAGACACGTGAAAGAACCGCTGCGAACCGGTGGTTGAGCGCTCCGGGTCTGTCGTGGAACCTTCGCCGCTTTACCGACAAAAGAATCTAGCTACGGAATTCTATGTGATAATCGTATCATAGATTCGTGTCGGACTACGATCGGAATCGAAGTGAGCTCATTTGCTCGGCACGCCTGTATTTATACCTGGAAACTGCTGACGTAGCAGTTTTTTTCTATACGTACTTTCACTACCGAAAGTTTTTAGACTTTGACCTGTGCGTACGTGACTTCGCGTGTATCGCTATCTCTCTCTACGGCGCAGTTGCTATCTCTTTCTATTAACGCGCGCTTTATGTCGATCTTTTATCGACTCGGTAGTGTTATCGGCGCGACAATTATCGATCTATTTTTTGGAGTAAAGTTTTTGTTAAACATAACTATTAATAAGAATTTTTTAGCTATTAAATATAAGGTTAATTATTATTATAATCAAATCACAAAAAAATACAAAATTAATAAATTGTTACAGGATTATATAAAAATAAATAAAATAAAAATAAATGTTTACATATAATTTTTTTTCTTCAATTTTTCTTTATTTTGATTACTCCTCGTCTTGTGGGATGTTACAGGTGTAACACGTCAACTGCGCGCTCGGTTGGGTCGAGCTGTTTACCATTGGGGTCTCTTTGAAATTCAAATTTGAACGCCGCAAATCCGCCAGAAGTTCGCTCGGCCGTTTGTAGCGGCTTAGCGGGCCTAAAAAATCTCGAAATCGGGTGTTGTGTAACCCGTTCACGATCCACTTGATCGCCTCGCGATCACCCATTCCCGCCTTGTTGCACCTGGTTAGTTTCTCGTAGTAATATTCTACAATGTCCTGATTAGGACTTCTTTTATAGTTCTGAGCTTTTAACTTTTCACTCAGCATACTCTCGTCCGATGGGAAGTTTTCGATCAGTAAGTCCTTCCATTGTAGCCACGAACGCGCAACACGTGGCAAGCTGTCTCGCCATTTCTTCGCGACACCGGTTAACTTCGACAAGGCATAATGTCTTATGGCTATTTCGTCCCAATACAGATCGCCGTATTCCTCAATTTTCTCGATCTAGTCCTCCACGGTAAGGTCACTGAAAACAGGATCAAATTCCGGCAACACACTCGCTACGCCCCGAAAATGTCGTTCCTCGCCTTCTCGTCCTTCGTCGGCCATCATCATTGAAATATCCGAGTTCTACGCCCGTCGGCCTCGCGATATTTCCAAAAAACCTCACACAGCACAGTACTTCGCGTTTCCGCCTGTCTGCACGCCGACTGAGAAAGGCTCGACACCCACGAACAGTGATATTCGCACGTTTTGAACTTTCCGACAGTTTGTCCTCTTTCGCCACTCCACGACTACTCACGAACGGTTTCACACGTGGCGATCCCACTTCTGATAATTGTCGCAATCTCACGATGTGCGACCAAGGTAGGTAAAAAGGAAACTCCTAATTTAATAATCACGTCCGTTTATTCGTTTATAATCTTCGCGTTTACGTTCGCACTCACTCTCATTCTTCTCTGCTCTTGCCCTTCTACATTCGTACATATTCTCATCTCACTCGCTCTCTTTTCGCTCCTCTTTCGCACATCATTCAACCAATCATCCATACCTTATACCTGTCGTTCAGTTCTCATTTGCTCTCACTCATTCGGCGTGCATTCCATTCCCATTCAAACATCATATCTCTCACTACAATATATTGTCGGACTACATGTAATTAATATTATTTAGTACAATTGTCAAGAAATTTAGTGAATTCCGTTTTGTAAGATTTTAGGTTATATTTGCCTATGGTGAAATAAAACTAATTCATAGTAATTGAATTTCCTTTTCTATCTTTTCTCCATAAGTCTTCTTTGAACAAGATCGTTTCTAAATGTTTTAATACTTTTTCTGATTGATCTGAATAGTGGAATATTTCAGTTGGACTGTTGTAGTAGGATGAAATGAATTTGGGATTTGTAAATACAATACAAGTGATACAAAATAGATGAAAGTGAAGAGTGAAGTAACTACAACAATATTACAACTTCTTTTTTTTATTTATGAATTTTTACTCCACAAAAGTATTTATTTGCAGCTAGAAGAACACAATGCGAACCGTAAATTAAAATCTATATTAAGGAAATTGGAACAGGAAATTACAAATTAAGTCTCATTTTCTCCTATTAATTTATTAAAAATATTCTGACATTATGATTTACAAGACAAACTTATGTAATTTAATAATCCTCTTCTTTTGATAATTTGTTCAATGTATCTATCAAATTCTTCTACTCCATAATATTTTCGTTGTAATTTCCTCATCAATGTCTGAATGAATGCTGAAAATAAAAAAAAGAAATCATATTATTTTATACTGATATATTGTACTCAACAACATTAATTTGGAATAAAGAATGTATGAAGATAGTAAAGTTTAATATTTCTTTACCTTAAACATACTTCCAGATATATCTTGTAAGAAAGTAACTGCATTCAATTTCCAAATATTTTTTACTCTACCCTATACCTGTCAAATGTTACAAATAACTATTTGACTTTAGTTATGAGACAAGCGTATTATTCTTCCGTTTCATCCAATTAAGGTGATGAGAGCCGCTCAAATCAATTAGAGGCTGTGGAAATGGTAGATGTGAATAGACTTCACAGCGATAGTAATATACCTCTAATACACAAAACTACTTACCAAATAATGTTAAATATATCCAACATTTGACTTTGGCTGCAAATTAATTATTTATTAATAAAACTGTATTATATGCTCCTCTTACTGCGGTAAATAGATAGATGTTACTTTGCAATGAGAATACTACGCACCATGTCATGCCGTATTGTCAAGCACTTGTGCACTACTAATGAAACAAAACAAACTAGTTGTTGCACAGCATCGCGAATTTATAACTACAACAGTCAAGTACACAATAACAATTTTGTCAATCAACCACCATACGGTCTTCTTGTCGACCGTAATGAAAACACTGCAATTTAATTTAAGCCTGTTCAATATATTCAGCTTACCTGGCAAGGATTAACAACTAAAAGAACGAATAACCAACCGTTTATTATACTAATTTAGAAGCACGATCATTCACGGTCAATAATATAACTCACAATTATACGGAAATCTACTAAACTGGTCGGAGGCATAGCTTGTCACGGAAAAGGCAATCGCTATTCAAGAACTCGGAATTTCCAGATAGTAAAGAGAATTTCTAAGGAAAAGGTTCTAAAACTCAGGACGTTGATTTTAGAACTCGTATTGTCCACAAAATTCGCGACACGCGGTTTACAATCTTTTACGGGTACTTTCACTTTCTACAGATATCTAGTTGGCCTAAACGAACGCCTAAAACCTTTTGTCAGATTAACTCTGCAGAACATCAAACTTTCATTCCGTGTCATAAACAGGACCCCCTGCCGTGCATGTGTCTTGTGAGTTATACCAACCCCAACAGGGTTCGAACCGTCTTGCGCTCTGTCCCAGGTACCACCGGTCACCAAGACCGTCAGAGCCTTCATTCGCTCGCATCTGGCAAACAGCCTATACCTGAGTCATCAATCGCTCTTACCTGGGAGTTATCGCCGGTTCTGTGCAAACACGCACCTAAAGACTCCCACATGCACCGCAGCCTGCTGGGTTTTCCGGCAGCTTACATGGGAAATGTCCGGCGAGCTGATTTGCTGAACACTTCAGCCTATCGCCAACAGCTAAATTCAAAACGTTTACTAATTGGCCCTTTTGGTCAACGCCTACCTCGTCGGACTACCTCTCTGCGGCTTCTTGCTGGACGTTTTTGACACGGACATTCATTCGAACACGAGTCGTCAGACAATTCACAAGGTCTTACCGGGTCAGTCTTCGTCAGATTCGAGCCGTGAATAATTCGAACTTAGAGTCCACGGGATACTTCGATTCTCCGACCAGTAGAGTAAATTCATACAGGCATCGTGCCACTTACGTCATAATTCTATTTTATATCAACCTTGTAATAAACATATTATCATATTTAACCTATATTTAAGCGAATTATTATCCTTAGCGTCTTAATTGATAATAAGGAGGTACAAGATTCGTGGTGGTGACAACCGGTTATAAAAACAATATCGGCTTCACATCGCGAACGCGTACTAAGAAACACTAGTATATTTGCATAATTAGGCAATATTATTGTATCTTTTGTACTATTACATGCAATACGTGGATGAATGATCCCCTGGTATCTTAATAACCACCTTGTAAATATTCCTCTGCTCTAACGTATACCTGTCAAACGATATACATAATTTACTAATCTTACAATTAGTTGTTTTATGAAACAAGCTTTGCTACACACCGTGCTAAGTCGGATTGTCAAAAACTGGACATCTCGTTTCTTACACTATTTTGTTAAAAAATATAAAAATGTTGCGCACAAGACTCACTAAAAATTCCCCATATACATTAAATTCACTTCCAAATTTAATATTTTTGACCATGTGTGTAATAACATACTTCAGCATGCATACTAGAGGTGGAGAACTATCGATAGCATTATCGATATTATCGATAGTCGACACTATCGAAATGAGTATCGATAGTCTTCTAAAACTATCGATATTTTCGATAGCTGGAAATCAAAAATTTGTGGATTGCGGATGAATTTTAAGACGCATAAAATATTCATTTTAAAACAATTTCTTGTAAGTATATCAAAAATTGTACAAAATGTACCATTAAATTTCAATTTTATTTTTAATTTAACATATTTTGTCGTCTTCTATACAGAATCATTAATTTTAAAGCCACGTGGATTTTCAAGTTATGGTGTATTGAATTTTAGTTACAGTTATTCTACAGCGGACGAACTTTGAAATATATAAGTGTGATTTATTCATGATTAATAATTAATTTTTTGTTGTATATTTTGTTCTATTACATTTCTACTTAAGTAAGTAACTAATTTTACTTTTTGTTATTAATTGTACATTACAAGTTGTAACGTGGTGACATCCGTGCCCCCCCGTTACAATCGCTGCGCTTTCCCCCACCTATGCGCCCACCTAATAATAACCTCTAACCCTTCCTTCACCTTACCCCTTTCCCCCCAGCCACCGGTGTCGGACCGATGGAGGCGACGGACAGGTCAACAAGGATCACCCCCACAAGGAGCTTCGAGGCCGGCGACAGACCCACCCCTCCAATAAACGGAGCAACGTGGGACTCCCAAGGAATCTCCCAGAAACTAAGATGAAGCGGCCCAAACTGACGCAAACGCCCACCCGGAGCCATCTGTCGCCGAGCCCGAAGACCTCAGCCCACCCGTCACCGCAGGAAGTCCATCAGCCCCATCGGCCCCGATCACCGGTGTATCGAGTATCGATAATCGATCAGTCCCGTGCCGAAAAAGGCTGTAACCGTACATATCCCTTTCGGTTACATACATAAGATTTGAGTCACACGTCGCCAGCGGTCCCTACTCTTATCCCTGGAGGAGTGGGAAATTAGTGACAACCTCGTTAGGCGCGTGCGTGCTATCCCCACTAGAACGTAAGTAATTTGGGGACTGGCGTGTCGATCGATGAGCGATCACTCTGATCTCTACGGTCGACTAGGCGACACGCGTTTAGAATCACGTAATTCACATTAGCGAAACACGGAACGTAATTGGAGTCAAACTGACTTTCGGGTACTCAGTAAAACGACTAGTATTCGCGATTATTGTTCTCGCCTCAAACTGAGGAGTCGGTGGTCCAAACTGTACCACGGCACTGCTAGACGTTGGAATTATAAATTCGGAATTCGGAAACCCGATGTCCGGGGGATCAGAGGCCAATAGGGACATTCTCCAGATTACGTACATTTGAACGTCCGAGAAACGAGACCTACTCAGCTTCAAAGGAGTACCTCTCCCATTTCGTGTACAGACAAGTGTCGTACAAGTAAAGCCAGTGGTGATAACGGGTTCTCAGGTCCACGATACCTTGAACTCATTATTCACTCACCCCCGAGCTCGGGCGGCATTAGCTGCAATCTGGAGAACTAGCCAGGATTACCCACGAAACGAATATAACTTCCAGGTTCTCGTAAAATCGAAGATCTGAGGAGAAAGACTCAACTTCCAGTGTCAGGCGCCTCTTTTCTCTCTCTTGTATCAACGAGTTTCGAACGAACAAAGCCAGTGGTGATAACGGGTTCTCAGGCTTACACCCCCTCGAACCCATTATTCACTCACTCCTGAGTTCGGGCAGGATTTACTGCAATTTGGAAGTCCGATCCAACGCGAAAGACCAAACAGTGCATGGTGGAACACGATCGTTACTTGGGTGTGTTGAGAAGTCCGAAGAGCCGGAATCCACACGTTTCAAAGTGTGCCTTTCTTCTCTTCAGGTACCTCGAGGCCACCGTCTCACGGCCAGTGTCGAATACGGTCCTGTAGCTTCAAAAAAACCCACTGATCCAATTTCGTGCACTCCGGTGAGATACGCTCAGGTTGAGCGTCCTTTAACGGTCGAACAACGCAACGACCCTTCCGTTTGACAATATAGTTAGAAGAAGCACCATCATAAATATTGGGGGGGATTCCGCGAACGTTAACCGTTCGCGCATTGTACTATTTAAATTCAATAGAAACGACTGATGAGATGTTTACGTATTGCTCCGTTGATCACGTGTATTCGACCTAGGAAGGAATTTCGGGACTTCTTATACGCGGCCGACCTTGCGAACAGCCTTGTTATTGTCGCGGCATAAACGAAAAAGAAATATTGACCTACGTATTATCGAAGCATCCCGCGTAAGCTGCACGTTTAGAGACGACATCGAGGCTCGACCGCCTCTTCCTATCTGCCTCTCTCTACACTCATAGACCTGCCTTTCCTCCTCGTGCCTTTCAAGTAGAGAAAGCTCGGACCACAAATAATAAGGTTACAAGGCCCCCCTTCCAAAATCCCATCCCCTCCCAAAAATACCCCGCGATGGCCTCGTCGTCGCAGCGGCGACGACGAGCCGTTAATGAGCCTAAGGCTACCGTGCGATAGAGAGCGTATAGAGAGTATAGAGATTTTCGAAAGCAATTATAAGCGAGTATCGCGTGAGTAAAGAGTGTGTGTGTGTGCAAAGCGAGTTGCGGCACCGTTTTGGTAAGCCCCTATTTTCACGATTATATTGTCCGAGTATTGGCAACGAACCCCTTCTCGCTTCGACCCCCTTTTTGTCAACCCCCGTTTATAGTAAACTACGCGTAACGTAGAGACCCCCGCGAGAACCCATCCCGACCCTGTACCTTCCCACCCCCAGCTATTTCCTCCTCGCGCACTCCCCCGCGAAAGTGTACGGACGAAAGTGCCCGAATCCCCGCTGTTGTGAATTTCCCCAATACCCCTTTCTCTCTTTTTTTGATTTCGATCGCCACAGTGTGGCTGGCGCCCAACGACAAGATTTTGTATTTGCGACACCCCCTCTGTATAGAGTGAACCCCCGAAAGGGTCACAAAGTTATTCCTAATTCTTATTTATTTTATTTTAGCAGTCTGTTTCCATTTTTTTCGTACATTTAATTAAGTATGAAGAGATATCTTACAGAAATTACAAAAGGTTCTATTCAATCGACTCACCGACGCGGCATGAATGTGTTAGTGAATTTGTAGCCAACTTCACTGCGACAAGTTCAATGCAACTCAGGGTACATAGGCATATATAAAAATATAAAATAAAATGACATACAGATATTAAACAATATTACAATGTTGTATTTTGTTTGTTGCATATGTATTTTACTAAATTTTCCTTACATTCTTACTTTTTTTTCAAAAATATCGGAAAAATTATCGATCATATCGATAGCCAGGGAATTTATTATCGATAATATCGATAGTCAACATTACCGATATTTCTCCACCTCTAATGCATACCATACGCATTGAAATAGCATAGGAATTTGAATCGACGAACAATACCACCATCTGCCGACTCTTAAAAGCAACGATTTTAAAACATATGGCGTCCAAATGGCACGAATCCAAATGGGACTACGTCCAAACGGCACCGCGTCCAAACGGCACGGCGTCCAAAAGGAACGCGTGCAATCGGCACGGCGTCCAAAGACACGCGTCCAATCAGCACGGCGTCCAAAGATACGCGTCCAATCGGGACCGTCCAATCGGTCGACGTCCAAGTGGGACACCCCCTCTTTATTATCTTTGCAGATTTCGACGCTGAATGCTCCTCCTTTCAGGTTTGAATTTTCAAGAATTTCCACCATTCCAAATAACCACGTTCCTTCGGTCATTCTTCCCCTGTTGTATTTCCTTTTTCCAATTTTCGATTCGTCAATTTGTACAATTATTCCTGTTAGGTTAGGTTAGGTTACGTTAGGGTTAGCTTAGCGGGGGAGGATGAGCTGTATGGATGCTCCAGAGTGTTAGCGGTAGCCCTGCAGCTGACCATCAGAGAGGCCAAATCCCGGGCGTGGCAAGAGTTCCTCGGCTCTCTCAACGACGATCCGTGGGGGCGCCCTTATAAGTGGGCGATGGGCAACCTAAGGCCCTTGGTGCCCCCGTGACGGAGAGCCTCGACCCCTAGTTTTTGGGTCAGGTGGTGGACACGTTGTTCCCTCGTGACGACGGTAACCACCCCTGGCCCCCGCCGGTCCAAATCGAATGAACCGACGACATGGGGGTCACGGAGGGGGAGCTGGACGAGGCCATTAGACGCATGGGGGCTCGGAACACTGCTCCGGGCCCCGACGGCGTCCCCGGCCGAGCCTGGCTATTGGCCCTGCGCGTCATTGGACCGCGATTGAGGTGTCTCTTCAGCGCCTGTCTTAAGGAGGGGGTATTCCCTGCTATATGGACGGTTGGACGACTGGTCCTGCTGAGAAAGGAAGGACGACCCGCGGAGAGTCCCTCCGCGTACCGGCCCAGAGTTTTGCCTGCCCCATGGGGCGATAATGGGGGCACTCGATGAACACGAAGTGCCCCCAATATTGAGACGGATGATCGGGGCGTACCTACGGGATAGGTACATCATGTATGTGGGCCGGGACAGACGAGTCTATCGGAGGGATGTCGGTGAGGGTGTACCCCAGGTGTCCGGTTTGGGGCCCCCATTGTGGAATGTGGGGTACAACCCAGTTTTGCGGGTCGTGGTCCTGGAAGGGTGTAAGCATCACGTGCTTTGCAGATGATACGTACGTGTTTGGCACCAACCGGAACTGGAGCAGGACCAGTCGTTTTGCAGAGATTAGTGTGGCTGCCGTCGCAGCGGCGCACAGTGGGGCGACCATATACGAATGTTGGACATTGGTATAATGAAGTATGAAGTAACTATAATTCGTTAAATATTTTATGCTAATTGTTCATCAAACATAAGCGTCTATATATTGATACTTATTTTCGATCTTTTTAAACTTATATTATTGTTTAAAGTAAATAATTATTGAGTACCGTTTACGGATCCGAAATACTTCTTGTTCGAGAAGTTGTTTTGCTTCTGGTAACATTTCTCTCTGTAGTGTAGTTACTGTAGGCCTCAGATGTGAAATTATTGGATCGGAATTAATTAATAAATTGTTCAAAATATCCCGGTTATTGTCACTTCTCGACATCTTTCTCGAATGTAATTCTCTGTACGAGCGGAAAAGTTTGTGGTTTGCTTCTTGTGCATCTTCTGCTAATTGTCCTATTGGTACTATTGAATTTCTTATAATATCTGGTCCATGAATCAAAAGTTTGTGCACTGTGACAGGCATATAATACCAATTATATAAGGATATATACATTTCTGCTGTTTCTTTAGCGTAGGTTTCAAATTTATCATCACTAATCGCTAATCCGGATGATATTACTTGTAGTATTACTGCAAAACGTTTAATTAAACCATGATTTATTCCTGTTATTGACGCTGATAAGTCTGATAATGCAAAAAACTTCCTGGCCGTGTTCCTGTCATTTGATGTTCCCTTCCCTTGTTTACTGGTCGACTAATAGTCCCATTTTATTCTGAATTCACGTTTAATCACTTGTTTTCTATTCTCAAATTGTTGTTTGTGAGATATAGTAGTCCAGCATTTAAAATCCAGTCTATAAGCAATATGTAGTAGGCATTCAAAGCATTTTATTAAGCAGTGTAAGGTAGATAATCCGAAAGAATAATTGTCAGTGTTACTGGTCCTGATATGCGTTAAATTGTTCATTTCTTTTGGTGATGCATTGCAGATATAACATCTCATTGACGAACTTGTGTTCGTCATGAAATTGCAAATTTTGCCATCCACCATTGTAAACAGTAATTTAAAGTTTATTGTGACGTTATTTTTTTATGGAGGGATTCTATTTCAGATTTTATTTCGTCAGTCATGGATATTACAATGTCTTTATTTTCCTTGGTATACTGAAATTGTATCGGTCTGCAGAAGAAGGTAGACGATGTTTTTTTATTTTGCCACAAAACTATGTCATCGTCACTATCTAATAATTTGATCGGCACTAAACTACTAATAAAAACGGTCGAATCATCCTCGGTGTGTGAAATAAACTGCTGCTTGTAAACACATTGGTTTGATGCTCCATCACAGCCCCATTTTATAATTAAAGTTAAATTCTGAGGAATATTTGTTGCTATTTTATCCGACAGAAATGTAAGAAAACGGGATGCGGTGTGGTCTAAGAGTCCTTGTAATTGTATTTTGCTCCAGTTTCTGTGATGTTTATGGATGCTTCGGAAGGGTAACAGTCTTTTTTAATTTCTGAATTGCATAATAGCTTGGATAAAATGGTGGTCAAGATTTGCAGTATTTTCTCTTATTGCGTTATATTGAAATCGGGTTAGGTTTGCAGCGCATACAATCCTAAAAATTGTTCTTCTTTATGATGTACTTTTGGACGTAGTAAATTTTCACAGTATTTTCTTATATTTTTTACATGTTCTGGGTGCTGTTGTATAAAATCTATTATATAGTGAGCATCATTGGATTTAATTTTCTTCTTAATGACGAAATGAAATTCTTCCTCGGTAGATGTCCTAAATATCTCGGTTCTTCTTCTTTTTTGGCGTTTCCGATAATTGTTCAAAAGGCTTAAGTTGTGCAGGAGAAGTGTTTGTAGAACATG
Organism: Osmia bicornis bicornis; assembly: GCF_907164935.1. Taxonomy (NCBI): domain Eukaryota; kingdom Metazoa; phylum Arthropoda; class Insecta; order Hymenoptera; family Megachilidae; genus Osmia; species Osmia bicornis. The sequence goes on from NC_060227.1 coordinate 9,290,727, forward strand.
ACGGCCGAACTAAAGACATCCTTCCGGCAAATTGAAATCCAATTTAACCACTCTTCATTTTTTGTAATAAACCGATCCATTTGTCGACCATCGGAAGACCATCTTGACATCAAATTATTACTAAATTTCCTTAACTTTTCACGCATTTCAAACCGTTCCGAATCATATATGTCACGCCCGAGTGCAATATCCATTTCTCCAAAACAATGTCATAACTCCTGAAGGAATATTATTATCTTTGAATACTGAGAATACAGCTCGATTTGATTCCATATTCATATTAACACTTGGCATGCGGGCAACGTATTTTTACGTTTTTTGCAGTCTGTCACTGGAGCGCGGGTCACGTAAAAATACGTATTTAGTAGATTTGTGGTGGATACCCGCTAACCACCACAAATCTACTAAATACGTATAATTATATGTATGTGTGATATTATATGCGTGTTGTTTGCGTTGCTAGGCAACGCTTTGCATTTTTTCTTCCCACAAGTTTTGAATTATTTCGTGTTCAATCGAATTCCTATTTTCTTCACAGAGGAAAATGCTTTGAACGGTACATACTGTAAAGAACTATTAACGTGTTATCAGTTTTATTTGTACTTGTCATGAAAAAATATTTTTGAATACATTGTAAAATTTTAAAAATCATTTATTTTTGTGATTTCGTAAAAATATCGGTTTTTTTTTGTTAAATAATTATACAGTATATATTTAAGTGTAAAATAAAAAAGTTTCGTTCATAAAAACAGAGTAGTTTCGATTACTGCGATTTTTCTGAATAACCAAACTTCCGCGCGATTCACGAAAAAACACCTGCTGCACGCGTAAGTTGGCGGCGAAGTATACCCGCATGCCAAGTGATAAGTAACACAAAATCACACTATTAATCCCGAATTCAAAGAACAGTGCTAACTTTAAACTACCTTTATGATTAGCTTCGATGCTATCCTGAATGCAACTGAACTGTTGAATTCTATGTATGAATTGTTGTCAGGGTATGAACGTCGATGAGTGACGTATTTATGATATAACCTGGAAAAAGGTGCTGACAATGAATATGGTGGGAGAGTTTTCGTAGAAGACTTTATGGTTTAGAAGTGTCATTACTGTAATAATCAAACGACGGACCTCAGTTTATGACATGAACAGACCTACTGAGGACGAACCGAAAATTAAATTCTGACTCTATTGTACAAAAAGGTAAAAGTCTATTGTCTGATCTATGAAAACATCTTGACTTAAAAATAACTTTTCGTCGAAGAACTGTCATAAACTCCCTTTAAAAATCTGAAAAAATTACAGATTAATAATCATAACAAGACATTAATACCGTAAAAATATAAACATGGTCATTTGATAATTTCTATTTGAAAAAAAAAATTTTTTAACTTTCAGAATTTTTAAAAAATCCATTTTGCAAAAAAAAATTCAGAAAAAATTCAAAAAACACGTTGGCATGGAGCACAATATTCCGGATTTTTTTCAAAAGTTTTCATACAGTACAACCAAAATATAAAGGTTAAACTGTTAATTGGGTTTCGCCCCGTAACTACCCTTCAAGTAAGGATGGCAGCTTCATGCTTGGCACAAATGATTTTCTCTGAATGGGTCTATTAATTGGTATGTTCATTGATCAATTTGGTCTAAAGGCACTTTTGAATACCTTATCCGGCTATACCCTGTAGGACAGTTATGACAATTAAATTAAATATCTCACGAAAAGCAACAAAAAGCAAAAAACATTGAATAGCTACAATCTATATACTTCCTAGAAACAAATGGTGCAAAGTTTTTTCTGGGCGTTTTTAGGCGATTTTTGTAATGAATAAACATTTATATCTTTTATAATCAAATGCAATACATTTCTGTTTATTATTTATGTCAGCTTTTTGTTTATTATTTATGGTCACCTTTTTGTTTATTTTAGAATTATTAGAACCACAACATGAGGTATTCACATATTCTGTTTGGTAAAGTCACAAAATACAAGGATTAGAACGAGAATTACCAAAACGAAAAATTGATCGGTGTAACTAATTTTGGATGCCTCAAGGTAAATAGTGGTACAAAACGTAAAAATATTGTGGAACATAATTGTGGAAGACTTAAACATTCATAAAAATATACTTAAGTTCTTAAATTACAACATTAATATTTTGCCTCAATGTCCAACATTCGTATATGGTCGCCCCACTGTGCGGCGGTCCGGAGACTGTGGCTGCAGATAGCGCCCCACAAGACCGAGGCGATGTGGTTTTACTCGCCTCGGCGTGGGGTTGCAAAACCGCCCCAATCTTGGATCCGGGTAGGTGACACCAGGGTCCAGGTAAGTGAAGGGTTCAAGTACCTTGGCCTTCACCTGGACAGCCACTGGCACTTGAAAGGCATTTCGACCGTTTTGCCCCCGATAGACGGGGTAGAAAACGCCCTTGGGCGAGTGCTGCCCAATATCGGGGGGCCGAGCGAGAAGGTTCGCCGCCTTTATACGGGAATCGTGCGGAGCGTGGCCCTATATGGGTCGCCCGTATGGGCTGAGGCCCTGATGGCGTCTCGCCGCAACCAAGGAGGTATGCGGCGAGTGGAAAGGAGGATGGCCATCAGGGTAGTGAGGGGACACCGCACGGTCTCCCACGCGGCAGCGATGACTCTGGCGGGTCTCGTACCTTTTAAGTACGAGGCGGAGGCCTGCGCCACGAGTTTCTCGCGCATACGCGGCCTTCGCCACGCTAGAGAAGACCCGTCAGAGCAGACGGTGGAACGGGAATGGAGGTACCAGGCCGGACAAGATGTCTCGGACCGGTGGCGTCGCGAGATAATCTCGAGCGGCGCCGCTGGCCAGCGAGCGGTCGGGGCGGTCCTGCCCGTCATCAAAAAATGGCGGGACCGCGGCTTTGGTCGGATCACCAACCGGACCACACAGGTGCTCACCGGGCATGGTTGCTTCGGTTACTTCCTGTGCCATAATGTGGTCACGGTCTGAAGCGCACCAATGAGACACATGCGCAACGCTGATTGGCGCTTTCGAATATTTGAAATTACATTCGAAAGCGCATGAATTTTTATAAATCGCAGTCTGAAGCGCACCAATGAGACGCATGCGCAACACTCATTGGCTTGAACGTAGACCGTCTCTCTTAGTGGTCCGCGCTGTTAACATTACACTATGCTGTGGATAGTGGGTACGGCTTCGGAACATTCGAGCGTTGATCTTTGTTCGGTACAGACGTGTTTTGAATCCGCTCCGCGCTAGTGCTCAGTTTGTTTACTCGTTTTTGCTTCAGTGTTAGTCAGTTCAAGTATTACTTATCTACGTTCATCTAATTTATATTCTTTTATTCTGATTTAGTTTTTCTCTTTTTCCCTTTAATTTTTGCAGTTTGGCTCCGCCAATCACGCGTTCTAAGCGTAACCCAAAAAGGGTTGAGTTATTCCGCCAAACGCCGGGTTCGTTTTCTGGACCGGTGCTCACAGCTGACAAGGAAGGTTAGGGAACCCGGAAATTCCAAAAATTATGAAACTTCGCACACAAGTACAGTAAGTCATCCGTAATACGACCCTGTTTTCCGTTGGTGCCATAATTCGGTTTTAAAGGGTGAAATTACCCCTTGAAAAAAATTCGAAACTTTCTTTTTTGTGGAATATCTTAAAAACGGTGAGAGATATGAAAAAAAAAGTTTAAACAAAAGTTGCACAGTTCTGTTGTGTTTACAAAATGGCGGCAAGAAAATTTTTGAGAAATGCATAATTTTGAGTTACTCCTCCCCCCCAGCCCCTCAAATTTTTTCTTGTTCTTTTGCTATACTTCCTGAAATACCTCTGGATTCCTCTTTTCATCGGTATATATGAATTATGTGTAAGAACATTTTTAAAGTAAATAAAAGCATTACTTTCAATTTGAGATTCATTTAGCAGTTTTTGATAAAGTAATGCTTAAATTATTTACGTTTGTTGTAATTTCATATACATAAAAAATTGTTATATAATTATATGATATTATAATAGTTAATTTACAGTAACGTTTACGATAGCACCAGTGTACATATTATCGTTTGGGACCAGAAAGTTATTACTCGTTTCTTGGCACTTTTCACTTACATGAAAATTATTAATATTAAAGCTATTCACAGTACGATCAAGATAAGGGCGATTGTATGATACAAAATCGGCACGTCGCGTTGCAAGAACTGTTACAACTTTATCTCTCGTTCGCGTTCTCCATAAACATTACAATCCTTTTGTATATTTTACAGATCAAAGAATTATTTACTAACAAACGGTTTAAAACCATAAAAATTACGGATTGAATGGTTACATAATGATATTCTTTATAGAAATGTTTAAAACAAAAATACTCGCCGCACCACGCACATCGCATAAAAGCCGCCGCTCCACAAATATTACATTTTCGTACACGCTTTTCACTCCTAAAGTAGCAGAAATCTACAGATTTTGGAACTCGCTGGGATGTGTTTCTAGATATCCACTTTGAACACAGCATATCGAAAAGATTTTTAACCTGGGCGATGAAAGCTGGTTATGGTAAGGACTGCAATTTAATTATTCATTGCGTGAATGGAGATTGATATCTTCGTCTAGGAGAATTACATTATCCGAAAATGTGCGCACAAAATTTTTCCAAATCCGGAACCCAAACACATCCAAGATTGAAATCATGCCCGTCGTCTTCTTCGGAATGGTTGAAAATATCACTTCTTTATCTTCTGGAATCAACTGATTTAACTGATTTGGGCAGTGGCCCGTCCATGAGTCGAGTAGTACACATGCTTTTACGGCAGTATTCGGCAGATATACCTGGCTGAACCAAGTTTTAAAATGCTCCGACGTGAGTTTTCCTGATTTTGAAGCTTCGACGTAAATATTTTCCGGACGAAATAGGAGTTTCTTGCACTCTCGGACCAAATGTTCCTGTGGGCTCTTTCCAAACTGTCCTTCTTCTTCTTCTGTAAGCGTGGTGAGCTCTGCAATTTGTGTATTATGCGGTACTGATGGGTCGGCGAATTCAAGCACATAGTCATGTTCAATTGATAGTCACCGTCCATGATTTCAACATTATTTATAATATCACGGATTTCATTATGTACTTCGATTTCTGCCGAGTTTATTGGTGACTGCGGTATACTCGCGATTTTAAACGTGGAGGCAACATATTTTATTACGTTAGCAATATTAATGACTTCCATTTTAATGGAATGGTTTTTCAAGCAACGAACAGTAAATTTTCACAATAATGCATTGAACAAACGCTAGAGAAACAATAGCTAGCATCGTCATTTATTTCCGTGCATGAAAAATATGAATAACATCAGTAAATAAAACTATGCAAGTAGTGAACCTCTCATTATTTTGGTCACGGTGGTGCCATTTAGGCAGAAGTGCATAATGCAATCCGTGATATTATAAATAATTTTGAAAACATGGACGGTACACCATCAATTGAACATGACTATGTGCTTGAATTCGCCGACCCGTCAGTACCGCATAATACACAAATTGCAGAGCTCACCACGCTTACAGAAGAAGAAGAAGACAGTTGGAAAGAGCCCACAGGAACATTTGGTCCGAGAGTGCAAGAAACTCTATTTCGTCCGGAAAATATTTACGTCGAAGCTTCAAAATCAGGAAAACTCACGTCGGAGCATTTTAAAACTTGGTTCAGCCAGGTATATCTGCCGAATACTGGCCGTAAAAGCATGTTACTACTCGACTCATGGACGGGACACTGCCCAAATCAGTTAAATCAGTTGATTCCAGAAGATAAAGAAGTGATATTTTCAACCATTCCGAAGAAGACGACGGGCATGATTCAATCTTTGGATGTGTTTGGGTTCGGATTTGGAAAAATTTTGTGCGCACATTTTCGGATAATGTAATTCTCCTAGACGAAGATATCAATCTCCATTCACGCAATGAAATAATTAAATTGCAGTCCTTAACCCATAACCAGCTTTCATCGCCCAGGTTTAAAAATCTTTTCCGATATGCTTGGTTTAAAAGTGGATATCTAGAAACACATCCCAGCGAGTTCCCAAAATCCTGTAGATTTCTGCTACTTTAGGAGTGAAAGCGTGTACGAAAATGTAATATTTGTGGAGCGGCGGCTTTTATGCGATGTGCGTGGTGCGGCGAGTATTTTTGTTTTAAACATTTCTATAAAGAATATCATTATTGTAACAATTACAATCCGTAATTTTTATGGTTTTAACCGTTTGTTAGTAAAATAATTCTTTGATATGTAAAAATATACAAAAAGGGATTGTAAATGTTTATGGAGATACGCGAACGAGAGATAAAGTTGTAACAGTTCTTGCAACGCGACGTGCCGATTTTGTATCATACAATCGCCCTTATCTTGATCGTACTGTGAATAGCTTTAATATTAATAATTTTCATGTAAGTGAAAAGTGCCAAGAAACGAGTAATAACTTTTCTGGTCCCAAACGATAATATGTACACTGGTGCTATCGTAAACGTTACTTGTAAATTAACTATTATAATATCATATAATTATATAACCAATTTTTATGTATATGAAATTACAACAAACGTAATAATTTAAGCATTACTTTATCAAAAACTGCTAAAATGAATCTCAAATTTGAAAGTAATGCTTTTATTTTACTTTAAAATGTTCTTAACACATAATTCATATTACCGATGAAAAGAGGAAATCCAGAGGTATTTCAGGAAGTATAGCAAAAAAACAAGAAAAATTTGAGGGGCTGGGGGGGAGGAGTAACTCAAAAATTATGCATTTCTCAAAAATTTTCTTGCCGCCATTTTGTAAACACAATAGAACTGTGCAACTTTTGTTTAAACTTTTTCTTCATATCTCTCACCGTTTTTAAGATATTCCACAAAAAAAGAAAGTTTCGAATTTTTTTCAAGGGGTAATTTCACCCTTTAAAACCGAATTATGGCACCAACGGAAAACAGGGTCGTATTACGGTGACTTACTGTACTTGTGTGGCGAAGTTCATAATTTTTGGAATTCCGGGTTCCCTAACCTTCCTTGTTAGTCGACCTTCGCTTGGAACGTCATACAATAGTTTCATTCCGTTTCATTCTAATCGCTTTCGATTTCAATTGCATTCATTCTTCGTGGAAGAGTCGGCTGACGCACGCTTCGCAGGTAGGAGAGGTATATTGCTCGTGAGGTAAAACAAAATCGTATTTCCCTTGTTGTGCGCGATTAAGCGGCGAAACTTCCAAATGCGGTCGCACCTGCTTAACCGCACGGCGAAGATGTTGATAATATTTCTCCTTAACCTTAGCGGTTCGAATTTCTATATGTTTATTGCTACGCGGTTTCGACGAGGCAATCGTCCTAAGGAAGGTTGACTTCTTATTATTTGAATCGAACTAATTATAGCCTCCTTTGTGTGCCTCGCCTGGGATTATTTCCAAGTGCTACGCACTTATTATTGAAAATAATTCGGACGTAACACGTGCGACAAGCAAGACGTGATAAGAGAATATTTCGCTATAGGTAGGCACTCGCGCGTGGACTGCTTTTATCTCTGTCAGACTTACGCGAGAATACCGAAACACCTAGTTCGAGACAATGCCAACCTTTTGATCGTGTTCAAACAAGATGTTACGAATCTACACACATTTATAACGATCATGTAAAGTACAGACATGTCGTACGAAACTTTCGAAATTGTGTGCACAGTGTTGGGAACAGAAATATGGTTTCGTAATAATCGACAAGGACAGCTTGATGGAACGTGGTCGTAACAGAAAAGGATTTAACGAATTTGCCGTTTTCTGAAACATTTAGTCCTTCGATAGAACGCTTAGCGAGTAGACGTCTTCTCTTTGCAATGGATAATAGTAATATTAAAAAATCGAGTAAAGTTGCAAATGCTGTTGCTAAAACAAGCGATGCTATACGCAAAAAACGCAGAGCTCTCAAATCGGACAGCATCGACGAGGAGAGAGTCATCGAAAAACGATTGAGACCCATGGTAGAACCGCTGGAACGAATTATCGAGAATATGTCAGCGGAATCGCCACATTCAGACATGATCGATATAAAATCCGAGTCGACATTCCCAACTTTGAATATTAAAGCATCGCAAAAATTGACGGCAACTCCTTTTTTAACCCTCAAGCGCACAACTGCAAGAAAGCACGCATTTCTTCCAACCTGGTACATCTTCGAGTGGACAGACGGTGGATGTGACGAAAGATCGTTCCGATTTTCATCGTGAAGAATCGATACATGCCGTTGAAACGTACAGCGACAGCGACGAGAATCTTAATGTTTCTATGCAGCGAACTTTGGACAAGCCTAGCCCGAAAACATATGTAGCCATTTCCAGGAAAATTTGGGACCGTTGGCAGCTAAATACATTCAATTACTCTGTCCCGCTCGTGAGAAGAAGATCAGATGGCGTGTATGGAGTATACGTACAACGTAACAAATTAATGCTTGGAAGTTGAGTTTTCGACGTAAACAAAAACGACAATGTGATTATTAATAGGGTGAGATACAGAGGAACAACTGGTTTGTACGAATTACTATTTATGAGAATGCCTGATGACACCTTGTGCAACAACGCTGATTTACGCATATACGCGGAAATATTAAAGTCGTCGAACGCTCACAGACGCAACCATATCTCGTCGGGGCTTGTAAAAAGTAACAAGGGTTACAAGTATAAATATATCATTGCAAAATTACTTAACAGCGAGCGGCGTGGAGGTAATCTGATACCGTTCGATATGGTGGTTAACGATAACACGGTGGACTACGTGCACTGGAATGACCCAAACGAGCTCGTCGATAGATTACGTCTTCTCGTATCCTCGAAATCCGTAGGACATACCGGGCATGACAATTAGGTCGTTTCTATAATCGGAGAACTTCGAGAAGCCGGGTTGATTATAAATTGACACGTTCGTAAAGCATGATGTTAGTTTACAAACATGAAGAAGGTGAAGAGCAATCATATCACGGACGAGAAGATGCAGCTGGTCAACGAGTTGCACGCGCCAGGGAGACGTAACTTTAGACGTAGATGAGTCATTTTGCGGGGTTACGATGATTTCTGGCAAGCGGATCTCGTAGAGATGCGACGGTATGCGCGAATCAACAATGGCCACAATTACATACTCACCGTCATCGATGTCTTATCTAAATACGCTTGGACCGTAGCAGTGAAAACGAAAAATGGAAAAAAACGTTACGAATGCATTTTTAAACGTTTTGAATGATGGAAGAAAACCGAAGAATCTTCAAACGGATAAGGGAAAGGAATTTTATAATACAGAATTCCGAAATCTTATGAAAGAATACGATATAAATCATAATGTTTGTAATTATAAAAATTATATGACTAAATAATTTTTCGGCTTTATTCTGTGTTTACTTTTATTACAAGAGGAATATTAGGACTTAAGGCGTAATTTTATAAATGAAAGGAGTAGGGGAGGGGGGAGGGTAGGCCTAAGAATAAATTATATTAATAACTTTTTATACTTTTTAATTATATTGAAAATGTAACTTAACTTATATAAACTAAATAAACCTAAAATACATTTGATATTCCAGTAATTGCAGGAATTCGTGGCGGCGAGCGGAAGGAGGATCGCTAACTTACTCGCCATAGATACTACGACATTGCCCATCCATACAAATTATTAACGTCGAAATAAACTAAAATATTGCGATGGTTTCTCGGAATTGTACGAATCCATGTATTTATTATTGGCCTTTGCGTACCGATTAGAACATTGACTTAAACCACCACGTATGCCGTGCTCTATGAAAAGTAGCATATAGATATATGTTAATAATTCTAATTCGATACGCGTGTGCTTCAGTATTGCATCCCACGTAAAACCGGGTAAAGTATAGTAATATGCAGGATCCAATTTGTAACTTATCAAACAGCTGCTACGAAAATTTTCAAAAATGTCGGCCAATAATAAAACGTCTGTTCTTAGATATAAATCGCTATATTCACCAAGTGTTTTTATATTAAAACTGCACCAGACTTTTGTCGCATGGCCATAATTCTGCTGTGAAACGGCACAGTCGCTTAGTTGATTATAACATTTGTCAAATGTTGGTAATGTCGTCTCGTTCAGTTTCATGTAGTCGGTAACATAATCGTATGGAAAGATGCCTTTTCGTGTAAGCAAATTGAATCTTATCTTGTTCAAAAAATTAAATTGTGACCGTAAAATCGTCATATCGTCTTTCCCTAAATACGAACTCAATTTATTCTAAACTTGAATTTAAAAATTGAATGAGTCTATAAATTGAAGCGAAATTTTTGTAACGTTTTTAGAATCGTTGAAAATGAAATATATTTTTCTTTTGTAATTGGCAAGACTGACGTATAAAACGTTTATTTTTATAATCTAAATTACATCCCTGATGAGCAGGTCCTCGGTAACGACCAGTGAAATGGCAATGATCTGGAACTTTTGTTTCGTCGATGTCGACGGTTTTTCGCACATATAACAATGCATTCCGTTCGACGGATCATCTGCAACGAGGATATTCGAAAGGTTAGTTTATGACGGGACCATTAGGCTGTTTGAGCTAGGACATTACAAGGTTTTTCTTCTTCCAATTTAGTTTCTCGATTTCTTCTTTGTATTCACGATTTAATTTTTCTTTTCTCTCCAGCCGTTTCCCTGTCGTAACCTCGGTTAATCGAAGGGCGAATATAGAATGGTGACTCTCGGATGTACGGTATCTTCTGGTCGACAAAGTTCGCCTAGAGGAAAATCCGCGGGTGTTGCCGGTGTTACGTTCCCGAACAGAGATTTTTACACATTCGCCTTGTGTTCTCCCCCCCCCCCCCCTTTTTTCATTGGATTGTCCTCCGCATTAACTGGCGGTATCGTTAACGTCACCATCATAGAATTGTCCTCAGTGTTGTCAATTCGAGTCATGTTTAGGCGAAAGCCATGTCTGTTCCCCTCTTTCCGCCTTCTTGAAAGTGATCCCCCTCATTTTGGGATTTGTTTAGGCGAAAGCCATGTGTGTCCCATTGTTTCGGCGTTAACTGGCGCAATTGTTGGTGCTGGATGCTGCCAGCTATCCTTTCCTAGGCGAATGCCATGTTGTTCCCCCCCCTTTTTCTGTCTCTTTTGATGGGCCTGTTCCCATCATCTTGATCCGTCGTACCCTTGACCTTGGTCGGAGGTGCGAACGAAAACCATGAACATCGATAGCTTGTTTTGCATTCCGGACCTCCCTTGATTGAGCGCAGAACGATCTTTGATGTTTCGAGATGGTCTATCTTTTCCCAGACATAATTCCGATTGTTAGCGTAACAAATTCCTTCCCTCGAAATCAGCGTGGTCCCACGACTCAAAATCACGTGTCGACTTTGGTTCTGAGTATCGCCGGATGTAAACCCGAAAACATCATTCGTGTGGTCCGATAATCTGACCACTCTGGAGCGTTCCTTATCGTTTCGCGAAAATGATCGAAATTCCTCATATATGCATTATAGTGATCCGGGTTTTCTACTAATTCACTAAAACACCGTAATGTTGTATTTCCACCACGCCGGTCGGTCCAGGTTGCGAATTTAAATGTTTATTTAGCATTCTTTCAAATTCAGTAATCTGCAATAATTTTGGAAAGCATGTTTCCTCCCTACAACGTTGAGATCAAAACAATTTTTGTAAAATTTATTATATTTTAATGAATAACGAAATCTTAGTATGACAGGAAGAGTGAAGGATATTCGCGAATTAGAAAGAGAAGGATTGAAACAGAGAAAGGAACGTACATATCCTGCTGCACCACCCGATAAGCAAATCCCGCCTCCTTGCGCATCGACACCGCCGCCTAATTCGTTAGGCGCACAACAACGCAATGTAAACAATTTCGGACGAGGCCACTCTGGTCTCTCCGAGAGGTGCAGATTGCGACACTCTTCGACGTACAATCGCGAGCAGCGTGTCGGCGGGACCGCGAAGTGGTTCAGAGACAAGTTTGTTCTAAGTTGTTCGAAAATAGCAAATAGGGCAAAAGACTCTATCTTCGTGTATTCATTTTACCTTTTTTCATTTATTCCGATTATTATTTTGTTCATTATTTTTATTCTTCAATTTAATTTTATTTCTTTATAAATACTTATAATTTACGCAGTTTTAGTTTAATAGACTTTGCAGTAGTTCACGCGTTAGGATTGTGTAACGGTGCGATAGTTGAAGGTGTGTGCGTTCTGCTCCCCTGCCTTCAGAAATCAGCCAACAGAGAAACGGCAGAGAATTTGGATTACTATACGGAATTTTTCTCCATAATCCGGTGAGTCGTTTCCATTACTCTTCCGGTCGTTCACGAATATTTTGTCAAGGAATCTCCAGTAGTCAAAATTGGCTACGTCAATTTTGATTCTGAGAGTCTCTCCAATTGGAGATTCCTTATTCTAAATTGTAATTGATCACATGTATTTGTCTGTTTCCGGCCAATAATTGTGTGTCTCAAAACTAAATTGTTCATGAGTTAAATCTGTATTTCCTTATATTTAATCGCATCATTATATTCATTACATTTCTATATTTTATACCTATTATTATTATATTTCAATATTTTAAAAACTACATTATATTTCAACATTATATATATATTCTTCACATTCCAATGTTTTATATATTTCAATATTTTATGTATTCCATTATACTTTAACATTTTTATTTTTATAATATACCATTTGATTCGTTTTAATCAAATCTAATTTTCTTTGACATAACCTTTTATTAGCCTCCTTCATAAATCTTATCATATTAGCGATCTGATGAAAGGGCCCGTATGGGACTAGCGTATCTCCGAACTCACAAAATATTTAATAAAGTTTCCGGCTTTACGGCGTCACACGCGCCGCACGTAACAGCTAGGAAACAAATTGGTGGCAGCGGTGGGATACCTAAAATTTGAAAAAAAAAAATAAGAATTTAAGCTTTTCAAAAGAAGATCATCTTTCCTAAATTTTAACATTCAAACTAAATTCCTATTCAAACTTTCAATAGGTTATGAGATACCCGTATTCATCAAGATCGCATTCAAAAATAATAAAATTGTTTTTATTTGGTTTGAGAGACACAATTAGGTGGTTGAATTATATTGATTTATGGGAAACGTTAAATTGTTTTCCTTGATAACGTTTACTATTGAATAATATTTGCTAATTACTGTATTATTTTATTCTGTGTATATCTTGTGTTACTGCATTATTTTTACTGTTTATTTTATTGTGTCATTATTATTTTGTGTATATTCTTTATTGAAAAATTGTCAATATGACTCCTCCAACGCATAGTGCTGGTGCAAGCACTGATGCGCCGAGTACATCTCATTCTGAACAAATGACTGAACATTTGCCGAAGGTTTGCCATTCAACAAGCATTGCCAATATCCCGTTTTTTGATGGAAATAATGTGCCGCTTAAGGATTTTCTGACGGATATCCAAAATAGCGCATATTGTCTTCCACAAACATCAGAACGATCTTTTATCCGTGCAGTTTTAACGAAATTACGCGGAGAAGCGAGAGATAGTATTTGCGATTTACACTTTGATTCGTCTAATGAACTCATTAAACATTTAAAACGCCGTTTTGCTCCTAGAAAAACATATGAATACTATCAGTACGAAATTTCAAATATCCGAATGAAAAGGAATGAATCTGTATACGCGTTTTATGATCGATTACGAATCTTGATTAACGGTTTGCATACTTCTTTAAAAGACAGTTACGGTGACGACGCAGACAAAATTCTAAAACCCGTAAAAACAACCGCTATTAATGCGTTTATTAGAGGTTTACCAGACGGATTAGCTAGAGCCGTAGAAGCGCGAGATCCGGATAGCTTAGAAAAGGCGTTAGAAATTGCAATAAAAGTAGAAGAACGCAGGAGATCCGGACATTATACCCCTTATGAAACCAAATAGATCTATTTCAATTCCGATAATAGGAATAGTTATCAACCTCGGAAAACTACAGATCTAATAGTTACCGCGAATATTCTAATACCGCATATCAACCTTCGTATCCATACCATAAATTACGAATTTCCAAACTATCAAGTCCAATACGAAGGTCGCGCTCTAGAACACCAAGTCCATACAGAACCATCCAGATATTCACAACACCATCTTCTTGCTGTTCACAAAATCAACTTATACAACATCATTGTCATCATCCTGTAATACACCAGCATGTTGTTCGACTTCTTATCAAAATCGTGATATTCATGTCAAATAATTCCAATTCCAATAATGCAACAAAACTATTCAAGAAACCCTGAATCTAAATTTCGATCATATTCTCCTACGCCAACTAAACATCCAACGCACCTTTCGAAAATCAACCTTCTGCCTCAAGATCACGTTCACCTTCACCTCATCCAGTCAAAACCTAATCAAGAAAACACGAACATTTAAACTCGCAAAACGCTCGTCGTGTAGACGCGACGGCGAGCCTCAAGAGAACGCAGCGTCAACCGACGGTCAAATTTCTGGAAGAGAACGAACCTCTTTTACCTAGAAATGGAACGAAATTCACCCGTAGTTAAAATGTTATGCAAAAGAATTACGAGTCGGCTCAGCAAATTTTCTCGTGGATACAGGCGCGGAAATAAATATTATAAAATTAAATTCATTACATAAAGATGCAACAGTTCGATAGGATGATTCGGCTATATTAAGCGGAATAACACCGGAAAGCTAAAAACCATAGGAACAACAATAGTAACTTTGCACAGACAGACTATAAAATTTCACGTCGTAAAATCTACATTCCATATGAAACATGACGGTTTACTAGGACAGGAATATCTTAGACAAGAACAGGCGGAAATCTCTTTTGCTCATAATACTTTAGTCACGCAAAGTGATCCGATTAGACCGATTAGATTCATAGACGAAAATTCAATGCAACAGTTTACACAACGCAGGAATTTGAAACCGCGAATACTTTCGATTAAGGCTCGTACACGACAAGCAATAGCAATAGATGTTGTAAATTCAAATCTCAAAGAAGGATACTTACCGCGAATTGATAATGTTGGTGGCTTGTACATTGGCGAAGCTGCAGTCTCGGTTAACGACGATGGCGTGTGTCATGTCCTAGCTATTAACACCTTAGAAAAAGACTTAGAAATAGAATTACCTCCACAAAAATTGGTACCCTTTGAATATCATAATTTTCCGGAGGAGGAAGAATATTTTGACTCCGATTCGGACGACAAAATTCCAATGAGCAGTTTAGATAGAGTTTCCGAAATTATCAAAAGATTACGTTTAGATCATTTGAATGACGAGGAAAGAGAACATGTAATAAGTCTTATAGAAGAATTTCCGGAAAGATTTCATTTACCTAATGACAAATTACAAGCAACAGCGTTTATCAAACATAATAGCCTACAGTAGATGATATTCCAATTAACACGCGACCAATACAGATTTCCTCCGATCCATAGGCAAGAAATAGAAACCAAATTCTGAATAAATTATCTGACGGAATTATTAAACCATCAAATTCTCCATATAATTCACCGCTTTGGATCGTCCCGAAGAAACCTGATTCTAAAGGCAATCCAAGGTGGCGAATGGTAATAGATTTTCGAAAATTAAACGAAAAGACAATAGGCGATGCCTATCCGTTACCGAATATTTCTGAGATATTAGATCATATAGGAGATGCACAGTATTTCTCAACTTTCGATTTAACCAGTGGATTTCAACAAGTAGAAATGGATCCAAAAGATAGCCATAAAACCGCTTTTACCACACCCACAGGTCCTTAGAATACGTTCGAATGCCTGAAGGTCTTAAAAATGCAACCTGCAACTTTTCAAAGATTATCGAACCGTGGTACTACGTGTTTGCAAAGGTACGGACTCTTTGTATACTTGGACGATATAATCGGTTTTTGCGAAAAATTTAGAGGAACATAAAAGAAGATTAGAAGATTATTCATGAAATTGGCTGACGCAGGATTAACTTTACAACCGGACAAATGCGAATTTTTAAAAACAGAAGTAGCATATTTAGGACATGTAGTCGGTAGAAATGGCGTGAAACCAGATCCAAAAAAAATAGTAGCAGTAAAACCTTTTCCTTCGACCAAAGAATCCGAAAAATATTAGGCAATTCTTAGGCCTAGCAGGTTATGTATAGGACGTTTCATTAAAATTTTTGCAGAAAAAGCCAAACCTTTAACAGAATTATTAAAGAAAAACGCAAAATTCGTTTGGGGTAAAGAACAAAAACAGAGTTTCTTAGAATTACGTAAAGCATTGTGCCGAAGCCCCATTTTGCAATATCCAAATTTCGATAAACCTTTTACGTTAACAACAGATGCCTCAGATTATGCAATAGGTGCAATACTCAGTCAAGAATTCAATGGTCATGACTTACCCATAGCATATCTATCTAGAACTTTAACAAAACCGGAACAAAATTATTTTACCACTGAAAAAGAATGTTTAGCAGTTCTATATGCAATTTTACATTTTCGACCCTATTTATACGGACGTAAATTCACCTTAGTTAGTGATCATGAACCATTACGTTGGATAAATTCAATAAAAGACCCAGGTCAAAGATTGATTCGTTGGCGACTAAAATTACGAGATTACGATTATGACTTCGTTCACAAAGCCGGTAAATTAAATACAAACGCAGATGCCCTATCGCGTAATCCTGTGATACCAAACGAAATAATATCTTCTGATGAATTTTCATCGTCCTCATCCGACGATGAAAGTAATTCAAAATTAAAACCTAAAACGCGACATTTACTTCCGATTACAAATCCTGAATCCTCTAAAACACCATCAAACCCAGTAATCCAGACAGATGCAGTTGACAAACGAAAAGTAGGTAGACCGTTAGGTTCTCAGAATAAACCAAAACAACCTATAACCATTAACCCGGAAGGAATAGCGACTAGAACAAGATCTAAAACGCAACTTCCATCAAATCTAACAGAACCCTCACATCCGCTTACAGAACATATTTCCGAATCTTCCGACGATAGTTCAGACGACGAATTGTCCAGAGCCCCCCGAAATTCTGCCGACGCAGGAGCGTATTTACCTAATTTGGAATTTTATTCGGAATCGACGAATGGTGGATCCTAAAGTTCCGGAAAAGGAAAATACACCTCCTGTATTGACGAAATTGAACAAAATCAGAAATAGTACAATCAGGGCGAAAACATAATAGTTGAATTACCCGAAGTTTACGACAGCGATAGCGACGACGAAACCACTCCGAACTTTAAAAGCAAAGCCAACAAGAATTTTCTGATATTACTTGCCGACGAAGACACGACGCTTCAACAGACGCAAATCTAAATTCTGACTCTGACGTAAGCGACGAAAACTTACAAGAACAATTAGAGCAATTACAAAAACAGTTTGACAATTCCACAACTGACATACAATTTCCTATATCCCCACCTTTAGCATTATCCACTCCTAACCCCAGAATAAAATTCAAACAGAATTCTAAGGAGGGAGGAAAGGATGCTGCTGTGTCTAAATGATTATCAAAATTTATGAATGATTCAGATTTCACGAGAATCCAAACTACTGAGAGCATACCTCCAGATTTACAAGATCCAATACAAAGTCAATCACGAAATTCACGCTATGAAACGCCAAAGATAATAACTTATTCTCGGGAAAGTTTAACGTATTATCATTCAAACTATGTTCATTTCATTTCTTCTGATTGTTATTTAACTACACCTATTGGTAAGTTACTTTCAGATTTAGGCATAATTAATTCAGACAATTTGCAAAAAGTAAAGCCAAAATTAGGTCAAGTCTTAGTAACGAAACGTGGAAAGTACAACATTTTCAGCGTAATTATCAAAAAACATTATTTTGATAAATTATCCACGGAAACTTTAGAAACTGGTCTGAAAAATTTAAAACAAACTCTTTTACAATTAAACATTCAAACTTTTAGAATTTCACAAGTTGGAGATTTGACTAATGACTTACCACAGGGTACATTAACGGAAATTTTAGACCAAACACCTTTCGAGATAGTAAAATCAAAATAACACTTTGTTACGGAAACATCCAGGTACCACCTGAAGAATTTCGTACGAAAATAATTTCAGAATTTCATTCAACCTTAATTGGCGGACATAAAGGAGTCACTAAAACATACCGTAGAATTCGTGAAAGATTTTATTGGCCAAATTTACGTAATGATGTTCAAAATTTTATTCGCACTTGTAATAGTTGCCAAAATCAAAACTTGTCCGAGCAAAAAACTCGAGAACCAATGCTAATAACTGACACACCTTTAGAGCCATTTGAAAAAGTATCAATAGACACGGTAGGACCCTTACCCATTACTCCTAATGGGAACCGACACATTCTAACGATGCAGGATAATTTGACGAAATATTGCATAGCAGTTCCTGTACCTGATATAAAAGCTGAAACAATAGCTCATGCATTAGTTACACATCTCATATTGCATTACGGTACTCCTCGAGCAATCTTAACAGATAGAGGCACGAGTTTTCTCAATAAAATAATTCAACGTTTAACTAAAACTTTCAAAATTCAACACGTTACTACTTCCGGATACCGACCACAAACGAATGGCGCGTTGGAAAGAAGTCACATTGTTTTAACTGAATACATTAGCCATTACATAGATAGTTTTGATGATTGGGATCGTTTAGTACCTTTCGCAATGTTTTCTTACAACACATCAGTACATGAAGCTACGAATTTCACACCATTTGAATTAGTATTTGGCAAAATAGCACGATGTCCAAGTTCATTTACAATCGACGACGAATTACCCACATATAACTCTTATTTGCATGATCTCACAACTCGTCTTTCTGAAATGCAAACAATAGCAGGGAAAAATCTAATTGAAGCAAAACAAAGATCAAAAATTAATTACGATGAAAAATCACGACCATTTAATGGTAAAATAGGAGACATGGTACACGTCATGGTTGAACCTCGAAAGGGTAAATTCGGTAAACGTTATCATGGACCATACAAGATAGTCGGAATTTTAGAAAAGAACAATGTTATCCTGGAAGATGTAAACGGAAAGCGATTCGCAAAACATGTTGACAAACTAAAACTATTCTAAATTAGGAGGAAAGAATGGCACACCCCACGACTGGCACTACTATTCCTTGCACTCGTCACTCATGGCTCAAGAACCATATCGGATGACACGCATCGACGCAAATCAGGATTGTACTTCGAAAAGGCACATAATTTCGCTTTCGAAGGGCTGATTGGCGTGTAGCGTTAGTAATAGATACAGCTAAAATTGGAGAAACGAATTACCGGAAGATAACACCAACTTAAATACAATTTACAATCGATGTCTGAAATTTTCCGTTAAATTGAAATGCAGCTCAGTATTACGAACACATTACTTGAACGAAAGGATAAAGGACGCCCTGGAAAAACATGCAGAAGTCAAAACATTGCTCTCGGAAATTGGTCTTCCCATGAACGAGAGAGATGCTCCACCAAGAACAATAGTTCGTCGCAGCGCACCATTTGGATTTGTCGGAACCCTTAGTCGAACACTATTCGGAACACTTGACACGGATGATGCGAAATATTTCGATTCGCAATTAGATAAATTGTACACAGATCAAAAGAAAATTACTCAGCTAGTTAAAAATCAAACTCACCTGGTAATGAGTGACTTACATAATACCCATAATTTGATCGCAGAATTAATGAACAATGTTAAAGACAATAGAGTAAAAATTAACGAATTGGTAGAGATCCTTAATGAAGACAATTTACTAAATTACACCATAATACTAAGTCAGTACGCGAGTTCCATTGAAAATTCATTGAATCATTACATTTCGGCAGCACAAAATTTTATGTCCATGTTACTCACAGCACAGGATGGGAAATTGCACCCATCATTACTAACTAATTGTAAATTGAGAGCTATCATAGATGAAATTCATAATTCAGTCACTCATTACGAGGTACCTATTCCGCGAAACCACCTAAGGGTGGAAGAAATAGTTAAAATAAGCCAGGTAACCTTGGAACATCGTTCAGGAAAGATACTAGTAACCATACACATACCATTGGTAAATCGCATAGGATATCAGCTATACCAACTTCACAGTCTCCCAAAATATCTGCAAAATATCAGCGACAGCACTGACGTTTGGGCGTCTATATCACCTCAATATCCATATCTAGGTTTAAGTAACGATCATAGTACCTATTTTGGCGCAACAGACACATTTTTAAATTCATGTAAACAAACTTGGTACATGCATTTGTGTGACCTGGAAGTACCTTTGTATGAGGTATCAGTCACGGGATCGTGTGAGGTAGCACTACTTTTGAGACCACACAAAAGAAATTTACAATCCTGTGATATCAGGCTTACTACATTTCGTGAATCGCAATGGCATCGTCTGAAGCATGCAGGAGGATGGTTATACTCAACGAAGGAACCCGAATCCTTACAAATTTTATGCAAAAACCAAGCAGATATATTAAGAACAATACAAGGAACAGGATTAATAGAAATACGTCCAGATTGCGTAGCAAAAACAAGATCTACCACTCTGATTGGAACACAAACTTTTGTGAATACGGAACAATTTTTCTACAATCCCCATTTACTTTTAAACATCAGTGAAGTCTTCCCCAATGTTGAGCGAAGCCATCTAATAGAATCACTAAACAGTTATCAAACAGGCAACTCTGTACAGGATGCAGAGAACACAATAGGCTCCTTACATGAGATAGAAAACGAATTGGGAAGATTGGAAGTACATCACCGTGAGAAAGATTTCATTTTGGCCTAACCTACGGAACCATAGCAGCTCAAGCAACAATAATATTGGGAATAATACTCTTTATTTTTGGAGATCAACGAACGCATTGTTTGGGTAACCCATCTCTGCGAAGAAATAGACGACCAACTCCTACAACCGGATCAACAGTAATTCCTTAGAAGAATCAGCAACCGTTATCACGCGTCCATCACCTTCTCCAAGAATAATAGTGGATTAGGGGTTATGGCGATCTTTGAATTATATACCTCCTTCGATTTATTTTACAGACTTTTAAAACCACGGGAATATTCCGATGTGGTTTCCCATAGCTTATACCACTGTATTTGATACTGTAGGTTGGAATGGCGGCATGTCAGGAGCGCGACGAGGACAGGATGGTACGCCAGGTCCTCGTGAGCGGGTTGGCATCGCGTACGAGGAAGAACAAACTTCTGGAGATCTTCTTACCGTATGGGGCGGAAAATGCCGTGGTTCTACAAAAATCAACAGGCTACCACGCTTTCATCACGTTCCGGACTAAGGAGGGTGCGAGCCAGGCGTTGGAAGCAGGAAGCTTTGGCATTGTATGTCAAGGAAGAAGACTCAAGATTACTCCAGCGGATCCTCGGCATGAAGTAAAACTCATGCCACCACTGCCTGTCGTGCATCCCATTCCGGAGGTCGATCTGGCTCCGGCGAACCTGTTACCATTAGAAATGATGGTGGAAATATCCCAATACCTGACCTTTGAGGATCGTTCCAGACTGGAACTGGTGTCAAGGTGGTGGCGACTTGGAAGTCTCTCATCCTATACCGATATCCAACATCTGGATTTCAACGATTGGCGTTGGCCGAACAGATGGGAAGGGAAAAGAGTGACCCCGAAAACACTTCACTGGTTAATCAAAAGAGCAGGAACATACGTTAGATCATTTAAAATAATAGAAAAATTTATAGCAGAGAAGCTAAACCCACAAATAATTGCAGTTGCCATTAAGCACTGCCCAAATTAACCGAAATCGATTTAACATCCGCAATAGTCAGACCTTCCGGAATTAGAAGCTTAAAAGAGGTAGGAGCGAAACTCACCAGCTTAGGTTTGGGGAGATGTAGGGGCGTAATAGAATCGGAATTACGGGAATTATTCGAAACAGCTAAAGCATTGACCATCTTAAAGGCTATAAAAACTGCGATGACTGGAAGGGCGCTTATCAGTGTCAATCCAAACTTACAACATTTGGTTTTACAAGAATGCAATAGATTAAATTCATTCTTTCTGGCCGCTGCCATAGCGAATTTACAAACTTTAGAAACCATTGACATAAATGCATGCCTATCACTAACTAATCACACCATTTTACAGGCTCTTTCCAACAATAGTCACTTACCTAACACATTACACACAATCAGATTTCATTACTGTACATTCACGGAACCATCACTCGAGGTAGGGGCGAACCTACAAGACATAGAAGAGGAGGACTTTGTTGAATTGGAACTTGGGCCGGTAGAATATGCCATCCCACTGCCGCGCCGTTATCACCAAATCCAGGAACTGAGCCTGACTTTCTGTGGATGGGTAACAACGTATCTACTTCGAGAAATTAGCGAAAATATGCCGCATCTGACCACCCTCGATCTAAGTGGTGTACCAACATACTGGACAATTCTGTCGGGGCCCCCTTTCACCCCTGAAAAAATCTAAGGATCTTGGACGTGACTCATGCATTCGTCGGTGGGAGGACAAGTATTCCGTTTACTAAAAGCATTAACTATAATACGCTGTAAGACAGTTTAGGTATCATGGATGAAGATATTTGCGTTGCCATAAGGGATTGTACACAATTGATCGAAATAGACTTAGAAGGATGTAGAAATATTGAAAACCGGTACTGGACTGTGCGGAAAACATCACCGTCCGATAGACCACGACTGTTAACGATATACGCGGGCGGAACCGGCATTAGCTCCTAATTGCATACCAACTAAACAGATTTCTCCAACGTACAGTATAATCGGCGAACTTGTCATTACAGATACCAATCATTATCATTGTTTCCATAGATTGACCTTCGAGCTACGACCAGTTCCAGTGCTTAGCATTCCGGGGGTTGCCCCAGGCTTGTCGTAGCGCCGTAAAACTAATACCCGATTGCGAAATATACTTTAGATATCGTCGGGGACGACGATTGATTCTAAGGAGGGAGGACTGTTACGTTCCGAACAGAGATTTTTACACATTCGCCTTGTGTCTTTCCCCCCCCCCCCCCTTATTTTCATTGGATTGTCCTCCGCATTAACTGGCGGTATCGTTAACGTCACCATCATAGAATTGTCCTCAGTGTTGTCAATTCGAGTCCTGTTTAGGCGAAAGCCATGTCTGTTCCCCCTCTTTCCGCCTTCTTGACAGTGGTCCCCCTCATTTGGGATTTGTTTAGGCGAAAGCCATGTGTGTCCCAATTGTTTCGGGCGTTAACTGGCGCAATTGTTGGTGCTGGATCCTGCCAGCTATCCTTTCCTAGCGAACGCCATGTTGTTCCCCCCCCCCCTTTTCCTGTCTCTTTGATGGCCTGTTCCCATCATCTTGATCCGTCGTACCCTTGACCTTGGTCGGAGGTGCGAACGAAAACCATGAACATCGATAGCTTGTTTTGCATTCCGGACCTCCCTTGATTGAGCGCAGAAACGATCTTTGATGTTTCGAGATGGTCTATCTTTTCCAGACATAAGGCCGATTGTTAGCGTAACAAATTCCTTCCTCGAAATCAGCGTGGTCCCACGACTCAAAATCACGTGTCGACTTTGGTTCTGAGTATCGCCGGATGTAAACCCGAAAACATCATTCGTGTGGTCCGATATGTTAGCGTCAGCACGTGTTCAAGGGTTGACACGTGGCAGGGTCAATGTATTTGGGGCTTTGACCTGGGTTTCAAGGATTTCTTAGGATTCTTTAGGTTATCGATACCCGAGCCATTATGTCTGTCATCGGACTTGGGCCGGCGGTAGTTGATACTTGAGGTGCGAACGAATTCTAAGAGTCGCGGATGTTTTGGTTATGGAACGGCGATAGAGAGTTCGATCGCCGATTCTCGAAGGAACGCGCGTGTGGCCGATGACCCCGAAGTCATGGTGCTGCACGGCACGTGTCAAAAGATAAGGTTGATCTAGAAGGATCTGGCCACGTAGTGGGGAAGATCTTGCATCTTCTGGTAGGAGGACCATGAGGGACGGCATGGCACTACCCCAGAACCTTGATCGGGAAAACACCTGAATTCCAATTCTTGACAGATAATCCTGAGCACTCTGGAGCGGTTCCTTATCGGTTTCGCGAAAATGCTCGAAATTCCTCATAGTATGCATTATAGTGATCCGGGTTTTTCTACTAATTCACTAAACACCGTAATGTTGTATTTCCACCACGGCCGGTCGGTCCAGGTTGCGAATTTAAATGTTTATTTAGCATTCTTTCAAATTCAGTAATCTGCAATAATTTTGGAAAGCATGTTTCCTCCCTACAACGTTGAGATCAAAACAATTTTTGTAAAATTTATTATATTTTAATGAATAACGAAATCTTTAGTATGACAGGAAGAGTGAAGGAATATTCGCGAATTAGAAGAGAAAGATTGAAACAGAGAAAGGAACGTCATATCCCTGCTGCACCACCGATAAGCAAATCCGCCTCCTTGCGCATCGACACGCCGCCTAATTCGTTAGGCGCACACAAACCGCAATGTAAACAATTTCGGACGAGGCCCACTCTGGTCTTCTCCGAGAGGTGCAGATTGCGACACTCTTCGAACGTACAATCGCGAGCAGCGTGTCGGCGGGTCCGCGAAGTGGTTCAGAGACAAGTTTTGTTCTAAGTTGTTCGAAAATAGCAATAGGGCAAAAGACTCTATCTTCGTGTATTCATTTAACTTTTTTCATTTATTCCGATTATTATTTGTTTCATTATTTTTATTCTTCAATTTAATTTTATTTCTTATAAATACTTATATTTACGCAGTTTTAGGTTTAATAGACTTTGCAGTAGTTCACGCGGTTAGGATTGTGTAACGGTGCGATAGTTGAAGGTGTGTGCGTTCTGCTCCCCTGCCTTCAGAAATCAGCCAACAGAGAAACGGCAGAGAATTTGGATTACTATACGGAATTTTTCCCCTGATCCGGTGAGTCGTTTCCATTACTCTTCCGGTCGTTTCACGAATATTTTGTCAAGGAATCTCCAGTAGTCAAAATTGGCTACGTCAATTTTGATTCTGAGAGTCTCTCCAATTGGAGATTCCTTATTCTAAATTGTAATTGATCACATGTATTTGTCTGTTTCCGGCCAATAATTGTGTGTCTCAAAACTAAATTGTTCATGAGTTAAATCTGCATTTCCTTATATTTATCGCATCATTATATTTCATTACATTTCTATATTTTATACCTATTATTATTATATTTCAATATTTTATAAACTACATTATATTTCAACATTATATATATATTCTTCACATTCCAATATTTTATATATTTCAATATTTTATGTATTCCATTATACTTTAACATTTTTATTTTTTATAATATACCATTTGATTCATTTTAATCAAATCTAATTTTCTTTGACATAACCTTTTATTAGCCTCCTTCATAAATCCTATCATATTAGCGATCTGATGAAAGGGCCCGTATGGGACTAGCGTATCTCCGAACTCACAAAATATTTAATAAAGTTTCCGGCTTTACGGCGTCACACGCGCCGCACGTAACACCGGACTTACGGGGTCCTCTCAGCGACATCGGTCTCGCCTCACCCTTTCTAGACGAAGACGCGCTGAGGGCGCTAGAGAGGGTGGGCCCAGACCTCAAGGGACACCCTGATTGGTATTTTGACATTTTTCCGACGAAGTACCAGTCAGCACACCCCTCCCGACTCCAACGCCTTCGGGAGGGTCAAGTCGAGAGCGTCTCAACACTTACGTTTTTACCAGTGATCAAAAACGACTTACATAATATAAAATCCTCTGGTCTCAAACCGTTCGGAGACCCGAATCGAAATAGGAGTTTCACAACTAAAGTTTGAAAATCCGCGTCGCGACCATCGACGAGCTCTAAAAGAAACGTTGAGCCTTACAACCCACTGTGGTCCAGGAACCCGCTTTCCGTGACCAAAATTAAAAACGTCTCTAATTCGAATTTTGACCAAATATAATCAATATAAATATACTAAATATAATTAATAGAACTAAAATACAACTAAACAAATGCAAAAATATAATTTTTAAAAATTTTTTTATTGTAATTCGGGACTCATAACGATATTCGAATATTTTTTAATAATGAGATATTTTCTCAACACATTCATGATTCTTTTCGTGTAAACGTTTTGTAGTATACTATACGAATTTGCCCACTTTGTATATAAATTACAACTAAATTTACGCACTGTTTCCTGAACAGATTTTCTGTACCCTTCAAGAAAATTAGTTTCCTCGACGATGAAGCTGAAACACGTCTCCAAATGATTATTATCTCGTGTTTATAAGAATTAATACTAACAAGAGATAAGAGTCTCGCAAAGAAAACGTTTCGTATTACTCTAGAGTCTAGACAGAAGTCACTTCGGTCCGAGCGGTACGTATGCTGCCGCGGTGGCCGCAACGTCATTTATTGAAATTCGTATAACTTTAAAAGTTGAGGAAGGTTGAATCTAAGATTTATATAATTCTTTAAAGAAATGTTTAAGCTTTCTTATAAAACAAATCTGGTAGCTAGCACTTTTAAGCATTTTTTTAAAACCATCCGCAAAGTTTTAATTGTTGAAAACATTGCACTATTTATACATAAGTTAAAGAACACTTCCGACGCAATTGAATAATCAAAATAGAACTACTAATATGCATAAAGTTGTTCTCAAAAAACTATTATTTGATGATCTATAATGAATACTTACAGAAATTAGATTCACTTCGAATTTCGGAATTTTGACTTCAGCATGTTGTACACGGCTATACAATCGTCCAAAATGAAAATGATTTTGGATTTCTTAGTTTTAAAGTGTTCTTAGTTAGTAGGAAAAAAAATTTTTTCAAAACATTAACTTGAAAAATTGATTTTGGTCACGAAAAACCGGTTTCTGGACCACTGTGAACCTAAAGGAGGAAAATCCGCGTGCGTGTTCGCGACGAGGCAACGGAACAGCGTTGC
Organism: Osmia bicornis bicornis; assembly: GCF_907164935.1. Classification (NCBI taxonomy): domain Eukaryota; kingdom Metazoa; phylum Arthropoda; class Insecta; order Hymenoptera; family Megachilidae; genus Osmia; species Osmia bicornis. The sequence goes on from NC_060227.1 coordinate 9,317,737, forward strand.
ATTTATATAATTTTCTCTTTCATCACCCGTCAAATTTGTCATGGCACAATCGTATAAATAATGGTGCAATTTTTCTTACAAGTTTTCAAGTTCATTCACGAACCATTCAGCACAGTCAGGACCACGATACGCGCGATACTCGCACACCGATGCGTGTACGAACAGTGAAAATAATATCCCACACTGTATGCTTCGTGCTGCTGGTATGCATTGCAGTGTCCTTGATTGATGTTCCTGTTAACCTTCTTAAGCAAGCATTCGAAATCGGCGTACACGATGAATGGATGACGTTCTCGGTGACCAAAAATTATCAAACTTTATTATTTTATCCTCACTCGATGGTCAGAATGATTGCGCAGTCATTCATCTCCATGTAATCCTTCGTATGTTTCAATAACTTTTCTTCCGCATAAAAGTAGTGAAGGCATCTGCATATAAACAAAGTAACTGCATTAATGCAAAAAGAACAAACGCATACACTAAAATAGATCGTAATGGCGTGATACAAATCTGTCACAAATATAAGTTTTACTCTTATGTGCACTGAGCTGGCTTGAAACAAGCCGGGAAAGATTTTCAATCCATGCAAAGTGGCGCACATTACGATTGGGCGTTTCAAGCATCAGCAGGTTAACGTGACGAAATCTTTTGTTGGTGGTGAGTTGGAGCGGAGCACACCTTTTCACATTCAAGTCCCAGAAATAAACGTTTAACGAAACATCGTTTTGGCGCTCAAATTTTGGTATTTGATTAAGGGTTATTGGAAATGCGATACCCTCCTTTAAAACGGTGTCATAGTTGGGATACGATGATGGTCGATTTGCATTCACATGGACGGGATATAACGCTGCAACTATCGATCTGACAAAAACACGTATCAATCATCGTCAACTGCCACATTTACTACCGCTCTTGTTCCTTGATTGTTTTGGTATGTCCGGTGTAACCAACTGCTTGCTTATAATGTTGGTATGGCTTCGGAACTTTTAAATATCTCGATATATCTCGAAAACTATGCATCTGATCAAAAAATGATATAGAACATAAATAGTAGAAAATTTAATTTCCTAGAAAAAAGGTCTCTTACGATTTTGCCATAGCTCACACCGTTTCCGAGATATTTGCAGATTTACCTCAAGGAAAGGGGCGTCACGCACTTATTCCGAGATATTTCTTCTTCTGCACAGCTGCCCTGGAAGTGGCATTTACAGCTCGGAATAGTGAATACAGCTTAGAATAGTGCAGAGTTACCTCAAAGAAAGGGGCCACAGTGTTTCTTCTTCCTATAATGTGTGGGTACGGCTTCGGAACTTTTAAATATATCGATATAATCTCGAAACTACGCAGAGAAATTCTTCCATCAGTGTTAAAGTTGAGTTCACAACGTATTTGTCAAACCAATCGTTCAAGTTTTGATGTAGAAAATAATTGTTTATTTCTCACACTGAAACTTTTCACATCACTTTTATTATTAACGGTAAACTCCCCATACAACACCGTATTCCTTTTATGCATGAATGGTTTTGAAAACTTCCGCTAGACCGTTGGAATACTATTTTTCTAGCACTCTTCTAAAAGTATTCGTGGTTCAATATGACTCGGGTGTTGATTACAATTCTGTAGTTATCCGGTTATGTGAAAGCTGATTCTACATCCTCCTAGATAGAGATGATGATGATGCATGTGATTCAGCATCTGTTCTACCTTGACCTTCGCCTATTTTTACAGATCCGTGTAACTTGCTCTTAACGATTAAATCTCGCTATCCTGGCTGTTAAACTATTTTTTTTCAAAGCAGTTGATAAGTCCTTTTCGAGTTGCGATCGCTCTATCATTAAATCAATGCATTGATTGCTTGCACCAGACATGCATTTCGGTATTACTACTTATGGCCGCAATACGTTGTGTCAAAAGTTGTTTTTATACATGCAAGTTCGTTCAGTAATATTGCCTTTTGACCACTAGTTCAATACGAAACTACTGCCCCACAAAAATTCGCAACGAGTTTGGTTCTGAAATGGATGCATACTTTCGTATAAGATAGTTGGTGCAAAAATCTTTGCTATGTGTGCGAGAATGCTTTACACGCGCTCTCGAGTGCAAAGAAAGTTCTGGTCAACAAAAAGTCGGTGAGAACTGGTACGCGTCGGAACTCAATACGTACCCCAATTTCCAATTGCAAGTATCTCGAAAATGATGCCATGGATTGCAAAATAGTAAAGGAATTTTCGATTTGTTTTCGTACAGGGAGTTCGGCTTTTATCACCTTTTTGGAACATATCCTGTATAAATTTCAATAAATTATCATCAGTGTTAATGATGTCAATTTATCATTGAAATTTTGTGTCATTTTGTCTCTATTTTCCGTCTGCACTGTACAATATGTGTTGGGATTCGTAGATGTCTTTTCTTCAAATATTTGTAATGAACTCTCCGTAAGGAATTGCTTGATTGTTGACGAGCATTTTGTTTGCGCGCTGAATATCGACGTCTTCTAGTTTCGTCCTGCTCTTTATTTGTAAATTATGCGAGAACCGGTAGTTCCTTTTCTCTGCATTCTGGAAGGATCGTGAACCGTTTGAGATAATCAAAACTGTAAGGATGTGTATGTTGTGTGATGCGTGAGAGTTGTAAGAGTGTTATAGTACATGTGTGTGTGTGTGGTGTGTGTGGTGTGAGGAAACCAAGAAAGTTTGGCGAAGCCTCAGGCTTTGGCAGTTGCAGATTGCGGAACCGATCAGTGGAATATGTAATAAAAAGTTCCTTCCGACAAAACTAACAAATTTTGCTAAAGGCGGACCTCTGAAGTAATACAGGATTGCCTCGAATAAGCAAGTGGTCTCTGCCTTCGAAATAAGCAACTCGCTATCCCTCTTCTTTGTTTGAAGTCGCCCGCAAAAGTGATAGGTCCGAGAAATGAGTGAGAGGTCCGTTTGCCGCTATCTTGGATATCTTTCACTCGTTTCTACGAGTGACGTATCTTGACGATCTCTCATTCGTCAAGCCGAATGGCATACCTGCTTTGTAATAAGCAACTGTTCGATCCCGAGTGAGTTACTTATTTTAAGGCAATCCTGTACTTACTTGCAAAGTTGTACTTAATGGCAAACGTGCCCATCAACGAACATTTCCTTACTTTTAGATAATGCTTGTAATAAAGTATCAGTTGTCAATATTATTACACTCTCTCCTATTTCAGATCTTAATAATATATTTTTATATTTTTTAGAGGTTGGTAATTTTGTAATCTCTCGTACAAAATTTCTAATGATTGTGGAATTTGTGGCTTGTTACTGGCTCGCACTCTTTGTAATGTCGGTCCTAAGGTGTTAAAGGAACAATAAGTTGCAGCTTCTGAATACCTATAAATAAACATTTGTATATTTTTTTTAAAAACATTATTAGAGGATATGTAAATTGTAATAAGCTGTAACGGGGTCCGGTCGGTTCGGTGCGCACGGCGGTTGCGCACCGTGGTCGGTTTCCCCGTGCCAGGGTTCGCAAGGGAACAGGTCGGTAAATAACGAGGCGGTGTTATGTAGAAAAATATATGTTTATTCAGAGGATCTAGGTGTGAATACTACAGTGGTGACAGCGTGGCGGCTATCCTCGCCTAGCTGGTGGTCGGGCGGTGTTCTCCGGCCTCGGGTACTACAATCAGAAGATGGTCTGGTGGTTAGACGAGTGGAGCCTTTTGCCTTAAAACTAATGTACAGGTCTTACGTACTACGGTCGGAACCCGGTCCGTCACAGAAATCACACGGAACTTATATCTAACGCTCTTACCAATTAACCGGACGCACGTGGTGTACGCGGAGCGCGGGCGCAAGCGGAGCGCGAACGCGAACAAATCAGTGAAAGCGACGAGGCACTATCGAGTGCCGAGAAAGCGGACGCAAGAGTCGGGAAAGGAATGACCCGATTGGGCCGACGGTGTTTTATTCAAACACGCTGCGGTGTTTCGCGCTGCGGTGGAGTTGTTGCCCGTTTGCCTCACGCGGCTCGTCTTCTCGTACGCCGAGGAAGAACCGAGCAGCGAACGAGATGACGGCCAATGCTGGCCAGCCTGGGTAGCGCCACGAAGCTGGACGGAATTGGCTGCGAAAGGCAGAACACGGTGCCGTGTAGACTAGCGTTCGGAATCCCCGCGGAAGCACCAGCAGAGATTATGGACGCGCACTAGCTTGGTCACCCCGGGTCGACCACGGAACTGACGAGGCTAGACACCTACGGCCGCTGGACCTACGGGAGCTGCCAGGTCGTAGCGTAGTGCAATGCTACGGCCCGTTGCGCGTTGGCCAGAGATCTCTTCGCCAGGAAACCCATGGCGTCGAGAGCTCTGGTGCTCCGGTCCGGACCTCCTAGGAGGTCCCCTCGGGGCCGAAGCCCCGAGGCAACTCATCGGTCAATGCATCGATCGGTCCTACTTATAGTCTAATCGCACGGGAGAGGGGATGCCGCCGTGGTGGGGCCCGCGATGCGCGATGCCGATCCGCGGCTGTCGTCGCAAAGCATAACATACTTTCTACAAACATCATCAAATATTTGTTTTAATGGTATTAATGTATTCCGACTGAGCTCACTCATTTCTTGTTCCATCAAATACCGTGTACTAACGAGGGGAACTACCCAAGTGTTACGCTCACTTATTAATGAAACTTTGCCACCTTGTAGAGCTCGTCGCCCTGAACACGCCTATACCACCTTTTGGGGGCAGACGGCTAATTGTTTAAAAGATATTAACAATTAAAGTTAGTTACCCCTTACATTGAGAAGCATGACAAACTAACACATACAAATGCTTAGCTCCGCGGTAAAACGCTTGACTCGCAATCTAGTTGTCTACGGTTCAAGTCCATGATTCACAACTTTTTTTTCTTTTTTCTTTTTAATGATAATTTATCTCTTTTTGAATAACTATTACAACTGTGCTATAATCATTGCATTTATTAATAATTAATTAAATGTGCTGAAATTTTTTTGGAATTTAAGTTATCTTTTCTATCCAATACGTACATTAACACCCTTACCGCATTCAAAATTCGATATATCGATAGTTCGATTAATCGATCTTTCGATGTATCGATAGTTGGATCGATTAATCGATATTTTCGATATATCGATAGTTGAATCGATTAATCGATATTTTCGATATATCGATTAATCGAAACTATCGATATATCGAATTTTGAATGCGGTAAGGGTGTTAATGTACGTATTGGATAGAAAAGATAACTTAAATTCCAAAAAAATTTCAGCACATTTATTAATTATTAATAAATGCAATGATTATAGCACAGTTGTAATAGTTATTCAAAAAGAGATAAATTATCATTAAAAAGAAAAAAGAAAAAAAAAGTTGTGAATCATGGACTTGAGCCGTAGACAACTAGATTGCGAGTCAAGCGTTTTACCGCGGAGCTAAGCATTTGTATGTGTTAGTTTGTCATGCTTCTCAATGTAAGGGGTAACTAACTTTAATTGTTAACATCTTTTAAACAATTAGCCGTCTGCCCCCAAAAGGTGGTATAGGCGTGTTCAGGGCGACGAGCTCTACAATGTGGCAAAGTTTCATTAATAAGTGAGCGTAACACTTGGGTAGTTCCCCTAGTAAGATGTTTTTGACTGGGGTGATTATGTTCAGCAACTATGTTAACATTATTCTTATCCACATATAATGAACCTCTACACTTTGTGCGGTTACGACTATTACAACGATATAAATAAAAGTTTCATTATCAATATTGTATGCATAATCATTGTGCACATACACAAATGAACCTGCTCTTTTTCCAGGAAACTTCTGCATCTGTGGAATATACATATATTTATAAAAGTCAAGAGTCCATCCAACAAGTAATTTCGTTTGTAAATTTGACAGTTATAAAAAATGGAAAAAATGGTATAAATTATTGACAATTACTAACGTATAAAAAATATTCTGTAGAATAATTCGTATAAACTACCTTTTACTATAAATTGAAAAATATTTCTCTTCTTTATTATTTGATAGCATTCATTATTGATATGAAAAATAAGATATATATTATGACCCTCGGTTCGCGGGGGCCACTTTATAATTTTAATCGCAATACACAAGATTCGTTGGGCGCCAGCCACTCGCTGTGGCAATCTAAAAGTGAAGGGAAAGGGGTAGAATCGGGGTCTTTACAGGGGAGGGGACTCGTGGCTTTTCCGGGGTGCCGTAACAATCCTACGCGGGGTAGTGCGCAGGGAGGATTGTTGGGGGAAGGGAAATCTCAAGGGTTGGGAAGGCTCACAGGAAGGTTCACTACGTTACGCGTTCGAGAATGGGACTAAAAAGGGACAAATGGGAAGGGAAGGGCTTGGACGAAATCGCGGAGTACCGTGCGCGAACGAAGGGTATTCGCGGATTCGCGGATACGCGGGTCAATATTATACCGGGACAAAATACACGGCCGGAGATACCGTTGCCGAATTCGCGGGACAATATTATAACGGGGACACGCCACACACACACGTATACTCCGCAAATCGTTCTCTATATAATTCGATGATCGTTTATCTAAACGCTAGGAACCAATCGACGGTTCGCCGTCGGCCGCTGCCGACGACGACACCGTCGCAGGGAATTTTTGGAGAGGGGATTGGCCGGTGATCGGGAACGGAAGGGCTGACGGGGCTCGGCGATGCTGGCTACGGGCTGAGGATCCTCGGGCCCCGACGGTAGATGGTCCCACGGTGTCCTTTTGTGACAACGCCGAAAAAAACTGTTGACTATTTTAGGAGATAACGTGCGTAATTTTCAATTATTTACAATAACATTTCAGATTTTTTGAATGCCATTATATAGGGAAAATATGGCAAAAACCACTTTTTCTTTCTCACCCTGTAACTACCCTCCCAGTTGAGATACAGGGTTGAAACTTGGTGTACAATGGTTTTTTATTATAAGCTATAAAATGGTGCATTGCTGAAAAAATTCGGCTCAATTCGGCACTTTTGACCATCTTATCCTGCTATACCCTTTCTCAGAAACTTGAGCCAATAACAAAAACCGGTTTAGAGATTCGTATTCAATGCTGTGACCCTTTCGGGGGTTCACTCTATGTTACAAGCTATTGATACAAAACTTTGTTTCTTACACTCTATCACACGTTGGGCGCCAGCCACCTATGGTGGCAATCAAAATCGAAAGGGGAAAAAGGGGGGTCAAAGCTGATTACAGGGGATGGATTTCGGGCACTTACGTCCGTACAATATTCCGCGGGGGAGTACGCGAGGAGGACTGTCTAGGGCTGGAAGAGATCTCAGGGTTGGAAAAGGAGTTCACAGGAAAGTTCGTATCCGTTACGCGTAGGATTCGTAGACGGGACTGAAAGGGGGTAGGTCAAAGGGTTAAACGATACGCGATCGTGAACGCGTAGGCGAAGATTGCCGTTGCTTCGAACTCACTCTCGACAATTAATATTGCAAGGGACTCACCCAAATTTCTTACACATACGCTTTTGCTCTCCATAATCGCTTTTACTTTATATGCATGACGAGTATATTCGTCAATACACAAATCGTGGCCACTTCTCCATGACGAGTATTCTCGTCAATCACAGTTGACTGGTTAATCGCTTATCTCAATCGCTCTCTATACTTGCTTTAGCCCTCGGGCTCAATGACGGCTCGTCGCCGCTGCTGCGACGACATGATCGTTGCGGGATATTTTGGGGAGGGGATGGGACTAGGAAGGGGGCCTCTTCCGGGAACGGGATAGATCGATTATCGATTGTCGATTTGCCGGTGGTCGAGGTCGACGGGGCTGACGGATATCCTGCGGTGACGGGTGGGCTGAGGTTCTCCGGGCTCGGCGACAGATGGCTACGGGTGGGCGTTTTCGACATCGTTTGGGCAGCATCGTCTAGTTTGTTTGAAGTCCCACGTCGCTCCTTTTCCATGGAAGGGTTAGGCGCCTGTCGCCAGCCTCGAAGCTCCTGTTCAGGGTAGTCCCCGTTGATTATGTCCGTCGCTTCCATCGGCCTGACACCGTTGAGCAGGGAAAACAGGTAAAGTGAGGAAAGGGTTAAGGGTTATCTTGAGGTAGGAGTGTGAGGTGGAAGAAGCGCAGCGATTGTAACGGGTAGGAGGGCGCGGGTGTCACCACGTTGCAATGCATAAAAATTTATAAGAAATGCTTACTATATAGTGCAAAACAGAAAACAAAATCAAAATTTGTAGAATAATGTAATCGTCAATTGCAGGAAGTGTAAAAACATTTTTAAATTAAGTTTATTGTATTTGATATCCAAATGTATGTAATGTATAAGTGCTATTTATATACTTTAAATCATATCTACAATATCAGACATTCTAAGTCTATACACAACAGATGATAACACACTTTTACTACATTTCAGACTAAAGAGGAGTGTAACAGGTTTCGCTAAAAATTAATATTGGTCATCAATCACTTTTCATGTTTTAAATAGAAAAACGTAACAGTAATTAGGTACTTTTGTACATTTAGTTCTCAAAATGGATGATTTATCGAAATGGTTAGAAAGCAACATCGCAAAACATAGCATAGCTATATTTAATTAGAGAAAGAAAATAACATGTATCATATGCTTCTTCTACGCCAATGAAATTTTCTTATAAACTAACGAATAAAACATATCTGGGTCTGAAACTTTAGTGCTTGTTTAAATTCATTATTCTAAAAGCGGATTTTTACATTCTATGTAAAGCAACCATTTTAGACCAAACAGTATAAACCAGGATCCTTTATGTAACGTATAGAGAAAAATTATCAATACCTTACTAAATTCAGTATGTAGCGTTAAAAACAAACAGTTTCTGATTATTTATTTTTGATACATTTCCTTGTAACAGAAAAAATCTGACAATGGTTGAATTAAAATAGTTTATTTGTATTGTATATTTAATGAATACTTACATAGTAAATGATCATGACATAATTTCCATACAATAGTTTTGTGTCTCCATAATCTTAAAGTAAATAACTGCGTTCGACATTGATTAAATCACCTGTAAAAAGTGAATTAAAGAGGTCACAAAGTATCGTGTTCATTCCTATATCTAATTTTTATAGACAAAAAATACTTAACTGAATTTCTTTTTTTCGTTCTCAATTTCCAACTGACACAAGTACTATTAAGTACATAAAATTCTAGAATCCCCTGACAACCGGGTCAAAACCACGGTATTAAATATATATACATATAAAGAATCTATTAGAAATTACCATAACCTAAAAACACATCAACCAGGAAAGTGAAAATATCATTAGAAAATTAGAGCTTTAAGAAGTGGAATAAAATTTCTAAATCATACTCACGTTATAATATTACTAAAGCCATATAAACCATCTCGTAAAATATATTATTATACGATAAAAATACATTTGCCTTATCTATGTTAATTCCTTGAGATAGAAAAAATGTTTAAAAAAAAAGATCTTTGTTACGATTTGTACTATCATCAGAAATAATAGATTTCAATCTACAAATTTAAAACTATTAATATCACACTGATTTTCTATCTTATGGATAAAAAATGTATATCTTTTATAAGCACATAAATTAGTACCAACCAGGCCCTCCAAGCTCCACTCTTGTGAATTTGATGCAAATTTTAACTCACCCCCGGACTTCCAGGCGGCGCTGATGTCGCTTCTCTACATGCATAACTTGTATCACTGATTTTAACATACGCAACTAAAGATATCGTGACGTTATGTTCCCGCGAAATTTGTCGCCGCGTTTTTCAATTGTTTCAAAATTTAAAGAGACAAAGAAATATGGCGCACATGTTGTGTTCGGATTTGCGTCTCGAGCACTCTAGCAAGCAAACACGCGGCTCGTGAGAGAGTCTAGCTATGTTATGCACGTGGGTGCTGAATACCTTGTGTAAAGGGTTGAAACACAAATGAACGGCATAAAAATGATTATGTAAATAAGCACAAAACTTTATTGTGAAAATGAAATAAACTGAATAAATGATGATATATAATAAGAATGTAATAAAAGAGTGCACGTAGAGCTCGGCGTAGCGATGTCAAGACGCGTCGGCTTGTCGCGAGGTAGCGTGGACAAGAGTAGTGAGAAAAACGCGCGTTCTTAGGGGGTGAGAACGGTTGTGTACGCAAAACGTTAGAAGGTCGCATGCGATATGAGAATCTGCTTCCGCTTATGGTGCTACCGTCTGCTGGACGGCAGAGCAGGCTCCATGGACTGTGGCGTCTCAGACGAGGGTGCCACAGGGACTACCCCCCTAGTGCCTGACTGGAGAGAAAGGCATGAAAATGAAGAGCCCTGAGGCTGCTCCAGGGAAAACCGGAAGGTAACCGAAGGTCGAGGTCTCGGGCGGGGCGACTGGACCGGCTGGCTTAAAGGCTCGTCGACAGCGATAAAGGCCGGCTTCACAGCAGTCCACCGAGATCGTGCGGGCCTCGCCGTTGACGTCAGTGATGTATTTTTGGCATCGAGGCGCTGAAGGACACTGTGTGGCAATGTAGGGCTGCTGTCCAGCGGCGGCTGTGGTGTGTACCAGTGTCAAGGCCAGTCCTCGGAAAACGTTGACGTGCACGGCTACGGCCAGGGTCCTTTGTTACAAAGTGCTTTGACACCGAGAATGGTGCGTTGGTAGCACCGATTTTTAAGGAACGGAAATGCTTCCCGCCAATTGTGTAAGAAAAGGAGTGCGGATTCGTAGGACGATCCTGCGTGCACGGAAAACCCAACCCCTCTCCTGCGCTGAGGAGAGTAGTCCGTACAAGAGCTCTGCAGGAGAGGCTCGAAGATCCTCCTTGTAGGCAGTCCTCAGCGCAGAGGAGGACGGTCGGAAGAAGGTGAGTCCAAGGACTTCCAGGATGGCACATCACGGACTGACGCGACCGGTGCAATCATACTTCCAAGGATTCCATTCGAACACTGCGGCTGGTAAGGGGTTGTGCGGATCCTGCATGTCCCAACAAGACGGGCGAGAGCAGAGAAAAGAGCCGATTCAAATTGGAGTCCCTGGTCCGTTGTGATGGTAAGGGGAGTGCCGAAGAACGCGATCCAGCTGCCGAAGAAGGCGGAAGCCACCGTCTACGTCTGGACGTCCTTGAGAGGCACCGCGTGAGGCCACCTGGAGAAGCGGTTGATCATTGATAGGCAGTACCGGTAGCCGTCCACGAGAGGAAGTACGATCAGGTCCAAATGGACATGGTTGAACTGTTGGTCCGGGACGTCGATATTGGCTGGCGAGACTCGAGCATGGCGATGAATTTTCGCTCGTTGGCAGCCGAGGCACTTACGTGTCCATTTCAAAGCATCTGCCCGAATGTCCGGCCAGACGAATTTCTCCCTGAGGCGCAGAGAGGTGGCACGGCCGTTTGGATGGGCGGGCGAATGAACCACGTCAAAGGCTCCGCGTCTCAGCTCCAGCGGGATGTAAGGCCGGAGGATTACGGAGGAAATGCAGCAAAAAATGTGATGGCCGTCGACCGACCATCGGCTGGAGGCTCAAGGAGGAGGCCGCGATGTTATTGGTTATCGGTGACATTCTATCTCTCTCTTGTGCCTCGAAGATCACTGCAGGAGACACGGCAGTGGGCATCCGATGGTCTCCACACGGGAGAGCGCATTTGGAACGGCGTGGTTTGTTGTCGTCAATGTAAGTAAAAGTGAGCAGAACTGGCTTACGTAGTCCAGCTGTCTGAGCTGGCGCGGTGAAGCCTTGCCGGCCGTTGCTCCAAGGCCCTGACGAGAGGCTTGTGGCCAGTGCGGAACCACGAACTCTCGACCCTCGAGGAGGTGCTCAAAGTGTTGAGCGCTGCTGGTAGGAGTTCACGATCATAAGGGCTATATTTTGTCTCTGCAGGTGAAAATTTCTGCGAGAAGAATACATAACGGGCACCAAACGTCGTCCTCCAATTGGTCCAGGTGCGCTCCAAGAGACGTGGAAGAAGCGTCTGTGGTAAGGCGTAAGGGAGCCTTCGCAGAAAGGGAGCCCCATCTGCGCTGTTGCAGCAGGCTCCCTTGCAGCGGGCTCGAGACGGTCGAGAGCTCAGCGGCGTCTCCAGATGATCGCCCGCTTGTCCTTTTTTTTGTTGCAGTCCCGGAGGAGATCCGTAAGGGGCGCTTCGCAACGCCGCCGCGCAGGAATTAGCGCTCGGTCAATAATTAATTATGCCGATGAAGCGGCGAAGGTCCGTAATGTTGGAGGCCTTTTGTAGTCCAAAAGAACCGAGATCCTGCCGAAGGTGCTTGAACACGTCCGGGGAGACCTGGTAGCCGAGGAAGGTAACTTTCTGACGCTGCGAACATGCACCTGCGAAAGGTTGGTTAAGTTAGCATGAGAGAGACCTCAAAGACCCGCTCGCAGATGCTGGAGGTGTTCATCCAGGCTGCTGGAGGCGATAAGCACGGTCGTGTACTCATATAGACCTTTCCAAAAGGCAGGTCCTGAAAGGCCTATTCCTGTGGCGCTGAAGGTCCTGGGTAGCATTCCGCACAGCCCAGCGGCCATGCCGAGAAATTCGGACAACCCAAATCGGGTGGTCACCGCTGTCTTGGGAATGTTCCTCTGGAGCGACTGGGATCTGGAAATATGCCCGGTTCAGATCCAGGGTGCCGCCGTGGAGTCCGAGAAGAGATCCTCAATGCGAGGAATCGGATATCGGTCAGGCATCGTGACCGAGTTTAATCTGCGGTAGTCTCCCCGTGGTGGCCAGTTGCCGTTCTCCTTCCTGACCAGGTGAATGGGGCTGGGCCCATTGACAACTGGAAGGGCGAATAACCCCGTGGAGGAGGAGGAGGTCGAAGTCCCTCTTAGCCGATTGGAGCTTCTCTCCGATAAGGCACCGAGGCCTGGCGAAAACCGGAGGGCCCGTCGTGACGATGTGGTGTTGGACCGCCCGCCGAGGGTCCCTGGCTCGGAGTTGAGCCCGGCTGCAAGAGGTGGTAGTAATTTTAGATGAGGGATTTGAAACGATCGTCCAGTGTCTCAACGTTCGGAAAACTCGGCCGACGCCCCGCTGATCCCACGAAGGGCAGCTAGATGGGCTATGCCCTCTGAAAACAACGCGTCGCCAGAGTACACGAGGCGGCGGCGCTTGAGGTTGACTACGAGACCGTAGTAGCGCGAAAGAAAGTCCGCGCCCAGGATGGCGCATTTGACATCGGCGCGACATAAAAGCCCAGGGGAAGACCTACTTGAACCATGGCACCCGTACTTTTGAAAAAATCAATTTTTCCAATTGCATTGTATTCTCCTTCGTTTGTACCAGTTTGTACAACCTTCACTTTCGTTTGTACCCCAAGGGGTTCGTTTGTACCGTTTTTTGAAACAACCCCCAAGTGGTAACTTCGCCATTTTTTAAGATTTTTCAATCTTTTTACGGGTGCTGTTTTCTAATTGGTTAAGCATTAACGCGTATATTTGTTCTAAATATTAAGGGGGTAGACACAGTACGTGACGTCACCAATTCGGGACGTCGGTATTACAGTAGTTTTTTCGTGGGCCTGGTGGAGCCACTTGCGTGTTTTGTTACGAACTTGAAACGTTTAATTCTCAGCTAGCGTGCGCGCAAACACGATCTAGGAAGGCAACAGCGCCTCAAGTATTTTTACAAACACATTCAAACGCTCATCTCGCAGAGGCATCGCCACGATACGCCTGCTAAGAAACGAAAGCGAAACATTGGCGGCGTTTAGAGTGAGATGTACGGTGATCATGCTAATTTCTTTCAACCCAAATGACTAGAATTGTCACGCTCCGATAAATTCTGACTGACCAAACGCGTGGATGTTTACATAGCACACCGTAGCACTCCTCGCTGCTGAAAAATATATCGCCTGCTCCGAAGAAACCGGCAATCTGAGAATTATTTTTAGAAGTTATTAACTTTTTTAAATAAATGTGTTTTTAATTAATAAAGTATACAGGATACGTCATGGTATGATAATGTATATTTTTCTGTGATTTCATTTTCTTCGTGAATGCAACGATGCACTCAAAAAATGCAAATCCACTTTTTATTTAAATGGATTGCATTTTTTTTTTACTTGTGTCAACTCCTTGAAATATCTGCATAAAAAAGTACTATGGTACTATAGAACTAATAAATGGAGGGACCTCGCGTCTATACAGTAAAAGTTGAATATGTGCAACAATTCATATATGTATTCAGCCGAGGTGTCGAATCTCGGATTATATGCGATGGCCAGCCAAGCGTGAACGTAGAAAGGGACAGACAGTGGAGGAGAGAGCGAAGAGTCCAATGATCAAAGGAAAGAGCCGAAACTATCGGTGTGACTAATACTAATTCAATTATAAACTTTTTATTTTTGACTTTTTTTAAATGAAATTTTTACTAGCGCATTGGTGAAATTTTTCTGATTAAATGATACCAAACACGATATAGTTTGAATGAGGCGAGGTTTGTTATGGGGCGCTGTGAAAAATTCAGGCGGACGGCAGTCAAATCTTAGAGAAAAGGGACAATCTCAACATGCAGAATGAGAGAAGGACAGCATGACTGTAGTGCGTCTCACTCAGCGTTCGGGCGATGTTGCCTTTTTCGCTTGCCTTCGCAGCACAGTTCGAGTGACGTAATCAAGTTGACGCTTGATTCTGGCTACGATTCCGATCGGCAGTCCTTTATACTTAGACGCCACTTATAACTACTAGCTGACACTAAATTTGTCACGTAACTTGCTCTGTAGTATCCAGATAATGGCGGAACTCGTCTTTGGTAATGCTTTTACGGGAATCGGTTATTCGTCCTTATATGAGAAGATCTTGAGCTGAATAAGGGCTCATTCGAAAGAGGAAGATTTAATGAAGGGGGCTCAACAAATCGTTTTAGTCACAAAACTGGTATAGTTACTTAAAATGTACTTGGATTCAGCGGGCGTATTTTCTCGATTTTTCCTCTACTTTGGACACTATATTAATAGATATACAACACAATCTCTTTAAACCATCGGTTGAGCCCCCTGCATTGGACCTTCCTCTTTCGAATGAGCCCTCACCCAGCCCTATGTGTTCTCTTATAAGGACAAATAACCGATTCCCGTAAACCCATTAATAGGCCCATTTTTGCCGGTAATTGTCACCTCGCTGCCTTACCCTAGTCTACCGCCTTAAGTACCTTTAAATGTTTTCTAATGACTACCTGTTCAAGATTGTCGATACCTAGAAATGATCAAGGTCGGTCGCATAATATCGATCGCTATCCAGGGTGTTACCCTGTAACGTTGCTCACGATTTCTTACCTACTTGCAGCTAAAATCTAACTATTTCACATTTACACCTTCTATAAATCAAGTGAATATGTTAGTTAAAAATATTATGTAATATGTGTTTTGAATTCGTCTTGATGTCCTCATATATTAGTAAACAAGAAAAATATATGGTCCTATTTATACAAACCCAAGGTGGCCCCGACTTCGCCATAAAAACAAACTATTTTTCAAATTTTTTTGTTACTGATATCTATTGTGCACTTCATACCCTGACAACTCTTGATGTAAAATTTGTTTAATCAGATGGCTGCAAGTGGGTGAAAAATCGTGGAGTAACGTTATAGGTAACACCCTGTATATCTGAAAGACTTTTTCACTCTATCATCAAATTGGATTCCGCCGTTCCATAATCTAAATAATTACCAAGAAAAAACATTATTGTTTCCAACAAAGAATTATTTTCGCGACTCAACAGCACATACAATGAAAACGTATCGAAGTGTTACACTTTGGGGAAATATAGGTTTTATAAAAATATTCAACACGTATTTATTTTATCTGCCATCGTCCATGTTATGGGGGTGGAAACAGTTTTGCGTTGTTTCTGTTATTCAGCACATAAGAGATCTCAATCATTACAAATAGTTCCTTTCTTTTAACGAACCACTATAGAGTTTCCGACCAACGCATAGACGATGAAATACAGTAAGTCGTAGATTTGAAGTTAGTAATGCTAGTTACGCAATATTTATAGTCTTTATGTCATTAATATAAAAAATATACAAAAATGGCGCAGTTTGCCCCTGGGTGCTTTTTTCAAAAGTCGGTACAAACGAAACCCCTTCAGGTACAAACGAAAGTGAAGGCGGTACAAACGGTACCAACGATTAGGAAACAGCCCTCGTAAAAAGATTTGAAAAATCTGAAAAATGGCGAGTACTCTTGGGGGTTTTTTCACAAAAGCGCGTACAAACGAACCCCTTGGTGGTACAAACGAAAGTGAACGGTGGTACAAACGGGTACACAACCGATTAGGAAACAGCACCCGTAAAAGATTTGAAAAATGTTAAAGTGGGGTGCTAGGCTATTTTCACACCCTCATATCTTTTCACACCCTTAGGGTACACAACGAAAAGAAAAGTGGTGGTACAAACAAGGGTACAAAACGAAGGAGAATACAATACAAATTGGAAAAAATTGATTTTTTCAAAGTCGGGTGCCAGGTTCAGGTAGGTCAGGGGAAGGCTCGCCGAAGGCCCAGGTTTAGCGTTAGGACGCGGTGTCCGTAAGTGCTGATTGTAAATCCATTGGCTGCAGGATCTTAGAGAATCGAGGGCCGGAAGCTGGAAGAATCGCCGGATATTGCCACCTTGGAGAGAATTTCCGTCGAGATGGCGATGAGTTGCGTGAGGAGCATCCTGATCTCCTCTGCCTCAGGATGTCGTCGGACCGCGCCTGACGACCGGTGAGGAGGTATGAGAGGAGCTGTCGCTGCTGCTAAGAGACAGCACACCCGAGGTAATGGGTGTCTCCATAAGCTGATCCGCCGCTTTAATAAGCTCAATCGAGCGAATTCATCTTAAATTATTTTGTACGTGCGTCGGCAACAACGCCATCCAGCGGATGTGGAGAATGTCACTCGGTGGCCCTGTCGCTCGCAAGGGTCCGCTTATGCCTGAAGAGCTGGGAGGGCTTCCTCTCCCCCCTGCTCGAGCTCGTTGAGCGTCCTCTGGAGCTGCCTGTCCGCCGAGTCCGTGAGGCGCTCGAGAATGCGTGTCTTCAGCGTAGTATCTTTATTGTCCTCTGGAGGAGCCCTAAGTAGATCGGAAATTTCCGCCAGGGTGTCCGCGTCGGGGCACTCACGGCCAGGTGTTATTTAGATTCATCCGAGCGGATCCGATTCATATGGGAAGACCGATTCTATTTGAATAGAACCAGAGCTGCGGCTGGGTAGCGCTAAAAGGGCGGGACACGGCACTGAGACGGCAATGACACGCCGGGCTGTGCGTTGTCTTGACCGGTTTTTGGCCATGTTAGCACCAGCGACGGGCGCCTGCGAGAGAGGAGTAACAGACGTCTTCACTGAAATCGTCACAATTCGTCGACGTGCCCACCGCTCCTTATGATTGGCGTCCAGGTGTTCTACCCCCGACGCAAAACGTTAGAAGGTCGCACGCGGTACAAGAATTTGCTTCCGCTCATGGTGCTGCCGCCTGCCGGACGGCGAGCAGGCTCCATGGACTGTGGCGTCTCAGACGAGGGTGCCCGAGAGTTGCACATGGCAGGCCCTCCAAACTCCCGTATTTAATGCTGTAACGAAATTAGTTCAACCCCGGAATTCTAGGTAGCGCTGGTGTCGCTACAAACACATAAATGATATCAATGAGATACGCACATAAGCATATGCTCCCGATATACCTGTGCATAGTCTTACCTATTCAAAACTTTGAAAAATAAAAATAATGAAAGAGAAAAATTACAACAATTGTTGGATGACCAACTCCATGATTCACAATCAGTACTGATAAACAGACGTAGTCAACCTTGTTTTTAAACTCCAAAATCCTAGAGAAAGTTATGTCTCATCCAGGACTATGCATCAAAGGTCAAGGGCCACAGACATCTCCTCCTCTCCTAAGGAGCCTAAGGATATAAACTAGAGCCCTTATGACAGGAGTTCTTCTTGATTCAATCCTCCTACGGTCTTGCGGTCTGTAGGTCGAGTTTCCACGTAGTTCTTAGTTGTATCTGGAGTGTATATTTGAAACATACAATAAATCGGTGATTGAATAAATCGGTCTCCGCGTTTCTCACCCGGATCCCAACACAATATATGTGGAGTAATTTCCATAATACATTTCCATATATTAAACTTTTACTACAATATAATAAATATATATATATATATATATATATATATATATATATATATATATATATATATATATATATATCAATAATAATATACAATTAATCACAATCATACATACCAATAAAACACAAGTACCAAATGTCTCGACAATCAGGTTCTCCACTCCCCTGGTGGTCAGGTTTAACTATAAGAAAAAATTATATATATTATACATACCCTTCATGCTAGAAGTATTATTATGTATACCTCAGTGTATTAATACCATGTTAATGGTTTTATATATTGTATATGTAAACTGAATACTTACAATCTTCTTCTTTTTCTTCTATTCATTTGCATCCAGGTGTCTTGTTGCTCTATTTTAATAAAGGCAGCCTCTGACACTGTAATAAATAT
Organism: Osmia bicornis bicornis; assembly: GCF_907164935.1. Taxonomy (NCBI): domain Eukaryota; kingdom Metazoa; phylum Arthropoda; class Insecta; order Hymenoptera; family Megachilidae; genus Osmia; species Osmia bicornis. Next base: position 9,336,232 of record NC_060227.1, read on the forward strand.
TTTCATTAACAATTATTTACATATGCTATAAAAATTATATAAGAGTTTGTAACGTTTAGATCTTTTGCTACTTATGCGAAGGAGAAGATAGCGCGAGTAGTACGAGCGTACGATTTCCCCTATGCGTCTCAAGGAGTGGTTCGCGTTCGCTGCGCGTTCGCGAAGGCAGAAGGAACGGTGAAGTCAGTAAACGAGACGTAGTTTTACGGTGTAACAAAATATTGATTTATTCAATCAATGGTGACTGAAGTATGGCAAAAGAGCCTATCACAGAATGGTTAAAGCACCGCAAATATTCTGGCAGTTTACGCGTTTTAACAATCAACGGAACGCAATTTTGGTCTAATAGATGTTCAATAAACGCGCTGATTATAAAAATATAATAATCGATATATCACGGACTTGACTAGATTGATCGTCAATAAGTCGTACCAAGCACGCAGATCGGATTTACACGAATCGGAAGTGTAATACAAAAATGGTAACGCAAAAGAAAATATTTCAACCAGTCGAGCGACTTTAACGCGACCCAAAAACTCAGTCTTCTTTTAATACGGAAAAATGACTGGTTGAATAACGCACTTAAATCTAGCGGAATAATTATAATAGAATATAAAATAATATATGGAAATATAACGTAAAAAAAAAATCTCAACCAGTCGAGCGACTTTAACGCGACCCAAAAACTCAGTCTTCTTTTAATACGGAAAAATGACTGGTTGAATAATGCATTTTAAGAAATATAAGAAAATATATGAAAAGAATAACGCAACGTATCAGAACGCAAAATCGTGACTCTGCTCGGAATGCGAAAAGTAATATATACACGACGGTGACAAAGTTTCGTTGGTCGTTTACGATTCATACGCCTTTCGCCAAGGACGAGTTATTGTTCGCTCGATTTGTTCAGAAACATACACCGAAATCACGACGCACGAAAGGTCGCGTGATCGTGGAGCGCGTAGGCAAAAAGGAACGTTTAAAATTAACCGTGCAGTGAAATATTAGCTTTTAACGCGCCTCTTAAATCGCAGAATGGCGAGCCAGTGGATTCCGAGGATACTTCCGGTCCAGCGAGCGTTTCCACCTGCGAACCTCAGATCGACAGGGGCACTGACGTCCACGATTTCACTCACAATCAAAGGATGAGAAGTCGCGCACTAAGTCCCGAACCCTCGACTCCTTTGCAGATTGAAATACGTGAACTTAAGAGTATCCCGATAACCGTGGATTTGCCGGAATCCGTCAACGTTCTTCCTGTCGTACGAAGCGTACTCAAGGAAGAAATTAAGAATGCCAAGAGCGAGATCACGGCCCCCCAAATTGCAATGTAAAATTGCCAGAGCACAAGCAAAACGAGGATGACTCGACTAGGTTTCCTAGGAATCAACGTCGTCTCGGATATGTCTGTGTAGAGCGATCTTTCAAGGGTGCTGAGTCCCAAGATAGAAGGCCACTACTTAATGAAGGGAGATGTCCAAGCTCGGGCTCTAAGTCACGACTTGCTGGATCGCAATCTTAAGACGGTTGTCACTTGGAAGAGAGCCGTAGGCGAAAGCGTCCCGTTCTGCTTGTCGCTTGGACCAGAGTGTCGACCGATGGATCGACACTGAGCTCCTTCGATCCGGCGTTCGAAGGAGGGAATCCGCGCACGGCGCTCCACTATGATGAATAAGTAGGGACTAGCACGTACCATCGCTATAGTTCCGATCTCCCAAGAAAAATCTATACTACTTGTACTATACTATGTAACTGTACGAATGTACGGTTACAAGTTATTACCAAGTAAGTTCAGTGTTGGAACTGCTGATGTTGTTAATCTTTTCTCATGAAGTAGTTTTCTTCAAAATAGTTGTACAGATCATTCCGGAATTTCAGTTTTCAGGTGGAAGCACTGACTTTGGGTTGTCACGTTACTGCTCCACCCACTGCCGCCATCCTCTTCTTATCCTATCTTCTCTTGGGTGAAGGAGAACATCCTGCTGTTTTCATTAGTACTTTTCATTAGCTCTTTCTTTAAAAGATACATTTTAATAATTAAAATTAAATACATATATTACTAAAACACTAATGTAAACAGTTACTGTTTTCAGTAACAATTTAAAAAATTCTGTAGTTACTTAATTTCTATCTTCTTCTGTTGTTGCTGCATCTGATCAGTAGAAGTTATTGAAAAACCTAAAAACCTAGAAAAGACTTAAAAAAATATCGTTTTAAATAATAATAGTCATAATAATAGTAATAGTAATTATTATAATAATGGAATTTACGAACCTGGAAATCCAGTCACCTAAGCTGTCACCATGTGCAACCATGTGCGCCATATTTCTTTTGTCTCTTTAAATTTTGAAACAATTGAAAAACGCGGCGACAAATTTCGCGGAGACATGACGTCACGATGTCTTTAGTTGTGTATGTTAAAGTCAGTGATACAAGCTGTACATGTAGAGGAGCGACATCAGCGCCACCTGGAAGTCCGGAGGTGAGTTAAAATTTGCATCAAATTCACAAGAGTGGAGCTTGAGGGCCCTGAACATAGGTGGCAGCGTGTGGTGACTTGAATTTCCAGGTTCGTGAATTCCATTACTATAATAATTACTATTGTAATTTGAAAACAACTATGTTATTATTTAAAAGTAATCTTTAAAGAAAGAGCTAATGAAAATTATTAATGAAAAACAGTAGGATGTTCTCCCTTCACCCCAAGAGAGAAGGATAAGAAAGGATTGGCGCAGTGGTGGAAGTATGTGATGTTACGTCACGGGCAGGATTTTCACCAACCCGACCTTGCGTTCCTCATCGGGTGCGTAGCACTTGAAAATATTCACGTGAGGGATGCAAGGAAAGGGCCTGATTTTTCTAAATTTTCCGTTTCTGTTCGCGCTCCTCCGATCTCGGCTTCTTCGTCGGGTGCGTATGCACGTGAAGGTATTCCAACGAGAACACGGAGAAAGGAGTTGAGAGTTAAATTGAACCTTTCTTTTCCTTTTTACTCTTTTATTTCATTTCAATAGCTACTTTCCAGTATACCTAATTTGTGTGCCTCGCCGGTGCGACGCACTTGGAAGTATCCCAGGCAAGGAACACAAAGAGGCTATATTTGGCTCTTTCAAATAATATAAACTAATCTTCCTTGGGACGATTGCCGTTGGAACTAAGTTTGGAAATGTACAGAAATTCGAAAACCGTTGAGGTCAAGGAGAGGTATCATAACATCCTTCGCCGCGCGGTTGAGCAGTGCGACGCACATGGAGGAATCCCAGCTTAACTGCGCAGAATAAAGAAAACGCGATTTTCGCCCTATTTTACAAGCGGATACCTCTCATACCTGTAAAGCATGCGTCAGCCGTTCCTTCCACGGGAGAATGAGTGCCATTAAGAATGAGAGTGATTTGTTTGAAATATTATAAAATGATCTGAATGGAATGAAAAGCGAGGTTTGCGTGACAACCACTGAGAGTTGGAAAACGTCGGACGAACGTTTAGGAACGTTCGAGACAACGGTCGACGGGATTGTAAACGCGTATTGTTACAAATAGGCAACAAAAACTGCCAAGCAATGTTCTGGAACGAATTCCCAAGAACTGTTAACGGATATAGTATATTATTCGATATGCGTGAAATTATGAAAACGCGAATAAATGTTCACGAGACTAATGGAATTTAACAATCAATCTCTTTGTCACGGAAGCCGGGAAAAACGCGTGTAATAAACAAACATCGATTATAAAAATCCCTCGAATGAATCATACTATTATTACGCGAACATGTAGTAATTGACATAAATAAAATGTTAATCGGCCACCAGAGATTCGTTTGTACAGCTTCGTTAATTAATTGAAAGCGAATAAGATTAAATTAAAGCATTTGGAAGATCTAGAAGGCATAGAAATTGCGACGCACAAAATTCATGAAGCGCTGTAGGAGTAAAAGAGGAAAAGATGGTCAACTATTAGACGAAGTCAGAGGAAGGTCAGGGAGGGATGAGAACTCGGGGAAACGCGCCTAGACGAAACCAATACGCGCGGGGCTCTCCCCTTCGACGCGAACCCCGTTTGACCAAATGATGTCCCCCACTTTGGGCCCATGATCGCGGGTCGAACCCTGAGATACGATCGCTTGACTGAGGCAAATCACTCTTCGTCGAAAAAAATCACAAGGTGTGTGTCGGGGGAGCCCGTGTCCGCGTGGAGATAGAGTTGTCTTGATATCGCGTAAATTAGATTGCTCGGCAAAGTTCCTCCGTGTAACGAGGCAGAGTGTCGAGAGTGTTTCGGTTCGCGATGTCGTGGCAAGGACTCAAACGGATACGTAAAATCTTTCACACTTTTCAATATTCTATCCTTTCATCTTTCTATTTAAATCGTGCGTTAATACTAATATTTCTTTCGCGTCGCGTCGTATTTTGAATATCGTATTTGTATTACGTATCCGTAACGCCGTAACGAGGCTCAAACGCGAACGCGTAGTGCGTGTGCAATTGGTTCTCATCCTCTCTTTCGATTTTCCAGATTTCAGACCATCATCAGAGTATAAAAACCCAAACTTATTGCAAATATGTATTACATCGAATTGGTGAGTTGCACATTTTATATCTTCGTTAACACAACGAATCTGGTGTCGAGTGAGGGCAAAACGGCAATCTGAGGGACAGTTAGTCGCGGAAGTATCCCAACTAGATTGTTCCGTTCAAAATACGAGGTAATCAATAAATCATTTTTCGTTTACACGAGCGTGAAGACGGCCCACGAGACTGTTAGCCTGGAAGTATCCTACTGGGACCGTCCCTTTTTCGGATCGTAGAAAAATATAAACAAAACACCGAAGTTCGGATCGCGATCTTTAAAGTCAACAGTTTTAGTCAATTTTCTGTTAAAAGTTCATTTCAAGTAACTACATTGATCTAATATTCATTCTAACCTGTTATTTTCTAATACTCTATTCATATATTTCATACAGCTCGTACACTTTGTTAAATAACTATTTTTGTTTGTAATTATTTTCTTAGAATTATACACATCTACCCATATTTAAATCTTTAATCATTTGCATTCAACACCCTTAACATTCCTTATTAATACGTCTACCTTCCTGCACGAATTCACACGAGGGGCCCGTATGGGACTAGAGCATTGACGGACTCAATCAATCAATTCAGAATCCTATTATAAATTAAACGATTCTTTTAAATTGTTCCGATCAGTTATCGACCTAACATCGTCGAGCGCGGATTGGGACTAGGTGCAGCGATAATACCGTCCTGATTCGTATGATCATCAAATTTCTAATTTAATATTTTATTAATTTTGTACGTCGCGCGCCGATAACTCGCTCGCGACGTAACAGTGCCAACCTGTGGCGGCGTACAGAGTACCTAGTTTACCGCCGCGGAAAGTGCATTTCGATAAGGTTGCACAGAACTAAGGAGCCACATACTTCCGGGGGCGCGCAAGACTTTCCAGAAAATGAAAATGCTTTCTTCCCACGCGAACCGTCGAAGTGGATACATCGAGGATTTTTGTAATCTTAATAAGTGCGCATAGTTCCACTGTGTTATTTGTACGAAGTCAAATCCTTAATACTAATTAAGTTCGTTAATAGTTCGAGTTAGTTTAGAACAACTAGTTTAAAGAATTAGCAGCTAGTGCACTCAAAATAAAGCAGTTAAAACTTTACCCTGTAGATTCTTTTTCCCTCGACGGGTAAGACAGTTTGGTTACGCGTGAGAGTGTAGTTAACGCTACAAACCCAAAGTCAGTGCTTCCACCTGAAAACTGAATTTTGAAGCACTTTGTAACAGCTATTTTGAAGAAAAATACTTCATGAGATAAAATATTTTTCAACAAAAAAAAACCGACTTCGAAATGCACTAAAAAGTGTAAAATAATTTCTATTTCATTTATACCAGTATTCCACAGCTATTAATAAATCTACTTAATCATTAAATAGGATACTAAATACATTTCAACCTTTTCGGAGGGGGCACAAAATTAAAAACTTTTCTTCTATTAGGAAGATCATAGTTCAGGCGTCGGCAACCTGTGACAAATGACCCGTTTGATAATTTCAAGTAAACAATATTCAACGGGAATCAACATACCCATTGCAGATTAACTATACTGCTGTTCACGAGAGAACACTCTTAACTCGCACAGCTCACTAGGTCTAGGGAGATTTTTAATAGCGTGTGTGATTCTCCTTAACAGCTTGTTTCTTACTTTGCGATAATATAATTTTTCTTTTTGAAAAATAATAGGAATTTGATTGTACCGTGTATCTGTACCATATTATCATCGGTTATCAGTTATCGTACGTCATATATTTCTGTCCGCCATTTATATGGTCGCAAAGTAAGAAGCAAGCTGTAGAGGGGAATCATACACGTTATTAAAATCTCCCTATACCCTAGTGAGCTGCGTGAGTTAAGTTATGGTCTCTCGTGAATTGCAGTAAATATGTACATACATCAGAAGTGCTACCAACTTCTGATAACAATCGTTAGATTACAAATGTTTTGTGCCGTATCTATAACGTTTCGAATTTTATTTCTTACAACTTATTAATTACCAAGTTTACCATACTGCAATCAAATTGTTATTGGCAGGATCGTATACTCGGGTATTTTTAATTTTGCGCAGCCTCCGAAAAGGTTGAAATGTATTTAGTATCATATTCAAGGTGATGCGAGCGTCGAAAACTTTACCGACAGACCCTAGAAAAATCCCTAGACGCGAGTTTTCAAATTACGTCCTCATTTCTAAGCAGAATGCAAAACAATTTGAGGGACATGTCCAGGAGGCCCTAAAGAATGGTAGTCTGGTACTTATATTATCCAAATCGTCAAAAATATAAAATATTGAAATTTATGTATGTCAACCGTCAAGAAAATGGCAGATCGGACTCACCTGCATCAGTTTATTCGTAATATAAAACATTTCTGTCAATAGTTTCTCCCAAATGGGTACCAGACTACCATTCTTTGGATCGGATAGAACAAAACGAGGCATCCAAGGATGATGCATGTACAAGTCTCGAGGAAGAAGTAATTTGAAAACTACGATTTCGTTGACTGTTCATTCGCGAAAGATGTCAACAAGGTAAAACAGACCAGAAATTTAGTTCCTCGTTTATTCTGTAGGGCGCAGTTCGTTCGTTTTCTACGCTCGACCGCGCGCTCATTCGCAGCTCGTATATCTGAATCTGTGTGCGTCGACCGAATCGTCGACGACGATATAATGTATCGTGGAGAATGGGACGTTCGAGCCTGGAAGAGGCGATAGACTTTGACGCGTGAATTTCTTTTTCACGCGACATTCTATCGACTACGATAGCGATTTTCACCCCATATGTCATGAGATCATTATTTCCATCATTATTTTTTGTTGCTATTATTTTTTTGTTTTGGTAAAACTGCAGAATAAATACGTTCTTCCCAATTTCCGGATATGGTATTCCATTCTTTTTTTGAAAAATATGAACGGCCAAGAATGGGTTACTAATATAGTTCTCCAGGTATAAATGGGGTCATTACGAGGTCTGCTGGTATTGCTTTGAGACTAGCGTATCAAATAACCGCACCATATTAGCGGAGCGCACGACTCGCCTACATGAAACAGGGGTAGACCGCGTCCTTTTCAATCTCATTGTGACGCCAATTTCCATTTCTCGTCACTGATGTCAAAACGGCTTATTTTTAAGGGTCGTCAAGGGCAATTAACCCGATTCTAGTTTGCTTTCGTACGCATTATGATGAAGACTTGGACTGCGTGAGGTCTTGAAAGAGGGTGAGTGGGACTAAACAGGCCTGGTGATCGAGGATGGCTGATGACCACGTTGGGTCTCTCACCTATTAGGAATCGAAGGATTGCTTGTTTGAATAGAAACTGTTTACAACAGGCAAGCGGCCCGCAGGAAAGTTCTATCAGAATCGCCTGCAAAAACTGCTCAAGGCCGCATGGTGAAATTACGATAGGTCTGGGCGCTGTGCTTTCGGAGTTAGAAAAATTGAAGTAGGCAAACGGTTGAAAGAGGCCATATGTATTTTGTTAGCGCGTTTCCCCTTCAAGGGAAAGTACCCAATCGAGCGGAGTGTCGTAAACAAAAGAGTATCCCTCTATCCCTGCAGGGCGCTGTGGTCATGGTTCAACAAATTTTGTTGAATCGCAACGAGGCAGCCAAACGCCAATTATAAATAATTTGAAAAATATATATAACTCAATACTTGGCTGGTTTTGCATGATATCCATTACTTTTTTAGAAAATTCACAAAATATGTACCGTATAGTGCCTAAACTACTTGGCGTTACCTTTTTTTTACATGTAATGTACTTTTTGTGGGATACCACGACGTTTTCAGGGCCACACTGAAATGCATTGTGTATTAGTGCAAAGAGGTGCTCCGCTCATAATGCCTAAACTATAATACTTGGCGTTACCTTTTTTGTACATGTAATGTAATTTTTGTGGGATAATATTTATTTTTTCAATTACTTTATATGTGTGAAATGTATTTAGAATTAATCTCTGGAGCATTGAGTGTCATGTATTTTTGTAGCGATGGGATGGTTTCCTACGTTACTTCTTTCAAAGAACATCATGTATACTGTTTCTTCGAACGCGTAGAAACTTGTGTTGAGTATCGCCGCGCGGATTGTTTCCTTGTTGGGGTTGTAAGGCCCAACTAAACCTTGTGGTACGCGACGCTACACAACACGTGTCCGCCAAGTTAATCTTGGACACTGTGATCGATTGTTCTTTTTTTTTGTGCCGATAAATGTGTAGGTATTGAATTTGGCCGATTTCGTATGCCAACTACACCTGAACCGAACGATGTTCAATAGAAAGAAATTTAATTCACGTCTCGACTGCTAGACGTGAATGACGATTATTCTGTGGCCGATTTCGTATGCCAGTTGTACTTCGAAACTAATAAGCTTTGTGTTCTCCACGATGCGACGTTCGAAAGAGAAGTGTCGAGCAAACCGTCCGATGTTTGCCATGGCACCTCGTAGTGCTGTCCAAGGCGTTGCTGATTTTTTTGCCTTTTCCAATCAACGTCCCTTTCTAAAAATTGTGGACTCGCGTGTACGCCCTTTGGCCACCCCTCTTGGAGAGAGGGTGTGGGTTGTCTTGTGGAAGGAGGCGGTTCTCGAAGGTTTGACGGAGTGACATGGTTTCCTTCAAGTCGACCTTTGTTTAGCAGATGCCGTTATGCACGTGTTGCTGACCGACTCTTCAGGTCTCCAGGTTTATGACATGTCTTCGAGCTGTTGGGACGGCGAGGCGCAAAATTCGGAGCTATTGTATTAGGATTAAGAGGTTCGAGAAAATAAAGTTTACTGTCGCGCGAAAGTGAAATTGTCGGTTGTAAAATTTAATAAAAAATGCGGAAAAGTTAATCTCTACCAGAATTTGTTTTGCACGTTCATGTCATAAACCAACCTTCGAGAACCATCGTGCATTGTATTCCGCGTCGGACGAAACATATACATCTTTTGCATCTCTTGGCCACTGTTTCTTATATTGAATTGTGTCATCATCAATGTATACGAACCTCTTTTTTGAATGCTTATATAGCATGTGTAATGTTTCTTGCCTTTACTATTACTACTCAATATACAATAGAGCGCTTGTTGCCCTATATGTATTTTGGGCAATGTGTATGCTTTCTGTATGCGCGACTACGATGTTAGGTCTTTTAATGTCCACAATTTTACCATTTTTATTGTGAAATAGCCGTAATTGTATTATGAAAACATTTTCAGCTGTCGTAATATCACTTTTTGAAAGTATACCATTCTGTCCATAATGAGTACATACAGCATCATCCACTGTGTTCCATTCCGAATAGGTGTTAATGATATCCTGGAATGTTATTTTTTTTCCTTCCACCTGAGATAAGGGTAGTGTTAAAATTATATTGTCCTCTGTGTTAACAGACGTTTGATGGCAACATTTACAACGTATTGTGTGAGTTAACTCATGTTTCACAATCGCTCGGATATCAGTATAACTATGTATAATATGCAAGAAAAATTCAGATGCGTCCTGTGGAATTTCTTGTACGAAAGTACCACCCGCATGTTGTCTAACAGCAAAAGAGTTAAGTATCTGTACATCAGTGGCTACGTAAGCTTGGGCTACAGCTGTCATAGCATCTGAACTTGTACGTGTCAATAACTTTCGGCGCATACTATCACAGCAAACTATACATTGCAATATAACATTAGCATATCCAGAGACGTGGTCAGCATTAATGAATCCTTTAACCGAGACATCTGCACGGATTGTTGTCGCATTATCTGTATGTACTGGTACAAAGAATGGACGAGTTTTGGAAATTGAGGTCCATTGTACATCATGAATTTTCTGTCTTCGTACCGGCTTAAATTTCAGTGCAGCTAAATCTGGCCTATAAACACTTCGCAATCTGTTATATTCTTGTATAACCAATGTATTTGCCTTCACCATGCACGGATCGAAATTAATTATATGCAAGTCGTTTAAAGTCGTTACTCGAGATAAAGCCACGTAAGCCTGACCGCAACTGGTAGCACTATTACCTATATCGACTACAGCTGTCTTTACGCTTAATCCCTGGCATTTGTGAATGGTGATTCCATAACTGAGAGATATTGGAAATTGATATCGAAGGACATAGGCTTTATCCATTATTTCAAACTTGGAAGTAATTCTTTGTAAGGAATGCACAGTATCCGTTGATAATCGAAACTGCACTGTGTTGATGTCTTCGCTATCCGGTGCTCGTAAGAATCCAACAATTTCTCCAATAGTACCGTTTACGAGGCCCAATGTAACATCTATATTACGCCTTAACATCACCTTGGTACCAAGTTTGACAGTGATAATTCTATGTAAGCCAGCTGTTTGCGAATTATCCTCCTCGTATTTATCTAAGAGTTTGTGCACACGTTTCTTTAAATATGCAACACAATCAAAAGTGTCGCATGACACTAGTTTCACTTCTTCACTGTTAATTGTTGTAAGCATGGCTGTGTTAAATACATCACACATGTAACGCGTAGGAAATATACAAATTGCGTCAAACGGCAAATTTTGGACATAATTGCATAATTCGATTGTAGTGTGGCAATATCTTGTTCCGCAAAAACACCAAAACGAACTCTCGATAGAAGCTCGCGGTAAACATTGTCTTCTCTTTGCCGCATATTTATGCATAGTTCGTCATAGTGAAATAAATCTACCCACAAATTCGATACTGCCAATGATCCCAAGTATTTCTCATTTTTAACATTTGTAATCTTAACAAACGCTGGTTCTTCGCAAACTGGTGGCAACTGTAACAAATCGCCAAATAACAGAATATGTTTACCACCAAACCATCCATCCTGGTCTTCCAAGGTATTAAATACCTCCATTAGTCTCATATTTATATACATTAATGTGATGTTGGAAATCATGGACACTTCATCTATTATAAATAGCACAGTATTTTTCAACTGATCCCGTAATGTTTTCAGAGCCATGTCAGACAAAGGTCTGTATGGTGCTGTATGACCATGTTTCACGGGAAGCTGAAATAATCTATGCACCGTTAAACCGTCGATATTAAACGCTGCTATTCCAGTAGGGGCTATTACTGCTGTATCTTTCTGTAACCGTACCTTTGTCCAACAACGAATTGTCTTAATCGAAAAGCTTTTTCCAGTTCCTAAAATGCTTTAGCTCGCTGAATCAAAATTTTTTCGTAACTGTTTAATGTCGTTAGCATATCAGGTACTTCGTCAACGTGAAGATGATTCAATACACATACCGGAGGCATAGCATCTGCACGAAAATATCGTACACAATAAGAACACACGTAGTCTACTGCAATAGCGTGTGTTTTTAAATACGTGAGTAACTGCTCCCAATATTTTCCACACAAAGGTTTTTTCATCTTACCAACATCAACGACATCCGTTCGACAGTGCAGCTTCTCACAAGATATACAGACAATCCGAGGAGTATTGATCTTTTCGTTAATAGATGAAATGCATTGGCGTACTGAGACAGTATTTTATCTTCATTTAAATCTATTTGTGTACTGTTCAACATGTGATATTCACTTGCTTTTGCTTCGGCAGTTTCAGTGATTTGTTGAAGTAGTGGCACGTTTCCTGTTTCGAGAGCTCTATCTAATTTTCTTAGTTTTTGATAACTGTGACATAAGGCAACCTCTTGACACTTCGAACTTTAGGAATGTGCGGAAACAAAATATTAACCGCAAGCAATAAAGATTCACAAGTTTTAGGATTCAAGTAACAAGCATGCGAATGTCCGCCTTGAATATTTGCGTAATACTTGAATTAAGTGTGGTATAGTTTTGATTTCCGCACATTGAAATATGACTTGCAGCAATTGCTGATACCGATCGAGTATCGCGTAGTCGTTGATTTTGCAGAATTCTGCACATTCCCAACATATTTTACGCTTCTTTTTGAATGTAGACTTAGTTAACGATAAAACGTTAGTAACTTGTCCATATTCGTTTATTACTAAACTTGTCTGTTTTAAAATGTTAGACAGAACATGGAAATCATATGCTGTGTCAGCAAAATATGCTTCCGTTGTAGAAGTATGTCTAGAAGCGCCACATAACACGCTTCGTTTATCATGTATGCTCTCACAAGGCAGTGTAGATAACTGTGACAAATGCAATTCTGCCTTTTTTCGTACAGAATTCAAAACTGTACGCATGTGACTTATATAATTCTGTCTAATGGCCAAACACCATTTAAATATGCGTTTAGATCTTATCCTTGCAGTTACAGGTGTTGCGCTTACGAAATGCTTGCTTATATTAACAATATAAGTTTCTTCTGTTTTCTGTAAAACAAATTGCTGCAAATGCGAAATCTTCGATACTTTTTAAGTATTTTGTCCTTATGATCAATTGAACTGAACTCGTTCGTATTATAGTTGGAAAACGTATTTTCCATACCGACAACTGTGCTTCTATTTGCTATATATGTATTGTTACTATTCTGGTTAACGTTATTTTTCGCTTTTGATAATATGCTTTGAACTTAGCTTGTAATGTACTTTTATCTTCGCTATAATATTTCCGAAAGCAATTTGTACGAACGCAATGTAACATTTTTTGTCCTATGTCATAAGTGTTGTCAGCGGGCTGTGAAAGACTTGTCATATTCTTAATAAATAGTGTTTTAAAGTTCTTGTTTATTTGTACAACAGGATTAGGTGGTAGACAAACATTGCATCGTGTTTGAGATTGAGAAATAGTAGAAAGAGTTTCATCTGTCCTTATTTTATGATGAAACGTGTCGTTACTCATATTATGAAATGAATTATAGAAATTTGTATGTAGCGTACAGTAGTTACGTTTTTCAAGAATTTTCACTTTCTGATCAAGTGCATGAAGAACGTCTTTGTCGTCTTCCTGATTGTTGAACTCAGAGATATGTCGTTTCATTGTTACCAAACGTTTGCGGCAAAGAGGCTGAATGTTTCTAACTATAACAGTATTTGGCGAGAACGGCTCAATTTTTACACCATTCTCCGTAGAAGGAAACAGCGGTGGAATGTTTGTTGTAAAATTGTCGCTATAAGCAGACAAGAGCCGTTTCATCTTAAAACTGTCGCTATAAGCAGACATCGGTTCTTTTCTTTCAACATTGTCTTTACAAGCAGACATTGGCCTTTTTCTTTCAGAATTGTCGTTACAAGCAGACATTGGCCTTTTTCTTTCAGAATTGTCGCTACAAGCAGACATTGGCCTTTTTCTTTCAGAATTGTCGCTACAAGCAGACATTGGCCTTTTTCTTTCAGAATTGTCGCTAGAAGCAGACATTGGCCTTTTTCTTTCAGCATTGTCGCTACAAGCAAACATTGGCCTTTTTCTTTCAGAATTGTCGCTACAAGCAGACATTGACCTTTTTATTTCAAAATTGTCGCTAAAAGCAAACATTGGCCTTTTTCTTTCAGAATTGTCGCTACAAGCAGACATTGACTTTTTTATTTCGAAATTGTCGCTAAAAGCAGACAGTGGCCGAACACTTACAAAATTATTACTACAAACCGACATCGGTTGATTCCTGACTACTTTACCATTCGATGCAAACGGTTGTATATTCTTGTTAAAGTTATGTTTACTTGCTTACTTATCAGTAATTACAATATCAGGTGAAAGTTTCGTTGTTGCATATGATGCCGATCGTGATATTGAGTGACGCCATAACTGAGCTTCCTGCGATTTATATCTTCTGGCTTGTATAAGTTGTAAAGGCAGTATTTGCACTTCATTACCCTGTACTTGGGGAAAATGTGTAATTCTCCCTGTAATAAGCATTTGTAATAAATGTTGACGCATATCTGCAAAATTATACCGTACCTTATTTGGTAAAATATTAAAAAGTAATGACGTTGCAAATGATATGGCGAATACACCACAATCACTGCCATTCGGCTGTTGCTGAACTGGTGGAAATTGTACTGTTTCATTATTAATATTATGAAAGAGAAATAATTTTTGAAGAAAAATTTTGTGATCCGGATGTAATCTTCCCTTATTTAAAGAATCGAATATAAATACTGTTTCCTTATCGTAATATGAACATACCCAATGTCCATCAATATTTGATGTACCACTAAATAAAATTTGGATATTCTTTAATCCTTGTGATCTAGGATTTATTCTTTCGGGACACTGTAACTTCCATGTTTCCTGTGGACGGAAATCAGTATATTTCTGCACAAGATAATGAAACATGTCCATATGCGTGTCTTCTAACCATTCACCTCGCCTGATAAGATTCTGCAAATGATCTGTTAACTGTGGCATATTAGGCATTCAGTAAATGTACTCGTAATGTGTATAATCGTAAGAGCTTTCTTATATTATTTTATTCAATGTAAGTAATAGAAGGAAAAGTAAAACAAATAATGAAAAGAATAAAAAAACATAAGAAGGAAATAATAAGTAAGAAAAGAAATAGAATAAAAGAAGTAGAAAATAATTTAAATAAATATTATGTGAAACACTGTAACAAACCCCTTTAATTTGGGACTTGAAGATTTTTACATCAAGTTTAAATAAAACAATCACTTCAGACCATCGTTTTAATTGGCGGATATCTGATTTATTTGGTCGACGAACGCAGTTTACATAATAGTTTCGGATGGATGACGACGTGCTAACCCGATGGGTCTTTTGAAACAAGGAACAGTTTAATCGATCAGCGAGAATTTGAACACGAGAAATTTACAGATAATTGAAGTGAAAACTTCTTTAGGCGCGTTGAGCGATTTTCGGTAGGGGAAAATCTTATGGGTCGTGTCACCGACATGCTCGAAATGACGATCAACTGCTCTGGTACCAGACTGGCACACGCGCTCTAAGGGTAACGTGTCGTGCAACATTAGTGCTGTGTATATCTATACAAGTAAAATTAAATTGACTACATGGAAAGTATCAATATTTGTGTTTAAAAATTAGACATTATTTATTTTTTAGTTTTTTAATATTTAACCGGTAATTATTTAGATTACGGACCGTAACTCCGATTTCGATGATTTTTAAAATGTTGTAGAAATCAACATTTTGAACAATTTTTTCCTATACATATAACCGCCGCTCGGCCTTAGTTTTCGAGATATTTTCGAAAAACTGTTGAAACTAATACATTGAATTCTGCCTGTCGTGTGTGTCCGTGTATTACGCGTCAGTGTGCGATCGCCGCTTTTCTATTGTTTTTGCAGGCAGCAGCACGGTGACCGGCACCAATATACATATACATATATGTATATTCATATATAACGGGTGGACTTAAAAATTAAATTTAACTAATTTTAATGATTTTAAATCGCACTTAATTTACAAATTATGAAATTTTAATTTTTGATACTACAATTAATTTGAAAATTCAAAAAAAGCCATTGTTATTTCATAGTTTTAAGTTTTCACTTCTGTCGACAGTCCCCATGACTGTTTTCGATTTTTTTACCGAATCGAGAAATTACGCCAGCCCTGCTGGTAAAACACAATTTTATGGTCCCAGATTGACTTATCTTTTAGGAAAACGCCTTCAATCGATGTAGGTCCTTCCGGTCGTCGATCGTCCTCGATTTTTGCTTTATCTCAATGATCCCTTGCTGGAGTCCTTTTCGATACGATCCTTGGCGGAAGAGAGCGATTAGTCGCTTCGCGTGATCTTATATGGGTCTTTTCCCACCACAAATAGGTGCGTGTGCCGTCATATCGGCACCTTGACGTCGGTGGGCGCGAGATTTCAAATGACACTTTACAACACTTACTAAGCTATGAAAAATGGCAAAAGAAACCAATCGCTCTAGAAGTGTTCGGATAGATGTTCGCGAACGAACTGCTACCATGCACTGGATTACATATGCGCATTAGTGAAATTTACGGCAACAAGAGAGTGTCGTTCGTTGGCATAAAGAAGAGATACTCGGATAAATGTAACCGTAAGAGAATAGATGTAATACCGAGAGAAGGGAGATAGACGGTATAGATATACGTCGAGCAACCACGGTCGAGCTACGGCACTTCAAAGGGATGCCACGAGTAAAACAAATGAGCATCCAGTAAAGAAAATTTCATTTGTAATAATTTTCATCCAACCTCAATGAAAATTGCACCAACAGATTGCTCGGAATTTTCCAATTAAAATGAGTCGAAACACGGCATAAATCGGTTTAATGTTACTTTAATTGTCTAGTAATGATTGATTTTATCAACTTAAATTGATTAATAACAAAAGTAGTCCGATTTACTTCCTGTTTGGTCTTATTTTCATCAGAAAAATATCATACATCTATTGATAAAAGTTTTAAAGCAAAAAAATTATAAATAAAAAAGTTTCATCGTTGCATTAGTATTGTTTTACAGACATATAGTCGATTGTTTTCGCTTCATCTTCTTTTTCACTCCCCGTCCTTTTTTACGTTCGAAGCAGTCGGAAAACTTCAAATAATGTCGGAATTAGACGATATTCGTGCATCTATACGACGCAACGGCAAAAATTGTTTGTGTGTGCGATCATAGACTGTGCCCCACCAACTCTCTTCCTTTAGAAGACATAGATTTTGTTCATTTTCAATCCGAACGAGCTACTGTTCAGACGTAAGTACCAAACAAGCAATATTTCATTTTATAATATACATTAATTTCATTTTTAATGGTTGGTGGTTTGGTTGGGTGTAGTTCTGAAAACCAATCACTCTACATTTTTTTTATTTTTTAAAACACAGTATTCTTACGTTTCTGGATATACTGATTACGAATATCATAGCAAAAAATGTGCGACTATTGAGCCATCGTAATGCGGCCGGAACCGCTTACGCGAAAATATAACAAATTCTTTCAACAACATTATTATTTCCAAATTCTTGTGGCGGCGACGCGACAAGATAAAAGTAGATCCGTTTATTCAATTACTTCAGGATATTAGGATTTGCTATTTTCCGGCAGTACTGCTTACGTTTATGAGAAGCAGTTGTATTCACTGAGAAAAGCGTAACAAAATTTAATTTCGGTATTTACTATGAAAATGAAGTAGTCGCCAAATTGCACTATCATATTTATTCAATATCATATATTCAAAGCTTCGATGTAACCGTTCATAGCTCGTAAACACAGTTCGATAGCATTGTCTACGATATTCGTAATCAGCGTATAAAAGACGTCACAAGACTGCATTTTAAAGAAATAGGGGGTGATTACTTTTCGGAACTTCATCCACAAATGCGAACGGATTATTTTCTTTTCATTCATGAAACTTCTTTTTTTTTCTCACAGAAATATGGAAGACATTGCGGAAGAAACAAATGATCGTAAGTATAATTGCAACTTCAGTGAAAAATTAATATACTACATGATTAAAAAACATGCATGTTACATATCTCCTTTTTCTTTCAGAACACCAAATAATGAATGCATTGCTGCAGCTGCAGCGACAGCTGCAGTACATGCAATCGCAGCAGCAACAGCGCCACCAACAGATTGAGCTGTTGCAGCAACAACACACGCTGCAGCAGCAGCAGCAAACGCCGCAGCAGCGGCCGGAACAAGGAACGTTGCAAACAAAGGCGGATGTGAAGCCGCCGCGAAGTGAGTTGCATACATGTAATCCCGAAAATAATTAACACATTTGCGTCTTAAGGGGGTAGACACGCTACGTGACGTCACCGATTCGGGACGTCGGTATTACAGCAGATTTTTCTGCACCGAAATGGTAATACCCATAGATATAGGGCAGGCCGAAAAAAACGAGAGGGCGCTTTTGGCTAATTCTATATTCTTTTCTGAATGTAAAAGAAATAGTCAGCTGTCACATTGTACTTGACAAAATTTAAACGCAAAGTTTGGTTGACAGTTCAAGTGTAGAAAATTTAATATACTTTTAATTAATTCAAATATGCTTATGCTACAATATATTACGTTGCAGTGAGGAAGTATAAGTGAAAAAATCCCACAGAAATAAAGTTTCTTCTACATTGTTTTATATAAAAATACTAAATGGTTAGGTTAGGGTTATATTAGGAAATAAATAGAGAATGGATATTTAGACAAAAAGGGATTCAAATACTGCTCAGTAAAGTACAAGCCGTTTTTTATTAAGAAAACATTACACCAGAACATGAACGCTATACGCTTTGAACAAACATGTGTAAAATTGGGTTCAGACGATACAGGATCTCTTGAACTATCATGCTGTACACCCTGGTTTGATCTGTAAAAATAAATAACTTTAATAACAATTACTTTTTGAGTTTATACTACTTCAATGTAAACACTGATACTTACACTTCCTGATGAATCCACTATTAGGAAATTAAAAATTAATAGGAGAGTGAGAAGAGACCCACCACCACCCCCGTCAAAGACGGTCCTCTTCACTCTCCACGTCTGTACTTTTGTGCATTTGTATGCTTACGCCTTTGAACATTATTGGACAGCTCTTCATATGCGCTGTGTGCACTCGCAGGTGCAATTGCGATTTTCGATTGTAATTAAATAAATAAATACATATTGCGGACCTCCTAAATAAAGAAATAAATACAACATGACAATGATTATAAATGAATTCACCTTTTGTGGCGATCTCATTTATTTTTCTACTGAAGTTGCGTAGCAGGACTGAAGTTGCGTAGCAGGTGATTGGTGCATTCAATTTTTCGTACATGCACCATATACTCTATAAGTGTCATACTTACGCTGTCATACATATCATTTCCATTTGATATGAAATAATTGTTCTCTTCCCTTGCAAAGTAAAGAAAATTAGCTGAAAGTAAAAATTAATAGGAGAGTGTGAAGAGACCCACCACCACCCCCGTCAAAGACGGTCCTCTTCACTCTCCACATCTGTACTTTATAATCTGGGAGGAAACGGGAACACACGTGTATAAAAAGGTAAGTACGCTTTTTGCTTATATTTCGCTGCCATTTCCGATGTATGCTTACGTCGTTGTTCCATATAAAAATTAATAGGAGAGTGTGAAGAGACCCACCACCACCCCCGTCAAAGACGGTCCTCTTCACTCTCCACATCTGTACTTTTGTGCATTTGTATACTTACGCCTTTGAACGTTATTGGACAGCTCTTCATATGGGCTGTGTACACTCACAGGTGCAATTGCGATCTTCGATTGTAATCCTTTACTACTAAATAAATAAATACATATTGCGGACCTCCTAAATAAATAAATAAATAAATACAACATGATAATGATTATAAATGAATTCACGTACAGGTAATAAAAATAGAAGCTTTGTACTTACCTTTTTATACACGTGTGTTCCCGTTTCCTCCCAGATTATAAATTGTTTTCCCTTCCGATAAAAGAAACAAGTAGCTGAAAGTAAAAATTAATAGGAGAGTGTGAAGAGATCCACCACCACCCCCATCAAAGATATTATTATACACCTCATCGTGTGTGGTGTGTGCACCGCCGAGTGTAGTCTCAATAGACTGTAGAACAGCTCATCATATGAGCTGTGGGTACTCGACGGTGCAGTCGCAATAGACTATAGAACAGCTCATCATATGAGCTGTGTGCACCCGCAGGTGCATTGCGACCTTAGATTGCAATTGTTTAGTATACACCTCATCGTGTGTGGTGTGTGCACCGCCGAGTGTAGTCTCAATAGACTGTAGAACAGCTCATCATATGAGCTGTGGGTACTCGACGGTGCAGTCGCAATAGACTATAGAACAGCTCATCATATGAGCTGTGTGCACCCGCAGGTGCATTGCGACCTTAGATTGCAATCGTTTAATATACATTTCATCATATGAACTGTGTGCACTCGTCGGTGCAATTCTGATTTTTATGTGCATCGTCACATGTACTTTCTTGTGTACTGCTACATGTATTGTTGCTCTGTTTTATGTATGCAGGCTCTCTAATCGGTTGCTGCCGATTAAATCTACTATCTATAATTTCTGGCAACATGGAGTCTTCATAAAACCTTTTCAGTTTTTGCTCCATTTCTGTTGCCCAGAATCTGTCGTCTCTTTGTATTTTTGTAATTTTCATTCCTTTTTTTGTCCATAAACAGAATAAAGCAGTTTGCCTATTCGCTATGTGCAATTGTCCTTGGATTTGATAATAATAGTGATGAATTTTATTCATCTCATCACCTTGAAAGATACGCCGTATCGTAGGTAACTGCTGTATTGCTTCAGCAGGCGATAAATCCTTTGCCGATTCAGGGCATTTCACTTCGACGATAGTATCATCGTCCACGAGGCCGTCAGGAGTTGCACCTAAATAAGGCACAACGGCATCGATGAATAAACCACACGGTAGAATATGGATTCCCAGTTCCGTTTCCAGTTGTCTCAAGGCATTTGCCTCGTTCTCTCTTCCGTATTCAAGGGAACGCAAATATTGAATTTGCGGGTACATTATACTCTTTATCGTATTTCCTCTTGGTGTATTCTTCCTCAATCGGCATACCTTGCCGAAATGCGATGCTGTTAATAATTTTTTACGGTAGGCTATCCATTTTTCGCTCTTTGCCTGATCCCGAGTTTCTGCTTCAATGTTATCTCGCATCGTTTGCCACTGAAGGAGTGTAAGCATGTGCCTCTCACACTCAGAAGAGAATACTGCTTCTTCCATATCTGGTTTTTCTGCCGTGGGACCGTAATCTTTGTCGCACGATTGCTTTTCGTATCGAGAAGATTTGGCTTTTTGCTTATATTTCGCTGCCATTTCCGATGCATGCTTACGTCGTTGTTCCATATTTTGTACGATGGTTGTCGGTTCCTTATTCATAGCAGTACTCAATCGGCTGAACGACTCTCTTGAATTGAAATGAAGGACAGCAGCAGAGACTCTACCCTGATACGAGCCCTTGCGTCCAAAGTTTATTCTTTTACCTCCGATGAATTTCGCAATTACGTTATTGAAACTTTCCACTGCATTATTATTTAAACCATATAACAAGCTTTCAGCTTGTGGAAAGAGCGGTTGCATCGCTTCTTCAATGCTTTGATAAATACCGCATTCTTTCAATTGTGGAACATAGTTCACTCTGTTCGGGTCAGAGTATTTCTTGCAGAAGTATGCTAATCTTTGACACTCCTGATGTTCACCGAAAACATGGCTCGCTACATTTTTCATGTCTGTTTTTAAATTTTTTATTTGATCAGCGAGTGTTACTTTCTCTTTGAATCGGTATTCTGCTGCTTTTTTTACACCAGTGCGTAGGCGAAGGGCATTCTCTTTTACAATAGCTCGTAGTTCCTTGAACCGACCTTTTGTGGCGATCTCATTTATTTTTCTACTAAAGTTGCGTAGCAGGTGATTGGTGCATTCAATTTTGCGTACATGTACCATATACTCTTTGTATGGATCATTGTCCAATATCTTTTTATACACACTGCTATCTCCATCGGCAACTAATATTGAATATATCAGACCGTGCATTTCTATGCTGGATTTAAATCCGTCTACAATAGCAGCACTTTCCATACCAGTTGAATTCTGGTTACGACCCCAATTTTTGAAGCAACGATGCTGCCGTGCCTGTTCCTTCTTCTTGGCTGCGGTTTGGCAAATTATGCAGAATTTATTCTTGACATTGATGTAGAGCACCTTTTTAGTGTGGTATCCCACGATGGCTCCTACACCAGAAAGAGAGTTGTAATCACCTCCACGGTATGATCTCTTCATCCAGCTGCCATCTGCGACAACTGGAATCCATGGTATATTACAACCTGGTAGTATATCGCCTCTTGCTATGGCTAGCTCTTTTTCTACTTCTATTTCCCGTTGCGCAGCCAATTCGAACGCATCGATTATTTCATCTTGGCATTTTTCGTACATTCTCTTGCTCATGCACGACACGTTCATGCCAGAAAGTATTTCCTCCAGTTGATTGTATCCGCCGCCTGTCATCATTGTACCGGAAACAGCGCTGTGGTTGATATGCATTGTGTTATCACTGTTCTGAAGGCACGATACGCACTCAACGTGATTACACATTTGGCATTGTACTTTGTACTTTTTTTCCAGTCCGTTTTGTTGACATCCAATTATTTGGAAGTGTTCGACGCCGCAGCCGATACTTGAATGTTTTCCAAGCTGTATTATTTGCTTGAAAACATGTTGAAAATCGACGAAATCTATCCCGTTAGAAACTGGTTTTTTCTTCTAACTGCGGTGGTTCTGCTGTTTCTATCAGTGCGTAATCTTCTAAATCAGATTCAATTTCTTCCACATTTTGTTCATACGCTTCAATGTCTTCCACGTTTTCTTCATACGCTTCAATTTCTTCCACGTTTTCTTCATACGTTTCAATTTCTTCCACGTTTTCTTCATACGTTTCAATTACTTCCACGTTTTCTTCATACGCTTCCACGGTAGAAAAATCATTCGCAGCAGGCGAGTGTGGCAGCATCTCATAATAGGTGAAAGGTTCTTCAATCACAGAAAAATCGTCCGCAGCAGGCGAGTGTTGCAGCATTTCGGAAGAGCTGGTACCTGCATCGTCTACGGTACAGGTGCTTTGACCTACCGCGAGGTACGCTGCTTTCTTCAAACGTCGCCTAAGTAGAAATAACACACACACACATGCAGGTACCAAATACAAACAATTATCCAGTCATACGGGATTGCCTCGAAATAAGCAAGTGGCTCGGGACAGAACAGTTGCTTATTTCGAAGCAGGTATGCTATTCGGCTTGACTTTGTTCTCGAAACGGGACGATAGAGAACGCGAGAAACGAGTGAGAGATCCGAGGTAGCGGCAAATCATAAAGTGATCGGCCTAGCAGCGATGTTATTGTTTTAACAAGGATAGAATATAGCATGCCCTCTCATTCTCGCACTATGCGTTTCCGAAGGCATGTAGAAGCACATGAACGAAACATGCTCCAATTTACTAATTGCGTGTTACACTCCCTCTTATTGACGATTATTAGTGCACATCTGTGTACGAATGTTATATAATTATTGCTAGGTTTTAAATAATACACAGGACATGTAATTACAAATATTCAAAATGTTCCCGAAATTATTGATATACATAAATGGATATATAATATACGAAAAGATGTTTTAAATGCCACTCTTGAAGAAATAAAGAAAATTTCATTGTAAAACTCTTTTTCACTGGTGCATCGACAAGGAGTTTTGTATATTTTGTATATTGTTGTTACTCGCAGTATAGTAATTCCTCCGAGATTGCGACTGTGGTCGGAGTAGAAATGTTGCAATGACAGTAGAGGAGACTCGAACTTCTATGACTTGGCGGCAAGACTCTGTCGCCGCGGCTCGACTTTGTAGTAAAAGAGGGTCGTAAAAGAGAAGGATAGCATGAGAGGCTCGGAACACATCAGAATAGCTATTCCATCGTTCTTCTACTAATTGCCGTCACCCAAACAATACATCGGCTTCTCGCTTTCACAGACCTCTCACTCATTTTTCGGACCTCTTTTCTAAAGGAGAAGGATGGAGTTTTGAGCCGGAGCAGCGTAAAATTGCCAATGTTTCAATCGATCAAGGCCGTGCTGTTGAAATTTTTCACGTGACAATTCAGTCGAAACACGATATACGTTGGATTATTTATAACAGAGCTCGGTATGATTTGCACTTTTCAGCTGATTTTCAGCTGACTCCGCGTACCGCTATTCCTCTTGCCGCGACGTTCAGCACGCAACCTACGATCCGTTCGAGGCTCAGGAGCGTATCAATCATAATCGAACGCTGGCAATAGCTTCCCACCTCACCCACGAGGTACTATTGTCGATGCGTTTTTTTTTAGTGGTTGCCAGCATACGTTTACGAGTGATACGCTCTTGAGCCTGGAATGATTCGTAGGCTGCGCGCTGAACGTCGCGGCAAGGGGAATAGCGGTTGGCGGAGCAAGCTGAAAATAGGCTGAAAAGTGGAATAACAATGATAAAAAAAACGTGGGCATCGCGGGACGGCCGATTTCAGCGAAGCTCAAGTCATAATGCGTAAATTTACAGTTTACAATTGATTTAGTAATTTCATGGTATAATATTGAAAATGAAAATAAAATGGTCAATATTAGAGAAATGATATTTATTACTACAAATAAATACAGCGAGATCGCCTTTTGTCGCGAACGTTGTCGTTCGCACGATCGACGCGAAATTTCGCTGGATATCCGCTTTCAAAACATGTGATTGGGAGACAAATAGCGGAGAGGGGCCGGAGAATTGGAGTCGATGGTACGCGCCATCATGGTAGGCGCCGAACGCGCAAACGGGAGCTCTAATATAAAAAATGAAAGAAGGGAGAGAAGGGAATATGTAATATTGTATTACATATTACAAAATACCATGATATTACTGCATCGAAAAATAATGACTTCATGCAAATCTATAATATAAAACATAACTTACCTTTCTTGCCGTTTTTTATTTTTAGATACACGCTTTGAAAATATGGTATAACTCCGATTTTTCTTATTCCCTTTTAAATGCATTCTGCTTCTTGCATTTTCACTTTCTTCTTTTCGTTCCATATTCACACAATTAGCACAATAAGGTATAAAAATGAAATAGTTCAAAAGTTAGAAATAATACACAACAAATGAAAACTCTATTGAAAACTCTATTGCTTTCTTGCGCGTGTTCACCGTTGTGCAGAAAAAAAAGAAAATCAGAGAGAGCATTAGAAATCCACCGTTGTGCGAGAAAAAAAAGAAAATCAGTGTGAGCATCAGAAATCCAAGATGGTAAGTAGCTTCCAGACGCACATACATTCGTGTCTTCCTTATTTTATGAAATAAGAAGTTTTTATTATTTACTGTGTTCATTTTTAGGACAAAATGGATTGCAGTCCAGTAACGACACAGGGGCCAGAGAATGCGACGGATGAGACGAATGTAAGTACCTTTACGCTCAATATCTCTATCACTTTTATTCTTCTATGTGTTGTGTGAACTGCGATTACTTACATATGTTCTCATTTCAGTAAATTATTTTTCATGTTTACTTACAGAAAAATCAGGAGAACACCGAGAAAGAAACAACAAAAAATGCAGACAAACCTGACAATGATTATAAAAACATAATAGAAATATATAAGAAAGAAGTAAGTATATACATAATATGTATATATTATATATTATATTATAATTGCGATTTCTCAGCGTGGAATCAACGCCCACATGATTATAATACAATAATTATGTTTATGTCTTACAGATCGCTCATCTAAAAAAAGAAATGAAGAAGTGGAAATATAGCAGGGGCAGAAGCGGCGGGAGAGGCAGAGGAGAAGGTGGAGGAGGAAGTGGCAGAGGAGGAAGTGGCAGAGGAGGAAGAGGCAGAGGAGGAAGAGGCAGAGGAGGAAGAGGAAAATGGGGAGGACATGGGAAAAATAATTATACAATAATTTTTAAATAAAAAAAAAATAAAAATACTAATTAAATAAAACAATACTATGGTTTGTTTATTGTACATTTTACCCATACCCTAATTATAAGTAAATATAATATTATTAGAACATAATTTTTTAATACATAGCTGTATTTAAAAAACATAAAGTAAAATAAGTAAAATAAGTAAAATAAATACATATTCCAAACAAATCTTTTTTTTAAATTGGCAAAAAGTATTATATCGCGTTTTTTACAGAAGAACAATATTTCTATTTAATTATATTTGTGCATATCTAAGTTTGTTCATCTATTTTCTATTGACTTTTTTCAAATTTACTGTAAAGATATTGTCTTTTGCCATCATTCCACGTTAGCAGACGTTCTCCTTATACGCCATCTTCTAACCACTAGCAGAACTAAATTTGTCACGTGACTTGCTCTGTATTATCCACAAAATGGCGGAAATGATCTGTGAGAATGCTTTTACGGGCATCCGTTATTCGTCCTTATTTCGCAACAAATGAAGACAAAATAGATCTTAAATTACAGGTAAGGGTTGTGGCTAGGCCGGTCAACTCATGATTTCAATCACAGCACTCTTTTAGTGGCCTAAAAATGCTTCGATTCCGCGAATGCATTTTGTCGATTTTTTACCTCCACTTTAGACGCTTATATTACTAAATATCAACATAATCCCACTGAAACATGAGTTGACCGGTGTGCATTGGACCTTCCTCTTTCGAATAAGACCTCACCCAGCCCTTAATGTTCTCATACAAGGACGAATAACGGAAGCGCGTAAACCCATGTTTATGCCCATTTTTGCCGGTAATGTCAACGCGCTACTATTACCCGTGTCTACCCCCTTAAGTAATAAACAAAATTCATTATAAAATGAGTGAGATATATTAACATGTACAAGATAGATAGATAGCTTTATTTCATGCCTTTCGGCTTTGAAACGGGGTTTGGCACGTGAGTGCGCCTACAATATTTTATAAGATATGTACATTATAAGTTTAATACAATAACGTCCGTTCAGGTCTTCTGTCCCTGGCCTATCTCCTTCCTTCTTCGGATTATTTCCCTCATCCATTTTCTCCCCTGCTCTTGACCCTGCAAAATATTCCACCTTGTTAAATCATTATCCCTTTCTACTTCCCTACATTCTTCTAACAAGTGTTCTATTGTCTACTTTCCTAATCCACACATTCTACAGACGTTGTCCTCTTTCTTTTTCCAGTATCTGTTGCCTCTTTCTTCATTCCGACATCTGAACCTTGCAATCATTGACTGGTCCCT
This sequence comes from Osmia bicornis bicornis, assembly GCF_907164935.1. Lineage (NCBI taxonomy): Eukaryota > Metazoa > Arthropoda > Insecta > Hymenoptera > Megachilidae > Osmia > Osmia bicornis. The sequence continues at coordinate 9,363,404 of NC_060227.1, forward strand.
TCCTTTGTATTCTGCTTTCAAATAGTAAGCTCGGTTTTCCTCCCTTATCCCTCTGTAATTTCCGTTATACCTTCCTATTACTATCCTGTCATAAAATGATTGACACTGCTCTGCTCTGTCTAACTGTGATAGATTTTCTGCTAGCGTCAGTTCTCCCGTGCATCTAGCTTTAACCTCCTTTATTTCTATTCCTTTCTCTTCGTAGTATTGTCTTCTCTGTTCTTCCCATTTCGACCTTTTCCTCTCGCATTTTGTATCTATCTCTTTCCAGCATTCTAGTATTATCTTGTTAATTCCTTTCGTCCTTGTTTTTTCTTCGTATCTCACTGCTCTCCTGCCTGCTTCTATTCTTATTTTGTCCTCCTTTGTTTCATCCATTACTATATATGTTGGTGTATTGAAATCCAATCCTAATACCCATTTTATGTACTTTGTATGTAGTTTTTCAAGTCTCTCCGATTCGCTCCATCCCCATATCTCTGCTGCATACATCATAACGCTTTTCACCAAGCTTCTGTAGATCTTCATCCTTCTTTCAAAGTTGTTTTTGAATCTCCTTTCTCCTATTCCCCATGTTTGCTTCATCACTGTTATCGTCTTTTTCGCTGTTTCTCTCCAGTGCATCTCCGTTCCTCCATTTTTCTGGAAGTGATACCCTAGGTATTTGAAGTCTTTTACTTCTTCTAATTCTTCTTCTCCCCATTTCCATATGTCATCTGCATACGACAGTGACCAAAACTTCTCTTTTCCGATCACCATTCCTCCTGCTTGTCATTCTCTCAATTTCTCTTCAAGGTCCGCCGTGTATAACGAGAATAGGGTAGGGCTTAGTGGACATCCTTGCCTTAATCCTTTCGTTGTCCAAAACTTTTCAGATACTTTCTCATTAACTCTGATCCTATTCTCTGTTTCTTTGTAAATTTCGTTAATTCTCGTTCTTAGAGTGTTACTTATTCCTTTTTCCTCCATAACCTTGCTCAGCTTTTCTCTGTTTACTTTATCGAAAGCCGCTGTTAGATCTGCGAAGAAAGCATATAGCTTTCCTCCCTTTTCTTTGATTTCTCTGTTTACCACGTAGTTCAGAATAAAAATGTTGTCCATTGTGCTTCTTCTTCCTTTTCTGAAGCCTGCTTGCGTCTCTGGTATGATTTTCTTTTCCTCTAGTTCTGCACTTAATCTGTTCTCCAGAATCATCGCGTATATCTTGTATGCCGTATTTAGTAGCGTTATCCCTCTGTAATTCTTTACATCATCCCTATCTCCCTTCTTAAATATAGGGCTAATTATACGTACTTTCCATCTCCTTGGCATTCCTTCTCCCTTCCATACTTTGTTTATCATACTTTGTGATTCTGGTGAGTACCTTTCTTCCTCCATGTATCCAGACCTCGTTTTCTAGGCCGTCTTCCCCTGCTGCTTTCCTTTTTTCAATTTCTTAATTTGCCTCATCACTTCTTGCTCCGTTATAATTTCATTTGTATCCTGTTGTTCCTCTGTATCCTCTAATCTCTCTTCTTCTTGATCCTTTAGTTCTTTTCCTTCCAATAATTCCATGAAATATCTTCTCCAGCCCTGTATGCTTACTTTGTTTGTTGTTCCTATTCTTTTTTTCCTCTCCCGTCTTATATATTTCCATATTTCATTTGTGTTTTTAATTTGTTCTATTTCTTCTTCTTCTTTCTTCTGTTGTTGGTCCTTCTTCTTCTCGCAGAGTTTCTTGAATTCTCTCCTTTTCTGAATGTATGTCACCTTTTCCCCTTTCCCTCTTCTCCATTTTCTCAGCTTTTTTCTCGTTTCCCTTTTTCTCTCTGTACATTCTTTATCCCACCATTTCTTGTACCCTGGTTTCAATTCCATTACCTTTACCACTTTCTTGAGTACCGTCCCGTTGACCTTATGTACCATTTCTTCCATCATTTCGTTTGAATCCTCCTTTTCGAATTCAATTTGTTCCACTTCCTCCTGGTAGTGTCTCTTTCCTTCCTCCGTCCAAAGCCGTCTCTCCTTCCATATCTCTTCTTCTTGCTTCTCTACACTGGTTTCTCCATAAATTTCTAATTTCAGCGGTAAATGATCTGACTCTATCCTCTCTTCTATCCTGAAACTTCTGATATCTTCTTTAATTGCTGGGTCTACTAATACATAATCGATTACTGTGTTTCCTTTGCCCCCGATGAAAGTATATTCACCTTCTTCGTCTCCTTCAAAATTACCGTTCATAATTTCCCATCCGTTGTCTTCTACCATTTATATTAGCCTGGTTCCTTCTATGTTTTTTATCTTATCTCTCGATTTTCTCGTTTCTTTGTTTTTCCTATCCTCATTGCTAAATGATCCTTCTAAACCTATTCTTGCATTGAAATCCCCGCCGGTTATAAGTCTTTCTTCTTTCATACCTCCGATTGCCTCTTCTATATTCTCTCTCGTCTTTTTCATATCTCTGCTGTATACCGTGATTATTCTCCATATGTTACCTTGTATCTCAATCTTCCTTTCTTGTATGTCCGAATTTTCCTCCTGTGTATCTCTTTCTGTTATCCTTTTCTTCACTCCCGTTATGATGCCTCCGCTCGCTCTACCTTTGTTCTTCTCTTTTTTTGCCAGTTGACATTTCCAGTTGAAACTGTTCGGCAACCTGTTCTGTAACCCATTCCATTGTTTCTCGTCTACCCAAGTTTCAGTTAGTCCTACAAAATCGTATGTCTCCACGTATTCCCAAAATTGCTTATCTTTATTGTACAGACCTGCGACGTTCCAGAAACCTATCGATAATGTCTTATTCTTTACCTGCTGCTTGTCATGTACCTTCTGTTTTCTTTTCTCGTTCATTTCATTGTTGTAATTTCCCTCTCCTCTCCTGTTCGTCTTTTCAGACGCAGGAAGAGTGGTACTTAGCGCCTTATCTTCTGTCGCGGTCCCGTTTCGCTCGGTGTCTCTCTCTGAAATTAGAGAGTCACCGAACTTTGTCGGCTCCAAAATTTTGCCTCTTCAAGTCCTACTCCCTCTTTCCATTTGAAAATCCTGTCGTTTATCCTTACCTTTCTGTATCCTATTTTCACGTGTGCTCCCTGCTCTCTCTCCGCTTTCGCAATTCCTAAGATTGCCTTCTGAGTTTCTCTTTCGCTTTTTGTTAAATCATTATCAATGTATATTTTCTTACCTTTCAGTTTGCCCTTCTTTATCATTATCTTCTTTTTCTGTTGCCAGTTTCTTAACGTTGCTATCAAAATACTCCCTCTCTCTCCCTTTCTCGTCCAGAAAGCATCCTCTATTTCCACCTCCACCTGCAAATTTTCTGATATTACCTTTACTGCCGTATCTTTCGGTGTTTCGCCTCTTGGTAGATCTTCTCCTTTCAGTGTGATATTGTTTCGTTTCTCCCTTTTTTCTCTTGCCTCCTCTTTTCGCTCTATACGGTTTATTCTTTCAATTAATTCGTCCGCCTCATCTCTTTTCGCTCCTAGATTTTTAATTCTCTTCTGTATTTCTTCTTTTTCTCGCTCCCATGCTTCTTGCTTTCTTTTCCATTCTTCTTTTAGTTCTCTTATTTCCTTATTTATGGATTCGTTTTCTTTCTTAATATCTTGTGTGTCCTTCTTCACTGTCAGCACAAGCTCAGTCAATCTGTCTAACTTGTCCATTTTTATATCTTTAGGTTCGCCTTCTGTTCCTTCGCTTTCTGTTCCTTCCCCTTCTGTAGCTTCTTGCGGTGGTGATTTTCCTACTCTTCTTGCATTTTGGAAATTTTCTATCAGTTCTTTCTCCACTCTTCTTCTTTCTTCTTCTGCTTCTTCTTCTTTTCTTTTTCTTTTAAAAGAGTCCAGCAATGATCCTTGGCTGCCCGACCTATACTTCCCAAGCTGTTCAGCTAAAGTCGGCCTTCCTCTTTTTCCGGAATCCTTTGGGCTCTCCGTCTCTCCTGTCTTACTCATCTATGTTTTTCTCTCTCTGTATGCGCTTCTATGCCTATACTTCTTTACGTGGCTGCGCCAGACTTGACGCGGCCGCTCTGGTCTGCTTCTAGGTGTCGCTACCTTCGTTCTTCTTTATCTCATCAGTTTATCATCCAATCGATCTACATTTATCGACGTATTATTCCACGTCGTTTATTAATCTACAATATCGACTTTTTCCACGTAGCTCATTAGACAACCTAACCTCTTACCTCTTTCGCCAGTTTCATTTCTTTTAAGTAACTTGTTTCCGTGTACCTTTTTGATGCCTTTATACACCTGTGTTCTTTGGTTTTTCCTCTTTCCAGCGGTATTTATTGCACCTCTATCCGTTCAGATTTTCCTTCGGAATTGATTGATTCTGTTTCACTTCTCTCCGACACGTACTGCCTCTATAGCCATCGTCACGTGACCCCCTATTAACATGTACAATTTTACGTTACAGAGAGAGGAACGGCTGCTGGCCTGAAGCGCCGCACCTACCGCGGAAGATGGCCGCGGGGCGGGAGGGGCGGCCCAAACAAATATTTCTTTTCATTATTTTAATTGTATACTTTGTACTTCATTTTAATTTAATATTTCTATTTTATTTACAATTTCATATATTATTTATACTTTCTTTTCGGTTTAGTTTTTGTATATATATATATTTATATTTTATTTTCATTTTGATGTCTTATTTATAGTTTCATTTCATTTTAGTTCTTTATGTATATTCTAATTTTGTTTATTTTTTTTTCATTTTTATATTATCATTTTTTTAATTTTCTTTCGTATTTTACTAAGAATAAAACAAAGAAACATTATTCACATTGTTTTCTTTTATGTCCTTACGACATCCTACAAATACTAAATATACCACTAAAAACTGTTAAATATAATATTTTTCAACCAAAAAAAAACCGACTTCGAAATGCACTAACAAGTGTAAAATAATTTCGATTTCATTTATACCAGTATTCCACACCTATTACTACAATCTACTTAATCGTTAAATTGGTTTACTAAATACATTTCAACCTATTCGGAGGCAGCGCAAAATGAAACAGCAGAATATACGATCATCCCAATAACGATTTGATTGCGGTATGGCAAACTTGGTAATTAATAAGTCGTAAGAAATAAAATTCGAAACGTTATAGATACGGCAGAAAACATTTGTAATTGTAACAATTGTATCAATAGTTGGTAGCACTTCAGATGTACATACATACATGTATACTGCACTTCACGAGAGACCATACTTAACTCGCGCAGCTTACTAGGTCTAAGGACATTTTTAATAACGTGTGTGATTCCCCTCTACAGCTTGCTTCTTACTTTACGATCATATAATTTTAACTATGAAAAATAATAGGAATTTCATTGTATCGTGTATCTTTACCATATCATCATCGGTTATCAGTTATCGTCCGTCATATATTTCCGTCCACCATTTATATGATATGATCGCCAAGTAAGAAACAAGCCGTAGTGGGGAATCACACACGTTATTAAAAATCTCCCTGGACCTAGTGAGCTGCGCGAATTAAGTATGGTCTCTCGTGAACTGCAGTATAGTTAATCCGCAGTGGGAATGTTGATTCCCGTTGAATATTGTTTACTTGAAATTATCAAATGGGTTATTTGTCACAGGTTGCCAACGCCTGAACTAGGATCTTCCTAGTAGAAGAAAAGTTTTTAATTTTGCGCCGCCTCCGAAAAGGTTGAAATGTATTTAGTATCCTATTTAATGATTAAGTAGATTTTATTAATAGCTGTAGAATACTGGTATAAATGAAATAGAAATTATTTTACACTTTTTAGTGCATTTCGATGTCGGATTTTTTTTTTGTTAAAAATTATTTTATTTTTATACATTATAACATAATATTTATTTTTTCAGCCGCAACGATCGCAGCCGTACCAGCCACAGTATATCGTAAGTCGTTTTTTTACTTTCTTGTTCGTACGTTATTTCTGCTATTCACTTCTGTTATACATAATAATATAATATTTATTTTCGCAGCCGCAGCAGAACCAGCGTCAAGCTGCATATATTGTAAGTGGTTTTTTACTTTCCTGTTCGTACGTTATTTGTGCTATTCATTTTTTTTATACATAATAATATAATATTAATTTTTCCAGCCGCAGCCGTACCAGCCGCAGCCGCACCAGTCGCAGCCAGACCAGCCGCAGCCGGACCACCCAGACCAGCATCAAGCTGGATATACTATAAGTCGTATTTTTACTTCCTGTTCGTACATTATTTTTGCTATTCTTTTTTGTTATACATAATAATATAATATTTATTTTTCCAGCCTTACCAGCCGCAGCCGTACCACCCGCAGCCGAATCAGCCGCAGCCGAATCCGCATGATGATGTAAGTCGTTTTTTTACTTTCCTGTTCGTACGATCTTTCTGGTATTCATTGTTTATGAATAATAACATAATATTTATTTTTCCAGTCATAAAGGGCCAAGCAGTTGATGATCAGAAATTACAGGAGCAAAATTAATCGCCTGCGAAGAGAAATGACGCCATGGCCCAGCCGCGGCCGCGGTCGCGGTCGCGGCTGTAATGGTCGTAATATCTCTTTTTATTTATAATGTTTTTATTTTTAAGATTATTATTATTTTTATGTATGTTCATATATCTTGTTATTATTATTAGTTTATTTTATATTTTTTAATTATATTTTTTTGTACATACTTGTTCCGACTATTCGGAGTTACAATAAAATGAGGAAGGACATGAGGTGGAATTGGCGTCACCGGTAAATAAATAAAACAACTGATATATAATTAAAACAAAAAAATAACTTTAATAATTCAAAACCCTAACTGACTCTACTCTACGGGTACCGGCTGTAAAAAACTCCAGTCAAAAGTGGGGAAAAAGCCTGGTTCCAGCAGACAAATTATACTAAAAGAAGATATACATAAAAGGATACAACAAAATACAATAGTCTAAAACGTGAAATAAAACTAGAAATTAAAACTAACATGCACTTGCATAATCATTCAAGCCGTACTATAACTTCGCACAATCGAGAGCTCTCTTACCAATCGTATCGGATGGTGTCTCGCCGACGTCGCAACAAATCGTCGTGGTCCTTACCAAAAAACTACAAACCCTGATCACAGGTAACGTCCCGGCAAAGAGGACAAAAGTGGCCGTAAAAAACGCACCACTAACTGCACGGCTAGCCAGGTGGGCAGAATCAACCGATCGCAGAACTGTGCGCACAGTTAGCCGTCTGAACCACCCACAAGATCGCCCGGCCGTGCAGATAAAATGACAGCACCTAGTTGCTTCAACAAGAGGACCCACGCCCGACAGCCACAGCGCACGTCAACGAACACCACCAGTCCAAGATGCAAAAACACAATTCACTCTTTAAAAGATTTGGGAAAACTCAGAAAAACTCTGGGAAACACCCGCACAAATTGACCGATCACGGTTCAATGCGCGGGCCCGGTCCCGGGCCATACCCCGCCACCACCACCGACACGCCGCCCGCGCCTGCGCAGGGTTGCGTGACATCGTCCAACCGCAGACCCTCGCACAGCGCCAAATTTAAAAACAACCGCTCGAGCAAGTATGCAATCGCGCGACGGGAACAATACTTTTTATCATTATACAGGGTGTTCGACAACAGGTGGGCAATATGTTAAGGGGTGATTCTGGAGATCAAAATAAGACGAAAATCAAGAATAACGAAATAGCGTTTACGGCTTTGTTTTCCAGTTATTAACGTTAAAAAATTCGAGTAAAAAGCGCCAGAAACCTGCAATCCGCTCAGCACCGACGACCGAACGTCAGGTCAGCAGGGGTCGATATAGTCATAACCAAGAATCGTTGAATAGTAGAAACTAACCACGTGCTATTCTGTTTCTCGGTACAGTAAAACCTGGATATATGCAACAAAAGTTTGTCTGGATATATGCAACATCGCTATCCCCTCCACTTGGGGGGATCCCCCTAAGCCGAACTGAGCCGCTCGGCGAGGAAACCGTGTAATATGATCCGACCGTAATATCGGTGTGACTAATACTAATTGAACGATAAAACTTTTTTATCTTTAACTTTTTCTTAATGAAACTTTTACTAATGCATTTGTGAGATTTTTCTGATTAAAATGGTACCAAACACGATATGATTTGGCTACATATGTATAAGGCAGGCCGTACACCAAAGATACATGAAACACGCAACATGCAACATGCAACACGTCGCAAGTTGTGTACGAACGTAGAATAGGTAACGCGGCACGATACAAACGATTTGTACGGACGCCGAATCGACACCTCGCTTGGATATATGCAACATTAAATGCCCAGAATCGACACCTCGCTTGGATATTTGCAACGTTTAAATGCCCAGAATCGACACCTCGCTTGGATATATGCAACGTTTAAATGCCCAGAATCGACACCTCGCTTGGATATATGCAACGTTTGAAACCCGAGTCGACGCCGCAACCGGTTTTCATTTTCAATCCTCCTTTGCTTTTCGCCAACTTTTAACATCAATTTTAGCAAGTAATTATAATTCAAACTATATCGTGTTTGATATCATTTTAATCAGAAAAATTTCACCAATGCGTTAGTAAAAGTTTCAGTAAAAAAAAGTCAAAAATAAAAAAGTTTTATAGTTGAATTAGTATTAGTCACACCGATACGTTTCGGCTCTTTCCTTTGATCATCGGACCTCTCTCTTTCCACCACTGTCTGTCCTTTCTACGTTCACGCTTGGCTGCTCGTCGCGTGTAACCCGAGATTCGACACCTCGACTGGATATATGCAACGCCTGGGTCCCAATGTTTGTTGCATATATCCAAGTTTTACTGTATCCAGGTTTTACTGTAGTAAAAAGAAAATAATGATAATAATAATCGTAATAATAATCAAGATATAGCAGTTAGTTCAAACAAATCAAACAAATCATATTTTTATATTACCTTTAACATTATTACATATACATATATTGTCGTCGTACTCACTTGTTACGGCTATTGCCTCCAATGATCTTCTCCGGTTGACGGCACACGCCATATGCAAGCCGCACTGTGGCCCGTACCATAGATGTGCGGAATGTATCCGCACGGGCAGCCAGCTTGTCTGTCCCAGCCGCGACCGCGACCGCGACGCTCCCTTTCTTTCCGCAGCTGCCTGTTGCTTGCCCTCCGGCATTGTCGTACCATCCGCTGCTCTATACTTCTCAATGACTGGAAAAATAAATATTACGTTATTATGTATAAACAATGAATAGCAGAAATAACGTACAAACAGGAACGTAAGAAAACGATTTACGTTTTGTTGCTGCAAATGCTGCAGCTGCAGAGGCACCACCGGTTGCTGCGGAAGCAGTACTTGTTCACCAGACAGCGACAGGTGCAGCTGCTGGTTTTGTTGCTGCTGTTGCTGCTGCTGGAGCAACTGTTGGTGTTGGTGTTGGTGTTGGTGTTGGTGTTGCTGCTGCTGGAGCAGCTGTTGGTCTTGCTGTTGATCTTGCAGTTGCTGTTGCTGCTGCGGCAGGGGTTAGAGCAGCTGTTGGTGTTGTTGTTGCTGTTGCATCTGCAGCTGTAGTATCTGCACCTGCGCCCGTAGCTGCTGTATCTCCCGCGAGTGCTGCTGCTGAAGTTGCTGCTGCAGTCGCAACAACGGCGTCGTTTGAGATGGTCTCGGAGCTTGCTGCAAGTGCAGATGCTGCATCTGTTGTCGCAACTGGAACAACGGCAGCAGCTGCGGTGGTTGCTGCAGACGCAGCGATCTCTGCGGCTACTGAACTTGCTTGCAACTGCGTTTGCGGTTGCTGTTTTACTTCTCCTGATTTTCCCTTGGTACGTTCTAAAAGAAAATTGAAAAACATGAATAATATGTACTGCAGAGAAATTTCAAATATATTTATCCAGAAATTTACGAGTATTCATTGACAATTACATGTATTGAAGTGTATTGAATTACAAAATATAATTAAACCAGTTGACAGAAAACCAATGTATCATGGAAGAATATTCCGGAAGACAACAATTTTCTCCACACAAATTAGCGCACAAATATACATATAGGGGGTCACAAAATTATTCGCTCACCGTTTAAAACAGAATAGCTCATTTAAAATTGGACCAAATAACGTGAGGTTTCTGGGGAAACTATACAAATTAGTTTAATAAGATACGTGCTTTTGTCGTTTTAAAAAATTACAATTTATTGAAATCGGGAAAAAAATAGTAAAGGGCAATTTTTTAACTTTTTTATCTGAGCTTGCAATGAAAATTTAAAATATGACGTTTGTAAATTTAAGTATGTTATGTGTATACTGAAAATATCATCGAGATCGGTCAATGCACTTAGAAGTTACAAGTAATTACAATTTCCGAAAATCGCGACTTTTCATCTATACATCTCTGTATACAGTAAAACCTGGATATATGCAACAAGAATTGGAACCCAAACATTGCATATATCCAAGCAAGGTGTCGATTCTGTGTTTGTAAACATTGCATATATCCAAGCGAGATGTCGATTCTGCATCCGTACACATCGTGTATATGTACCCGAGGGGTCGACTCTATGTTGTTTATTCTATTATTATTGTTTATTTATTCTATTGTTTATTATTCTATTATTATTGTTTATTTATTCTATTGTTTATTATTCTATTATTATTGTTTATTTATTCTATTGTTTATTATTCTATTATTATTGTTTATTTATTCTATTGTTTATTATTCTATTATTATTGTTAGTTTGTAAATTATTCAATACAATTCTGTACAAGTAATTTTAATTACTTGTAACTTCTAAGTGCATTGACCGATCTCGATGAAATTTTCAGCATACACATAACTCATTTCAATCTACGAAAGGCATATTTAAAATTTTCATTATACGCTCACATAAGAAAGTTGAAAAATTACCCTTCACTATTTTTTCTCACGGTTTCAACAAATTGTCATTTTGTAAGACCATAAAAGCACATATCTTCGTAAATTAATTTGTATGGCTTCTCGAGAAACCTCACGTCATTTGGTTCAATTTTGTGACCCACTGTATATGAGACAAAGCAAATTTCGAAACAAATATTTTTATTACAAATGTTCACGGAATGTAATTGTTAATGACACTCGGGAAGTAAAGATGAAAAGAAATACTTACTGCGGCTTTGCGAATTCATTTCTTTGCTTCGATGGTCATTACTTCATAGCACGTTTCGAACTGTCGCTACCAGTGAAATTGGAAAACGCCACAGCGTTGGCGTTTCGTTTCTGTTTCACTTGCGTAGCGTGGTGGAGGGAAAGACCCGCGTTACCATCTACTACTTCTTTCTTAGACGTAGAAGACATTGAAAAACTGAATTTGTATCAATATTTGTGCAAAAAATAAGCACAAATGGCAAATAAAAAAGGTACAAATCAGATGTTTCCGGGTAGCAGAAGGCTCTCCTTGAAAAGGACTTATAGAAAACTGTAAGTGCTTACAAAATACATTTCAGTAATTTGTGTGCAAATATTTGCAAATATTTCTAACCTCATTCGTTCTACTTTGCAGGCGACAGAAACAATGGCAATCGTCGACATCGACGATTGAACCTACTGCAGTTTTTAAAGAGAGAAATTCTCTCCCGGGTAAACGTTGTGTATCGAAAAATGTGAAGGAGGTTAGTCAGACAGATATGTCTGATCCCTACTAGTTTGTATGTATGTATTCTTTATTCGGCTCCCTTTCGGGTTGCGAGGCGCTTTTTATAGGAGCGTTCCCGAACCTATAACAAAAATTTACAATGCTTTGCCGCTATAAATTATAATATAATATAATATATATACTAGTATAATAATATAGTAATAACAATATAATATGCACTGGTATTGGCTTTTCTCTATTTGCACTTTAAATTTGTACCTCTTGACATTTAACTTACTTTAACTTATTCTTATTGTTCTAGAAATCCCACCCTAAACCCCCCACGCTTGCTTCCCTTCTTTTCATTTCTCTGTCTCTCATTCTTTCCTTCTTATGCATCTATCCTTTCCCTTCTGCTTAACTCCCTTCTCTCTTCTCTGCACTCCGTCTTCCGCCTTTTCCTCTACTCTTTCTCGGCGGTCGCCATCACTTCCTCTTCTCTTCTATCTTTTTCTACCTCTTTCATCCAAGATTCCCCTTTGCCGTTTTCTCCCAGTAGTTCCTTTACTTTTTCTTGCCAGCCTTCTTTTCTCTCCTTGTTTGACCCGCACCCTTCCCATACATGCTCCCACGATTCTTGTTCCCACCTACAGATTCTGCATATCCTTTTCTCTTCACTTTCCCAGTATTTGGCTTCGTTTACGTCGTTCCCCATTCTGAATCTGGCGAATCTTCTCCATCTTTCTTCCTTCCAGCCTTTTTCCAGATACTTAGGTGTTCCATTATTCTTGATCATTTTGTACCATTTATTGTATCTCGATGCCATAATCTTGTCCCCTGTCTCTTCTTCTTGCATCTGTAGGTCTGCCTCTTCTATTTCCTCGAAGCTCATTTCTCCTTCTCTCCTTTTTGTTTCTAGGTGTGCCAATTCTATTCCCCTTTTTGCGAAGAACTTTTTCCTTTCCTCTTCCCACTTATCTTCTGCTGTCTCTCTTTGCTCCCCTCTGATCATTTCCTCCCAGCATTTCCTCGCTAATTCCCCTCCCTTCCCACATCCTTCTTTCGAATCCCCATGCTAACTTTCCCGTTTTGACCCTCAGTTTCGGTCTTTGCAGTTCTTCTCTCAGCATGTAGCCTGGGGTGCACCATCTCAGGAACCTTTCTTGCAGCCCTTCTATTTCTCTCCATTTTCTCCACCTCCATACTTCGGCGCCGTACGCGATTACCGTCTATACTAGTTTGTCCCGTAACCATATCCTCCTCGACCAATCTTTTCCAAATCTTCTTTTCCCAATCCCCCACACTTGTCTCATTATTACACTTGCTCTGCTCACCCTGTCTTTTACATGCAGTTCACTCCTCCCATTTCTTCTGAAGGTGTATCCTAGGTATTTGAACGATTCCACCTCTTCCATTATCTTTCCTTTCCATATCCAGTCTCTCTTCTTCCATCTTCCTCCTCATTTTCTGAATCTCATCACCTTTGACTTTTCCCGATTTAGTTCCAGCCTCTTCTTGTCTAGGTACCTCTCCAGTCTTCTCAGCATCGCTGTCATGTCCTCTTCCCTCTCTGCCAGTAGCACCACATCGTCTGCGTAAGACAGGGTGTATATTTTCCTCTCCCCTATCTTAATCCCTCCTATTCCTCCTTTCTGTATTTCTTCTGTCTGTCTTTCTGTAATCTCTCAGCCCTTTCCTTATTCCCCTCTCCCTTTGCGTTTCCATCAACACTCCTCTATCCACTGAATCAAAGGCTGCTTTCAGGTCGACAAAGCACGCTACCTTCCCCTTCTCTTTCTTTATCTGCTTGTTTACTATGTAGTTCAGTGCGTATATATTGTCCATAGTCCCCATCCCTTTCCTAAAACCCGTCTGGTTGGCTGGGATCATTCCTTTGCCTTCCGCTTCTTTCCTTACTCTCTCCTTCAGAACCGCCGCGTAGATCTTGTATAATGTCGGCATCAGGGTTACTCCCCTGTAGTCGCTGGCCTGCTTCCCATTTCCCTTTTTTTTTGATTGGCGTGATTATTCCCTCCTTCCATCCTTCTGGCCAGCCTTCTCCCTTACAGACTCTGTTGCAAGTTTCCCAAATCCATTCCGACACTTCCTCTCCTCCGTATTTCCATACTTCGTTTGGCATTCCATCGCCGCCTGCCGCACTACTGCTTAGTAGCAGTAGGTCTTCAGTTCTTCAGTTCTTCCTGCCCCCCCCCCCCCTCCCCCTCTTCCTACGTCTTCCTCTCGCCACCCATCACCACCTTTTCTTCGGTTCCACCTAGTAGGTTCATGAAGTGGTTTTTCCACTCTTCTTCCTTTATATTCGAGTGTGCGTGGCCTCTCTTTTTTTCTTTCTCTGTTTACTATTCTCCACACGTCCATTTTGGCTCCCTCCACCTCTTTTATGAACCTCTCGTTTTCTTCTCTCTTTTTATCTTCGCATAGTCTTTCGTACTCGTTCTTTGCCTTTCTGTAGCTTTCTCCCTCCGTTCTTCCTTTCCTACAGTCTCTTAGAACTCCCTGACTTCTTTTCTCCTCTCCTTGCACTCCTCGTCCCACCACCCCTTTTTCTTGTTCCTCTGGCCCTTCCCTCTTCTTTTCTCCAGCACTCTTTTAAATTCCTCTATCATAATTTCCATGTCCTCGTCAACTTTACCTTCTCTCTTTTCCCTCCATTTTATTTCTTCTCTGAACTTTCTCCTTCCCTGCTCCGTCCAATTCCCTCTCGCTGTTGGTCTCCTTTTCTCTTCTACTTCCGCCCTCTGCTTGCTTTCCGCTCTCAACTTCACTGTCACGGGGTGGTGATCTGAGTCTACCCTGCCTCCGACTTCCAATCTTACAATTCTTTCCCTCCCTTCTTCTTCTGCTATCACGTAGTCTATAACCGCGTCCCCTCTGGCCCCTGTATATGTGAATTCACCCTCTTAATCCCCTTCTATGCTCCCGTTTACAATCGAACAGCCCGTCTCCCTTAGGACTTCTAACAGTCTTCTTCCTTCCGCGTTACATTTCTTGTCTTTGGATCTTCTTCTCTCATCTCCTTCTTCCTCCTCCTCCTTTGCTTGTGCTCCCCCTTCCTCTCCTGTTCTCGCGTTGAAGTCGCCTCCTATTATTGTCTTTTCTTCTCCCTCGATTTCTTCCAGCCCCCTACTAGTTTGTAAATATCATAATAAAGATCCTTCGTTTATCTCAAACGATCCTAAAGATGTGGGGCGCATCTCATCAGAAAACGCCCTTCGCAAAAATAAAGATGTGTTACGCATCTCATCAGAAAATGCCCTTCGCGAAAATAAAGATGTGGGACGCATCTTATCAGAAAACGCCCTTCGCAAAAACGATGAAAAAGTTGTACAATGCGAATGTACAAGTGAGAGGACCCACTGTACAAAACGTCCTGGACAATAGCGACGACAATCTTGTCGTAGACGTCGGACACGTAGATGTAGAACGTATTTCAGAAAATGTGCCAGAATTGTTGACGTTCAGTTCTTTTGAAATGAAATACATAGAACGTTCGACAATCATGCGTGAGGTATTGAATGTCATTTTCGCGATTGGAAAATGATCGGTAGTCGTCAGCATGGGTGTCTCACACAGTTTTTCTTCAAGTGCCAAATGTGCAATTACGAAGATACTGTTTGGTCGGAACCTATGCATTCAGATATAATGAATGTAAATGAGGCCATGACGACCACAACTGTTACAGTCGGAATCGGCTATGCACCACTAGAAGAATTATGCACCGCCTTGAATATGCCCTGCATGGCTAAAGCGACGTACCTGAGGTACCGTGAAAAACTTGCAGATGAATTTATGAAAAGCGCAATGCATACCATGCAGGCAGCAGGTGAAGAAGAAAGATGATTAGCTTTTGAAAACAATGAAGTCGTCGACGGTATCCCATACATAACTGTCATAGCGGATGGTAGCTGGATGAAGAGATCGTATGGTACGAATATATAATTCACTTTCCGGTGTTGGTGCCATTGTAGGTTTCCGCATAGGAAAAGTTCTGTTTATCGGCATACGCAATAAACACTGCACAATATGTGATACAGCGGAATGAAAAGCTACATCCCCAAAATATCATAAATGTTATAAAAACTATGATCGTTACGCCAGTTCTAGTAGCATGGAAAGTGATGCTATTGCTGAAGGTTTCAAATGCAGCATTGAAATGCATGGCTTGTTATATAGAACGGTTGTTGCCGATGGTGATAGCAACGTCTATCATACTATTGTGAATAACAGATCTTACCGAGAGCAAAAAGTAACCGTTAGAAAAATTGAGTGTACCAATCACTTACTTCGTAATTTATGTAAAAAGTTGAGACACGTTGCGGATAAAACGCAAACGAAGGGTCACAGAGATCGTGGCTTTGTTGCGCACCGACATATCATAAAAAAAAATATTTTAAATATTCGTAGAGCTGTCGTTTTAACAGTCAATGCGCGAAAACAAGAGAAAGGGCCTCAGCATATTAAAGCTAGCGAACTTCAGAAGGACATTTTAAGTATTCCTAGCCATATATTTGGTGAGCACAAGGAGTGCAATAGCCGCAGCCATTTGTGTATGTGGGACGAAAACAGAGCTGAGAAAAATTACGTTCCATCTTTGAAATTATACGGTCTGTACAGCGAAGTCGAGAAAGCCATACGATTCCTCAGTTGCTATTCGGGTAGTTTGTTAATGAATGTTACAAACAATCCTGCAGAAACATTTAATTCAATTATCTGCAAAGAGATTGGTGGAAAACGTATTAATTTTGGTGCAAGAGGTTCCTACAATGCTAGAGTTGCAGGAGCTGTTACGAAATACAATATGCAACAAGTACTTACAGAAATGCATAAGAACATGTGTAAAACCGTTCCAACACTAGTAAAGAGATTGGAGGAACGGCGACAGAAAAAAGTTGCAAAAACGAAAGAATTTCGAATGACCTACGGCAAGAGAAGGAAATTTAAGTCAATGCAAGGAACGGATAAATATTATGGTCCAAACTCGCAAAGACCAGATCTTCCGAGTGATATGCTGCTTCAACTTCGCAAGGAACATTTTGAAAAGCTTGCTGATAATGCAAAAAATCGTACAATAATAGAAACGAACACAAGAAAGCAAAACGATTCAGATTTATGGAGAGCTTGAAAGGAGGAAATACTAACTGCTTCGAATTTTGGAGCAGTGTGTCGCATGAGACAAACAACCTCCTGCACAACAATGGTAAAAAACATTTTATATCCTCCATCTGTCGATACCGCTGCTATGAAATATGGCCGCGATAAAGAACACATTGCAAGAAAAGACGTAGCGAACGCAATAAAAACAAGGATTCGAACTTGTGGATTGTACATTGATCGCGACATTCCATACTTGGGTGCCTTTCCTGATGGACTTATCGACGATGACGGTTTACTGGAACTCAAATGCCCACTATCTGCCGACAATTTGACAGCGATAGACGCAATAGAAACAATACGTCACTTACGAAACATCTTCGATGAGAGAGATATACAACAAATGAATAGCAAGCACCAGTATTTCTACCAAGTACAAGATCAGTTACATATAACGGAACGGAACTACTGTATTTTCGCTATCTGGACACCTAAAAGCATACATATCATCCGCATAAATAGGGATGACGCGTTTTGGACAAATCATATGGAACCTTTCCTAACGCGTTTCTACGAAGAATGCATGCTTCCGGAAATATTGGACAGCCGCCATAATAGTCACATGCCTATTAGAAATCCAGAATACATACTACGGGCAAAAGAAGACGCATCTATTCAAAAATCAAGTAGAAAAATCGCAAAAAAGCGTACATATGAAAACATGACACAGAACAGTGTTGAAGCATCAAATAGCGACTGTGTCATTGTCAGTCATTCAGTCCAGGAAGAAAACTGCACAGATGATGCTGTACGATACTATATATTAGAGAGTGCTGTTTGTTCCGTAACTGACGTAAAGAAAAATGTACTACCTGTGCAAAGTAAATCAAACGATGAATCGTTAGATCGATTTTTACGTGTCGTCAGAGAAACTACTCCTTTTGAAACGCAAAGTGTCCTATACTTACAGTTTACAAAATGTATCAATCCCTGCCGTAATGACAAAAGCGTACAAATAATTGGAGGCAACTGTTCTGATCACTGGCGAAGTATCTATTTCAATGGCCGCAAACTCCATGTATACGATAGTTTACCTGGCAGTGCATATGAGAAGCTCGTAGAGGAAGAAAAAAAAAATATTTCCTCATAGTTCCAAAAAGGATATACTTTTTGAAGGAGTTCAGACCCAACCGGATTATTACAGTTGTGGTGTATATGCGGCGGCATACATCACTACTATAGTTTTGGGTGGAAACCCTTGCTTAGAAAACTATTCCCATCACATACAGCGGCTGAGATGTCATTTCGTAAATATTATTGAAAATAATAGACTGTCGCCCTTCCCGATAGAATAAGATAGTAATAAGATAGTGCAGGGGAAGAGGTTTTAGTGGGTAGTATATCACTCTTTCTGGGTGGTATGAATCTGTTACGTCCGGATTATTTTAATAATCCGACCGTGGCTAGGATCTATTTTGTTATTTTATTGTTATTTATTTTCAATAGTTTACCAGCTAATGTACCTAATTTGTGTGCCTCGTCGGTGCGACGCACTTGGAAGTACCCCAGGCAAGGAACACAAAGAAGGCTATATTTGGCTCTTTCGAATAATTCAAATTAATCTTCTTTGGGACGATTGCCGTTGGAACTACGTTTGGAAATGTACAGAAATTTGAAATCGTTAAGGTCAAGGAGAGGTATCATAACATCCTTCGTCGCGCGGTTAAGCAGTGCGACGCACGTGGAGGAATCTCAGCTTAACTGCACAGAATAAAGAAATGCGATTTTCGCCCTTATTTTACAAGCGGATATCTCTCGTACCTGTAAAGCATGCGTCAGCCGATCCTTCCACGGGAGAATGAGTGCAATAGAGAATGAAAGTGATTTGTTTGAATAATATGAAACGATCTGAATAGGAATGGAAAGCGAGGTTTGCATGACAACCACTGAGAGTTTGAAAACGTCGACGAACGTTTAGGAACGTTCGAGACAACGGTCGACGGGGATCGTAAACGCGTATTGTCACGAATAGGCAACAAAAACTGCCAAGCAATGTTCTGGAATAAATTCCTAGAATATGTTAACGTATATATATATATTATTTATGTATATATATTATTCGATATGCGTGAACTTGCGAAAATCCAAATAGAATGCTCCCGAAATTAATTGAAATTAAAACATCAATCTCTTTGTCATGTGTAATGAAACAAACATCGATTATAAAATACGTCGAATAATTAAAAAGCCCTAATATTATTATCTACACGAATATTATAACAGATAACATAAATAAAACGTTAATCGACACCAGAGTTCGTTCTTAAAAGCTTCGTTAATTAATTAAGAAACGAATAAGATCAAATAGAAGTATTTCGAAGATTCTAGAAGGCATAGAAGGTGCGACGCACGAAATTCATGAAGCGCTGTAGGGGTAAAAGAAAGATAGTCAACGATGGACAGAGTCAGAAAGAAGGTCAAGGAGGGATGAGAACTCGGGAAACGCGCCTAGTCAAACCCAATGTGTGCGGGCTTTCCCCTTCGACACGTACCCTGATTTGCCAAATGATGTCCCCGCTTTGGGCCCATGATCGCGAATCGAACCCTGAGATACGATCGCTTGACTGAGGCAAATGACTCTTCGTCGAAAAATCGTAAGGTGCGTGACGGGGAGCCCGTGTTCGCGTAGAGACAGCGTTGTCTACGGGATCGTGTAATTAGATTGCTCGGTAAAGTTCCTCCGTGTAACAAGGCAGAGTGTCGAAAGTGTTTCGATTCGCGATTTTCGTGTCAAGGACTCAAACGAATACGTTAAATTTCACACTTTTCAAATTATCTATCTTTTTCTCTTTCATTTTAAATCGTTCGCTAATAATTAATATTCTTTTTCCGCGTCGCGTTGTATTTCGTATATAATTAATCGTATTTCGTAATCCGTAACACCGTAACGAAGGCTCAAACGCGAACACGTAGTGCGTGTGCAAATTAGTTCTCATCCTCTCTTCGATTTTCCAGATTTCTAGACCATCACCACAGCATCCGTATACGAAATTCATTGCAATTATTATACGTTTATATTACATCGAATTGGTGTGTTGCACATTCTATATCTTCGTTAACACAACGAATCTGGTGTCGAGTGAGGGCAAAACGGCGATCTACGAGACCGCAAGTCTTGGAAGTATCCAACTAGATCGTTCCGTTCTTATCGCAAAAGTTCGAGGTAACAACGAATAACTATTAAAATTATTTTCCGTTTACACGCGCGTGAAGACGGCCCACGAGACTGTTAGTCCTGGAAGCATCCTACTGGGACCGTCTCCTTTCCGATCGTCAATATAAAATAAAACACCGAAGTTCGAATCACGATCATTAAAACCAACATTGCTTTTTCCTGTCAGTTTTCTGTTAAAAGTTTATTCCATTTAATTACATTGATTTAATATCCGTTCTAACTTATAATTTTCTAATTCTTTATCCATATATTCCATACAGCTCGCACATTTTGTTAACCAAACCATTTTGTTGTAATTATTTTTCTCAGAATTATACACATATTACCTATATTCAATTTCTAATCATTTGCATTTAAACACCCTTAACATTTCCTTATTAACACGCCTACCTTCTTGCACGAATTCATACGGGGGGCCCGTATGGGACCAGAGCATTGACGAACTCAATCAATAAATTTAGAATCTCACTTTAAATTTTCGATTCTTTTAAATTGTTCCAATCGTTATCGACCCAACATCGTCGAGCGCGATTGGGACTGGTGGCAGCGATAATACCGTTATTAACCGCGTATTAATCACCTAGAAAGCAAAAGAAATAATAATATAAATTAACAACCAATCTAATTTCTTTTTCTTTTTATATTTTGTACGTCGCGCGCCGTATCACGCTCGCGACGTAACAAGTCCCACACTGCCCGAGCTTTCCCTTAGCCGAGTGCGGCTAAAAAAAAAAAATAAGAATCAGGCTTATTAGCGAGGTCGTCAAGGCAATGTGAATTATTTGAATGTACGCAAGACATATTTTCAATTTTCATTATAGACTCACATAAAAAAGGTGAAAAATTACCCTTCGTTATTTTTTCCCACGATTTCGACAAACTATAATTTTTTAAAACAGCACAAGTACATATCTTAGTAAATTAATTTTTATAGCTTTTCAAAAAGCCTCAAGTCATTGGATCCAATGAGGTATTCGTTGGTGAGAGAATAATTTTGTGACCCACTGTATTTCCCTCAGGCCACGACTTTTCCCAACATTTGGAAGCGATTAGCCCTGACGTTGTAATCCTGTTGACCGTCTAGCAAACGGTCGATGTTTCGCCTACGTTTTTAAAAGTTGACTACAATAAAAGCATTGTACACATTGCAGGCATTTCCTCCGTTGGTGCTCGCCGATCGGCTTGTAACGTCCCAGCGGTACCCCAATTTAAAAATCAGTCGTAAAATTAAATCAAGTCGATGAACGTTCAGCCGGTAAGCTAGATCATCGATAAATTATCGACGTGCGACCACGTGTGCGCCAGCAACCCCGATGATTTCGCGGTGGGGTAAGAACCTAGATTAGGGAGGCCGCGTAGATTAAGGAGCAGGGGTACTCGGCCGTCACGTGATGAGAAATTCCAGATACCTGAAAGAATCCTATATTGAAAAAAAGCGCTAAGTCAGCAAAACCTGATTATAAATAGAAGCGTGCAACGCGAAGAAAATCAGTTTGGTTTCGACCATGCTCAGGTTGACTTCGACTTAGGTCGAGGGCAGCTACCACTCTAACATTAGAGGAAAAGCTACGGTTGCTCAGCGCTGAACCACTTAGGTAGGAATATAGCGATAGAGTAACCGATGCTAAATTAAATTCCTTTCAGTGACAAAAACAAGTTACTTCGGATCTGCAGACAAACTACTCATGGTGCGCAACGTGTTAACCAGGTGTTTTTGCTAGGCCATACTCAAGTATAAAGAGCTAGCGAGCAGCGGAGCTCCTTGAAACGGCCTGTATTTAACACAGCTCTGGCCAGTCCAGAAACCGATTGCGACCTGTAGACAAAGTCTGCTCGTGTCTGAAAGTACCGTACAAGTTGCTTTTATTAATAATTTCCAGTACTTGGCGTAGTTGGACATTATTCAGAGTGTTGGCTGTACCTATAGTCAGCTCCGCGTTATTATAGTTATTAATTATCATTTACTACTAATTATTAATTTCTATTAATTACTAATCATATATTTTTCACTGTATTCCCAATCTAGGGCGAATTTATTATAATTTCTTATTGTATTCCTATTCTAGCCGCACCTATTGTTATATCAACGA
This sequence comes from Osmia bicornis bicornis, assembly GCF_907164935.1. Lineage (NCBI taxonomy): Eukaryota > Metazoa > Arthropoda > Insecta > Hymenoptera > Megachilidae > Osmia > Osmia bicornis. The sequence continues at coordinate 9,385,402 of NC_060227.1, forward strand.
TATTATTTTATATTATATTCAGAACTATCATATTCAATTAATATTCACTTACCTTCTTGAATAAACAAACAACTATTAGTCTGATACATTGATGTTTGGATGTTACTCCTCAACCGCACACCACACGAACCTATAATCTCTGTTTCATTATTACGAGTCGCCTTCTAAGGGAACCGCTCTCCCTACAAGTCGGTGCAGTGACGTACCTATCGTTGGGTCGTTACAGGCTGATCACAGTTCCTACCTTGTTAGAAGTTTGCTGACCTTTTCAAACGTAGAAAAGGACAAGAACTGTAAGAGAGACTACCGATTATCACGATCGTAGCTTCTGTCTTTTTCATTCTCTACCCTTCCCTTAGTCAGAAACTTTTTATCGTCAATTTAAGAAGTAAATACAGTCCAAATTGTATCATGTTTAGTATCATTTTTCAGAAAAATCTCGTCAATGCGGTAGTAAAAGTTTCATTGAGACAAAGTGAAAGATAAAAAGGTTTTATTGTTGAATTAGTATTAGTCACACCGATACGTTTCGGCTCGTCGCTTTGAATCTTTGGACCTCTCTATCCTCCACTGTCTGTCCCTTTCTACGTTCACGCTTGGCTCGCGTCGCATGTAAACACAGAATTGACACCACTATACATTTTTTCTTTACCTCTTGAAAATCGAGTGACTGGCAACGGAGAAGTCCTCGTGCCAGACAGGCCGGCTCTCATAGCCCTTATCTATGCTTCAACACTTTGTATTCAGGATATGTTACCAATGCCTTTTGGGTCCAGGAAGTATGACTAATAAACTATTTCACCCTTGGCATTTTCTTTGGTTGAAAAAGTGTTATTGATACAAGATCGTATTAACTCTGGCGCGTATATCAACAGGGACAACATCGTTGAAAATTGTAACGAAACGCCTCGGTAACTATCATTTCCTGTAAAATGCTCTTTTTATTCATGGCCACCAACAGCATAAAAATTTCTAAATACAGTAAAATCTCGGTTAGTGCATTTCAATCGGGACCGAATGCGAACCCCAATCGAGTACAGAACACGTTTCTCGAGTGAGTTTGGCTTGCTTTTGATGTGGTAACAGGCGAGAATTGAAGCAGCATACGGGGAAAAAAGCAAGTTTAGATACCAGTATACGTGTGAGATAATACTAACGTAATTAAAATTTAAGATTAAAACATTTTTATTTTTGACTTTTTTTTAATGAAAATTTTACTAATATAGTTTTGACTTTTTTTTTAATGAAAATGTTACTAACATATTTGTGAAGTTTTTCTGATTAAAATGAGACTAAACACGATATAGTTTGAATTATATTTACTTGTTGATACTGATTAAATACGTACTACAAAGTGCCTACGAACGAGGAAAATGGTGTGATTAGCAGATGCGAGAGAGGGAGAGAGAGGATGTGTGCGAGAGAGAGAGGAATAACGAAGTGTGAATGTTCGGTGACGAGCGGATGGGCTCTTCTTTTTGAGCGATTAGCGAAACAGGCGACACGTGCTGCGAAAAGATTATTAGTATGTTACATTAGCTGTGTATAGTAAACGTTTTTGGACTATATGCGAGGCGTAAATGTAAAAATCTGAATAAATTGCCACAAAAGGATAATGTAAAATAATAAAGTACATTATTACAAGACGAACCGAGCGAGTGATTCAATAATAGTGGGCGTATTGAATAAAATGTTCAACTTGTTATTCGCATAATCGTACACGATGACAGTCAGAATACCCTGCTGTCCCTTGCAGGGGAAACGCGCTGACAAAATACACATGGCCTACCTCAACCTTTTGCCTATTTCTTTTTTTATAACTCCGAAAGCACAGTGCCCAGATCTATCGTAATTGCACCCTGCAGCCTTGAGCAGTTTTTGCAGCCGATTCTGAAAGGACTTTCCCCGGGTCGCTTGCCATCTCTAAACACTTTCCATTCAAACAAGCAATCCTTCGATTCCTGATAGCTGAGAGACCCAACGTGGTCATCAGCCGTTCTCGATCACCAGGCCGGTTTAGTCTCACTCACCCTCTTCAAGACCTCACGCTGTCGAAGTCCCCATCATTAAGCGTACGAAAGCAAACTAGAGTCGGGTTAATTGCTCTCAACGACCCTTAAAAATAAGCAGTCGCTAACATATTGATAAAAGTACAAAAGTTTTATTGTTGCATTAGCATTTGTCACGCCGCACAGTGGGACACTGGCCTGGAAAATCTGGTCAAAAATATTTTAGCATTATTTTAAAATCTAAAGCTATAATGTTATAGGTCGTTGGATTCGTTTTAACGTCAATTACAACAATATGTAGTAGTGAAAAATAGAATTAAAACTGAACATATTGGATTAGTTATAGCTCAAAAAATACCAGAGATATAAAAGTTTACTTTGGTGTAATCTAAATGCATATGAGGTAAATTTAATTTTATCACTTATCATTTAACTTCAAGAAAGAAAGTAATTTTTCAAAACCACGTAGTCGTGTCGAAAATCGACAAATGATACAAAGAAATCACAGTAAATCATGGCCCGTGGATCGAATTAACTATTGTTGAATGAATATTTCATTGCGGGTATATATCCAAGCGAGGTGTCGAATCTCGGGTTACACTTCGACGCCACCCAAGCGTGAACGTAGAAAGGGACAGACAGTGAAGGAGAGAGAGAGGTCCAATGATCAAAGGCAAGAGCCGAAACATATCGCCGTGACTAATACGAATTCAATTATAAAACTGTTAGATTTTTGACTTTTTTTTTAATGAAACTTTTACTAGCGCATTGGTGAGATTTTTCTGATTAAAATGATAGCAAACACGATACAGTTTGAATTGTAATTACTTGCTAAAGTTGACGAAAAGCCAGAGAGATCGAATCCAAGCGTTGCATATATCCAAGCGAGGTATCGATTTTGGGGGGGATAGAAATCTTGCATATATCCAGGTTTTACTGTATACGAGACTTCAAGAAATGTCTATTCAAACTCAATTACAACTGAATATTATTGATGTGATGGGTTAAATAAGGTTATATATTTAAATTCGGCTGCCGTAAAGCGGCCGGCAACGTTTTTCTGAAATACTAATAAATTGATTAGAAAAGGAAGTATAAAAATAAATTCTAAATATAAATAACTTGTTATTATTTCACGAAAGCGTTGCCGACCGCCTTACGGCGGCCGGATGTACATATATACCCTAACCTAACTTATTACATCAATAACATTCACTTGTGATTGAATTAGAATAGACATTTCTTGGAGTCTGGTATATGCAGTTGTGAACGAAACTTTTACTCTTGCTCGACTCTTGTTTCTAAACAGAAGATAAGTGGCAACAGAAGATATGTATACTGTCACAGATCGACAACTATAGGCAGAATTAAATGCACCTGTATCCGCAGCTTTTTGTGAATATCTTCTGATCATAACCCCTCCTTATCCCTTCCGGATGGAAGAAAACCACCACCTTCTCATGGTTTCCATTGAGCAATGACATCTGTTTTGTAGAACATATTCAACTAGTATAGAAATTGTGATTAAAAAGATGTCGTTGGCCAAGAGTGGATGCTAATATAGTTGTTCAGGTATAAATGGGGTCATTTGTCTGCTGGTATTTATTACTTTCCGACCAGGGGTATAGATAACCGACCATAATAGCGAAGCGTACGACTCGCCTACCTGAAACGGGGATACATACACCACCTCCTTTTCCAGCTCATTGTGACGGCAATTTTGGTTGGACTTTACCAAAAGGTGGGACGCAAATTCGGATGCGTCATATATCATTGGAAAGCCCTTGACGAAAGGAACACAATGGTGTCGGTGGGAGGTCTTAAATATGTGACCTTGACCCGGTAGAGGTCAAATATATATATTGAGTTTACTCAAAAGTTCGACGTTAAATCCGGATGGGTCATATGTCATTGGAAAGCCCTTGACGAGAGGAACACAATGGTGTGGGTGGGAGGTCTTAAATATGCGACGTTGACCCGCTAGAGGTCAAAAACTACAATTATGTTAATTTTGTTGTGCGAGAGGATTTCGTCCAGGTAGACCCGCTCCTGATGTGGATTATGATAAAAAAGCGAATGTTGCTGTGTAACGTGCAAACCACCGCAGATACAGTACCGTCACCGCCATATTTAGGTTAGGTTAGGGTTAGGTTAGGTTGGATCGCCGTCTCTTCCACGGACCTGGCCAAGTGTACTGGCTGGGCGGGGAGGTGATACCCCGACGTGGCGCGTCCCCAGGTGGCGGTTAGGGGAATGCTCGCCATGCACTTTTCGAACCTCCCCTGTGACTGGGGGATAGAATACAGACACGATAACCCCTGCCTGTCGTACAAAGCGACTGAAAGGGGGGCGTTTGCTGCTGTCGAAGTAGCCTCGCAGATGACCCGGGGCGATGCCGGTAGGATCTACGGATCCTGGCAGGGCCTCCCTTGCCGGTAAGGCCTGGGTCGGAGAGGCGAAAAGGTGGCTGCAGCGCCGTTCAGTTCTCCAGGGGCCAGGCTGCGTGGCGTTCGGGTGCGGGTAGCGAACCCGGAGTGCCCAAGCAATTACACCGTAACCTAGTGGTCACGTATCGCTGGAACGGGGGGCTTGCCTTCATTGGCCGGCCCGCGAGGATGACAACCTCTATAAAAAATTCCTAGCCCCAAGCTGCGGTACGCGGTGATGAGGGCGCCCCTGGAGTCAGCGCCAGGGGTGGCTGATGGGTGCATCAGTCTCTAGCGGCCAACCCCGGGGTATCTGGCGACCGCCCGGGTGTACTAGCCTTACCCGGGTAAGGCGGCTCTGCCCGGGTGGACCCACAGACCGACCAACTCGTGGGAACACTATGGATGACTTGAAACTAAAAACACCAACAACAACAACAAACACTGGACGGGACGTACCGACGACGACTGCGGCTGTTCGACAGGACGCGAGACGGGAAATTGAGAAATCGAGACTATCCGTCCGATTAACTAGGGCGGATGTGGAGTGGCCTCCCCTGAGGCCGGTACGAGGAGGGGCCGGAGTTTCCCCGGCGGCCTCTGATGCCCCCGCATCCAGAGAGAGTGAGGTGGACTTGGACTCGGACGAGTCACTCTCCTCGGCAGTATCTCTGGAGGCACGGCGCACGAGCAAGAGGGGTCGCCCGCCGATCACGGGCCAGTACGTGCGGCTCGCGGCGGACTAAGTCCTGGATGTCCAGCGCCGGGAACTTGACCTGCTGGAGGAGAGGAGGGTGCTCGATCCTAACGAGGACCCTATAGAACCGAGTCGGGGTAGCAGGTCCCTCCCGGACCCTGAGGACCTGGCGGAGGAGGTCAAGAATGTCCCCACGCGCGACCTTATTGCGTAGTCCTTGGAGTTCTGTCGCGACATCGACAAGGTCGCGGGCGTCTCCAAGGGACTGAAAGGGACATTTGTTCGCAAGCTGAGGATGGCCTCCCGCTACCTTAAGGCCATCCACACGGAAGCGGGAATCAGAGCTGCGCCTGCCAGGGCCGATAAAGAGGTGAAGGAGCTTCGCGAACAGCTGAAGCTGCCCAGGAGGCCCAAATCAACATCCTGCAAAATAGCCTGGCAGACATTACGTGCAGGGTCGCTGCTACAGAGGTGCCGGTGCCTGAAGGCCCCGGCCCATCCGAAAGGTCGGCGAGGCCCGGCTCGTCGTTGTCTGGCGAAGAGGCGGGCAGGAAAAGGAGGAAGGACGCAGTCGAAGCTTTCGACTTACCGTCTTGCCCGCCTGAATGTCCCGTGGTGCAAGTCCCAATCCCAGCTGCTGCACCTGGAAAAGAGGAGGGGAAGGTTGGTGACCTCGAGCCCGAACTGATTAGGGGATTTGCGGCTCTCCTCGAAACGGGCCTGTCGGGGCTCCGGGCAGAGTTCAAAGCCGCTATTGCAGCCGTCCAACCCCCGCTTAAGAGGGCGGAGCATGTTAAGGGGGGAGCTGCGGCTGCGACCATCCCCACTGCATCGAGGAAGGAAGCTGAGAGGCGGGTGCGGAATAGGACCCTGCCTGCCACGGAGCCGTTGCCGGGGCCCTCCTCAGCACCCGACCAACCGGCATCATTTGTGGAGGCTAGAATGGCCCGGATTGTCGAAGAACATCGGAGGACGGCGGATGGGACCTGGGTGACGGTGGTCGGCCGCCGCGCTAAAGCTGCAGAGAAGAAGGCGGCAGCGGCCAAGGCCCCTCCCTCCCAGAGCTCCAAGGTGGTTGCCCAGAAGGGGCAGAAGAGAGGGGCGGCACCGGCGGTTAAGGGGCAAGGGGCCCAACCTGCCAGGCCGAAGGCCCCCCGCCCTCCTCGTACTGCGGCGGTGACCATCAACCTAGCTCTCGAGGCTAAGATCTCATACGCCGAGGCCATGCTCATGGCCCGGGAGCGGGTCAAGTTGGAGGAGCTGGGCATCACGGCGTTGATGCCCAGAAGAGTTCGGACCGGTGGCTTGGTCCTCGAGATACCTGGGGAGGACAGGACGGAGAAAGCTGCCAAGTTGGCTGACCAACTCCGCCAGGTGTTCAGTGGCACCAAGGTGAGGGTTGCTCGCCCCATAAAAATGGGCGAGGTTAGGGTGACCGAGTCGTCGAGTCGGCGGAGGTGGCGGCCGCATTGGCCGCTGCGGGGGGTTGCTCCGCTGAAGAAATTAAAATGGGGGAGAATCGCACCTCCCCCCAAAGGATGGGGACTGTCTGGGCGGGATGCCCTCTAGCGGCACTCAAAAAGTTATCCGCCTCTGGGAGGGTTCTGGTCGGGTGGTCCTCGGCCAGAATACAGGCGCTACCACCGCGGCCATTGCAGTGCTATCGCTGCCTGGAAAGAGGGCATGTTAGACAGCGATGCACCTGCGAAGCTGATAGGTCCGACCGCTGCTACGCGTGCGAAGGGTCGGGCCACGTGGCCAGCAAGTGTAGCGCCACCCCGCGGTGCCCCCTCTGTGCGAACCTGGGGCGGCCCGCGGGGCATCGATTGGGGGCAAACGGTTGTGCCCCCTCCTCCTCCCAGAGGAAGAAGAAGAGTGCCGTTGAAGGGGCAGGGACAGCCCCCTCGCAGGCACCAAAGACCAAGCCTGCGGAGGCGAAGAAGGGGGGCAAGAAAAATCCCCCTGCCGAGTCGGCGAGCAAAAATGCCGCGGAGGCGGCTCGTAAGGCCTAGGTATGGGGCCCAAGGGCCCTATACTTCAGGCCAACTTGAACCACTCGGCCAGGGCTCAGGACATGTTGTTCCAAACCCTGGCCGAGTGGAAGGCTGGGTTGGCGGTGGCCGCGGAGCCGTACCGAGTCCTCGACAGACCAGATTGGTTCGGGGACGAGGACGGCTCCGTGGCGATTATTGGCACCGCAATACCCCCACACCCCGCCCCACTGGAACGGGGCCGGGGGTTCGTCGGCGTACTTTGGGGTGAAATGGCGGTGGTGGGGCATTATGCCCCGCCCAGATGGCCTCTCGCGCAATATGAACAGTACCTGGACCGGGTGGGCGACTTTGTCTCCCGTTGTTCCCCCCGGCCAGTGCTAGTCCTCGGGGACTTTCATGCCCATGCGTCACTTTGGGGCTCCTCGAGGACAGACGCGAGAGGCAGGGCGGTCGTAAATTGGGCGGCGGGGCTAGGACTCCACCTGCTCAATGTGGGGTCCGTTAGCACCTGCGTGCGTGCCCAGGGGGGTCTATAGTCGATCTGTCTTTCGCGACTCCCCTGGCCGCGCGTATGGTGCAGAGATGGAGGGTGGTGAAGGAGGCGGTCACACTTAGTGACCATCTATACATCCGCCTCGACCTCACCACCACCGCCCGCCGCCCCTGTGGACCACCACCGCTACGGTGGGCGCTGAAGAGGATGGACGAGGACGTGCTGATGGCTGCAGCCCTCGCGCTGGCTTGGCTGCCAACACCTGCCGGGCTGGTCGCGGACATTGGGGAGGAGGTAGAATGGTTCCGGGGAGCCATGAAGGCGGTGTGCGACGCCGCCATGCCCCGGGCCAAGAACCTCCCCAGGCGGGCCGCCTACTGGTGGACGGGCGAAATTGGTAATCTGAGACGAGATTGTCTCGACGCCCGTCGCCAGTGGCAAAGGGCCCGCAGAAGAAGGACATTCTGCGACCCAGCGAGGGAGGAGGATCTGTACGGGCAGTACCGAGTTTTGGAAACTGCCCTGTAGACGGCCATCAAGGAGTCTAAATCCCGGGCATGGGACGAGCTCCTAGGCTCTCTCCAGAAGAACCCATGGGGGCGCCCATACAAAATGGTGATGGGCAAGCTTAGGTCCTGGGCACCCCGGTCACGGAGAGCCTCGACCCCCGGTTTTTGGGGCGGGTAGTCGACACTTTGTTCCCACGAGAGAGGGAACACACCCGCCCCCCGCCGGACCACGAGGAGGTGGTTTGGTCCGTCGAACTGGGGGTCACGGAGGAGGAGCTGGCCGGGGCGATTAAATGGATGGGGGCCCGAAACACTGCTCCGGGCCCCGACGGCGTCCCCGGCCATGCCTGGGTGAAGGCACTACGCGTCCTCGGTCCGAGATTGAGACTCCTCTTCAGCGCCTGCATTAAGGAAGGAGTCTTCCCACAACAGTGGAAGACGGGGCGGCTAGTCCTCATCCGGAAGAATGGGCGACCCGCCGACAGTCCCTCGGCCCACCGGCCCATTGTGCTGTTGGACGAGGTGGGGAAGTTGTTCGAGCGGATTCTGGTATCCCGCCTCGTCCAGCACCTGTCCCAGGAGGGTCCCGACTTGGCCGAGTTGCAATATGGCTTCAGGCGGGGGCGCAGCACTATCGACGCAATCCAGTCGATGCGCTCCCGCTGCGACTCGGCCACGTCCCAGGGCAGGGTAGCGTTAGGCGTTAGTCTAGACATCGTCAACGCCTTCAACACCCTGCCTCACGGGACGATAAGGGGGGCGCTTATACGTCACAAGGCGCCCCCCCTACATAAGGAGGATCGTCGGCGACTACCTCCGGGACAGGAAGATAGTGTACAGAGGCCGGGATGGCCAGATGCACGAGAGGGACGTGGACTGTGGCGTACCCCAGGGTTCTGCGAAAGGTCCCACACTTTGGGACCTGGGGTACGACCCGGTCTTGCGGGTCGAGCTCCCGGCCGGTGTGAGCCTCACGTGCTTCGCAGATGATACGCACGTGTTGGCCGTCGGTCGGGGGTGGAAAAGGACTAGCCGTCTCGCCGAGATTGGCGTCGCTGCCGTTGCCGCGAGGATCCGGCGGCTGGGGCTTCAGCTAGCTCCCCTCAAAACCGAGGCGATGTGGTTTTGCGCCACCGCCCCAGTCGGTGGTCCATGTGAGTGGAGTCGACGTCCAGGTGGGGAAGGGCCACAGGTATTTGGGCCTCCACCTGGACAGCCACTGGCACTTCGAGGAGCACTTCGGTCGTCTGGCCCCCCGACTAGACAAGGCAAGTAACGCGCTTGCCCGTCTACTGCAAATATCGGGGGGCCCAACGAGAAGGTATGCCGTCTCTACGTGGGGATCGTGCGGAGCATGGCCCTTTATGGTGCGCCCATATGGGCGAACGCCCTGATGGATTCCCCGCGCAGCCAACAACTGCTGCGCCGGGTTGAGAGGAGGATAGCCATCAGGGTGATTAGAGGCTACCGCACGGTCCGCTACGAGGCGGCGATGACCCTGGCGGGAGTTGTCCCCTTCAAGTTTGTTAAGGTTCGTGAATGAAAAAGCCACAGCGATTGAAAAATGTAGTTTAATTGAACAAAAGGAACTGATACAAAAATAGATAGACGAACGCTTGCTTGGAACACGCACACAAAGAGAGTGTGCGAGATCATACGCGATCGGCTTACGCAGCTCGATCATGCGCACATACGTTTGCCATCGCGTCTCGTGGCACCGCCAAATTCAAACAAAAAAATTTACATTCCTTTCTTTTGTACGTACATATTATCTTAACACCTCTCCTAAAGGATTTAAATTTTCCTTTCCCCTTTTTGGATTGCATCTGATTTGCACGTTAGCCCGAGTCGCTTTCTAAGAAACTCAAATCTTTCTTTGTTCAATGGTTTTGTTAGTATGTCTGCTAATTGTTTTTCTGTGCAGATATATTCTACATCAATCGTGCCCTTCTGATACAGGTCACGGACAAAATGAAATTTCACGTCTATGTGTTTACTGCGTTGATGAAATTCGGGGTTTTTAACCAACTTCATCGCGCTTTGATTATCAATAAACAGTACATTTCTATCAACTTTAAAATCTAAATTGCTTAGTAACCCGGTTATCCAAACGTTATCTTTCGCTGCTGCGGCAGCGCTGACGTACTCGGCTTCGGTTGTTGAGAGCGCTACACATTGCTGTTTCTTACTTTGCCAGCTTATTGCTGCACCCGCAAGCATACACAAAACGCCGCTCGTCGATTTGCGTGACTCGTTGTCACCGGCGAAGTCTGCATCGGAAAAAATTTCGAACTTACTATTGGCACCGTACAGTAGTCCGTAATCGCATGTCCCCTTAACGTATCGGATTATTCGTTTTACTAGATTCCAGTGGGCTATCGTTGGGTTTTCAAGTGCTCTGGATGCAACGTTCACGGCGAACGCTATATCCGGTCTGCTCACAATTTGAAGGAACATCAAACTTCCGACCGCTTCACGATACGGTACATTTTCATCGACCCTTCCAGAGTCATTCGCATTCCACCCACTTTCTATTGGGGTTTTTGCAGTTTTTGCCTGAGACAGTTGAAATTTGTCGATTATTCTCTGCGCATAGCTTTGCTGATTTACAAAAATATAACCATCTCGCGTTTTCGTGATTTCCATACCGACAAATTTCTTTACACTCATGAATACGTTCGTTTTGAATCTTTCACGCAACTTGTTTACAAAGGTGTTAATTTCTTGCGCACACGATCCTGCGATTAAACCATCATCGACCCACAATGCTAGCATTAAATATTTCCATCTTTCATGCGAGAGTACAGACAAGGATCCGACGAGCTCTCCCTCAAACCACAACTTAGTAAAAAATTGGCAAAATGTTCTCCCCAGCACCTTGGTGCTTGTTTGAGGCCGTATAGGCTTTTTTGCAGCTTACACACTCGGTTGGACCCGTCGTCGAACCCTTCGGGCTGTCGCATGAAGATCTCTTCGCTTATGTTTCCGTACAAGAATGCCGTTTTTACATCGAATTGGCGCAGAATTAGATTTCTGAGTGCTGTCAGACTTAACATAATCCTAAGCGTATCGTACCTAACTACTGGACTGAACGTTTCTTTAAAGTCGATCCCTTCACGTTGTGAACACCCTTTTATTACTAGTCGCGCTTTGTATATTTTCTCATCATTGTCGACATTTTCCTTCAACCTGAATACCCATCTATTATTTAAAACTTTTGCGTTCTTAGGTTTTTCTATAAGAGTCCACGTTTTATTTTCGTTTTGAGGATTCCATTTCTTCCTTCATGGTTTCAACCCAACATCGCGAGTCTTTTGAGTTTACTGCTTCTTCGTAATTGCGCGGAACTACCTCTACAAAGTGCGACACCGGACTTCCGAAAAATTCCGTTCTTTTAATTTTTGTTCTGTCCCGTAGTTCTCTCGAGATTTCGTTCTTCGTCTTTTTTATCATTCTTCTCTTCGTTTTCCGTTTCTGTTTCGTTCGCGATTTTGTTTTTGCCAATGACCGTTTCAATCCTCAATGTCTACGTAGCACGACGAGAGTTTTTCTTCCTTAAATATTACATCGCGACTTACAATTTACTTCGTGTTTTTCCGGTACATATATTCTATAACCTTTTAGATCCTCCTTGTATCCAACAAAAAAAACCTCGCGTGGACTTCTTGTCTAGTTTACGTCTCTTTTCTTTGGGTATGTGAATAAAGCATTCCGTGCCAAATACTTTAAAATGCTTCACAGACGCGCTCTTATCGAACCACAAATCATAAGGCGTCCTGTTTGCAACTTTCGTGGGACCACTTCTATTTAAAACATGTACCGCGAAATTTATCGCCTCTGCCCACAGTGTCTTTGGTAAGTTGCCTTGTGCGTACAGAACTGACCTTGCGGTTTTCAACAATGATTCGATTTTCTCTTTCAGCAACGCCGTTCTGTTTCTGGCGTATACGGAATCGTCACGGCATGCTTTATTCCTTTTTCGCGTAAAAAGTCGGTGACTTCTTTATTTATGTATTCTCTCCCCTCCGTCCGTAATCAACTCTTTAATATCTCTACCGAATTGGTTTTTTATTTCGTTACAGTAACTTTTGATTTTTTCTATGACTTCCGACTTTTGACGCATATAATAGACTACGCGAAAACCGGTGTACTCATCCTTAAACACTACATAATATCTATTTTTACCTAGTGAATCTACTTCCATGGGACCACAGACGTCCGAGTACACTCTTTCTCTTGGCGCGCTGGCTCTATCCTCTTTTTTTTCCGAAAGCAGACCGATGATGCTTTCCCATAGCACAGGCATCGCAAATTCTTTATCGACCTCTACGTTAATTCCGAGATTTTTAGAAATGTTTTTACGTGACGCTTATTTTGATGCGCTAGCCGCTCATGCCATAATTGCAGTGAGTCTACTTTATCTACCGCGTGCGCGAATTGAGGGAGCAAGACACGAATATCAAGTAGGTAAAGCTGTCCGAATTCTATTCCCGTCGCTACAGTCTTTCCTTCGCTCGCGAGAACACATTGCTTACCATTGTTCGAAATCGAAAAATCTAATCCTTTCTTTGCGGCCTTACTAACAGAAAATAAGTTTACATTCAAATTCGGAACGTATAGGACGTCATACATTATTCCACAGATCCATCTTCCTTCAACTCGTGTTTCAAAATTGATGTTTCCCTTACCAAGCACCGTCAGCTGCTCACCGTTGCTTATTCTTACTTGTAGAGGCAGATCAAACCGTTGAATGTCAGCAAACCATTCGCCGTGGTGGGTCATGTGGTCGGACGCGCCGGAGTCTATCACCCAGTGTTCATCTTCGTAGTTGTTGTTTACATCGAGAGAGCACTCGTTGTTGATGCTCTTCGCCATACACGATACATGTTGTGCGTTCTTCTTTGCTTCTGTGTCATTTCTTTTTGCGCAGTCCCGAGAGAAATGCCCCTTCACACCGCATGTGTAACATCCTCTACAGTCTTTCTGTTTATGTCCTGTTCTGCCGCACGAGTAACATCGAGTTGACCTTGCCTTGTTTTCACCGCCACGTGGTTCTGGAGATTGTTTCGCGTTCGTATTCTTGTGCGTTTGACTGTTATTTTCACTTTCGATAACAAGGCAACTGTGGTATCTTGTGTTGCATCTTTCTCAATGCGTGACTCTTCTGTCATTAATCTAGTCATTAGATTTTCCAGCGTTCTTTTCGCGCTTTCAGTGCTGTCCCACGCGCTGTGGAAATGATGGTACACGGGCGGTAACGTCGAGAGAATTCTCGAAATCACCATTGAGTCCGAAATCTTACCGCCGAGTGTCTTCATTTTCCCAGTCAACTGTTCGATTTTTGAGAAATTAGATGCAACACCAATCGTTGTGTCCCATTTAAAGTCAAAAAACTTCTTCTGCGTAAGACACAGACTTTCTTCACTTTTCAGGTCATATACACTGCACAGCTTTTGCCACATTGCTCCGCGGTTTCACAGTTCATTACCAATTTTAGTGGTTCACTTTCAATCGTCGTTACGATTAACCGTTTTAGCCCTTTTGTTGGCCTTCGTCCATGCCTTGATTTCTGTTTCGTAATTTTCCGTCCTCTCTCTGGTTTTACAACCGTTCCGTTGCACACATCCAGCAAATCGTCGTCATCAAGCAGGACTTCAATCACAAATTTCCACTGCTGCCAGTTATCAGCATTTCGTAGTTTTTCTACTTTCAAGCCGGTCTCCATCTTGAATGGCGAGAGATTCCACGTGTAGGCACACTCACTGTTACCGCTATAACGAATCTCTCCCTCGTAAAGGAACAATTCTACTTTATTCAACCCACGTACCGATATCTTCTTACTCTACTGGGCCATAACCTGTTAAGGTTCGTGAATGAAAAAGCCACAGCGATTGAAAAATGTAGTTTAATTGAACAAAAGGAACTGATACAAAAATAGATAGACGAACGCTTGCTTGGAACACGCACACAAAGAGAGTGTGCGAGATCATACGCGATCGGCTTACGCAGCTCGATCATGCGCACATACGTTTGCCATCGCGTCTCGTGGCACCGCCAAATTCAAACAAAAAAATTTACATTCCTTTCTTTTGTACGTACATATTATCTTAACAAAGTTCCAAGCGGAGGGAGACGCCAAAGTCTTCTGGCGTCTGCATGCCCTTCGTCTGGACGGGACCCCGCCAGAACAGATGAACGAAGCTGTTGCTAGGATTAGGCGCCAGGCCCGGCAGAGAGCCCTGGGTCGTTGGCGACGCGAGCGCGTCGAGAGCGGCGCCACTGCCCAGCGCGTAGCCGGGGCGGTCCTTCCAGTGCTCAAGAAATGGAGAGACCGCGGCCACGGAAGGCTCACGTTTAGGACCACACAGGTGCTCACCGCACACGGTTGTTTCGGTGAGTTCCTGGGTGCAGTGGGCGGTGAAGATGTTACATACCAGGCCCACCGCCCCCAACGGGGAGAAGAGGATGGGGGGAGCACCCGCTGAAGAGGAGTTCTATGGGGGGGACACCTGTCACCCCCCGGAAGAGGAGGACCGGGGAGGGGCAACCGCCAAAACCGATTGCGCGGCTCCGCGAAGCTTATGCGGGGCCGCAGGGCCGCAGGGGGCCAGGGCTGGGGCCTCGGTCCCTATTGCACGCTGCCCGAGGAGTGCCGTCATCGGGTGTGGCCCCCGTAGGCGGCGGAGTTTGGCACGTAGGGGGAGGGCCAAAGCTAGACCCTCCCACGAGCAAGGGGCGCCAACGCGCCATGAGTGGTGGGTCCCGGTATTGTTCGTCAGAGGTCCCGGGGCCCTTCCCAACGCCCAGCGTAGACCACCGTGGGGGTTTTAGCCGGCAAAAACCCGGCACTACCCTCGGCTCCTCCCCAGGGGGGCTGGGGGCGTCTTTCGAAGATTTCCGCCACGTAAAAAAAAAAGAAAAAAAAGATCAGGGTGTCTTTTTCGAAGATTTCTCCTCGTTAAATAAGAACAAAAAGTTAATGAATTTATATGTTTTCTCTCGCACAACAAAATTAACATAATTTTAGTTTTTGACCTCTAGCGTATCAAGGTCATTTAAGACCTCCCACCCACACCATTGTGTTCCTCTCGTCAAGGGCTTTTCGATGACATATGAGCCATCCGGATTTGCGTCCCACCTTTTGGTAAAGGTTAACCAAAATTATTTTGTAACAGCCCAATCCTTTCAGAATAAAACGCAATAAAATCTAGCTGAATCGGACAAACAGTTCCTGAGATAAAAATTCGTAAGTGAAGCCCGTTGTCGTGAAAACGGGCAAAAATTGCAAACTTCGAAGGTCTGTAATTTCTAAACAAATTCGAAACCGGCAAAATGATGACTTACACCCCCCCCCTAATTTCACATGGAGTACAACCTACAATTTAAATTTGGCATGAAAATACTCTTTTTAGAACATATCCAAAAATCATTGAAATCGGGAAGGACGTATTTGTTCTGCAGTTTTATTAAAAAAAGGAATAATAATAGCAAGAAATAATAATGATAGTACATGTTGTGACACATGGATTGAAAATCGCTATCCTAATCGATAGAACGATGCGTGAAAAAAAAATTCACACGTCGGAGTTCATCGCCTCTTCCAGGCTCGAATTTCCCATTCTCAACGATACATTACAGTAAAAGCTGGATATATGCAACAAAAGATTGGCTGGATATATGCAACATCGCTATCTCCTCCACTTGGAGGATCCCCCTAAGCCGAATCGAGCCGCTCGGCGAGGAAACCGTGTAATATGATCCGACCGTAATATCGGTGTGACTAATACTAATTGAACGATAAAACTTTTTTATTTTTAACTTTTTCTTAATGAAACTTCTACTAACGCATTTGTGAGATTTTTCTGATTAAAATGGTACCAAACACGATATGATTTGAATTATATTTTTTTATTAAAATAATAATAAAACTGTAATAATAACAAAGTACTAAAATGGTCGATGGCTTCATAAACTTATTGGTGCCACGGTTCAGTTCAGAATATTTCTAAGTAGCGGAACTATTGACTGCAAATTAAGTGCTTTATGATGTTAGGAACAGCCCGTGATTTCCATGAAACCGGACAGTTTCTTCCTATTGAAACTTAAAGTAATTTACAAGCTAACAGTAATAACAGAATGATAACAGAATAAATAAACAATAATAATAAAATAAACAATATAGAATTGACACCTCGGCTACATATGTATAAGGCAGGCCGTACAGCAAAGATACATCAAACACGCAACATGCAACATGCAACACGTCGCATGTTGTGTGCGAACGTAGAATAGGTATCGCGGCACGGTACAAACGATTTGTACGAACGTAGAATAGGTATCGCGGCACGGTACAAACAATTTGTACGAACGTAGAATAGGTATCACGGCACGGTACAAACGATTTGTACGGACGCAGAATCGACACCTCGGCTGGATATATGCAACGTTTAAATGCCCAGAATCGACACCTCGGCTGGATATATGCAACATTAAATGCCCAGGATCGACATCTCGGCTGGATATATGCAACGTTTAAATGCCCAGAATCGACACCTCGGCTGGATATATGCAACGTTTGAAACCCGAGCCGACACCGCACCCGGTTTTCATTTCCAATCCCCCTTTGCTTTTCGCCAACTTTTAACATTAATTTTAGCAAATAATTATAATTCAAACTATATCGTGTTTGGTATCATTTTAATCCGAAAAATTTCACCAATGCGTTAGTAAAAGTTTCAGTAAAAAAAAGTCAAAAATAAAAAAGTTTAGTTCTGTTTTACCTTGTTGACGTGTTTCGCGAGTGAACAATCAACGAAATCGTATTTCTCAAATTACTTCTTCCTGGAGACTTGTACATCATCCCTTGGGTGCTCGTTTTATTCCATCCGCCCCAAGGAATATCAGTCTGGTCCCAATTTGGATAAACTATTGGCAGAAATGTTTATATTACGAATAAATCAATGCAGGTGAGTCCGATCCGCCATTTTCTTGACCGTTGACAGACAGCAATTTCAATATTTTATAAGTTTTTGACGATTTGGATAATATAAGGACCAGACAAATATTCTTTAGAGCCTCCTGAACACGTCCCTCAAATTTTTTTACATTCTGTTTAGAAATGAGGACGTAATTTGAAAACTCGCATCTAGGGATTTTTCTAGGGACTGTCGGTAAAGTTTTCGACGCTAGCATCACCTTAATCGTACATCATATATTTCTGTCCACCATTTATATGATCGCAAAGTAAGAAGCAAACTGTAGAGGGGAATCACATACGTTATTAAAAATTTCCCTAGACCTAGTGAGCTGCGCGAATTAAGTACGGCCTCCCGTGAAATGCAGTATACATGAACATCAGAAGTGCTACCAACTTCTGATACAATTGTTACAATTACAAATGTTTTCTGCCGTATCTACAGGGTGTCATGTAACGCATTTTCACGCTACTAGAACTTTTTCCTTTGCGAAAAAGTGGTCCGAAGCTTCCTTTTTGAATTATTAAGCAAAAACACTGACCAATCCGAGCGCGTATAACGCGCGGGCTCAGGGACGGCAGCGTCGGCTACGAAGCGGGGCTTAACGTAGGTCGCGAACGAACGGCTCGGCACCACGTTAGCATAGCACAATAAAATAATTAAACTAGTTAAACATTTTTTGTTGTTGTTCAAAACGAATACGGAATCTAATCTCTTGTCGCCTGTCATTATGTAAAAAAGGAAATTTTAAACATTCTAAATAACAAATAAAAATGTTTGAAATGAAATAATGAATACAAATTTTAAAACAATTTCAGTGAAACTTACCCATTCCTTCGTAAATTCCTATCTGGGTCAATCCTGGGTTATTGTGTCGGTCTTCATCACTTGACGAAGAAACACGTGTGCAGAACAGCTGATTTCACGGTCGGGTTAGTGAACTCGCCTCGTTCATTGCACTTAGGTATCGCACTCGCGCAGCCCCTTTCGGGGTCGATTTTTTCACTGAAACGACTACACAAAATCGTTTATTGTACTTAGGTAGCCCCTTTCGGGGTCAACTTTTTCATTAAAACGACCGCACAAAATCACTGTTACTTTTCACGCACTTTAACCTTATGACTTCAATTATTAAAGTTAGCTGCATAATGAATAAGTAAACTTATGTTTACTGTACGCTTAATAAATTGCTGGCCCCGAAAGGGGCCGATTGTTTGAATCGATGAACCAATGTTTTCTCTACGTGTAAACAATAGGTGGCCCCGAAAGGGGCCGATTGTGTTAAGAATGCATGAAGGGTTCCACGTATCCCCCTTTATGCTCCAAGCAAATCGCTGCGCGTGAGGCAACTGACTGCTGCACCTTCCGCAATGTGTCTACGGTAATGTTTGCGACGGCACCATGAATTAGTGCCATTGCCTGGTCCGCCGTTTCAATGGGGTGTCGATATACCTCGCTCTAAAATAATTATTGAATAAAAATAATTATTATTAAAAATACAAAAACATAATTAAATGGATACATAACTGTAAACATACCTTCAGATACCCCCAAAAATAAAAATACAACGGATCCATATCCGGTGATCGTGGGGGCCACGCTACAGGCCCACCGCGGCCAATCCACCTGTCCCGGAAGGCTTCATGTAGGTAGTCGCGAACATTTACGGCGAAATGTGCAGGTGCACCATCATGTTGGTAGAACATGTCCCCCCGAATTTCGGGAGGAATTCTCTGCATGAGATCCGGAAGGACATGTTCTAAAAACACTCTGTACGCCGGGCCGTTCAATCTACTCGGTACAATGTACGGCCCAACGATAAAATCGCCGCAAATCCCGGCCCATACATTTAATGACCAGCGGTGCTGCGCTGCATGTGGGCGAATCGCGTGCGGATTCTCATCGCTCCACACGTGTGAATTGTGGGCGTTGAAGCACCCCTCTCGTGTAAAGAGGGCTTCATCTGTCCACAAAACAGACGTGCAGAACGACGGATTCCGTTCGATTTTCCCCAACAACCACCGGGAATACTCCATCCGCTGGATGTAATCTTGTCGGTACAGATGCTGCACCCGCGTGAATTTGCACGGGTTCAGTTTATTCTCCTGCACGATCCGGTGCAGGGTCCACGGCCAACACTAAAATGAAACAAAAATATTAAAACAAGAATTATATTTTCATATTAAAATTATTATAACTACTTAAAATTATTACTTACTTGGTGCGTCGGCTGACCTCGCGTATGCTCGTGGTCGGATTTTCCTCAAACTCAGCAAGAACATGTTCTTCCTGAGCTACGGAAGATCGGGTGGTGCGGCCGGTATCCGTTGTGACCGGTAGCAGCGATCCTGTTGTGCGAAGCCGCGAAGCAAGGTGCCGAAAAGTAGGTGCACTTGGTGCATTAACGGGTCCGTACTGTTCACAATATTGCTCGGCAGCAAGATTGGAGTTATAGTTGCATTCCACATAAATGCAAAACATATTATAATACTCTTCGGTCGAACGCGTCATGATGTTTTCACCTAGCTTTTCACTTTGAAAATGATTTCTGTTCCAACAGTTTGACGGTATTTATACGAAGTTTATGAGATCGGTTTACCTGAATTTGATTTTTTCGCTTCATCCCCAAAGTGGGTTTTTCCGAAGGGTCAATTAGCAATCGGCAAACGTGTTACAGTAACTTCGACATCGGAGGGTTTACCTGCCTGGAAAAAGTCAACGTTGCCGATTTTTCGAATGGTAGGAACAATAAACATTTCCAAAGTTTGAAACGGCGGACCAGGCAATGGCACTAATTCATGGTGCCGTCGCAAACATTACCGTAGACACATTGCGGAAGGTGCAGCAGTCAGTTGCCTCACGCGCAGCGATTTGCTTGGAGCATAAAGGGGGATCCATTGAATCCTTCATGCATTCTTAAAACAATCGGCCCCTTTCGGGACCACCTATTGTTTACACGTAGAGTAAACATTGGTTCATCGATTAAAACAATCGGCCCCTTTCGGGGCCAGCAATTTATTAAGCGTACAGTAAACATAAGTTTACTTATTCATTATGCAGCTAACTTTAATAATTGAAGTCATAAGGTTAAAGTGCGTGAAAAGTGACAGTGATTTTGTGTAGTCGTTTCAGTGAAAAAATCGACCCCGAAAGGGGCTGCGCGAGTGCGATACCTAAGTGCAATAAACGAGGCGAGTTCACTAACCCGACCGTGAAATCAGCTGTTCTGCACACGTGTTTCTTCGTCAAGTGATGAAGACCGACATAATAACCCAGGATTGACCCAGATAGGAATTTACGAAGGAATGGGTAAGTTTCACTGAAATTGTTTTAAAATTTGTATTCATTATTTCATTTCAAACATTTTTATTTGTTATTTAGAATGTTTAAAATTTCCTCTTTTACATAATGACAGGCGACAAGAGATTAGATTCCGTATTCGTTTTGAACAACAACAAAAAATGTTTAACTAGTTTAATTTTTTAATTGTGCTATGCTAACGGGGTGCCGAGCCGTTCGTTCGCGACCTACGTTAAGCCCCGCTTCGTAGCCGACGCTGCCGTCCCTGAGCCCGCGCGTTATACGCGCTCGGATTGGTCAGTGTTTTTGGTTAATAATTCAAAAAGGAAGCTTCGGACCACTTTTTCGCAAAGAAAAAAGTTGTTCAGAATCACCCCCCCCTACCACCGTCTAGGAGCGTGAAAATGCGTTACATGACACCCTGTATAACGTTTCGAATTTGTTTTGTTAAGACTTATTAATTACCAAGTTTGCAATCAAATCGTATATACGAGTATTTTTAATTTTGCGCCGCCTCCGAAAAGGTTGAAATGTATTTAATATCCTATTTAACGATTAAGATTTTATTAATAGCTGTGGAATATTGGTATAAATGAAATAGAAATTATTTTATACTTTTTAGCTCATTTTGTTAATGCAGCAAGTTTTGTTAATAATAATTGATACGTAGTTGTATAAACGAAATATAAATTATTGTATACCTTTTAGCGCATTTCGAAGACGGATTGTTTTTTGTTAAAAATTATTTTATTTCACACTTTTTAGCGGAAGGAGCAATATTTTAAGGATACCCTAAGGATGTTGTGTATTTTTATTGGATACCTAATAACCATCAACCAAAAAAAATATATTGATCGAATGTATATGGTTAAATATAATAAATAAAAGAAAACAATGTGAATAATATTTTTTTAAATTATATTTATTTATGCAAAAAAAGCAATTACTTAAAATGTACGTAATATTTACTACCGCCTCCCCTCCCGCTTCCCCTCTCGCCGCCCCATCCGCCGCGCGGCCATTTTCCGCGGTAGGGGCACGACGTGTGCCGGCAGCCGTTCCTCTTTCTGTAATGTAAAATTTAAAATGTTATATAGTTCGTCCATATAAAAAATAATTTTTTTTTATTATTTACGACGCAAATGGGTTAATTATTTATTCGATAAGATCTGTGATACTTACTGCGCTGCGGCTTCACATCCTCCGCTGCGGGTTGGGGGTGCTGATGTTGTTGTTGCGCCTGCTGTTGTTGCAGCCGACTTTGCTGCAATTGATGTTGCAGCGCTTGTTGCTCCTGCTGCTGGCTATCCTGTCTGCTGCTGCAGCACATTCAGCACATTCATTATTGTCTGTTCTGAATGAAAAAAGGAGAAATATATATGTTATATATAAGACCGATAAGTGAAAGAACGATGTGCTTAGGTTCAGATGACACACTTGCCAACAACGGGTGTTTCTGCGTACTTAAGAGAACCGCAAATGATGTTATAGTGAATAATTACAACCCAACTCTTTTAAAGCTTTGGGAAGCAAACATGGATATTCAACCATGCGGAAACGTTACAGCTGTCGCATATTAGATTGGTAAATATGCAAGTAAATGCGAGCCGCAGGACACAGGAAACATTATTAAAGAAGCCGTTTTACGAGCGAAATGCCGGAGCGGTACCATCGGGGATCAACTACTTTTGGTACCTGTGGCAATTCTGTCTCAACGTGTGGTTTGTGCTACAGAATGTGCTCATTGGTTATGCCATCTGCCCCGTAAAATGAGCTTGAGAAAAGCTGTATTTATAAACAGCTGTTGGCCTGAACAGAAATATAGAATTCTCCGATTCGAAGAAAATGAGACATCATTTTGCAATAACATATTCGATCGTTACGTAAAGAGACCAGACAATCTAGAGGATTTGAGCTTAGCTGAATTTACTGTTTGATATGAAACAGTTTCTAGTGGAATGTGGACAGAAGAGGATGGAGCCGCAGAACTTAGAAATGACGATGAAAAAAATTGAGGTCGAGGTTTATAAAATTAAAAGACAATACCCGAATACGAATAAGAAAAAAACCAGCTGTACTTCGGCACCGATATTATACCCTAAATAGTGATAGGGAAGGATATTTCTATAACTTAATAGTGTGTCAGATTCTATTTCGTGATGAAAGTACACTTATGTCCGAAAAGGAATCTTCGGAATAATGTTTTCCTCGACGGCAACGCGAGTTGAAACCTATGTTGGGTAACGCAACCGTCGAACAATTTACACACGCAGAGCAAATTATTGAAGCGGCGCTCGCCCAGGCTGTTGCTTTGAATGTTGTACACGAAGAAGAAACTAATAATGAACATTTAGGTGAACCAGTGAGATTTCATGCTGACCAAACAATATATTATGATCAAGGTGATTTATATGCAGATCAACAGCAACAAGGAACACATGCAATGCCCGAAGACGCATTCCTTAAAAGCATTCGAAGTCTGAATATTCAACAGAAAGACTTATGGAAATCAGTTTCCGCAGTAATTGAGAAAGATATTAAAGAAAATGATGATGATGAAAATACCGAACAAATGTTGCTTTTTATTACCGGAGGAGTTGATAGCGGTAAGTCGTTTATTTTAAAATTACCTGTTGAACTTGTGAAACGCTGCTATAATCCTACAGTTGATACGACGATAAAACCATCTTTTATTGAAGTAGCTTCTTTGACTGGCGTCGCCGCCCGTCAAATATTTGGAAAAACTCTGCATTCCTTGTTCTCGTTGCCTATTGAAAAAGGTGCTGCAATGACTTTTCGACGACTGACAGGACAGAGGTTCGAACAGGAGTGACGAAAGTGGCGTCATACAAGGTGGTTGATTATCGACGAGTGTCTTATGAGAATTTGTGAATAATTCATTTAAGGGGCTATACCAGTGTGACCGCTCTAAAATTAGGTGATTTTCGGGAATTTTTTTTTAAAAGAAATATTATATCCCATCTTTTTAAACTTCAGGGATGTATTTAGTTACAAATCATATATCTATAGTAATTTTTTGGTACAAAAATAATAACAATCAAGCGACTTATGCGCTATCTCCTAGGGCTCCAAAAAAACAAGTTGCTCCACTGCTGCAGTGATTGCCGCCACCTGAGTGTTTAAAATGAAAAACAACAAAAACGCGGTTAAACTAGAAGGTATTCTCCGTACCATGAACTAGGATTTTTGAAAAATATCAAAATCTGACAAAATGGCGACATTTTGAAGAAAAGTTTGGACTTTAGCCTAAAAAAATAGTAGTTTTTTTAATGCCAAATTGACATTTTTCATCCAATCAAAAAAATCCTAGTTCATGGTATGACAAAACATGTACTGAACACGCTGAAAAAGTTTCTAGTCGATGCAATAATTTGTATTCGAGTTAGAGCTGCAGCAAATTTGAGAAATACCGTTTTGAGAAAAACGCGATCCATTGGCGGTAATCGCGTTTCTGACATGCCAGCAGTTACTTTTTAGAACGCTGCCATTCCTAAACTATTTGAGATTCGACCTTAAAATTTTAATATGATATTCTAGAGAGTATAGACTTTCAAAAAATGCAAAAAAATCTATTTTTCAAAAGTGTTACACTGGTATAGCCTCTTTAGATTGCAAGAATTCAAAACAAGTGATAAACGATTTGGTGGCGTAAATGTACTTCTCTTTGGCGATATCATGCAGTCACCCCCAGTAAAAGGACACTGGTGTTTTGTACAGCCACACTGGTGTACTGCAGGAATTAATTTATGGCACCAATTTTCATTCTGTGCACTCACTATTAATATGCGATAAAGAGATGACGTTGAGTTTATCGATTTATTGAATAACCTTCGGTTTAAGGAAGTGACAACTTCTCAACTGGAAATACTATGCGAACGAAGAAGAGTTCCCCTAACCGCAGAGTTCGAGGATGGTGCAGCAGTAAGAATATTCCCAACGATAAAATTAGTGGATGAATATAATTCAAAAATGACTGATGAGTTAGCAAAAACTACATCGAATGTACGTCATTGGTTCAATACACGAGTCCCGTGAGGCATCTACATATGGAAAAATGCCGCCAGCATATGTCATATCTGTAAATGTAAATAATTGTGGCGGACTATTACATACAATAACGTTAACTGAAGGATCACGAGTCATGCTGCGACGAAATATATCAATTTCTGATGGTTTGATAAACGGCGCCATGGGAATAGTAAAGAAATTTACATGGCCGGCACTTCGAAGAGATCAGCTAGAACAGGGAGAGTTGCCAGACTCCGTACTTATAAAATTTGACGACGAGGCAATTGGAAATAGATTCAAAGATACCGACGGTTACATCCCAATATCTCCAGTTGTAGCAACGTTTCAGGTGACGAAAGGTTATGGAGACGTCGAGCGCAGAATGTTACCACTTATTCTAAGTTGGGCAGTAACGGTGCACAAATTACAAGGACTACATTAAACAAAGCTGTAATTGATCTTGGCAAAAAGAATTTTCCAAAAGGCCAAATTTACGTTGCACTTAGTCGTATTAAAAGTTTAGCTGGTCTAGTTTTATCTGATTTAGCACCAAACAAAGTCCTTGTTAAACCTCATGACGAGAGAGCACTCGCAGAAATGCAAAGATTACGACAGTTACTTTTGCAAAAAAACAGTCCAAATCAGCTTCCAGTTTCCGATCCGTGAAGAAGGAAGCCAAGCCTTTTTACTATTTTTTATTAGCAACCAAATGGTAAATAAACTGACGAAGTTTACTTTCAGGGACAACTTTGAAAAATCGCGGTCGGTATATTCCTTGCAGGGTAACCCTAAAGAATAGGCTTTTTATTACAATAACAATAGTTATTAACAATAATTTATTACAGTAACAATAGTTATTTACAATAATTTATTACAATAACAATAGTTATTAACAATAAGAAGTTACATAAATTTTGGGAAATGGAATTATTATGGAAAGATCTACGAAATGTGAAAACTCATCGCAATCGGTGCATTCCTTGAACCAGAAAGTTTTTTGTAATAACCACCGTTCGGAATGAAAAAATGCGAAATGTTTTTTTAACGGGACCAATGGGAAGACATATTCTACAAAACGCAAAAGATTTCATTCCGATTGGTCCATCCGTCTCAGAATAATCGGTCAACATACACTGAACGTACATGAAATAGTACGCTTTTTTGCAATAAAAACCGTTCGGAATGAAAAAATGCGAAATGTTTTTTTAACGGGACCAATCGGAAGACATATCCTACAAAATGCAAGATATTTCATTCCGATTGGTCCATTCTTCTCGGTGTAATCGGCAAACAAAGCCAGAAAAAAAAATATATATACAGTATATAAAAAAAAGTATATTACATATACTGATCGAATTGAGTATCCTGCTCCTTTTCGAAGTCAGATAAAAAGGGATGGTCCACTCGTTCCATCTGATTGTTTTATTTGAATATCCGACCTTTGCTGCATGGCCGTGAAGAAAATCAGCTCCTAAGATTCCATCATGGAGGATGCTAAAGTCGTCTTGTACGACGTGGAATGGGACTGGGTACCCGAGTATGCGAAGAATGACTCATCCTAACGTCGGGGCTAACCCTTGACCGATTCCCCTAAGTCGTACCCCGGTGTCGAGGTGTATTGTAGATAGGAGTGCTGATTTCTTGATAAGACTTATTTCAGATCCTAAATCGATCATAAAGTGAGTGGTCCGTACTGTATCGAGTGTGCTGAGTTCAACTGATGGTACCGTGTTGAGGTTGATATTGTTAACGTTTACTCTTCGAATAACGAGGTCAGTATTCCCTCGTCTAGCGGGAGGACTTCCTCTGTCTGTTCCTCTCTCTCGGCTTGGGATTTCCTCTTTTTGGTCCTGAGGCATTCTTTGTTGTTTCCTTTCAGGACTGTATATGTTCCGCGGTTTTGTGCTGGCAGGTCCCGTTCTGCGCGGTCCGGTGACGGACCTGTCTGGTTTCCCTGACGTGCCTGGTTCCATTTGTATTCCTTGCGGGCTTTTAGTTTCCGACACTCCTCGATGGTGTGACCGGGAGTTTTGTAGTAACGGCATGATTTTTCGGGTGGTCTGTTCCCAGAGTAATTGTCATTACTCGGTCTGCGTTCGTTAGGATTGCCGTATCTTGGATTGTACGAAGTGCTGTTTGTGTAGTTGTTATTGTCGTTGCGAGGATTAGATCGATTTGGTGCGTACTCAACGGGTTTCGGAGGTGTAGATCGGGATCGCGGGTCTGCGTTTGTGTTATTGTTCCTAAATCGAGACCCCTTGCCGCTGTGTTCGTCGTATCTTTTAAATCGTGCACGCTCGTACTGTATTTCGGTATGGACTCGGATTGCCTTTTCAATGGCATCATCTAGCGAGTCGAACCCTTCTATTCGGAGTCTGGTTGCTATGTCGGGAAGCAATCCTTGTATAAACGCTTCTAGCGCTTCCTTCTGTATCTCGGATTCGGTCCGAGTGTCGATGGAACCGTATCGCTGGCAATCTCCGTCCATAATGAGGTCGCACAATTCCTGAATTTTTATTGCAAAATCTAAGACCTGTTGGCCATGATTCTGAAAGGTTCTGCTGAGTTTACCTCTATAATAATTGGCACTTTTGAAAGGGGAGAAAAGCTTCCTTATTTTGTCACAGAGTTCGTTGATTGTGCTAAATTAAGAACGACCGACGATTCGATAGGCGGGACCACGCAATTTATTGAACACTGTTCTTACTAATAACGGCTCATCACTGCGTGGAAGGTAGTCTCTGGCACGGTAACAAGATTCATAGAATGGTATCACTAACGTTTCGAACGTTTGAACGTATCGAACGTTTGGATTTCGTCCGCAGCCGCCTTTACACTTTTATGAATTCCGGGATTTAATTCCCTGTTGGTAGATGATTGCGACTAGCCAGGTAGAGGATCTCGCTCGAGATCTTACATTCGGAACACGCCGGGCCTTCATTGCTCGACACCGCAAATAATTGATGTCACTTTAGCGAAGTTAATAGCAATTGCTAATAAATATGTCACTTTGGAAAAGTTAATAGCAATCGCGAATAAATATGTCACTTTGGCGAAGTTAATAGCAATCGCGAATAAATATGGACATGGGGTTCTGAGTGTAGAGGTAGGAAATAAGGGAACACAAATTATGTCAATGATGATTTAATAAAATAAAATAGCTTAAGTGTAACAACATAATCGTAGAGACACTTTTAGAGGATCAGTGTGGTTAACTCTAAGTTCACTGTTATATTCCAATGTTCACTAGACTGATGGTTGAGTTGTTCGCGTGTTGAAAGGTTCCGGCAGGCTGACTCGATCTGGGCTCCGTGCTAACCGTACATTCGTACAGTTACATAGTATAAAACAAGTAGTATAGATTTTTCTTGGGAGATCGGAACTATAGCGATGGTATGTGCTATCCCTACTTATTTTTCAAAGTGGAGCGCGTGCGCGGATCCCCTCCTTCGAACGCCGGATCGAAGGAGCTCAGTGTCGATCCATCGATCGACACTCTGGTCCCAAACGACAAGCAGAACGGACGCTTTCACCTACGGCTCTCTTCCAAGAGACAACCGTCTAAAGATTGCGATCCAGCAAGTCGTGACTAGAGCCCGAGCTTGGACACCTCCCTTTCATTAAGTAGTGGCCTTCTATCTTGGGACTCAGCACCCTCGAAAGATCGCCCTACACAGGCATATCCGAGACGACGTTGACTCCTAGGGAAACCTAGTCGAGCCATCCTCGTTTTGCTTGTGCTCTGGCAATTTTACATTGCAATTTGGAGGGCCGTGATCTCGCTCTTGGCAGTCTTAATTTCTTCCTTGAGTACGCTTCGTACTCCAGGAAGAACGTTGACGGATTCCGGCAAATCCACGGTTATCGGATTCTCTTAAATACACGTATTTCAATCTGCAAAGGAGTCGAGGGTCGGGACTTAGTGCGCGACCTTCTCATCCTTTGATTGTGACTGAAATCGTGAAGTCAGTGCCCCTGGCGATCTGAGGTTCGCAGGTGAAAACCTCGCTGAACCGGAAGTATCCTCGGAATCCACTGGCTCGCCATTCTGCGATTTAAGAGACGCGTAGAAGTTAATATTTCGCTGCACGGTTAATAAATTCAAACGTTCCTCTCTTGCCTACGCGCTCCACGATCACGCGACCTTCGTGCGTCGTGATTTCGGTATATGTTTCCGAAACAAATCGAGCGAACAATAACTCGTCCTTGGCGAAAGACGTTTGAATCGTAGACGACCAACGAAATTTTGTAACCGTTGTGTATATATTACTTTTCGCATTCCGAGCAGGGTCACGATTTTGCGTTCGGATACTTTGCGTTATTCTTTTCATATATTTTCTCATATTTCTTAAAATGCGTTATTCAACCAGTCATTTTTCCGTATAAATGAAGACTGAGTTTTTTGAGTCGCGTTAAAGTCGCTCGACTGGTTGAGATTTTTCTTTACGTTATATTTCCTTATATTACTTTATATTCTATTATAATCATTCCGTGAGATTTAAGTGCGTTATTCAACCAGTCATTTTTCCGTATTAAAAGAAGACTGAGTTTTTGGGTCGCGTTAAAGTCGCTCGACTGGTTGAAATCTTTTCTTTTGCGTAACCATTTTTTTTTTATTACACTTTCGATTCGTGTGAATCCGATCTGCGTGCTTATTGACGATCAATCTAGTCAAGTTCGTTGGATATTATATTTACATAATCTGCGCGTCTATTGAACATCTATTAGATGAGAATTGCGTTCCGTTGATTGTTGAACGCGTAAACTGCCATAATATTTGCGGTGCTACTACCATTCTGTGATCGGCTATTTTGCCATACTTCAATCACCATCTTTTTGAATAAATCGATATTTTCTTTTTTACACCGCAAAACTACGTCTCGTTACTGACTTCACCGTTCCTTCTGCCTTCGCGAACGCGCAGCGAACGCGAACCACTCCTTGAGACGCGTAGGGGAAATCGTACGCTCGTACTACTCACGGTATCTTCTCCTTCGCATAAGTAGCGAAAGACATAAACGTTACAATTTATATTGTAAAAGATGCTGAGGTAAGTAGCCAATGGCCTTGCAAGCCGTCAGCATTCTTGGGACTACCTTGTTGACGCTGATTTAGCGCTCGTTGCAGGGACCGTATCTTTGCTGACGCTGATTTAGCGTTCGTCGAAGGGACCTTATCTTTGCTGACGCTGAGTTTTGTTACCTGAAGAGCCTGAGAAAGGTGTCGTGGGAAACTTCTGGATACCTCTCTCAGGGGTTCTCTATTCAGTGATTCTCTTTACAAAGTTGAATGTATTTACACTTAAATGTTTAATGTTGTATATAGGTATACGATTTAGTGGTTATTAGTATAAGCATATAGCATAACATAATAATTCATAATAATAATAATAGTGAGAAATAGTAATATTAACATTAATTGATGTATAAGCAGTAGTCAGTCGGTAACTTATCGACGGTCGGTAAGTAGGAAACCACGGACGGCAGGCAACTTTCATGTGGGCGATGTACCGACGGTCGGTAAGTAGGAACTCACCGACGGCTGGCGATTTTCATCTGGGCGATGTACCGACAGTCGGTCAGTAGCAACTTACCGACGGATGATAATTTTTAATATAATGTAGGTACTGTGCACCGATGACAAGATGTCCCATGAGAAGGCCGCAAATCTGATTGGTCAAAATGGAAGGGAAACACCTCATTTCACACACATTTTCAATTCTAGCGAGCTATTGGCTAAAACGATCACGCACACTAATTCAAACCGTGTGACAAAGAAAGTCGATGAGACGTACCGAAACTGAGTGAGATAGTGCGAGGCGAGCATTGGCGTAGACACACAGTGGATCCGAAAAGTAGTGGCATATGCTTTAAAACAGAATAATTTTTTCGAAATCGAACTAAACCACTTGAGGTTTTCTTTTTAAGTACGAAATGATACCCGACCCTCGTAAACACAGAAATCCTCTGCCTATGTAACGTGCGTCGTCAAAAACCCAAACGTTGGCGTTACGGAAGCGTCAAACGGTGGGGAACTGGCGGAGCGAACGAGGGTCCCTCTTTGCCCCTGTGCCGTCCCGCGGGATATTTTGTCATCGGTGGACAGTAACGTGCTAATAATTAGTTATCGATGGACATAAAATGTACACATAAAGGTTAAGAATAAGTTTAACATATTTATGTGTGTTTCAGAATCAGGTAATCGGCACAGAAAAAATGTATAACTGGGTAGTCGTCAGGACGTGACAAAAACAGCCCAGAATCACGCAGAACTGCGGTGACAAGTGCATTTCTAGCTCGGAATAGCGCAAAACAGACCAGAATCGTGCAGAACTAGGTTGAAAAGTGCATTTCTATCTCGGGAGCGCAAAACAGCCCAGAATCGTGCAGAACTCGGCTGAAAAACGCATTTCTAGCTCGGAATAGCGCGAAACAGCCCAGAATGGTACAGAACTAGGCTGAAAAACGCATTTCTAGTTCGAAATAGCGCGAAACAGGGCGGAATCATGCAGAACTGGGCTGAAGAATGCATTTCTATCTCGGAATAGCACAAAACAGCCCAGAATAGTACAGAATGGGGCTGAAAAACGCATTTCTAACTCGGAATAGCGCGAAACAGAGCGGAATCACGCAGAACTGCACATATACATTTGGCAATATACATTTAATAACAATATCATTATTACTATATCTACATTAGATATTATGTAATATATTGATTCCTTCCTGCAGATCAATGCACATTTAATCACAATATCATTATTACTATATCTACATTAGATATAATGTAATGTACTGTTCCCTGCCAACAGCTGAATGTACATTTATTTACAATATCATTATCACTATTTCTAAATAGGATGTAATGTAAGATACTGATCCATTTCCACAGATCAATCTACAGTTAACCCCTTAACGTACGTGCTCGTGGCAGTCACGAGCGCGTCTTACTGGCAATTTTATACGCGCTTATCTGGGACACGAGCGACCGTTATTTTTACTCATCAAATTTTGTACGCTCGTTCGACGCAGGCGGTTTCTAATATTTATATTGAAACTTGTACATAATACTTCTACTACAAAATGTTCTTTGTTTCACGGGAGAGCATAACTCGGCCGCGCAAGTTGGAAGGTGGTTGGGGAGCAAAAAAGAACGAAAACTGTTTTTTTTCGCAGTTATGCTCTATCGTGACGGGAGGTACAAATGTAGCAAGTAGTATCGAATCACCGAATAACCGTTACACTTGAAGTTCTCATTTGTTTGAATTCCTATAGTAGCGCGGTGTCTATAGCGTGTTATATGAATTGTGAGCTTTTTTTACTCTTTGACAGCTGCTGCGCCACTAATAATATTTTTTTCATTTTAATTATCTATCAACACTAAATTTTCACTTTAAAAAAATTTTATCATATTTGGAACAAAAATTCAAAATTAATGTGTTCATTAAGGGGTTAAATGTACATTGATCTGTAGGAAGGAATCAGTATATTCCATTACACCCAATGTAGATATTGTAATAAAGATATTGTTATTCAGTGTACATGTTACATCCTAGAATCCCCCCCCCCCCCCGAGAGAGACATATTTTTTCGCGACCTACCTTACCGACCGATGGTAAATTATCAACCGATGACAAGTCATCGACCGATGGCAATTTTCATGCGCGCAATATAAGTTACCGACCGATGGTAAGTTACCGACCGAAGGTGAGTTGCCGACCGACGGCACTTTCCGTGTGCGCAACATAAGTTACCGACCGATGGTAATTTGCCATCCCCAATTACTATCAACACGTGGTAATCTATCCACATTATAAAAACATTATTTACCATCGATAAGTCATCGAGTTATCAAATTCACTTTCCGATACTCGCATATACAAATATATATATCGATCGTCACTATTTTCCATTATTATTGTTATTATCAATTATTATTACAAATTATTACATTATGGTATATGCCTATACTAATTACAATTAAGTCGTATACCTATATACAACGTTAAATATTTAAACACAAATAAATTAACACTATAAAAGAGAACCACTGCGAGTAGAGAGCCCCTGAGAGAAGTATCCAGAAGTTCTCACGCGAACTTTCTCAGGCTCCTCAAGTAACGAAAACTCAGCGTCGACAAAGATAAGGCTCTTCCTTGAACGCTGAGTTAGCGTCAGCAAAAGATAACCGGCTGTCTAAAAATAGGTGCCTGGGAAGTCAAACCTCAGCACCTTATATGATATAAATACAGGGCCCGTAGCCCAGATTGTCAGTCTATCGGAATCCTTCAACACGCGAACTACTCAGCTTTAAGTCTCAACAGTGCAACATCTAACCAGTGAAAGGACTAAGTGCACAAACAAGGATTAAGTGTTCACACACGGATTAAGTTAGTTCAGCAAAAGTTCTCTAAGTTAGTGTTCATACGTAAGCTTTTTTATACACTCATTTTATTAAACACTTATATGTATATTTGAATCCTGTGTCGAGATTTGTCGAGAGCGTTAACCCGCTCGAGACTGGTAGCAGCGATACCAACCATCGCGCTCAGAATAGGGTAGAAAGAATAGGGAGTTGCCTTTCAACCATCTAACTGAAGCAGCACTCTCTCTTTTTCTTTATATATATTTATCCTTTTACGTTGCGCCGTCGCACGTGCAACGTAACAAAATTTTAGTGACAGCGGTGGGATATTCACGCTTGCCCCGTGAATCTGTATAATTTGAAGTGTTTGAAAATTTCTAAATTCCTGTATTAATCATTGTCGTAAGCTCTGAAATTACAGTTGAGGCAAAACCGGGACATTATAGATGCCCCTTTTGCCAAACTTGCCGCATTGCGAAAATTGAATTATTCATTGTGTAATTTGTGCGAATTATATATTTATTCATTATTTTTGTGTGTTTTACGGTAATTGTTCAGGCAAAATTCATTTGAAACCAATTTCTACTCGTCATTATCTATTTATTTCTCGTCAGTCATATTCGTATCTATTTAAATTATTTATTTATTTAACTTATTTTGTGTTTTGTCAAAATTTCTGTTTCTAACTGAATTATTCGGATATATTTCTAAGGTACTGAACAATTATCGTCTATTTCTTTATTTTCTAATATTTTTGATTTTCGATATTGATTTTGATTTGATTTGAATACTGTGTTTTGTGTCTCTATATATATTTGTGTATTGAAATCAAATTCGTTACATTTTTTCCGCGTATTTAAGAAATTCCGTCTAAAATGTCTGATCCAATCGACGCCGGTGAAGGTCCGAGCGGTGTGAGACCGCGTACGCCCGAAAACGCCGGTGAAACGCACGAAACTTGGCGCGATACACGAAATGTCGGTTTCGCTTCGCATATATTTAGAAACGATGATTGCGATTATGGCGACCTTTCCACCACGGTAATGGAAAGTTTTGCCGTGCAACAAGCCGCCCACCATGTTCCGATTTTTGATGAACGGAATATCCGTCTGCGGGACTTTATTAGCGAAATTCAATGTCACTATGATAGCTTACCAGCTACGGGAAGAAGGACTTTCCTTCGACTCGTAATTTTGCGTTTAAGGGGGAGGCACGCGACAGCGTTAACGGTTTACTTTTCATTACTATCGGAGAATTAGTTCAACACTTAAAATACCGATTTACTCCGGAGAAAACGTATAACGATTATAATCGCCAATTATTGGATATACGTATGCGGCGCGACGAATCCGTATTCGCATTTCACGACCGTATTCGTGCACTGTTAACTGGAATGGAAGACGTGCTCAAAAGAGACTACGGCTCACGTTCGTCAGAATTCATGGAACCTGTAAAATTGGCCGCGATAAACGCGTTCGTTTTTGGTCTGCCCGACGAGCTTGCAAGAGCGGTCGACGCGCGCGATCCCAAAACGTTGAAAGACGCGGTAGACATTGCCGTTCGATTTGAAAATCGGGAAAAATATTATCGTTCAGGATCTCGCGATTTTTATCGTCCAACATACGAATCGCGACGAGATGCATATCATGACTATCGCCCGAGTTATCGAAGTCCGGATCGTGATAGGTCGTACCCTCCGCGATTTAACAGCTTTTCGCCAACGAGACGGGAACACACGCCGGAGCGTTCGAATTTTGAGTCACCGAACAGAGACGCGAATAAGACACGCGAATTTAGAACTTCGAGTCCGATAAGAGCATTTCGGGCAGATTCGCCTGCTAGAACATCGCAGCATCACTGCAAGGGGTGCACTTGTGAAACAAAATCTCTCACAAGGCGCGAGTCTCCTGAACCGCGTCGAAGGTTTGAATTTCGTAGACCGCGTACACCGCCGTTGGAGGAACCCGTACCAGGGCCCTCACGGGAACGATTAAGGTCACCGTCACCTGACCATCGCGTCAATTTAAACTCCAATGCGATTCGCCGGACGGACGCAACGACGAGTCAGACTCAACAAGAGCGTCAGAAAAGAGTGCAATTCCAGAAGAAACAATCCTCGCAATAGAGACTAAGCGGGCTACGCCAATCGTAAAAGTTCCATCCGACGACTTAGAACCGGGAACCGCGTTATTTCTTGTTGATACCGGCGCAGAAATTAATCTGATTAAATGCGATCTTTTGAGAGCCGATTTGCCAATCGCAACTTACGAGGCGACGATAATCTCTGGCATCACGCCGCAGAAAGACCGAACAATCGGCACAACTACCCTGCATATACAAGGGAATCCTATTCGATTTCATGTCGTTAGGTCGGATTTTCCGTTAATTACCGATGGAATTTTAGGACAAGAGTATTTTCGACAGGAAAAGGCCGAGATATCGTTCGCGCACAATACACTCGTGACGCGTACCGAACCATTCCGCTTTGTCGACGAACGTTCATTAAATTGTATAGAACGTCGGGATTTAAAACCGCGCACTTATGTCATCAAAGCGCGCAGTAGGCAGTCGATCGGTATCGATGTAATTAATAACGACCTGCGAGAGGGCTATCTACCCTTGTTGGAAACGGTGGACGGCTTGTATGTCGGCAGAGCCACAGTCACTGTAAACGATCAGGGGGTATGCCACGTCCTCGCGATTAACACTTTGGAACGCGATTTGGAATTGGAAATTCCACCACAAGAAATAATCCCTTTTGACTACCATCGTTTTTCGGAAGAGTCGGACGACCCGGATACCGATCAAGGAAATCCGGTAACAGTCGATCGAGTTACCGAGGTTCTAAATAAATTGCGGTTAGATCACTTGAATTCCGAAGAACGTAGCCACGTGGAAGATTTAGTGGAAGAATTTCCGGAAAGATTCCACCTTCCGACGGATAAATTACAAGCTACAACCTTTATTAAACACCATATTCCGACTGTAGACGAAGTGCCAATAAACACTAGGCAATATAGGTTTCCTCCCGTCCACAAGGACGAGATCGAGAGACAAATCTTAACGAAGTTAGCCAGCGGGATAATTGTTCCGTCGAATTCACCTTATAATTCTCCCCTGTGGATTGTCCCGAAGAAACCCGATTCTAAGGGCAATCCCAGGTGGAGAATGGTGATTGATTTTCGGAAATTAAACGAAAAGACCGTAGGCGACGCGTATCCATTACCTAACATGACTGAAATTCTCGATCTGATTGGAAATGCGCAATATTTTCCGGTTTTCGACCTTGCAAGCGAGTTTCAACAAATAGAGACGGATCCGAAGGACCGTCACAAAACCGCGTTCAGTACACCTACGGGACACTATGAATATGTTAGAATGTGGGAAGGATTAAAAAATGCTCCAGCAACCTTTCAACGTTTAATGAACCAATTACTTCGCGGTTTGCAAGGCATAGAATTGTTTGTTTATTTGGACGACATAGTCATTTTCGCTAAAACGTTGGAGGAACACGGAAAGAAGGTCCGACGCCTGTTTACGCGTTTGGCCGACGCCGGTTTGACCCTCCAACCGGATAAATGCGAATTCTTACGAACTGAGGTCGTGTATCTCGGACACGTGATCGGTAGAAACGGTGTCCGACCGGATCCCAAGAAGATATCCGCTGTAAAGAACTTTCCACGACCCAGAAACGCCAAAAACATTCGACAATTTCTAGGCTTAGCGGGATACTACCGTAGGTTCATTAAAGATTTTGCTGCCAAGTCTAAACCGCTTTCTGAGTTGCTAAAGAAAAACGTACCCTTCGTATGGGGAAAAGCACAACGAGTAGCTTTCATCGCGTTAAGAAAAGCACTCTGTAGTGCACCGATATTGCAATATCCCGATTTCCAGAAGCCGTTTACGCTTACCACCGACGCGTCAGACTTCGCCATCGGGGCCGTTCTTAGTCAAGAGGTCGACGGACACGATCTACCCGTCGCATATCTTTCGCGTACGCTCACAAAACCAGAGCGAAACTACTTCACCACCGAGAAGGAGTGCTTAGCAATTTTATACGCCGTGTTGCATTTTCGACCTTATCTTTACGGGCGTAAATTCAAGTTAGTTAGCGATCATGAGCCTTTAAGATGGATCAATTCAATCAAGGATCCAGGGCAACGCCAAGTCCGTTGGCGTTTAAAATTACGCGATTATGAATATGAATTCGTGCACAAACCCGGTAGACTGAATACAAACGCAGATGCGCTTTCGAGAAATCCGGTCAATGAAGCGGAGCTGAATGAATCAGACGCTTTCACGTTAAGATCTAGTTCCGAAACAGAGAATGAGAAGGAAGAATCGTCTTCTGTAATTAAGATGATCAATCGATTCTTAGTAACTTCCGCGCAAGTTAAATCTAGGAAAGCGCGACGAAGGTGAACATATGCGAACTTGTTGCCGATATCGGGGTCTCCGCGGTCGTCTGACTCCGAAACACCGGCAGTCGTCGTTCGTAGGGGGCGAGGTAGACCTCCCGGTACTAAAAATAGACCGAAAGAAACACCTGTAATAGACTCGGACGGAATAGCCACGCGTACACGTTTAAGATCCGCTACACAACCTGTTCCATTAACTGCACCTAACCTTTCTCAACCAACTATCATAGTAACTTCTAATACTCCTACCGATACTGATCTTTCAACCGATAACCCAACAGACACTGATACTAATTCCGAAGCAGGAACCCCGATCTATGTGCGTAGACGGAGCGTGATGCCGAGCCTGGGGCTCAGTTCGCGTCAGCGGATTCCGGGAGTATCCCAAACCCCAGAGCCCGACAGCGCTACTACCGATTCGGATCAAGAATGTTTTAGAACACCGCTTTCAAATGTATCGAAAACGTATTTCGAACTACCAGCGGATAATGACGTGACGACGAAAGATACAGTCGAAGCTGACGTCGACAACTCACATCGCCCTGTCGGGTTACCGCATCCTACTGAAACTCTCTCTGACACAGTAATCCATAGACCGTTACAACAATCCCAATTACCTGGTAATTTACCATCCACTCCACCAATAGCCCTATCTACTCCTAATAGAAAACGTCTTTCTGAGGAGGTTACTGAACAGCAACAAAATGAAATAATTGTACCTGCAGATCTACCACCAATTGAGGAATCAGCCAACGATTCGATCATAGACGTAGATTCATCGTATTTTGACGCGCCAGAACGTGGAGCAACTGCACCCGCGAAAACCGTGAATTTCGCGTGTGAGAATCTAACATACTATCGTGACAACTATGTACACTTCTTGAGTAAAGATCTGTCGCTTACGCCAATTACCAAATTGCTCATCGACATAGGAGCAATTAATTTCGAAAACTTTAAAAATGCGGATTTAAAAGTTGGAACAATTTTTGTTACCAAACGTGGTAGTAACCACGTGTTTTCTATCGTAATTAAAGATAATATCAACGACGATTTACCATTAGCCAGGTTAGAATCAAGTTTAAGTAAACTGAAGTATAAGATGTTCGAATTAAATGTTCAATCTTTCAGAATATCTAGATTTGACGATTTGACCGAAGCTATGCCACAGGATGCATTATCAAGCATTCTGCGGACAGTTTTCGGTCAAACGAATATTAAGATAACGTTATGCTATGGTAGAGTCCAGTTACCGCCTACGGAAATACGTCCGGATATCATCTCGGAACTACATAGTAGTTTAGTGGGTGGACACAAAGGGGTAACGAAAACTTACCAACGAATTCGTGAGAGGTTTTATTGGCCGAATATGCGAAAACAAATCGAAGAGTACATACAGAATTGTGAGAGTTGCCAAACGCGTAAAATATCGAGAAAACGTACACGCGAACCGATGATAATTACAGATACTCCGGTTGAACCGTTCGCGAAGGTATCGTTGGACACGGTGGGTCCATTTCCCAGAACACCTGACGGGAACAAACATATCTTGACCATCCAAGATAACTTAACGAAATTCTGCATTGCTGTTTCGGTACCTAATATCAGAGCCGAAACAATAGCCCACGCACTTGTTACGAACCTTATCCTGCAATTCGGTGCTCCCAAGGTCATACTATCTGATCGAGGTACGAGTTTCCTGAATCGAATTATTTCCGCCGTAGCTAAGATGTTCGGTATACACCACCTTACCACGTCGGGTTACAGACCACAAACAAATGGCTCATTAGAACGGAGTCATGCAGTTCTGGTGGATTACATTACGCATTACTTAGGAGACTTTGATGACTGGGATAGATTAGTACCGTTTGCAATCTTCGCCTACAATACCTCGGTACACGAGGGAACCAAATTTACACCGTTTGAACTAGTGTATGGAAAACGCGCACGGGCACCTACCGCGTTTCCCGCGAGTGACGACCTGTCCACTTATGAGGGATATATTCGTGATTTGAGCGATCGTCTGCACGAAATGCAGGACATCGCTGGACAGAATTTAATAAAAGCTAAACATCGATCGAAAGCTTATTACGACGCTACAGCTCGTCCATTTAAGGGTCGTGTCGGGGACGTGGCATATGTCCTGGTCGAACCGCGCAAGGGCAAGTTCGGTAAGAGATACCATGGACCATACGAAATAGTCGAAATAACCCTACACAAAAACGTCGTGTTGAAGGATGAAATGGGAAACGTCTTTAGTAAACATATTGATAAATTAAAATTCTGGAAACCAAAAATGGCTGATCACTGCACAGTTGGCCGTCTATGCGTTTGAAATCGAATTGATCGATGAAGGGGCAACATAGCTCCATGGAGGGCCGGCTGGCGCAGTGCTTTCGCATTTTGAATTTAACAATCTTTTCAGGAGCTGACCGAGCGTAACACCGTATTCAAATCAAAATCTAGCGTGCGAATATTCGATTTTTACACTGTATTTAAACAATTTAGGAATACATCGGCATAGCATCGACATCAAAGGCCGTTTACCGGAACACGTCTGAGGAGAACCGAGGACGCCGAGTCTTCGAGGCGAGGATCCCAGCTTGCTAACCAGCCGCTGCGGGAATGCTGAGATGGAGGACGTTGACCACACGAGAAGCAATAAGGGCCTATGTAAAGGGAGAAGTCGGTCCAACAGACGCAGCCACATCCCTGGCAAAAGGATTCATAGACCTGCATACTTAAACTCTAATGTTTTGCGGGAAGGCCACAAGTTCTACCGTGACCCAATTGAGACGGACTCTCCCAACCAACTTACACCCCACGGTGGAGGCGCAATTATTGGCCACGGTTTCACCAGTGGCACACAGAGATCGTGCGCAACGGCGGAAGGGCGGCGGTGCTGGGCCTCTGAATCGGTGAGACGAGCGCCTCCATACTCGGACATACCGGACGACTCTGCATCCATCAAAGGGCCAACACATTGCAGCATAGAACTCAGCAACGTGCAGGCACCTCCTCATCGCCGAGGGCGACGATAGTTTTAAGGAGGGAGGATTTGTTACGCCCCGGCGGAAAATTTGAAATTTATCCGCCTTGCGTCCCTTATCAAGCCTTCCGAGGTTCCGAGGATTTCTCATATAAGGGTCGTGGGGTGGGTGTTTCACTTTTCCGCCAATCTTTTCATTCCTCCTCTACCTTGTACATTCTTGTCAAGCCTTTCGAGGTTCCGAGGATTTCTCATGCAGGGGTGTACAAGGAAGAGTTTGAGTTTAATTCTTTTCTATTTTTGACTTCTTCTATCGCTTTCTCTTCTTTATTCTACTCTACCCTGGAATCGTGTATCTTGTCAAGCCCTTGGGTTCCGAGAATTTCTCATGCGAGGTACACGAGGAAAGGTCATTTCTGTTTCCTTCTTTACAATAGTTTACGCGACCCTCCTTGAAACTATCGTCGCCAACCATAGAAATACAATACAGTTTAATATCGGGTAGCGCGCAAAAACCTCGCGTTAGCTCGTAAGAGAGAGAGAGAGCCCTTAGCACAACACCAGCGCTACGCAATTATCCAGTGCTTCGCATTCCGGGAATTTCCCTTGGTAACTGCGTAGAAACGGGAGAACCGTAATAGCTTCTTTGTTGAGAAAACTCTTTCCCTCTCATTTGCACAAAGCGTCAGCCGGTCCAACCAGGATCATTATTACCTGATCGAATGATAGTGTGAAAAGAATGGATGGATGAATATGAATTTAAACGATGAAACTAAGATGAATGAGAACCCTTATGAAGTCTAACGTCGCGAACGTTCGACCGCCGTTCGAAAATCAAGGGTCGTCTAAAGCAATAAACACTATTGTATCCGAAATTCTAAGAACTGCCTAGCAACAGCGGCAAATTTTGAACAAAAGAACGTTCTCGAAGGAATGTTTAAATTCATAGAAAACAAATGCCGAATCCACCGAAATAATTATGCGAATTGCTTATAAATGAACGCATAATCGGCACTGCGATTATTGTAAATGCATCGTCCGCTTTCACGCTGATAAGATCTTGTTATAAATCAGGAAAGTAAATAATTCTGATCCTGTTAAGGGAAATTATACGGAAGACGGCTTCATTTGTTAAATTATATATCCCAATTTCAAGATCTTTCGTATTTCAATCAAATTAATAGTATTATTTAATAACAATAGTTCATCATTAATAATCAACTAGATCAATAGCCACATTTAGAAGTTATACATATAAAGGAAATACTGCGTAGTTTCTAAAGAACCGTTGAAACTATCATGGCGACGAAGTAGAAAGAAAAAGGAACACCAAAGAAAGGGGATGAAGGATCTTCGTCTAACTCGCGCGTCTTAAGCCGGGTATCCACCGGTATCAAACGCCCGTATCGTATCACCGTTCCGAACCCTTTTGAATAGGCAGACGTTGCCTCGTTGCATGCCACGGCGTGCTACGGCTCGGACAATAGTTCTTCGTGTCTTGAAATAAACTCCTATAGGCGAGAAGTTTCGATTTGCTGCATGCTGTTTCTTTAGTGTAATTATCCAAATCATATCGTGTTTGGTATCATTTTAATCAGAAAAACGTCACAAATATGTTGGTAACAGTTTTTTAAGAAAAAAATGAAAAATAACAAAGTTCAGTCGTTGCATTAGTATTATCTCACTGATGTATCCAATTCCAAATCATATTATCTCGTGCCTCAAGTGTCATGTTTCCACTTGACATAGCATTTCGGGCCTTCGCCTGGGTATGTTGTTTTTACGTTTCAAGTGGTTTCCGAACCAATCCTTTGAACGACAAGAAACCGACAATTTTCGGATCGGCCCGTTCCTTCGCCTCCGTATCACAGACCAATAGAACTTTCGAAACTCGGCAACGGAAAAATCTCTGGAAAATTAACATTGTCCTTTTTCAATAATCACACAGGTGATTATTAACATTGCTCTTTTATGTACAGCGTAGCACCGAAGATAATTGATCTGTTTAAATATATTTAGACGATAAAATTTGTCTAAATTAAATTAGATTAAATTCATAAATAATTTCATCGCTTTTGAAATGAATCCAATAATACCGCAAGATTTCAAATAAATTGAAACCCAAGTGACGGCACGAAACGCTATGTCAAGTGCCAACGCATGAACCTTTCCTTCGATGCAACAGCAAAGAATCGACAAATTTTTCGGATGGATCCGTTGCCTCCGATCCTTTGGAACGCCACGCAGCAAAACGAAACTACTCGCCTGTAGTGGCCCAGTCCTATTGCCTAACCGTTTCTATCAAGAAACGAAGAAATGTTGTCCGAGCCGCAGCACGCCGTTGCATGCAACATGGCAACGCCTGCCTGTTCATAAGGGTTCGGAACGGTGATACGATACGGGCGTTTGATACCGGTGGATACCCGGCTTTACGTCGCGAGCGAGTGATACGGCGCGCGACGTACAAAATTAAAAAGAAGAAGATGATTAATTTATTGGTTGTTAATACGCGGATGAGAACGGTATTTTCGCTGCCACCAGTCCCGATCGCGCTCGACGATGTTAGGTCGTTAACAATCGGAACAATAAAAAAAAAGAATCGTTTAATTTTATGAATCTGAAACTAGTTATGTGCAACAAAAGAAATATAATTTCAAAAAGAAAAGCATAACAGTAATGAAATTGGTTACAAAGAATTCGAGCTGTTGGGAATATAGAAAGAAAAATTGCAATTTAGATATATGTTTAACAAGATCGGCGAAATTAGGTTATATTGAAACTGTTGAATCGTAGAACAGAAATTTAAAGTTGATTCGAGCGGCGATTTCAATGAGCAATTAAATTACGATGAGAGGAAAACGGTCCCAAGGGGAAAAGCTTCCAAAACCAACGGTTTCATGGGCCGCCTCTCATTACTGCGAACGGAA
Source organism: Osmia bicornis bicornis (assembly GCF_907164935.1). Classification (NCBI taxonomy): domain Eukaryota; kingdom Metazoa; phylum Arthropoda; class Insecta; order Hymenoptera; family Megachilidae; genus Osmia; species Osmia bicornis. The sequence continues at coordinate 9,428,529 of NC_060227.1, forward strand.
TTATTGTTAAGATTGCGAAATGTTCTTCGATACCTTCAATAAACGTTGAACAGAACGATCTCGGGGGAAAACTTCCAGAACACGCGGTTTCAAGATCGCCCGTTTTGCCTCACTAAATCCAGATTCGTCGTATTGGACAAAATGAAATAGATAAACTTACCAAGCTCGATGTTAGATAATATATGACAAGATATTAGTAAATATGCTTAGTAGTCGCTGGTGTTGTCTGGAAATCTGGAAGGCGAAGAAAAGATGAGAAACTTGTCACACGCACTACGCGTTCGCGACCGGCCTTTCGACGGTGTTACGGTTACGAGACGATACGAAAACTAATTTCAAAACGACGCGACGCGGAAAAAGGAAAAATATTAATTAACGGCGATTTAAAAAAACGAAAGAGAAAAGATAGAATATTGAAAAGTGTGAAGTTTTACGTATTCGTAAAAGTCTTTTACGCGGAAACGTGAACCGCAATCTCCCGGCACTCTGCCTTTTGTAAGGACTTTACCGGTCAGCTAATTACAACGATTTTCACGCGTAAACTACTGCTTAACGCGAACACGGGCTCCCCGTCACGTACCTCACGATTTTTCGACGAAGAGTGATTTGCCTCAGTTAAGCGATCGTATCTCAGGGTTCGACCCGCGATCATGGGCCCAAAGTGGGGACATCATTTGGCAAATCAGGGTACGTGTCGAAGGGGAAGGCCCGCGCGTATTGGTTTTGTATAAGCGCGTTTCCCGAGTTCTCATCCCTTCTTGACCTTTCTTCCGACTCTGTCTTTCCGTAAGCTATCTCTTTCTTTTACCCCTCTAACGCTACGCGGATTTCATGCGTCGCAATTCTAAAGTTTCTGGAATGTTCGAAATTTGTTACGATTTTACTTGTTTGAATTTAATAATCAGAGAGGCTTTTGTAGATGGAATTTAATAATGATATTTCGATAACGAAGAACATCTGCCCTTTTATAGACGCCTGATTTACTATATTGAATAACTATTAATAAATAACGTGAAATTATTCCGATCTTATTTATATTTCGGTGGTTTACGAAAAAGGCAATCGATATTTATATTTATTATCAAATCGCGGATATATGCAAATACGTTACTGCATTTAATCGTTATTAGTTCCGCGTGCATTGATTTTTAATGGTTTCGAATTTTCTAAACGCTCTACGTTTAACGTTTAGTCCATTGTCGATGTTTATTGCCTTAGTCGACCTTCGCTTGGAACGTTCTTGAACGTTGGTCGACAATTTCAAACCTCAGAGGTTGTCACGCAAACCCTCGCATTCCATAGTCATTCAAACAGTTTCATTCCGTTTCATACCAATTATTTCGATCTTAATTGCATTCATTCCTTGTGGAAAGGTCGGCTGACACATGCTTCGCAGGTAGGAGAGGTATCTCGCTAGCAGGATAGAGCGATAGTTTTCTTTGTACGGCACGGTTAAGCTGGGAAATTTCCAAGTGCGTCGCACTGCTTAACCGCACGGCGAAGGATGTTTACGATACCTCTCCCTTAACGGTTTCGACTTTTTAAATTTTCGAACTACGCAGTTTCGAGTAGGCAATCATCTCAAGGAAAGGTTGACTTCTTATTATTTGAATCGAACTAATTATAGCCTCCTTCGTGTGCCTCGCCTGGGATTATTTCCAAGTGGTACGCACTGACGAGGTACACAAATTCGGTATGTTAACGGTCAAACTATTCAAAACTATCAGAAAGAAAATGGAAATAGCTCTTAGCTACGGTCGAATTATTGAAAATAATTCGGACGTAACAAACCCAACGGAAATAAATGTCTAATTTTCCGTCTTTTAAAATTGTTCTGATCGTAGGGGACGTTAACGTGTCATACGCGGTCAGAGCTGGTAGCAGCGAGACCTTTCTCATCGCATTAATTAATTAAATCAAGAAAGAATTAACAACTGAAATCTTTTCATTTTCTTTTCTTTTTAATCTTTTACGTTGCGCGCTCGCCTCGCGTCGCGCAACGTAACAATACGATTAGAAATTTTTAACAGTTCATTTTTATTTATTATTGTACTACTTTGATTTAAATAATTATATTCATATTTAATAACTAAAAAGAATCTTGTATTTATTAATATTTATATTTAACAAAGCATTTATATACTCCAAAAATATACGTCGATAATTGTCGCGTCGATAAAATATCGACACAGCGCGCGGAATAAATAGAAAGAGACAGCAATAGCGCGTAGAAAGAGGTAGGAACAAGCGCAGAATAGAAAGAGACAGCAACAGTGCATAGACAGAGATAGCGATACGCGCGGAGTCACGTACGCGCGGGTCAAAGTCCAAACACTTCCGGTATCGAAAGTACAGGTAGAAAAAACTGCTACGTCAGCAGTTCTCCGGTATAAATACGAGCGTGCCGCGCAGAGACTTGTCACTTCGATTCTGATCGTAGTCTGACATGGGTCTATGGTACGATTTTTATTTAGAATTCAGTAACCTTAGATTCTTTTGTCGGCCAGGCGGCAAAGGTTCCGCGTCGGACCCGGAGCGCTCAACTACCGGTTCGCAGCGGTTCTCCTACGTGTCAGGTTCGCAACCAAGCTTAACGAGCGAGCGAAAGCAGAAGCTCCTAGGATGCGGCCTATCAGTACACTGGCTCTAGAGCGACGATACCGTCTTGCAGTGTTCGCTACCAAGCTTAACGAGCGAGCGAAAGCAGAAGCTCCTTGGATGCGGCCTATCAGTGACGGCTAAGTTGCCCAGAAACCGAACTGCGGTCGAACGAGCTAGCTCCTACAGCGTCAGAACGGATCCTAGCCAGTTTTCCGACAAATGATCGATTCATTAAATTATATTTAAATTATAAATTCAAGTTATAGATTTAAAGTTTATTAATCGTATCAAGAGCCGCGTTTACTAATCAATTTATTTTTCCCTGTATTTTTATTTTTGGTTGAATTATTTTGTAACTAATAATCTGATTTTCTTTTATTGTATTTCATTTTTAGCACAAACACGATTGTTATTTTCTTTGTATTTTTTAATCCAGGGCGTACTCATTGTAGTCAACTAATACAATTATTTTCGTTCTGTATTTCAAAAACAGGGCGCAACTTTTGTTGTTTAATTACATTAATTCAATTCATTATTTAATTACATACATTCAGTATTCTTTTTACATTACTTACCTTTTTATTTTTATATTATAAACAAACACAAAACACATTTTTTTGAATAAACACACGTACTGTTTGAGAAAGGAATTAACGTTGGATTTTACTCCTTTACTGCGTGCCACCCGAACCTATAATCCCTTCCTTTATTAATATATTATATACTCGGAGTGCCTCAACCCCCGAAAGGGGCGCGGGGAACCAGGACGACCACCGGTCGAGCCAGGCTGAGCCTCAACCGAGCGCGTCTCCGGGTGGTGGATAGGAGGACGACCGGGTGCGTGAAGTGGACCCCGTGTACCGTAGAACGGCTCGCCTCAGGCGACCGGGACACGGGAAAAAAGTGTCCACGGAGTGCCCTGGCCAGCGGGTGCCATAAGGGACCCCTGAGGGCCTAAAAACCCTCTGCGGAGAACTAAAGCCCCGTCGCGGACCAGCTCCCCAAACTAAGGTGTAAGCTACCGTGCCGAGAGCTGGATGGCACCGGGGTAATGGTGTCTCGAACGATGCCCTTGGGGTACCAGGCGCCCCCCATTGTATCTAGCCTTACCCCTGTAAGCGGGCTCTGCAGGGGTGGACCTTTATTTCCCGACCACTCGTGGGACTTAAATGGAAAACAAAGAAACAACAACAACACAAAAACAAATAGACGGAGACGTAACGGCAACACAGACGGACTCCAACAAACACGCGCCCGGTAACGGTGCAACAGTAGGGTTAAGGGGCTCAATTTTGGGAACCACCCCCGCGGCACCGCTAGCGAGCGACCAAATGATGAGCGCGCCAGCGGCGGGCGAAGGCATAGCCTTACCAGCCCTGGACTCGCTCACGCTCAACGAAGAGCTCTCCTCCGAAGCAACCGGGGACGTGCAAGGAGAAATCCCTAATCTGTACCCGGAAGCATGGAGGAAGATAAAACGCTCTGGGGCAGCCAGAAAGAGGGCCCGAAGAGAGCGTATAGCTCTCGAAAGGAACTCTGGCGGGACTGTCCCCACGGACAAAAGACATGAGGCGGGGAAGGCCCCAACGACGGCGACCGCGACTCTACAGAGAGGGCCTGGAAGGGAGGCTTAAGGGGCACTGTCAGCGTCCCAGGACTATGGGCGAAATTGAGCAAGCGGTGAAGCACTTAAGCTCCGCCGTTACTCAAGCCTACGAGGATGCCTGCCCTGTCAAAATTGGAAGCAGTAGCAAAAGGGTCCCCTGGTGGAACAAGAAATTGGACCAAGCCCGAAAGGACACCCGCATACTACTGAACAAAGCCATGAAGGCAAATACGAAGCCAGCTTGGGACAGCTATAAAAGGTCCCAGCAAGCTTACAAAAAGCTAAAAAGAACCAGCAAGAGGTCAGCCTAGAAGACCTTCTGCAAAGAAACCGAAGCTCTACCAGTAGTTGCCAGGTTAAGGAGGGTCTTCTCAACAGGCCCCTCACCGGGGTTGGATCGTCTCAGACTCCCAGATGGAAGTCTGACGAACAACCACAAGGAAACATTAGAACACCTCATCCAGACACATTTCCCAGGCTCAATAGCGGAGGGCCGGGGGCGTCGTCGTAGCGATACGGCGCGCACCGACCCCGCTCCAGCGGACTGGGAAACAGTGGAGAAGGTGATAAACACAGACAGGGTGAAGTGGGCCATCGGCTCCTTCAAAAGATTCAAGACCCCGGGCACTGACGGGATCTTCCCGGCACTCCTTCAGGAGGGCGGTGAGGACCTGTACAGGCGCCTGGGCCAGATCTTCAAATCCTGCCTAGCAAAGGGTTATGTACCCAAAGCCTGCAGACACTCCAAGGTAGTGTTCATCCCTAAACCAGGGAGGGACAATTACGACCTTGCTAAGTCATACAGACCCATCAGCCTCACCTCTTTCATGCTCAAAACGCTGGAGAGGCTGGTTGATAGGTACATCAGAGACGAGGTTTTGGCCAACAAACCGCTACACCCCTCTCAACACGCCTATCAAAACGGCAAATCCACCGAGACGGCACTTCAGAAACTAGTAGGTTTTATTGAAGGCGCACTGTCGAACGGTGAATCTGCCCTCTGCATTTTCCTCGACATCGAGGGGGCGTTTGATAACACACCCCATGATGCCATTAAGGAAGCCGCGAGGAGGTATAATATTAAGGACTCCGTCGTAAGATGGGTCCACAACATGCTGACGAACAGAACAGCCATAGCAAGCCTGGGAGAGGAGACGGTGAGGGCTGACGTCGCGAGGGGCTGCCGGCAGGGAGGAGTCCTGTCCCCCCTGCTGTGGACCCTCGTGGTTGACGAACTCATACGTATACTCGCCACGGAAGGCTTTGAGGTTCAGGGCTACGCCGACGACCTTTCTATCACGGTCAGAGGCAGACACCCGTTGGATCTAGCGAGGAGATTACAAAAGGCTATCATACTCGTAGAGTCTTGGTGTCAATCACACTCGCTCTCGGATACCCTGAGCAAAACAGAGCTGGTCCTATTTACAAGGAGAAGACGCTTTTATTTTAAGGCTCCTCACCTTTTTGGGACGCAACTACAACTCACAGATGAGGTTAAATATCTAGGTGTAATACTAGATAAAAAACTCAACTGGAAGAACCATGTGAACAGGCAGACCCAGAAAGCAATCAGCACCTACTGGGCCTGCCGCAGAATGTTTGGCCCTACATGGGGACTCAAACCAAGGGTGGTCAGGTGGATATACCAGGCCATCCATGAACCTATCATAACATACGCCTCGATTGTGTGGTGGACCTCCATGAAGAGGGGAGCACACAAAAGGGCTATAGAAAAATATACAGAATAGCGCTGCTGAGGATAATAGGTGCACTCCCCACCACGCCCACTTTGGCAATGGGTGCGCTGCTCGATATCAAGCCACCCCATCTAACAGTGATGGCAACGGCTTGGAGAGCGGCCACCCGCCTCCACCAAGCTGAAGAATGGTCCCCGACGGGCGGCGGTCACACCGAAATCCTCAGGGATTCGGGATCAGAGTTAATTCTGACCCACGGTGGAGACCGCTGCAAGACGGAATACCTCTTCAGACGAGAATATGATCTAATCCTCCCAGACAGGGAGAAATGGCTGAAGGACCCAAACGGCATTCTGACTCCGGGGGGGCTGGTCTGGTTCACAGACGGCTCTAAGACCGGTATCGGCACCGGAGCCGGGATTGCGGGGGAGAGCCCTAGGGTCGAAATGACCCACAAGTTGGACCACCACGTTACGGCCTTCCAAGCAGAAGTGTTTGCTATATGGGCCTGCGCCAAATATAATTTGGAAACGGCCCACTCAGGCAAACACATATACATCTGCAGTGACAGCCTGGCCGCGCTGAAAGCCCTCCACAAAGTGGAAATAGGGTCGAAGCTAGTCAAGGACTGTGCACTGACTTTGAGACAGCTATCTCTGAACAACAGAGTTAAGCTGCTATGGGTACCAGGTCACACTGGTATCCCAGGAAACGAGAGGGCTAACGAATTGGCACGACTGGGGGCGACAAGCTCCCAGCCATGCCATGAGTACCCCATTGGTGTCTCAACCTATGCGTTGAAAGGCCTGGCTAAGGACTGGTTAAAGCAGGAATTCACCAGGCTCTGGCGCAACGCTAATGGCATGAGACACACGAGGGCCCTATTTGAGGGACCGTCACAGAAGCTGGGCGACACCTTAAGTCACCTGGACAGGGCGCAACTGCGCATGCTCGTGGGCCTAGTGACAGGACACTGGTACACGAGGAAACACCTCGTGCGCATGAGACTCACAGAGGTGACAATATGTCCGAGGTGTGTGGAAGAGGACGAAACCCCTCTCCACGTACTTCTAAGATGCAGGGAACTAAGGGCCCGAAGAGGAGCAATCCTGGGGACCCTGGAACCCTCATCATTAAGCATTTCGGCTGGCCTGGTGCCGGCGCTTCTAAACTTCGCTACAGAAACCCAGCTGCCAAGGCACAGCCAGTAAAGAGGCTACCTAGCGGCCCGGGTACAATGGGCCCCAAGGACTGAGTGCCCGGCTAGCCTCAGCCTTACCAATAATAATAATAAATAATAAATATATTATATAAATGCGAGTCGCCTTCTCATAGGGAACCGCTCTCCCTACGCGTCGGTGCAGTAGCGTGCTCGCGAATAAATCCGGGACGTTACACGTATAGTATATAAAAAAATTTGGTGACAGCGGTGGGATTGGTCGAGTCATTGTAACAGGTAGAATCCGTCGAGTCAGTTCGGGTCATTTAAATTTTCTGTTCGACAGAGTCTAATTTCTTAAAACAAATTAGAAGATAAGCATAGATATAATTAATTATATAAGTATTAATAAATAAAAGAAAATAAAAGGAAAAGAAAAAAAAATCTATATATAATAAACAAAAGAAAAATATATATATAAATAAGCAAGAAAGAAAAAAAATTATACATAAAAAAGAAAAAAAAAGATACATACGTAAAAATAAGAAAAAAAATATGTATATACATTAAATAGTTATAAGATGGATAACGAATCCAATGTACCAGCCGAGGGCAACCGACCTATTAGCATAAGGGATGCAGCGGACATAGTGCCACCTTTCGATGGCCACAACATATCCGTGTATCAATTCACGAAGAATTGCCTTAATGCTAGGGGCATGATTTCACCGAACGCCGAATACGGCCTAGTCCAATTAATCAAAAATAAATTGTATGGACAAGCTTCGAGAGTAGTATTGAGCGGCGACTACAATACAGTCGAACAGCTAATTACGGTGTTGAAATCACGATTTGCTCCTTTGTACTCATCGATACAATTATACGGAGACATGTCTAAATTGGCTCAGATGCCGAACGAAGCAGTCGTCGACTATAGCAGCCGAGTCTCCAGTATTTTGCTGCAAATTCAGAACTGCAATGAAATCGAAGTTCCTGAACATACGCAGCAATATAATGTATCTGCAGCAGCTAATGCTGTCAAAGCATTTCTGACTGGGATAAAACCAGAAATTTTCAGTCGAATGCGAAATTGCAAATTCGACACCTTGGACGAAGCAATTAGTGCAGCTATCAAAGGCAAGGCAGAATACAAAGAGAATATAATGAGGATGAAGCTCTAACCGAGTTTATGAGTAAAGTAACTCATTTTAGACCCTACATTTATGGAAGAAAATTTTATCTAACAACTGACCACAAACCATTAACATGGCTGCATAATTTAACAGACCCCGCATCAAAATTAATGCGATGGAAACTAAAATTAAGCGAATACGACTACGAGATCAAATACAAACCAGGAAAACAAAATATAAACGCCGATGCATTATCCCGAAACCCTATTGCAACACTACCAATTCAAGCAAAACGAAAACACTCCACCACAGATTCAAAAGAAGTTAAAAAGAAGAAGCAATGGCACCAGTATGCAACCAGACCTAGAGCAACTACTTCAACTACCGAATCAAGAGAAATTAAGAAGAAAAAACAATGGCATCAATATCCAACTCGTCCTAGAAGTACTACCTCAACTACAGGATCAAAAGTAATAAAAAAGAAAAAGGAATGACACCAATACCCTACACGTCCTAGACCATCGACGACATCCGATTCTAGGGAGTACAAAAAGAAAAAGGAAACCCACCAATACCCTACAGGACCAAGACCAACAACATCATCAAGTTCCAGAGAAGTCAAAAAGAAAAAAGAAACCCATCAATATCCAACAAGACGCCGAGACACATCTTCAGAACTAAACAAAAAAACAAAAAAGAGAAAACAATCGCATCATTACACCACACGACAAAGAGATACTTCCTCTAAATCCGAAAGAAGTATTATAAGAAGAAAAACAACACATCAATGTCTGATTCTGAGAGAGAAATTAAAAAGGAAAGAATCACACAACACCACAAAAGGCCACATGAAACAAGCAGTAGACTACATCAAAAACGTCTTAAAGAAAATACTACCTCCAGTGAATCAGAATATTGCGATACTGATGAATTTCAAGCCCAACAACACAGGAAGAGAAGAAAGGAAACATCAAGCTCAGCAAACAAACAATTTAAAAAGAGAAGACCGAATGCGATAAAAATTACAGTAGAAATTCATCAACCACCAAAAAAACAACTAATTTCTGAACTTCCTAAACCACTTAAAAGGAAACATCAACCAATAATAATTGGTGATGAAATTGAAGACTTTGAAGAAGGAATAACTCTACCCAAACATATACATATATAGAGAACCACCTAAAATAGATTCATCATCAGGAACTAAAAAAGAGTCCTCAGAAACAAAAAAAGTATCTTCAGAAACAAAAAAGGCATCTTTAGGAACCAAAGAAGAATTATCAGAAAAAAAATTATCAGCTGAAAAAGGAAGAAAAAAATGATTCAGGAAGTACATCAACAGCACCTATAACTCCCATTAAAATTATTAAAGAATAAGATCAACTTACCACTCATAAAATAACACAACTAAGAGTGATCAGCAACCTACCAGTCACATCCAAGATACTTGAGACAACTGACCACCTCTGGATGAAGAAAGGGATTGTAATTGTATTCCTAAATGAAGAAGGAAAATCAATAGACAGTCAATCAAAAGAATTCTTACAAAAGGAAAAAATTAAAATACACATACCTCATCAGGAAGAAATTATCATACATTTAAAAAAGAAGAACAAAGAAATATTTGGCTTAGTAACACAATCAAGAGAAGACCTACCTAAAACACTGACAATACTTTACCAAGAATTTCATGTTGATATAGTTATAACGACATTGTTATTAAATGTATATTGCATTTTATCTCATGTGGATATAGTAATAACGACATTGTTATTAAATCTATATTACCTATCTCATGTAGATATAGTAACAATTATATTGTTATTAAATGTGTATTACATTATATCTCATGTGGATATGGTAACAATGACATTGTTATAAAAGGTATATTACATTATCTCATGTAGATATAGTAATAACGACATTGTTACTAAATGTATATTGCATTATATATCATGTGGATATAGTAATAACAACATTGTTATTAAATGTATATTACCTGTCTCATGTAGATATACTAACAATTACATTGTTATTAAATGTATACTACGTATGTGACGTAGATATAGTAATAATGTGTTACGTGGCATGGCAGCTTTCATAGTTTATTGCAGTAATTCAAAAACACGATCGGTCATATTTAACATGACTCTTAAAAACTCCCCTAAGCTGGCCGGAGTGGTAGTTCATCACGTATTAAAGAAATTACCACCCAGGGCTTAGAAGACTCCAAACCATAAACTCAGAACATTCATTTCCACTGCCTAAACAAAAGGCCCAAGCCTTCGGCTCTTCCGGGTCTTAGACGTACCCTGTGTGATGCACGTGTCTGCGCAGTCCAGTTATCGGTCCCAGGCACCAACGGTCACCTTGACCATAAAAGCATTCATTCATTTATCGCCTGGGGTACAACCGATCCTTCCAAACCAAAGGGCTCCCATGTGCATCGCGGCTGTTGGGTTCAGCTATTTCGCGGCAGTTCCTAACTGACCGTTCTTGAGACCCAGGAGAGGGAAAATAGAAACTAGAGACAAACCATCAAAAGGCTGGTCACTTCTTGTCGGTCTTCCGACCAAATCACTTCGTTCGTATTCTAAAGCCTCCGTTGAGACTCCGATCAGTTTGCTTCATAAGCACATATACGTTAAACCAAACATACGAACAACTGTTAACACTTGAGTCAAAGTAACTCATCAAACCATTAAATCTTGTGCAAACCTTAAATACATGCAAACATCATAATCTTTATACAATTAATTACAACCCTAATGAGCTCTGTCTCCTTAACCGGTCGCAGAGTAATACGCGATTCGTGGCGTAGGTCAAACCGTAGCGAGGATTTACAACCCTCGTTGACGCGAATCATTTTGCAATCCGCTAGTCTCGTCGCGGACGCGTATTCGAGAAACAAATGACATTGTTATTAAATGTATATTACATTATATCTCATGTCGATATAGTAATAACGACATTGTTATTAAATGTATATTGCATTATATCTCATGTGGATATAGTAATAACGACATTGTTATTAAATGTATATTACCTATCTCATGTAGATATAGTAACAATTATATTGTTATTAAATGTGTTGTTGCGTGTCCGTTCGCGGTATATAGGGAATTCAAAGGGGATTTAGGCGCAGGTAAGTGATTCGTGGAGCGCGGAGGCGCTCCGCTCGCAAGGCGCGAGAATAAAACAAAATAACTCTAATTCACAACAGTTTATGATTTGAATTTCTACTATTTTATTTGAACTGTTTCAAGTTAAAGTTTTAAGATGCCTCAGAATTTAGCGTGAGAACAATTTATCCAGGACAAGCGACAAAATCATTCTGCCCGTTCTACGCTTGGCGGAGGAGATCTTCGCGCGTTGTCCGTCGATGCCCCTTCCTTCGTGGATCCTGGATCCTCCCTCAGGATCATCCCTCGTCCAATGATGGAGGAGTCCACCCCATCTCGCGTGGGCCCCTTCTCCTGGCTGAGGTCCACCCTCAGGCGCGTGGAAGTGGAGGCGCTCCGCCAAGACGCTAGAACGTTGCAGCGCACATGTGCCACGAGAAAGCGTGGGACCCAGAGAAAACAGGAAAAGACAAGACCTTGTACTTGCCAAAGGCAACTCTTGAGGAAATTTACGACCCTCTTAGAGTGCATGAAAAGACAGGATATCGAAAAGACTTCGTTACTTTTAAGGACCGTTCGTGACTTGGTCGAAAACAACGAATTAGCTATGGTCTATCATAAATTTTTTTTTTGGAATTTACTAAGTGAAACTATTCCATTCTCTGGATTTCCGGTCTTCTCTCAGCTCGATCACCCATGTCGAGGGGTTTACAATTCAGGCTTTTGTTTATTTTATAATACGAGCGTACACGCAGATGGTTTAAACTCCGCTCTTAATTTATAGCCATCGATACAAAAGGTCCTCGAAGAACATTCGAGACATATCGATACAATAGTCTATTCGATAAATATTCCCATGTCAATGTCGCCATACCACTCTAGACATATTCACGTGATAACGTTTCACGTTACACCTTCCCCCTTATACAAAAAGGTGTTTACATTAAACAGCTTTTTCATTCATAACATTACGCTTTTGTTAACATGATAGTAAGTCGGGATTTAATAGTTCAATCAAAGTCACTCATCGTACTACTTCAATAGTTCATTCAATAATCCGTAAATTTCGCGCACATCATAATCTGTATATGTAAACAATACAGACAAAAGGTAGTTTTTCCATGTATTATCAATTGTCTCTGGATTATTCACAGGCAGTAATATTGGTAGGACATAGATACCAGATCACAAGGCCTGTTAGTCTAGTTCGGTGCTTCAACAGGATCACACAGCCTTATATACACCCAAATATTGTAAAGGTAAGCACTAGTCGTAATTATTCATCTCACAGTTCATGCGACTACAATAACTTATTTAATAATTCAGAACATTGTTCAAGTAATAAATATAAGCATACAGAACTAAAATAGTCTTTGCTAGCACAACAATATTGTCCAGAATAATAGGTAAAATACAAACTTCAATTATCAATAATTAATGATAATAAAACACACAGCACACAGTGATTAATTAATACTAATCTAATTTAAATCTATCTCGGTAGAATCGTCTAGCCTTATATGTGCTAATTTGAGTTTATTAGTATGAACTATCTTAAACTTATTCGTTCCTAATTCTAATTCCGCTGTTAGATCATTAAGCATTTTGCTTATCCTGTAAGGGCCTGTCCAGTCACGATCAAACTTAGAAATTCTGGGCTCCTTGAGTAAATATACAACGTCGTTCACATTAAATTTACGAGGATTAAGCGTCTGATCATAATAATTCTTACTTCTTTGTTTCGCCTTTTCCAGATTCTGGGCTGCAATAGTCTGGGTAGTGGTGATTTTAGCAAAGAGCTCGTCAAAGTGTTGTGCAAAGGTACGTGGTGCTTGTCCTCTAACAAATTCTGAGGGTATCTGGGCTTTAACGCCAAAAACTAATTCGTGAGGAGTAAAACCTGTGACCTCATGTGTGGAGGTATTATATGAGAAAATGCCAAATCTTATCCAATCATCCCAAGTTGTTTTAGTGCAATAATGTTTCAGATAATTTATAAAACTTCTGTGTACCCTTTCAAGCGAACCTAAAGACTGTGAATGGAAAGCTGTTGAAGTTATTCTTTGGATCTTGAAAATCCTACAGAAATGTTTCATCACCTGACTAATGAAATTCCTTCCCTGGTCAGTATGGATTACCCTGTGGACACCCAGTCTGCTAATAAATTGCTCAGTAAATGCATGAGCGACTGTTTCCGTGTCGATGGTTCTCAAAGGTAATGCATCTGAATATTTAGTGAGATTATCTTGTATAGTGAGTAGGTACTGATTTTCCTTATCGGTTACAGATAATGGTCCCACTTTATCCATTTGAATTTTTCAAAAGCTTGTCGAGAAGTAGTCCGTATGTATTCTAAATGTTGAAGCCTCCTAGGATTTTAAGCCATGTGAAACATTGAAATGCTGTTTTAACGGGAGCATGCATAATTGCTGGAAACATATTTTATCACAAGTTCTAGCCACGCCACGGAGGCTTCGAAGTTCCTTCACCATTCGCTTTCCGCTCTTTTGTTACACAGTTTCAGACTACGATCAGGGGTACCGAAACGCTGCATTGATTGTAAACAATCATTTTTTTATCTTGGAGCGGAGCGTTCCTTTACTCGTTCGATTTGTCTTGTCGCGTGTGTATTCGCTTTTTCAACGCTTTTTAACCATTTAACTTGTTTAGCGAAGCGAAACGCACAGACAGACAAAAGAAAGGAACAGCATCGCGCGTCAAACAGCGACGACCCATCTGAAGCGATCTTTTATTTATACACCGTTTGTAAACAGAGAGATATATAAAGCGCGGGGAATCATTCGAAACCCTGGGGCTATTCGAGCTTGCATTTCAGCAAATTATCATCTCAAACATTTCACTCGTTTGCTTTCCTAAATTTATAAGAGAGCTTCTTAATGACTTTAGCGATGATTCAACAATCATGTCTCATAAAAAGATTATCCTCTACATGATGTATAACAGGAAAAGAGGAAGGATCTACCGTAGGTCTATTTATTTCATCATTCAAATTATTAACCAATACCGTGCTTCTACTATTTTCACCGCTCTCGACATTATTAAAATTTATAATCTTTATCTTTTCCTTTACAGAAACTGTTACCGAGGTCACAAATCCCCTTGGGAATCCCAATGCCAACTTGTCCACGCTGCCTGGTCTCCTTACCAAGGCATTCCACAACATCAACCCTAGAACCATGCAAGCATGTATCCATGCACGCTGGGCATTGTGCAGGTAGAGCACGCAAATGCACGTTGGTCTGCCCGACATAGCACGAATCATGGCACGCTGGGCAAATAAATGGCCTGTCGGGTTGAAAACATTTTCCCGTGCCGCACCCGCATGTACATCTGGGGTGGATTTCACGGTGGGTCCAGCATATCCACTAGCTGCGACCTCATTCTCACACTCACCCGAAACCACTCTTCGAGGTGAGGACAAACCACACAGTAAACCACACAGTAACGGGGATCACACCCCTGCGCTGGCACAAGCCGCACCGGGACCACACAGGCACCCAAATAGGATGATCCCTTCAGAGATTTAAATAAACTTCCTGATGATACTACTTCCAAATACAAAGTTCCTTGCACTTTGTTAGTGACCTCGTTTTATTTAGCCGCTGCCTTCCCGCGCGCCAGGAATGCAGAAGCTACAAGCGACTCATTATTAACAAACTGCATTTCATCCAACCCGGCCGTTTCAGAACCTGCAACTGATGTCTCACCTGCGCAGGCAAGCACCCTTTCCAGACACCGTGAACCGGGATTGGAATCCACGCCAGACCGTACGGTAAATGGTTGAGGATCAGAATTTATACAGGTTGCTACGGGGTTCCGCGAAAGTGCGTCGGCATTGGCGTTAACCTTTCCAGGTTTGTATACTATAGTATAATCATACTCATTCAATCTAATACGCCACCTCATAATTTTAAACGTTGGATCCTTGACACTGTGTAGCCAAACTAAAGGTCTATGGTCAGTAAGCAACGTAAATTGCCGGCCATAAAGATAGAATCAAACAAAAATGTTCTACACCAAAGAAGACTACTAACAACTCCTTCTCGAATTCAAAGGATTTCCTTGATTTTTAGAAACTGAAGAAAACTGGTGATCGCGATTTTCTCCAAACACGGTTAATCTCTTCTCCTACATGATAAATTGGTTCGGCCTAATTTCCCACATTTCCGACACCTAAACGCGTTGCGATTGGCCTCCCGTATTGACGATCCGGTCGCGCAAGGCATTCCTTAGAAAAATGACCTGTTTTATCACAACTAAAACACGGTTTCTTACGCACTTCTGCTCTCAATACCCTAGGATTAATATCAGAAGTATTCGCATTTCTAGATGTCCGTGGAGAGTTTACATATTTTTCGATTCTAGACGCTAATTTTATAACTTCCCTTAATTCTTTAATATCACCCTTAGAAAAGATACTCGCGATGACATCGTTCTGTAATCCCCTTAAAAATCCGGTCACCGCGCTCGTCATAAGCAATTTTTTTACTTCCCCAAATTCCTCCGAATTTAAATTTTCTTTCGTCGCCTGTACCCCGCGATCTAGAATATCATTTACTCGAAATCCGTACTCTTCTATTGTTTCGCTTTCACGACGATATACAACCTTTAATTCATTTTGGGTATAGTTTAAATTAAAACTTTGAGCAAATGTGGATTTGATTAGAACTATCAATTCTTCGACGGTTTTTGAAAGCTCAGACGGTGTCGTAATCACACCCTTAATTGCGTTATTCAAAAGAGGTTGCAATGAGCCTAGACTCGATTTATTTGACGGATGCACATTCGCATCTGAAGAAGAACCTAACATGTTAGAAGGTGGTGCTCTGGACGGAATTATAAGTGTATTATTAGCCGTACTATTAGATGAAATTGATACGCCGCCCGTCTCACCCCACCTCTGTGTCGTAGACTGGGCAGGTACAAGAAGTGACTCTTGCAATCGAAGCTCACTAGTATGCAATGAAAAGGAAGACTCTATGCTGGGAGATTCCCCCGAAACATCCTCTACAAACATGACATTAACACCACGCAGACTATTTTTGCGACCCTTTTTCCTTCTGGCCCTTAATAATTTCTTTAAAAATGGCGGCATCTTATCGAATTAGATTTATCGATTACAACTAATATTTTACAGTCTAATTGCTTATGTTCTAGACTTACAGTTCTGTTGCAACGATCAATTTATAATCCATAAGAAGTCACTTAAAATTTTGTTTAACTAATCCTTCTTTTCACAGGTGTACGGCTCCATCCGTCGGCGACCCGTTGATCAAGTTCACCTTGAATTTATGGGAAGAACCCTCAGTACTCCGGCTCGATGGTCCCCAATTCAGCAACAGGTACCCCAGTGAAATCCGTCCGCAATCAGCTGCTTCAGGTAGGCCTCAGCTCCGTGAGCAGTCCGCTCAGGTCTCTGGATTTTATTTCGTCCTCTCTTATGCTCCAGGAATGATTCAATGATGACGTGGATGAGGTGCGTGTGATTTCGATGGATGGCTTGCACGGCAGCCGAAATCACCTGTCTCCGGTATTTACCCTTCGCTCTTGGGGAAACCGTGCCAAAACCCAAGAGGGAGAAGTTGCACTTAACTTTGTCCACTTATTTATAATGTAACAGTTCAATAAAATAGTTTGTTGAATGTTTAATTGACTGTTTAATACACACCCGCGAGCTAATAAAGTAATTTAAGTGTACATACGTTTGTCACAATCACTTTGTTGGCAAAATTCCCCACGTACACGCGGCATGACGAAGTTGGCAACGAAAATAATTCGTTGGTGCGTCGTTACCGATAGCGGCAGCACCTCTCGGGCCCACTTTGTCCACGCGGTTCCCCTTCCACGCCGGAACCGGCACGATCGACGCCATGATCGACTTCCGCCTTCTTGATCGAACGCTCAGAGCAAACGCACGCGCTTCGCTTCTCCACGCTCACGCAAAGATCAAGTCTAGTTTGATTGTTAATATAACAAGTTTTCGACCGCGCTTTGCCCACGCAACTAACCGTGTTCACTCAGTTTAGTGTTCTCGCTTCGCCCACGCATTTTATTTGTAATCGGCCACGCGAATAACTGTACATACACTTTGTATATAATTCATCATTCTTTTGTATATTTTGTGTTCATTAAATATAAGTGTGCTCGTTAAAAGCGTGTCTCATTTCTCAGAACTCGCAGACCACGTCAAATCGCAAACACACTTTATTTAACTATTCAGTTATTTCACTGTTTTAAATTGTTTTCTCCGAACTACCACCTTTTAAATGTTTATCCCCACTTTTGAACTATCCCTTTTTTGAAATATCCCACCGCTGTCACCAAATATGTTGCGTGTCCGTTCGCGGTATATAGGGAATTCAAAGGGGATTTAGGCGCAGGTAAGTGATTCGTGGAGCGCGGATGCGCTCCGCTCGCAAGGCGCGAGAATAAAACAAACTAACTCTAATTCACAACAGTTTATGATTTGAATTTCTACTATTTTATTTAAACTGTTTCAAGTCAAAGTTTTAAGATGCCTCAGAATATAGCGTGAGAACAACTTGTCCAAGTCAAGCGACAAAATCATTCTGCCCGTTCTACGCTTGGCGGAGCAGATCTTCGCGCGTTGTCCGTCAATGCCCCTTCCTTCGTGGATCCTGGATCCTCCCTCAGGATCATCCCCCGTCCAATGGTGGAGGAATCCACCCCGTCTCGCGTGGGCCCCTTCTCCTGGCTGTGGTCCTCCCTCAGGCCCGTGGACGTGGAGGCGCTCCGCCAAGACCCTAGAACGTTGCAGCGCACATGTGCTACGAGAAAGCGTGGGACCCAGAGAAAACAGGAAAAGACAAGACCTTGTACTTGCCAAAGGCAACTCTTGAGGAAATTTACGACCCTCTTAGAGTGCATGAAAAGACAGGATATCGAAAAGACTTCGTTACTTTTAAGGACCGTTCGTGACTTGGTCGAAAACAACAAATTAGCTATGGTCTATCATAAATTAGTCTTTTAGGAATTTACTAAGTGAAACTATTCCATTCTTTGGATTTCCGGCCTTCTCTCAGCTCGATCACCCATGTCGAGGGGTTTACAATTCAGGCTTTTGTTTATTTTATAATACGAGCGTACACGCAGATGGTTTCAACTCCGCTCTTAATTTATAGCCATCGATACAAAAGGTCCTCGAAGAACATTCGAGACATATCGATACAATAGTCTATTCGATAAATATTCCCATGTCAATGTCGCCATACCACTCTAGACATATTCACGTGATAACGTTACAGTGTATTACATTATATCTCATGTAGATATAGTAATAATGATAGTGTTATTAAATGTATATTACATTATACCTCATGTGGATATAATAATAACGACATTGTTATTAAATTTATATTACATATCTGATGTAGATATAGTAGCAATTACATTATTATTATATGTGTAACATCCAGCAGGAAGAAGAATAAACACCAAGAATTAATAATTAGTATTTATTAATATATTTATTCATTTTTTCGTTTTTATAATTAAATTTGTAACAGCTCATTTTTCTAATTTATTATTGTACTATATTGATTTAAATAATTATATTCATACTTAATAACTAAAAAGAATCTTATATTTATTAATATTTACATTTAACAAAAATTTTATATACTTCAAAATATACGTCGATAATTCTACCGCGTCGATAATTCTACCGGGTCGATAAAAGATCGACACAGCGCGCGAAATAAATAGATAGAGACAGCAATAGCGAATAGAAAGAGATAGGAACAAGCGCAGAGTAGAAAGAGACAGCAACAGCGCGTAGACAGAGATAGCGGTACGCACGGAGTCACGTACGCGCAGGTCAAAGTCCGAACACTTCCGGTATCGAAAACACAGGTAGAAAAAACTGCTACGTCAGCAGTTCTCCAGTATAAATACGAGCGTGTCGCGCAAAGAGATTTCACTTCGATTCTGATCGTAGTCCGACACGGGTCTATGGTACGATTTTTATAGAATTCGGTAACCTTAGATTCTTTTGTCGGCAAGGCGGCAAAGGTTCCGCGTCGGACCCGGAGCGCTCAACTATCGGTTCGCAGCGGTTCTCTTACGTATCAGGTTCGCACCCAAGCTTAACGAGCGAGCGAAAGCCGAAGCTCCTTGGTTGCGGCCTATTTAGTACACTGGCTCTAGAGCGACGATACCGTTTTGCAGTGTTCGCTACCAAGCTCCTTGGATGCGGCCTGTTCAGTGACGGCTAAGTTGCCCAGAAACCGAACTGCGGTCAAGCGAGCTAGCTCCTACAGCGTCAGAACGGATCTTGGCCAATTTCCCGACAAACGATCAATTTAATAAATTCATTAAATTATATTAAATTGAATTATATTATAAGTTCAAATTATAGACTTAAAGTTTTATAATCGTATCTAGAACCGCGTCTACTAATCAATTTATTTTCCTCTGTATTTTTATTTTAGATTGAATTATTTTTGTAACTAATAATCTAATTTTCTTTTATTGTATTTCAATTTTAGCACAAACATGATTGTTATTTTCTTTGTATTTTTCAATCCAGGGCGTACTCATTGTACCTTACTAATCCTATTATTTTCTTTTTGTATTTTAAAAACAGGGCGCAACTTTTGTTATTTCACCATATTAATTCAATTCGTTAATTAAATTCATTATTTAATTACATCAATTAACTACATTATTTAATTACATTCAATATTATCTTTTTATATTACTTACCTTATTATTATCATATTATAACCAAACACAACAACATAATATTTTCTTTGAATAAACACACATATTATTTTGAGAAAGGAATTAACGTTGGATTTTACTCCTTTACCGCGTGCCACCCGAACCTATAATCCCTTCCTTTAATTAATATATATTATATAAATACGAGTCGCCTTCTCATAGGGTACCGCTCTCCCTACGCGTAGGTGCAGTAGCGTGCTCGCGAATAATTCCGGGACGTTACATATGTATACTCCGTCGCGATGTAGATATAGTAATAATGACATTGTTATTAAATGTATATTACATTATATCTCATGTAGATATAGGTATAACGACATTGCTATTAAATGTATATTGCATTTTATCTCATGTGGATATAGTAATAATGACATTGTTATTAAATGTATATTACATATCTAATGTAAATATAGTAACAATTATATTGCTATTAAATGTGTATTACATTATATCTCATGTAGATATAGTACCAATGACATTGTTATAAAATTAATATTACGTGTCTAAGGTAGATATGCCAATAATGATATTCCTATTAAATGCATATTACATTATATCTCATGTAGATATAGTAATAACGACATTGTTATTAAATGTATGTTGCATTATATCTCATGTGGATATATTAATAATGACATTGTTATTAAATGTATTTTACATATCTGATGTAGATATAGCAATAATGACACTTTTATTAAATGTATATTACATTATATCTCGTGTGCGTACACATGTTTTGTATTCAGCCGACACGGTCGGATCATATTACACGGTTTTCTCGTCGACCGGCTCGGTTCGCCTAGGGGGATCCCCCCAAGTGGAGGGGATAGCGATGTTGCACTTATCCAAGCATTCTTTCGTTGCATTTATCCAGGTTTTACTGTACTTGGCCGGAGCTGCAATTTTTATGTTAGAATATACGGACGATAAGAGTTTGTCCGCATGTTCCGGTGTTACGTCGACGGGACGCATTCTAATCGTACGATGCCTTCTATTATTATAATTTCAGACCAGCGTCGGTAAGACGGTTGTCTACGCGTAACTTCCATTAAGCGTAAACTTTTTCCACATTTCGTTTTTCAACGTCCTATTCCAACGTTCTGTTATCGATACTTTTGTTACGTCCCTAGGTATAACCCATTTTCGTTTTTCGCCAGTCCAATGAGGTCTTGCTCTGGAATCCGCGAAACATCAGCGTTTTCTCGCTTAGCGACGGCCGCGATACGAAATCAGGGAACTCGCGGAATGCGATGGCGAAAACCCTTTGCTTGCAGGTTTTCGCAAGCAAAGAGCGTGACCTACTCCCCTTTTGGGAGTATAAGTTATCGGTACAACGCAAGTACGCCAGTTCCGTGATAGCGTAAAACAGAGACGAAGTTCTGCTCGTCCGTGACCCGCGTTTTGGCTACCTCGAAACCAGGAAGATCATCAACGACGTGTTCCGCCTACGGTTCAACACGAGTGTATTCCCGAGGTCTGAGGATCCAGGCCCGTGAGGATAGGACAAGTTCCAGGAGTGCACCCGTGTGCTGTGCAGGACCACCACCAACCGCTTGCATCTTCCAAGGTCGAGTTGTAGCCCACGCGCCGCGAGTCTAGCGTTTTGTCGAATCCGCGAGTTAAGCGTAAAGTGAGACCTCGAGTGTGAGTGACCGACGCGTGCAAGGAAAGCGTTTGTTGACGACACCCGAAGACAACGAAGGGTATGTAACAGATAGCAATTAAAATATACATACACATTCGAACAACCACAATCGCATATCAAGATCATTCGACTCCCATCCTATCTCCCTCAACCTTTGAAAGGTAGGTCAAGGTGCGCCTTAGTGCCTAAAGCGGCAGAACCTGTAGATCATATTTAGCATATAATAAACGCCCCGTAAAACGGGACGTAACACTTTCATTACACTGTGCGTAGAATAATGATTTATATCGTATTCTTTCATAAGATTTCGGAATTCTGTATTATAAAATTCCTTTCTGTTGAAATATCTCCCACTTGTCTATATACAATGAGTATCCTCTCGTCTCTAAACATGTGTGTAATGTCTGTGATCGAGCGTTCTAGACGTCTCGAAGGCGGCGTACTTCTTTGAAGTAGTTTCTGTTTCTTTAATACGTCATCGGACTGCTGCTGGCGTTGCCCGGGCAAATCAGTCCATCGTGATCCTTCGGTGATGAAGGATGTATCTTGCATGTAATCATTTATTTCCTTTTTCTCACAATTAAATATATATACGTTTCATTTCTTTATTATATCAAACCATTCGTTTATTTAATAAACCCTAACCACAACAGGTTATGGGCCCAGTGTCTTTCGCGTGTTAAATCGTTGGTGGTGGTTTGACAGTGTTAAAAAGCTGTCGCTGTTGAGTTTTTTTTTTTTGTTTGTTCTGTGTGGTGTGATAAAGGTGTGCTCGCGCCTGTTGATAAAAAATGGCTGAAGCGAAGCTGTACTACCTTCACCGTTTTAATGGACAAAACTACCAGTTGTGGAAGCGACAGATGGAAATCTACATGGTTGAAAATAAATTAAAACCGTATATCGATGGCTCGTCTCCTAAACCTGAAACGGAAACGGAAGTTGCACTTTGGATTCAAAAGGATGCTGAAGCACAGGCTTTCTTAATGAAGGGCCTGGAATTAGATCAACTGAGACACCTGACAGATTGTTCAACTGCTGCTGAGATGTGGGCAAGATTGCGTACAATATATGCTGAAAAGAGTGATCAATCGGTGCAGACGCTTCTGGATCAATTTATAAATGCAAAGATGAATCAAAAGGAATCGATTGCAGACCACGTTTCAAAAATAGTTTCTCTCGCACAGCGACTCAAGGATATGAATATGGAACAAAAAGCTCCTGTTGTTATTGCAAAAATCTTGTCCAGTCTACCCACAAAATATGATAATGTTCGCACAGCTTGGTATGCTGTACCGCGGGCTGAGCAAACTATTGAACGTCTAACAGATCATTTAATAAATGAAGAAATGTTGTTGAAAATGCGAGAGGTACAAGTATCTAACGAAGAACCGGAAGCGGCCTATTATGCAAAAGGGCGTCGGAAAAATTACACTCGCAGCGTTGTCCATGATTCAAACAATACTACAAAAAGAAATAACAAATGCCATTTCTGTGGAAGGGCTGGTCATTGGGCTCGTGACTGTGCATTGAAAAAGGCACGTGGTAATAGAGGTGGTCATTCCTTGGTGACTCAAAAGAACGAAGATAAAAACAAAAATACAAAATCTTCTGGTTCGGCTGAACTGTTTAACGTCGAGGATGCTTTATTAATAAATATGAAAAACGAAGATACTTGGTTTGCGGATTCGGGTGCCACCGAACATATGTCTTTTAGAAAGGAATGGTTCAAAAATATGAAAGAGTATGTAGATCACGAATATACAGTTCGCGTAGGTGATGGTAATACGCTGAGTGTCAAAGGAAGAGGAAACATCGATATCGAGGTTAGAAATGCAGATGGAACCTGTGTGCGTCATACAATTACTGATGTGTTATATGTACCGCAATTGAAGAAGAATTTGTTGTCAATTGGCTGCGCATCTGAGAAGGGTATGAGAGTCATCTTTGAAGATGATGGAAAAACAATGTATTTTCGTAAAAATAATAAAGTGTTAGTTGAAGGAAAGAAGCTTGATAATAAACTGTACAGACTGAATTTTAAAACAGTGCTCACGGCAGAAGCAAACGTGGTGACAATTGTAACGCCAAAACAATGGCACGAGAGACTGGGACATGTGAATTTTAAAACATTACAACATATGTGGAAAAATTCAATTGTACAAGACTTAAACGTTAATGGTGTGATAGACAGTGAGATTTTCTGTGAAGGATGTGTTTATGCCAAACAACATCGAACATCATTTCCAAAAGGAGAATCTACCAGGGCGAAATATCCAGGGGAGGTATTTCATGCAGACTTGTGCGGAAAGATGAGCCAGCCTTCTATTGGAGGATCATACTATTTCTTATTGCTCAGGGATGATTTCTCAAGGTACTGTTATGTTTATTTCTTAAAGGAGAAAACCGAAGTTCTTATGTACCTGAAGCAGTTTTATGCTGATGTGCAAGCAGATGGTGGACGTAGCATCAAGAGATTAAGAACGGATTGTGGTAAAGAATTCTGTAATCAGGCTGTTAAAAATTACTTACTTTCAAAAGGTATCAAACAGTACTCCACGAGCACCAGAGCAAAATGGTTTTATTGAGAGACAAAATAGAACAATTGTCGAGTCGGCAAAGTCTATGCTGCATGAAAAGAAGTTGCCGCTCTACCTGTGGGCTGAGGCAACGGCTACAGCTGTTTATCTCAAGAATCGCACGGCTACAGATACATTGGATGGATTAACGCCCTTTGAAAAATGGTACGGTGAAAAACCGTCCGTGGAGCACTTACGTATTTTTGGAAGTGAGTGTTACGCTCATGTAACGAAAGATCAAAGAAGTAAGTGGGAGGTAAATTCAATAAAATGCCTGATGGTGGGTTATAGTGAAGGAAACAAAGCCTATCGACTGTATGACCCTGTTGCAAAGAAATGTTATATTCGTAGAGATGTAATTTTCAATGAAAAGATGGAAAGTAAGTCTACTGAGATGATTAGTTTTGCTGATAATGAGCCATGCAAACCTGCTGTGCAGAAAGGAAGCGAAACTGATGAAAATCAAGCATCGGTATCATCAAAGCCAAAGAAAAACTTTCGGGAACCGTTTGAGAGGGAACCCTATCTATTGCGAAAAAGACATACAGGATCAACGGATGCTCATTCGGAAATAGCAGAAACATTCTTTGCTGCTTGTGAGCCACAGACCATTCAAGAAGCAATGGAAGCAGAAGATTCAAATAAATGGATGGAGGCAATAAATGAAGAGCTTGACTCCCTTGAAGAAAATAAAACATGGACTTTGACTCCTAGACCGAGTGATGTCAATGTTATTTCTAATCGCTGGATTTTCAGAAGAAAATATAACACGGACGGAACTATCTGCAAATATAAGGCAAGACTCGTTGCAAGAGGATTTACACAAATAGGTGGTGTTGATTATAAAGAAACTTATTCTCCAGTTGTCAAATACAATACGGTTAGATCAGTGTTATCAATTGCTGCAGTGAAAGATCTAGAAATGGTACAATTTGATGTAAAAACAGCGTTTTTGTATGGTGAGTTGGAAGAACCCATCTATATGGAGCAACCAAGTGGGTTCGAGATAGACGATCGTGTTTGTTTGTTGCGTAAAAGTTTGTACGGACTGAAACAAGCACCAAGACAATGGAATAAGAAAATCAGCGAGTTCATGTGTGAGTATGGTTTGACACAGTCCAAAGCTGATGCATGTATGTATTATTTGATTTCAGAAACTATAATTATGTATGTAATACTGTATGTCGATGATGGTATAATTTGTTGTAACAGTCGTATGAAAATGAATGATTTGCTTTCAAATCTCAGTCGAATGTTTAAGATAAAGTATTTTGAAGCGGAGTGTTTCGTTGGAATACAAATAGAAAGAGACAGAGAATTGAGAACCTTGAAAGTGTTTCAAAAGGCTTATGCAGAACGGGTGTTGGCTAAATTTAATCATGCGGACTGTTTTCCGGTTGCGATACCTGCGGATCCTAGTATTAAGTTTACAAAGATTGTAGAGACAGACGAGGGCAATGAGCGGTCATTTCCATACAGAGAAGCTATTGGTTCACTCATGTTTCTGATGGTAACCACGAGACCCGATTTGGCATTTATTGTTAGTGTATTGAGTCAATTTGCTGAAAAACCAAATCAGAGTCATTGGAATGGTGTTAAACGAGTATTTAAATATCTGAAAGGTACTCTAGATTATGGCTTGGTTTATAAACAGGCATGAAAAGATTTAATTCTGACTGCATATTGCGATTCGGATTGGGCTGGTGATCTGGATACCAGAAAGAGCACCACTGGATGGATTTGTCATCTGAACGGTGGTCCGATAGCGTGGCTGTCGCGTAAACAATCAACCGTTGCTACTTCGGCAACGGAGGCAGAGTTCATCGCTTTGTGTTCGGTAACGAAAGAGGTAATATGGTTGAGAAGAATTCTTGCAGAACTGGGTTGCATTCAGTATTTACCAACGCCTGTTTATTGCGATAACCAGGCTGCAATTATTTTGGTAAAGAACCCTGAGTCATGTAAAAGGGCTAAACATGTGGATATACAGTATCATTTTACCTGCGAAAAATATAAAATAGGAGATATAGATATTAAGTATGTTAAAACCGATGAGCAGTTAGCTGACCCCTTTACAAAGGCATTACCGAAGCAAAAGTTTCAAAGCTTGATATTTCAAAGTAGCATTAAGAAAGTGTAATTGTGTTATTTTTGTATGTTTTGGAGGATATTCATTGAGGGGGAGTGTTGAAATATCTCCCACTTGTCTATATACAATGAGTATCCTCTCGTCTCTAAACATGTGTGTAATGTCTGTGATCGAGCGTTCTAGACGTCTCGAAGGCGGCGTACTTCTTTGAAGTAGTTTTTGTTTCTTTAATACGTCATCGGACTGCTGCTGGCGTTGCCCAGGCAAATCAGTCCATCGTGATCTTTCGGTGATGAAGGATGTATCTTGCATGTAATCATTTATTTCCTTTTTCTCACAATTAAATATATATACGTTTCATTTCTTTATTATATCAAACCATTCGTTTATTTAATAAACCCTAACCACAACACTTTCCCTTATCCGTTTGAAGATTTTTCGGTTTTCTTCCATCATTCAAAACGTTTAAAAATGCATCCGTAACGTTTTTTTCCATTTTCCGTTTTCACTGCTACGGCCCAAGCGTATTTAGATAAGACATCGATGACGGTGAGTATGTAATTGTGGCCATTGTTGATTTGCGCATACTGTTGCATCTCTACGAGATCCGCTTGCCAGAGATCATCGTAACCCCGTACAATGACTCGTCTACGTCTAAAGTTACGTCTCGCTGGCTCGTGCAACTCGTTGACCAGCTGTATCTTCTCGTCCGTGATATGATTGCTCTTCACCTTCTTCATGTGTGTAAACTAACATCATGCTTTACGAAAGTGTCAATTTATAATCAACCCGGCTTCTCGAAGTTCTTCGATTATAGAAACGATCTCGTTGTCATGTCCCGTATGTCCTGCGGATTTCGAGGATACGAGAAGACGTAATCTATCGACGAGCTCGTTTGAGTCATTCCAGTGCACGTAGTCCACCGCGTTATCGTTAACCGCCATATCGAACGGTATCAGATTACCTCCACGCCGCTCGCTCTTAAGCAATTTTGCAATGATATATTTATACTTGTAACCCTTGTTACTTTTCACAAGCCCTGACGAGATATGGCTGCATCTATGAGCGTTCGACGACTTTAATATTTCCGCGTATTTGTGTAAATCAGCATCGTTGAACAAGGTGTTATCAGGCATTCTCATGAATAGTAATTCGTACAAACCAGTTGTTCCTCTCTACTTCACCCCATTAATAATCACATCGTCGTTTTTGTTTAAGTCGAAAACTGAACTTCCAAGCATTAATTTGTTGCGTTGTACGTATACTCCATACACGTCATCTATCTTCTTCTCGCGATCGGTAAAGAGTAATTGAATGTATTTAGCTGCCAACGGCCCAAATTTTCCGTGAAATGGCTACGTATGTTTTCGCTAGGCTTGTCCAAAATTTGCTGCATAGAAACATTAAGATTCTCGTCGCTGTCGCCGTACGTTTCAACGGCATGTATCGATTCTTCACGATGAAAATCGGGACGATCTTTCGTCACATCCACCGTCTGTTCACTCGAAGATGTACCAGGTTCGGAATAAATGCGTGCTCTTGCAGTTTGTGCGCTTTGAGGGTTAAGAAAAGGAGTTAACGTCAATTTTTGCGGTTCTTTAATATTCAAAGTTGGGAATGTCGACTCGGATTTTATATCGATCGTGTCTGAATGTGGCGATACCGCTGACATATTCTCGATAATTCGTTCCAGCGGTTCCACCACGGGTCTCAATCGTTTTTCGATGACTCTCTCTTCGTCGATGCTCTCCGATTTGAGAGCTCTGCGTTTTTTGCGTATAGCATCGCTTGTTTTAGCTATAGCATTCGCAACTTTACACGATTCTTTAATATTACTATTATCCATTGCAAAGAGAAGACGTCTACTCGCTAAGCTTCTATCGATGGACTAAATGTTTCAGAAAACGGCAAATTCGTTAAATCCTGTTCTGTAACGGCCACGTTCCATCGAGCTGTTCTTGTCGATTATTACGAAATCATATTTCTGTTCCCAACACTATGCGCACAATTTACAAAAGTTTTCGTACGATATGTCTGTATTTACATGATCATTATAAATGTGGTGTAGATTCGTGCCATCTTGTTTGAACACGATCAAAAGGTTGGTATTGTCGCGAATTAGGTGTTTCGGTATTCTCGCTTAAGTCTGACAGAGATAAAAACAGTCCACGCGCGAGTGCCTACCCATAGAGAAATATTCTCTTATCACGTCTTGCTTGTCGCACGCAACGTCATCGAATATAAACACCGAATCGGGCAGCGCCTCGTTCGGTGACACGACTTCGGCGTTATTTGAAAATGAAGAGTATCCGATTTCAGGAACATTTGTACAAAATTCGTTCGAGATATTTGTACTTTGGTTGTTGCAATGATTTTGAGTATACATATACGTTATTGAATCTTACACTGTTCGGGCTCTCGATCAGACTGATTACGACGTTCGTTTTACCGCAGTTCGATGGACCGCAAATTATACCACGTATCGTATTCGGCAAGAGGGGCCCGTGTCGTCGTCGGCGATCGTCCATGCGTGTTGTCTTCTCGTCTAAATCGAGAATAAGGATAGACAGGGGCTGCTTTGCGAAACGCATATCGTCTATATAATAACCATATATTTAATGATTCAGCCTCTTTATAGGTTGCGGAAAAGCTGCTTGTCCGCGTCGCGAACGCGCTTTAACCGCGACCGCAGATGAGCTTTAACCGCGATTAGCCCTTTTTCTCCGCAGCGATAACGCGCTTTAACCCGCGATTAATCCTTTTTCTTCGCGGCGGTGGCGGCGGGCGCGCGGTGGCGGCGGGCGGTGGTGGAGGGCACGCGGAATGCAATTCGTGACCGAGCCATCAAATACGCATCCAAGCAACAACGTGACCGAAAGTCTGTCTCGACGATGCTTGCTCAATCTGTATCAGATTGCAGTTAACCGCGTCAGCAAGCCGTCAAAGAGACATCCAAGCAAAACGTGACCAAAAGTCTGTCTCGACGATGCTCTCTCTATCTGTGCCAGATTGCACATCGACACGTGTCTGCATGTAAACATGGATTTCGCCTTACTCCCTCATGTCTTTGAAATAGAAGAACATTCCTTTTGTATCTCCTACATTGGAATATGAAACACAAACGTTACACATACAATCGTTCTAGGTAAAACAACATTAAGACGTATAAAGTATATTTTTACTATATAGATTTTATTATTTTACAGTAATGAACAAAATTAATAAATGATATTAAATGTTTCGTGTTTTAAGACAAATGTAACAATTTTTCTTTTTCGGTGGAGGTCCATCTATGTGCGTGTCATCCCCCGGCCGGTTATAATGTTCCATGCACAGCTCTTCATCTTCCTCCTTCCTCTTTTTTAACCACCATTCTTTTAATATCGATACGTTTCTCATAGCACATACTCCGTTGTGCGCGATGCATGCCATATGTTTATCCATCCATCCATCCTGTATATGCCGGCTCTTGGTTGGCAAATTCGGTAGATCATCATCTTTGTTCAAAACCTCTATATTGATTGGACTGACTGAAGGATAAAGTTTCTCCATGAATACTCGATAAGTGTTCAGAATTTGGGACCGGTGAGGAACATTTAGCGAACAGAAGATTCGATTCTACTAACCGTTTGTATTTTGCCGACGTCGACGAACATAGAAAGAGACAGTCTAATAAAGAAGAAAGAGGGACTGAGAGTTGAGGTGGTCGTAAAAAATTAAATGCCTACATATCGGTGAGACAATACTAATGCAGCAAACAAACTTTTTTATTATTTATTGTTTTTTAATAAAACTTTCACCAACATATTGGTGAGATTTTCCTGATTAAAATGAGACCAAACACGATATTGTTATGACAATTGGTTATGATGATTAGGCTTGTAAATGTTCGTCTTTTCTGGCTTTCTTTCTGTGTTGGTCGACGTCGGCAAAATATAAAGAGTCTAAGCATCTTTCCCTTAAATGTGCCGAAGGCGAACACTTATCGTGAAGTTGAAGCGAATAAAACCGGTTTTCTTGAACGGGACAGTCTTCTACACGTTAACTGTGCGAAAAGCGAGTCCTGGTTCCTATAAGTGATCACTTTTCGAGATCGCTGAGGAACATTTAGCGAACAGAAGAATCGATTCTCTAACTGTTTGTATTTTGAAAGACGTCAACGTAGAAAGAGACATGGGGTTAAAAATTAAATGCCTACATATTCATGAAACAACACTAATGCAATAACAACATTTTTTTATTTATAAATTATGTTTTTTAAATAAAAATGTTATTAATACATGAAATTTTTCTGATTAACATTATTCATTTTTACAAAAAAATTACCTAATCAATGTTGCTATTCATTCGCCGTTAATTTAGTATATAAAGTGAGCATTCACAGAAAGTAAATTATTTTAATATTATTCAGATTAGTTAAAATTATTATAACAATATCGTGTTTGGTCTCATTTTAATCAGGAAAATCTCACCAATATGTTAATGGAATTGTTATTAAAAAAAAGGTAAAATAAAAAAATTTCATCGCTGCATGGTCTCATCGATACAAATTCGACACAGATCTTCAAAGGAAAGCCGCGACGTGTCATATTGCTCCTGGGCTTGCTCCGAGGGGAACCCCCCCAGTGGTGGGGATAAACCGCGAACATTTAACGAATAGATCCTTTCGAACACTTATCGAGTCTTTACTGTACCATTGTCCCACTCAAAACCGTGATGATTTTGCGTGAACCATTTTATTTGTTTTAATTCTGCTTTCGACAGTTTTTTCTTAGCAAATGGTGGCGCAAAGATGAAACATTGTACACGATTCCCATTCTGGAAGATAGCAAGTTCCTTTACGAAAAACTCGTTCGTATCGCTTTTGAAGCCTTGAATGTCTACGAATGTTGGTACATTCATTTTGATTAGTTGAATTTGTGGCGAAAAATGGCTGGTTTTGCTGCGGAATGATCATATAAACCCTCTTTCACTTAAGAGAGTTTGCGTACTACATTGGTCAGTGGATTGTACTGCACGATACGATCGTGAATGATCAAACAGTAGGCGCTAGTATTTTCAGGAACGTTTTCACTACACTCTAAATCGATTCTTACATCGATTGTAGCGCTTTTTTATCGATTCGTTCTGATGCGAGCAATCAATGACAACGAATGGGCCGTAGCCGAAAAAGAGTATCTTATCGTATAGAGCTCCGTCATCACCATTACTGCACATTGCTCCGTAATATGACTTTCTGAATTTTGCATACATGTCGTAAAGGACAGAGTATCTATTTTTATTAAAGTCAAGATTCAAATTGTCATACGGATATGATTCCGAATTTAAATACAGTCGAAAATTAGTGGGTTTGCAATCATCAAATTTGGTGATATGTCTATTGGGCCTATTTTTTTTATCCGTTTGTAATGCAAACATTACATATCGCGGTTTTTCTAATTGCGTAGCTGCTTTAATGCTCCTTGTATGTTTAGTGGATGCTTATAACATTGGATACTCGTATAAGTCCCAGGAACGGTAACTCATAATTATCGTTTGACCGTTTTCAAGGATACGCAACAATGAAAGTTTGTGTCTTCTTTCGAGCGTGACATGTGGCATCCTCCACTGTACTTTGTATAGTTGCAGCGTGTATTTTGCACCATCTGTTCCATAAACAGCATTTTTGTCGTCTCGCGATCGAATCAGAATCAATTCATGATGCGCATTAATCACTATTCGTTTGTAATCTTCGCAGAAACCGAGCAGCATATTTAGAGGAACACAAAAGTCAAAGTAGCCTCCTGCATTGGGTATGTCTGTCCAACCAGCGTTTTCAAGCATTTTTGATCTTGTCGTTGTCAACAATACTCCATTTTTTATCATAGTTGTTATTCCAACGTTTTTACAACGATCGATTGCCACGCCGTTTAATTCATATCGAATTTCATCAAACATAAATGCTGTGCAATTCATTTCTAGTCCAACTGAAGTTCCTGTAACATTGTCATCGCTGAGAATGAGTTTTCCTTCGACGTAAAGGTAACTCTCACTAGGAAACATGTACAAATCTTGTTGTTGAATGGGAATTCGTATTTCGTCATTATTTCCGAACGTTGTGTTGGCGTATGGGCTGTAACTATGTAATTCGATCTTTGTAATTCGATCGTCAGAAATCGGTAAACTGGCAATGTTCAATGGATCCATCATTTTCGTTTCGTAATCACAAAACCCAACGATTGCAGAAATTGCGCGTTTTTGTCGCTCAAATCTTGCGATGTGTTCAGTTTGGAGATATTGTCCTTACTAAATGATTGTAAAGAGTCATCACCGTTTAATACATGATTATCATTCCTGTAACCGTGGTAATTGCTGCTGCAAGTACAATTTGTGCGTTTGTGATTGAAGTTCTGGTTCCATCCATTTTCTAACGATCCTTTTAGCAACTCGTTCAACGGGGTGCCCGATAATGCATTCGGTGGATTGTTGATCGGTTGAGTTTTAGCATTTGTGTACAACAGCATTATGTCTAGTAATGTTTGGCATAAGTGCTGCTAGCTCTCTTGAAAGGCTATTAAATGAACGGATATTTAACATATATTAAACGGTCGCGTCGTCGGAGCGTTCGACGATGTGCTCTTGCGATGTGTCCGATTTGGATATATTCCCTCTACTGAATGATTGTATAATTGTTATCGTTTTTTACATCATTATCCTTACTGCAGCTGTTGCATCTGTCGTAAAATGTTCAGCATGCCGCTGGGCCCTTCAGCGGGCCGTTCGCGGGCCGTTCGCGGGCCGTTCGAGCCGTTCGAGCTGTTCAACAGGCCATTGATTATTATTTTTATATTCATGTTATTTTCTACACCGCCTAATATGAAGCCTCACTGTCATTTCTTCTCCACGGAAATTTATCAGATTATCGTTTTGATCGGTAATGCGTATACTAAGGTGATCAATGGCTCTTACGATAACTGGAAGATAAATGACGTTCGTAGGACTTTCCGAAATTTTATATCCTGGTGGCACGCGCGGTGAAAATTCATGAATGGTATGAACACATTGACCGTTGCCAGTCGTAATATTACATTCGATCCTCAGCATATTTACTTTCATAATATTTACGGGTATATCCGACTCGTGCCATTATCCCGGCTGTAATATGCGATATGTAGAAAACCCGAGAAGCGATCCTATATTATTTGGTTTGGTAAAATTTGGTTGTTTGTAAAGTCAACGTTCGGTATTGTGTTGAAAGCTTAAAAATCAACGAGTCCGAGTTCGTAATTATCATCCTTCAAGTCCATAGGTGGAAAGTAAACAGTGCTAAGCACAGAATTTTTTCCGCTTAACGGAAACGTCAACGACATCTTTGCAACTGTGAAGACTATGCGCATCGAAACTATTTTATACATTTCTAGCTAAAAAGTGCAAGCAGAGTTGTCCGCATGCACTCGTATCGAATTTTTGATACTGCGTGTGATTGTGTAAGATCGTTACATGGTTTCCGAAGTAGTTTATTAACTCTGTCGGTGGTCTCAGATTTCCAAAAGAATCGAAATATTTAACACGATTACCCCGCTTTACGTAAGCTACCCAGTGTGTACCAGGACCTTTCGATTTATCTAAATTCCCGATACCGCATTCGTTTAAGAACGATTTAGATGGTAAATTTGTACGCATGAAAACACCTGGAAAATATGGAAAGTTCAACTTTCGTGCAAAGTTATATAACTGTACATTTGTCATTGCGCCCTGTGGAAGCGTTACAACTTGCCAAAGCGCTTCTTTTTTTTTCTTTAATTCCTGTTCCCGTTTATATGGTGCAAGATAAAGTCCATGTCCTTCCATAACACGATTGTGCCGTTTCACTTCCTCTGATGTTTTCCGTGCTGCAGATGCATCGTTGACTGCCTTGGCGATACTTGCTGCACCGCCAGCCACCGTACCCAAAGCTGAAAGGCCTTCAGAAATAGGTACAAGTGCTGGAAGAAATCCCCCACATTTTATAACTGGAAGTTTGCGCGACTTCGTCTTCTTCTTCTTGTTACTTTTCCGGGGTGCCATTACTTTCTTCTTTGGCTAACTCTTTGGCTAACAATATTCCAGCAACGCGCGCAAACAAAAGTATTTTCCAATCCGGTACGAATTCTTTTTGTGCTAATTCGAAGATCAAATGTGCATATGCACATCGTACGACTATCGTATAGGAAGTGAAATTTTTTCGTGGGATGTTTGGGTTTATATAGATACAGAGAGAAGTTGCAAATGATGCAATACATTATGATTTATTAAAGCATAATTTGTAACATAATCTGTAACATAATCCTTTTTTCTCTGTTAAGATGTTGCAGATGCAGCTGTTATTATTGCCTGAATACCTAAAGCTACTAATTCGCAATCGATAATTGAATTTGGATCATAAATATCAGTTTCTTTGATATGCTGCACAACCTCTGCAAGCACTTTTACATCTCCGTATTCCCGAACTAATGCAACAAACTCTTTAAATTTTTGTTCAACCGAATACAGTTTATCATATAATGCATTATGCATTTCAATTATACAATCATTTAAAATTACCATTTTCTTAAACGTGTTTCTCATCATGCACATACATATATCTTTGCTAATCAATTTAATTACTTTTTCGCCATATAGCACTCCAAATTTAACACTTATATCATTAAAGTTAATATTGTCGCGTGTATCTTTTGAATCGTCAAAGAAGCTGCATACATTGCTAAGGCTTCGGCTACAATCAGCGACTATGTGACTATGTTTAGCTCCAGGCGGTTGTTTCGGCTGTCTGATAATACGAGTTGCGAGTAGAAATTGTCGCCAAGTATATTTATGCCGATTTCCAAATGCTTTGTACAGGAATCCGTCAATGGATATTTTCGGCCCAAAATTCGACTTGATAATTGTGGTGCGATTCTAGAACAAATAAATACCGTTTAAGTATGTTATTAGAACAAATAAATACCGACAGCGTTAAATAAAATGTGTTTTGAACACTTACTTCACGTCATCCTGATGTTTTGTCATTTTTTTGCGTGCCTCTTCTTCTTGAGTAGAACTTGCGGGGCGTTTCCTTTGGCAAACAAACTCTTTGAAACTTTGAGAATACATATTTCACTTTTCGCAACACAATCTCGCAAAACGATGCACTTGCGGTGATGGTCACTTTGGTTTTGCGTGTGCTTCAAACTTTAGCAAACCCCCTACCTTCTATAGTCACGAATTGCAGCGTCAGATTTGCTGCGTCAACAAAAAACCTCGTTTCCAAGACGTAGAAAATATCATTTCCAAGACGTAAAAAAAGTGTGCAGGATTTTATGTCGTAAACAGTTCAAGGTCATGGAGGGTGGGGGTAGGGTGTCATATTTCTGTTGACGTTGGTGTCAAATTTCAGTTCAAGGTCATGGGGTAGGGTGTGTCTGAGGGGGGTAGTTATGGGATGAGCGTGGGTGGGGGGAGGGGCATGGGGTTGTCGGGGGGGGGGGGGGGGGGGTATAATATTTCTACTGACGGTGGTGTCAAATTTCAGTTCAAGGTCATGGGGTGGGGGTTGTCGGGAGTGGTATTATATTCCTGCTGACGCACAGTGGTTCGAACACTAGGGTGCTAGCTGGACAAAAATATTTTTTCATACTTTTTGGCTTAGTTGGGGTTCTTATCCTTAGAAAATAATCCTGTTTTGTGTTATAAGTTATTATTTCAATATAAACATTTGTTAGATAAAAATATGACTAATTAAAGCAAAAAAAAATAAAATTACGGTATTGCACTGTAGCTATGAGGTAAAAAAAATGTGAATATGAAAATACATAATAATTAATAAATATTTAATGTATAATAATACATAATACATAATAATGACTATTTAAACTATATTACAAGTTAAACTTACTCGCTACTTGAGTCATTAGCACCCGAAGTACATTCAGTCGATTCTGATTGTTCATCTTCATCAGCAGCAGTACTAACAATTCCTCTTTGCAAGTCACTTACATCTGTATCTGTTTCTAATAATTCAAATACCTTGGCGCTTAACAAGTTGAGTTTTTTTTTTGATACTTCACGAAAAGTATTTATTAACGGGTCCGAGGTAATTAATAACATTGTTAACAAGTCCGAACTAGTGTCGAATCGTGTTGTTTTTCTGGTGTGTCTCTCTCTGAATCTGCGGCAATCTTTATGGCGTGCTTCTTGAGCTTCTTCCGACATTTGCCCAATAGGGACAATAAAAAATTGAATTATATCTTTTGCATGGTAAAACAGGATAATAATAACCACAATTAAAAACAACGAAACTGTAAATTATAAAAAAAAGACCACTAACTAACGAGCGTATCGGTTGTACCAATATATGTCACGGACGTCAGCGTTAACTTCATTTTAACATTTAACATACTTTTGCAAATTTTTGCAAGTCGAGTATGGTATTAAAATAAAGCAGCCAATCTCTACTTTTCATAGGTACAACTTTCATGACGTGGAACGACGTGGAGCATATACTTCTACACTGACGAAGCGTTACATTATGAAAATTTTTCATACGAAATAATAACCTAACTCGAAGATCGATTTACAAAAATACAAGAAAGGTATTGATAATTTGGGGTGATTAAAATTGAAATATACCTTTTCAGCTGCTACATTGATCATCAACATGAAACTTAAGTGCATTTTAACAAACTTATGACATATTCCAGTCGACCATGGAAATGCGCTCGATTGACTAGCGATGAGTTGTGCGCTCTTACATAGTACTTTGCCTAGTCTATACACATTTACGAAAAGGCTGGAAGGTCTTACAATATTAGAATTTTAATCTATGGTTATTCTAGATTACATAAAAACAATTAGTTTTTATTAATTCGAAAATGATTTTTGTCCACCTAAATCAGCCATTCGAACCACTGTGTGACGGTGTCAAATTACTGCTGAGTCAGCAAAAAAAATGTTAACGCCAGTGATTTAGAATCCGCATATAATAACTATCTTCAGGCGTTTAAGCTGCAAGGAATGTACCGATTGCGATGAAACCTTTCATATTTAGTAGGATATACAGGGTGTTACGCGGCTACCTCGACACCCGAAGAGGGGTGATTGCTAAGGTAATTTTAAACAACTTTTTCCTTTGCTAAAATGTTGGTTAAGGCTTGGTTTTCGAGGTAATAACAAAAAACACCGACCAATCCGAGCGCGTACAGCGCGCAGTCCCAGGGACTGCAGTGTTGCGTACGAAAACCGGGCCTGACATAGGTTGCGAACGAACGGCTTGGCACCGCGTTGGCATAGCGAAATAAAGAAACTGAACTCGTAGAACATTTTTAGTCATTGTTTAGAATAAATACGGAACCTAATCTCTTGTCGCTTGTCATAATGTAAAATAGGAAATTCTAAGGATTCTAAACAACAAATAAAAATGTTTGAAGTGGAATAATTAATAAACATTTGAATGGGGGGCTACGTTAATGATGAATAATTTGAAAACAATTTAAGTGAAACTTACCCATTCGTTTCTAAATTAACCTGCTACGCTGAAAGCAAATAATTCCCACTAGGTCAATGCGTCGATTCTGAACATTCGACGAAGAAACACCTCGCCTATTATTCATACCAAAGTGCAATAAATGAGAGGAGTTCACTGGCCCGATCATGAAAACAGCTGTTTTGCCGAACGTGTTTCCTGGTTTCCCAGTGACAATTATTTGCTTTCAGCGTAGCAAGTTAATTTAGGAACGAATGCAAAAGTTTCATTTAAATTATTTTCAAATTTTTCATCATTAACGTAATCTCTGTTGCGCGCAGAGAATAAATTTTCTCTGGGCAAAATACCGGTAATTTTAGTAAGGAAGGAAGGAGTTTAATAACGTTTAGAAACACTTTTAATGTACGTAATATAATTTAATAAACAAAAAGGGTGTGTTTAGTCTCTTTACACTGCGTGGCCTTTAATTAGTAAAGGCAAAACTGGTTTATACAAATGTACTTTCAGTTGAAGTACGTTGAGCGAATTAGTCGCGTGTTCTGAATCTTTTGGAATAATAACTTGTTTTCGTCGTAAAGAGCGAAAGAGTAAGCCGATCATCGCCGCGACGCGGTTTTTATAATCGTTAGCGCGATGACAACACCGAAGGGTTTTCGCCGTTTGGCATAACTTTGCCTAATTTAAATTGACGCGCGCTTAATCCAGAACAACCTCCAGTTCAAACGTTTATTAATTATTCCATTTCAATAATTTTTATTTGTTGTTTAGAATGCTTGGAATTCCCTTTTTTACATTATGACAGGCAACAATAGATTAGGTTCCGTATTCACTTTAAACAACTAAAAATGTTCTACCAGTTCAGTTTTTTTATTGTGCTATGCCAACCGGGTGCCGAGCCGTTCGTTCGCGACCTACGTCAGGCCCGGTTTTCGTATCAGACATTGCAGTCCCTGAGCCCGCGTGCTGTACGTGCTCAGAGTGCTCGGTGTTGTTTGTTAATAACTCGAAAGCGAACCAACATTTTGGCAAAGGAAATAGTTGTTTAGAATCACCATAGCAATCATTCCTCTTCGGCTGTCGAGGTAGTGGCGTGACAACCTGTATATCCGCGATGATCCCACTCGCAAAAATTTATGAAATTTCTTGTTTATTAACCATTTAAATTCGGTCAATTTATTTTCGGTTTATGGTTATTAGCTAAGCAACAGAAACCCAAAATCACCTAACATTATCCTATAAATACTACTGGTTCCACTAAAAAGTGTGAAATAAAATAATTTTTAACAAAAAACGAATCCGACTTCGAAATGCACTAAAAAGTGTAAAATAATTTCTATTTCATTTATACCAATTGCGACGACAGCCGCGGATCGGCATCGCTCATCGCGGGCCCCCACCGCGGCGACCTCCCCACTCCCGCGAGCAAGGCTATAAGTAGGATCGATCGACGCGTGGATCGCACCGCGGTCGGTTTCCCCGTGCCAGGGTTCCCTGGGGAACAGATTCGAGAAATAACGAGTCGGTGTTAAGTTTCAAAATAGAAATATTTATTCAAAATAATAGGAATGAATTAATCTTAGGCTGGTGGGAGTGGGCCGCCGGCTGCGGCCCCTGGAGATGCCGGTGTTGGTGGCGGTATATCCTGCCGGGCTCGCTACAACAGAAAATCTGCCGATGGAGCCGTATCGCACTTAGCCTAGTTGTACATGACTTATGAACTACGGTCGGGTCCCGGCCCATCACAGAAGTTACGCGGTCTTACAAACTGGCGCAGGTCGTAGCTGTCGCTACGCGGTCTTACGAACTACCGGAGGTCGTAACTGTCGCTACGCGGTCTTACGGACTAACGGCGCAGAGTGAAAGCGCGGCGCGGAGCGCGAGTGCGAACGAGAGAGACGTGGTGTTCTGGCGCACGCGTGAAACGCGGAGTCGTCGGAGACTAGGAGAAGGGATGGCCCATTCGGGCCGCCGGTCTTTTATTCAAAAGTCGCGCTGCGGTGTTTCGCGCCGCGGTGGAGTTGCTGCTCGCTCGCCTACGCGGCTATCTTCTCGTACACCGTGGTCAAACCTAGCAGTGAACGAGGCGACGACCAATCCTGGCTCGCCCTGGGTCAAGCCTCGGGACGGGACGGAATCGATTGCCATAGGCCGGATGCGGTGCGTGTAAGCTAGCGTTCGGAACCCCGCGGACGAACCGGCGGATGTTACGGACGCGCACTAGTTTGGTCATCCTGGGTCAAACCTCGGGGCTGACGAAGTCACGGCCCGACTGCCGGTGAACTCGTCGCCTGGACAAACCGCAACGCCGAGTCTGCCGGTGCTCCGGTCCGGCCTCCTAGGTGGTCTGCTCGGGGCCGAGGCCCCGAGGCAACCCATCGATCCACGCGTCGATCGATTCTACTTATAGCCTCGCTCGCGGGAGTGGGGAGGCCGCCGCGGTGGGGGCCCGCGATGCGCCATGCCGATCCGCGGCTGTCGTCGCACCCCCCTCCTCCTCCAGGAAGACCAGGCGTATCAGCCTGGTCGCGCAGATGATAAGGAAGGCTACGCAAATTACCTTTGTGTACGTGCACCGGGTAACGTTCCCTCGGCGGTCCAGTAATACCGTCCATTGCTTCCCGGCCCTCGGAAAGCGGTGACGGCGGATGGGCCTGTACAGGCGAAACGACGTCCCGTCGGGGAGGTGACAGGGGTGCACATATTGTCCGCGGCTGGTCCTGCTTCGCAGACGGTCCTTAATGTTGCCCCGGTCGGTTGTTCCGGTGGTCGTTGCTGGCGGCACTGTCCCTCGCCCGGTTGGGCTATGGTTGGTAGTGGCCCCGGTGGCGGTCCTGGTGAGGGGCTTGGTGGCGGTAAGTCTACGCCGTCTGCTGTCGCGGCTGCCCTTGCGACCGCTTCCGCCGGTATCCTGGCCGGGGCTGTTGCCGGCCTGTTTTCCCCTGGCGTCTGCTTTAGTCTTGGAGGCCGGTCCCCTGGTGCCAGCGGGGCTGGTGTCCGTTTGGCGGCTATTAGTTCGGCGACGGGTGGTCGCCTAGCTGGAGTCTGGACCCTGCTGGACCGTGTCGGGTTCCTGGCCGGGGCTTGGTCCTGTGGGTCCGCCGCTACTCGTTTCGGCCTTGTGACTCGGACGAACTTTTTCCAGTCCTTGCTGGTCATGTTTTCCGGCTCGTCCCTGGCCCGTTCCCTTAAGGCTAGGCGGTGGAGTGCTGCTTCGATTTCTTGGGCGTTGGCTTGTCTGCGAGCCATCTGATTTCATGGCTGCTGCTGCCGGCCTTTTATCGCCGGCGAGGCTGGCCCGTTGTGGTGGATGCTGGTGACGTCGGCTGGCTGTGCGTCTTGGTTGCGCGGTAGGCTGCCGTCGCTGCGCGGCTGCGCGGTTCTGGTGCCGGTTACCGGTTTCATGTCTCGCACGTGGACGTGATCTGCGCGTCTGCCTCGGTTGTCGCTGAGGTCGAAGATGACCGGTGAGATTCTTTTGTGGACCCTAAAGGGTCCGGTGTAGCGTTCGGCGAGTTTTGCGTTTCTACCCTGCGCCTTATTTGAGAGTGTATGGGTGCGTTTCCATACGCGCTCACCGATTTTTGGTTGCCAATCGCGCCTGCGCAGATTGTAATGGCGTTGCTGGCGCTGGAATTCTTGTGCCAGCCGGACTCTTGTGCGAGTTCTTGTGCGTCCTGTGGATGTTTTAGCCGGGTCGACCACGGAGTTTTAACTTTCTGGCGGTTTTCTTGTTGCAGG
The DNA here is from genome assembly GCF_907164935.1 of Osmia bicornis bicornis. Lineage (NCBI taxonomy): Eukaryota > Metazoa > Arthropoda > Insecta > Hymenoptera > Megachilidae > Osmia > Osmia bicornis. Next base: position 9,470,137 of record NC_060227.1, read on the forward strand.
CTTCCTGGTGGTGTGAGCTCTCTCCCGGTATTTAGGTATGCCGGGGAGCATCCTGTTGCATCGTGACGCGCTGGTTTGTAGGCGAACGCGATCTCGGGTAGCTGTTCGTCCCAGATTCATTGTGATTTGCCTAGGCCTTGGCTAATAATTGTTTTTATCACCCGGTTTGTGCGCACCGATCAGACCGCTCCGTGACATGGCGCCCGAACAGTTTCGATAGAAGCGACGGTGGAGCCACCAGTGTCGAAAATTTAGTATATAAGGAACGAGCGAACGGACCCGGGATGAGAAGCTTACGAGCAATCAAAGCGACAACACCAAGAGCGATCCAGAAGAAGAAGACGAGAACGAGAACGAGAACCAGCTACGAGACCAGACCGGGCTGCAGAACCAAGTTCGAGCCGAACACCGAACCAGAGGCATCATCCTGCGATAACCAGGCCTGCTAAACCTGCCAGCCAGACGACCGAGCTAGCTACAAGCTGCCAATCCAGCCAGAACCAGTGGCAACGAAATAGTTAGCACCGTCCGAGTAACACCGAAGATGCCGAGCGAAAAGAGGACCGGTATCGCATGGGTCTACCGCCTGAAGAAGGACCAGTTGAGCGACGAGCTAAGTCGCCGAAACCAACCGACCACTGGAACTTGGGTCCAGCTGCGACTACGCTTGGTGGAGTACGTGCGAGAGCACCCGAACGAGTTTACCGATCGGCCACAGGACGAACCAGGCTACAAAGAGGACGTCGACCGGACCAGGGACTTCGAGGAGTTTCATACCGAAATCGCTCGCGATTGGCACCAAAACACCTCAGGTGCCCAACCAGCGACGGCAACGTCTACGCCGAATCGCGGCGAGACGACGAACGCCGGTATGTCGGAAAGACCGCCATCCCCGGCAGGACCATCTACGCAGCCGCAACCGACCAGCCGACCACAGGAAGACCGAATAAAGACACTCGAAATGATGCGTAAATGGAACTGCCACTTCGACGGGAAGGACCCGTACGCATTTGTGGAACGTCTGGACGAACTACAGACGGCATACGGTCTATCGGACCATCAAATGTTAACGGGGTTTACCGAGCTACTACGAGGTGAAGCCCAGAGGTGGTACCGTAACGTGGCAAACAAGGTTTGCACATGGCCAAATCTACAGGAGCAATTGCGTAAATTTTTCGTACCGGCAGGCGAAAAAAGACGGTCGGATCAGCAGACCGCCAACCGGAAGCAAGGTCCAGACGAACCGCTACGGACCTTTATCATCGAAATCACGACACCGATGCGTCGCCGAGGCGAGCATACCGAGGAGGAGCTACTGGACGCAATCTACCTTAACATGGATGTAGAATTGCAACTGTATGTCAACCGATCCGACATCAAAGACGTACACGCTCTAATCACCAGAGCCGAGATTGTCGCCGATCTTATCGCCCAGCGCCAGAAGAGTGCGCCCAAGTACGAGAACAGGTGCAGCACAGTCAGGACGGAGCCGACTGCAGGACCCTCGAACACCACCAAGGAGGGAAAGATCGCCGCAAACTACCACCGCGATACGCACTGCTGGCGATGCGGCAAACCTGGGCATGACCGCTCCAAGTGCCCGAATCCGGCGATAAAATTCTGCTCCCACTGTGGAAAAGTGGGCGAAATGACCAGGACCTGCCTATACCCGAGGCAGGGAAACGCCAGATGGGCCGGAAAGACCCGGCCCGAATAAACCAGCTAGCCAGCCTCGACCGACCAGACCAGAAAAATAACCGGCCAGGAAACGACCAGCCAGGAAACAGCCGACCAAAAAAATTACCGGGTCAACCAGGCGATCAACCAGACCGGCCAGGAAACCGACCAGAAGAAAGCCAGAACACCGGCCGATACCAGATCGAAATAGACCAGCGACCAATGGCGGTCGACGACGACCGAATAATGATGAGCGTCCAAATAGGGTCACACCAGGTGGACGCGCTTCTGGATACCAGGTCCGCGGCCTCGTATATCAGCAGCGAGACCGCGGAAAAATGCAACCAGACCGGATGGACGCGAGAGGAACACCAACTATCCTCCGCCCTAGCCAATGGCCAAGAGATGACCATCCATACGAGCTTCAGGGGGCTGGGACTTTACAACGGCATGCGTAAAAAACACCGCTTCTACGTCATGCCAACATTAGCCTACCCGATGCTAGTTGGCATGGATCTACTACGCAAGCTCGGCCTGCAGATATGGTTAGGAAACACACGCATGGACAGGAAAGACGACCAGAACCAGCCAGCGAACCTGCCTGCACCATGCACCATGCATCGATCCCACTCCCGCGAGGGAGGCTATAAGTAGGATCGATCGACGCGTGGATCGATCAGTTGCCTCGGGGCCTCGGCCCCGAGCAGACCTCCTAGGAGGTCGAACCGGAGCACCGGCAGACTCGGCGTCGCGGTTTGTTCAGGCGACGAGTTCACCGGCAGTCGGGCCGTGACGTACGTCACGGGCTGGCAGCTCCCAATCGGTCCAGCAGCCGTAGGCGCCTAGCTTCGTCAGCCCCGAGGTTTGACCCAGGATGACCAAACTAGTGCGCGTCCGTAACATCCGCCGGTTTGTCCGCGGGGTTCCGAACGCTAGCTTACACGCGCCGCATCCGGCCTATGGCAATCGATTCCGTCCCGCCTCGAGGCTTGACCCAGGGCGAGCCAGGATTGGTCGTCGCCTCGTTCACTGCTAGGTTTGACCACGGTGTACGAGAAGACAGCCGCGTAGGCGAGCGAGCAGCAACTCCACCGCGGCGCGAAATACAGCAGCGCGACTTTTGAATAAAAGACCGGCGGCCCGAATGGGCCATCCCTTCTCCTAGTCTTCGACGACTCCGCGTTTCACGCGTGCGCCAGAACACCGGGTCCCTCTCGTTCGCGCTCGCGCTCCGCGCCGCGCTTTCACTCTGCGCCGTTAGTCCGTAAGACCGCGTAGCGACAGTTACGACCTCCGGTAGTTCGTAAGACCGCGTAGCGACAGCTACGACCTGCGCCAGTTTGTAAGACCGCGTAACTTCTGTGACGGACCGGGACCCGACCGTAGTTCATAAGTCATGTACAACTAGGCTAAGTGCGACACGGCTCCATCGCCAGCTCACCGGTAGATTATCTGTTGTAGCGAGCCCGGCAGGATATACCGCCACCAACACCGGCATCTCCAGGGGCCGCAGCCGGTGGCCCACTCCCACCAGCCTAAGATTAATTCATTTCTATTATTTTGAATAAATATTTCTATTTTGCCACTTAACACCGACTCGTTATTTCTCGAACCTGTTCCCCAGCGAACCCTGGCACGGGGAAACCGACCGCGGTGCGGAACGCCGTGCGCACCGACCAGACCACCCCTTTACACAATATTCCATAGCTATTAATAATATCTACTTAATCGTTAAATAGGATACCAAATACATTTCAAAGTTTTCGGAGACGGCGCAAAGTTAAAAATACCCGAACAAACGATGCTGCCAATAACGATTTGATTGTGGTATGGCAAACTTGGTAACTAATAAGTCATAAGAGAAGAAGCGGGCCGTTATAGGTCCGGCTGAAAACATTTGTAATTGTAACGATTGTATCAGAAGTTGATACAATCACCTTTGATGTACATGTACACTGCAATTCACGAGAGACCATACTGAATTCGCGCAACTCACTAGGTCTAGAGAGATTTTTAATAACGTGTGTTATTCCCTTCTACAGCTTGCTTCTTATTATACTTTGCGATCATATAAATGATGGGCAGAAATATATGACGTACGATAACTAATAACCGGTGATGATATTGTAAAGTTTCACGATACAATGAAATTCCTATTATTTTTCGAAAAAAAAAATGATGTGAACTCAGAGTAAGAAACAAGCTGTAAAGGGGAATCACACACGCTGTTAATAATCTCCCTAGACTTTGTGAGCTGCGCGAGTGAAGTGCGGTCACTCATGAACTGTAGTATAGTTAATTCGCAATGGGTATGTTGATTCCCGTTGAATATTGTTTACTCGAAATTATCAAATGGGTCATTTATCATAGGTTTGCTGGCATGCTATTTAAACGCATGCAAATTCCTAACGTATGATTCCTAACTTTGCCAGTGCAGCAAATTCTGGCGATCTGACGAAATGTTGTCATTAGGAAAAATTGTTGTGCTAAAAATATCAAATTTTTGAATCATCCCCACCCTTTTTTGTTAATTTTTATTGAAACTCGAGCTAATATCAACTTTTAACGGATGTATCTCGCAGATTGTAAATAGTACAATTCAGCACAACTTGCAAAATTCGATTATCTATCGCCGTTCGTAAGTTATACGAATATTAAATTTCGTATTCCTAAAAGTTCAACATTTTTATCCGACTTCGAAAAGAAGGAGGATACTCAATTCGATCAGTATATTTTTATCCGATTTCGCAAAGGAGGATACTCAATTCGATCGGTATATTTTTTTTTTCTTTTTTTTCCTGGCTTTGTTCACCGATTACTCCGAGACGGATGGAACAATTGGAACGAAACTTTTTGCATCTTCTAAAGTACGTCTCCCGACTGGTCGCATTAAAAAAACATTCTATAATTTTTCATTCCGAACGGTTTTTATTGCAAAAAAACGTACTATTTCATGTACGTGCGGTGTATGTTCACCGATTATTCTGAGACGGATGGACCAATCGGAATGAAATCTTTTGCGTCTTGTAGGATATGTCTTTTTTTATTTCGAACGGTTTTCATTATTGCAAAATACGTTCTGGTTCAAGGAATGCACCGATTGCGATGAAAGTTTTCACATTTCGTAGATGATTCCACGATGATTCCATTTCCCAAAATTTATGTAACTTCTTATTGTTAATAACTATTATTATTGTAATGAAAAGCCTATTCTTTAGGGTTACCCTCCAAGGAATATACCGATCGCGATTTTTCAAAGTTGTCCCTGCAAGTAAACTTCGTCAGTTTCTTTACCAATTGGTTGCTAATAAATATAAAAAATAATAAAAAGGCTTGGCTTCCTTCTTCACGTATCGGAAGCTGGCAGCCGATTTGGACTGTTTCTTTGCAAAAGTAACTGTCGTAATCTTTGCATTTCTGCGAATCCTCTCTCCTCATGCGGTTTAACGAGGACTTTGTTTGGTGCTAAATCAGATAAAACTAGACCAGCTAAACTTTTAACACGACTAAGTGCAACGTAAATTTGGCCTTTTGCAAAATTCTTTTTGCCAAGATCAATTACAGCTTTGTTTAATGTAGTCCCTTGTAATTTGTGCACCGTTACTGCCCAACTTAGAATAAGTGGTAACATTCTGCGCTCGACGTCTCCATAACCTTTCGTCACTTGAAATGTTGCTACAACTGGAGATATTGGAATGTAACCGTCGGTATCTTTGAATCTATTTCCAATCGACTCGTCGTCAAATTTTATAAGTACTGAGTCTGGCAACTCTCCCTGTTCTAGTTGATCTCTTCGAAGTGCCGGCCATGTAAATTTCTTTACTATTCCCATTGCGCCGTTTATCAAACCATCAGAAATTGATATATTTCGTCGCAACATGATTCGTGATCCTTCAGTTAACGTTATTGTATGTAATAGTCCGCCACAATTATTTACATTTACAGGTATGATATTTGCTGGCGGCCTTTTTCCATATGTAGCTGCCTCACGGGACTCGTCTATTGAATCAATGATGTACATTCGATGTGATTTTGCTAATTCATCAGTCATCTTTGAATTATATTCATCCACTAATTATATCGTTGGAAATATTCTTACTGCTGCACCATCCTCGAACTCTCCGGTTAGGGGAATTCTTCTTCGTTCGCATAGTATTTCCAGTTGACAAGTTGTCACTTCTCCAAACCGAAGGTTATTCAATAAATCGATAAACTCAACGTCATCTCTTTGTCGCATATTAATGGCGAGTTCGCAGAATGAAAATTGGTGCCATAAATTAATTTCTGCAGCACACCAATGTGGCTGTACAAAACACCAGTGTCCTTTTACTGGGGGCAACTGCATGATATCGCCAAAGAGAACTACATTTACGCCACCAAATAGTTTATCATTTGTTTTGAATTCTTGCAATCTTAAATGAATTATTCGCAAATTCTCATAAGAAACCATTGATATCTCGGCGATATTCAACCACTTTGTATGACGCCACTTTCGTCTCTCCTGTTCGAGCCTTTGTCCTGTCAGTCGTCGATAGGTCATTGCAGTACCTTTTTCAATAGGTAACGAGAACAAGGAATGCAAAGTTTTTCCGAATATTTGACGCGCGGCGACGCCAGTGAAAGAAGCTACTTCAATGAAAGATGGTTTTATCATCGTATCAATTGTATGATTATAGCAGCGTTTAACATGTTCAACAAGTAATTTAAAAGTAAACGACTTACCGCTACCAGCTCCTCCGGTAATAAAAAACAACATTTGTTCGGTATTTTCATCATCATCATTTTGTTTAATATCTTTCTCAATTACTGCGGAAACTGATTTCAATAAGTCTTTCTGTTGAATATTCAGACTTCGAATGCTATTAAGGAATACGTCTTCGGGCATTGCACGTGTTTCTTCTTGCTGTTGATTTTCATATAAATCACCTTGATCATAATATACTGTTTCGTCAGCATGAATTCTGACTGGTTCTCCTAAATGTTCATTATTAGTTTCTTCTTCGTGTACAACATTCAAAGCAACAGCCTGGGCGAGCGCCGCTTCAATAATTTGCTCTGCGTGAGTAAATTGTTCGACGGGTGCGTTACCCAACATAGGTTTCAATTCGCGTTGCCGTCGAAGAAAACATTGTTCCTAGAATTCGTTTTCGGACATAAGTGTACTTTCATCAGGAAATGGAATGTGACACACTATTAAGTTATAGAAATATCCTTCCCTATCACTGTTTAAGGTATAATATCGGTGGCGAAATACAGCTGGTTTTTTTCTTATTCGCATTCGGGTATTGTCCTTTAATTTTATAAACCTCGACCTCGATATTTCTTCATCGTCATTTCTAAGTTCTGCGTCTCCATCCTCTTCTGTCCACATTCCACTTGAAACTGTTTCATATCGGACAACAAATTCAGCTAAGCTTAAATCCGCTAGATTGTCTGGTCTCTTTACGTAACGATCGAATATGTTATTGAAAAATGATGTTTCATTTTCTTCGAATCGGAGAATTCTATATCTCTGCTTAGGTCGACAGCTGTTTATAAATACAGCTTTTCTCGAGCTCATTTTAAGGGGAAGATGGCACAACCGATATGCACATTCTATAGCACAAACCACACGTTAAGATGGAATTGCCATAGATACCAAAAATAGTTGATCCCGGACGGTACCGCTCCGGCGTTTCGCTCGTAAAATGGCTTCTTTAATAATATTTCCTGTGTCCTGCGGCTCGCATTTACTTGCGTATTTAGCAATATAATATGCGACAGCTGTAACATTTCCGCAAGGTTGAATATCCATGTTTGCTTCCCAAAGCTTTAAAAGAGTTGGGTTGTAATTGTTCACCATGATTTCATTTCCTGTTCTCCTAAGTACGCAAAAACATCCATTGTTCGTAAGTGTGTCATCTGGACCTAAGCACATCGTTCTTGCAACGGGCTGGGGAATCCAAAACGACAACAACGATTATTACGATCTTTGTAACATGTAGCAGAATGTTTATGAATTTGGACTTTTTGAACTATGTCCCTCATATCTTGATTTTCTGCTTCCAATGAACAAGATACAACTTTCTCAATAACGTTGCGACCCTCATTGGTAAGGAAATCAGGTACGTTTGCACACCAAAGAAGCATGTGCAAATGTGGACTTCCCCTGTTCTGAAATTCTATTCTATGCCAAAAATCGATAACAACGCCACCTAGGCAATCTGAGTTTCTCAAATATTGCATTAACGCGTTTACACGTAACGTAAATTGTCTTGCAATAACTACAGGGTATCTTTGAACCAACTTTAGTCGATCTGCAAAAGTTAGGTTTTCGAATTCGGTAATGGGGCGACCATCGGATAGTAGTAATGCTTTCAACATATCTGGCCAGTTGAGATCATTGCAGGAGAACGTAGCAAACCATGTGGGCGGTCCAAGACTTCGGACCATGGCGATTAATTCCGAACAGCAGCGTTTCCAGTATGATGCTGATCCTCTTATATTTCTCATCGTGAGGTGCATATTATCTACTAATCCCTGTGGAGTATGTTCCCCTTGGCGCATTTTACATGATACTGAAATGCTAGCCTTTGCGCGGTAGTATTCAACAACAGATAATGCGAAGAACAAATAATCTGTTCGCTGGAATCGTTTGTCATTGCTCAGAATACGCGCTTGGAAGTAATCCAGTGGTGTTATTGAGATGTCTCGATCCATTTTTTCCATCCGGAAACAGGAAGAACCAACACAGTTCTTCCATTCTTCTCTCTCTCTCTAGGTCCAAAGGAGGCGCTGTTTTTCTATGTATATTCGCCAGTTCTATCGGGTCATTGTCTGCGTTATTATTAGTATTACTGACTGAGACGACACTATCGATGTTGGGAACACCTTCGTCAACCGAACGTAACATGCTTGTTTCAAATATAATTCGTGTTTCGCCGGATTCTGTTCGAGGGGCCCAACTGACAGGTGTTGCATTCTTTCTACCAGTGGAGATCTATTTCTTCCGGATACAATTGTTATAGGTGTTAATGAGTAGATATTTAATACATTGCTGTTGCCATCTTTCGCATACAAATTACGACGCAAGGTGGCCTGTAAAGCATCAATAGTAGTAAATTTCATACAGCATGACACGCCCCGTAATGGTGCTTTATATCCTTTTGGACCTCTTGCATGGGAATCAAACAACCAATAGTAGGTGGTCTCCGACTGGTTGTTGCGTGATACGGCTACTGATGTATAATTTGCAGTAAGAATTCCGTACATATACTGTTGGGAAAACCTAATCAAACCATTTTTTAAATTTGGAAATCCTTCATCACCGTTATCAACATCAATATGACCATTTATAGCCATTTCATACCCAATGTTAATATTGACTATGTTGTTATTAAATGATATGTGTGGCAATAATTCCGTATCGGCTAAATAGTTGACATTGACTTCTCTGGGATCAGGATTACTTCGCGCTTCAATGCAATCACAGTAATATTTATCTCCTACTAAAAGTACATTATCGACATCACTAGTACACCACGTACTAGGGTCGAGCAAATGAAACGCAACACAAGCAACTGCAGCTATGCCAGTACATTGCTTACCGCACAGCTTGATGGCACGAGCCTGGTAAAATAGCTACATTCTGTCCAACATTCACAAATCTACTGTTTGATTCAGTATTTCTTTCTGCAACTTCCATTTCGTTTCTTACAATACAAGGCTCTTCAACGACATCAGCTATTTCCAAAATGTTATTGGTAATATTAGAAAAACATGGTCGCACATCTTTGTACAAAGCATTATTTTGTAATAGCCATTGTAAAGCTACAGGAAGTTTGCCAACGTCTATTTCAAATTGTCTTTGTCGCTCCAAATTTTCGAGGCTTTCCACTACAATCATTATACCGGTTTCGTTTAATCTAAGTGGAAGTTGCTCGGCTACTTCAAACACATCGCGGGCAAATAGGACTACCTGACCTTTGCACCAATCCTGACTGAAGCGATTCTGAATTTCATGATTTTAAGAAACGGTACTATTCTGCACAACATTTGTTTTTCGATTTCCGATAAATCTGTTATCTCCAGAGGTACAGGCATGAGTTCCATTTTATTCCAGAATGCCTGTGATGGAACTTTATGTTTTTTAAGATGATTTAGGCAACGAGTACATGTTCTTATCTTCTCTGATTCTAATAGATTTGCAGGAATTAGACTAGTCAAAGGCTGCGTGTGTAAAGCGTAACGTTGCTGCGGATATAAAGTCTTGTAACACACTGCACACGGTACATTAGCAAAAATATTAATAGCCGATTTAAAGTAGTCTTCCTGAAGGAGAAATTCTTTTCTCCGTTTATTAGCTATTCACGCATATTTCTTAAACGCGTATTCCTTGATTCGACACGTTCAACTTAGTAGTACTTTCCGCATACGATTTCTCACAACCATTAGACGTTGCGAACGTTCCTCAGTAGATTCGTTCGCTAAACGCTTGCGGATTAATCGGAAACGGCGTAACCTTTCTTCCGCAGATTCGTTCGCTAAAACGCCTGCGGATTAATCGGAAACGGCGTGACCTTTCCTCCGCAGATTCGTTCGTTAAACGCCTGCGGATTAATCGGAACGGCGTGATCGTTCCGCGGCAGATTCGTTCGCTAAACGCTTGCGCGTTAACGCCAAACGACGTGACCTTTCTTCCGCAGATTCGTTCACTAAACGGTTGCGGATTAATCGGAAACGGCGTGATCTTTCCTCCGCAGATTCGTTCGCTAAACGCTTGCGGATTAATCGGAAACGGCGTGACCTTTCCTCCGCAGATTCGTTCGCTAAACGCCTGCGTATTAATTCGATACGACGTGATCGTTTCTCGTAGATTCGTTCTTTAAACGATTAGAAATTCTGCTTAGTCGACGTTTTCTTTCGTCAATCGTTTCGCGCGATTCTTTCGAACTAGCGTATTTTCGCTTTGCAGACAATCTCGAACGGCGATCGTCAATAGTTTCTTCATGCCGTGCCTTTGCGTTTCTTTCACGTTCTTTAGAAAGTCGTAATTGCTTCACATCGTCCGATTCATTCGCACGATTCTTTCTCATACGGGATGCACCTTTTGTAGGTCTATCCATAATTATATATATCGAAACTTTTTTATTTTATTTTATTAATTAGCCGCTGAAAGCGGAATTGGCCCGTTTGTTTTCACAAACAATAATTCGGTCCAAGCAGAATTGGCCAGTTTCTTTGTATTCGCTTAAAGCAGAATTGAACCCTTTTCCTTATTTATATTAAATTAAATTTAAAAAAAAAATAGAATTATGATAATATATTTGAATATATACCTATCGCTATCTTCAATGGAATGTATCATGAATTCAATTGATGACAGCGTCGCAATTCTAACTGATTGCTGCTCGTCGTTCGTAACTTGTTCGAGGGAAAGAGTGTGCGTCTGATTGGTCGTGCCCCGCCTTGGCTCACACGGTTTGTGCGTGCCAAAATCGGCGAGGTGTGCGAAGGATCCCTCTTTTCCCTTGCGCCGGCTAATACATTGTGTGACATTGCCCTACTACGTACTAATTTTCTCGAGCTCAGCGGAGCTTCGAATCCGTAAACATGGAAAAAGAATACGTATTACGCGAAAATTCGAGATGCATGTATTACAAAGGGATGCCGCGAATAAAACAAATCAACATTCAGCAAAGAATATTACATTTGGACTAATTTTCGTTTTATCTTGGAAAAGATAGTACCGTTGGATTGTTGAGGTTCTTCTGATTAAATTGAATCTAACACGACATAGATCGGTTTAATTTTACTTTAATTGGTTATTAATGGTTGACTGGATCAATTTAAATTGATTAATAATAACAAAACGTGTCCGATTTACATCGTGTTTGGTCTTGTTTTAATTAGAAAATATCACAAATTTGTTGATAAAAGTTTCATAGCAAAAAATTAGAAATAAACACGTTTCATCGTTGCATTAATACTGTTTTGCAGATATAGACTGGATTGTTTTCGCTTCGTCTTCTTTTCACCTCGCTGTCCTTATTTATTATTTACGTTCGAGGCAGTCGACAAATTTCAAACAATGTAAGAACTACACGATATTCGTGAATCCATACGACGCAAATATGTGCGATCCTGGAATGTGCCCCACCAATTCTGTTACTCTCTTCCTTTAGAAGTCACAGATATTTGTTCAGTATTCATCGAAACGTGACACAGTGAATATCGGTAAGTACCAAATTACAAATACCAATATTTATATTGAAAAAAATATATTTAGTCCTCATTGGTTGGTGGTTTGGTTGGGTGTAATTCTGAAAATCACTTACCCCCGATTTTCTTTTCTTTTTAAAACAGTATTCTTGCGTGTTTTCTATACGCTGATTAGGATATCATAGTGAATCAAAATTGCCGACTATTTGGCTATTGTAAGGTGGCCGGCAGCGCTTTGGCGAAATAATAACAAATTCTTATCAAACAATATTATTATTTGTAAATTCTTGTGAGAGCGACGTGTGAAGAAATTAAACGTAGATCCGTTTATTCGATTACTTCCGGATATTAGGATTTGCTATTTTGTGGCAGTGCTGCTTCCGTTTGTGAGAAGCAGTTGTATTCACTGAGATAAACATAAAAATTATAATTTTTATTTTACCATGAAAATCAAGTAGTAGCCAAATTTTAATATATTGTTGAATATCGTATATTCAAAGCTTCGATGTAACCGTTAGCAGCTCGTCAACACAGTTCGACGTCCTTGTCTTTACGCGATCCGACCCGCGTCCCGCAGGATTGTTTTTCATAATTCGATCTGATAATTGACAACTTCTACATTACAGAACTGAAAATGAACCGATATGAAACATAATGACGATATTCGTATCGGCGTATAAAAGACGTAACAATACCTAGTTTCAATAAAAAATAAAATTATGGGGTGATTGTTTTTCGGAACTTATCCAGAAATTCAGAATATTTTTCATTAATTAATGAAAATTTTTTTTCACAGAAAATGAACGAATCGCCAATCGATCGTAAGTATAATTCAACTTTAAAGGAAAAATGAATATACTGTATGATTTAATAAAAAACATGCATGTAATATATACATTGTAACGTGGTGACACCCGTGCCCCTCCGTTACAATAGCTGCGCTTCTCCCCCCCATACTGCCAACTAACGCTAACCTCTAACTCTTCCCTCACGTTACCCCTTTCTCCCTGCCCGCCGGTGTCGGGCCGATGGAGGCGACGGACTGACACAACGAGGACCACCCTCAACAGGAGCTTCGAGACCGGCGACAGACCCACCCCTCCAGCAAACACCCGATGATAATCTCATACGTTATTAAAAATCTCCCTAGACCTAGTGAGCTGCGCAAGTTAAGTATGGTCCCTCGTGAAATGCAGTATACATGTACATCAGAAGTGCTATCAACTTCTGATACAATCGCTAAAATTACAAATGTTTTCTGTAATTTTGTTTACGACTTATTAATTACCAAGTTTGCCATACCACAATCAAATCGTTATTGGCAGGATCGTATAGTCAGGTACTTTTAATTTTGCACCGCCTCCGAAAAGGTTGAAATGTATTTAGTATCCTATTTAACGATTAAGTAGATTTTATTAATAGCTGTGGAATACTGGTATAAATGAAATAGAAATTATTTTATACTTTTTAGTGCATTTCGAAGTCGAATTTTTTTTTTGTTAAAAATTATTTTATCTCCTATTAATTATTTATTTAAAATATTCTGACATTATGATTTACAAGACAAACTTATCTAATTTAATAATCCTCTACTTTGGTTAGTTTGTTCACTGTATCTATTCAACTTTTCTACTCCATAATTTTTTGCTTGTAATTTCCTCATCAATGTCTGAATAAATGCTGAAAATAAAGAAAAACAAATCATATTAATATATTGATACATTGTACTCAACTACATTAATTTGGAATACAGACTATACCGCGACCGTTGGTATTAAGCCGTAGCTATAAGCCAGTAGCCGTAGGATATATCTAGACTGATAGGACGCCTAGGACCGTAGTAATAAGATAATTGTAACATTAGAATAAATATATACATCTCTTTTCACATATACTCAACCGACATTATTTCATTCGTTCACCTGAACCCCGGACTTACCGGCTGAGTCGGCAAGCCCCGGCGGTAACCCGTTACATGATCACAAAGTATAATAAGAAGCAAGCTGTAGAAGGAAATACCACACGTTATTAAAAAATCTCTCTAGACCTAGTGAGCTACGCGAGTTAAGTATGGTCTCTCGTGAACTGCAGTATAGTGCATGTACATCAGGAGTGCTGCTAATTTCTGATATAATCGTTACAATTACAAATGTTTTCAGCCGGACCTATAACGTTCCGCTTTTTCTCTTACGACTTATTAATTACCAAGTTTGCCATACCGCAATCAAATCGTTATTGGCAGCATCGGTTTGTTCGGGTAATTTTTAATTCTGCGCCGGCTCCGAAACTTTGAAATGTATTTGGTATCCTATTTAACGATTAAGTAGATATATTAATAGCTATGGAATATTGGTATAAATGAAATAGAAATTCTTTACACCTTTGAGTGCATTTCGAAGTCTGCTCTCTTGTTTCTTGTTAAAAATTATTTTATTTCGCACTTTTTAGTGGAACCAGTAGTATTTGTAGGATAGTGTAAGGTGATCTTGGGTTTTCTGTTGCTTAGCTCATAACCATAAACCGAAAAAAATTGACTGAATTTAAATGGTTAATAAACAACAAATTTCATAAATTTTTGCGAGTGGGGTCATCGCGGACATATAGGGTGTCACACCACTACCCTCGACAGCCGAAGAGGGATGATTGCTAAGGTGATTCAAAACACAGTTTTCCTTTGCCGAAATGTTGGCTCGTTTTCGAGTTATTCACAAAAAACACCGACCAATCTGAGCGCGTACATCACGCGGGCTTAGGGACAGCAATGTCGCATACGAAATCCGGGCCTGACGTAGGTCGCGGACGAACGGCCGACACCCCGTTGGCATAGCACAATAAAAAAACTGAACTGGTAGAACATTTTTAGTCGTTTAAATGAATGCGGAACCTAATCTCTTGTCGCATGTCATAATGTAAACAGGAAACTCCAAGCATTCAAAACAACAAATAAAAATGATTGAAATGGAATAATTAATAAACGTTTGAATTGGAGGCTACGTTAGTGACGAAAAAATTTGAAACAATTTAAATGAAACTTTCGCATTCGTTCCTAAATTAACTTACTACGCTGAAAGCAGATAATTGTCACTGGGAAACGAGGAAACACGTTCGGCAGAACAGCTGTTTTCATGATCGGGCCAGTGAACTCCTCTGATTTATTGCACTTAGGTATGAATAATAGGCGATGTATTTCCTCGTCGAATGTTCAGAATCGACACAGAGACCTAGTGGGAATTATCTGCTTTCAGCGTAGCAGGTGTAATTTAGAAACGAATGGGTAACATTCATTTAAATTGTTTTCAAATTTTTCATCATTAACGTAGCCTCCAATTCAAATGTTACGTACCTAGTTATAACCCATTTTCGTCTTTCGCCATTCCAATTGAGGTCTTGCTCTGGAATCCGCGAGACATCAACGTTTTCGTCGCTTAGCGACGCCCGCGATAC
Source organism: Osmia bicornis bicornis (assembly GCF_907164935.1). Taxonomy (NCBI): domain Eukaryota; kingdom Metazoa; phylum Arthropoda; class Insecta; order Hymenoptera; family Megachilidae; genus Osmia; species Osmia bicornis. The sequence continues at coordinate 9,485,458 of NC_060227.1, forward strand.
GAAATCAGGAACTTGTGGAATGCGATGGCGAAAACCCTTTGCTTGCAGGTTTTCGCAAGCAAGGAGCGTGACCTACTCCCCTTTTGGGAGTATAAGTTTATCCGGCGCAACGCAGGTACGTCAGTTCCGGTGATAGCGTAAAGCAGAGACCGAAGTTCTGTCCGTTCGTGACCCGCAGTAGATCCGCGCCCAAGGCTTACTGGAAACCAGGAAGATCATCAACGACGTGCTCGGCCGACGGTTCACACACGAGTGTATCGCCGTGGGTCTGAGATAGTAGACCTCATAATTGGACCAAGTCCAGGAGTGCACCCGTGTGCTGTGCAGGACGAGTCTAGCCACGCGCCGCGAGTCTAGTGTATCGTCCGAACCGCGAAGCAAGTGTACAACGAGACCTCTAGTGTGAATGAACAGTGAGCGAATACGAGAACGAACGAATGACGTACAACACCTGAAGTCAGCGCAAGGTTATGTAACCATCAGAAAGAGAATATATTATTAAAGACCCATTACTGTATAAGCAATTACTGAACGCCCCCATCCTGCATCCTACATTACCCGCAGGAGGTCATGTACGCTTTCGCGTTTAAATCGGCAGAACCCAAAGATCGTAGTAACAGAAAATAACCACCCGTAAGGTGGGACGTAACACAAAACGATTATTAATTATTCCACTTCAGACATTTTTATTTGTTGTTTAGAGCCTTAGAATTTCCTTTTTACATTATGACAGGCGACATGAGATTAGGTTCCGTATTCATTCTAAACACCGACTAAAGATGTTCTAACCAGTTCAGCTTTTTATTGTGCTATGCCAACGGGGTGCCAAGCCGTTCACTCGCGACCTACGTCAGGCCCGGTTTTCGTACCCGAGACTGCAGTCCCTGGGACTTGCGCGCTATACCGCGCTCGGATTAGATTGGGTGTTTTTTGTTATTAACTCGAAAACCAAGCCTTAACCAACAGTTTGGCAAAGGAAAAGTTGTTTAGAATCACCTTAGCAATCAGCCGTCTTCGGGTGTCGAGGTAGTCGCGTCACACCCTGTATATCCTACTAGATATGAAAGGTTTCATCGCGAACAATACATTCCTTGCAGAGTAACATGACGGAATACATTTTTTACTATAACAGTAGTTATTAACAAATTCCATAAACTTTTGCAAGTGGGATCATTGCAGATATACCTCCTACTAAATGTCAAACGTTTCATCGCAATCGGTACATTCCCTGCGGCATAAACGCCGGAAGATATAAATGAAGTATTACGTATTTTGCGATAAAAGTCGTTAAGAATCAAAAAATACAAAAGCTTTTTGCGGGACCAATCGGAGATATATTCTACAAGATGAAAAAAAGTTTCGTTCCGATTGGTCCATCCGTCCTCGGAGTAATCGGCGAACGTACGGGCTCACGTATATGAAATTAGTAGGTTTTTTTGCAATAAAAAGCGTTTTGGAACGAAAAAATATAAAATGCCTTTTTGACGGGACCAAGTTGGAGAAATACTCTACAAGATGCAAAAAGTTTCGTTCCGTTTGGTCCATCCTTCCTCGGCGGAATCGATGGAACATACATAAAAAAAAAATATACACATCAAAGTGAGTATCCTCCTCCGTTTCTGAAGTCGGTAAAAAATACGAGTCGACATTCTCACGTTGAATATTATGAATCGCAAAACAGACGTCAACTCCATTTCTTAACCCTGTGTCACGTCCTGTGACGCATTCTTAAAATTTCTATTTCGCCACCCAAACTCTTTAGAGCCGCTATTTCGCCACCTAAATTCTTTAAAACTGATATTCGCTATACAGATTCTTTAAACTTACATTGCGCGATACAAATTCCTTTGAACTGTCTATTGCACCATCCAAATTCATCGCGCCGCAAAAATTTCTGAGTGAGCACTCAGCCGGGTCGTCGTACGGCGAGAACGCTGACGATCCGGACGAGGGTGGTTCCCCGATTGCCAAATCCCACAAGTCGACCTCATTAATCAATATAAATACGAGACCAACCGCCCGCGTTCAGACCAATTATAGTACAGACCCCGTATCAGATCAAACGCAGTGCAGAAAACATATCAGACAAATTATACTACAGAACATTCCAGATCATTATAGTACAGACTCAAAGACATCGTGACCCGATCACTTCCGTGAAACTCGTTCAGATCGCAGTCCGTTAACGCGGAATCCGATCTAATTCTAACACGCGTACAGAAATCACAAAATACGACTCTGCTACGGGACCCAGAGACCCGACAGAGCAACTCGTCATTGTAAAACACGCGTAAGTTAAGAACTGTAACGAAATACCAATAACATTTGTTGTGCTCGGAAGTGTGTGAACTCAATTAAACGTCTACCCTGCTATCTCCAATCGCCAGCGACTCGCCACTACAGGTATCCTCGCCCAGCGAAAGGTAAGTAAGAACCATCTATCTAACTAACAACTTAGATAAATCATACAAAAAGTACGCGGAGAACTCAGTGAGAGGGAGAACTTCGCGACTTTACACCTGAAAGCGCACAAACTGCAAAGAGCGCGCATTTATTTCCGAACCTGGTACATCTTCGAGTGAATAGACAGCGGATGTGACGAAAGATCGTTCCGATTTCCATCATGAAGAGTCAATACATGCCGTTGAAACGTACGGTGACAGTGACCATGAGGAGAATCTTAATGTTTTCTATGCAGCGCATTTTGGACAAATGTAACGAAAACATATGCAGCCATTTCAAGAAAAATTTAGGATCGTGGCAACTAAATACTTCATTTACTGTTACTAATCGTGTGAAGAAGATAGACGATGTGTATGGAGTACGGTGGCACCCAAAATCCCGTCAGCCAAAACTCCGTGTTCTTGGTTAGGTTAGGTTAGTTTTGTGTAACTTTTTTTTGGAAGATTAGGTTAGGTTAGTTCTGTATAACTTTTTGTAAGGTTAGGATAGGTTAGGTTCGAGATAGGTTTTAGGTCCCTCGGCCGACACTCGTCCTCGGGGATTTCAACTCCCATGCCCAATCGTGGGGGTCCCCGAGGACTGACGCGAGGGGCGGGGCGGTACTCGAGTGGGCGGCTGAATTCGAGCTCCGACTGTTGAACCGGGGCTCAGTCAGTACCTGCGTGCGTGCTCGGGGGAGTCAATAGTTTGATCTATCGTTCGCAACTCCCGCAGCCGCGCGCATGGTGCGGAGAAAGGAGTGGTGGTGGAGAAGGCGGAGATGCTCAGCGTTTCTCAATACATCTGCCTCGGATTCTTCACCCCTGATCGTCGCCCCCGATCGGGCCACCGCCGCTGAGATGGGCGCTGAAGAGGCTTGACATGAGCGCGCTGATGGCCGCAGCCCCGCTGTGACCTGGCCGGAGCAACCGGTCCGTCCGGTCGCGGATATAGAGGGAGGAGGTGAAATGGTTCCGGGCACGATGAAGGCGATCTGTGACGTCGCCATGCCCCGGGCCAAAGGCCTCCCCAGACGGCCGCCTTCTGGTGGTCCGGCGAAATCGCCGACATTCGGCAAAACTATAATGTTGCCCGACGCCAGTGGCAAAAAGACCCGTCGTAGAACGATCCACGACCCAGCGGGGAGGAAGAGCTGTACCGGTGTTTACAGAGTGTTAGCGGAAGCCTGCAGCTGGCCAGCGGAGAGGGCCAAATCCCGGGTATGGCAAGAGCTCCTCGGCTCTCTGGATGCAGATCCGTGGGGGCGCCCCTACCATTGGGCTATGGGGGAAACTTAGGGCCCTGGTGCTCCCCGTGACGGAGAGCCTCGACCCCCAGTTCTTGGGGCCAGGTGGTGGACACGTTGTTCCCTCGTAACACCGAGTAGCCACCCCTGCCCCCGCCGGTCCAAGTCGAATGGACGGACGACATGGGGGTCACAGAGGGGGAGCTGGCCGGGGCAATTAAACGCAGTGGGGGCTCAGAACACCGCTCCGGGCCGGGGCCATCGGGATGGCGTCGCCGGCCGAGCCTGGGTATTGGCTCTGTGCATCCTTGACCGCTATTGAGCGCCTCTTCAGCGCCTGTCTTAAGGGGGGGGGTATTTCCCTTTACGTGGAAGGTTGGACGACTGGTCCTTGCTGAGAAAGGAAGGACGGCCCGGGAGCGTCCTCCGCGTAACGGCCCATAGTTTTGCTCGACGAGAGTGGGAAGATTTTAGAAAGCGTTATAGCTGACCGCCTCGCCGAACCCTATCCCGGGTAGGCCCTAATCTAGCCGAGTCGCAATACGGTTTTAGACTGGGAGCCCAGCACCACCGATGCGATCGATTCGCGCGCTCCCAATGCGACTCGGCACGTCCCGCGGCGGGGTGGCGTTGGGCTTTTCAATCGACATAGTGAACGCCTTCAACAACCTGCCCCATGGGGCGATAATGGGGGCACTCGCTGAACATGAAGTGCCCCCAGCACTGAGACGGATGATCGGGGACTACCTACGGGATAAGTTCAACGAGTATGTGGGCGGGGACGGATGCACGTACAGGAGGGCCGTCGATGAGGGTGTACTCCAGGGGTCCCGTTTGGGGCTCCCATTGTGGAACGTGGGGTACAACCCAGCTTTGCGGGTCTTGGTCCCGAACGGCGTATGCATCACGTGCTTTGCTGACGATATGCACGTGTTTGCCACCGACCGGACTGGAGCAGGACCAGTCGTCTAGCGGAGATTAGCGTGGCTGCCGTCGCAGCGGCGATCTGGAGGCTGGGGATACAGGTAGCGCCCCACAAGACCGAGGCGATGTGGTTTTACTCGTCTGGGTGGTGAGGTTGCACCGCCGCCCCAGTCTTGGATCCGGGTAGGTGATATCAGGGTGAAGGGTTCAAGTATCTTGGCCTCCACCTGGACAGCCACTGGCAGTTTGAAAGGTATTTCGACCGTTTGGCCCCATGCTTAGACGGAGTAGCAAACGCCCTTGGGCGGGTGCTGCCCAATATCGGGAGGCCGAGCGAGAAGGTTCGCCGCCTTTATACGGGGATCGTGCGGAGCGTGGACCTATATGGGTCGCCCATATGAGCCGAGGCCGTGGAGAGGAGGATGGCCATCAGAGTCGTGAGGGGATACCGCACGGTCTCCCATGCGGCGACGATGACTCTGGCGGGTGTCGTACCTTTTAAGTACGAGGCGGAGGCCAGCGCCACGATCTTCTGGCGCTTGCGCGGCCTCCGCCAGGCTGGAGAAGGCCCGCCAGAGCAGACGGTCGAACGGAAATGGAGGTGCCAGGCCCGACAAGGTGCCCAGGACCGGTGGGGTGGCGAGATAATCGCAAACGGCGCCGCTGGCCAGCGAGCGGTCAGGACGGTCCTGCCCGTCATCAAAAGATGGCGGGACCGCGGCTTTGGTCGGATCACCTACCGGACCACACAGGTGCTCACCGGGCATGGTTGCTTCGGTGACTTTCTGTGCCGGATTCGTAGCGAGGCGACGGCTATATTCCACCACTTCGGGCGGGGCGGGACTCCGCGCAACACACACTGAGCATTGTCCAGCGTTTGCGCGGGCCCGTCACGCCCTGTGGTGCTAGTTGGGGTTGGATGTCTCGCCGGCGAGGATTAGTGGAGGACTCCTTCTGTGAGAAGGTTATCAGCATGAAGGAGGAGGCGGAGCGGGGTCGGGAGGGATCCGACCCCGCCCGCAGGAGAGGACGCCGTCGGGGAGCACAGTTAGCTGAGGAGGACGGGGCGGTGGGCCTTGATAATTCTGCACACCGCCCCTGACAGGATGGAGGGGGGAGCTTCGGTCTCCCCCCCCCCCAACGTAGATGTAGTAGGGGGAACTTTGACTCCTCCCCAAGGCAGAGGTAGTGGGGGGAGGCCCCGGCCTCCCCCATCGCAGATCTAGCGGCTCCTTTTTGGAGTCGCTGGGCCGCAGACGGCTGGGGCTGGGGCTCGGGCCCCGGTCGCCATTGCACGCGGCCCGAGCAGTGGCCGGCGTCGAGTGTGGGCCCCGACGTCGGCGGAGTGGCACTTAGGGGAGGGTCAAGGTTAAACCCTCCCCCGAGATGGGGCGCTAATGCACCAAGGGTGGGAGGGTCCCGGTGTGTTCGCAAGAGGTCCCGGGGCCCTTCCTTACGACCAGTGCAGGCCACCGTGGGGGTTTAGCCGGTATAAATCCGGCACTATCCCCGGCCCCTCCTCAGGGCGGCTAGGGCGTCTTTGGAAGATTTCCCCCACGAGAAAAAAGGTTAGGGTTAGGGTTAGGTTTAGGTTAGGGCAGCCAAACTTTTGGTGTCGGGATTTTGGGCTGTTGGAATTTTGGCTGTCGGGGTTTTGGGGTGGACACTATGGAGTATACATACGATGTAAGAAATTAATGATTAGAAGTTCAGTTTTCGACATAAACAAAAACGACGATGTGATTATTAATGGAGTGAGGTATAGAGGAACAACTAGTTTGTACGTAATTACTATTTATGAGAATGTTTCGACTATTCGGAGTAACATAGGATGAGGAAGGACATGTGGTGGAATTGGCGTCGCCGTAAATAAATAAAGCAAATGATATATGGTTAAAAAACGAAAATCACTTTAATACCTCAAAAAACCTAACTGATTCTATTCTACGGGTACCGGCTGTAAAGGCCCAGTCAAAAGTGGGGAAAAAGCATGGTCCCAGCCAGCAAATTATACTAAAAAGAGTGTATATACATAAAATAATACAAACAAATATAAAGTGTAAGTCGTATAATAAAACTAAAGATTAAGACTAGCATGCACTTGCGTAATCATTAAAACTATTATAAAACACACAATCGAGAGCTCTCTTACCGATCGCATCGGATGGTGTCTCGCCGAGGTCGCAACAAATTGTCGTGGTCCTTACCAAAAACAACAAACCCTGATCACAGGAGGCGTCCCGGCAAAGAAGACAAGTGGCCGCAAAAACGCACCACTACCTGCACGGCTAGCCAGGTGGGCAGAATCAACCGACCCCCGCACTGTGCCGTTTAACAACGCGCACAGGTAGCCGTTTGAATCACACACAAGATCGCCCGGCCGTGCAGATAAAATGACAGCACCTAGTGCTTCAACAAAATATGACACATGCCCGACAGCCACAGCGCCCGTCAACGAACACCACCAGTCCAAAATCCAAAATACAATTCACCCTTTGACAAAATTGGAAAAATTCAGAAAACTCTGGGAAAAGTTTGATCGATCACGGTTCAATGCGCGGGCCCGGTCCCGGGCCATACCCCGCCACCACCACCGATTCGCCGCTCGCGCCTGTGCAACGCCGCGTGATATCTTCCAACCGCACACCCTCGCGCAGCGCCAAATTTAAAGCTAACCGCTCGAGCAAGCATGCAATCGCGTGACACGAACAGAGAACGTCTGATGACACCTTGTACAGCGAAGCTGCTTTACACAAATACGCGGAAATATTAAAGTCGTCGAACGCTCATAGATGCAACCATATCTCGTCGGGGCTTGTGAAAAATAACATGGGTTACAAATGTAACGACCCAGAATGAGTACAGTATTGCCTCGAAATAAGCAAGTGGTCTCTGCTTCGAAATAAGCAACTCGCTATCCCCTCTTCTTTGTTTGAAGTCGCCCGCAAAGGGAGAGGTACGAGAAATGAGTGAGAGGTCCATGAAAGCGCGAAGCCGATGTTTAGGGTAATAAATGTCACGCTTGACTGAGCAGTGACAGCGGTTAGTAAAAGAAGGATGGAATATATATAATGCTTGTTCAGTCTGGTATATTTGCTTCAAAATAAAGAAACTCGCTCCGGATGATACTGACATAGTGGGATATGTATTACTGTGAGTAACAACAATATACAAAATATACAAAATATACAAAATATACGAAACTCCTTGTCGATACGCCAGTGAAAAAGCTGATGTCCTGTAAAAAAATTATAATTAACTTTTGAGTAGATTTAGTTTCTGTTTTTTTCTACTATTATTTGACAAAATCTTTTCTTACCTATATTAGTCTTTTTACGGTTGGCTTTCTTTTCTCCGTAGCGGTTCTCCGCGAGAGGCATTAATAATGTCCGTCATTTCTGAGTGTATGGAAGTATTGCATATATCGATTTGTTCTGATTCCCTGCAGAAAATTTTGTTCCAACTAGCTTGTAGATTGGCAGATGTAATATCCGTCCATGATTCCGCCACTAAATTTATGCATTCTTTAATATTAAATTTACAATAAAACTCCTGTATTCTTTGCTCATATTGCAAAACTCGGCGTAATATCTTATGTCTATAGGTTATTTTAAATTTGCAATAACGCCTTGGTCCATGGGTTGTATCAGGTGTCACGTCTGGGAAAATTTTACAAATTTGTCCGCCTCACGTGCCCTTATCAAACCTTCGGGTTATAGGAGTCTCCTCATGTAAAGGGCGTGAGGGGAACAAATTACTTCTACATCATTTTAATTTTCTTCTCGACTCTGTGCTTTCCCATCAAGCCTTCGGGTTGTGAGAGACTTCTTCATGTGGGAAATGCACAGGGAAGAGTTTGAGCTTATAATTATTCTATTTTGTCTTTTCTATCCTTTACTCTCTTTACATTCTTAATTCTTTTCTTTAGTTATTACCCCTCCTTGAAACTATCGTCGTGCTCAACTGCGTAGTAAACAGATTTCGAAATAGACAAAAACTCGGGTTCGAGCGAGGAGAGGTATCATAGACAGCGTTCGCTGCGCAGTTAGCCAGTGCTTCGCATTATAGGGGTACTCCTCAGGTTACTGCGCAAAAGCGTAAAGATCAATTTATCTTTAGATTTTCGACCGATACTCTCCTCTTTTTCACGGGCAGGCGCCAGTCGGTCCAAAACCCGATCGTATGTGCGAATTGAGTGTTGGAATGAAAGCATGAAATTCAAATATTCGAATGAGTGCAAAGGGCGAGGAATGAGAACCCTCACCCGCGAACGTTAGCAACATTCGAGAACTGTTTAGAGACGAAGGGTCACACAGAGTAATAAAAGTCATTGTATTGAATTCTAGGAATTACCTGAAACTAAGACCCAACGGTACGATTTTGAACAGAAAGAACGTTCTCGAACAAAATTCGCTGCGAATACAGGAATGAATATTCGAATATCGAACAATTGAATACTGCTGAAATTATCAGTTAAATCATCGTATGCTATAGGATTGTTTAACGAACAACTCGCGCTACCACCACAATTCGTATTGTTGATCGATTTCTTTGCGAACAAAATGATTATGGACAAGCCAATTGTTAATTAGAGAACCTCGTGATAGCCGGTCCATTATTCACATGTAATAGTACAACAGATATAATTCATGTTTATAATTATCCGCATATTTATTGTTCAATAATTCTGATTTAAACTATTAGTTGATAATCGCACCATTTTATATCTAATATTGGAATTATTGATGAGAATAGAACATTCCAGAAATTCTACGGCGTAGAAACACCGAAAAGCCGTTAGACAGAGATGGAACACCAGGAGAGAGAGAGAGCATAATCTAGAGGATTTCATCTGGCACGCGCCCTTAACCAATAGCGACGCACGTGACGCTACCGTCACACGCTATGATTTGTTGGAATGTCCCCACGCAGGACATCATCCTCGCGACGGGCCCTTCCGGCCAGGATCGCGATCGATTTTGATCACTTTTCGTCGAACAATCGAGTAAGTCGTGACGGGAGCCCGTGCGTCTAGAGATAGAGTTGTAATTGTACTTTCACGTAATTTAGCTGCGCGGCAAGTCCTATCCGTAGGCAGAGTGTCGCGAGGGTGAAATTCGGAATACGTTACAAAGACTCAGTGACGCGCACGTAAAGCCTTTTCATACTATTAAACCTCTATCTTTTCTCTTTTTTTTTAATCCGTTTGATCGCGTAGTTATCGTAGTAAATTCACTCGCGTTTAATTATTCTATTTTTTTTGAAACCTCGTGATCGTTTTGTCTCTCGTCTCATGTAATCTCTTATTCGCAATAAAAGGGCAAACGGGTGCGCGACAAGTGTTAGTGCGACATCAGCCTCATCATCTCTCTTGGTGTTCCGGATTCAACAGCGATTATTCAGCGATCTCACAGCAATTTCAAAACGACTTATTATCGTATATTATATTCTATATTGTCACGGTAAGCCTGTTAATTACTAATTTGTCAAGCACGGCATTATAATTGATATTTCAATAAGGCAAAACGGGCGATCTATTAAGCCCTCGGGTTATAAGAGTCTCTTCATTTTAGATCGCCTTGTTTTTTACATACTCAGATACCGATTAATGGAACATATATATTTTCCGTATTTTCTACTATCGCGATTTTCTGAAACGATTCTCTCGACTACGAGCTATAATCGAGGGTCGACTTGCAAAGCCTTCGGGTTATAAGAGTCTCTTCATTCAAGTCGTACCCTCGCGGATTGAATCCGCTATTTTCCCAATTTCTAATTGTCGAGATTAGTCGTTTGGTGATAAATATACTACCGTTTACAAATTAATAATAATAGATCTCAATTCGAATCAAAGGCTATTTATATATTTTACACGATTTCAGTCAAACTATAGTCATTATTATACAATAGGTTAAGCATCTTTACTCTTGTAAATTATAATTGTTATATTCAAATTCAGCTATCTAACCAAATCACATTTATCAGTATTATTTCAGTAATCAGTTTCTTTGTTAGCTGCAATAGTTTCTTTGAATTACATCTCATTTTTGCACACTAACCAGTTATTTTATTTCTTTGAATTATAACGCCTTTTCTTACATCTAATCCACGTACACCAACACAACGTTTCAAGGAGGGACCCGTACGGGACCTAGAACAACTGTCGAACCCAACGGGAATAAATACCTAAATTTCCGTCTTTTAAAATTGTTCTGATCGTAGAGGACGTTAACGCGTCATACGCGGTCAGGGCTGGTGGCAGCGAGACCTTTCTCATCGCACTAATCGATCAATTAAAAATTAACAACTCTTTTTAATCTTTTAAGCCGGGTATCCGCCGGTATCAAACGCCCGTATCGTATCACCGTTCCGAACCCTTTTGAATAGGCAGGCGTTGTCTCGTTGCATGCCACGGCGTGATACGGTTCGGACAATAGTTCTTCGTGTCTTGAAATAAACTCCTATAAGCGAGAAGTTTCGATTTGCTGCATGCTGTTTCTTTAGTGTAATTATCCAAACCATATCGTGTTTGGTATCATTTTAATCAGAAAAACGTCACAAATATCTTGGTAACAGTTTTTTAAGAAAAAAATGAAAAATAACAAAGTTCAGTCGTTGCATTAGTATTATCTCACTGATATATCCGATTCCAAATCATATTATCTCGTGCCTCAAGTGTCATGTTTCTATTTGACATAGCATTTCGGGCCTTCGCCTGGGTATGTTGTTTTTACGTTTCAAGTGGTTTCCGAACCTATGCTTTGAATGGCAAGAAACCGACAATTTTCGGATCGGCCCGTTCCTTCACTTCCGTATCACAGCCCAATAGAACTTTCGATACTCGGCAACGGAAAAATCTCTGGAAAATTAACATTGTTCTTTTTCAATAATCACACAGGTGATTATTAACATTGCTCTTTTATGTACAGCGTATCACCGAAGATAATTGATCTGTTTAAATATATTTAGACGATAAAATTTGTCTAAATTAAATTAGATTAAGTTCATAAATAATTTCATTGATTTTGAAATGAATCCAATAATACTGCAAGATTTCAAATAAATTGAAACCCAAGTGACGGCACGAAACGCTATGTCAAGCGCAAACGCACTTGATGGAACGGCAAAGAATCGACAAATTTTTCGGATGGGTCCGTTGCCTCCGTTCCTTTGGAACGGCACGCAGCAAAACGAAACTCCTCGCCTGTAGTGGCCCAGTCCTATTGCCTAACCGTTTCTATCAAGAAACGAAGAAATGTTGTCCGAGCCACAGCACGCCGTTGCATGCAACGAGGCAACGCTTGCCTAATCAAAAGGGTTTGGAACGGTGATACGATACGGGCGTTTGATACCGGTGGATACCCGGCAATTACGTTGCGCACTCGCCTCGCGACGCGCAACGTAACACAGGGATGTTGTATTGGGGGGTAGATAAATAATTTCAAATTTTTCATGTACTTGGGGTGTAATAGTTTTATGGCTGGAGCAGTTGTCCACCAACAGAATGACTTTCCCTAATATACCGCTTTCTGTTTTGTACATTTGTACGCTAGATTTGAAATGCTCCTCGTACCAGGAATTAAAAATTTCTTGCGTCATCCACGCTTGACACTGTGATTTGTATACTACTAGCAAATTTCCGCAGTTTTTCAAAGCTCGTGGATTTTGAAATTTATGAATAAAAATCGGGGTCAATTTATGTGTAACCAGTTGCATTACTACATAAGCCATGGACACCCGATCCTTTTTAATTTTCTGCCTTCTAATTTATTTACTTTCTGTATCTGTTATAAGGCTTTTCGAAGGAATAGTTGTAACCATATAATCTGTTACTACATATATATATTCGGATCAGTAGGGATATACCCTTAAACGACATGATTCCCACTCGCCCGAGATGCGTGCGCATCGATCCCCACGCGGTATCGATCCCTACCTAGGAGATCGAAGGAGGTCGATGCAGGATCGATGATCAGACACTCTACGTTCGATAGCTCTAGCGTTAAGACGCGAAATACGAGGGTCCGTTGGGCGAGAAACGATACGCGAAGACGAGTCAAACAGACTTAGTACAATCGTCAAACTGCCGATCTACTGTCTTCGTGTATGCGCCTCAAACCGAGGAGTCGCGTGCACAAGCTGAGCCGCGGCATTGCTTCAAAGGATACCCGTTCGCGAATAACGAAGGTTTCGTCGTAGTAGTCAAAATAAAGAATAAATTACATCTAAATTCTTAAGTACACTTTGTTCGATTCACATCAATACCTGTGAAATAGTTATTCAGTGAAGCAATGCCGCGACTCAGTTTGTGACTCCTGGGTTTGTGGCACATGTGATTCGTGCTTCGCGCTTTATATATTCAACAAAATCCTTTTATATATATATTCACCTACTAAATTTAATATCAATGTCAAGTCACTGTTCATTAGTAACGGAGAAATCGTCAAGGTCACGTACTCGTGCCCTGCCGAGACCTCTTAGTTGTTCTAAACAATAGTGCCCAGACATTTCAAATAAACACAATCTCGCCCAACGTAACGAATAACACCATTAATTGCGTTCAAATTGATAATTTCGATTCTTGTTAGTCAAATCTCAAGGGTTACTATATATATATTGTGTGTGAGGAAAGCACGGTACTGAACGAACCACTGAATCTGGAAAAATCCAAGAGACCACGGAAGTGCCTCTGGACAATTCCTAGATAACACGGGACGTTAATACTTGGTGCCCGTCAGCGACGTGAGACTCTATCCCGCAAGGGCAAGACCTCCCGTCGTTCTGATAACTTCATATATATATACATCAATTGATTAAAGTCCATCTATTCTCACAAGAACCGAGATTGTTTCAATAGATCGTTCGGCAAAGCACAACACTACGAGCCAGGAGTGGCGTCCGCGTTTTTTGTAAAGTTAACAATAATCGGGTATGAGCGTTATACCACGAGCCAGGAGTGGCGTCCGCGTTTTTTGTAAAGTTAACAATAATCGGGTATAAGCGTTATACCACGAGCCAGGAGTGGCGTCCGCGTTTTCTAAAGTTTCTAACAGTCGGTATAAATTATTACATTACAAGCCAGGAGTGGCGTTCCGCGTTTACTAAATCAAGAATACAAACACAAATAGCTAACGTTCCTCAATGTACAAACTATTTTGACAATACATAAGCAGACTTTTACCAGATATCTCTCGCTGTTTCTTATCAGACAACCTAAAAATTCCCCGTTACCAAACGAGTAGAAGTAGGAAAAAGTATCCAAAAAGTACGGTTACAAGTTTTCCATAAAAGGCCTGCTTTGTCCATATTAAAGATTAAATTTAAATTTATATCCTCTTCCGCGATTTTGTCATTGAATGTCTTTATGAAATGTTACGCACCATCTTTGTCAGCACTTGCTTTTTCACCATGAGCATGGGCTAAGTCGATCGCATAGCGTTGTTTGAATTTCCACAACCAGCCCCTGCTTCCGGCATATGAGGTTCCTCCGTGTACAGTCAACATTTCGGGGGCCTTTTCCAGCAACAGCAACTCTGTTCCCATCGCTCGTTGTGGAACGAACCATGGATACAATCGCTCTTCTAAATCTTCGATCGAAGATCTTCTTCGATGTTTATGCTGTAATACATGGCTCTCTCAGGTCCCAAAAGCGGATAGGAGTCTACACTTTCGACGAATCCGATAAATCACATCCTGCGATACTCCATATTCTCGAGAAAGTGCCTTCACCGTAATTCCCTTCTGTAATTGTTCGGCAATTTGCATCTTCTGCTCCACTGATAGAAAAACTCTTTTCTTTTTTTGAATTTCTGCCATGATTACAAAAAAACTGCACTACAACTCTTGACACTATCGATTTTCACTTTCTGTACTACTCCAGCAACGGTTGTCTAAAGACTGACCAAAGCCAGAATGGTGTGAATTTTATGCACCGATTCAGGTACAGATTCTTGGGTTTTTTCCGGAAAAGTCATGACGTGTCTGCATTAAGGGACAAGAATCCTTCAGGTACCTACAGGGCCGCATCTTCTTCAAGGCGTACGATTTTATTCAACAACATTCAAATAAATCTTAAGCAAAGTAATAAAAAAATAATATTTATTTTTCAAGAGTGGCATTTAAAACATCTGTCAATAAAAGGGAGTGTAACACGCAATTAGTAAATTGGAGCATGTTTCGTTCATGTGATTCTACATGCCTTCGGAAACGCATAGTACGAGAATGAGAGGGCATGCTATATTCTATCTTTGTTCAAAACATAATATCGCTGCTCGAGCGATCACTTTATGATTTGCCGCTACTTCGGATCTCTCATTCGTTTATCGCGTTCTCTATCGTCCCGTTTCGAGAACAAAGTCAAGCTGAATAGCAACCTGCTTCGAAATAAGCAACTGTTCGGTCCCGAGCCACTTGCTTATTTCGAGGCAATACTGTATGTCTCTGCAGTGACGTAGAGGGAGAGCGGTTCCCTCTGAAAGCGACTCGTATACTATGTTAGGGATATGGGTTCGTGTGGTATGCGGTTGAGGAGTGAAGTCCAAACGTTAATGCTCTTTATAACTAGTTTATTGAAAATTGAAAAGATTTGACTTTAACTAATTAGCAAAGTGTTAATTAAATACTCATTTATAATGGTTCCGCCCTAAGGAAAAATATAAAAGAGAATAGTATGGTTAGTATTACAATGAGTTCGGGCTAGATGAAAAATACAAAAGAAAATATATTATTAGTCTACAATGAATCCACCCTAGATGGAAATATAACGAAAATTAATGATTAGTAGTAACGCTGCTTATTTCTAATTTTAAAGATTCCCGGTGAGCTTTTATTAATTCCTTATTTGCTTCTTGAAAGGTCGTTCCATTGTCTGAATACATGGATTTTGGAATTCCGCGTCGGGACACAAATCTCGTATAAGCTGCTAGGAATGCGGCTGAAGTATAATCGCTTACTAGATCTAAATGGACAAACAAAAACTGCAATGTAAGCTTTGTGCGATTTGGGTCCTCGTCCCGATGTAGTACGAACGTGAATCGGGCCTGCGTAGTCGACACCTGCATTTATGAATGGTCTTTCTACCGCAGTAACTCTAGATGCCGGTAAATCTCCCATGAGCTCAGATGGAACGGATGCGCGATGACGCGTGCAAAGCGCACTTATATAAAACGGATCGAATCGTGGTACGCGCTCGCAACATCCAGTACTCACGTCGCAAACATACAAGAGTGAGCTGCGGACCTGCGTGCAGATGGATTACGTGCGTTTTATTTATGATCAGTGATAGTAGTGGATGGGAGCGTAGGATAATTGGTTTCTTTGTGTTTTCAGGAAATTGCGAGTGTGAAAGTCGCCCTTTAGCCCTAATAAGCCCGTCGGAATCTATGGGGTTAAGTGAAACTACCGTGCTTGATTTCGGAAGCGCCTTTGTTGCAGACAGACTCCTAAGCTCATCAGGAACCAATTCTGATTGCATCCTTCTCAACCACAGGAATTTTGCCTTCTGAATATCGTCGGGTTGAAGAGGAGGCACGGCTATGATAGACTTAATGGTGAGTGGTAATTTAATTTTGTTCGTATATCGGTAGCGGAGGTTAGAAATAAAACGGAGTATATAAGCCGTCACTCTAAGTAGTTTCGGCCAAGAAGAGTATCGCTTTGGTAGATCCCATGGTAATGGAGACCGCGGACATTATTTTTGGAATTTTCTCCTCCTCATGACAATCAACTGTTCGAACATTGTATTTTGGCCAAAGTTCTTCGACTTGTTTTAACTATGAAGGTCCTGACCACCATATGGAGTGACTCTTTAATTCCGGTCGCGTAAGACCGCGGGTAGCGCAATCAGCAGGATTACTACAGGGTGATCCTCTCGCTATGTTACCTGAAAGGAAGTGCCGCCACAATAGAATGTAGTAGTCGACATCCCATTTCTGTCATCGCTTACTTGAACGAGGTGGCACCTGCAGTGAAGACGGCCGTGTGCGTGAAAATGTGTTAAGAAAATATTCTATTTTCCGCAGCGCTTAAATGGGACTCTTCTGCTCATTACACACATTTTCACGCACACAGCCGTCTTCGCTGCAGGGGTCAAGTAAGCGATGACAGAAATGGGATGTCGACTTCTACATTCTATTGTGGCGGCACTTCCTTTCGAGTAGCGTAGCGAGAGGATCACCTTGTACTTGTTGGAACATGATGCCACTGCGCTTCAGGCAGAAGAGATTGAATTTGACAGACTCGATTGGCGACAAAAATTTTCCAACGAGTTGGAGGTTGGCTTAGCCGTGCGAGAGTAATGCTTGAATCGGTCCAACAGTGAACACTGTGATGGGTGAGCGACAAGGAATTTTCCACAAAAACGACAAGACGTACCAACAATACAGCAGCACATAATTCTAATCTCGGTACACTTCAAGACGATAATGTCTTCGTTTCACTTCTTGTTGCCAAATCACGAATAGCTCCCTTTAAAACATTAAGTGAAACGAAGACATTATCGTCTTGGAGGACGCTTCTTATATAAACCGAAGCGGCGTAGGCTTTAGTGGATGCATCGGCGAATCCGTGTATTTCCTGATTTAGCGCGATACCATTGGCGGTTTTGCGAGGAATCGTGATATTATTCAAGTCTGGTAATTGAGTATAATAATCTTGCCATTCTTGGAGAATTTCGTTAGGAAGAGTGTCGTCCCAATCATATTGGAGTGACCACAATTGTTGCATAAATACTTTCGCAGATATGACGACTGGAGTTAACAACCCCATAGGGTTGAGAAGTTTTGCGATTTGGGAAAGAATTGTCCGTTTCGTATTGGCAAGATTCGAAGAAATGGTGACTCGAAATTGAAAGTGATCGAGCACTGGATTCCACTCTAAACCTAGAACTGAGCAGGTCTCCTCGATATTAAGGAGTTTATTTGTGGTAAGACCGTGATCGCGCGGATCGATATCATCTAATAGAGTCGGATCATTACTGGCCCATTTGCGTAAATGAACGCCGCCTTTGTTTAACAGATTTATGGTTTGGTCGCGAATTGTTCGCAAGAGGTCTTTGTCGTCGGCTCCGAAGAGACAGTCGTCGACGTACGTTTGAACCTTTAATACAGGAAGAGCTGGAGGATATTGATGACCTTCGTCCACTTCCAGCTGCTTTAAAACGCGAAGAGCTTGATATGGAGCTGATTTGGTGCCATACGTGACGGTACGGAGTTGATACTCCGCAACGGACTATTGTGACGAGGTACGCTATAAAATGCGTTGAAAATCTGCATCTCGTGTATCAACTAAAATTTGACGGTACATTTTTTCGTGGTGTATACAAAACGGAATCCTGTCCATCGGAGAAGAATTGCAATTAGATCGGTCTGAAGCTTGGGTCCCGTTAAGAGATGGTCATTTAGAGACGTGCCGTTTGAAGTTCGGCGGGAACAGTTAAATACGACGCGAAGATGAGTTGTCGAACTACTTTCACGAAAAACTGCGTGATGAGGAATATAATAAATTTGGTTGGTTGTTTGAACCGGAACTGATGGAACTTTTTCCATATGGCCTAAGGCTTCGTATTCTGAGAGGAATTTTTTATAGGTTTCTGTATTGACGTGGTCGCTTTTAAAGCGTCTTTCGAGAGAGAGAAGACTTTTCATCGCGGCGAAGCGAGATTCGCCTAAATCTATAGGATGTTCGCTCTTGAACGGGAGTCGAACTATGTAACGCCCTTCCGACGTACGAGTATGAGAGGATTGAAAGTGTAATGCACATTTCTCTTCCTCAGATGAGAGCACGGCTTGAGTTGGGATATTTTCCACTTCCCAGAAACGGCGAAGATCTGCATCGAGAGTTTCTAACAACGTAGCGTGATGAACGTAGAGAACGTAGGACCAGATAGGATCCATCCTAGGGATCCTATTTCCTAATTTGCGCGATCGGTTCACTTGTAGAACCTTTCCGAACTCCGTCTAATAATAATTGACCGAACAAATCCGTACCGATAACGATATCGATCGGATCTGAGCTCATGGGGTGTGTACCGGCCAATTCCAATCCTGCAATATGATTCCAATTAGTTACGGAAGAATGTCGTTTTGGAGTGTATCGCGTTAAAGTTTTCAGAATAATCGCAGTTGTCGAGTACACAGGCTCGGTTCTTACCAACGGAGTAATCGTGATGCAAGCGGTGTGATTAGCCCACGACTGTATTCCTCCTATTCCGGTGATGCATGTATTTTGTTTCTTTCTCGGGAGCCGTAACATTTGAGTTAGGTTCTCTAATATTAGAGTTGCGACTGACCCTTAATCCAATAACGCGCGTGCTTGTACGTTTCGACCCTGCAATGAGTGCACTCGGATGCGAGATGTCGAAAGAAGAATGCCTATATTAGTTTTCGTTTGCGACGCAGAATTAGAGCTGATTTCAAGTTCTGAATTCGGATCGGGAGCAGACAGCTGATTTTACTGACTCACGGTGGACTGCTGGCTCGCACTAGAATGCTCCGGTTTTATCGGAAAATGCAACAAAGTGTGATGTCGCTGTTTACACTCTTTACAGCACCTTTGACTGTGGCATTGTTCTTTCGCATGCTTCGCGAAAAAACAATTATCGCATCTTCGTTGTGATTTAATTAATTTAAACCGTTCGGATAGCTCAAGCGCTTGAAATGTTTGACATTGATATAACAAGTGGTTCTGTTTACAGACAGGACATATAATTGGCGACACGGCAGACGTGTTCGTTGTAATTGTTTTTAGTTTTGATTTAAATGTTCCGTTTTCCGGGTTGTCGGTTTTTATCGACTCTAAAGCCCGAACCCGAGACTCCAAAAACTTAGCGAATTCGACATAAGTGGACAATTCTGCTGTATTATCGAATTGTAACTCCCACGCCTTCCGGGAGTTACAATGTACCGAGGGAAACAATCACGTCGTTCCAATGTTCGACGGGTCGTTTCAAATTTTTCAAATCGTGTATCGAAACATTTAACTGATCGCATAAACTGCGGAGCTCTTTCGCAGATTCAGAGGTCACTTGCGGTAACGAAAACAAGTTATTCAAATAGGTCAAAAGTAACCGGCGTTTGTTTTCGTATCTATTTTTAACTAGTTGCCGCGCGACCTTGAAATTTGCGTCGGTTATGGGTAAATGATTAACCGCTGTTTTTGCGTCGCCTTTTAGAATGGAACAAAGAAAATGCAAGCGCTCGACATTTGACAAAGAATTATCATTAATTACTATAGATTAACACTTATCTCGGAAGCTCTCCTATTGTTCGAAGGTTCCATCGAAAGACGGCAACTGGATTTAAGGCAGCAACGATGACGAGCGTGGCTTCACTGATTGAAGATTCCCTTTCTCGGATGCTGTCCCCTGGGCCGAGGAAGTTTTATGCAGGATCTCCGACATGTAGTCTAAGGACTCCTGATAGCACACCTCACATCTTTCGGAATGGTTGTCGACGAAGCACTGGAGAGTGGATCTGGTTTGTGGATTCGCCATGGCGACGATTTTCGCGTCCAGGTCTTGGCACTGTTGATATGCCTCTTTTAGCATACACATCCGATTCCAGGCGGTAGCTGGAGTCATTTTAGCTTGACCCAGCATTTTACAATTGGTAAGTGCACGTTCGATAGAGCGCATAACTTGGTCTTGTTTAAACAAAATTTCTTCTAATAAACTCATGATGTTTTCCATAGGCTGAGTACGTGGTTCACTACTTTAACGGTTTTCACTCCTCGACTCCAATCCGGCTCGAAGGACCATAAAATGTTGGTGTGGTTGGATGGTCAGATCGCTAAATTTCTAGGCAGTTAAAATAACGAGAATTTTGTAGAATTAATTTTCGTTGCTTTATTTGTTACAGCGTGCTCCGTTCACTAGCACTTTGTCAGAACGAAAATGTATGGAATGTTTCAATAAAAGCGGTTGGAAGAATTTACGTTGGGTTTTGTGTACAATGGCCATCAATCGAGATCTAAAGATATTCTAATGTTCGGTTAACGGTTGAGTGACACGCATGTCTCCGCGAAACCACCGCACGGTGGGGGCTGCGCGTAGCCCGATAATTTTATATTTGCGCGGTGACGTCACTGTGACGAATGCGACGCTCTCAGGTGTATACCGAACAGATTTAAAATTTATTTCTTTTCAAAATAATAAAATATAACTCATGGAGATTATTTTAAGCTAACAATAAGTATGAAAAATTATGTCAAGTGGTGCTCACCACTTTTGGCTTCACAAAGTTGGGCTCTTTTAAGAACATTTTCCATGACGTTTGTGAGAGTATCTGACATTAAGTTCCATATTTCGATTCGAATGTTTTCCTACAGCTGTTCAAGAGTCCTTGACTTGTTAGCGTATACCTCCTCCTTAAGGTATCCCAAAGAAAAAAATCCGGAGCCGTTAAATCAGGCGAGCGCGAAGTACAGTTAAATCCTGAATTTCGAGAAATTAATCTTTGGTCAAAAATCCGTCTTAAAATGTTCATGGTGGCTCGGGCAGTGTGTGCAGTGACACCGTCCTGTTCGAACCACATCTCAGGATTATTGTCCATAGCTGGTCTTAAAAAATTTTCCAGCATATGGCGATATCGTTCACCATTTACTAATACCGCAATGCCATTGTTGTCTTCGAAGAAGTATCATCCAATAATTTGTTGCGATGTAACACCGTACATTTAATGGCGTGTAATTGTCGCTGATGAACCACCCTTGGATTTTTAGTACCCCATACTCTGCAGTTTTGTCTGTTTACAAAACCATTTAAATGGAAATGAGCTTCATCGCTCATTATATTAACTAATGAATAAAATCGTTGTGATTGCTGACCACTTCTTGCAATCGAACAGCATAGACATAGAACAGAATCGAACATCGTTCATCATGATCTGTTAGCTTCAATTCTTGAACTAAATGCACTTTGTACGGAAATATCAGTAAATCCTCTCTTAAGGGGGTAGACACGGGTAATGCAGCGAGGTGACATTACCGGCAAAAATGGGCCTAAAAAGGGGTTTACGGGAATACACTTTTCGTCCTTATATGAGAAGATTTGGGGCTGGGTGAGGGCTCATTCGAAAGAGGAAGGTCCAATGCAGGGCGGTCTGGTCATGGTTCAACGAGATTGTGTTGATATCTAATAATATGAGTGTCCAAAGTAGAGGAAAAATCGACAAAATACATCCGCAGATTCCAAGTATTTTTTAGGTCACTAAAACAGTTCTGTGACTCAAACGGTGACCAGACCGCCCTGCATTGAACCTTCCTCTTTCGAATGAACCCTTATTTAGATCAAAATCTTCTCATATAAGGATGAAAAGTGTATTGCCGTAAAATCATTCCCAAAGACGAGTTCCGCCATTATCTGGATACTACAGAGCAAGTTACGTGACAAATTTAGTTCAGCTAGTAGTTATAAGGTGGCGTCTAAGTAGAAAGGCTGCCGATCTGGAATCGTAGCCAGAATCAAGCGTCAGCTTGATTACGTCACTCGAACTGTGCTGCGAAGGCAAGCGAAAAAGGCAACAACGCACAAACGCTGAGTGAGACGCACTACAGTCATGCTGTCCTTCTCTCATTTTGCATGTTGAGATTGTCCCTTTTCTCTAAGATTTGACTGCCGTCCGCCTGGATTTTTCACAGCGCCCCATAACAAACCTCGCCTCATTCAAACTATATCGTGTTTGGTATCATTTTAATCAGAGAAATTTCACCAATGCGCTAGTAAAAATTTCGGTTAAAAAGAGTCAAAAATACAAAAGTTTTATAATTGAATTAGTATTAGTCACACCGATATGTTTCGACTCTTTCCTTTGATCATTGGACCTCTCGCTCTCTCCTCCACTGTCTGTCCCTTTCTACGTTCACGCTTGGCTGGCTATCGCATATAATCCGAGATTCGACACCTCTGCTGAATATATGAATTGTTGCACATATTCAACTTTTACTGTACAGACGCGAGGTCCCTCCATTTATTAGTTCTAATAGTACCATATTACTTTTTTATGCAGAATGTTTCAAGGAGTTGACACAAGTAAAAAAAGATGCAATTCTACTTATATAAAAAATGGATTTGCATTTTTTGAGTGCATCGTTGCATTCACGAAGAAAATGAAATCACAGAAAAATATACATTATCATACCATTGAACTTTTACATAAACAGCTTTTTCCTATCTCTTACCAAATTCAAGATGTAACCCGTCCCAATGGCATGACGTACCCTGTATACTTTTATTAATTAAAAAACATTTATTTAAATAAGTTAATATCTTTTTCTAAAAATAATTCTCAGATTGCACGTTCCTTCGGTTCTTCAGAGTAGGCATATATTTTTCAGCAGCGAGTGGTGCTACGGTGCGCTATATAAAATTCACGCGTTTGGTCAGTCAGAATTTATCGGAGCGTGACAATTCTATCATTTGGGTTGAAAGAAAGATAGCATGATCATCGTACATCTCACTCTAAACGCGCGCCAATGTTTCGCTTTCGTTCTTCAGGCGTATCGTGGCGATGCCTCTGGCGAGATGAGCGTTTGAATGTGTTTGTCAAAATACTTGAGGCGCTGTTGCCTTCCTAGATCGTGTTGCGCGTACGCTAGCTGAGAATTAAACCTTTCAAGTTCGTAACAAAACACGCAAGTGGCTCCACCACTCCCAACGAAAAAACTACTGTAATACCGACGTCCCGAATCGGTGACGTCACGTACTGTGTCTACCCCCTTAATATCCTTCTCAATGATCTCCTAGAGAGCCCTAATTTAGCAGAACGCCTTCGTGTCGATGTTCCGGGATTTTCCTGGATACTCTACTGAACGCGTTCAATATTCACATTGTTTCTGACAGAAGGTGGTCTCCCAGACTTTGGAAGGTCACATATCCCACCACGCTGTTGAAAACGTTGCACCAAACGTTGAATCATCGATTTCGAAGGTGGATTTCGTACATTAAAATGACGACGATAAGCTGTTTGAGTCAGTATTACTGAGCGATGATTTTCGAAATAGAACTCAATAATTTTGGTACGTTGAATAACGCTGTACGTTTCCATAATAAATCTCCCAGGTATACTTTAAAAATTCTGCAAAGAACAAAAAGGAAAAGGTATAAGTTAAAGGAATTACGAATTTTTTCAATCGCTTCGCGACTTTTGTCCCATCGTATATATTTGTCCGGTATACCTTTCAAAATTATTACGGATTGTGATAGTTGTAGACTAACATTAAGTAAACAAAATGTTAACCCTTGAATTTCGCAGTGGGCGATGTTTTTACAAAGTTAAGATTACGAAATCGAACACCGATGCGGAAGTAGATGTCGCATGTGGACGCATTATGCAGTTCTCATTCGGTACTTATTTTAGAACCCAATACATTCGAACAGATATTCCCAATCAAGCAATGCCAAGATCATACAATTAGCGAATTGCGAGACCAATTAGAACACAGCGAAGATTTAATTTTAATTTTACGAATTAAGAGATGGACTTGTATATAGAAAAGTCAAAAACAATAAATTGTTATTTTACGTACCGGCATGTTTAGAAAATAATGTGATTCGCATGTGCCATGATGATTTAGGCCATTTGGGGGTCGACAAAGGCGTTTAAAATATTAGTAAAATACAGGGTGTTCCGTAACTTGTGTAACTCTCGGAAACGGGGGGTTGCTCGGGTGATTCTGAACAACATTTTCCTTTACCAAAATGTCGTTTGAAGCTTCGTTTTTGAGTTATTAAAGAAAAACAGTGGCCAATCAGAGCGCGCGCCGGGCGCGCGCTGAGCCGCGGGAGCGTTAGCTTTCAACGGCGCTCGGTCGTGGTCGTGAACAAATGCATTGGCACAGCGTAGGTATCAAGGGAAGAGTGCGATAAATGTTACATCGTCTTTGTTGTTCATGAATAACGAATGATTTCACATTGTTATTGATTTAAGACGATGTAACATTTGTCGCACTCTTCCCTTGATACCTACGCTGTGCCAATGCATTTGTTCACGACCACGACCGAGTGCCGTTAAAATCCAACGCTCCCGTGGCTCAGCGCGCGCTCTGATTGGCCAGTGTTTTTCTTTAATAACTCAAAAACGAAGCTTCAAACGACATTTTGGTAAAGGAAAATGTTGTTCAGAATCACCCGAGCAACCCCCCGTTTCCGAGAGTTACACAAGTTACGGAACACCCTGTATATTGGTTTCTGCAAATGCGACAGAAAGTCAAAGATTATATTAGTAACTGTTTGAAATGCATTGAGTTTTTCCCTGTTAGTGGGAAATCCGTGGGTTTTTGCACAATTTCGATAAAGGTAGTCTGCCCTTCCAAACGGTCCATATCGATCATTACGGCCCCTTAGAAAAGTGCGGCAAAGAGTATAGATTCATTTTGTCGGTAATAAATGGGTTTACAAGATTTATAAAGTTACATCCGTGTAAAACAACGAAAACTGAAGAAGTAATCAAACACCTGACAGAATATTTTCATACTATAACGACGTAACTCGGTGAGGCGGTTAAAAACTACTCCGTATTACTTTCACACACATTCGTTTATTAAGATAATGGTTCAAATTAAAACAATGGTTCAAATTTCGCACATGCACTAACTACAAAGCGATCGTGACCCTTGCTACAGAATGCGCTTTCACGGGTGTGGTTTTATATTATAAGTACATTGCGCAGTTTCGTACGCGAAGAAACAGCCCAGTCGTCGGATTCCTGGGTTTTTAGGTGTCATCAGTTTTCTGAGCTGCCGTACCTTGGAAATAGGGAATGCAGGGTGTCATCTCCGCTAGTCAAGCTAGCAGAGGCTCTCACCTAACAGCATATGTAGTAAACCCAAGAGAATTGTTAGCAACTGAGGTACTTGTTTTACTTCCAGTGCATTCAAAGAAGTTTTGACCAGCAATTCGATTGAACAGATACTAATAGCGGTTGGGACCCCAAGATCAAACGGTCAGGTCGAACGGTTCAACCGCGTTATAGCGCCGATGTTGGCTAAATTGGCAGAAACACCTGGCA
The DNA here is from genome assembly GCF_907164935.1 of Osmia bicornis bicornis. Taxonomy (NCBI): domain Eukaryota; kingdom Metazoa; phylum Arthropoda; class Insecta; order Hymenoptera; family Megachilidae; genus Osmia; species Osmia bicornis. The sequence goes on from NC_060227.1 coordinate 9,511,072, forward strand.
AATTGGACCGTCTTTTAGGGTCGATGTCTGCAGGTCAACTGGAGAAAGTCCTTCCCGATTGTTATTTGGAATCGCTCAGTTAGGCACGGTCTCGGACAATATGCGTATGGCCTTGGAATCATATTCCAAGGATATTAGGGATCTTCTCACAATACGTAGGAAAGCGGCCGAATATATTGTGAGAGGTCAGCAAAATATTAAACGAGTGTATGACAAAAGACACAAGACGCTGTTACGTGGTCGAAGGCTAGGCAGCCCGTGTGGCTAGTAGAGGATTTGGGATGAGAGGCCGCGTAACTTATATTATTTAATGTCAATACAACCCGAGCGGTTAGATTGTATTGTTGTGGGAACTGTCACTAGTTTCACTGGGTTTGAAGAAAGATGCTAATGTGGGGTTGACAGTAATCTATTTTACAATTCAATCTATTACAATTGTTCTTGTCGCATATACATATAGGTATGTAATGTGTATATTACCTATCTCCGCAGTATGCTCGGTTTTGACGCATTGGAAATGCGGGGTGTCGTGTATGGTTGATTGGAAATGCCAAATAGAAACACTGACTCGATTCGCGGATTCTATAAGGTTAAACTTTGCTCGAAGGGGACTTCAACCCGATCTCGCTAAATAGCAACCAGCTCACGTTCATACGAAGTTCTCGACACAAGATGACTTTTGGTACTGACCGAAGAGTTTAAACCCGTACAAACGGGTTTATATACTAATTAGAAAGGGTGGTCTGGTTACTATTCAGATGATCGGGCTGGGCCCATCTGTTTCGGTGACGGTTTAGGGTGGTTGCGATCTGTTGTGCGATTACGGTGGACCCATTGCTTTCCCAAAACATTTGGTTCTGTTATCGCTGGGCCTACTGTTTATTTCAAGAGCAAGAGGCCTGTTTGCCTGAGAGTTTTCCTTTCCAGATGTTAAAGGTTTATTTGAAAGGAGACATTTTTGATAAAAACGGTCTGTCTACGTGACAACGCCGACGGTATACCGGCTCGGTGATTACGTGATGATACGCAATTCTGATGTCACCCCAAGAATAAATAAAAAACTAATTTCTAGATTTAAAGGGCCATATGTAATTAAGAAAATTTTAGATCGCGATGGATATATAGTCACTGATATAGAGGGATTCCAGCCGACACGCGTTCCTTCCACTGGAATTGTAGGACCTGATCAGATGAAATTCTAAATACGGTCATAATATTAGTAGAATAAAGAGTGTATTGATATATTAATGTATTTTAGTATAAAAATTAACAGATTCGATTTAATTTTATATATGAGTATCAGAATATCTTAGTATTCGAGTTATGTTATCGTTGTATATTGTTTACGAAAGGAAACATTACAAACAAATTAAATTATTAACATTTAAATTGAACATTTATTGTAATAAAAAGAAAATACAGAGCCGAGAACGCGTTTTAACAATCTTAGAAAATAAAAGCCGTTTTAGAACAGTCTCGCGCTAAATCGATCAAAAAACCGCAAAAACTGTCGAACGAGAAGACGAAAAGAGGCCTGACCCCGGCCTCCGCGCCCGTCTCTCCGGCCCGGCACGGAAGAGTGTCAGGCACTCACACACAGACGGATCGCGAAACATATTACCAAATAAGGTAATAAAAAGGTCAAGGAGCCTTCTAATTGGCGTTCGGGAGCTCCGTGAAACAAACCCGTGTGCCAACCGGAATCTATAAAACAGCCGGAACAACAAAGGTGATTAGAAAAATTATAGAAACAATCCTTGGCGAGCGAGTACAGAAAGTAGTTGAAGTTTGACCGTGTTACGCGAACAAACCTGTAATAAACCGACCTCCGCGGTAAGCGGTTCTTGTATCAAATAAACTATCTACTAGTCAAAGTGCAGCGCTATTTATTTAGCACCCGATTCACTAGCGGCAAAAGCCAGTTATAAAATCGCATACATATATTGTATTTTGTATTTTGTATTTCTTTTTTCTTTCTTTTCTATTTGTACTGTGTGTTTGTGTGAACTAGTGATAAGTTAGTTTTTACATATATGACCGAGGACGGTCATCTTTGTCATGAATGGCAGAACTGTAGACTGTTAGGTTTATGACACGTTATTGGGTGCTTAGAGACAGTCCAGACCCTTACAGAGTCACAGGACGGGTCAAGGGTCTTCGATTCGGCCTACCCCGACATGGTCATGTACCCTTAAGTGGGCCCGGACCTTTCTTCGTCAATGCACTCGTTCGAAGCAGTTTGAATCAAGACGCCTTAAATGACAGACGTCAAAATATAGCATAGTATCTCTAGGCAGTTTACGGTGTATGTTTCTTTCGCCATACTCCTCCCTACACCTTAAAGGAAACGAAAGAGCAGATAGACTGGTCGGAGCGGCCACAATGGACCTACCAAACCTGGAATACAAAATTCCCTCGAGCGACCTAATGAAGGACAGAGAAAGACAGGGCTGGGAGAAGTCAAAGGAAAAAATGGAATTAATTGGAGGACATAAAGGTATAAGATATGTGGAGAATGAGTGTTCCGTAACGAACACATGGGACCCTGTTTCATAAATTTAAATTCTTTCCTTTTTTTATTGATTTGTATTGAACACTATTAACAATAGCTTTGCCTTCGAATGGCTGGCGATTTGTCCTCGGAGTAGCATCTGGAGTGCAGACCTCTAGCACGTTTATGACACGCAAGCCTGCAGGATCGTTTTGAAAAGCAGTTCATTTTCAAATCCTTTGATTTATACTTTTCTAAGTTTCTCCGTCTTCAACGACCTTGCATGTGTCATAAACGTGAATTTCCGAGGGGCCTTGTGACCGGGCCTAATGGCCATCATCCGCTGATGGATTTACACGCCCTTTCGTCTACCACCTCCACTGACACCCTTACTCCGCACGGATCGCGTTTCGGACGCACGGGGTGGCTGGGGTCAGTGACGCCACCATCTCATTGATGAAAGATTCACCAATCAGGTGGTGAGGCTGTCTCCCACGATTTGCAAAAGGTCAAGAAATTCTTGAAGGAGTCGGTCTTCCAGTCAGTCACAACTAGACTTCTAACGAGGAGAAAAGTATCACTCCTCAAGGGAAACATTATCCTCCCGCGCAGTATAACGTAGTAATGAAATATTTGTCAATTACGTCAATTTATTTGTTCATCTTTACCATCAATAGTCTGTTTTTTTCACAATTAAATAATTCAATTTTATTTCAAATGAGTCTACATTATTTTGAACTTTAAATCAAAACACACCCTCTGGTATTCCTAGCACCTTAAACGGTCGTAGGACGTATGTGCATAAGGTTATCGGTGTGACATCGAACAGAGACTTACGACCTCTGTTGACCCGGCTCTCAACGCATCCTATGGACGTAGCTTTTCGCGTATTTCACGTAAAAACAATAAGGATGAGAACGTGGGATCACAAAAACCATGGTTTCACAAACTGAAACACTGGACAGGGGAAGATAAACATCAAGTAAATACCAGGAAAATAAACATCATAATCAGATTGAGAGCAGGCCATTACAACCTAGCAAAGTCCCTCTATAGAAAGAATCTAACAGCGACTCCAATTTGTGCCTGTGACCAAGGAGAAGAGTATATTAACCACGTGGTATGGGAATGCATACGGTGCAACGACATCAGAGAGGAAATGACCCAAACTGCGGTAAAGGGACATCCAAGTAGGAGACGATATACAGCAAAGTCTAAAAAGAACAAAACCAACGACCTTAAATATAATTGTGAAATTTATTAAGAAGATGGGGGGAGAAAAAAGAAAACAATATAAATAAGGAACTATGCAACAGGAAGCTTAGGTTACTGGAAAAGACCGAAGATGACTTAAACAGACAGAAAACAAAATATTAACAAAAAATACAACCGGCTTCAAAATGCGCTAAAAAGTGTAAAATAATTTGTACTTCATTTCTACAACAAAATGCACTAAAAAGTATGAAATAATTTCTACTTCCTAATGAAATAATTTCTATTTCATTTATACAAATATCCAACAGCTATTAATAAAACTTATTTACTTGTTAAATACATTTCAACCTTTTCGGAGGCGGCGCAAAATTAAAAAATTTTCTTCAACTTGTCCCGATTGTGGCGAAGCGTATTTATCTGTCTCTTTCCTATATAACTCGACAACACGGTGCGGAGTCCGTGTTAGTGCGTATAAAATGTATGGTCTATCTGGGATCATCGAGTATGCGGCAAAAAGACCCGATCACGGCATATTCTAAAAACAGACAGCCCCCCCCCCAATAGTAGGTTCTTATAAGGGAAGTTAGGTAACTCGAAAATTCCGATGTTTTTAAAACTTTGCAGGTTTGTAGGGAACCTCAAGCAAAGTATAGCGCAAGGAACGCTTGAATTTACTAACCGTGATGCGAAATATTATCTTTATGCGCCTCTCAAATCGCAGAATGGCGAGCTAGTAGAATCCGAGGATACTTCCGGTTTAGCGAGGTTTCCACCTGCGAACCTCAGATCGACGGGGGCACTGATTTCACGATTTCACTCACAATCAAAGGATGAGAAAGTCGCGCACTAAGTCCCGTCTCTCGACTCCTTTACAGATCGAAATACGTGAATTCAAGAGTAACCGATAACCGTGGATTTACCGGAATCCGTCAGCGTTCTTCCTGCCATACGAGGCGTACTCAGGGAAGAATTAATGGCTGCCAAGAGCGAGATCACGGCCCTCCAAATTGCAATCTAAAAATTGCCAGAACACAGGCAAAACCGCGTTTTGCCGTGTCTGTGTAGAGCGGTCCTTCGAGGGTGCTGAGTCCTAAGACAGAAGGCAACTACAAAATGAAAGGGAAATGCTCGAGCTTGACCCCATTCACGACTTGCTGGATTGCAATCTAAAGACGGTTTTCTCCAAAAGGAGAGCCGTGTGCGAAAGCATCCGTTCCGCTCGTCGTTGGAGACCAGATCGCTGGATCGACACTGAGCTCCTTCGATCCGGCATTCGAAGGAGGGGATACGCGCACACGCACCACTATGACGAAAATAGAAGGGATAGCATGTTCCATCGCTATAGTTCCGATTTAGTCATGAAGGATCTATGATGATTTATACTATACTATGTAACGATACGAATGTACGGTTACAACGTATGTGTGCGAGCACACATGTATAATATGTATATGTGTTTATTCTAACCATCTTTATAATTACCATGTGACGAGCCCGAGGCCGCGAAACCGCGGGCCACGCCAGCGCGCTAGTACCGACGCCGCCGATAGGTGGCGACCGCGCGTACCGCGAACTTGCGAGGCGAACGGCCTCGCGAGTATTGATATACCGGGCCGCGACGCGGCAGAAGCCAGATCGACACTCGGAAGCGAATCACTTGATGAGCGATAACGAGACACGATCAACTACATTTTTGGCTCCTGCAAATCCTCCAAGCAGCGTTCGGTAGGACGGGTTGTCTTCACGGCCGTCCTCCGATAAGGTCAGCTGTTTCCTTGGCCACGGCCGAGAGCTCGCTCTCGGCGGCTTCCTGACCGCCGGACCGGACGTAATACGTCTCCACGGCGTCCACCGGCTCACGGTCCCCTGACTGCCTGGGTGAAGGACGGGTTGTCTTTACGGCCGTCCACCCATGAAGGCATCGAACGCCCGATCACCCCTGACCTCCCGCTACCTCCGCCGCACCGAAACGCCGCGCTATCGACGGCCAACTTTCCGTCTCGCGACCGCGACCGCGCCGCGCCGTGACCATCCCGTGACCACCGATCACCGCGCCGTAGGATTAAGACCATTAGATTGTAAGGACCCCAGAGCCGTAGGATTAAGTACTCGTGTAACCTAAGAAACTAGAATTAAGGAAATATATTTACTTTTACCCACTACCAACCGACTCTATTTATTCGTTCGCCTGAACCCCGGACTTACCGGCTGAGCCGGCAAACCCCCCGGCGGTAACCCGTCACAACCATAACGATCGTTTTAAAGATATACAGGGAAATATGGAAACACCTATTTACCTTCAGGGGGTGTTTTCACTCTGAAGAACTGAAATTGGGCCAAAAACAAAAATTGCGCTATACTTTGCTTGAGGTTCCCTACGAACCTGCAAAGTTTTAAAAACATCGGAATTTTCGAGTTAGCGCAATTTCCTTGTGAGCTCCTTCCATCCGGTGCTCGAAGGAGGGGATACGCACAGGCGCTGCTCTGCGACGAAAATAGAAGGGATAGCACGTACCATCGCTATACTTTCGATTTACCCATGAAGAATCTATGATCATTTGTACTATACTATGTAACGGTACGAATGTACAAGTTACAAGTGAAATATTCCATCGAAAAATACATGTTTTAAAGTAGTTTTAAGATTTTTTTAATATTATTATGATATTGCTATATTTTACAACTTTTATAATTTAAAACACATATAATGGCATCTATAATTGCCAGAATACGTGTCGGCGTGCGTTCCATATTTTTTCGACAATTTTGTAGTATTTGTGTGTCAAGATGCCATACGAATATAATTTTGTCAATCAATTGTTGCGTGTTAGTTATTGTCTCTGATGCAATGCGTCGCTTTAATAATTCCCATAGATTTTCTATTGAGTTCATATCTGGTGAGTTTCCAGGCCACGGTAAAACTTGAATTTTTTATTAGTTAGGCAGGCTGTTACGGTTTTTGCTGGAAAGGGTATATTTTACTTTTATGGAATACACAATAGCATCGGAAACAAACTATATGTAAGTTTTCCATCTGTTCATAATAATTTGATCACCCACTGTAGGTTAGGCCATGTACAATATTTAAATCCGGCCGCTCTACGGAAGCCGGCAACGCTTTCGTTATTTTGTTGCGATCCTCGCCGGTTTAAGAGAACATAGATTCAAAATGTATTGTGAACTAGGCTGTATGGAGCGGAATAAATTGTGAACTAAGTTGTAAAGAAAGTTGAATGAAGAAAACAAAGGGTCTAGCCGTATAAGCATAGTGAATCGGCCCCAGCAACAATTTCGGTTGATATTTATACCACATAATGCTTTTTGCCTAAACAACAATTGTGTGCAATTTCAACCCTCTACCCCCTCTGATAAGGGAGATATGAGGGTAAAACCCTAATACTTTACTATTTTTTTTCTCGGAAACTATTTAAGATATTTGAACACATTAAAGTGCAAATAGTAGGTATTCATTAACTGTATTTCATACTTTTTTCAAAATTTTTACCCGTTGATTAAAGGTTGAAAATTAATAAATAAATTTTTGAAAGTGATTTTTATAAACAATCCCTTGAATGACACCCACCGAAAAAATTAAGAATAATCCTTTACTATTTAACTATTATCTGTAAAAGTTTCAAGAGTGTCGGATTGGTACATCATAGTTACAAAAAAATAAAACCAATGCAACGCCCTATAAGGCCTCATAAGGCAAAGCCAGGCTCAACGTTAGAGGCGCTCAACCTAACCGACCTATAGGGGAATGGGAGCGGCTCTATTGCGCACAATACGATTGCGCACTATCGCATTGCGTACAGCTCCTTTGGACACGTTATTATTGCGCACAGTGAGAATTGGGCACAGCTCTATTGCGCACGTGTACAATATCGCACAGTACAGTTGGGCACCGTAAAAATTGCGCACAGTATCAATTGGACACAAAATTAAATTTGCACGCCCGTTTCCCTTCTTACGTTGTGATTTATTTCAGGTTATGCGTGTTCCGTCTGACGTGGTTAAGGTGATGCTAGCGTGGAGCCCGAACTTCGAATTCCGCGTCGGTAAAACAGTCAACGTTTCATCGAAAATTAGGCCGAACAGAAACTGATTTCAGCGCCACCTGAATTATCGCATCCAACTAACGGCATGCTATGCTACGTCACTTTTCGCATACACCTAAATGACACACGGATGCTACGATAGCTCTACTATATACGTTACAGCAAAGTATAAAATACGATACTGTACACATGACCTAGAATATATCTGAATGACCTAACTCCTTCAGTCAAATGTTATATATACATTATTTGTAATATAACATAACGTAGGGAAGAATATTTCTACAAATCGAATGTCTAAAGTTAGTTTTTTTGTAAATAATATGTCCCGATAATGTACTCCGAATTCGTATAAATCGAGTGCCTAAGGTTAGTATATCCTTCTAAAGGAAATCGTGAATGAACCCATGTACAGGCACTCGCAGCGAAAATCGTCCACCCGCAACGAACTGTATATAAACAATAAATACAAATAAAATACACTGATTATGCATATCAAATTATTCTACATACATAATTATCTAACATAGTCTAAAAGCAAAAGATTTAGTTGAATAATAATCGAGATATAGCATTGCAAATAGGATCGTATCCGAAATGAACCTCATAGCGAAAATCATCCACTTTCAACAGCGTTTGATAAATTGTAATAGTTATTTGATTTTGTAATTTATAATAAGTGAGTTATAAATTTTTGTATGCTAAATCCGAATCTGCAAACCATTTTTATCTAACTTGTGTAGTTTTTTAGATAGTCAATCTAGTTAGAAAAATTGCAAGTATTCAATTTTTGGAAATGATTTATGCCTTTACAACAGCATATATTCAGGTCCTTTTTCCACGTAATAATTCTGTAGACTCTATCGAGCAAAATGATCTAAATTGTTATTACATTATAGGCATGTCAATATGTTTACATAATAATGGAACGGAGAGAGACGCATAAATCGCACGAACTTCTGCTGATATTTTTCATTATATTTCAAAAACTAAGGATTTAGGAAATCGTATGTGTACATCGTCAGTACACAGGATAAGGAATAGGGAAATAAATGACAAGAATGTTACTGGCGGAAAATGGTATAATTCTAAACAATAATTATAATAGTAATATAATAATTATAATAGTAACAAGTATAATAATAATAATAATAATAATAACAATGACAATAATAGTAATAGTAGTTGTAAAAAAAAAATAATAATTTAATCGGAATAATGATAATACTAAATAATAATAGTTCCTGAAATCAAAGAAATCATATTTGTATATTATCTTTCATTATTACATATTAGACATATATTATCGTCGTACTCACTTCTAACGGCTATTGCCTCTGGTTAGGTTGGCGGCATACGCCATATGCAAGCTGCACTGTGGCCCGTGCCAAGGATATTCGGAATATATCCGCACGGGCAACCAGCTTGGCTGTCCAAGCCGCGGCCGCGACCGCGACCACGACCACGACCGCGACGCTCCCTTTCTTCACGCAGCTGTCTATTCATTTCCCTGCGGCATTGGCGATTCATCCGCTGCTCTATACTTCTCAGTGACTGGAAAAATAAATATTACGTGATTATGTATAAACAATGAATAGTAGAAATAACGTACAAACAGGAACGTAAGAAAAAGATTTACGCTTTCTTGCTGGAAATGCTGCAACTGCAGCGGCACCACCGGTTGCTGCGGAGGCAATATTTCATCTACAGGACGCGACAGTTGCAGCAGCTGGTTTTGTTGCTGCTGCTGGAGCAACTGCTGGTGTTGGTACTGCTGTTGCTGCTGTTGGTGAACCTGTCGCTGTTGCTGCTGCTGGAGCAGCTGTTGGTCTGGCTGTTGCTGTTGATCTTGCAATTGCTGCTGGTCTTGCAGTTGCTGCTGCTGCTGCGGCAGTTGCTGGAGCAGCTGTTGCATCTGCATCTGCAGCATCTGCACCTGCGACCGCAGCTCTTTGATCTCCCGCGAGTGCTGCTGCTGAAGTTGCTGCTGCAGTCGCAACAGCGAGATCCGGTGAGGTCTCTGATTTTGCTGCAAGTGCAGATGCTGCATTTGTTGTTGCAACTGGGACAACGGCACCAGCTGCGGTGGTTGCTGCAGACGCAGTGATATCTGAAGCTGTTCAGCAACGTTATATTGCAGCTGTGGCTGCTGCAGCTGCTGCGGCGGAAGTCCCAGTTGCAGTTCCGGCTGGGGCTGGAGTTGCAACTGCGGCTCCAGTTGTTGTTGCAACTCCGGTTCCATTTCCTGTTGGGGGAGTGCTCGCAACAGCGCCTGAGGTTGCTGTTGCACTTCTGCAGATGTTCCCTTGGTATCTTCTAAAAGAAAATTGAAAAACATGGATAATATGTACTGCAGAGAAATTTGAAATGTATTTATCCAGAAATTTACGAATACTCATTGACAATTACATGTATTGAACTGTATTGAATTACAAAATACGAATAAACCAGTTCACAGAAAAGCAATGTATGATGGAAAAATATTCCGGAAGACATAAATTTTCTCCACATAAATTACCGCAGAAATATATAGGGGGTTACAAAATTATTCGCTCACCGTTTCAAACAGAATAGCTCGTTTAAAATTGGACAAAATAACGTGAGGTTCCTGGAGAAACTATACAAATTAGTTTACTAACATATGTGTTTTTATCGTTTTAAAAAAATTACAATTTAGCGAAATCGGGAAAAAAATAGTAAAGGACAATTTTTTAACTTTTTTATCTGAGCTTGCAATAAAAATATGACATTTGTAAATGTAAGTATGTTATGTGTATACTGAAAATATCATCGAGATCGGTCAATGCACTTACAAGTTACAAGTAATTTCAATTTCCGAAAATCGCGACTTTTCATCTATACATCTCTGTATACAGTAAAATCTGGATATATGTAACAGGAATTGGAACCCAAACATTGCACCAAATATCCAAGCGAGGTGTCGATTCTGCGTCCGTACACATCGTGTATATGCAGCCGAGTGGTCAATTGTATGTTGTTTATTCTATTATTGTTCTTTATTTATTCTATTGTTTATTATTCTATTATTATTGTTAGCTTGTAAATTATTCAATACAATTCTGTCCAAGTAATTTTAATTACTTGTAACTTCTAAGTGCATTGACCGATCTCGATGAAATTTTCACCACACACATAACTCATTTCAATCTATGAAAGGCATATTTTAAATTTTAATTATACGCCCACATAAAAAAGTTGAAAAATTACCCTTCACTATTTTTTCTCACGGTTTCAACAAATTGTCATTTTGTAAGACCACAAAAGCATATATCTTACTAAATTAATTTGTATGGCTTATCGAGAAACCTCACGTCATTTGGTTCAATTTTGTGACCCACTGTATATGAGACAAAGCAAAATTTGAAACAAATATTTTTATTACAAATGTTCACGGAATGTAATTGTCAATGACACTCGGGAAATAAAGATGAAAAGAAACACTTACTGCGACTTTGCGAATTCATTTTTTTTTCTTAGATGATCACTACTTCGTAGTACGTTTCGAACTGCCGCTGGCAGGGAAATTGGAAAGCGCCACAGCGTTGGCGTTTCGTTTTTGTTTCACTTGCGTAGCGTGGTGGGGGAAAGGCCCGCGTTGCCACCTACTACTTCTTTCTTAGACGTAGAAGACGTATTGAAAAATTGAATTTGTATCAATATTTGTGCAAAATATCAGCACAAATGGCAAATAAAAAACGTACAAATCAGACTTTTCCGGGTAGAACAAGGCTCTCCCTCAAAAGATCTTATAGAAAACTGTAAGTGCTTACAAAATACATTTCAGTAATTTGTGTGCAAATATTTACAAATATTTCTAACCTCATCCACTTTACTTTGCAGGCGACAGAAACAATGGCAATCGTTGGCATCGACGATTGAACCTGCAGTTTTCCAAGAGAAAAATTCTCTCCCTGGAAAAGCTTCTATACCAAAATATTATAATAAACATCCTTCATTTATTCCAAAGGATCCTAAAGATGTGGGACGCATCTCATCAGAAAACGCCCTTCGCGAAAATAATGATGTGGGACGCATCTTATCAAAAAACATCCTTCGCGAAAATAACGATGTGGGACGCATCTCATCAGAAAACGCCCTTCGCAAAAACGATGAAACTGTCGTACAATGCGAATGTACAAGTGAGAAATCCACTGTACAAAACGTCCTGGACAATAGCGACAACAATCTAGTTGTAGACGACGGACACGTAGATGTGGGACGTATTTCGGAAAATGTGCCAGAAGGCCGCCGCATTGTTGACGTTCAGTTCTTTTGGAATGAAATACATAGAACGTTCGACAATCATGCGCGAGGTATTGAATGTCATTTTCGCGATTGGAAAATGATCGGTAGTCGCCAGCATGGGTGTCTCACACAGTTTTTCTTCAAGTGCTAAATGTGCAATTACGAAGATACTGTTTGGTCGGAACCTATGCATTCAGATATAATGAATGTAAATGAGGCCATGACGACCGCGACTGTTACTGTCGGAATCGGCTATGCACAACTAGAAAAATTATGCGCCGCCTTGAATATGCCCTGCATGGCTGAAACGACGTACCTGAGGTACCGTGAAAAACTTGTAGATGAATTTATGAAAAGCGCAATGCATACCATGCAGGCAGCAGGGGAAGAAGAAAGACGATTAGCTTTTGAAAACAATGAAGTCGTCGACGGTATCCCATACATAACTGTCATAGCGGATGGTAGCTGGATGAAGAGATCGTATGGTACGAATTATAATTCACTTTCCGGTGTTGGTGCCATTGTAGGTTTCCGCACAGGAAAAGTTCTGTTTATCGGCGTACGCAATAAATACTGCACAATATGTGATATAGCGGAACGAAAAGCTACATCCCCAAAACATCATAAATGTTATAAAAACTATGATCGTTATGCCAGTTCTGGTAGCATGGAAAGTGATGCTATTGCTGAAGGTTTCAAATGCAGCATTGAAATACATGGCTTGATATATAGAACGGTTGTTGCCGATGGTGATAGCAACGTCTATCATACTATTGTGAATAACAGACCTTACCGAGAGCAAAAAGTAACCGTTAGAAAAATTGAGTGTACTAATCACTTACTTCGTAATTTATGTAAAAAGTTGAGACACGTTGCGGAGAAAACGCAAACGAAGGGTCACAGAGATCGTGGCTTTGTTGCGCACCGAAATATCGTTAAAAAAAATATTTTAAATATTCGTAGAGCTGTCGTTTTAACAGTCAATGCGCGAAAACAAGAAAAAGGGCCTCAGCATATCAAAGCTAGAGAACTTCAGAAGGACATTTTAAGTATTCCTAGCCATATATTTGGTGAGCACAAGGAGTGCAATAGCCGCAGCCATATGTGTATGCGGGACGAAAACAGAGCTGAGAAAAATTACGTTCCATCTTTGAAATTATACGGTCTGTACAGCGAAGTTGAAAAAGCCATACGATTCCTCAGCTGCTATTCGGATAGTTTGTTGATGAATGTTACAAACAATCCCGCAGAAACATTTAATTCAATTATCTGCAAAGAGATTGGTGGAAAACGTATTAATTTTGGTGCAAGAGGTTCCTACAATGCTAGAGTTGCAGGAGCTGTTACGCAATACAATACGCAACAAGTACTTACAGAAATGCATAAGAACATGTGTAAAACCGTTCCAACACTAGTAAAGAGATTGGAGGAACGGCGACAGAAAAAAGTTGCAAAAACGAAAGAATTTCGAATGACCTACGGCAAGAGAAGGAAATTTAAGCCAATGCAAGGAACGAATAAATATTATGGTCCAAACTCGCAAAGACCAGATCTTCCGAGTGATATGCTGCTTCAACTTCGCAAGGAACATTTTGAAAAACTTGCTGACAATGCAAAAAATCGTACAATAATAGAAACGAACACAAGAAAGCAAAACGATTCAGATTTATGGAGAGCTTTAAAGGAGGAAATGCTAACTGCTTCGAATTTTGGAGCAGTGTGTCGCATGAGACAAACAACGTCCTGCACAACAATGGTAAAAAACATTTTATATCCTCCATCTGTCGATACTGCTGCTATGAAATATGGCCGCGATAAAGAACACATTGCAAGAAAAGACGTTGCGAACGCAATGAAAACAAGGATTCGAACTTGTGGATTGTTCATTGATCGCGATATTCCATACTTGGGTGCCTCTCCTGATGGACTTATCGACGATGACGGTTTACTGGAACTGAAATGCCCACAATCTGCTGAAAATTTGACAGCGATAGACGCAATAGAAACAATACGTCACTTACGAAACATCTTCGATAAGAGAGATATATAAGAAATGAATAGCAAGCACCAGTATTTCTACCAAGTACAAGGTCAGTTACATATAACGGAACGGAAGTACTGTATTTTCGCTATCTGGACACCTAAAAGCATACATATGATCCGCGTAAATAGGGATGACGCATTTTGGACAAATCATATGGAAGCTTTCCTAAGGCGTTTCTACGAAGAATGCATGCTTCCGGAAATATTGGACAGCCGCCACAATAGACACATGCCTATTAGAAATCCAGAATACATACTACGGGCAAAAGAAGACGCATCTATTCAAAAATCAAGCAGAAAAATCACAAAAAAGCATGCATATGAAACCATGACACAGAACAGTGTTGAAGCATCAAACAGCGACTGTGTCATTGTCAGTCATTCAGTCCAGGAAGAAAACTGCACAGATGATGCTGTACGATACTATATATTAGAGACTGCTGTTTGTTCCGTAACTGACGTAAAGAAAAATGTACTACCTGTGCAAAGTAAATTAAACGATGAATCGTTAGATCGATTTTTACGTGTCGTCAGAGAAACTACTCCTTTTGAAACGCAAAGTGTCCTATACTTACAGTTTACAAAATGTATCAATCCCTGCCGTAGTGACAAAAGCGTACAAATAATTGGAGGCAACTGTTCTGATCACTGGCGAAGTATCTATTTCAACGGCCGCAAACTCCATGATTTACCTGGCAGTGGATATGAGAAGCTCGTAGAGGAAGAGAAAAAATATATTGCGTTACGATTTCCTCATATTCGCAAAAAGGATATACTTTTTGAAAGAGTTCAGACGCAACCGGATTATTACAGTTGTGGTGTATACGCGGCGGCATACATCACTACTATAGTTTTGGGTGGAAACCCTTGCTTAGAAAACTATTCCCATGACATACAGCGGCTGAGATGTCACTTCGTAAATATTATTGAAAATAATAGACTGTCGCCGTTCCCGATAGAATAAGATAGTAATAAGATAGTGCCGGGGAAGAGGTTTTAGTGGGTAGTATATCACCCCTTCTGGGTGGTATGAGTCCCACACTGCCCGAGCTTTCCCTTAGCCGAGTGCGAAAGGGAATGCCTTGGGCGTACGTAAACGTTTCCTCTTCCATAAAAAAAAAAAAAAAAAATCAGGCTTATTAGCGAGGTCGTCAAGGCTATGTGAATTATTTGAATGTACGCAAGACATATTTTCAATTTTCATTATAGACTCACATAAAAAAGGTGAAAAATTACCCTTCGTTATTTTTTCCCACGATTCCGACAAACTATAATTTTTTTAAACAGCACAAGTACATATCTTAGTAAATTAATCTTTATAGTTTTTCAAAAAGCCTCAAGTCATTGGATCCAATGAGGTATTAGGTTGGTGAGCGAATAATTTTGTGACCCACTGTATTACTCTGAGGCCACGACTTTTCCCAACATTTGGAAGCGATTAGCCCTGACGTCGTAATCCTTTGGACCGTCTAGCAAACGGTCGATGTTTCGCCTACGTTTTTAAAAGTTGATTGCAATAAAAGCATTGTACACATTGCAGGCATTTCCTCCGTTGGCGCTCGCCGATCGGGTGATCACAGTTCCTACCTTGTTAGAAGTTTGCTGACCTTTTCAAACGTAGAAAAGGACAAGAAGTGTAAGAGAGATTGCCGATTATCACGATCGTAGCTTCTGTCTTTTTCATTCTCTACCTTTTCCTTAGTCAGAAACTTTTTATCGTCAATTTAAGAAGTAAATGCAGTCAAATTGTATCATGTTTAGTATCATTTTTCCGAAAAATCTCACCAATGCGGTAGTAAAAGTTTCATTGAGAAAAAGTGAAAGATAAAAAAGTTTTATCGTTGAATTAGTATTAGTCACACCGATACGTTTCTTGAAATCTTCGGACCTCTTTATTCTCCACTGTCTGTCCCTTTCTACGTTCACGCTTGGCTCGCGTCGCATGTAAACACAGAATCGACACCACTATACATTTTTTCTTAGCATCTTGAAAATCGAGTGACTAGCAACGGAGAAGTCAGGCCAGACAGGCCGGCTCTCATAGCCCTTATCTATGGTTCAACACTTTGTATTCAGGATATGTTACCAATGCCTTTTGGGTGCAGGAAGTATGACTAATAAACTATTTCACCCTTGGCATTTTCTTTGATTGAAAAAGTGTTATTGATACAAGATCGTATTAACTCTGGCGCGTACATCAACAGGGACAGCATCGCTGAAAATTGTAACGAAACGCCTCGATTACCTATCATTTCCTGTAAAATGCTCTTTTTATTCATGGCCACCAGCAGCATAAAAATTACTAAATACAGTAAAATCTCGGTTAGTGCATTTCAATCGGAACCGAATGCGAACTCCAATCGAGTACAGAACACGTTACTGGAGTGAGTTCGGCTCACCTTTGATGTGGTGACAGCCGCAAATCGAAGCAGCGTACGGGGAAAAAAGCAAGTTTAAATACCCGTATACGTGTCAGATAATACTAACGTAATTAAAATGTAAGATGAAAAGTTTTTTTTTTGACTTTTTTTTAATGAAAATTTTACTAACATATTTGTGAGGTTTTTCTGATTAAAATGAGACTAAACACGATATAGTTTGAATTATATTTACTTGTTGATAGTGATTAAATACGTACTACAAAGTGCCTACGAACGAGGCAAATGGTGTGATTGGCAGATGCGAGAGAGGGAGAGAGAGGATGTGTGCGAGAGAGAGAGGAAGAACGAAGTGTGAATGTTCGGTGACGAGCGGCTGGGCTCTTCTTTTTGAGCGATTAGCGAAACAGGCGACACGTGCTGCGAAAAATTATTAGTATGTTACTACATTAGCTGTGTACAGTAAACGTTTTTGGACTAAATGTAAAAATCTAAATAAATTCCCACAAAAGGATAATGTAAAATAATAAAGTACATTATTACAAGACGAACCGAGCGAGTGATTGAATAATTGTGGCCGTATTGAATAAAATGTTCAACTTGTTATTCGCACAATCGTACACGATGACAGTCAGAATACCCTGCTGTCCCTTGCAGGGGAAACGCGCGGAGAAAATACACATGGCCTACCTCAACCTTTTGCCTATTTCGATTTTTATAACTCCGAAAGCACAGTGCCCAGATGTATCGTAATTGCACCCTGCAGCCTTGAGCAGTTTTTGCAGGCGATTCTGAAAGGATTTTCCTTGGGCCGCTTGCCTTCTGTAAACACTTTCCATTCAAACAAGCAATCCTTTGATTCCTGATAGCTGAGAGACCCAACGTGGTCATCAGCCGTTCTCGATCACCAGGCCTGTTTAGTCTCACTCACCCTCTTTCAAGACCTCACGCAGTCGAAGTCCCCATCACAAAGCGTACGAAAGCAAAGTAGAGTCGAGTTAATTGCCCTCAACGACCCTTAAAAATAAGCCGTGACTAACACATTGATAAAAGTACAAAAGTTTTATTGTTGCATTAGCATTTGTCACTCCGCGCAGTGGGACACTGGCCTGGAAAATCTGGTCAAAAATATTTTAGCATTATTTTAAAATCTAAATCCATAATGTTATAGGTCGTTGGATTCGTTTTAACGTCAATGAGAACAATATGTAGTAGTGAAAAATAGAATTAAAACTGAACATATTGGATTAGTTATAGCTCAAGAAATACCAGAGATATAACAGTTTACTTTGGTGTAATCTAAATGCATATGAAGTAAATTTAATTTTATCACTTATCATTTAACTTCAAGAAACAAAGTAATGTTTCTAAACCACGTAGTCGTGTCAAAAATCGACAAATGATACAAAGAAATCACAGTAAATCATGGCCCGTGGGTCGAATGAACTATTGGTGAATGAATATTTCATTGCGGGTATACAAGCGAGGTGTCGAATCTCGGGTTACACCTCGACGCCAGCCAAGCGTGAACGTAGAAAGAGACAGACAGTGGAGGAGAGAGAGAGGTCCAATGATCAAAGGCAAGAGCCGAAACATATCGCCGTGACTAATACGAATTCAATTATAAAACTGTTTGATTTTTGACTTTTTTTTAATGAAACTTTTACTAGCGCATTGGTGAGATTGTTCTGATTAAAATGATAGCAAACACGATACAGTTTGAATTGTAATTACTTGCTAAAGTTGGCGAAAAGCCAGAGAGATCGAATCAAAGCGTTGCATATATCTAAGCGAGGTGTCGATTTTAGAGGGGATAGAAATCTTGCATATATCCAGGTTTTACTGTATACGAGAGTTCAAGAAATGTCTATTCCAACTCAATTACAAGTGAATATTATTGATGTGATGGGTTAGATAAGGTTATATATTTAAATTCGGCTGCCGTAAAGCGGCCGGCAACGTTTTTCTGAATTAACACTTCGCCAACCGCACGCGCCACAGCGAACTATACTTTTCTCACCGCGTTCGGATAAGCCTACTAAATTGGTGTATTTTATTATATACTGTACTTTATATAAACAGAAAAAGTCCGCAATTAATTCAGTACAATTCCACATCAACAATAACTAATAATAATAAAAAAAAAGAAAACGCGTTGCTACGGTCAAAATAGGAGATCTCCCCGATCGGTCAGGCAACGACTTGCTTTAAAGTGGGGAGATCTCCCCGATCGGTTATGCAGCGACTTGCTTTAAAGCGGGGAAATCTCCCCATTCGGTTGGCTAAGTGTTAATAATAAATTGATTCTAAAAAGAAGTATAAAAAGAAATTGTAAATATAAATAACTTGTTATTATTTCACGAAAGCGTTGCCAACCGCCTTACGGTGCGGCGGCCGGATGTACATATATACCCTAACCTAACTTATTACATCAATAACATTCACTTGTAATTGAATTAGAATAGACATTTCTTGGAGTCTGGTATATGCAGTTGTGAACGAAACTTTTGCTCTTGCTCGACTCTTGTTTCTAAACAGAAGATAAGTGGCAACAGAAGATATGTATACTGTCACAGATGAACAACTATAGGCTGAATTAAATGCACCTGTATCCGCAGCTTTTTGCGAATATCTTCTGATCACAACCCCTCCTTATCCTTTCTGGATGGGAGAAAACCACCACCTTTTCATGGTTTCCATTGAGCAATGACATCTGTTTTGTAGAACATATGAAATTAGTATAGAAACTATGATGAAAAAGGTGTCGTTGGCCAAGAGTGGATGCTAATATTGTTGTTCAGGTATAAATGGGGTCATTTGTCTGCTGATATTTA
This sequence comes from Osmia bicornis bicornis, assembly GCF_907164935.1. Lineage (NCBI taxonomy): Eukaryota > Metazoa > Arthropoda > Insecta > Hymenoptera > Megachilidae > Osmia > Osmia bicornis. The sequence continues at coordinate 9,530,357 of NC_060227.1, forward strand.
TTGCTTTCCGACCAGCGGTATAGATAACCGACCATAATAGCGAAGCGCACGACTCGCCTACCTGAACCGGGGATACATGCACCGCCTCCTTTTCCAGCTCATTGTGACGGCAATTTTCTATTCTCCATCGTTTTGAAGAGCTCATTTTGAAGGGAAAACTTCACAGAAAATGACCATATTTTTTCTAAATTAAAGTAACTTCTATCCCTCAACGAAAAAAACCGAAAAAAGAATTTAACATTTTTCGACATTATAAAGTTAATTATGTAGGTAGAAAAAATTATTTTGTAACAGCCCAATCCTTTCAGAATAAAACGCAATAAAATGTAGCTGAATCGGACAAACAGTCCCTCAGATAAAAATTCGTAAGTGAAGCCCGTTGTCGTGAAAACGGGCAAAAATTGCAAGCTTCGAAGATCTGTAATTTGTAAACAAATTCGAAACCGTCAAAATGATGACAACCCCCCCCCCCCCCTAATTTCACATGGAGTCCAACCTACAATTTAAATTTGGCATGAAATGACTCTTTTTAGAACATATTCAAAAATCATCGAAATCGGGAAGGACGTATTTGTTCTGCAGTTTTATTAAAAAAGGGAATAATAATAGCAAGAAAAAGTAATGATAGTAGATGTTGTGACACATGGATTGCAAATCGCTATCGTAATCGATAGAACGATGCGTGAAAAAAAATTCACGCGTCGGAGTTCATCTCCTCTTCCAGGCTCGAATTGCCCACTCTCCACGATACATTATATCGTCGCCGACGGTTCGGTCAACGCACACAGATTCAGATATACGAGCTGAGAATGAGCGCGCGGTCGAGCGTAGAAAACGAACGAACTGCGCCCTACAGAATAAACCAGGAACTAAATTTCTGGTCTGTTTTACCTTGTTGACGTATTTCGCGAATGAACAGTCAACGAAATCGTAGTTCTCAAAATACTTCTTCCTGGAGACTTGTACATCATCCCTTGAGTGCTCGTTTTATTCTATCCACCCCAAAGAATATTAGTCTGGTGCCTATTTGGAGAAACTATTGGCAGAAATGTTTATATTACGAATAAATCAATCTAGGTGAGTCCGATCCGCCATTTTCTTGACCGTTGACAGACAGCAATTTCAATATTTTATAACTTTCTGACGATTTGGATAATATAAGGACCAGACTAATATTCTTTAGAGCCTCCTGAATACGTCCCTCAAATTTTTTTACATTCTGTTTAGAAATGAGGACGTATTTTGAGAACTCGCGTCTAGGGACTTTTCTAGTGTCTGTCGGTAAAGTTTTCGACCTTAAGGTGAAGCTAGCGTCGACGACGATACATATAATGTATCGTGGAGAATGGGATGTTCGAGCCTGGAAGAGGCGATAGACTTTGACGCGTGAATTTCTTTTTCACGCGACGTTCTATCGACTACAATAGCGATTTTCAACCCATATGTCATGAGATCATTATTTCTATCATTATTTTTTGTTGCTATTATTTTTTTGTTTTAGTAAAACTGCAGAATAAATACGTGCTTCCCGATTTCCGGATATGGTATTCTATTCTTATTTTGAAAAATATGAACGGCCAAGAATGGTTACTAATATAGTTCTCCAGGTATAAATGGGGTCATTACGAGGTCTGCTGGTATTGTTTTGAGACTAGCGGTATAGATAACCGACCATATTAGCGGAGCGCACGACTCACCTACCTGAAACAGGGTAGACCGCGTCCTTTTCAATCTCATTGTGACGCCAATTTTCATTTCTCGTCACTGATGCTGACGTGAAGAAGTGATCATTATTTGTATAATTATTTTGTGTTGCTATTATTATTTTTTTTTTGTAAAACTGCATAATAAATACGTCCTTCCCGATTTCCGGATATGATATTGTATTCTTTTTTCCAACAATATCAACGGCCAAGGGTGGTTACTAATTTAGTTCTCCAGGTATAAATGAGGTCATTACGAGGTCTGCTGGTATTGCTTTGAAACCAGCGGGATAGATAAGCGACCATATTAGCGGACGACTCGCCTACCTGAAACAGGGGTACACCGCGTCCTTTTTCAGCTCATTGTGACGCCAATTTTCATTTCTCGTCACTGATGGTAACGTCAAAAAGTGATCGATTTAGCATGTAATGACTGAAAATCGATTTCTTCAACAACTTTTTCGTATACATATAAAGAGCGGTCTTATTTAGTTTCCGAGATATTCGCAGAAAGCTGCCGATACAATTCTCATATTCCTTATCCTGTGTACTGCCGTCAATCAAATAAAATATTTTATTTTTTATTATATATTTTGTTTACAGTTATTTCACTACCCGTTCCTTTCCTATATCCCCCAAAAAAGGAAAAGTGTGAATTATGTATATATGTGTACACATTCATTTTTCACAATCAGATCATGACGAAGATTGTATATAAATGTACATATACTGGATACATGACAAATCTTTATGGTATCTTTTATTTTTTTTATTGAATAAAGTAAATGCATTATCAATTAATTGCAATTTATTAATTATCAACAATTTTACTTTATAATTTATCATTTTTTTTTTTATTTCGTTCATAGTATTACAATTTATGTTATTCAAAAACAAATATACTGCGTTCCTATCACATTTATATAGTTCTTATTCCTAAACATTCGTACTTCGGAAAAAGATTTGATACCACTTATATATATCGGAGTACCATATCGGGACATATTATTTAAAAAAAAAAACTAACCTTAGACATTCGATTTGTAGGAATATTCTTCCCTTGGTTATGTTATATTACAAGAAATGTATATATAATATTTGAGTGAAGGAGTTATGTCATTCATACATTTCCTAGGTGATGTATGCAATATCGTATTTTATACTTTGGCGGTGACATACATAATATAGCTATCGTAGCATCCGTGTGTCATTTAGATGTATACGAAAAGTGATGTAGAATAGCATGCCGTTAGTTGGATGCAATAACTGAGGTGGCGCTGAAATCAGTTTCTGTTCGGTCTAATGTTTGATGCAACGTTGACTGTTTTACCGACGCGGAATTCGAAGTTCGGCCTCGACGCTCGCATCACCTTAAATCTATATTTATTTTATTAACCATGTCTATTTTCATAAAGATAGTGTTCGCAAAATTAAATTTGTGCGCCCGTTTCCCTTCTTATGTCGTGATTTATTTCAGGTTATGCGTGTTCCGTCTGACATGGTTAAATCTATATTTGTTTTATTAACCATGTCTATTTTTATAAAGATAGTGTTCGGTGTTTAATATTATAATTGTAACGTGTTGAAGTTAATTATTAATAAATTTTGTCATAAAGTCGGGGAATCCTTATTGAGCGAAGCTCAATTTCTCGCGAAAACTGCATTTCGTTTTCCAGAGACTCCTCTTAGACGGCTTATGCAATCTTCACCAAATTTGGCACCGCATATCATGACCACAATGTGATGGTCATAGGCTATTGAAATAAAAAATTGGCCCAAGCATGGTGAAATAATCACAAAAACTGATCTTCAATGAAAAAAGCATTGAAATAAAAACGTGGCCGTCGCGGGACGGCCGACAAGAGCGAAGCTCAAGTCATAATGCGTAAATTTACAATTCAATTAATTAGAATTGTTTTTTTAGTAATTTTTTTATGGTACAATTCAATATGAAAAAAAATGTCGCTCTGCCGTACGCGAGGGCGAGATCGTCTTTTGTCGCGAACGTTCTTGTATGCACGATTGACGCGCAATTTCGCTGGATGAAAGAATTAGGGGAGAGGGGACCGAAATTCCCCTGTAGGGGAATCGTAACGTTCCTTCCAACTGATCTTACTGCCGATCGCGCGAAGAAGAGCTTCGCTCTAAACATTGACGCGCAAGAAAGTTCACAAATTTCATTACAAATCGAAAATACCATTAATTTAAGCTTTTCACTACAAATGCCTTCTAGACGACGAACGAACTTAAGTCGACGAACTCATGACGCACGTCGATATGTACCTGTCAGCCAACGACAGGCCACGCAGCTTGAATATGTTACCATCCATTATACTTGCATCCATGATCAGAAGCACGTGGATGATTTCAGTCGATTCCTAAACGAACAATCGTATAATACATGCATCAACTGCAATAGACTCCTTCTTAATACATGTACTAACGAATTTACATGCAAACACTGCAAGCGCAATACCACCAAATTCACATCGGCGAACAAGATGCGACCTGCTGATGTGTCTGATAAGCTCAAAGATCTAACTGTCATCGAACAGATGTTAATTGCTAGAGTGCACCCAGTCATGAAAGTATATCAGGTAAGAGCTTCCGGTCGACCTGGTCAGATACGTTATAGCGGTAATATTATAAATGTGGAACAAGACATCACCGAAATTACAAGACGCTTACCTTTGACGCCAGCTGATGTAAACGTCCTCATTGTCCAGCGTGACGGGGTTTCTGGCCATAGAGATTTCAAAGTGCGGCGCGATAAGGTACTCAAAAGCACTCGAGTGGCTCAAAAATCAACAACCCGCATTACTCTGACGTTAACATTGATATGGAACATGTTGCGTCGCTTCCCCAACATGGTGATGTTTCGCATCAGATTCGCTTTTTAAACGAAGGTGGTTTCACCGAAGATGTAACTGACGAAACTGATATAACTGAATCAGCAGTACCAATAACAATCCAATAAAGACAAGAACAAGCAATCAGGTCAACCCTACAATGGCCGTCGAGTTCTACAACGCCTATTAATGAGTTCAGAACGGAAGGGTATATCTCTATGGCTTTTCCTCATCTCTTTCCGGATGGCCAGGCAGATATTGTCGACTTCACTAGAAACCAAAAACTTCAATACTCTGAATGGTGTGAATTTCTGATACATTACAAAGATAAACGTTTCGCAAATGACTGTCGGTTCAGGTTGGTAGATAAGTTGCTACACAGATGACCTAATGGAATAATAAAAACTGAAAAAAAACACGCATTTTCAAGAATGTTCCTTTTTTATATTGGACACACTATTATTATTGTAATAACATTATTGACATTATAGACATAACAAATCAGGCACCTTTTTACGAGCATTGGTTGAATTTCATTTTGAGAGACATTAAATTCTTAACCTTTTTTGACACTTCAGTAGTATCTGATGTGTAGAATCCAAAAATATCGATTGTATGCCATGTTAAAATGTCCTAATGTTGGCAAGACAAAACCAAATGTAAGTTGGCATTACTGCCACAAGAGAATAAAGAAATCTCAGTAAGTCAATGGTTAATACAAGTGTTGTAAAATCACGTGAAATCCCAAAAAACAGAAATCCTTTCTTAAAACGTACAATTCATAACAGGTTATGGGCTCAGTAGCACCAAATGCGCCGGGTATAATTTGTGCAGCAGAAAAAACAAATTGTATACAAAATTGAAAAATCTTGTGCTAAGCGTTTTCCTCAAGACAAAGGAAAAAGATGGCGTCTGAAGACAATGAAATTAATACCCTTCATAAATTGTGCAATGCTGAGACTTTTCAGCTTTGGGATTTTGAAATACAAATTCTGTTCAAGGCTAAACAGCTATGGCAGATTGTGACTGGTGAAACACTTCTACCTGAAGTCCAAACAGATGAAGACAAACGACACGCATGGCTCACAATGGATGCTAAAGCACAATACTATATTGTTAGAACCATCGATAAAATGGTCAAAAACCACATTCTCACATGTACTACGTCCAAACAAATGTACGATACATTGAAAGCCATTTACAGAAGAGATACTAGTCAGTTAAAGCAACAGCTGCTTATGGACTTTCATGGTTTTAAGTTTGATAAATCTAAGGATATGATGCAAAATATCAGTCTTTTGAGAAACATTATATTTAAACTGGAACAATTTGATCAGGACATTTCCGAAGAAATGATAGCTGCAAAGATCCTGTTCTCTTTGCCGGAACAGTATCGCTATTTCTCAAGTGCTTGGGAATCGACATCTCAGGCAGAAAGAACTGTTGAAAATCTTATAGCTCGACTTTGTGTCGAAGAAGAATATAAGCTATCTAACAAAACAACAAAAACTGAAGATCAAAATGTGGCCTTTGGTGCTCAAAACAAATTTAGGCACCAAAAGGGATCAAAAATCATTTGTCACAAATGTGGTGAGGCGGGACACATAAAGCCCAAATGTCCTAAGAAGAAATGGTGCAAGGAATGCAAACGTGATACTCATAATGATGATGAATGCTATAAAAAGAAGAATAAACCACAGACACAGAATAAAAATCAATTTCCTCCTTGTGAACACTGTAAAAAACAAATCATGCTGCTGAAACCTGTTGGTTTAAAGACCAACAAGACAAAAAGAAGAAAGACAAGGTTGCCTTTTTTGCTGAAGTGGAAACCAATAAACAAGACAAAGTAGAATGCTGCAATGAAGTTCTACTCAGTGAGAAACTTAGTGACGATGCCTTTGTAGTAGACAGTGGATGTACGTCCCACTTGACAAATAAATGCGACATTTTATCAAACACCGAATATTCAGGTGCCAAAATCTACAGTGCAAAGAAAGGTGAAACGATGACTGCTATGCTGTCGGGAAGCATTGATTTGAGAAATGTGTCATTTAATGATGTGTCGTATGTGCCTCAACTAACAAGAAATTTACTTTCTGTAAATGCCATCACTGAGCATGGTGGTGAGGTTAAGTTTAAAGGGAAAAAGGTCACCATCTTGAAAGACGATAATGTTGTTCTGTGTGGACAGAAAACCCCTGGTGGATTATTTGTTGTGAGTTTAGTCTCTCACCCAAAATACCAAACACACTTAGCTCATAACAAAGAAGATTTTGTGGAGTGGCATAGAAAATTGGGTCACATTAGTTTCGCAAACCTTCAAAAGATACCTAATCTCTGCGAGGGAGTGCCATTCGAATTGGGCGAGTGTGAAACAAAACATTTGTGTGAAATATGTGCATTAGCCAGACTTAACAGAAATCCTTTTAACACTGTAAGGCAGAAAGCACAAAGACCCCTGGAGATTATTCATACAGACCTGTGTGGAAAAATTGACCCACCGACTTTTGATAATAAAAACTATTTTATGACGTGTGTAGATGACTACACCCATTTTGTTCATGTATATCTGCTTGAAACCAAAGATGAAGCAGAAAAACATATTAAGGAATACATCGCAGAGGCAGAAAATTTTCATAATATGAAGGTGTCAAAAATCAGAGTAGATAACGGTGGAGAGTATCGCTCCAACGATTTTAAAGAATGGTGCAAAACTAAGGGTATTCAACTCGACTACACCATTGCACATACGCCTCAATTAAATGGTACATCTGAAAGAATGAATTTGACTCTTTCCAACAAAATGAGAGCGTTGCTCTATGATTCAAAACTCCATGAAGAAATGTGGGGTACAGCTGTCCAAACAGCTGCCTATTTACAAAACAGAAGCCCTTCAGTGACTGTTGATACTACCCCTGCTGAAAAATGGTATCAGAAAAAGCCTGATCTCTCTCGACTCCAAGTGTATGGATCTGTGGTTTACACTAAGAATTTGGGACAGCTCAAAAAATTAGATCCCAGAGCTACAAGAGGTATATTTGTTGGATATGCAAATAATGGTTACAGAATATGGAGTGAAGAAAAGAGGACTATCTACGTTTCAAGAGATGTGAAGTTTTTTGGAACTCTTGATGTAACAAATACAACCAACCAAATGATCACAATTGAAAACTTTATTAATGAAGATGAAAACCCAAATGAAGAACATAAAAATCAAGAAAATGTAAATAATGATGATGAAAACTATACTGATGAAATCCAAGATACTGACCACGAAGAAAACAATGATGACAGTGATGTGTCGGTGATTGAAACTGATTATGAGTATTGTACCTCTGATTCTGAGGCACCACAAGGTGCAAATGTGATACCAATTATCCAACCAAACCAAAGACCCCGAAGGGAAAGAACTATGCCAAAGAAATTTGATAACTATGTCTTACTAACAGAAGACTCACCACTCACATATGAAGAGTGCATGAAAAGCCATGACAAAGATAAATGGAAGGAAGCCATACAAGAGGAGAAAAATTGTCTGATTATGAATGAAACCTGGGAATTGGTGAGTGAAAACTGTGCCCAAGGCAAAGAAATTTTAACTAGTCGTTTGCTGTTTAAGATTAAAGATGATGTCGCTATAAGGCACGTCTGGTAGCAAGAGGCTGCCAACAAAAGGAAAGTTTAGACTATAAAGACACTTATAGTTCTGTAATACAAGTCAATACTTTGAGAATGCTGTTGGCTATTGCTGCGTCAAAAAACCTTAAAATTTTTACTTTTGATATTAAATCTGCTTTCCTATATGGCAATCTTCTTGAAGAAATATATATGCGTTTGCCAGAAGATTTTAATGTTCCTGGAAAAGTAGCCAAACTAAAAAGGCACTTTATGGTCTCAAGCAAGCCCTTCAACAGTGGGTTAAACGTCTCACAGACTTTCTCAAGAGTGAGCGGCGGAAACAACTACAGACTGATTAATGCGTATTTAAATCAGTGTCTGGTAAGCAAATGTTTATTGGCATTCATGTTGACGATGGAATAGTTATAGGAGAAGATCAGCAACAAATTGAAGCAAATTCTTACAAAAATGATGAAATTTTTCGAGACCACAGTCAATTTTAAAACCAAAAAATTATTTGGGCATGCAGACTTCGCAAACAGAAGATGGAGTATTTATAAATCAAGTAAGATATGCTGAACGAGTGATAATTGCATACAATATGCAGACAGCAAAACCCACAAGTACTCCTATTGCTCAGCAAGAAAATCTGCAAGAACACACCAAAACCCCAAAAACGTTTTTCCCCTATCAGAAGCAGTGGGAAGCCTGCTGTATTTGTCGTGTAAGACACGGCCTGATATCAGCTATGCTGTAAACTATGCCAGCAGATACTCCAAAAAACCAATGAAGCAGGATATCACCAACATTAAAAAGAACATTGAGATACCTGAAAGGATCGACTGAAGAGGGCATTCACTACTCAAACGGAGGAGATGCCCATACGCTACAAGTGTACTCTGTGACTCGGATCATGCTGCTGATAGACAAGATGCAAAAGCACCACTGGATAAATTATGTACTTATGCGAATGGTCCAATTGCCTGGTGCACACGTAAACAATCTGTTGTAGCTCAACATTCAACTGAGGCAGAATACATAGGCTGCTGCTCAATGCTGTCAAGAATGAATATGTCAAGTCTGTTCTTGAAGAATTGTTATCAAAGAAAATTCATGTAAATTTACATGTGGACAACACGAGCTGCATAAAAATGATAAAGGGCGAATCAGCTTACAAGGAAGTGTATATATATAAATGTCAAGTATCATCTGATCAAAGATGATTTCAAGAGGGGATGGTTTAGGATTGAATACTGTCCAACTGATAAGAATATTGCTGACATCTTGACTAAACCTCTACAGCCTGCTAAATTTAGGGATCTTAAGGACAGGATATTGCATTGAATAAGCTATATGCTGTTATACTTGTTAAATACTGTGTTTACTCAAAAATTGATCTCACACTGTTTCCTATAATAATACTCATATATATATATATATATATATATATATAAGTTTACACCAAATGTTATTTGAGTAAGTTATCTAAGTATTTAATATTTTTTCTACTTTTTTTATGTTTTTCTATAAATATTTTTGAAGTATTACTCACTGTTGGAGTACATTTGATTTTGCCCTTGAGAGAGTGTGTTAAAATGTCCTAATGTTGGCAAGACAAAACCAAATGTAAGTTGGCATTACTGCCACAAGAGAATAAAGAAAATCTCAGTAAGTCAATGGTTAATACAAGTGTTGTAAAATCACGTGAAATCCCAAAAAAACAGAATCCTTTCTTAAAACGTACAATTCATAACATGCCATTATTATGCTATTATGATATTAAATCTATTAATCTAAATTCACATCTATATATATTTATTCTGCAACCCGATCTCATCAACAGTATTTAACACGTAAATTCCAAAAATACTAATTTACGCTTTGGAATCCACTGCTTCTTTTGACACTTGATAAGATTCGATTGGAAAATTCGTAATTTATATACATATAACCTAACATGTGTCAAACTATAAAACACAACCAGCATTTTGTAATGTGACATCCCTGTAATATTTACAGATTCAGTTACTAGATGTTTTAAGTTCTCGAAAGTCGACTCTTTCGGAAATTGGCGTTACTAAGTTGTCGATCACCTGGCGAGGTTGTTGTCCCGATGACGTCGCCTGTCTATGACTGACAGAGACGACATCATCGGGTCGTTGGCCTAGCGGACAGCTGACAGTTTGAGAAGGTAAACACTCTCGGTTTCGACAGGAGCATAACAAAACCTATCTCCGTGTTTCGCTAGACAATTTTGAAGTATTGGAGATTATCAAGAAAAGGAATTATAACTGGCACAATATATTGTCGGATTACATGTAATTAATATTATCTAGTACAATTGTCAAGAATTTAGTGAATTCCGTTTCGTAAGATTTTAGGTTATTGTTCCGAATATTAGAAAACAATAACAAGGGAGAGGAAACGGGGTGTGATTGTTGTCGCCGAGGGTAAATAAACACGTAGTATTAGATTTTAAAGAATGAATCAAAATAAATGAATTTATTAAATCAATGAAAATAATGATTTTAATCTTTAGAGGATACCGGCCGTAAAAAAACCCCAGTCTCAAGTGAGGAAAAAGCCTGGTTCCTTGAACAAAATAAATTACCACAAAATAAAAAGAAAATACCAAATAAAATAATTGTAATATAAAAAAAAAAGCAAACTTATGATCTAGAGATTAACTATTACTTGAATGATCATTCAAAAACTTATACTATCGCACGCCAGAGCTCTGTACAAACCGCACTCGGATGACACCTCGCCGACGCCGCAGCCAATCGTCGTGGTCCTCGTTACAAACAAATTCCTGGTCACAGGAGGCGTTCCCCAAGTGGGAACAAATAATCGTGATCACACGAAGTTCAATTGCAACTAGTGCATTTCCTGATCACAGGACACGTTCCCCAAGTGGGAACAAAAAATGACCGTGATCACACGGTCCCAAATCGCACTCAGTGCTTCCCAAACTAAGGACACACGCCCGACTCAACTTGCGCACGTCAACCGATCGCCACCGATACAGTTAAATCAAAACAAAACACACCAAATAGCTCAAACACAAAAAGCAACAATTCAATGCGCAGAAGTCCCTGACCCTCGTCAGAATGAATCAGGCCCAGTCCCGGACCGTCCTTTACATCCCCACACTGCACGCGCCTGCGTATTGCAGCGTGACGCTGACACGCTTGCTCTTCTTCTCGCGGCGCCAAATTCAAAGCCTACCGCTCAATCCAATAAAAGAAAAAAAGTCGCGAAACGCGAACAGTTATATTTGCCTATGGTGAAAATAAAACTAATTCATAGTAATTGAATTTCCTAGATCATCCAACTCAAGAAGTTGTTTACTGGGATTGTTCTGAGCGGTTATTGTGCGAGAAGGTAATGTAAAAGAAGATGACGAGAGAAGGAATAATTCATCATCAAGCTGAAGAATATTTGGCTTATCTTCTTCAAATCTCCAGTGTCAATATCACTCTGATAACATTCTGATTTTCTAAAAAATGTGTTTAGCACGCGATCGCGGTAGAGGATACCGTTGTGTAACGCGGATTCTACCACCGGAAGAAGCGCACTTCCTTACAAGCGTTTACCCTTGTGTAACGACCCAATAATCAAACCAATATCTTTTTATTTCATTTCTTTATTGTAACTAATTTTTATATTTCATACAAAGTATTTATTTAATTTTTATTGTTAATATTTAGTGTATAAAATTTTTGTAATAAATATTTTCATTTTCGTCCATAACCGAGTCTGTTAAATTCATCGATAAAGTTAGTCGATAGTCAGACGGTAAAACAGTGTTACCGATAAATTATCGACGTCTGACCGCGCACGCGCCAGCGCAACCCCAGTAAGCATACGGTGGGGTAGTATTCTAGAGTGGGGATGCTGGACTACCACATGATGGGAAAAACCCAGCTATCCCAAGAACTCTATGCGGAAAAAAAAGTGCCGACTCAGCAAAATAAATAGAGGCGTTCCGCACAGTTTCATCGCAGATCTTCTCAGGCCTCGGTCTGAAGCAGACAATACTCTGAACAGTAGAGAAAAGCTTGCGCTGAACTGTTTAGGCAGCGATAGAGCGCGAGTTACAGCTATTTCCTACTCTTCCACTGGTGGCGTTGCAGTTAAAAATACTGACGAGTGATCTGATCTGATGTTCACGAGAAGTGACTTTGAGTCTCGATGTCTCGTTCCAAGTTTTGTATTCTCCCTCTCCTGGGTCCTACGAACGGTCAGCAGGAGCCGAAAACTCATCGGCTGCGGTGCACGTGGGAGTCTTAAGGTGCGTGTTTGCACAAAACCGGCGATATCCCCCGGCAAGAGCGGACTGATGGCTCAGTTATAGCTGTATGTACAGAGGGGAGCGACTGAGGGCTCTTACAGATGCGAGCGACTAATGGCTCTGAACGTCTTGGTGACCGGTGGTGCCTGGTACAGAGCGCAAGACGGTTCGAACCCTATCCGGGGTTGGTAGAACTCACAAGACACCTGCAACGGCAGGGGGTCCGTTTAAGACACGGAGAGGAAGTTAGATTTAAGTAAAGTAAATGGCAAGACCTCGTAAGAGATTGTAAACTGCTCGTCGTGAGCATTTGTGGACAATGCGAATACCAAATAAACTCAAATTCATTTTATATTACATCATTATAATAAATCTAATACAGAGTATCGACATGAAAATATTTAAGTAACATTTAGTCTCTGCTGAATGCTGCTGCTGACACATATATAAATTGTGACCCTTTCGGGGGTTCACATCTATACAACAAAAAGAAAGGGGACGTCGCAAAATACAAAATTCGTTGTTGGGCGCCAGCCACTCTTGTGGCAACCGAAATCAAAAAGGGAAAGGGGTATGGGGGTGTTCACAAAGGGAAGGGTTCCCGGGCACTTTCGGCCGTACAATTTCGCGGGGGAGTGCGCGAGGAGGAATAGTGGAGGACAGGAAGGTGCAGGGTCGGGATGGGTTCTCACAGGGGTCTCTACGTTACGCGTAGCTCCACAATAACGATCAGGGGGTTCGAAATGAGAAGGGAGTAACCGTTGCCAGGACTCAAACTTTATAATAATGGTAACAATATTAAGGGCTCACCGCTGCTGCACACCACACACACAAACTCACTTCGCCAAATCTCAATATCGTTCTGTAAATCTTTATCTAAATCTCTCTAATCGCTATCGTAGCCTTAGGCTCATTAACGGCTCGTCGTCGCAGCGGCGACGACGAGACCGTCGCGGGATATTTTTGGAAGGGGATGGGGTTTTGGAAGGGGGCCTTTCGGCACGGGCCTGATCGATTAGCGATACTCGATACACCGGTGATCGGGGTCGATGGGGCTGGACGGACTTCCTGCTGTGACGGGTGGGCTAGGTCTTTGGGCTCGGCGACAGACGGCTCTGGTGGACGTTTTCGTCAATTTGGGCCGCTTCATCATAATTTCTGGAAACTCCACGTTGCTCCTTATTTGCTGGAGGGGTGGATCTGTCGCCGGCCTCGAAGCTCCTGTTGAGGGTGGTCCTCGTTGTGGGCCAGTCCGTCGCCTCCATCTGTCCGACCACCGGTGGGTGGGAGGAAAAGGGGTGAGGTGAGGGAAGGGTTATGGGTTAGTGTTAGGTGGGCGCATGGGTTAGTGTTAGGTGGTGCGCATACAAATATACTACAAGTTTTTCATATTCCCAAAAAAAATATTTATGATATACTATATGTAATTAATATAATTATATTGACATTAAAATTAAATATTGAAGATACAATAAATATACAATCATAAATTTACCTAGAGAGGAAAGAGAAAAGGGAGAAGAGTGGAATATAGCAATAGGAAAGTATGGGTAGACTGCGAGGAGTAGAAATGGAAAGAAAAGAAAGGAGAGTAGAAAATACAGTAAGGAAGATATAGAAGAAGAGGAAGGAGGAAGAAACGAGAAGAAGGACCTGAGAGGGAAGGAAAGAAAGTAAGAGAGAGGACCAAGCAACAGGGAAGACTGAAAATACAAAATATAATTTAAGTTAAAGTTAAGGCTAATCAATGGTAAAAACCAAAACAAAAGTTTAGTTTAGTTTAGCTTAGCGCAGTCTAGTTTTGTTTATATTTTAGTCTTGTTAAATATTTATCTAAAAGTTAAGACCTTCAGTAGAATTTATGATTTACCAAGTTAGGATTTGATTTTTTGTTATGTTTTTGATTTTGCTTATGACTTTGTTTTTGTATCTCTCTCTGTTTTTTTACTTTGACTTTGACTTTTGACTTTATACTTTTTTTAGTTTCATGATACCGGAAAATATATGAAGTTAAGTTTGTTGTTAAATATATGTAAGGTTGGGGAACGCTCCTCAAAAGCACGAACCATAACATTCCGTAGGACTTTTCTGGATCATTTGTATCCTTTTTTGTACACTTCTTTTATATTGTACATGTTTTTGCGTCATTATTTTACCCATTATTATTATATATTGAGTCTTTCTAATATTATACGTGGCTCATAAGTACTAACATTTAAGTTTGTGGCTTTAGATTTTTTGCGTAATAATTCTTCATTTCTTTTTCCACTCAGATTTTCTGTAAAAAAAAAATCGATTCAATAAAATAAGTTTTTTTTCTACCATTAAGTTACATCTGATCGACACTCGGAAGCGAACCATACGGCAAGCGATAAAGAGGACACGATCATCTTCATTTTTGGCTCCTTGCGAATCCCCAGCAGGCGTCGGCAGGACGGGTTGTCTTCACGGCCGTCCTCCGATACAGTCCGCTGTATCCCTGCCACAGCCGAGAGCTCGCTCTCGGCGGCTTCCTGACCGCCGGCTCGGACGTATACGTCTCTACGGCGTCCACCGGAGCACGGTCCCCCTAACTGTCTGGGTATAGGACGGGTTGTCTTTACGGCCGTCCGCCCATGAAGGCATCGAGCGCCCGATCCCCCAAACACTCCCGCTACCTCCGCCGCACCGAAACGCCGCGATAAAGAACGGCCAACACCCCGTCCCGCGACCGGCGAAACCGCGCCGCGCCATAGATATAAGTCCGGCACTATAGATGTAAGTCCGCGCCGTAGAGTATAAGTCCGCACCGTGAACCGTTCCGCGACCGTAGGCTAAGACCGTTAGAGTGATAGGAACCCAAGGGCCGTAGCATTAAGTATTCTTGTAACTAGGATAAGAAATATATTTATTCTTCTACCCCCTATACCACTGACTTTCATTTCATTCGTTCACCCCGACCCAGGGACTTACCGGCTGAGCCGGCACCCCCCGGCGGTTACCCGTCACACGATGCATGATCAGGCGCAACATTATCATATAACAGAAATCGATTTTGAAGTAATATTGTATAATGAAAGAAATTCTAAGTATTAAGTATTAGTTTATAGTGTATATATTTGCCCGTAATAACATATACATATAATTAAAGTGCTGAAAATTTTACAGCTTCAACAAATAATGACAAAAATCGCTTCTAGTTTTCGTGAGAACTCCCATTATGCACAGTTTCAGTCGGTTCCGCGTGATTAGATTATTAACATTTCGAGATGTACTCAAGTACTTTTCTGCAGTAACAATAACTATTATACTTTACCTTCATAATCTCCATATATCAATATCTTATTCCCTTTACAAAACGATAATAAAAATTCTGTCAGAGTTAACCTAAAAAGCAGTATATCCATATTATTTTACATAAAAGTCTAATTTGTATTTTCTAAATTTAAATATTTTTTAGAACATTACAATTATATAGTAATAAGTATCATGAAATGTAGTTTCATTAAATGTGTTTAGAGACCTAAGTATTTATAACAATTGATGCAGGAACTATCTTCTATTAGCAGATCTTTCTGTATGTTTCAATCCTTTTATTTCTTATTATAGTTTTTTGGTTGCTTTTACGACGTACACATTGCCTTCATTTATCTTTTTATTTTAATTTCTTCATCCATTATTAATTGTTTTAGTTTTCTGTAAGGTTTGAGAAATCATTTTTTCATTTCGTTTATACAAAAACGATAAGAAACAAACAAAATAAAAATAACAAAAGATTTACCCAAAAATACCATATGTTCTTTTTGCCTTTTCCCATTTTCTTAAAAACAATATTATTACAACATTCTGTTATGTTTATTGTTCTCATGGGGCAATCGTTTTACTGAACCTTTTTCTGCCTTTGGTAGCCATGTGGATCGTATATATCAATAAAAATTTTAATTGCAACATACTCAGAAATAAAGGAAGCTGCTTCACGTTCATTTCAAGAAAACCTTGTTCAAAAAGATCTGTAGAAACTAAGGCTAAAGTCATTGCCATTGTAACGTGAAACGTTATCACGTGAATATGTCTAGAGTGGTATGGCGACATTGACATAGGAATATTTATCGATAGGCTATTGTATCGATATGTCTCGAATGTTCTTCAAGGACCTTTTGTATCGATGGCTATAAATTAAGAGCGGAGTTTAAGCCATCTGCGTGTACGCTCATATTATAAAAATAAACAAAGCCAAAATTGTAAACCCTCGACGTGGGTGATCGAGCTGAGAGACAGGCCGGAAATCCAGAGAATGGAATAGTTTCACTTAGTAAATTCCTAAAAGACTAATTTATGATAGACCATAGCTAATTCGTTGTTTTCGAACAAGTCACGAACGGTCCTTAAAAGTAACGAAGTCTTTTCGATATCCTGTCTTTTCATGCACTCTAAGAGGGTCGTAAATTTCCTGAAGAGTTGCCTTTAGCAAGTACAAGGTCTTGTATTATCCTATTTTCTCTGGGTCCCACGCTTTTTCGTAGCACATGTGCGCTGCAACGTTCTAGCGTCATGGCGGAGCGCCTCCACTTCCACGCGCCTGAGGGTGGACCACAGCCAGGAGAAGGGGCCCACGCGAGACGGGGTGGACTCCTCCACCATTGAACAAGGGATGATCCTGAGGGAGGATCCACGATCCACGAAGGAAGGGGCATCGACCGACAACGCACAAAGATCTCCTCCGCCAAGCGCAGAACGGGCAGAATGATTTGTCGCTCATTAGCAAAAGTTGTTCTCACAGCTACATACAACTACGCATATTTTGAAACTTAGCTTGAACAGTTCGATTAAATTCTGAAATTAAAATCGTAATACTGAGAAAGATATTTATTTGTTTCATTTTTCCGCGCCTTGCGAGCGGAGCGCCTCAGCGCTCCACGAATCACTTTACCTGCGCCTAAATTCCTGGAATCCTTATTTACCGCTAACGGACACGCAACACCATTGCTGCCGAATGGATTTAGTTATCAAGGGATGTATTGGATAATAATAACGTGGGTGAAGGTGCCCGTGAGCGCTGAAGCGCTCTGCTCGCGGCGCGGGTTTAATAAAACACACTTTGCGTTTAAGAATAAATGGAGTTTGAATTTCTTTATTCTTTCTAGAAGGTGAATCAAGACAGGTTGAAGCTTTGAATCGTTCTGAGCTTGGCGGTGAAGATCTTCGATCGATGTTGGCTGCCATCCCCTTCTCGCTGGATCCTGAATCCTCCCTCAGGATCATCCTGTCCAATGGGTGTGGGGCCTATCCCGGTCCGGAGGGTGGTCCCTCTCCCTGGCTTCGGTCCACCCTTGGGTGAGCATAAGATGGTGGTGCTCCGCCAAGACTCGAGAACGATTCCGTGCACACGTGCTAGGAGAAAACGTGGGATATAGAGAAACGAAAATAACAAAAGGTCTCGCGCTAGCAGCAAGCAACCCTTAAAAGAATTTACGACCCTCTGTAAATAAACAGATGTCGAAAGACTTCGACAGTGTTCAGAACCACATGATTTGTCGTTACGAGTAACCGAATTAGATACGGCCCGCAATAAATTAGCTCCTTTAGAAAATTTCAAGTGTGACAGTCGTATTTCTCCGGATTTACCAACTCTCTCTCAGCACGATCACCCGTGTTGAAAAGTTTTACAGTATCTTATCTATTGTTTGCATATTCCTTTGAATTTTGGCTCCTAATTTATGAGCAGTGATATAACTAATTCAGACATGCTGCAGTCCATACTCTTATGGCATCGTCGCCATATTACATTTCATTCAAGCGCTTGTGATTACAAGCTTTGCGGCTAAATTCACACGATATCACACACATACATACAAGCGAGGTTCGCAACACCATTGACAATACTTTAGTTGGTGCATCTGTGAGACCTAAATGGCGTCATTTTCGTAGTAAAGCCTTTAGAACGTATAATTCGTTAAAAACCGTATTTTTTTATGAGTAACAAATTTATTCTCTATAAAATTATATAAACCTGATTATAGTGAAACCAGCAGCCCTTTACAATGCTCGAAGGAAACTGTTGCTCCAATGTAACCATCGCTGCAGTTTCATAATCCGTCATTGTAAATTTTAAATTCTTATGAAGCATTGGAGCTAATTCTTTTATCTTGCACCATATTGCTGTATACATAGCCTTTGTTAATGCTTCGCATAGTATGAATACTGTACCTACTCCCTGTGAAAGAAAAACTTCTATCAGTATAAACAGAAGAGGTGTTGCAAAGTAAGTTTCCCTACCTCATCTTCATTTCCCTAACTCAAAATTAAAAACGCTTTACAAAGTGCAAACAAAATTAATTTATATCTTCCAAGTATTAAGTTGACACCTAAATTCTTGCCTTTGTGTGATTTCTTCTTTGTAATCTTTGCCTTAAGGAATTCATATTTTTGTATTATTCTTGTTCCTTTTTCGAATCTATGAAATAATTTTGCTTAAGAAAACGTACACACACAATTCGTGAATTTATTTGCCAACCATTTTTTTATTTTTCTACATAATTTTTCATAATACCCAGCTATTTGTTGTAACGTATAAGTAACTTCTTTATCTTGATGCATTTATAAAACATAGTATCGAATCCATTGAGTTCGGAAGTTGGTAAATTTTATTTCGAATAACGAATAATTTTTCATTATAAAAATTCCCGCTAAAAAATCGCGCGAATATTCGTTATTCAAAACAGCATTTGCATAGTTCTGTATTGTATACAGACTATATATGTATACTACCCTGCTAAGGCTAATTGACGTTCATGCAACTTTTACAAATTTCGGGTTACAAGCAATTCGGATACTAAATAAATGTTATATTTTAACTTATCCCTAAAGCAGAAAAACTATGGATTGGTACTTTGATTATTCTAAAAACATTTAACATATGGTTTAACATATAGTTGACATTATTAAAAGAACTAAATCACTCTTTTCTCGAAACAAGATTTTTACAGATACGTCAATTAAGCTTAACAGGGCAGTATTTGTGGCCGGGCGGAAATCAGTACAATCAGATAAGTGGTAATTCTAGATAAAAAAATATGAATAAAGTTTGATATGAAATTTTTTTATACGAGACCTCGTTTTCGAGAAAAATCAAGTTTGAACATTTGCTTAGTACCAAATTACTTGGCTAGCTTCCAATTAGATATGAGTGATACAACTGACAAGAGGTTGTACTACATCATCTATTACAATTTCTGCCCTGTATACATATATAGTTATTATTCATAATAACGAACTAAAGTAACCTATTTACATAATACATATTATACTCACAGTATCCATATACTGAATGTGGATAATATAGAGTTGTGCAATAGGTGGCTGAGCAGGTAAAACCTTGAATAAAAATTGCGCACATTATTAAAACCTATTGCACAGATTACATATATGTAATTATTAATATAATAATATATTTGTATGCAAATTGGTATAATTCATGAAATTAAATCTTATATAACAAATTTGTATGCTACTTACAGAAAAAGTACCATCGGCATAAATAGTTTGAGAGACATTAAGAATCTGCAACAGTGTTTCCGTGGAAAACAAAATCGCCACTTTAGCGTTTTCATCTTTTATTACTGTTTTACATATATTTCTCATAAAAGAATGATTTACTATGCATTCATTTAATGCAGTTAAACTCGTTGGAATGTGTGGATAATTTCTTTGTCTCTCTCTAAAAAGTACAGCTTTCATACTATTATACGACAATGTACACGCAGCATCAGGATACCTTTAGAAACAAAAACTTTTTTCACACAATTTGTTAATAATATGAAAATCTATTTTATTATTTGCATGACTTACTTCCTGCAGACATCATCAAATACTTCCTTCAATGGAATCAACGTTTCCCGGCACATGTGACGCATTTCATTCTTCATTTTCTCATGATCGCGTCTATGAAGTACCTTCGAGTGATTATGAGGTCTTAATAATCTAATAGTACCATCACCGAGGTCTACTACAGCCCCACGACATCGTGTAGTCCGTCTGGTGTTGCAACGATAAATGTGGGCGCTACGATTGTCTTTATTGTAAGTGTAATCTTTCCATAAAAAAATTGAACTGCCCACTGATTTTCCCGCCACTTCTTCCATCTATAAAGAAAATATTATCATCACAGTGAACAAACAAAATAGCATGACTATAATTTACTGGAAGTAATTGATTCCAACAATGTCGTAATATTAGTTACGAGTTGCGTGTGTCGCATGTAAAAAACAAAACAACAGTTGTTGAACAAACAAACTCCTATATAAAAACATATATATGTATAATATAAAATAACAAATAGATTAAACAATACACGTAAACACAAAACTTACTGTAGATAATTGATCCCAGAAATGTAATATTCGTTCACTACGTGTTGCGTGTGTCGCACGTAAAAAGACAAAGGACGGTAGTTGCAAAAACAAATCCCTAGAAAAAACTATATATATATATATGTTTAGTACAAAATAAGATATAGATTAAACAATACACGTAAATACAAAACTTACCGAAAATAATTGGTTCCAACAAACAATGTCGTAATATTAGCTACGCGTTGCGAGTGTCGCGTGTAAAAACCAAACAACAGTTGTATAATAATCAAATCTCTGTAAAAAACCATATGTATGTATAATACAAAATAAGATAGATCAAACGATACACGTAAATACAAAACTTACTGCAAATAATTGATCCTAAAAATGTAATATTTGTTCACAACGTGTTGCGTGTGTCATTCGTAAGAAGACAAACGACGTTTGTTGAAAAAACAAATGCTTGTGAATATTCATTACATAATTATACAGGGTGGGCAATATCTTTGTCCATCCCGAATATCTCTGCTATTTTCAGAGATATGAAAAAATATTACTAACTTGTTATGGCCACCTTGATATAGTACAATTTTCGTAATTACGATTCATAAATCGTATGAAAAATACGATAGAAAATAATGAAAGTATCTATCAAGACAAAGTTATTTAGCAGTTTTAAATAACAATATTTATATTCATTGTTTACGAAGTGTCATGCGTCGTAACGTTAACGTCGCATATAGGACAGCGTTTGCGACCACATCGTTTGATACACGGTACACATAAAGCAAGATGACCACATGGCACAAGAACTTCTGTTGCTTTATTAATAAAACACATTGTGCAGTATCCTTTTGCATGGTCACTAGTACTCCCTTTTTCATCATCATTGTTATTTTCACGTTCTCCTTTATATTTCCAAAAACTGTCGTCAAGAATCTCATAAATGACAGCATCACCTTAAAAAAAAAATTAGTTTCGATTAATGTTGTGTATATATCAATATGTATATACAAAGGTGTCCCACAAAAATGAAAAGGTCTGAACTCTTCATGCGAAAGTTTCGATAGCCCGTAGATTGTTTTCTAGATTATATGTATTTGAAAATTAAGTATTTGACTTCCGACGCACTCAACTCGAACCGACTTTTCGTTGGCCTAGGCCTCTTTTCGCATTCGGAAGCGCGTGTAAAGCGTCCACGTACACTGAGTTGCAATGAACTTGTCGCAGTGAAGTTGGCTCCAGATTTACTGACACATTCACGCCGCGTCGGTGAGACGATGGGCGAGATCGACTCACCGACGCGGCGTGAATGTGTCAGTAAATCTGGAGCCAACTTCACTGCGACAAGTTCATTGCAACTCAGTGTACACATAGCAAGGCTTTTGGCAGCAATTATCTTATACGAAAGTATGCAACTGTTTCAAAACCAAATTCGAGTTCAATACGAAACCACTGTCCACAAAAAATTCGCACGAGTTCGGTTCTGAAACAGATGCATACTTTCGTATAAGATAGTTGATGCAAAAATCCTGGCTATGTGTGCGTGAACGCTTTACACGCGCTCTCGAGTACGAAGAAAGTCCTGGTCAACAAAAAGTCGGTTAGAACTGTGCGCGTCGGAACTCAAATGCGTACCCAATTTCTAATTGCAAGTATCTCGAAAATGATGCCATGGATTGCAAAATAGTAAACGAATTTTCAATTTGTTTTCGTACAAGAAGTTCGACTTTTATTACCTTTTTGGAACATATCCTGTATAAATTTCAATAAATTACCATCAGTGTTAATGATGTCAATTTCATCGTTAAAATTTTGTGCATTTTGTCTATTTTCCGTTCTGCACTGTGCAATATGCTGCTGGGATTCATAGATGTCATTTTCTTCAAATATTTGTAATGAACTCTCCGTTAAGGAATTGCTTGAATGTTGACGAGCATTTGTGTTTGCGCATTGAATATCGACGTCTCTAGTTTCGTCCTGCTCTTTACTTGTAAAATATGCGAGAACCGGTAGTTCCTTTTCTCTGCATTCTGAAAGGATCGTGAATAGTTTGAGATATTCGAAACTGTAAGGGTGTGTACGTCGGGTGATGCGTGAGAGTCGTAAGAGTGTGTATAATACATGCGTGTGTGAGAAACCAAAGAAAGTTTGGCGAAGCCTCAGGCTTTGACAGTTGCAGATTGCGGACCGATGAGTGGAATATGTAATAAAAAGTTTTTCCGACATTTTGCGTTGCAGTTTTTCACGCCCGTTACAAAACTAACGAATGTTGCTAAAGACGGACCTCTAAAGTAATATTGTGAATTATTTTTTTTCTATTCCAAAAGAACTATTTTGAAGAAAGCAGTTTGTTTCATAATTTCTTATTACATAATTTCTAATTCAAAAATGGCGTGTAAAGATAACCTGATGCTTTCCTGTCTTATTTTTACGGCACGTGACGTCACCGATTCGGGACGGCGGTATTGCAGCAGTTTTTTCGTTGGGCCTGGTGGAGCCACTTGCGTGTTTTGTTACGAACTTGAAAGGTTTAATTCTCAGCTAGCGTGCGCGCAACACGATCTAGAAAGGCAACAGCGCCTCAAGTATTTTTACAAACACATTCAAACGCTCATCTCGCCACAGGCATCGCGACGATACGCCTGAAGAACGACAGCGAAACATTGGGGCGTGTTTAGAGTGAGATGTACGATGATCATGCTATCCTTCTTTCAACCCAAATGATAGAATTGTCCCTCTTCGATCAATTCTGACTGACCAAACGCGTGAATTTATATAGCGCACCGTAGCACCACTCGCTGCTGAAAATATATGCCTACTCTGAAGAACCGAAGGAACGTGCAATCTGAGAATTATTTTTAGAAAAGATATTAACTTATTTAAATAAATGTTTTTTAATTAATAAAAGTATCAGGATACTCCATGCAATTGGGACGGGTTATATCTTTGAATTTGGTTAAGAGATAGGAAAAAGCTGTTTATGTAAAAGTTCAATGGTATGATAATGTCTATTTTTCTGTGATTTCATTTTCTTCGTGAATGTAACGATGCACCTTAAAAAATGCAAATACATTTTTATTTAAGTGGAATTCCATTTTTTTTACTTGTGTCAACTCCTTGAAACATTCTGCATAAAAAAGTACTATGGTACTATTAGAACTAATAAATGGAGGGACCTTGCGTCTATCCAGTAGAAGCTGAATATATGCAACAGAGACAGGGAACCAGACGTTGCATACATTCAGCCGAGGTGTCGAATCTCGGATTACATGCGACGACCAGCCAAGCTTGAACGTAAAAAGGGACAGACAGTGGAGGAGAGAGAGAGAGAGTCCAATGTTTCAAAGGAAAGAGCCGAAATGTATTGGTGTGACTAATACTAATTCAATTATAAACTTTTTTATTTTTGACTTTTTTTACTGAAACTTTTACTAGCGCATTGGTCAAATTTTTCTGATTAAAATGATACCAAACACGATATAGTTTGAATGGGGCGAGGTTTGTTATGGGGCGCTGTGAAAAATCCAGACGGGCGGCAGTCAAATCTTAGCGAAAAGGGACAATCTCAACATTCAGAATGGAGAGAAGGACAGCATGACTGTAGTGCGTCTCACCTCAGCGTTCAGGCGATGTTGCCTTTCGCTTGCCTTCGCAGGCACACTTCGAGTGACGTAATCAAGCTAACGCTTGATTCTGACTACGATTCCAAATCGGCAGCCCTTTCTACTTAGACGCCACCTTATAACTACTAGCTGAACTAATTTTGTCACGTGACCTTGCTCAGTAATATGCAAATAATGGCGGAACTCGTCTTTGGGATGCTTTTACGGGAATCGGTTGTTCGTCCTTATATGAGAAGATCTGAGCTGAATAAGGGCCTCATTCGAAAGAGGAAGGTTCAATGAAAGGGGCTCAACAAATCGTTTTAGTCACAAAACTCTTATAGTTACCTAAAATGTACTTGGATCAGTGGGCGTATTTTCTTCGACTTTTCCTCTACTTTGTACACTCATATTATTAGATATCAACACAATCTCGTTAAACCATCGGTTGAGCCCCCTGCATTGGACCTTCCTCTTTCGAATGAGCCCTCACCCAGCCCTAAGTGTTCTCTTATGAGGACGAACAACCGATTCCCGTAAACCCATTAATAGGCCCATTTTTGCCGGTAATGTCACCTCGCTGCATTACCCGTGTCTACCCCCTTAAGGATCTTTTTGCGACGAAGCGATTTTACATACCTGCCAAAGTACCAATTTTATTACTTGGAAAATTGTGTCTTCATATTGAAAATACGTAAAAACTCTTCTGAAGTTAATCTACAAATTATGTAAATCAAGATTCAAAATATGCATAAATAATACAAATAATTATAATTATAATTATTATAAAGACAAATCTTTCAGTATCATATCGGCTTGAGCTTTTATTATTTTTTTCCTACGATTAATATTAGCATAAGTACGTGGTCTTCTACATGCTATACCATTTCGTAATCGATTCAAATGAAGTTCTTGATCAATAAGCAGGTCTCTTATTTTCTCTAAAATTTATTAACAATTTACTAGATATTGTTAAATGATTTGATTAATACAAAAAGTAACGTTAATACAGACATTAAATAATAAATTGATTCATCGTAGTTAATAGATATGATTTTATATGTAAATAATGAAAATTAAAAATACTGTACCCAAAAATGTCCAAACGTTATATTTTGTTTTCCTAATTTTAAAGCTGCGATATTATGAAAGATTCTACAATATTATTAGTACGCAGTGGACAATTGTGTACGCTAACACGCGATGCCATTTTTAACCAATTAGTTCGCATATAGGCCATAGAACAAAAGAACATTAGGAAATTGTGTGATATAGGGCGGTATTCACAGTCGCAACTTATTTCTAAGCTGGGCTTAAACACATGCTTAAGACGTCGGCTAGATTCACAGTCGCCGAATAAGCAACGTCTTAAGTCTGAGCTTAACATTTGCTTAGAAAAGTAAATGCTTATTGGTGTAGATTCACAGTCGATGCTTAATAAAGTCTTAAGATCTTATGAATTCATAGTCGAATAAGTCCGCCTTATTTGTAGAAAACGAGTTCTTATTTGGCTTATTGAGGTTAGATTTTTTAAGTCGACGATATTGAGGACTTAAGCACGCGTTTGAAGTTGTTATTGTGCAGTGATGGGACGAGAGAGTAAGGTTAGGGTACACGAATACGGTAAAAAAGATTGTGTTTTGCGGTATTATGCTACTGCAAGTTTTAAGTAAGTCATAAATATATATCAGTATCACTACTCTTAAAAGAAGTAGAAAAAAATAAAAATTATCTATATATATATACATATATATATATATATATATATATATATGTACTGTAATTGTAGCTTATTCTGGTGGACACAATGAATGTTCTCAGCCCACAGTCTCCCGTATAGTATTTAGGGTGAGTTTACTAATAGGCAGTCTGATGACGGAGTAATATCAAGTTTCCCAGGGATCCGACAATTCCACTCAAAATCGCAGATTATTCAATAATCTGGGACAGGGAAACGGAGCTATTGGTTTACCAGGTGTGGATTTTATATCATTATAACTTTTTCTATATACACATATACATACATACATACATATACAATGTAATTGATTTACCAGGTGTGGATGGCGCTATTGATTGCACCCACATTAGATTAACAGCATTCAACAACATGGAAGAAATGTACAGAAATAGAAAAGGATATTTTTCATGACACCCCTGCAGAATCCACAGACTGAAGAGGAAATAAGGTAATACTGATACTGTTTTACTTGTTTATTTACTTGTTTACTCGACTGATTGATGCACAAATTAACATTAAATTATTTGATCGACACAGGTACAATGAAATCCAGATCAGGACCCGACAGATGGTAGAAAGAACGTTCGGTGTTTGGCATTCTTGTAGAAGAAGATGAAATTGAAAACCAAAATGAAGATGGAGAAGAATTATTAGGAAACGTGGAAAATGTTAATGGCATTGATGGATTTGCTACACGTGAAGCACTGATTGCCCGTATGTTTCATTGTGTAATTGTGTCAAACGAAATGTAATAAGGGGTTTTTCATGCCGCAAGGCTTTTTTCACCTTATTGTGTCTATCGATCGAATAAATAATCATTATTCTTTCAGCTCAAATTGGTTTAATTTATTGATTAAAATACCCTCATCCTCAGT
The DNA here is from genome assembly GCF_907164935.1 of Osmia bicornis bicornis. NCBI lineage: Eukaryota > Metazoa > Arthropoda > Insecta > Hymenoptera > Megachilidae > Osmia > Osmia bicornis. The sequence continues at coordinate 9,557,375 of NC_060227.1, forward strand.
CATATCACAACCTATACCTTAAACCACAGGATGTTTGCAATATCTTTTGCAATCACATACTGCTGATTTATTAATGATCTTCAATAATCGATAAGTTTGCTACAACTACTTTTATTTCATTTTTTAGGATTCATAATCAATACAAAGAATTACATATAAATTTTTCTTTTAAATAATTTCAGTCGTAAGTTTAATTTTGTGTTATTTTGTGTTCGTATTTCACAATGAAACTTTAAATATAAGAGCTTTTTATAACGTATGTGATAACAGTAATAATAAAATTGTTACTTTCTCAATTGAATTGATTTTGACTTAATAAATTTGGCTCTGTCTATTGCACGCTCAATTATTTGAATTAATTCAAGCGATAGCGTTAAAATTCAATTCAAAAAGCGCTGCTCTAACAAATAATGCTACAGTTTCAAAAATCATTTTCATTGGTTGTTACAGTAGAAAATCGACGGAAATAGCCGAACGTCAAATAAGCATTGCTTAACCACGGACTTTACTAAGCAAAGCTTATTCATCGTTTTCTTAACTAAGTCGGTCTTATTCTCCGACTCTGAATACATAGCGACTTAAGCATTGCTTATTCGAATAAGACGATCTTTGTAAAGAACGTCTTAAGTCCTCAATTAAGTTGCGACTCTGAATACGGCCCATAATATCTGCCTCTCTCTGTATAATTAATAAGCCTTCCTAAAATTTCATTTCAGGTAGTAAAGGCAGAGACATCGTCATACGCACAACGATATTAGATGCATTAGTCAAACCAAACTTGCGTCACTTTCGAAGAACCGCCTGCAACATGTAAGAAAAATTTAACTTTCTATACAACGAGAAATTTCATATTGTAATTAAATTATAACATGTAACTTTAAATAGTACCACATACCTGACAATAATGGAACCAGCAGCCATGTATATGTGCATTAGGAAAAAATTTACGCACTGCTTTTACAGCTGCTATTTCATAGTCACTCATTATAAAATTTATATTATTTGGCAATTCGGGAATTAGATTAAATATTTTTTGCCATATAGCAGTATATAATGTAGCCGTTCGTTTTTCACATCAAACAAGTATAGTCGCAATACCCTAAAAAAAGGCAATCCTTTTTATATTATTGCATATAATTTAATAACAATTAAATCTAACACAAATCATATTTTACGTTATCCATGAAGCGCATATGGATGGTATAGAGCTGTCCAGTCTGAGGTTTTTTCGGTAAAACCTAAAAGTACAGACAAGCATTGTGCGATTTATAAATATTTATACAGATTTCATCAGCTTTACAATACTTACTGCAAACGTGCCATCAACAAACAATTCTTTACTTTTAGATAATACTTGTAATAAAGTATCAGTTGTCAATATTATTGCACTCTCTCCTATTTCTGATCTTAAATAATATATTTTTATATTTTTTAGAGGTTGATAATTTTGTAATCCCTCGTACAAAATTTCTAATGATTGTGGAATTTGTGGCTTGTTACTGGCTCGCACTCTTTGTAATGTCGGTCTTAAGGTGTTAAAAGAACAATAAGCTGCAGTTTCTGGATACCTATAAATAAACATTTGTATATTTCTTTTTAAAAAATTATTAGAGGATATGTAAACTGTGTAACGACCCCATAAGAAAAACACTACATTTTTATTTTATTTTTCTTTATTATATTCCATACAAAGTATTTTATTTAATTTTTTATTGGTAATATTTAATGTATAAAATTTTAGTAATAAACATGTTCATTTTCGTCGATAACCGAGTCTGTTAAATTCATCGATAAAAGTTTAGTCGATAAGTCAGACGGTAAACAGTTTACCGATAAATTATCGACGTCTGACCGCGCACGCGCCAGCGCAACCCCAGTGAACACATAGTGGGGTAGAATTCTAGAGCGGGGATGCTGGACCACGTGTGATGGGGAAAACCCAGCTACCCCAAGAACTCTATGCGGAAAAAAAGTGCCGACTCAGCAAGATCTGAGTATAAATAGAGGCGTTCCGCACAGTTTCGATGCAGATCTTCTCAGGCCTCGGTCTGAAGCAGACAATACTCTGAACAGTAGAGAAAAGCTTGCGCTGAACTGTTTAGGCAGCGATAGAGCGCGAGTTACAGCTATTTGCTACTCTTCCACTGGTGGCGTGCAGTACTACAGATCAGTGGACCTCCTATCTACGGTACGCAACGTGTTACACAGGTGTTACGCTAAGCCAACATTTAAGTGTAAAGAGCTAGCGAGGAGCGGAGCTCCTTGAACGGCCTGCGATTAACACAGCTCTGGTATAACCAGAAACCGATTGCGACCCATAGGAAAGGTTAACTTGATTCTAATAGTCTAGCACAAACCTCTGGAATTTAGTTTCCATAGTCATTAGTGAAAATTAAGCAGAGTATTGAGTGTTATAGACGACCACGCCGCATTCGCGTTAGCGCTATCGATAATTATTAATTACAATAATTTATTACTAATAACTAATTACTAATTTCTATTACTAATTACGTATTTCTTACTGTATTCCTAATTTAGGGCGAACTAATTATAATTTTTATTGTATTCCTGTTTCTAGCCGCATTTATTGTGATACTAGCGATTTTGTTATATATTACATTTCAATTAATATCCACTTACCTTTTATTCTTGAATAAACAAATTTTAATCAGTTTCTAGCACATTAGTGTTTGGATTTCACTCCTTAACCGCACACCACGCGAACCTATAATCCCTAAAACACAGAATACGAGTCGCCTTCTAAGGGAACCGCTCTCCCTACAAGTCGGTGCAGTGACGTACTCACTCTGGGTCGTTACAACTGTATAAGCATAAACGTACTTTCTACAAACATCATCAAATATTTGTTTCAACGGTATTAATGTATTCCGACTGAGCTCACTCATTTCTTGTACCATCAAATACCGTGTACTAAAATGTTTTTGACTGGGGTGATTATGTTCAGCAACTATGTTAACATTATTCTCATCCACATGTAAAGAACCTCTGCACTTTGTTCGGTTACGACTATTACAACGATATAAATAAAAGTTTCGCTTATCAATATTGTATGCATAATCATTGTGCACATACACAAATGAACCTGATCTTTTTCCAGGAAACCTCTGCATCTGTGGAATATATATTTATAAAAGTCAACAGTCCATCCAACAAGTAATGAAATTCTTGCAAATAAAGTATCAATTTCATCCGCTGCTTTTAATCATTATTATACTAGGAACCTAGAAAGAACTAAGATATTTTAGAACATTATCTCAAAATAAACAATTTCTATACCCTTGAACATTAATTTTAGAAAAATGTGCATGGAAACAAAATTCTTGATACTTTCGTTTGTAAGTTTGACAGAATCAATATAACAAAAAATGCAAGTTATAAAAAATAGAAAAATGGTATAAATTATTAACAGTTACTAACGTATAAAAATTATTCTGTAATATAATTCGTATAAATTACTTATTTTGCTATAAATCGAAAAATATTTCTCTTCATTAGTATTTGATAGCATTAATTATTGATATGAAAAATAAGATATATATAAATACAAAAGAAGGTATAGATTAAACAATACATATATAAATACAAAACTTACCGTAAATGATTGATTCCAACAATGGCGTAATATTAGCTACGCGTTGCGTGTGTCGCACGTAAAAAGACAAACGACGTTTGTTGAAAAAACAAATGCTTGTGAATATTCATTACATAATTATACAGAGTGGGCAATATCTTTATCCATCCCGAATATCTCTGCTATTTTCAGAGATATGAAAAAATATTTCTAACTTGTTATGGCCACCTTGATATAGTACAACTTTCGTAATTACAATTTGTTCATATCCCTAAAAATGCCGGAGATATTCAAGGTGGTTAAAGCTATTGCCCCACCCTGTATATTCTAAAATGTAATAGTTTTAATTATCAAATTTCTCAAAAACTTGAGCCAATAACAAAAACCGGTTTACAGATTTGTATTCAACGCATAAAAATTTATAAGAAATGCTTACTATATAGTGCAAAACAGAAAACAAAATCAAAATTTTTAGAATAGTGTAATCGTCAATTGCAGGAAGTGTAAAAACATTTTTAAATTAAATTTATTAGATTTGACATCCAAATGTATACAATGTATAAATGCTATTTATATACTTTAAATCATACCTACATTATCAGACATTCTAAATCTATAACATAGGATAAGCTATCTTTAATTAGAGAAAGAAAAGTAACATGTGTCATATGCTTTTTCTATGCCAATGAAATTTTTCAAATAAACTAACGAATAAAACATATCTTGGTCTGAAAATTCAGCGTTTGTTTAAATTCATTATTCCAAAAGCAGTTTTTACATTCTATGTAAAGCAGCCATTTTAGACCAAACAGCATAAAACCAGGATCCTTTATGCAACGTATAGAGAAAAATGATCAATACCTTACTAAATTCAGTATGTAGCGTTAAGAACAAACAGTTTCTGGTTATTTATTGTTGATTTATTTCCTTATAACAGAAAAAATCTAACAATGGTTGAATTAAAATAGTTTATTTCTATTATATATTTAGTGAATAATCATGACATAATTTCCATACAATAGTTTTGTGTCTGCATAATCTTAAAGTAAATAACTGCGTTCGACACTGATTAAGTCATCTGTAAAAAATGAATTAAAGAGGTCACAAAGTATCGTGCTCATTCCTATATCTAATTTTTATTGACGAAAAATACTTATCTGAATTTCTTTTTTTCGTTCTCAATTTCCAACTGACACGGTTCGTGGCCATAAATCTGTTATTCGCGGTAACCGAGAGAGGCTCGTGTCGACCCATTGAATATTGCCGAACGAAGAAAAGGACAAAGAGCGAAAACAATCTCGCAGACGCTCAAGTTAGCAGTTTCATTCGAAATTGGAAAGGAAAACCAGTAACGGCGTGAAAACGTTACGGAGTAGTGCGGAATAATACATACAGGTTTTTCATTTGCGCCCAGTGCAATAGCAACTACAACAGCTTTCGGACCACATAGTGAAATTCTGTGAAAAGTGATAGTGACCCTGCGGTTGAGTGAGTTCAATAATGCCGTCTGGGGATCAGCTGTTCTCCGTAACGTATTCCCTCCTGGAATAGTCAAGATCGCCATAATGACCCAGTGACAGGAAACCATTTTTATTTTCATTTACGGACGAATAGGTAAATTTCATTTAGATTATTTTTGAATGTTTTCAAACTTAACACGTTTATTAGTTATTCCATTTGTAACGTCCCAGAGATAGGTACGTCACTGCACCGATGTTTAGGGAGAGCGGTTCCCTTAGAAGGCGACTCGTATGAATGTATTAGGGATTATAAGTTCGTGTGGTGTGCGGTTGAGGAGTAAAATCCAAACATTAATGTGCTAGACTAAAGATTTATTCAAGTAGGTAAGTAATTGATAACTGAATATGCTTGTTCTCAATATAATATAAAATAATAATGCTGGTATAACAATGAGTGCGGGCTAGAATAGGAATACAATAAGAAATTATAATGAGTACGCCCTAGATGAGAAAATATAGTGGAAAATATATGATTAGTGTGGTGTCCGGGTAATGAAGTCGCGGATAATTAATTTTGATATTTATTTAGACTTGTATACATGGGTCGTAGGTCTGGATCAGTTCCCAGCTGATACGGCACTACTCACGTTCGGCGTCCCCGCTTCGCGCTACGTAGTCCGTGCTCGTGTACATCACCTGGCTCCGTGATGTCACGTATTTCAATACATCACAACTCTCCCCCCTTTTTAATTCGAATTCTGTTGAGGCGTGGGGAGCGGCGCAAAATCGGTTCATCCGCTCTACCCTTAATTATTTGATCAACATGGCGCTTTTGAATTACGTTTTGGTCGGTTCGTACAGCATATGTAGATGGCGAAGTTTGTTTCACAATTTTACCGGCAGTTCGTTTATCGGCTCTTACCCATTTACCATAACGTCCTCACCTACCGCTATGTCTATCTTACGTTTACCGGGTCTGTTAACGATCTGTGCGCGTTGCTTACCTTCAACAGTCTCAGCTACATTCGGTTTTAACAGGTCGAACCGAGTTCTCAGCTCGCGACCATACATCAAGAATGCTGGACTCCTACGTGTGGTACAATGCTCGATACTACGGTAATCGTACAAAAACATATCGACCGCTGTGTCCAGCGTCTCTCCCCCTTGAACAATTTTTGAGACTTTATCTTTAAATGTTTGTACAAAGTTTTCAGCGGCCCCGTTAGTCGCTGGATAGTGTGGGGGCGAATAAGTATGTTTTACTCCGTTTTTTCTCAGGAATTCGTGGAATTCCACACTTCTAAATTGTGGTCCTCCATCCGTAACACAATGTAACGGCAACCCGAATCTCGCAAATAACCCTTTGAATTCCTCGATTAGTCTGTACGCTTTTGTGTTATTCTTAAAATTAATTATTTCCGGCCATTTGGAATACGCATCGATTATAATTAAATACATGTTCCCATAGAATGGTCCTGCAAAATCACAATGAATGCGGCTCCATGCCTTTGTCGGCCATGGCCATGTTGTTAATGGCGTATGTGGCGGTATCTTATGCTGAATTAGACAAATTTTATATCTATTCACTAAAGCTTCTATGTCCGAATCTATTCCTGGCCACCAGACATATGAGCGAGCAAACATTTTGATCTTTACAATTCCTAGGTGTGTGGCATGTAATTCGTTCAAAATTAAGGTTCTCATGCTTTGTGGAATAACGGCTCTTAGGCCCCAAAATAAACATCCTTTTTCGACTGTTAATTCTAATCGTTTTGAGTAATAATGTTTTTCGTCATTCGGTAATTCTTTTACATCTGGCCACTCATTTAATACGTGTTTAATTACGTTGCTAATTGTTTTATCTTCCCTATTTTCAGTGGCTAACATTTTATAATCAAAAGTTTTAATTCCTTCTTCAAAAAAGTTTACATGTAAAAAATCAGGTTCTAATTCTAATAACAAAATATCATTTCCTTCATCTCCGATGGGGAGTCTAGACTATGCATCACAATTTGCATTCGCTTGGGATCTAACATGTTCGATTTTATAATGAAATCCTGAAAGAAAATAAGCCCATCTTTGAAATCGATTATCGGCTGTTATTGGAATCCCTTTACGCGGCCCTAGGATCATCTGTAATGCTTTATTATCAGTTCTTAAAATAATTTCTTTTCCGAAAATAAACTCGTAAAATCGTTTAAATCCAAAGACTATAGTCATTGCCTTCTTGTCAATTATCGCGCGGCTCATTTCTTTTTTTCCAATTTTCTTTGACGCGTATGCGATTGGTTTTTCAGTGCCGTCTTTATACCTATGAGAAAGTATAGCGGAAATTCCGTAGTCTGACGCATCACATGCTAAGACTATTTGCTCGTTCGGGTTATAATGCGCTAATATGCGGGGTGAGATCAATTCATCTTTTACCCATTCGAACGCACTTGTGCATTCTTGATCCCATTCAAATTCTTTTTTATTTAATAATGTGTATAGCGGTGTTAGTTTTGCTGATCTGTCTTGCAAAAATCTAGAGTAGAACGTTACTAATCCTAAGAAGGAAGCTAGTTCTTTGTGATTTTTCGGTTGGGGGGCATCTATCATTGCGCGTATTTTTGACTTCGCTTTGTGCAACCCGTTCTTGTCTATGACGTAGCCTAAGATTTCGATTCTATCTTGCATGAATTTACTTTTTTCTTTATTAATTCTTAATCCGCATTCTTCCAATCTCGCACAAACTTTTTCTAAATTTCCTTTATGTTCGCTTTCTGTACGGCCAGTTACATAGATATTGTCCAGATACGCGATCGCGCCATCGATTTCCATTAAACATTCATCCATTTTTCTTTGTACATCTGCAGGCGCCGGTGAAACGCCCTCTGGAATATTTCTATATCTAAATAAGCCTTTGTGAGTTACGATCGTGAGCAGAGGTAAACATTCTTTAGCTACTGGCAATTGCATGTACGCGTGCTTTAAATCCAACTCCGAAAAAACTGCACCTCCTTGAAGGCTCGTAAAGATCTCGTCGATCGTGTGGAGCGGATGTTTGACAATAATTATGTACGGGTTTACTGTCAACTTAAAATCTCCACAAATTCTAATATCGCCATTACTTTTGAAAAGCGGCACAATTGGCGTTGCCCATTCACTAATTTCAATCGGCTCTAGATGGTCCAAATTTACCAGCCTATCTATTTCTTTTTCGATCAGTGGTTTCAATGCATGCGCGACGTGCCTACACTTCATCGCTACTGACCGCGCATCGTCTCTTAAATGGATTTTCGTTTCGCTTTTATTGTATCGTCCCGGAGTATCGCTGAACAGTTTACTATACTTTATGAGGAAATAGTTTTTAACGCTTTCGGTATCGATCTTATTCACGCGTTTCTCATTTATACCGTTCAGTTTTACCGGCCATAACTCGAAAGCTTGTAGCCACTGTCGGCCAATTAACGCTGGTCCCGTACCGGGTAAAACAAAACATTCTAATACTGTTTTTTCATTGTTTAATTCAACAGTTAAATTCGGCAATTTACCAATCGGTTGCAAAATATTACCGCCGTATACTTTGAATTTTCTATCAGATTTTACTGTTTTAAATCGTTTAAAGTAATCATTGTAAATTGTTTCTGAAATTATCGTGGCGTATGTACCTGTATCTAGTTCCATTTTCAACTTAATCCAGTTCACGGTCATGTCAACAAGCATCGGCTGCGCGTCACCGTCACTCGCATACCTTACACTCTCATACTCATCGCTCGATTCGATGTTGTAGAACTCGTTGCGGTGTGTAGACGATTCTCGAACCGGTGACGTCTCGCTCTCCTCTCGCATTAGTTTGACGTCGCCCTGGTTTTGGGATGGTCCGGCGGCGGTCTCCTTTCGGCACGCTTGCTGCAGATGGCCTTTCCTGCCGCAGCCGCGGCACATGTAGTCTCGATATCTACACTGCCTATTTGTGTGGTTTGGCTTCCCACAGCAATAACACACAACACTTTTCGTATCTCCTGGCTGCTTGGCGTGTTGTTGTTTTGAACCTGCTTCCGGCCAGTCTTCCGGTGGCTTCGTTGAATTGCCTCTGGTGTTGCTCCAATTTTTCGGCTTGCGTATGTTTTGAAACGCATGTATTTCGCTTTCCGCGTTTTTGTTTTCTAGTACTTTTAATGTACCCGTTGCGTTTTTCTCGGCAGCTTCCCGAGATACGGCCTCTTTAAATGCCGTTTCATAATCCAATTTGTCTATTCGAAATAGTGCTGCTTTAGTATTGTGATCTCTTAAACCACTCACAAATTGATCACGGAGTGCCACTTTTATATCACTAAAATTGCACTGTGACGATAGTCTTTTTAACTTTGCTGCAAATTCAGCCACTGATTCATTTGGTTCCTGTTTAGCCACATTAAATTTGCATCTTTCCATTATTTCAGATGGCTTTGGATTTAAATGTTCCGTCATAGTTTTTACTAGGTCCTCGAATGTTTTCGAATTTAATCTGTCCGGTTTCACTAACTGCTTGATTAGGTCGAACGCTTCTTCGTCCAAGCGTGTCAACAAATGCGCGGCTTGTTTTTCGACTTGTAACGACCCAGAGTGAGTACGTCACTGCACCGACTTGTAGGGAGAGCGGTTCCCTTAGAAGGTGACTCGTATTCTGTGTTAAAGGGATTATAGGTTCGTGTGGTTTGCGGTTAAGGAGTGAAATCCAAACACTAATGTGCTAGAAACTGAATGAAAATTTGTTTATTCAAGAATAAAAGGTAAGTGAATTGAAATATAAAAGAAAATCGCTAGTATCACAATAAGTGCGGCTAGAAATAGGAATACAGTAAGAAATTATAATTAGTTCGCCCTAGATTGGGAATACAATAGAAATATGTAATTAGTAATTAATATATGTAAGTAGAAATTAATAATTAGTAATAATGATAGCGCTAACGCAAATGCGGCGTGGTCTTTCTGTACAGTCAATACTCTGTTTGTTTTCAACAATGATTATGGAAACTAAATTTCCAGAGGTTTGTACGAAACTATCGGAGTCGAGTTAACCCTTCCTATAGGTCGCAATCGGTTTCTGGTTATACCAGAGCTGTGTTTTAGACGCAGGCCTTTCAAGGAGCTCCGCCCCTCGCTAGCTCATTACACTTGAAATGTTGGCTTAGCTTAAACACCTGTGCAACACGTTGCGTACCATGGATAGGAGGTCCACCTGACCCGTAGTGCTGTACGCCACCAGTGGAAGAGTAGAAATTAGCTATAGCTCGCGCTCTATCGCTGCCTAAACAGTTCAGCGCAAGCTCTTCTCTACTGATCAGAGTGTTGTCTGTTTCAGACCGAGGTCTGAGAAGATCTGCCACGAAACTGTGCGGAACGCCTCTATTTATACTCAGATTTTGCTGAGTCGGCACTTTTTTTCCGCATAGAGTTCTTGGGGTAGCTGGGTTTTTCCCATCACGTGGTGGTCCAGCATCCCCACTCTAGAATACTACCCCACCGTATGCTTACTGGGGTTGCGCTGGCGCGTGCGTAGTCAGACGTCGATAATTTATCGGTAAACTGTTTTACCGTCTGACTTATCGACTAAACTTTTATCGATGAATTTAACAGACTCGGTTATCGACGAAAATGAAAATATTTATTACAAAAATTTTATACACTAAATATTAACAATAAAAATTAAATAAAATACTTTGTATGAAATATAAAAATTAGTTACAATAAAGAAATTAAATAAAAAAGATATTGTGTTTGATTATTGGGTCGTTACAACTTCCCCCGCGCGTTTGTCTCTTGTCCTCAAGAGACTATGATTTTGCCTTCTGAGATTGCACAGGGCGCAGCAGCACTTCTCCTCACCGTTTCTTGGAGAGGATGACAAAATTCCAAAATATCTTATGACTTTCCCGTGTTCTCGTCTTGGGTCATTCCTTTCTGAATTTCCATAAACTTTCCAGTTAAACTCTGGAATGTCTATTAAAATTAACCTCCACTGTGGTGGTGGTGGTGGTGATGGTGGTGGCGGTGGTTGTATTTTTTCCTCTTGCACTGTCAACTTTGAAATTTTGTATAAAACAGATAATTAATGATTGAAATACATTACTTGGAGTAATATTTTACCTCTCTAAATTGTTTTAAACGCTCGCGTTGTCCTGCGCGTCGTACCATTTTTGCTGTCTATGAATTGAATTTAGCTGCGCGTGCGTAGCGTCACTTTCAATATCTTTCTCTGTCGCTCTTAGTTTCTGTCTCTTTCTATCTTTTTTCTATGTAATATGGCGGACTTGCGAGTCTGCGCATTAATACATCGAACAAAATAAAAATATTTCGAACGAATTGAAAATGTTTTGTAAGATTTTGGAATGAATATTTTAGGATTTTGGGATGAAGGTTTTAGGATTTTGGAATGAAATATTCTTGTTAAATTTAAGAGAAGGATTTATTAATGAAAAAGGAAAAGAAAATAAATATTAGGTAATACTATGGTGGATACAATACAAGAAAAAGGAAATGAATATAATTATGAATGATTTTCTAACGTATTTAAATAAAACGTTTCCTGGTCTGCTGCTGGTATCAGATACCCTTCACTGTAAACCTCCAATGTATCTTGGTCCATATTACACATTGCTTGTAGGCAAATTTCACAAGCCAGGGCTGATTGTAATTGCCCAAATAGGAACCCGCATCTGATACATTTTGCTTGTTGTAGTGCTTCGTCCTTTAATATAAAATGATGGGTCCCAACATGTACCCAATTTTTTTTGCTTGCGGGACTTACATTAATTGCACAAATGGCGCATATTCGTCCTATTTTAGGATCGATAGTGTACTCGAAAGCAACAGTTTGATCCTTGACACATAAAGCGTCTACAATGTTACCTGTTTGCTGTACCATTTTTCCTGTAACTGGAGGCTATCTTGTTATTATAAAATATTGAAATTATAAATTTTATTGTTTATGCTTACTCTTTTTATTAATTTCTTCTCTTTTCTTTCCTTTTCTTTTTTTTTATTTCTTTAATTTGTTGCGTAGCGTCTCTTTCACGTACTTGCTTCTTTACGCTTCTTAGCAATATGGCGGTATGTTTAAAATTTTGCATGTGCGCATGCGCATGTTCCGAAAATTACATAGATTGGTATATCGATTTTCATTTTTGATCTAAGTTGTAGATTGGCCGGTAGGCCCTCTTTAGTCTATCTTTGTGAACTATCCTAGGCTTTTTGGGACCTATCTGCAATTCTATATTGTTTTTTTCTATGTTTCTTAAAACTTTGTATGGTCCGGTGTATTCTTTTTGTAATTTACTTTTTCTTGGTGGGTTTAATAACATAACTTCTTCTCCTGTTTCATAATTAATCGGTCGTATCTTTCTATCGTAGTAGTATTTTTGTCTATATTTTGATTGTTCTAAATTTATTTTTGCTGTTTGTCTAATTTTATGTAAATTTTGTAATAGTTTATCTACATAATCTGGATATGTGTCTAATGTATCAGTTGGTGTGAATTTTTATGGTAGTCTTGCTTTTCTTCCGTATACTAGTTCATGAGGTGTGAATTTTGTTCCCTCATGAACACTTGTGTTGTAAGAAAACATTGCTTGTTGTAGCCATTCGTCCCAGTGTTCTTGTTTGGATATATAGTGTTTCAAGTACTCAATTAGAACGTGATGGCTTCTTTCCAGGGACCCGTTTGACTGAGGATGGAAGGATGATGTGCGGTACGTCTGGATATGGAAGATTTTAGCTAGCTTTTTAATAAGCGAGGATGTGAAGCATGTTCCCTGGTCGGTGAGGATAGCTTTAGGACTGCCGAACTGGCATATGAATGAGTTGGTGAATGCTCTTGCGACGTCCTCTGATGTAGCTGATACAAGTGGAACCGCGACGGAGTACTTGGTCAAATTGTCCTGTATGGTGAGGATGTAACTGTATCCTTTTTGTGTCATAGGTAAGGGTCCAAGAATGTCTAGGGACACCTTATCGAATGCGTCTGAAGGAGTGTCTGTGATAACCATAGGCTCCTTATTTTTCATCCTTACTAGCTTGGTTCTTTGGCAGCTAATGCATGATCTAATATAGTCGGTAATTTCTTTTTTCATGTTTTTCCAATAGTACTTGTTCCTGATCCTGAGGTAAGTTTTTCTAATTCCTTTATGTCCTGCAACTGTGCTTTCATGATTTTCTTTAATTATATTTCTTCTTTCATCCTTAGGTGGAGTTTGGATTGTTCCTTTGCAGATGATGATGTTGATGTTTGAATCTGCAAAGATTACTTGAAGAATTGCTTTTAACCCTTGCTTATCTGGCATGCTGCATTCTTGGATTCCTTTTTGAATTAACATGTGACGAAGAGTTTTAATTTTTTGTGGTAATTTTTCTTTATAATCTATTAATATTCCAAAAATTAATTTATTTTTAATTTTATATTCTGTGATACTGTCTTGTGGTTTAGAAATTTTAATCTTTTCATTTTCTATTAACTGTTTTGATTGGTAATCTTCAGGTTGTCCTTCTTTGTTAATGAATACTACTGCTGTACCTCTTTTCATCCATAGCTGATCCTCGGTTTCTTCTATTTTGAATGTGACTGGTCTATTGCTAATTATTTTTGGTTTAATTTGTTTCATTGTAGATGGTTGTTCGGTTTTTCCTTTTTTAATTTTGATAGGTGTGATAGGAGCTGATAATGTGTCACTTGAGGTTTCTTTTTCTATCTTTCTTTTTATTATAGGAGATTTTTCTCTTGTTCCTGAGGAAGAATCAATTCTGGGTGGTTCTCTGAAGATGTGTTTAGGTATGATTGCTTCTTCGTTATATTCTTCTATCTCATCTCCAATTATTACTGGTTCTCTTTCTACGAGTCGTTTCTGCGGGATGATGTATTTTTTATCTTGTGGAGGTTGATGTACTTCCACAATGACTTGTTGCTCGTGGGGTCTTCTCTTCTTCCTGATCTCTTCAGAAGAGTATATCTTTGGGTTTGGATTCGTTCTCTTTCTTGACTTTGGTGGTTCTTCAGATACATCAGTTTCGTAATATTGAGACTCGTCTGAACTTGTATAGTCTTCTTTTATTCTTTTTCTTGCTGCATTTTCTTCTTGAGATGGGCTTCTCTCTCGTATTTTATCCTTTCGGTACCTTTTTCTTACTTCGATATCTGTGGAGTCATCTCGTGGTCGTGTTAAATGTTTGTGGCTGATTTTCCTCTGCTTAATTTCTCGTGAACTGGATGAGGTTGTTGGCCTTGGTCTTCTCGGGTATTGATGCCATTCTTTCTTCTTTTTATGATTTTCAGACTCCGTTGTAGTTGTTGGTCTCGGTCTAGTTGGATACTGATGTGTTTCTTTTTTCTTTTTAAATTCCCTAGATTCTGATGTCGTTGTTTGCCTAGGGCGAGTGGGATATTGGTGCCACTCTTTTTTCTTTTTGTGTTTGCCCGATTCTGAGGTGGTCGTCGTTTGTCTGGGGCGAGTGGGATATTGGTGCCACTCTTTCCTTTTCTTACGCTTCTTCTTTGACCCAGATGTAGATGAGTGCAGCCTTTTTGCATTTATTTGTAGAGCGTTTATATCTTCGACAGGATTTCTAGATAGAGCATCAGCGTTTATGTTTTGTCTCCCTGGTTTGTATTTAATTTCGTAATCATATTCGCTTAATCTTAATTTCCATCTCATGAGTCTTGATGTTGGATCTGAAAGACTGTTTAACCATATTAAAGGTTTGTGATCAGTGATTAAATAGAATTTTCTGCCGAAAATATATGGTCTGAAATGATTTATTGCGAATATTACAGCAAGTAGTTCTCTTTCTGTTGCGGAATATTGTGTTTCCGGCTTATTCATTACTCTTGATGCATACGCTACTGGCTGATCCTTTCCTATCTCTCCTTGACTTAGGACTGCTCCTACTGCTATTCCGGATGCGTCAGTGGTAATATTAAATGGTCTCTCAAAGTCAGGATATTGTAGGATTGGCTCTTTGCATAGCACGTTTCTTAGGAATTCAAAAGCTAGCTGTTGTTGGTTGGACCATTCGAATTTTTGCTCTTTTTTTGTCAGGTCGGATAATGGTTTAGCAATTTTAGAGAAGTTTTTAATGAAACGTCTATAATATCCACACAATCCTAGGAACTGTCTGATATTTTTGACAGTCTTCGGAACGGGGAATTTTTGGACCGCTTCAACCTTTGCTGGGTCAGGTTTTACACCGTCTTCTGTAATTATATGACCCAGGTATGCCACTTCTTTCTTTAGAAATTGGCATTTGTCGGGTTGCAAGTATAAGTTTGCTTCTCTAAGCTTTGCCATCATTCTGTTGACCTTTATTTCGTGTTCTCTTAATGAGCTTGCATAAATTACGATGTCATCGATAAACACGAATAGTTCCAGTCCTTGTAGTCCGTCTAGGACGTTGTTCATCAGGCGTTGGAACGTGGCTGCAGCATTTTTTAAACCAAAAGGCATTCTATTGAACTCGAAATGCCCGAACGGTGTTGAAAATGCTGTCTTGTGTTCGTCTTCCGGATGCATAGGTGTTTGATGAAAACTAGATTTTAAATCAAACACGGAGAAGTATTTTGCACTTCCTACTTGATCCAGGATATCAGTGATGTTTGGTAGTGGATAGGCATCGCTGATCGTTTTTTCATTTAGTTTTCGGAAGTCAATCACTAATCTCCAGCATTTGTTTCCCTTTGAATCTTGCTTTTTTGGTACTATCCATAAGGTGAGTTAAATGGTGACGAGGAATGCTTGATGATTCCTTTTCCCAGGAGATCATTTACTTGGTGATTGATTTCATCTTTCAACGCATGAGGATATCTGTATTGTTTAACATTTACAGGCACCTCATCCGTCGTGATGATCCTGTGGTAGATTTTATTTGTTGCTGGAAGTTTGTCTCCGTCAATATAAAATCTGTCGGCGTGCTCTTCTACTATATCCTCTACATTGGCAAGTTCTTCTTGATTTAAATGATTTGTCTGTAATTTTTCTAGAATTTGCTGGGCTCGTTGAGGTTTTTGGTGAGTTATTTCTTCATTTTGTGGTGCCTCTTCATACTGTTGCAGCTCTACTGCTGGCATTTCGATTTCGATGTCTTCTGCTCCAACGTTGATCGCATATAGGAACGCTATACCATCACGGTTCGTAACTACAGCGTTTCCCATATATATTTGTGGGTGAAGCTGTAATTTTGGGACAAAACCAGTTTTGATTTCAGTGTTTGATACTCTTATAGGTATCATGGTTTTTGTCCTAGATGGTATTACTACTGCTGGTTGCTTGAATGGTATTATATTGTTATTTACTATTAGTATAGACTTGGCGTAATTGATGCTGGCTCCACTGCTTTTGAAATACTCTGTTCCTAAAATTCCGTCTTGTTCTATTGGTAGTTCTTCGATGATGTGGAATATGGATTCAGTTTCTAGTATCTTTACTTTGATGTATCCTGTAGTGTAAATAGAGCTTTTAGTGATTCCATTTAATTGAAAAATTACATCTGTATTTATAATAATTTCTTTTGAAATTGCTTGTTTTTTAATTATATTAATATCTGATCCCGTGTCGACCATGAATAAGGCTTGCTGATTTTTGAAACTTTCGCTTACTAGCTCGACACTGGGAGACTTATTTATTTCTCCTAAGTTTAGGTACAAGTTTGCCTTTTTACGTACCTGTTGTACTTGAGGAGTTTGCTGGATTTTTTGGTTTCTGTTGCGTTCTTGATATGCCTTTTTCCGGCATTCCTGAATTGTATGGCCTATGTTTTGGCAGAATTCAGAAATTGGAGGTCTTGCTCGTGTCCAATTTTGACCTTGTCTCTGCGTAGGCTGGTTTCTGTAGGTTTGAGCTGGCTGCACAAAGTCCTGGGGGACCCCTTGTCTTGGTGGTTGGTCCTTAAACCAGCAGGTTTCCAAGGTGTGCCCGGACCTTTGGCAGTGTTGGCAGTGTTTTGCTGGCCAGCGGGCCCTCGACGTTGATTGTCTTTGGAACCGCTGACTGCAGCATATACTAGCATTATGCCCATATCCAAGGCAGTTTTCGCATTGATTGGTCATAGTGAATCCTTGTGATAACTTAACCTTGGTCTGGCTTTCTAAATTTTCTGCCTCGGCTACAATTGCTGCACTGATTGCTTCGTCGAGGCTGTTGAAATTCTGATTTTTCATTCGGTTATATACTTCTTGTTTCAAACCGGTAAGGAAAGCTTTTATTGTATTATTTTCCGAAGATCGGTTGTATCCTTCGATGTTATCTGGGAATTCTATTTCGTTGCAGCTCTTAATTTGTAATAGAAGTCCTGAGACGCAGCTGCCGTAGTCCACGACTGCCTCAGTTGGACCCTGTGCGATCCTTGCCATGTCGCCGCATAGCTGCATCGAAGTGAAGAGCGGTGCGAACCGTGATTTTATTACGGCAATCAGTTCCTCAATGGTGTCGTAGTCTCCGTTTAGTACCACTCTTGCTGCTTGTCCGTAGAATTTGTTCTTGATTAATTGTACCAATCCGTACTCAGCATTAGGAGAGATTATATTCTTCGCTTTGAAACAGCTCTTTGCAAACTGGTAGACTGGTATGTTGCGGCCGTTGAATGCTGGTACGATGTCTGCTGCATCGCGAATACTGATCGGACGGCTTCCTTCTGTCGATCCGTTAGCTGATCCGCTGGCTGATGCGCTGGCTGGTTGATCGGCTGTTCCGTTTGGCATCTTGATTCTTGCTTATTAATATAGTATATATGTATGTGTATATGTATTATATATATTTGTATTTTTTTTATATATATTATTACTACATTTTTATTTTCCCTTTTTTTTTTTTTTTTTTTTTTTTTATTCTTGTATTTTACTCTTTATTTGTATTTGTCTGTTTCTAGGCTAACCATTAATGTCCGCAGAGATACGATTTCTCCTTACCACTCGAACAATCCCACCGCTGTCACCAAATTTTTATTAACTAACTAGGTGTAACGACCCAGAGTGAGTACGTTACTGCACCGACTTGTAGGGAGAGCGGTTCCCTTAGAAGGTGACTCGTATTCTGTGTTAAAGGGATTATAGGTTCGTGTGGTTTGCGGTTAAGGAGTGAAATCCAAACACTAATGTGCTAGAAACTGAATGAAAATTTGTTTATTCAAGAATAAAAGGTAAGTGAATTGAAATATAAAAGAAAATCGCTAGTATCACAATAAGTGCGGCTAGAAATAGGAATACAGTAAGAAATTATAATTAGTTCGCCCTAGATTGGGAATACAATTAGAAATATGTAATTAGTAATTAATATATGTAAGTAGAAATTAATAATTGTAAAAATTGATAGCGCTAACGCAAATGCGGCGTGGTCTTTCTGTACAGTCAATACTCTGTTTGTTTTCAACAATGATTATGGAAACTAAATTTCCAGAGGTTTGTACGAAACTATCGGAGTCGAGTTAACCCTTCCTATAGGTCGCAATCGGTTTCTGGTTATACCAGAGCTGTGTTTTAGACGCAGGCCTTTCAAGGAGCTCCGCCCCTCGCTAGCTCATTACACTTGAAATGTTGGCTTAGCTTAAACACCTGTGCAACACGTTGCGTACCATGGATAGGAGGTCCACCTGACCCGTAGTGCTGTACGCCACCAGTGGAAGAGTAGAAATTAGCTATAGCTCGCGCTCTATCGCTGCCTAAACAGTTCAGCGCAAGCTCTTCTCTACTGATCAGAGTGTTGTCTGTTTCAGACCGAGGTCTGAGAAGATCTGCCACGAAACTGTGCGGAACGCCTCTATTTATACTCAGATTTTGCTGAGTCGGCACTTTTTTTTCCGCATAGAGTTTTTGGGGTAGCTGGGTTTTTCCCATCACGTGGTGGTCCAGCATCCCCACTCTAGAATACTACCCCACCGTATGCTTACTGGGATTGCGCTGGCGCGTGCGTAGTCAGACGTCGATAATTTATCGGTAAACTGTTTTACCGTCTGACTTATCGACTAAACTTTTATCGATGAATTTAACAGACTCGGTTATCGACGAAAATGAAAATATTTATTACAAAAATTTTATACACTAAATATTAACAATAAAAATTAAATAAAATACTTTGTATGAAATATAAAAATTAGTTACAATAAAGAAATTAAATAAAAGAGATATTGTGTTTGATTATTGGGTCGTTACAGACTTTAATGTCTTTAGCTGTGAAGTATAGCTCTAGCCGTTCCACGAAATTCTCCCAGTTGTCTTTATGTAAGCAAAATTCTAGACTAATGCCGTCGCTTGCCATGTTGTCGTTCGGATCGCTCTCTGTTTCGCTTTCCGCTTGACTGTAAACAGACTCGCTGGATGTACTTTTGTTCAGGTCGACCTTTTCTTCGTCGATCGGCTTATCGTTTGAATTATTTGTATTAGCTCTTTTTTCAGCTATTTCCTTTTTCACGGTTTCTCTCAGTAACTTGCGTAAGTTTTCAAATTGGGTATAGCCGGATAAGGGGGTGAAATGTGCCTTTAGACCAAATCGATCAATGAACATATCAATTAATAGACCGGTCAAAGAAAATCATTTGAGCCAAGCATGAAGCCGCTACCCTCACTTAAAGGGTAGTTACAGGGCAAAACGCAATCTATAGTTTAAGCTTTATATCTTTTGTTGTACTTTATGATAAATTTTGAAAAAAATCAGGGATGTTCTGCTCTATGACCTACATGTTTTTGAATTTTTTCAGAATATTTCATTGCAAAATGGATTTTTAAAAAATTCAGAAAGTTTAAAAATATTTTTTTTTAATAGAAGTTATCAAATGACCACGTTTATATTTTTACAGTATTATTGTCTTGTTATGATTATTAATCTGTAATTTTTTCAGATTTTTTAGAGTGGGGGAACGTAGTTGCAAAAATTAAAAACCGATATTTATTTATGTTATTACCTTAATTTTTCATGTGACCATGTTCATATTTTTACAGGTTTAATAGCTTGTTACAATTATTAATATATAATTTTTTCAGATTTTTTATAAAGGTGTATCACATACAGAAAAATTATAAATCGATATTTCTTAACTTTTCGTTCGCAGAGGAGAAACATATTCGGGTAATTAATATTTTTATTTCATCAAATGGTCATCATATACAGGTTCAGAATAGTTTTGCATGTATCTAATCTTTTTAGCATGCGTTTACGATGTGGTTAGCGATTACTATGACGTAACTCGTGTTACCACCATCGAGAATCTTCGTACTACTTTATCACCTTTTACAATGATAAGGGAAATAAATTGATACTAATGTTTATAATGAATGTGATAGAGGTATATATTTGATCCAAGTGTCTACAGTTATTTACATATGTGCCTGGGACCGATAACTGGACTGCGCAGTCCGTGCATCACATTCCGTATGTAATTTTTTACTTTTCTCCGTATCTGGACCTAAAAAATATTATATGTTAGATCTTTATTATCAAATATTTTTGCATTCATTAGATGAATTAAGTGAATGACTTTTACCTTCAATAATTTCTGTTTGCAGCACTAATAACGTGATGTATTTTCAATCTTCGTCGCTGTCATCGTTTATTGTAGGATTTACGTGATCTGTATGAAATATTTTGCTAAGTATTTCTGCAGGCCTTACAATTTTCGCAATGTAACGAGCATGCGACAAATAATAAATTATTGCAGCTAAATGGGAACAGCATCTGATGGTTCGATTGCCATTTGCACACTCACAGAAGTGACGCTTAATTCCAGAGCAACCTATTGCATTTGGTGTATAGTCTATATAACACTTATACATTTTACTGTTAATATGTCGTGACTGTACTTGAAATTGGGTGATATTCCTGTTTTCTTTTAAATAACTGAAATTAATTTCGTTCTTATCATTTATTATTTCTGCGAGATACGACACTGCTTGCGAAAATTGGTAAGACCCGGTAAAAAATATTCGCAAATCACGTTCCGTTATTTCGGGGAAATCAAGCAAATCCGCAGATGTTATTCTTTTAAACGGAGTTTTTCTTCTATTCCACCGATGTGTCTCGGCTTCTACTCCTAAGGTATTTTCTTTTTCTTTTTGTTCCGAAATTCTTGAAATTATTTCTTCGGATAATTGTAAATCACTGTGTAAGCGCTTCCCAAACATATTTTGTAAAAAACAGGCTATTCGGAAGTATGACCGTACTGTTGGAAGCAACTTATTGTCTAATTGGTGATGGAGAAGCCGGTACTTTTGCCCTATTATGCCGTGGATAGCTTCGATAACCCAACGAACTTTTGTAACCAATCTAGAATTATTGGCTTCTATGGTGGTTAATTGATGACGTTTCCCTTTAAGAGCTGGCATTAATACCGTGTATCCTTCGTTTTTTAAATGGTTGTGCACGTCTCGAAATCCTCGGTCAACGATACATATATCTCCTTTCTTTAATAATGTTCGCAGACCATTGGGATCTTTCATCACGATTTTCATGATTTCCGCGTCATTTTGTGTGGCGTAAAATGGTCCGAGCATTTCAACAATGTATCCAGTCGTTGTGCATATTGTAAATGGTTTGCATAATGGTAATTTTTTCTGTCCCGAATACGATTTACGTTGATATTCATTATTTGAACTTTTTCCATGCCGGATGTAAGTACCATCAAAAATTAATGCCAACTGATCGGTTACGTTGTGTAATTTTTTAGCAATAGATGACGTTTCTATTTCGATTAAATGCTGTCGAGAAAAGGCAGTGAATCCAAAATAAGTCGGTAATATGTCTTTCTCAAACGAGTTTATCACTGATGCATAAAAATCGGAAACTAGTTGCTCACGTGCCAGTCCAAGAACTGCAGTTATTGTTTTATTAGAATTTCCAGTTCGAAGTTTAAATAAAAAAGTAACGATAGCCTGTGTCACATTTCGGCATTTACTATTTCTCATCGACAACATCATTTCTTGTAATTTTATGATGTTTTCCCACGTTAATCCGGTGAAAGCTCGAAGACGTTCTTCTGAGAGCGTAAAATCACCAATTTTTTCATGAATAGTGGAGTCACAATTAATTGAAAGATATTTAAAATAATTCCTTAATTCATGAACTTCTATTTTGTGGAATTTAAATGAACGCGTAAACTCGCTACGTCTTCTTGGTACAGTATTTTTTTTATTAAATGTGATGGACAGCATCTATTTCCTTTTGGTACATATAGTCGCCTTAAAACAAATACCTGTTTCCTTGTTTCATTTGGCACCTTAATGATATTTCTCTTGGAACCACAGACGAAACAGTAGCTATGAGTTGAAACGACTCTTGAAAATGGCATTTCAACAAATTCAGTATCTACTATTGTATTATCGCTTCTGTTTACATGAAATGATGGGTCTTCTCTTGATGAATTTAATGGGTCGGATTCAGAGGAAGATTGTTGTGGCACAGACACTTCTTCAGATGAAGATGAAGCTCGTACGGATTCTTGATGTAATGGAAGTTCTAAGGATGGTTGATGATGAGAGGTGCTAGGTATTGCTACATCCATATGTTCTTCTGTGCTCATGTTTCCTTCTCTTCTATATATAATCATGCAACACTTATTACACAACACATCATTAACATTAACCACTTTTTCCAATATTTCTGACCATTTCCTAGCTTCAACGAAAGAATTCACTTTCTTTTTTCGACTACTCGATTTCCACAACGAAACATCACAATTGATACACTTCACATGGGCCGTATCCATTTTAACAATGTTCACTTGCCTTTATTTTCAATAAAATAAACAGTATATTATATTAGTTTCTAAATATTGAAATTGTGAGCTACACTAGTTCATAAATTCTTATACTATCTCGTGGCAACCTCGCCGTTTAGTTGCCAAGACGCGATTGTTAATGACCACTTTGTTAATGACCGAACGATAGTGAATTTAAGTGTCGAAGCTGACTTGAAGAGTCTCGATACGTTTCTGTGTGACCGCTCAAAAACAAGTGTCGAATGCCGCTGTGACAACTCCGATGAAGACGTTGAAGTTAGGCGGAAACACGTTGATTGGTTTTCTGCGAAAATGTTAAAATTCCAATCAGCGTGTACCTTTGAAAACCGGGTCCACCCCCTCTAGCGTCCTTAGCGCTTCTTCGTCTAGAGAGGGTAGGGTGATCACGGTGTGTACGCGAGAACCTCGAAAGTTCAGCAACGCCGGGGGTTTTCCATCCAGTTTGACCCTCGAAGGTTGGGGTACCGTTACGATTGTCGATTGCTAAACCCTTCGGAAAAACTCAGTTTATGACATGAACCTACATTTATGACCTACTCAGGGGACGAACCGAAAATTAAATTCTGACTCTATTGTACACAAAGGTAAAAGACCATTACCTGGACTACGAAAACATCTTGACTTAAAAATAGCTTTTCGTCGAAGAACCGTCATAAACTCCCTTTAGAAATCCTCGCGCCTGTGTTCCGTTGAACATTCCACAATCAACAGTCAAAATCCATACGAATTCGCAATGTTTTAAACAGGAAACAGAATTTCTAAAGGACAAGGTCCCATAAACGCAGAACGTTTATTTCGAACACTCGTACTGTCTACAATGCTCGCGACTAGCAGTTTACAATCATTTACGAGGTCTTACTATTCCCTTTCACGTTAATTCTAACTGTCTAAACAAACCTGTATATGATGACCATTTGATGAAATAAAAATATTAATTACCCGAATATGTTTCTCCTCTGCGAACGAAAAGTTAAGAAATATCGATTTATAATTTTTCTATATGTGATACACCTTTATAAAAAATCTGAAAAAATTATATATTAATAATTGTAACAAGCTATTAAACCTGTAAAAATATGAACATGGTCACATGAAAAATTAAGGTAATAACATAAATAAATATCGGTTTTTAATTTTTGCAACTACGTTCCCCCACTCTAAAAAATCTGAAAAAATTACAGATTAATAATCATAACAAGACAATAATACTGTAAAAATATAAACGTGGTCATTTGATAACTTCTATTAAAAAAAAATATTTTTAAACTTTCTGAATTTTTTAAAAATCCATTTTGCAATGAAATATTCTGAAAAAATTCAAAAACATGTAGGTCATAGAGCAGAACATCCCTGATTTTTTTCAAAATTTTTCATGAAGTACAACAAAAGATATAAAGCTTGAACTATAGATTGCGTTTTGCCCTGTAACTACCCTTTAAGTGAGGGTAGCGGCTTCATGCTTGGCTCAAATGATTTTCTTTGACCGGTCTATTAATTGATATGTTCATTGATCGTTTGGTCTAAAGGCACATTTCACCCCCTTATCCGGCTATACCCTTTATCGGTTTCAGTGAATGCGATGCTACTTTTAACTAATTCTTCTTTAATTTGCTTCTTATTAAGCTGCTAAATCCACGATAATCCTTTTTGTCCTGGCATATATTCTATTGTTTGAAATTACACTGCACCTTACTACAGCGTATTAATTTTTTTTAATCGGCTGCACCTTGCTACAGCTTAAACTAGCACTTTTGTTGCACACGTGGAACGAAAATGCGGCTCGCGTCTCGCCTTCCCGAGTGGCGACCGCGGCGTTTTGCACGTCAACAACGGCGTGTGCGTATATTCCTATACGTCTTTTACTTATTCGCGTCAATTGCACATTTGGTCCTTATTTTCGTCGATCCTCGTCGCCAGGTGTGGTATCCGGGTAATGAAGTCGCGGATAATTAATTTTGATATTTATTTAGACTTGTATACATGGGTCGTAGGTCTGGATCAGTTGCCAGCTGATACGGCACTACTCACGTTCGGCGTCCCCGCTTCGCGCTACGTAGTCCGTACTCGTGTACATCACGTGGCTCCGTGATGTCACGTATTTCAATACATCACAATTAGTAATTAGTATTAGTATCGCGGCTTCATCTATGGATACAGCCAACACTCTGTACAATTACCAACTACGCTAAGTATTGGAAACTATACTTCAGTGGCTTGTACGGTACCCTCAGACACGAGCGGACTCTAGCCTACAGGTCGCAATCGGTTTCTGGTCTAGCCAGAGCTATGCTAGTACAGGCCTGCTCAAGGAGCTCCGCTTCTCGCTAGCTCTTTACACTTCAGTATTTGACTCAGTACTAGCACGTGTTCAACACGTTGCGCACCATGAGTAGGGTGTCCACAGATCCGAAGTCTCGTACGTCACCACTGAAAGAGAAGGATATAGCTTACTCTTGCGCTTTATCGTTGCCTAAGCAATTCAGCGCAGAGCTTTCCTCTACTATCAGAGTGTTGTCTACATTCGACTGAAGTCGGAGACGATCTGCTCTTACGCTGCGTGGAACGCCTCTATTTATAGTCAGATTTTGCTGACGTAGCGCTTTTTTCTACATAGAATTCCTTTTGATTTCTGGAGTTCCCCAGCACGTATCTCCCAAGCACCGCTACTTCCTAATCTACGCGGTCTCCCTATTCTAGAATCTCACCCCACCGCGAGATCATCGGGGTTGCTCTGACGCATATGTATTCGTACGTCGATCATTTATCGATATTTTAACTTACCGACCGACTTACCGACTAATTTACCGACTCATTTATTAGACTGAATTATCCATTAATGAAAACTATTTTATTATTACAAATATATACATATACAAATTGAACTAAACGTTTTAACTGAGATTATAATAAAAATTAAATTAAACATTTTATACAAATTTAAACTAAAAAAATTCAAAACGGTAGTACATCGGTCGCTTATGCATCTACACATGTGTTTAACGATGCTGGGTAATCATCAAAACTGCGACAGAAATAACAACACTTTTTCAAATTATTTTGAATAAAATATTTTCTTCACTTACTTAGAAACTATAATCTTTATAAGTAATCTTCTTTAATTCATGGGAACAGAAGAGCAGTAACAATTTATTTTATTTTAAATAATTATAATATTTACTGATAAACATACTTATATACATAAATTATTCTAAGTTACTTTCCTGTTCATCTTCTTCTTCTTCTTCTTCTTCTTCTTCTTCTTCTTCTTCTTCTTCTTCTTCTTCTTCTTCTTCTTCAGATTCGTTGATATTAGCAATATCGAAAAATTGAATTACATCTCGCAGATATGTTTTTCCTTTTTTCGGCCATACCATCCTCATACATAAAAAACATACAGTCACACTATATAAACATACAATATTTTTCATTAAAAAAGTATATTATTATCCTTCCACAACTGTAATATTGTAATTTATTTCATTAATTTACCTCACATTTTTAAATATTAATTTTCTCCACGATTTCGGGCAAATTCGTCACTGTGTGTAACTAACTTTCCTCCCCTGAAAATTTAAGTGAAAGAAGAAAGGGAGTTTCTGTAAACAGCTGCAAAAAGCAGTGCTAAATACTTTTATAACTTGACTGGTCCGTACGTGTCATGTACGCTAATAGGGTGCGCGTGTGCACAAAAATGTCAATAACTCTGAAGACCGCAAATTACCGCAAGATACTTTTACAGATCTTTATTCAGGAAACTTCCAGCTTTAATTTAAGCCTAATTTGAACGTGTAGATCCGTGTAGAACACAACTTTTACCATACATAAACATTAAATATGTCCATTCTTTCTATTTCGTCCTATATCACAGTTAAAAATAAACATTTTGTTGTGCAAATTACATAAATATATTCAAAAAGGATCATATAAAGTGGCAATATTAGCGAAAGAACATAATAGTTAAAAAATAATGAACAGCATTATGTTAAACTTTGCATGATGAAACTGACTTCACAAAATCATCAACTTTGAAGGCTCATATCTGCTAAATGGTAATAATAAAATCATTAAAAGTGTCAGAACATTATGCACACATTCCTTATGAACAAGATCCATTAAACAGATTTCAAGAATTCCGATTTTCATTTTTTGACTTTTGTCCACGTTTTCGGCGATTCTCGCCACTGTGCGCCGGACCGATTGGACGCGTTCCTTTTGGACGTCGTGCCGTTTGGACGCCGTGCCATTTGGACGCCGTGCCATTTGGATTCATGCCATTTGGACGCCATATGTTTTATAATCATAGCCTTTGGAAATTGGCAGATGGTGGTATTGTTTGTCGATTTAAATTCTTATGCTAGTTGAATGCGTATGCATGCTAAAGTATATGATTACATATATCTAAGGTTAAATGGTTATGTGTAACGTTTGACAGGTATAGGTTATAGTGAAAAGCATGTGGAAATTGAATGCAGTTACTTTCTTACAAGATATATCTGGAAGTATGTTTAAGGTAAAAGAAATATTAAATCTTATTTTTTTCAATACATTCTTTATTGAAAATTAATGTTGTTAAGTATAATGTAGCAATATATAATAATATGATTTCTTTTTCTTTATTTTTAGCGTTTAATCAGACATTGTTGAGGAAATTACAACCAAAAAATTATTCAGTAGAAAAGTTGAATAGATCCATTAAAGAAATTAAACAGTATGGAATAAAATAATAGGACGAATAAGAAAAATGTACCCTGAAAACAGATGCAATTACATTCTTGCAGGATATATCAGGAAATATGTTTGAGGTAAAGGAAATATTAAATCTTATTTTCTTTAATACATTCTTTATTCCAAATTAATGTTGTTGTGGACAATGTATCAATTTATAATAATATGACTCTGCATCTGTTTTCAGAGTACGTTTTTCTTATTTGTCCTATTATTTTATTCCACGCTGTTCACTTTCTGTAATGTAACTATTCAACTTTTCTACTCCATAATTTTTTGGTTGTAATGTCCTCATCAATATCTGAATAAATGCTGAAAATAAAGAAAAGGATATCATATTATTATATATTGATACATTGTACTCAACAACATTAATTTGGAATAAAGAATGCATTGAAGAAAATAAGATTTAATATTTCTTTTACCTTAAACATATTTCCACATATATCTTGCAAGAAAGTAATTGCATCTGTCTTCAGATTATGTTTTTGTTATTTGTCCTAGCATTTCATTCCACACTGTTTAATTTCTTTAATGGATCTATTCAACTTTTCTACTCCATAATTTTTTGGTTGGAAGTTCCTCATCAATGTCTGATTAAATGCTGAAAATAAAGAAAAAGTCATCATATTATTATACAGGGTGTTCCGTAACCTATTTTCACCCTCTGAGATGATGGTAGGTGGGGTGATTCTGAACAACTTTTTCCTTTGCGAAAAAGTGGTTTGAAGCTTCCTTTTTGAATTATTAAGCAAAAACAGTGACCAATTCAAGCGCGTATAGCGCACGGGCTCAGGGACAGCAGCGTCGGCGTCGGCTACGAAAGCGGGGCTTGACGTAGGTCGCGAACGAACGGCTCGGCACCCCGTTGGCATAGCACAATAAAAAAAGTGAAGTGGTTGAACATTTTTAGTTGTTGTTTAAAATGAATACGGAATCTAATCTCTTGTCGCCTGTCATAATGTGTTGGAAAATGATGTTAACAATCTACAATTTGTAACGTATTTATTTCCTAAGATACACCAATAAATGAATTCAAGTAATTACAATTACATGCGACAAAACCGCCGACGCGAAGGAGGAGGGACGTACCCGGGTCCCCCCGTCCTCCGGCCCTTCGTGGGTCTTTCGTGACGTAATCTACATACACAAGTACGCGGCTCTCCGAAAATGACCATAAAAGGTAACAAATAGCGATGTGCAAAATTTGATTGGAGGTCGTAGAGCTGCTGAAACAAATACGTGTGACCCGCGATGAGTCACCGAGCACAGAGACCATAAAGGTTGCGCGACAAATCTACCGGCACGGGTAGATACAAACTGTAAAACCTCTGTAACGTTCGCGGCAGTCAATAAAACAATTTTACTTTTCGACTAAACAGTTCATAGTCACTCCACCCGAATATTTCCGCATGATATTGTGGCTGAATCAGCATTCGTCTTATGTTATATCGATATTAAACATAATGTAAAAAAGGAACTTCTAAACATTCTAAACAACAAATAAAAATGTTTGAAATGGAATAATTAATAAAAATTTAAAAACAATTTAAATGAAACTTACCCATTCGTTCCTAAATTAACATGTGTTACGTCCCTAGGTATAACCCATTTTCGTCTTTCGCCATTCCAATGAGGTCTTGCTCTGGAAACCGCGAAACATCAGCGTTTTCTCGCTTAGAGACGGCCGCGATACGAAATTAGGGAGCTCGCGGAATGCGATGGCGAAAACCCTTTGCTTGCAGGTTTTCGCAAGCAAAGAGCGTGACCTACTCCCCTTTTGGGAGTATAAGTTATCGGTGCAACGCAAGTACGCCAGTTCCGTGATACCGTAAAGCAGAGACGAAGTTCTGCTCGTCCGTGACCCGCGTTTTGGCTACCTCGAAACCAGGAAGATCATCAACGACGTGTTCCGCCTACGGTTCAACACGAGTGTATCCCCGAGGTCTGAGGTTCCAGGCCCATAATAGGACAAGCTCCAGGAGTGCACCCGTGTGCTGTGCAGGACTACCACCAACCGCTTGCATCTTCCAAGGTCGAGCTGTAGCCACGCGCCGCGAGTCTAGCGTTTTGTCGAATCCGCGAGTTAAGCGTAAAGTGAGACCTCGAGTGTGAGTGACCGACGCGTGCAAGCAAAGCGTTTGTTGACGACACCCGAAGACAACGAAGGGTATGTAACAGAAAGCAATTGGAATATACATACACATTCGAACAACCACAATCGCGTATTAAGATCATTCGACTCCCATCCTATCTCCCTTAACCTCTGAAAGGTAGGTCAAGGTGCGCCTTAGCGCTTTAAGCGGCAGAACCCGTAGATCGTATTTAGCATATAATAAACGCCCTGTAAAACGGGACGTAATACCTGCTATGCTGAAAACAGATAATTCCCACTGGGTCACTGAGTCGATTTTGAACATTCGAGGAGGGAACAAATTATGAAGAACAGCTGATCTCCAGACGAGATCATTGAACCCACTCAACCACATGGTTACTATCACCTTTCACAGAATTTTCTTTCAGGTAAATAAACATTTTTATTCACTGTCACGTTGCACAGATGAAAAACATGTAATATTCCGCACTACTTCGTAACGTTTTCACGACGTTATTGGTCTTCCTTTCAAACTTCAAATGGGACTGCCAGCTTGAATGTTGTGAGGTCTGTTTCGCTTTTTGTCTTTTTCTACATTCAGAAATAGGTCCTGGTACGTGATCATAAATCTGTTATTCTCAGTAACCAAGAGTAAACGACAGAGGCTCGTCAAGCTTTGAAGTCACCGAACATAGAAAAGGACAAAGAGTGAAACAGACCTCACACATTCAAGCTGGCAGGCTCATTTGAAGTTGGAAAGGAAGACCAATAACGTCATGAAAACGTTACGAAGTAGTGCGGAATATTACATGTTTTTCATCTGTGCAACGTGACAGTTAATAAAAATGTTTATTTACATGAACGAAAATTCTGTGAAAGGTGATAGTGACCGTGTGATTGAGTGGGTTCAATGATCTGGTCTGGAGATCAGCTGTTCTTCGAAAGTTTAGGATCAACACAGTGACCCAGTGAGAATTATCTGCTTTTAGCATAGCAGGTTAATTTAGGAACGAATGGGTAAGTTTCATTTAAATTATTTTTAAATTTTTATTAATTATTCCATTTCAAACATTTTTATTTGTTGTTTAGAATGTATCGAATTTCTTTTTTTACATAATGACAGGCGACAAGAGATTAGATTCCGTATTTATTTTAAACAACAACTAAAAATGTTCAACCACTTCAATTTTTTTATTGTGCTATGCCATTAGGGCGTCGAGCCGTTCGTTCGCGACCTACGTCAAGCCCCGCTTTCGTAGCCGACGCTGCCGCCCCTGAGCCCGCGCGCTATACGCGTTCGGATTGGTCACTGTTTTTGCTTAATAATTCAAAAAGGAAGCTTCAAACCACTTTTTCGCAAAGGAAAAAGTTGTTCAGAATCACCCCACCTACCACCATCTCAGAGGGTGAAAATACGTTACGGAACACCCTGTATATTGCTAAATTATACTCAACAACATTAATTTGGAATAAAGAATGTATTGAAAAAAATAAGATTTAATATTTCTCTTATCTTAAACATATTTCCTTATATATCCTGTGAGAAAGTAATTGCATCTGTTTTCAGCATACGTGTTTGTTATTTGTCGTAGTATTTCATTCCACACTGCTTAATTCCTGTAATGGATCTATTCAACTTTCCTACCCCATAATTTTTGGTTGTAATTTCCTCATCAATGTCTGAATAAATGCTGAAAATAAAGAAGAATAAATCATATTATTATATATTGATACATTTTACTCAACAACATTAATTTGGAATAAAGAATGTATTGAAGAAAGTAAGGTTTAATATGTCTTTTACTTTAAACATACTTCCAGATATATCTTGTAAGAAAGTAACTGCATTGAAATTCCACATGTTTTTCACTATAACCTATACCTGTCAAACGTTACAGATAACCATTTGACCTTATCGTTAGATATATGTTATCATATACTTTAGCATGCATACGCATTCAAATAGCATAGGAATTTAAATGGACAAACAATACCACCATCTGCCGATTTCCAAAAGCAATGATTATAAAACATATGGCGTCCAAATGGCACGAATCCAAGTGGCACGACGTCCAAATGGCACGGCGTCCAAACGGCACGACGTCCAAAAGGAACGCGTCCAATCGGCACGGCGTCCAAAAGGAACGCGTCCAATCGGGACGCGTCCGATCGGTCGACGTCCAAGTGGGCATCACTCGAAATTACATATACAGTGTAAAAATATTTTTTAACATAAATCGGTTTAATGTTGCTTTAATTATCTTGTAATGATTAATTTCACCAATTTCAATTGATTAATAACAAAAGTAGTCCGATTTACTTCCTGATTGGTCTTATTTTCATCAAAAAAATATCACAAATTTATTGATAAAAGTTTTTAAGCAAAAAAATTATAAATGTTTGAGAATCCGCTCAGCCATGATGGCGCTCACGGTCGATCGATTTATCGATCGGGAGTCGACCATCTAGGTAACGCGTGAGCAGGGGTCCTTCTCGCCGGCTCGCGCGCAACGACGCCTTTATTGATCATCGATCACCACGGCTCAGTCAAGTGCTCAGCAGTTTTTGTTCACCCGATCAAAGTTCGAAAGTGCAAATCACCAACGTTCAGTTCACCAGTTCAACTACCGCTCTGAATCCTCAGCGATCGTGCAAGCTACAGGATTCCCAGGTAATGTTCATTTACAAGATAATTCATTGTACACGCGAGCCGCCAACCACGTGTCGATCACGCACACGATCACGGGCACCATCACAGCAGCGGGCTGAATTAATATAATTAACGGCGCTGAGAAGCTCGCTGGTTGCATTTTATAAACGCATTGCTCAGTTAAGAACGATCAAGGTGACAGATCAATTCTATATTTTGTATGTATCAAATTCACACCGACTCATTGTAATTGTAAAATCATATCAGACAGTTCATTTTCTTGTGTATCATAATTCAAGGCGGATCATTGTACGATCAAAATCATTGTCAAATCATCGTGTTCACCACAATTTTTATCATTGACTCAAATAAATCAATTTGTGAAACCGACCCAGCAAGTGTAAAATTCTTTCCCAGCGCAATCCATCCAGGATTTCCATCATTCCTGAACATTTGGTCCTTCGAGCCGGATTGCGCCCTTGCTGGACTCGGTTTTCACAAAATTGCTCATTGATCATTGTTCGTCTCAAGTCTTTGTCTCGTGTTCGTAACGGTTTTCGGTGGTCGGCCATTTTCTCTTCTCTTCTCCATTCAAATTCACTGACACTCTCGCCACTCCCAGGTGGCGACCAGAACACCGACCCGACGGTCGATAAAGAAGATCCGCTCACCAGTTCAACAAGACAGATCACGCTAATCAGCCATGGCTCACGCAGCCAAATCATCCGATAAATGGAGCGAGATGGACAGCTCAAAGGAGTCGCTGGAGGTGCCGGAAAAGAGCGCATCAGGCCGCTCATCGCCCGCTCTGGTTGCAACGGAACCAGCTCGCCGCACACCGTCGCCGCACTCACATGCAACGCGCTCAACGGCCACAGATCAATTGCCGATCGAGCTGCAGCTCAAAGTGCGGACTCAGAAGGGACGGCTCCGCAATGCTCACGACATCCTGACTTCCCTCAAGGAGGAAGCAGAGCGTCTCTCCAAGGAGGAGCTGGACGACGCCAAGGCTCAACTCGACGAGGCCATCAAGGTGTTCAACAAGGAACATGCACACTTTGAGGTGGTGTGGCCAAAGTCTCAGGCGGATCACCCGTACTTCACGGAGGACTGCCATTATCAAATGCAACAGATCGGCACTCAGGCAAAGAAGATCATTGCGAAGAGATCAGCGGAACTGCCAGCTCAACCGTCCGCTCAATCTGGAAAGGTGACGTATTCAAAGTCAAAGCTGCCCGACATCGCGTTGCCACGATTCACGGGCAACTATACGGAGTGGCCGTCCTTCCTAGAATTGTTCACTTCCGTCGTGTGCGGAAAACCTGAGCTCGATCAAGTAGAGAAATTCTACTACTTGAAGGGTTGCCTGCGAGGAGAACCGGCTCAAATTGTGGCCAGCCTACCGCTCATCGGCTCATCACTCTCGGCAGCTCTCGAAATGCTCAAGCAGCGCTATGAGAATAAGCGGCGTCTCGTCCAAGCTCACCTTGACCAATTGGTTTCATTGCCAATGGACCAAGATCACGCTAAGGCATTGAGTCAGCTCATGTCGACCGCCATGGAAACTCGGCACGCAGTGCAAAACCTGATCGAGCCAGGCAAGCTCGGCGACTGCCTGCTCGTCCATCAGGTGTGCCGGAAGATGGACCACGCCACAAAGGAGCGATGGGAGACCACCCTTGGGGTCACCACAGAGTATCCGTCTTTCCAGGAGGCCATGGAGTTCATCACCTCACGGATCAGAACGCTGGAGCAGTTGGCCGATGATAAGGCGAGAGCGTCGGCCAGCAAGACCGCTCAAAGTAAGCCCGCTCAAACGAAGGCTCAGCAGATCACCACAAGCAGGCCAGCTCACGCAGCAGTCGCAGCAAGGCCTGCAGCTCAAGCTCGCCCGTCAGCTCCTCGCACCACCGAAAGGCCCCACCTAGAACGGCCATCGCCCTTCGAGTGTTGCGACTGTTGCGGAGGGCAACATTACATCGTGGCATGCGCGCTCTTCAGGAGTATGACGCCGAAAGTGCGAGCTCAAACTATTGAGGACAAACGCCTGTGCTACAATTGCTTGGGCAGGCACAGCGTGCGAGCGTGCAAGTCAGCTCAAAAGTGTAAGCATTGCGGGGACAAACACCACACCATGATACACGAAGGCGAGCCCAAACCGGCTCCAGTTCAAGCTGGCTCATCCAGATCAGCCTCCTCATCCGCTCAAACCACCGAGTAGGAACTCGGTGCAGCCGTCAAAGCATCAGATCACAAAACACTCCTTGCAACCGCTCAAGCTCTGCTCACCACCTCAACAACAGCTCACCAAATCCGCATCTTAATCGATCCAGGTTCCGAAATCTCGTTCATCTCCGAAGAACTCACCCGTCTGCTCAACCTTCGGAGACACAGATCATCCATCACAATCATTGGTGTTGGTGGAACAAAATCAACTGAAACAAAGGGCGTGGTCACTGTCACACTCCAGTCGATGCATTCACAACAGACTGTCTGCATCCAGGCTCACGTGCTCACAGCCGTATCGACAATCCTGCCATCGTTTTCAATGAGAACTCCGGATTGGCCTCACATTAGAAAATTGAGGTTGGCGGACAATGATTTCTTGACACCACGACCAGTCGATTTAATCATTGGAGCGGATTTCTATGGAAGGATTATCAAGCCAAACATCATCAAGGGCTCACCAACAACACCAATTGCTCAACTTTCCATTTTTGGATGGCTCGTCATTGGCCCAGTCAACGAATCACATTCAAACACTCATTATTCACATTTTGCAGTTGCTCAAGACGACCAGAGCAATCTGCAAGAGCTGCTCACCAAATTCTGGGTTCAAGAGGAATCACCAATGGACACTCCAAGCACGCTCACTCCGGAGGAAGAAGAATGCGAATCACATTTCTGTGCGACTCACACTCGTGATCACACTGGAAGGTACATCGTTCGCATTCCACTCAAGGCACCAGCATCGCTCTTAGGCAATTCACACAAGATTGCTCAAAGATGTCTACAAAGCACTTTGCGACGACTCTCCAAGGATTCAACATACAACCAGCTCTACTTCAAGTTCATGAAAGAGTACGAAGAATTAGGACACATGGTAAAGGCTCAAAATCACCAAAGAATTTCATCAAGAGAGGCTGAGAACGTTGGGCCTGATGGGGAGATGACCTTGGCACATGATGCTTCGGCATCAGGAGGGTTGAGGGTCTCTTCTGACGGTTCAACACCTCAGACCTCTGCTCATCTTCAACCATATTATCTGCCTCACCATGGAGTTCTACGTCTCGACAGTTCAACAACGAAGCTCAGGGTTGTATTCAACGGATCAAAAGCTACGACATCAGGCAAATCAGTCAACGATTTAATGCATACTGGTGCTAATTTGCTCTTGAATGTTACAGATGTTCTAATTTGGCTTCGCCATTATCACCACATTTTTGCCACAGACATCACAAAAATGTATCGCCAGGTAGCAGTTCACAAGGATGATTGGGATCTCCAGCGAATCCTTTGGATCGATGAAGACCGCAATGTCATCCCTTACCAGCTCACAACTGTCACGTACGGTACAAAGGCGGCTCCCTTCCTGGCGACACGAGCACTCATGCAACTTGTTCACGATGAGGGTCATCGATTCCCTCTGGCAACGCCTTCGCTCACACATGGCAGATATGTGGACGATATCTTTGGAGGAGCAGACTCAATCTCGGAACTTGTGGAGGTCGCTCAACAGCTGATTGCATTGTGCAACGCGGGCGGATTTCCACTCGCAAAATGGCATGCGACTCACCCAGATCTTCTACGGGCTGTTTCGTCATCCACACAATCGTCAGCTCCCATATCATTTGACGACTGCACTACCAAATTACTCGGAATTCAATGGATGCCTCAAACCGACAATTTTGGCTTTTCATCCACGATCACAGATCAACCAAGTAAGTGCTCAAAACGCCTCGTATTGTCCGAAGTGGCTCGGATATTTGATCCATTAGGTTTCGTCTCACCGGTAATAGTACGAGCAAAAATGCTATTACAAGAACTCTGGCTACACAAAATCAATTGGGACGATCCATTACCGTCTCAAATTGTATCACGATGGTTCATCATCAGAGAAGATCTCAACAGCTTGGCCAAGCTATCGATCCCAAGGTGGTTCAACACATGGAACAATTCAACTGTAGAAATTCATGGATTCTCTGATGCTTCTCAACTTGCCATGGCAGCAGTGATTTACATCACTGTCAGCTCTCCGTCCAACGACTCAATGACGTCACTTGTCTGCTCTAAGACAAAGGTTGCACCACTGAAGAGGCTCACAATACCAAGATTGGAGTTGTCTGCAGCACTTCTATTGGCAAAACTCACAAAATATGTTCAATCAACGCTCAAGGTGAAGATCCATGCAACGCACCTGTGGACGGACTCTCAAGTTTCGCTCATATGGATCAAATCGCAAGCATCACGTTGGAAGGATTATGTTCGGAACAGAGTCATTCAGATCCAAGCACTCACTCCAAATGCGCATTGGAGGCATGTTCCAGGTACTTCTAATCCAGCCGACTGTGCTTCCCGAGGCATTTCGACAGATCAACTTCAACGATTCGAGCTTTGGTGGAAAGGTCCTCCATGGATGGCTCGAAATCAAGATCATTGGCCAGAGCAAAAGGAATTCTCAACTTTAACCAGCGAGCTCGAAGTGAGACCCAATGTCTCACTCTTTGCTTCAGCTCAAAAGCTAAGTTATCATTGGGATCTCATTTACAAATATTCATCTCTTATTAAGCTGTATAGACTGACTGCACTTTGTTTCAGGTTTGCCTTACGGCTTAAGAGAAAGCTCGAAACTCCTCCTGTGATCATCATACCATCCTGCGACATGGAGAAGGCGCAGCTCTTCTGGACTCACGCGACTCAACACTTGTATTTCACCAGCGAAATCAAGACGCTCAACTCAGGCTCAACCCTGCCTGCAACTCACCCCTTCAGTCGCCTCACCGCCTTCATCGATTCGCAGGGAACAATACGAGTAGGAGGAAGACTCACAAATACAGCGCTCAGCAGGGATGAAAAACATCCAGCGATCCTCCCACGGGACACTCACCTGTCGAAGATCATCATTGAAGATGCTCACAAGCGAACACTTCACGGAGGAACGCAGCTCACGCTCGCATACATTCGACAACGGTACTGGATCATCGGTGGCAGAGCTCCTGTAAAATCTCACATTTTGAGATGTGTCGTGTGTGCTCGTCAGAGGGGGATTCGTGCTCGTCAGATGATGGGTCAACTACCTCTCTGTCGAGTCACACCATCACGACCATTCGCTCACACCGGTGTCGATTATGCAGGACCGATCACAATGAAAAATTCAAAGGGAAGAGGCTCGAAAACAATCAAAGGATGGATCTGCGTGTTCGTATGTTTCTCCTCATCAGCTGTTCACCTCGAGGTTGTCAGCGATTACTCAACCGAGGGATTTCTGGCAGCCTACAGAAGATTCTCATCACGAAGAGGGATCGCTCACAAGTTGTACTCTGACTGTGGTACAAATTTCATTGGAGCACAGGCAGAGCTCAAACGCCTGTTCACGTCAAGTTCACAGGAGCACCGACAGATCGCATCGATTCTGTCAGCTGACAGCACTCAATGGATGTTCAACCCACCAGCTGCTCCTCACATGGGAGGAAAATGGGAAGCTGTGGTGAAATCAATCAAGTACCATCTCAGGAGAACAATTGGTGAGCTCTTACTAACATTCGAAGAGTTTTCCACTCTCCTCACACAGATCGAAGCGGTGCTCAACTCAAGACCATTGGAGCCGCTCAGTGACGATCCCAACGACATCTCTGCGCTCACCCCAGGACACTTCCTCATCGGTTCAGCGCTCAACACGATACCAGAGCCATCACTGCTCGACGTCTCACCAGGCAGATTGTCGAAATGGCAACTGATCCAGCAAAGGGTTCAACACTTCTGGTCTCAGTGGTCTCGACACTACCTGCAGAGACTGCAATCGATCTCAAAGTGGCATCATCCATCGAACGACATCAAGACAGGCTCGTTGGTGCTGCTCACGAACGAGCATCTTCCACCGAGCAAGTGGCCACTCGCAAGAGTGACCGAAGTTCACCCCGGCAAGGATGCCCTCACCAGGGTTGCAACCGTGAAGACTGCAACCACGACTCTCGTCAGACCGATCACCAAGCTTGTCATCCTGCCTGTTCACCATCAAGCTGAGCTCACCTCTGCAGAAACATCATCAACGAGTTGCTGATGGCGGGCGGAAATGTTTGAGAATCCGCTCAGCCATGATGGCGCTCACGGTCGATCGATTTATCGATCGGGAGTCGACCATCTAGGTAACGCGTGAGCAGGGGTCCTTCTCGCCGGCTCGCGCGCAACGACGCCTTTATTGATCATCGATCACCACGGCTCAGTCAAGTGCTCAGCAGTTTTTGTTCACCCGATCAAAGTTCGAAAGTGCAAATCACCAACGTTCAGTTCACCAGTTCAACTACCGCTCTGAATCCTCAGCGATCGTGCAAGCTACAGGATTCCCAGGTAATGTTCATTTACAAGATAATTCATTGTACACGCGAGCCGCCAACCACGTGTCGATCACGCACACGATCACGGGCACCATCACAGCAGCGGGCTGAATTAATATAATTAACGGCGCTGAGAAGCTCGCTGGTTGCATTTTATAAACGCATTGCTCAGTTAAGAACGATCAAGGTGACAGATCAATTCTATATTTTGTATGTATCAAATTCACACCGACTCATTGTAATTGTAAAATCATATCAGACAGTTCATTTTCTTGTGTATCATAATTCAAGGCGGATCATTGTACGATCAAAATCATTGTCAAATCATCGTGTTCACCACAATTTTTATCATTGACTCAAATAAATCAATTTGTGAAACCGACCCAGCAAGTGTAAAATTCTTTCCCAGCGCAATCCATCCAGGATTTCCATCATTCCTGAACAATAAATAAAAAAGTTTCATCGTTGCATTAGTATTGTTTTACAGACATATAGTCGATTGTTTTCGCTCCGTCTTCTTTTTCACTCCCCGTCCTTTTTTACGTTCGAAGCAGTCGGGAAACTTCAAATAATGTCGGAATTAGACGATATTCGTGCATCTATACGACGCAACGGCGAAAATTGTTTGTGTGTGTGATGATAGACTGTGCCCCACCAACTCTCTTCCTTTAGAAGATACAGATTTTGTTCCTTTTTAATCCGAACGAGCTACTGTTCAGACGTAAGTACCAAACAAGCAATATTTCATTTTATAATATACATTAATTTCATTTTTAATGGTTGGTGGTTTGGTTGGGTGTAGTTCTGAAAACCAATCACTCCATATTTTTTTTATTTTTTAAACCACAGTATTCTTACGTTTCTGGATACACTGATTACGAATATCATAGCAAAAAATGTGCGACTACAGTATTGCCACGAAATAAGCAAGTGGCTCGGGACCGAACCGTTGCTTATTTCGAGGGAGGTAGCTATTCGGCTTGACTTTGTTCTCGAAACGGGACGATAGAGAACGCGAGAAACGAGTGAGAGATCCGAGGTACCGGCAAATCATAAAGTGATCGGCCGAGCAGCGATGTTATTTTTTGAACAAGGATAGAATGTAGCATGCCCTCTCGTTCTCGCACTCTGCGTTTCCGAAGGCATGTAGAATGACATGAACGAAACATGCTCCAATTTACTAATTGCGTGTTAGACCCCCTCTTATTAAAAGATGTTTTAAATGCCACTCTTGAAAAATAAATATTATTTTTTTATTACTTTGCTCAAGATTTATTTCAATGTTGTTGAATAAAATCGTACGCCTTGAAGAAGATGCGGCCCTGTAGGTACCGGAAGGTTTCTTGTCCCTTCATGCAGACACGTCATGACTTTTCCGGAAAAACCCAAGAATCTGTACCTGAATCGGTGCATACAATTCACACCATTCCGGCTTTGGTCAGTCTTTAGACAACCGTTGCTGGAGTAGTACATAAAGTGAAAATCGATAGTGTCAAAAGTTGTGCAGTTTTTTTTGTGATCATGGCGGAAATTCAAAAAAAGAAGAGAGTTTTTCTATCAGTGGAGCAGAAGATGCAAATTGCCGAACAATTACAGAAGGGAATGACGGTGAAGGCACTTTCTCGAGAATATGGAGTATCGCCGGATGTGATTCATCGGATTCGACGAGAGTGTACACTCCTATCCGCTTTTGGGACCCGCGGGGGCCATGTATTACAGCATAAAAATCGAAGAAGATCTTCGGTCGAAGATTTAGAAGAGCGATTGTATACATGGTTCGTTCAACAACGAGTGATGGGAAACCCTATAACAGATTTGCTGTTGCTGGAAAAGGCCCGCGAAATGTTGGCTGCGCACGGAGGAACCTCATATGCCGGAAGCAAGGGCTGGTTGTGGAGATTCAAACAACGCTATGCGATCCACTTAGCCCATGCTCATGGTGAAAAAGCAAGTGCTGACAAAGATGGTGCGCAAAATTTCATAAAAACATTCAATGACAAAATCGCGGAAGAGGATATAAATTTAAATTTAGTCTTTAATATGGACGAAGCAGGCCTTTTATGGAAAACTATTCCTTCGAAAAGCCTTATAACAGATACTGAAAGTAAATTGGAAGGCAGAAAATTAAAAAAGGATAGGGTGTCCATTTGTTTCTGTAGTAATGCAACTGGCACCCATAAATTGGCCCCGATTTTATCCACAAATTTCAAAATCCACGAGCTTTGAAAAACTGCAGAAATTTGCCAGTGGTTTACAAATCACAGCGTCAAGCGTGGATGACGCAAGAAATTTTTAATTCCTGGTACGAGGAGCATTTTAAACCTAGCGTTGAAATGTACAAAACAGAAAGCGGTATGTTAGGTAAAGTCGTTCTGTTGGTGGACAACTGCTCCAGCCATAAAACTATGACACCCCAAGCACATGACAATTTTGAAATTATTTATCTACCCCCCAATACGACATCCCTGATACAACCCATGGACCAAGGCGTTATTGCCAAATTTAAAACAACCTACAGACATAAGATGTTACGCCGAGTTTTGCAATATGAGCAAGGAATACAGGAGTTTTATTGTAAATTTAATATTAAAGACTGCATAAATTTAGTGGCGGAATCATGGACGGATATTACATCTGCCAATCTGCACGCCAGTTGGAATAAACTTTTCTGCAGGGAATCCGAACAAATTGATATATGCAATACTTCCATACACTCCGAAATGACGGACATTATTAATGCTCTCACGGGCGAAAATAATGACAGCGAAGAATTGAACACCGTACTTACACATTTGGAGGAACAGGAGGCAATGAATTATGAAGATGACAGTACGGCGATGGAAATAGAAAGAAGTGGAAATGAAGAAGAAGAAAAAGCGGAAGAACATGATGATACACAACAAATCCAACCAACTGAAGCAGAGAGAATTGAAAAATAGAAGAGGGACTTAATCATATTTGAAAATATTATTAAGGAGTATGGTAATGATAACGAAGCAACCTTAATCATTGGGGAGGCACTTAAAACAATTTTAGAAAAAGAACCTCTACGGAGAAAAGAAAGCCAACCGTGAAAAGACTAATATAAGGTAAGAAAAGATTTTCTGAAATAATAGTAGAAAAAAACAGAAACTAAATCTACTCAAAAAGTTAATTATAATTTTTTTACAGGACATCACCTTTTTCACTGGCGTATCGACAAGGAGTTTTGTATATTTTGTATATTTTGTATATTTTGTATATTTTGAAGTGAGTTGCACACATGTAATCCAGAAAATAATTAACACATTTGCGTCTTAAGTAATAAACAAAATTCATTATAAAATGAGTGAGATATATTAACATGTACAATTTTACGTTACAGAGAGAGGGACGGCTGCTGGCCTGAAGCGCCGCACCTACCGCGGAAGATGGCCGCGGGGCGGGAGGGGCGGGGCTGGAGGGGCGGCCCAAACAAATATTTCTTTTCCTTATTTTAATTTTATACTTTGTACTTCATTTTAATTTAACATTTCTATTTTATTTTCATTTTCATATATTATTTATACTTTCTTTTCGTTTTAGTTTTTGTATTTATATATTTATATTTTATTTTCATTTTGATGTCTCATTTATAGTTTCATTTCATTTTAGTTTTTTATGTATATTCTAATTTTGTTTATTTTTTTTTCATTTTTGTACTATCATTTGTTAAATTCTCTTTCATATTTTACTAAGAATAAAACAAAGAAATATTATTCACATTGTTTTCTTTTATTTCCTTACGACATCCTACAAATACTAAACATACCACTAAAAACTGTTAAATAAAATATTTTTCAACCAAAAAAAAACCGACTTCGAAGTGCACTAACAAGTGTAAAATAATTTCGATTTCATTTATACCAGTATTCCACACCTATTACTACAATCTACTTAATCGTTAAATTGGTTTACTAAATACATTTCAACCTATTCGGAGGCAGCGCAAAATGAAACAGCAGAATATACGATCCTCCCAATAACGATTTGATTGCGGTATGGCAAACTTGGTAATTAATAAGTCGTAAGAAATAAAATTCGAAACGTTATAGATACGGCAGAAAACATTTGTAATTGTAACGATTGTATCAGAAGTTGGTAGCACTTCTAGAGAACTAAAGCCCCGTCGCGGACAAGGTCCCCAAGCTAAGGTGTAAGCTATCGTGCCGAGAGCTGGATGGCACCGGGGTAATGGTGTCTCGAACGATGCTCTTGGGGTACCAGGCGCCCCTCCATTGTATCTAGCCTTACCCCTGTAATCGGGGTCTGCAGGGGCGGACCTTTATTTCCCGACCACTCGTGGGATCTATACGGACTTAAAACAAACAACACCAACACAAAAACAAACAGACAGGGACGTGACGGAAACGGTAACGGACTCTATCGAATACGCGCCCGGAAGCGGTGTAACGGAAGGGTTAAGGGGCCTAATTTTGGGAACCACCCCCGAAGCACCGCTGACGAGCGACCCAAGTAAGAGCGCGTCTGCGGCGGGCGAAGGTATAGCCTTGCCCGCCCTGGACTCGCTCACGCTCAATGAAGAGCTCTCCTCCGATGTAACTGGGGACGTGCAGGGAGAAATCCCTCATCAGGACCCGGAAGCATGGAGGAAGATCAAACGCTGTGGGGCAGCCAGGAAGAGGGCCCAGAGGGAGCGTCTAGCTCGCGAAGGGAACTCTGGCGGGATTGTCCCCACGGACAAGAAATACGAGGCTGGAAAGGCCCTAGCGACGGCGACCGCGAAGGGAGGCCATAAGGGAGTGGACGGAAAGGGGCTCAAAAGGTCCCGGCCGTCCATATCCCCAAACACCCAACCTCTAGCGAAACGGCGATAGAAGGTGTTCCCGTCGCCGGTTAGCTATAAGGAGGCGTTGACGACGGAGAGGAGGCTGGCCATAGCGCCGGCCAACTATCCAGAGTCAACACTCTCGGAAGAGCAGGGCTCCAACGTCAAACGGGCGATCGTGGAGGCGCTGTGCGGGACCCCCAAAGGGGGCACCATGCCGCGTTTTGACGACTGCCGGTTCGGCGGGGGCATTCTGCTAGTTACCTGCGCGGATGCAAAATCAATAGAGTGGCTAAAGAACACCGTCGCCGCAATCAAGCCCTGGGAGGGAGCAAACCTCCAGGTCATTGATGGTCAGCGGCTTCCCAAACTGAGGAGGATGCTGACCGTCATCCCCGGCCCTCCGACAAAAACGGAGGCTATTCTGAGACTCATTGAGGGTCAAAACCCAGGCCTCCGCACCGGGCTCTGAAGGGTCTGGAGCAGGAGGGACGGGCCGAATTCGGTCACCCTAGTACAGTAATCTCTCTCACATTGCCCGTTAGGTAGGAATCGAAAGTGGGCAACTTGGGAAGACTAGAATCGTTTTTCCAGCCTCGCAGTTCGCCTTTGTAGTTTGCCGAACAAAGAAAAGGACAGCGAATAAAAGAGAAAGACAGAATTAGAGTCGGGCAAATG
This sequence comes from Osmia bicornis bicornis, assembly GCF_907164935.1. Classification (NCBI taxonomy): domain Eukaryota; kingdom Metazoa; phylum Arthropoda; class Insecta; order Hymenoptera; family Megachilidae; genus Osmia; species Osmia bicornis. The sequence continues at coordinate 9,601,666 of NC_060227.1, forward strand.
AAAGATTTAAAAACCAGTACTACATATAAACTTTTTTATTTTTAACTTTTTTAATATGCAATTACTTTTATCATATTGGTGAGACTTTTGCGTTTAAAATGAGACCAAACACAATATAATTTGGATCGCGTTTACTTATCAATACCTATTAGGTAATTCATTTCATCATTGCTTTAAATGAATTACAAGAGCGGATTTCTAGAAAAAATACACAAAATATTTGTACACATTATCTGTTGAATACGTAACTTGTGTCTGGATAATGTGGAAAAAGCTTACATTCGAGGGACAATGCGGTGGTACAGCCTACGTTTTAGGGACAATGTGGTGGTACAGCCTACGTTTTAGGGACAATGCGGTGGTACACCCAACGTTTGATTTATAAAATATATTGATGTATAAAATATAATACATGTTTACACATGTGAGTTATTTAATAAGCCTTCATAAATAAATTTAGTCCGAATTATATCGTGTTTGGTCTCATTTTAATCGTAAAAATCTTGCCAATATGTTAAAAAAATTTGTAAATAGAAAAAAGTGAAATTAAAAAAGTTATATTCCTTCATTATAAATTACTAAGACTCGAACTCTCATCAAAAGGACCGCGTCGCGTGTCACATTACATACATCACACGTTTGACTGACTTCCATCGAGATAACATAGGCGCAGAAGTGATGAATACATAAGCGTAGAAACAGCGTAGGGACAATGTGAGGCGTCCGTCAGTATGGGCAATGTGAGAGACATTACTGTACTGGGAATTGACTCGGCCTCACATAGCCTCATAACAAGACAAGGTTTCGAGGTCCACGTGGGAATGCGAAGGGCCCTCTTTAGGGAGGGACCTGCAGGGACCACGGAGGACCCGAAACAGCAGAAAGAAGGCCCCGGTACGGGACCGGTGGTAACGGCTTCGGTCATCGAGGGCGGAGAAGAACGTGGAATGGGAGGAGAGGGAGGGTAACCTGCGGAGTCGCAGGAGACACTCCTAGATGCCCCTCCTGCCCCCACCACAGCTGATCCACCCACCGAGGTGGAGAAAAAGAGTGAGGAGCCGGACCCTCGCAGCGACGGAGGGAAACCGTCCCAACCGTCCCCCCGGGCAGATACATACCCAGGGCGGGGCCAGCGAGGGGAAGGCCAACCCTGGCGGAAGCCACGAAGAGGACCGGTCTGATGGGAGTACAAAGGGACGTTCAACGCACCCTACCCCACTCCCTGAAGATCGGTACGAGAGATAAGGTTCCGGGAGGGGCCCCCTCAAAGGTAAATTTTATGGGCCCCTCTGGGGAACATAAGATAGCTGCAAGCACCAAGCGTGACCGGACCAATGCTGACACCAACAGGGTGTCAGACGGCACCAGGTTCTCGCAGATCAATCTGCAACATTGCAAGGCGGCAACGGATATCCTCCATCACCGCCTTGTGACAAGGCAGACAGATATAGCCCGCATACAAGAACTTTGGATCTCCAAGGAACGCGTAGGAGGGCTCGATATGAGATGCGGCTTATTCTACTACGACGCCACATCTACAATGCCCAGGGCCTGCATCTTTGTCAAGGAGGAGATACCGGCCCTGAAACTAAACGAATTCTGCACAGCTGATCTCTCAGCGGTTAAGGTCAAACTTAACCTCGGCCGGAATACGTCTGAGCTAGTGATCTGCTCGGCGTACCTCCCGTATGACTCAGAGGACCCTCCACCTACGAGGGAACTCAGAGCCACTACGCAAATAACGGTCTGCACCTGGTGATCGGATGCGATGCCAACTCACACCACACCGTATGGGGCAGCACCAATACCAACGGCAGAGGCACAGCACTGCTAGAGCACTTCGCCACCACGGGTCTCGAGAGCCTTTGTTAAGGATTATTCCACATAGCCTAATTTTATATAAAATTAATTTTTTCACCAAATTTACACTATTGTATAAATTGTCCATATATACGTGATGCCACTTATTGAAGTTGTTTTTTAACAAATCCATTACAGTTTTCTCTATTTTTTGTCCCGTACCGGAATATAATTTGAAGCCCAATATGTAACCAGTAACAGAATCATACGCCATTCTGACAAGTAAACCGTACTTAGTTATTTTCCTTGGATTGTATACTTTGAAATTGAGTCGTCCGCGCCACGGTATCATGCCCTCATCGACGGATATATTCTGTCCTGGAGAAAAGTTCTCTTCAAATTTTTTGGAAAAGTAATCGAGAAGATATTGCACTTTGTACAACCTGTCAGCGTTTGGAAGCATTTTTTCGTTATCAGAAAAATGTAAATATGTCAGGATTTCTCGAAACCTATTACGGCTCATGGTTTTTGAAACAATTGGTGTTTCAATGATGGGGTTAGTGGACCAATAGTCGCTAATTCTTGCCTTTTTAACTAATCCTTTTAACTAAAAAAAATTTTTTAGTTCAGATATCGTAACATTACGCCACATTCCGCATTTTTTCCCTCTTTTAAATTTCCTGTAATTCTGAGCATGATATTTATTCGTTTCTACCGCGATGAACTCTAGAAGATCATCTCCGAGGAAACAATTTACGACGTTTTCAACCGAATCACAGTGGCTGACGCTGACACGTGGTCCCGTGGCACCTTCGAAAGCTTCATGATCACGTGGTCTATCAATGTCAGACCAGCCAATTGTATCCTCCACGTTTTCCTCTTCGTCACTGCTGTTTGGTGTCCGAAGTCGACGGAGATTTCTTCTTGGGGGCAGGAAAGGATTCCCCTTTTCTTCTTCTTCCTCACTGCTACAAGCTATACGAAGTACACGGCGATTTTTTCTTGGTGGCGGGAAAGGATCCTCATCGCTTTCTTCATCGTCACTGCTGCTTGATATCCGTACACGGTGATTTCTTCTTAGTTGTGGGAAAGAATCTTCCTCTTCCCCTCTTTCAATATTTTCTCCACCATTACTATCGCTGCCTTCTTTGCCTTCGGCATCACTGGGAACGTCAGAAAAATTATCTGCGTATTCTTCCACAAACACTTCGTCTTCCATTCTAAACGAGGTTTCGAGGGGTCTCGCGAGGTTTCCGGAAGTTGAAAATTGCAAAGTAAGAAGTAAGCTGTAGAGGGGAATCACACACCTTATTAAAAATGTCCCTAAACCTAGTAAGCTGCGCGAGTTAAGTATGGTCTCTCGTGAAGTGCAGTATACATGTATGTATGTACATCAGAAGTGCTACCAACTTCTGATACAATCGTTACAATTACAAATGTTTTCTGCCGTATCTATAACGTTTCGAATTTTATTTCTTACGACTTATTAATTACCAAGTTTGCCATACCGCAATCAAATCGTTATTGGGAGGATCGTATATTCTGCTGTTTCATTTTGCGCTGCCTCCGAATAGGTTGAAATGTATTTAGTAAACCAATTTAACGATTAAGTAGATTGTAGTAATAGGTGTGGAATACTGGTATAAATGAAATCGAAATTATTTTACACTTGTTAGTGCACTTCGAAGTCGGTTTTTTTTGGTTGAAAAATATTTTATTTAACAGTTTTTAGTGGTATGTTTAGTATTTGTAGGATGTCGTAAGGAAATAAAAGAAAACAATGTGAATAATATTTCTTTGTTTTATTCTTAGTAAAATATGAAAGAGAATTTAACAAATGATAGTACAAAAATGAAAAAAAAATAAACAAAATTAGAATATACATAAAAAACTAAAATGAAATGAAACTATAAATGAGACATCAAAATGAAAATAAAATATAAATATATAAATACAAAAACTAAAACGAAAAGAAAGTATAAATAATATATGAAAATGAAAATAAAATAGAAATGTTAAATTAAAATGAAGTACAAAGTATAAAATTAAAATAAGGAAAAGAAATATTTGTTTGGGCCGCCCCTCCAGCCCCGCCCCTCCCGCCCCGCGGCCATCTTCCGCGGTAGGTGCGGCGCTTCAGGCCAGCAGCCGTCCCTCTCTCTGTAACGTAAAATTGTACATGTTAATATATCTCACTCATTTTATAATGAATTTTGTTTATTACTTAAGACGCAAATGTGTTAATTATTTTCTGGATTACATGTGTGCAACTCACTTCAAAATATACAAAATATACAAAATATACAAAATATACAAAACTCCTTGTCGATACGCCAGTGAAAAAGGTGATGTCCTGTAAAAAAATTATAATTAACTTTTTGAGTAGATTTAGTTTCTGTTTTTTTCTACTATTATTTCAGAAAATCTTTTCTTACCTTATATTAGTCTTTTCACGGTTGGCTTTCTTTTCTCCGTAGAGGTTCTTTTTCTAAAATTGTTTTAAGTGCCTCCCCAATGATTAAGGTTGCTTCGTTATCATTACCATACTCCTTAATAATATTTTCAAATATGATTAAGTCCCTCTTCTATTTTTCAATTCTCTCTGCTTCAGTTGGTTGGATTTGTTGTGTATCATCATGTTCTTCCGCTTTTTCTTCTTCTTCATTTCCACTTCTTTCTATTTCCATCGCCGTACTGTCATCTTCATAATTCATTGCCTCCTGTTCCTCCAAATGTGTAAGTACGGTGTTCAATTCTTCGCTGTCATTATTTTCGCCCGTGAGAGCATTAATAATGTCCGTCATTTCGGAGTGTATGGAAGTATTGCATATATCAATTTGTTCGGATTCCCTGCAGAAAAGTTTATTCCAACTGGCGTGCAGATTGGCAGATGTAATATCCGTCCATGATTCCGCCACTAAATTTATGCAGTCTTTAATATTAAATTTACAATAAAACTCCTGTATTCCTTGCTCATATTGCAAAACTCGGCGTAACATCTTATGTCTGTAGGTTGTTTTAAATTTGGCAATAACGCCTTGGTCCATGGGTTGTATCAGGGATGTCGTATTGGGGGGTAGATAAATAATTTCAAAATTGTCATGTGCTTGGGGTGTCATAGTTTTATGGCTGGAGCAGTTGTCCACCAACAGAACGACTTTACCTAACATACCGCTTTCTGTTTTGTACATTTCAACGCTAGGTTTAAAATGCTCCTCGTACCAGGAATTAAAAATTTCTTGCGTCATCCACGCTTGACGCTGTGATTTGTAAACCACTGGCAAATTTCTGCAGTTTTTCAAAGCTCGTGGATTTTGAAATTTGTGGATAAAAATCGGGGCCAATTTATGGGTGCCAGTTGCATTACTACAGAAACAAATGGACACCCTATCCTTTTTTAATTTTCTGCCTTCCAATTTACTTTCAGTATCTGTTATAAGGCTTTTCGAAGGAATAGTTTTCCATAAAAGGCCTGCTTCGTCCATATTAAAGACTAAATTTAAATTTATATCCTCTTCCGCGATTTTGTCATTGAATGTTTTTATGAAATTTTGCGCACCATCTTTGTCAGCACTTGCTTTTTCACCATGAGCATGGGCTAAGTGGATCGCATAGCGTTGTTTGAATCTCCACAACCAGCCCTTGCTTCCGGCATATGAGGTTCCTCCGTGCGCAGCCAACATTTCGCGGGCCTTTTCCAGCAACAGCAAATCTGTTATAGGGTTTCCCATCACTCGTTGTTGAACGAACCATGTATACAATCGCTCTTCTAAATCTTCGACCGAAGATCTTCTTCGATTTTTATGCTGTAATACATGGCCCCCGCGGGTCCCAAAAGCGGATAGGAGTGTACACTCTCGTCGAATCCGATGAATCACATCCGGCGATACTCCATATTCTCGAGAAAGTGCCTTCACCGTCATTCCCTTCTGTAATTGTTCGGCAATTTGCATCTTCTGCTCCACTGATAGAAAAACTCTCTTCTTTTTTTGAATTTCCGCCATGATCACAAAAAAACTGCACAACTTTTGACACTATCGATTTTCACTTTATGTACTACTCCAGCAACGGTTGTCTAAAGACTGACCAAAGCCGGAATGGTGTGAATTGTATGCACCGATTCAGGTACAGATTCTTGGGTTTTTCCGGAAAAGTCATGACGTGTCTGCATGAAGGGACAAGAAACCTTCCGGTACCTACAGGGCCGCATCTTCTTCAAGGCGTACGATTTTATTCAACAACATTGAAATAAATCTTGAGCAAAGTAATAAAAAAATAATATTTATTTTTCAAGAGTGGCATTTAAAACATCTTTTAATAAGAGGGGGTCTAACACGCAATTAGTAAATTGGAGCATGTTTCGTTCATGTCATTCTACATGCCTTCGGAAACGCAGAGTGCGAGAACGAGAGGGCATGCTACATTCTATCCTTGTTCAAAAAATAACATCGCTGCTCGGCCGATCACTTTATGATTTGCCGGTACCTCGGATCTCTCACTCGTTTCTCGCGTTCTCTATCGTCCCGTTTCGAGAACAAAGTCAAGCCGAATAGCTACCTCCCTCGAAATAAGCAACGGTTCGGTCCCGAGCCACTTGCTTATTTCGTGGCAATACTGTAGTCGCACATTTTTTGCTATGATATTCGTAATCAGTGTATCCAGAAACGTAAGAATACTGTGGTTTAAAAAATAAAAAAAATATGGAGTGATTGGTTTTCAGAACTACACCCAACCAAACCACCAACCATTAAAAATGAAATTAATGTATATTATAAAATGAAATATTGCTTGTTTGGTACTTACGTCTGAACAGTAGCTCGTTCGGATTAAAAAGGAACAAAATCTGTATCTTCTAAAGGAAGAGAGTTGGTGGGGCACAGTCTATCATCACACACACAAACAATTTTCGCCGTTGCGTCGTATAGATGCACGAATATCGTCTAATTCCGACATTATTTGAAGTTTCCCGACTGCTTCGAACGTAAAAAAGGACGGGGAGTGAAAAAGAAGACGGAGCGAAAACAATCGACTATATGTCTGTAAAACAATACTAATGCAACGATGAAACTTTTTTATTTATAATTTTTTTGCTTAAAAACTTTTATCAATAGATTTGTGATATTTTTTTGATGAAAATAAGACCAATCAGGAAGTAAATCGGACTACTTTTGTGATTAATCAATTTAAATTGATGAAATCAATCATTACTAGACAATTAAAGTAACATTAAACCGATTTATGCCGTGTTTCGACTCAGTTTAATTGGAGAATTCCGAGCAATCTGTTGGTGCAATTTTCATTGATGTTGGATGAAAATTATTACAAATGAACTTTTCTTTACTAGATGCTCATTTGTTTTACTCGTGATATCCCTTTGAAGCGCCGTAGCTCGACTGGTGTTGCTCGACGTATATCTATACCGTCTATCTCGCTTCCTCTCGTTATTACATCTATTCTCTTACGGTCACATTTATCCGAGTATCACTGTACTTCGTTTCTTTATGCCAACGAACGACACTCTCTTGTTGCCGTAAATTTCACTAATGCGCATATGTAATCCAGTGCATGGTAGCAGTTCGTTCGCGAACATCTATCGGAACACTTCTAGAGCGATTGGTTTCTTTTGCCATTTTTCATAGCTTAGTAAGTGTTTCACATAATATTTATTTTAATTATTTTCTTCTTATCTTTTTTTATTTTTTTCATTATTTGTTTTACTTTTCCTTCTATTACTTACATTGAATAAAATAATATAAGAAAGCTCTTACGATTATACACATTACGAGTACATTTACTGAATGCCTAATATGCCACAGTTAACAGATCATTTGCAGAATATTATCAGGCGAGGTGAATGGTTAGAAGACACGCATATGGACATGTTTCATTATCTTGTGCAGAAATATACTGATTTCCGTCCACAGGAAACATGGAAGTTACAGTGTCCCGAAAGAATAAATCCTAGATCACAAGGATTAAAGCATATCTAAATTTTATTTAGTGGTACATCAAATATTGATGGACATTGGGTATGTTCATATTACGATAAGGAAACAGTATTTATATTCGATTCTTTAAATAAGGGAAGATTACATCCGGATTACAAAATTTGTCTTCAAAAATTATTTCCCTTTTGTAATATTAATAATGAAACAGTACAATTTCCACCAGTTCAGCAACAGCTGAATGGCAGTGATTGTGGTGTATTCGCCATATCATTTGCAACGTCATTACTTCTTAATGTTTTACCAAATAAGGTACGGTATAATTTTGCAGATATGCGTCAACATTTATTACAAATGCTTATTACAGGGAGAATTACACATTTTCCCCAAGTACAGGGTAATGAAGTGCAAATACTGCCTTTACAACTTATCCAAGCCAGAAGATATAAGTCGCAGGAAACTCAGTTATGGCGTCACTCAATATCACGATTGGCATCATATGCATCAACGAAACTTTCACCTGATATTGTAATTACTGATGCAAGTAAACAAAACTTTAATAAGAATATACAACCGTTTGCATCGAATGGTAAGGTAGTCAGGAATCAACCGATGTCGGTTTGTAATAACAATTTTGTAAGTGTTCGGCCACTGTCTGCTTTTAGCGACAATTTCGAAATAAAAAGGTCAATGTCTGCTTGTAGCGACAATTCTGAAAGAAAAGGGCCAATGTCTGCTTGTAGCGACAATGCTGAAAGAAAAAAGCCGATGTCTGCTTGTAGCGACAGTTTTAAGATGAAACGGTCCTTGTCTGCTTATATAGCGACAATTTTACAACAAACATTCCACCGCTGTTTTCTTCTACGGAGAATGGTGTAAAAATTCAGCCGTTCTCGCCGAATACTGTTATAGTTACAAACATTCAGCCTCTTTGCCGCAAACGTTTAGTAACAATGAAACGACATATTTCTGAGTTCAACAATCAGGAAGACGACAGAGACGTTCTTCCCGCACTTGATCAGAAAGTGAGAATTCTTGAAAAACGTAACTACTGTACGCTACATACAAATTTCTATAATTCATTTCATAATATGAGTAACGACACGTTTCATCATAAAGTAAGGATAGATGAAACTATTTCTACTATTTCTCAATCTCAAACACGATGTAATTTTTCTCTACCACCTAATCCTGTTGTACAAATAAACAAGAACTTTAAAACAGTACTTATTAAGAATATGACAAGTCTTTCACAGCCCGCTGACAACACTTATGACAAAGGACAAAAAATGTTACATTGCGTTCGTACAAATTGCTTTCGGAAATGTTGTAGCGAACATAAAAGTACATTACAAGCTAAGTTGAAGGCATATTATCAAAAGCGAAAAAATAACGTTAACCAGAATAGTAACAATATGTATATAGCAAATAGAAGCACAGTTGTCGGTATGGAAAATACGTTTTCCAACTATAATACGAACGAGTTCAGTTCAATTGATTATAAGGATAAAATACTTAAAAAGTATCGAAGATTTCGCATCTGCGGCAATACTCTTGTTTTACAGAAAACAGCAGAAACTTATATTGTTAATATAAGCAAGCATTTCATGAGCGCAGACCTGTAACTGCAAGGATAAGATCTGAACGCATATTTAAATGGTCTAAAGGTTCGGTTTCATCTAATATCATTGACGGAGGTTCTTCGTAATTGGGCCTGGATTGGCCGGCGCGGCGGGTTCGTACGCGGTTAGCGATAGCGTCCTCTGCGGTATCATTCTGATCCGTTGGTGTTAGCGGTAGCGCATAAGGTACCGGATTTCTGGATAGGGCGTCTGCGTTCGCGTTCACGCGTCCTGGTTTATATACAATTTCATAGTTATAATCCTCCAAGTGTATTCTCCAACGTGCTAGACGTGATACTGGGTCTTTGATCGAGAACAGCCATTGCAGAGGCCTGTGGTCTGTTACAAGTGTGAATTTCCTGCCATATATATATGTTCGAAAATGTTTAACCGCAAAAATAATCGCAAGACATTCCTTCTCTGTGGTAGAATAGTTCTGTTGAGCTGAAGTGAGCGCTAATGAAGCATAGGCAATCGGCGGGTCTTCGCCTATTTTTCCTTGACTTAGGACAGCGCCAACCGCGATGTCGGATGCGTCCGTTGTGATTATGAAGGGTTCGTCAAAATTTGGATAGCGAAGGACCGGTTCTTTGCAGAGTACTTGGCGTAGATCTTCGAAACTTTGCTGGTGGATTTCGGTCCATGTAAAAGGTTTCTTAGGACTGGTTAGTTCTGTTAACGGTCTGGCTTGTCGCGACAAGTCCGGGATAAATCGCCGATAGTAGTTTACTAATCCTAAGAACTGTTTAAGTGATTTACGCGTGGTCGGAGTCGGGAAACTTTCTACCGCCCGAATTTTCTCTGGATTTGGTTTTATTCCTTCGGATGAGATAATGTGGCCTAAATAAGTTACTTCGCTTTTCAGAAAATCTGCCTTATCTGGTTGTAATGCCAAGTTATTGTCGCGGAGGCGTTGGAATAGCAATTCGAGACGGGTTTCCATTTCCTCTAGAGTGCGTCCATAAACTACTATGTCATCGATATATACGTAAAGAATTTTTCCAATTAGTCCCTTTAAAACGCGTTGCATAAGCCTCTGGAAAGTGGCAGGCGCGTTCTTCAGACCGAACGGCATGCGCGCGTATTCATAATGTCCGTCCGGAGTTGAAAATGCCGTCTTTTCTTGATCTTCGGGTGCCATGCGAATTTGGTGGAATCCGTTTACTAAATCGAATACCGCGAAATATTTAGCGCCTCCTAACCGGTCGAAAATATCGGATATGCGGGGAATAGGAAAACGGTCATCAATAGTTTTCGCATTTAGTTTGCGGTAATCTACGACCATTCTCCAGCGCACGTTTCCTTTCGAGTCCGGTTTCTTTGGAACTAACCAGAGGGGTGAATTATACGGAGAATTCGACGGAACTATGACCCCTAAGCTTTCCAGATTCTGTATTTGTTTGCTTATTTCCTTTTCCTGGTCGATGCTGAAAGGATATTGTCGTGTGAATACCGGTGTTTTATCGCTCACCGGGATGTTGTGAACGATTGCGTTGGTTTCTCCCAGGGGATCGCCGGGTATGAAAAATCGGTCCGCGTAACGAGCTACGATGCCTTCAATCATGCGCCGTGGTTCATCATCCAAGTGATCTAGTTTCAGTACGCTATTAATTTTGCTGATCCTCTCGTTGTCGGTTTGTCGCGTGACGACGTATTCTCCCAGGTCTTCGCCTTGGAATTCCAGCTGTTCGTCTGTAAGCGGAGTCGGCGGCCTAGGTAGGTCAGTAGTGCGTATCGTCGCGTTGCATGTTTCGTCGCCCGATTCCTGAGGATTTCGCTGAGTCAGCTGTTCAACGGTACGATCCGCGTCTTTGTCGCTATCATTTCTGCATACGTTAGATTCTTCGTTTTGTATCGTTTTATTTCCAAGGAGCGTTCGCGGGTCTTCTTGATCAATTTGGCTTAAAGTTAACGTTCTTTCGATTTCGCGCGCATTCGAGAAACCGATCGGATGTATCGGTCTTTTGCTTGTCACCAGAGTTCGATGGTGAAAGGAAATTTCGCTTTGTTCTTGCAGCAGGTACGGACTACCTAAAAGTCCTACTACACCATTAGGGAAGTCAGGAGTGTCGACAACGTAGAAAAGTGTCTGGCTTCCGGTTACTTTTATGCACACGGTACCGGCGGCCACGATGCTTCCTTGTAGGCCTCGGACGTTGACGCTCTCGCAATTAGTGATCGGCGCGTCGTGTCGGAGCGCATTCGCATTAATCAAGTTCAGCATGGACCCGGTATCTACTATAAATTCGCCTATTCCGATGATTAGCGCCTTTGATCGTATCCGAAGGCGGGGAGTGGGCGCCTGTAAGAGCCCGCGGGGCTCATATCCCTGTTCCGTGGATTTAGTGGTAGCGATGAGGGTGCGCCCGTTCTGGATGGACCCGGAGAACGGGCGCGATTCGCGTTTAAATTACCGTGTTCGTATGAGCGGCTACGCGGTTGGTAATTATATTGATCTTGCGGGGGATCGCGTCCTCGACCGGGAGGCGGTCGTGGAGCGATCCGCATCGGTTGCTGTTGCCAAGCTGCGTTGCGTGAAAAATTTTGCTCTCTTCTTCTATAAGCTAGTTCTTCCAAATCGCGAGGTTCGGGTGGTCGGTACCACCCTTCCGATCTATAAGGTTCAACGTGGTAGCGGTGCTCGGGATAAACGGGCCCCTGAGCGTAACGGTATTCGTCGTAATGAGCCGGAGGGGGTTGATAATACCCGGGCCCTCGTGGGCCATAATTTTGATATTCGCGGACGTTAATGTTATATGAGTACCGGGGATATTCTAGTTCCGCGGATGGCGGTGGTTCCCGCCATTCTTTCCAGCTTCGGTCATAATCGTAGGGAGCGGGAGTACGCTGCGGTAGAGGGTACAAATCATCGCTAGAACTATCGGCGGATGTCCGTTTTCGGTCGCGTTTTTCTACGTAGATGGCCTCGTCCATCGCCTCCTCGAGTGTTCCCGGCACCGCAGCAATAACCGCGTGTGATAAATGTAAGGGTAGTCCCCGAATGAACGCTTTACGTGCCAGGCGTTCGAGACCGGCGAAGTCGTAGCCATCACCCACCTCGTTGCGGGCACTGGCCTTAGCCTGATGAAAGGTGCGCGTAAACCGATGGATGTATTCTAAAGTAGCTTCGCCCGGTCGCGCAGTTATATGTTCTAGGTCGAAACGGATTTCCTGATGAGTTCGATTGGGAGCATAACGTTTACGAAGTAATTTTAAGAGTTCCGTTACATTTTTGCATCTACTTTCTTCTACGTAATATTGAATGGGCCGGAATAATTTACTTATTAATCCCTCGAGAAATTTATCCTCGTAACCGGCTGGGATTCGTCGCTTCGCGGTTTCCACAGCATGTACGAATTCTTCGAAGGAAATGTGCGGTGGGTCAAAACGCGGAACAGATTCTAAGACGCGGTAGACTCGATCTTCCTCCTCTCGATTAATACGCCAGGACTCATACGCAGAGGATCCCAGGGTAGTGGAGCTTCTTGAATCCCGGTGAGTCGGTGGAGTACTCGGGACGGAGGGAGGAGCGCGGGAAGGGAGAGTTTCGTGAACTAAAGGCATATTGACGAATTACTTGATTAAGCAGAAAGCGTGGTCAAGTTGCGGACGTTATCCCACTTCTGACACCAATTTTGTTACGTCCCGTTTTACGGGGCGTTTATTATACGCTAATTATGATCTACGGATTCTGCCGCTTAAAGCGCTAAGGCGCACCTTGACCTACCTTTCAGGGGTTAAGGGATATAGGATGGGAATTGAATGATCTTGATACGAGATTGCGGTTGTTTGAACTCGTATATATATTTCAATTGCTATCTATTACATACCCTTCGTTGTCTTCGGGTGTCGTCAACAAATGCTTTCCTTGCACGCGTCGGTCACTCACACTCGAGGTCTCACTTTACGCTTAACTCGCGGATTCGACAAAACGCTAGACTCGCGGCGCGTGGGCTACAACTCGACCTTGGAAGATGCAAGCGGTCGGTGGTAGTCCTGGCGGCACACGGGTGCACTCCTGGAGCTTGTCCTATTATGGGCCTGGATCCTCAGACCTCGGGGATACCCTCGTGTTGAACCGTAGGCCGAGCACGTCGTTGATGATCCTCCTGGTTTCGAGGTAGCCAAACGCGGGTCGCGGAGAAACAGAGCTTCGTCTCTGCTTTACGGAATCGCGGAACTAGCGTACTTGCGTTGCACCGATAACTTATACTCCCAAAAGGGGAGTAGGTCACGCTCTTTGCTTGCGAAAACCTGCAAGCAAAGGGTTTTCGCCATCGCATTCCGCGAGTTCCCCGATTTCGCATCGCGGCCGTCGTTAAGCGAGAAAACGCTGATGTTTCGCGGATTCCAGAGCAAGACCTCATTGGAATGGCGAAAGACGAAAATGGGTTATACCTAGGGACGTAACAAGGAAAAGGACATCCCGCCGTTCCGCGCTGAGGAGCACATGCTTGCGGAACGCAGCATGAAGTCCGGTAAGGCCCCGGGCCCCGATGACATACCGGCGGAGGCGATTACGGCAGCTGCGCGCAACTGTCCTGGCCTCTTGCTCGGTAGGTACAACGGGTGCCTGAGAGCAGGAGTCTTCCCAGCCCGGTGGAAGCTGGCACGCCTTGCCTTGATTCTCAAGGGCAAAGGCGACCCCGATTCTACATCATTTTATCGCCCTCTGTGTATGTTAGACACAGCGGGGAAGATGATGGAGCGCTTGCTCAAGCCGCAATTGGCGGCCGCTATTGAGCAAGCCGGGGGCCTCTCACACCGGCAGCACGGCTTCAGAAAAGGGCACTCCACGATTGATGCAATCGCCGAGGTGATCGGGGCAGTACGCCAGGCCGAAACCGCCTGTCATAAGGCTAGGCCAATAGTACTCCTCGTGACCCTCGACGTGAGGAACGTGTTTAATTCGGCTAGGTGGAGCGATATGCTCCACGCGCTCGAGCGGTCCTTCAGGGTACCTCCGTATCTCGCAGAGATGATGAGAGATTACCTGAGGGACCGCAGGCTGTCGTATGTGACAGCTCAGGGCATTAGGATGAAGGAGGTCACCGCCGGAGCGGCGCAGGGGTCAGTGTTGGATCCTGACCTCTGGAATGTCATATACGACAGCCTGTTCCGCCTGTCAACGGGTGGATGGAAGATCACGGTCTCCAGTTGGCTGCTGCCAAGACGGAGATCGTGATTCTCACCAAGAGAAGAATTCCCACCTCCATCACGATGATGGTCGGGACTCAGCATGTACAGACCTACAACTCTGCGAGGTACCTGGGGGTGATGCTGGATAACCGGCTCACCTTCTGGGAGCATATTCGCAGGGTCTGCGACAAGGCCGTTCAGAATACGGCGGCGCTAAGTCGCCTCATGGCGAACGTGGGAGGCCCGAAGCCGTGCCAGAGAAGACTCCTGTTGACGTCCGTCCAGGCAGCCCTGCTTTATGGGGCAAAAATCTGAGCGGACGCTCTTAGGGTAAAAAAGTACCGGACTCGGATGGCCGCCGTCCAGCGCCGCGGGGCACTGCGCGTCGCGTGTTCGTACCGCACAGTGTCCGAGGACGCGGCGCTTGTTGTTGCCGGCACGATTCCGATAGATCTGCTCGCCCAAGAGCGAAAGGAGATATATCTCCAGAGTTCTGAGATCGGGTGAGCGGACGCCGCGGAGCAAGCCCGCGAGCGAACATTCGGGCGCTGGCAACAGCGTTGGGACGCCAGTCCCAAACGACGGTGGACCCGGCTCCTGATCCAGGACCTGGGCCAGTGGTCGACACGTCGCCATGGCGAGGTGACCTTTTATCTGACGCAATTCCTGACAGGACACGGGTAATTCCGTAAGTACCTGTTCAGGAAGCGGAAGGTAGGGTCGCCTCGCTGCTTGCTTTGTGGCAACGAGCAGGACAATGCGCTCCACACCTTCTACGTCTGCGATTATTTTGCGGCATCCCTTCCCAAGAAGGGGTCAATACTGATCCCTTCCCACAGATCAATGTACATTTGGTAACAATATCATTATTATTATATCTACATTAGATATGTTATATACATATAATTGTAAGAGATTGTACTACACATATCTATTATATTTTTTACAAGAGACTGTACCGTACGCCGTAGCATCAAAAACAAGCGAGCGACGCGTCCGCGAAGGAACGCGAAAAACGGCAGATCATCGGCGGACGTCGAAGAATAAACACTTATCCTTATTTTATTCTGCGTCCTTATTTTTGCGCCCCCCTTACAATTTTTCAGAAGTGGGATACAACCTGACTCGCTCATAGTGCAGTTATTACGTGGTGTTAATTACTTGGCAAATTACGGATTT
Organism: Osmia bicornis bicornis; assembly: GCF_907164935.1. Taxonomy (NCBI): domain Eukaryota; kingdom Metazoa; phylum Arthropoda; class Insecta; order Hymenoptera; family Megachilidae; genus Osmia; species Osmia bicornis. Next base: position 9,617,351 of record NC_060227.1, read on the forward strand.
TACGCTAACAAAACTTTATGTGAATTCGCGGTTCTCGTGCGTCCTGATGCTCGTCGCTCAGTGAACGCCTGCGATAGATTTTATGTGAAAAACTCTTACGATCCATCGACTTTATGTGATATACTTTTATGTGCTTATGAATTAACATTTTGGTTCCTCTTGTGTATTGCGTCGCGTCCGTTTAAGATGAATACGATCCCAGTGGCCGTGCTAAAACAAAAGCTACGCAGTATGAACATGCCGACCACCGGCGTGAAAGCCGAACTCGCGAGCCGACTACTTTAGGCTGGTATAATGGAAGCCGATTTGTTCGAGGTTAGCGCTCTAGAACAAATTGCAGCTGGCCTGTCAAATGAAATCGAAACGACGCTTACCGAAAAGGCACGGATAGAACGCCCAGTATCACCGCCCATGCAGTCTCAGGCTACGGAAAAAGAGCTATTGCTTCGCGAAAAAGAACTGGCTGAAAGGGAAATACGTCTCCTCAGAAGAGAATTAGAGCTCATGAGATTAAATGGTCCGAGCACAACGGACAGGTTGCCATCAACCCTGTCGGCGACTGTTTCGTGGAAAGACGCGAAGGAAACGGTCAGCGATTATGACGGTTCCGGCAACTGCGATCTTTGGAGACGAGAAGTGGAAAAGTTCATTCGCGCTTACGCTTTAGACAATTATGCAGCGAAGGCGTTCGTGTGTGGTCAGCTGAAAGACAAAGCATTGAAGTGGTACCACGCACAGACGGACTGCGTGGATTTAAGCCATACAGATTTATTGGCCCGAATGAGTAAGATGTTCGGACATCAGAAGAGCAGTTTAGAATTAGGTGAAGAGTGCGGAAAACGCGTTTGGCAATCGGGGGAAATATTCGCAGACTACCTTCACGACAAGATTATTTTAGCCAGTAGAGTCCCTCTGCAGGAGCTCGAAATCATCGAGTACGCGATACGCGGAATTCCCGACACGAATTTGAGAAATCAGGCGAGGATGCACCGCTTCCAATCAACTGACGAGATGATGCGCGCGCTGGAGAAAATATCTTTGCCCAACGAGTCAACGCAACGGAGGACGACGCCACGACCAGGAGGTCCGGCGAACACCAAGGCGAACGTCGCCAACCATCCAGAACGTAAGAGCGAGGTGGACCTGCGATGTTTCAATTGCAACGGAAACGGACATATCTTGCGGAATTGTCCGCGGCCGAAGAGGGAAATAAGGAGCTGCTACAAATGCGGTAAGTTCGGGCATAGGAGTCTGGACTGTCCAGGAGAGAAGAAGGAGGTGAACAACGTCTGCGAGAACCTGATCAAGGATGATTTCGTAAGAAATGCGATTTACGAGATTAGCTCGAATAGTAAACCGTTTACGTTATGTTTAGATACTTTACTAGATTCGGGAAGCGCAGTCAGTTTCATTAAAGAATGTTTCGTACCGAGTAACATAAGGTCGACAGAAAAAGCGAATATTAATTTTTCGGGGATTAACAGTAGCCGTTTGATCGTGCGTGGATCAATACTTGCCGACGTTAGTTTTGATGACCATAAATGTTGTAACTTATGTCTGTTAGTAGTCCCCGATAGCACGATGGTAAATTCAATCGTATTAGGCCGTGACCTTTTATGCAGATGCAATCTTAGTTTATGCCGATTAGAAAAACCGGACGAAGAAGCACTCGCCGGCGGTATTATGAATATAAATTTAACCGAGGCTACCGATAACCAGATCGACGCGGTAGTTATAAATCCCGAGATCGCGATCACAAAACAGACCGAATTGAAAACTCTAATAGAGACCGATTATTTAAATGCCGAACAGCCGAGCGAACCGAAGATAAAAGCGGAACTGAATTTGAAATTACGGGATCATGAGCCTTTTCATTTCTCGCCGCGACGCTTGTCTTTCGCTGAGAAAACCGTAGTCCGGGACATACTACAGGACTTAACGAAAAGAGGCATCATCCGGCCGAGCGAGTCCGATTATACTTCTCCGATCGTCTTGGTGAAGAAAAAACACGGTTCGGTACGATTGTGCGTCGACTACCGTTCTCTAAACAAACTCATCATCGGAGATCACTATCCGCTGCCCCTTATCGAGGATCAGCTGGGTGTACTGCACGATAAAAGATACTTTAGTTTACTCGATCTTAAGAACGGCTTTCATCAGATAGCGATGGCAGAGGACTCGATTAAATACACGTCATTCGTCACACCACAGGGTCAATTCGAATATATTAGAATGCCGTTTGGTCTTAAGACTGCTCCCTTAAAATTTCAGAGTTTCGTGAATACGGTCCTCAACGAACTGATTAAAACAGGAGATGTCGTCGCATACATGGATGATTTCCTCATCGCGACGCGAAACTTAGACTATCACTTCCTCGTTTTAAAACGCGTATTGAAGTTATTAGTTCACAATAGATTGCAACTGAAAATGGACAAGTGCAAATTTTTATTTACGGAAATCGAGTATTTAGGATATTTAGTCTCAGAGAAAGGGATCAAACCGACGCAGAAGGGCATAGAATCCATCAACAATTTTCCGATACCGCGAGACGTCAGGGAAGTACAAAGATTTTTAGGATTGTGTGCCTATTTCAGAAAATTCGTAGAAAACTTCTCGATAGTTGCCAAACCGCTTTATGATCTGCTTAAAAAGGACGAAGTTTTCAGTTTCGGAAAAGAACAATTACAGGCGATGGAAAAATTAAAACGGGAACTAGTCAAAGCACCGATTTTAGCCATTAACACGTTGAGTGCCACGTCAGTCACCGGTGACTGACACCGACCTTTCCGTTTAGGCCGCGTCAGTCACCGGTGACTGACAGTATCGCGCTTCGCATTGCTGTACCTGCGCGCGTGGCCTGACAGGGAAGTCGCTATAAAACCGCGTGGCACTCAACGTGTTAATAGTCACCATGCCGAAACGGAGCTGCATTGCGACGCGAGTTCCGTGGGTTTCGGCGCGGTCCTGCTTCAAAAGAAAGCAGATTTAGAATTCCATTCCGTCTTTTATTTCTCAAAACGCGCAACCGCTGCTGAGAGCAGATACCACAGCTTCGAATTAGAAACACTCGCGATAGTTTACGCTTTAAAGAGATTTCGGATTTACTTACAAGGTATCGCCGTTAAAATAGTAACGGACTGTAACTCTCTCAAGTTAACCTTAGATAAGAAAGATATCAACCCCTGAATCGCGCGCTGGGCATTAGAACTTCAGGCATACGATTATATGGTTGAACACAGGGCCGGAACGCGAATGGCTCATGTAGATGCTCTGAGCCGATCAATCAATATTATTATGGTCGTCGACGATAACCCGTTCGAGTTTAATTTATCCGTTTACCAGAACCGAGACGCGACAATTAAGAAACTGCGTGAAAAGTTAGAAGTCAGTGAGGACAAGCTGTTCGAAATGCGGAACGGAATTGTATACCGTAAACGGAATAACGAACTTTTATTTTACGTACCGTCAGCCATGGAGAAAAGCGTAATTCACAAGTGCCACGACGAGATGGGTCATTCAGGAACCGATAAAACGTGCGGCATTGTACCGGCGAACTACTGGTTCCCAAATTTAAAAGAAAAGGTGACCTCGCACATTCAAAACTGTCTAAAATGTATATCTTATGCACCACCGTAGGGAAAACTAGAAGGTCGCTTATATAGTATACCGAAAGGAAATATACCGTTCCAGACCATTTACGTTGATCACTTCGGACCCGTAGATAAACCACGATCACAGAAAGCGTACATATTTTTGATAGTAGACGCGTTCACCAAATTCATAAAATTGTACGCCTGCAAGACGACCACAAGCAAAGAAACCATAAAGTGTTTAACCGACTACTTTTCTAATTACAGTAAGCCTTTCGTTGTTGTTTCCGACCGAGGAAGTTGTTTCACTTCTAAGGAGTTCTTAGATTTTATGACAGCATCAGGGATCCGACATGTAAAAATAGTTACAGGCTCTCCCATAGCAAATGGCCAGGTTGAACGGTACAATAGAACATTAGCGCCTATGCTGGCGAAACTCACCGATGATCCGAGCGGAAAACATTGGTACCAAATCTTGCCCAATATCGAATACGCCTTAAACAATAGTGTGAACTACTACTTTTCCCAGTAAACTACTTTTCGGAGTAGCCCAGAGAGGCAAAGCTATCGACGGAATCCGCGACTATCTCGATACCGCTATTAGTAATAAGCGAGACATGGAGGAAATTAGGGCGAAAGCGGAGAACAAAATTCTACAGTCGCAGCAATATAATGATAAATATTACGATAAGAAACACCGTCCGACTAAACACGAGTACGACGTCGGAGATTATGTTATGGACCGAAATTTCGATAGCACGCCTGGAGTAGGGAAAAAATTAATACCTAAGTTCTGAGGCCCTTACGAGGTTATCAGAAAACTACGGAATGATCGATAGGTGATTGCGGATATCAGCGGTTTTCGAATATCGCAGAAACCGTACTGCGGGACCTGGGAGTCCTCAAACATGCGCCCGTGGCGAAAAGAATAATGTCCGAGGACGGACATGGTCAGGATTGGCCGAATTTGTAAGAGATTGTACTACACATATCTATTATATTTTTTACAAGAGACTGCATCGTACGCCGTAGCAACAAAAACAAGCGAGCGACGCGTCCGCGAAGGAACGCGAAAAACGGCAGATCATCGACGGACGTCGAAGGATAAACACTTATCCTTATTTTATTCTGTGTCGTTATTTTTGCGCCCCCCCTTACATAATATCAATATCATTATTACTGTATCTACATTAGATCTATTGTAATATACTGATTCCTTCCCACAGATCTATGTACATTTGATAACAATATCATTATTACTATATCTACATTAGATATAATGTGATATACTGATTTATTCCCACAGACCAATGTTCATTTAATAACAATATCATTATTACTATATCTAGATTAGATATAATGTAACATACTGATGCCTTCCCACAGTTCAATGTCCATTTAATAACAACATCGTTGATACTATACCTACATTGGATATAATGTAATATACTAATCCCTTCCCTCAGATCAATGTACATATAATAACAGTATCGTTATTACTGTATCTACATTCGATATGCAATATACATTTAATAACAATATCATTATTACTATATCTACATTGGATCTAATGTAATATACTGATTCCTTCCCACAGACGAATGTACATTTGATAACAATATCATTATTACTATATCTACATTAGATATATTGTAATATACTGATTCCTTCCCAAAGATCATTGTACATTTGATAACAAAATCGTTGATGCTATATCTACATTGGATATAATGTAATATACTAATCCCTTCCCACAGATTAATGTACATATAAAAACAGTATCGGTATTACTATATCTACTGTGACCCTTTCGGCGGTTCACTCTATACAATTCTTTCGTTACACAATTATAATCGCTGGGCGCCATCCACTTGCGGTGGCAGTCGAAAATTAGGAAAAAGGGGGCCGAATGGGGGTTGTTACAAGGGATGGGACTCGACGCACTTTCGTCCTTACAATATCGCGGGGAGTACGCAAGGAGAATTTCTCGAGGGCTAGGAGAGATCTCAGGGTAGGGAAGGTTCTCTGGAAGTTCGTATACGTTACGCGTGAGAGGAATTTTGTGGACGGGATTAATAGGAGGCTGGACAAAAGGTTCGCAAAATATAACGTCGGATAACCGGCGCGATACGCGGACACGCAATTTCGAACTCGAAGGTTGCCGTTGCCGAAACTCACAACAATACTGAATCGCAGTTTTAGTAACGCAAGGGACTCACCCAAAACGCTTCGCACTCTCACTCGAAATCGCCGTACAAAATCTCTCAAAAGAAACTCTCTAAACGTTCGTATATAAAGCATAGCCTAGGGCTCAATGACGGCTCGTCGACGCTGCTGCGACGACGGGAGCGTCGCGGGATGATTTTTGGGGAGGGGATGGGGAATAGGAAGGGGGCCTCTTCTGGCAACGGGATAGATCGATTATCGATTGTCGATCTGCCGGTATTCGGGGTCGATGGTGCTGGCGGATCTCCTTCTGTGGCGGGTGGGCTGAGGTCTTCGGGCTCGGCGACAGATGGCTCCGGGTGGACGTTCGTATCAGCTTCTGGGTAGCTTCGTCTATTTTCCCGAAGTCCCTCGTTGCTTTTCCTTTCTGGGAGGGTTGAAGATCTGTCGCCGGCCTCGGAGCTCCTTTTTGCGGGTGGTCCTTGTTGCCTTCTTTCCGTCGCCTCCATCGGTCCGACTCCGTTGGGCAGGGGAAAGGGGTAAGGTGTTTGAAGGGTTAAGGGTCCTTTTTAGGTCGGATGTGAGGTGGGAGAAGCGCAGCGATTGTAACAGGGGGGCACAGGTGTCACCACGTTACACTACATTAGATATAATGTAATATACTGATTTGTTCCCACAGATCAATCTACATTTGATAACAACATCGTAGATACTATATCTACTTTGGGTATAATGTAATATACTAATCCCTCCCCACAGATCAATGTACATATTATAACAGCATCGTTCTTACTATATCTACATTAGATATGTAATATACATTTAATAACAATATCATTATTACTATATCTACATCAGATGTAATTTAATATACTGATTTAATCTCACAGACCAATGTACATTTAATAACAATATCATTATTACTATATCTACACTGGATCTAATGTCATATACCGGTTCCTTCCCACAGATCAATGTACATAAAATAACAGCATCGTTCTTACTATATCTACATTAGATATGTAATAAACACTTAATAACAATATCATTATTACTATATCTACATTAGATATAATGTAATATACTGATCCCTTCCCACAGTTCTGGGAAGATCCCTTATGTACAGTTGATAACAACATCGTTGATACTATATCTACATTGAAAATTATGTAATATACTAATCTCTTCCCACAGATTAATGTGCACATAATAACAGTATCGTTATTACTATATCTACATTAGTATCAACGACGTTGTTATTAAATGTACATTGATCTGTGGGAAGGGATCAGTATATTACAGTATATCCAATGTAAATATAGTAATAATGATATTGTTTTTAAATGTATATAACATATCCAATGTAGATATAGCAATAACGATACCGTTATTATATGTACATTGATCTGTAGGAAGGGATCAGTATATTACATTATATCTAATGTGGATACAGTAATAATGATATTGTTATTAAATGTACATTGGTCTGTGAGATTAAATCAGTATATTAAATTACATCTGATGTAGATATAGTAATAACGATACTGTTAATATATGTACATTGATCTGTGGGAAAGGATTAGTATATAACATTATAGCCAATGTAGATATGGTATCAACGATGTTGTTAAATGTACATTGATCTGTGGGAACGGATCAGTATATTACATTATATCCAATGTAGATATAGTATCAACGATGTTGTTATCAAATGTACATTGATCTGTGGGAAGGGATTAGTATGTTACAGTAGATCTAATGTAGATACAGTAATAATGGCATTGTTATTAAATGGACATTGGTCTGTGGGAACAAATCAGTATATTACATTATATCTAATGTAGATATAGTAATAATGATACTGTTATTAAATGTTTATTAGACATCTAATGTAGATATAGTAATAATGATATTGTTACCAAATGTATACTGATCTGTGGGAAGGAATCAGTGTATTACAATAGATCTAATGTAGATATGGTAATTATGATATTGCTATTAAATGTTTATTACATATCTAATGTAGTTATAGGAATGACGATAATGTGAAAATCTGTGCATTGATCTGTGGGAAGGGATCAGTTTATTACGAGATATCTAATGTGGATATAGTAATAATGATATTGTTATTAAATGTACATTGGTCTGTCGGATTATATCAGTATATTAAATTACATCTTATGTAGATATAGTTATAATGATATTGTTATTAAATGTATATTACATATCAAATGTAGGTATAGTAATAACGATACTGTTATTATATGTACATTGATCTGTGGGAAGGAATCAGTATATTACATTATATTTAATGTTGATATAGTAATAACGATACTGTCAGCGAATTGCGTGGTCAGAGCGGACAGAGAAAATGACACGCCTTAACGTAACACAGACAGTATATTTGCGACACAGAATATTTACAAAGTCACAGAGTCACAAACACCTGATGCGCTTGGTCAGCGTGTTCAACAAATGAAAATTATATGCAATGAAGAAATTATACAAGTATGAATCTTACACACTAAATGGCATACACTTATGCAGCGCGGACGATACAAAGAATTAGACAGCGTGGTCTGAAACCCTTCGCGTCGCGTGAACAGAAATACAATCTTGAATCGAACAGAGAGGACTGCGAGGCACGTGCGTACGCGTCGAAAGATCGATCAAGAAGAAGGAAATCAATCATTGCGTCGATCGTGCCGGTTCCGCGTGGAGAGGGGACCGCGTGGACAATGTAGGCCCGAGAGGTGCTGCCGCTATCGGTAACGACGCTCCGACGAAATACTTTCGTTGCCAACTTCATGTTCTGCGACAATTTGGGGAATTTCGCCAACATTCCCCCCCCCCCCCCCCCGCCATCAGCGACTAGTCGATGATGTGGTCTGCGTGTCCGCGTTGTCCTGAGAGGGCTGATGAAGAGGAGCCAACTTGGCGATGGGCCGTGTGAGCGTTGTGGTGGCCGTCTTGAGGGTGACGACCCTGGTCAGTCCATCCTTTCCTGGCATCAGACTGAGAACCCTGGCCATGGGCCATTTCCCTGGAGGCAAGCGTTCATCAGTAATGAGAACCAGAGAGCCTACCTTGATCTCGTTGGACGGTTGATCCCATTTTGAGATGGCCTGGAGTCGCTGCAAGTACTGCGTTGACCAGAGTCTCCAAAATTGTTGGAGGTGCGGCTGTAGAAATTGCCACCTTGACAATCTGTTGACTGAGATGTCGAGAAGCGTGGGCTCTGGCACTGCGTTGAGCGGCGATCCGATCAGGAAGTGTCCTGGTGAGAGGGCTGAGACGTCGTCTGGATCATCGCTGAGTGATTCCAACGGTCTTGAATTGAGGATGGCTTCAATCTGCGCGAGCAATGTTATTGATTCCTCGAACGTCAATAAAGCATCTCCAATCGTCCTCTTCAGATGGAATTTGAGAGACTTGACCACTGCCTCCCACTTTCCACCCATGTGTGGAGCGGCAGGAGGGTTGAAGTGCCACTGCGTACCATCCTTGGCGAGTAGAGCTTCGATGTCGTGGTTTTCGCGTGTGCTGTCCTTGTACAGCTTTTTTAACTGCGCGTCCGATCCTTGGAAGCTGGTGCCGCAATCTGAGTAGAGAGAGGCTGCAGTTCCTCTCCTTGCTGCGAATCTGCGATAGGCTGCGAGGAACGCGTCGGCTGAGTAGTCGGTGACAACTTCCAAGTGTACAGCTGATGTTGCGAAGCAGACGAATGCACAAATCCACCCTTTCTGCGTCTTGGCTCCTCTGTCTTTCCAAGTCTTCAGCGTGAGCGGTCCTGCGTAGTCCACACCAGTGTGTGTGAACGGGCGCGATGGAGTGACCCGACAAAGAGGTAGTTGGCCCATCAGTTGATGAGCACGGATCCCTCTCTGCCGAGCGCACTTCACGCACCGCAGGATATGTGTTTTCACTAGAGCTCGTCCACCGAGAATCCAGTAGCGTTATCTGAGAAAAGCGAGGGTGGATTGCGTACCTCCATGCATGGTCTGACGATGTGCGTGGTCGATGAGAAGCGCTGAGAAACTTGAATCACGAGGCAAGATGATAGGGTGTTTGCCGTCGTGTGAAAGCTCCGAGTGTTGGAGGCGCCCGCCTACCCTGGCGATCCCTTGATGGTCAAGGTAAGCGGTGAGCCTCGTAAATGGATGCGCCGAAGGAAGCGTTGTTCCCTTGGCGAGTGCAGCGAGTTCATCTTTAAAGAATGTGGCCTGCGTGGTCTGAATCCAATAGATTCTGGCCCTTTCCATATCAGCTGCTGAGATGAAATGCGTGGGCGAAGCGTCCTGACGTTTGGACAGCTTGTCCACCAATTTGAGGCAAAGAGCGGTGATTCTGAGTAATCTGTTAACACAAGAATATTTATAGATTAATTCCCATGAATATTCCTTTACTGCGTTTGCCGTGTGGAGTGAGACGACAGCACGAGCTTCAGGGGCGCCCAACTCGTCTGCGTCGACACTGGTCTGCTTGGGCCACATGTTCTGAGGTTGCGTAAGCCACGGTGGTCCCGTCCACCAAAGAGAGTGCTGTTGAAGCTGTTCTGTCGTCATGCCTCTTGACGCGTAGTCAGCTGGATTCGATGATCCTGGTACATGCCTCCAGTGAAAGTTCTGCGTGATCTCCTGGATTTGGATTACCCAGTTGCGTACGTAATCCTTCCATTTGGAGGGGTGGGTTTTGATCCATGCCAGCGTAACTTCTGAATCCGTCCATATAAATGTCTGAGAAACGGGCATGTTCAAAGTAGCGTGAACATGCCGCATCAGTTTTGAAAGTAGCAGCACTGCTGTGAGTTCAGTGGGTACCCGCGGACGGTGAGTGGACAACGAGGTAGACGACGGCTGCCATTGCGAGGACTGAGGCATCAGCGAAGCCATGAAGTTCAACTGTCGACGTGGTCGTGGTGTTGAACCATCGTGGGATGGAAAGCTTGACCAAGCTGGTTAGATCTTCCCTGATGCATAACCATCGTTGAGTAATATGAAGCGGCAGAATGTCGTCCCAACTGAGTTCCTGTAACCAAAGCTCTTGAATAAGAATTTTCGCTCTGATAATTACAGGTGCAACAAAACCGAGTGGATCAAAGAGTTGTGCTACTTCTGAGAGGACGAGGCGTTTCGTAAACTGCGTGCGTTGCGTAGCTGATATGGTCGCGAAGTTAAGTGTGTCCTGATGTGGAATCCATTTAATTCCGAGAATTTTGGTTGCACAGTCGTCGAATGAAATTGCTGCGTTGTTTTGATCTGGTGCGAGGTCTTCTAGCAACGATTTGCTCGTGGAATGCCATTTTGCCAATGGAAATCCACCAGCTTGACAGAGTTGCGTCAGCTGATTTGCAACGTCCTGTAGATGCTCTGCTGTATCTGCACCACCAAAAATGTCATCGACATACCTGCCGTTTTTGATGGGTTCAACAGCAAGGTGATATTTCGACCCTTCATCCTCAGCGAGTTGCAAGAGTGTTCGGACAGCCAAGTACGGTGCAGCTTTCGTCCCGTACGTGACCGTGGTCAGCTGGTACTGCGTTCCCTTCTGCGTGTCATCAAGCCAGACTATCTGCTGCAAGCTCCAGTCGTCTGGATGCACCTTGATTTGTCGGTACATCTTCGTGACGTCAGTGGCAAACAGATGTTTGTATCTGCGTATCCAAATGAGCAGATCTGCGATATTCAGCATCAGATTTGGACCAGTATGTAGAAGATGGTTCAGCGAGTATCCTGATGAAGTTGGACTGGAGCCGTTGAACACCACACGCAATGCGGTGGTCGTGCTGCCCAACTTCAGAACGCCATGATGCGGAAGAAAGTACTGAAACGGACTGATTATTGAGTCATTGTTCAGTCTTACCATGTGACCAAGCTGCTCATATTCGAGCATGAACTTGGTGTACAGATGTTTGTACTGAGCGTCCTTGCTGAGTCGTCTGAGAATCCGCTGAAGACAGTTATGCGCCGCCTGATACGAATTGCCGAGTGCTTTTGGATGAAGTTTGAGCGGCAATCGCACGATGTATCTTCCTGCGGAGTCTCTTGAATGCGTAGTCTTGAAATGATCTTCGCACTCCTGCTCGTCTGGCGTGAGCAAGGGTGCCGTGTCCTGCGATGGCTGCGTCCAGAAGCGACTGAGTAACTCACTCAATTGGCGATCAGTATTATTGACTGTCACTTGATGAGAAGTCCAGCGAATTGTCTGAGTGTCTTCGAGGGGCCCGATTATGAGCCAACCGAAGATCTAACGTTGAGCGATCAACGGTGATGACGTGTTCCGAATGATATTTGACCTGATGACTTGCCCGTAAGCGTCTACTCCGAGAATGATGTCCACCGGTCTGGAGACGAGAAATTGAGGATCTGCTACCCACAGAGGAATGTACATATAATAACAGTATCGTTATTACTGTATCTACATTAGTTATGTAATATACATTTAATAACAATATCATTACTACTATATCCACATTAGATATGATTTAATATACTGAGCCGTTCCCACAGATCAATGTACATTTAATAACAACATCGTTGATACTATATCTACATTGGATATAATGTAATATACTGATCCCTTCCCACAGATCAATGTACATATAATAACAGTATCGTTATAACTATATCTACTTTAGATATGTAATATACATTTAATAACAATATCATTATTACTATATCTACATCAGATGTAATTTAATATACTGATTTACTCCCACAGACCTATGTACATTTAATAACAATATCATTATTACTATATCTACATCAGATGTAGTTTAATATACTTATTTAATTCCACAGACCAATGTGCATTTAATAACAATATCATTATTACTATATCTACACTAGATATAATGTAATATACTGATTCTTTCTCACAGATCAAGGTACATTTGATAACAATATCATTATTACTATATCTTTTTTTTTTTTTTACGAGGGGGAAAAATGCTTTACGCACGCCGAGCTGATGGTCGCTCGGCAGTGTGGGACTGCTGCAATAGCTTACCCTCTAAAAAACCCACCTCGATTTCACTATCGTGCTGCCGGTCTCGATGGAACCGCGCCCCCGGAACCGCTGTTGAGCATTACTTCGGGGGCGGCCAGCATTTTCGGCTACAAAATAGAGCACAGTAACTATCCATACCATAGTCCTTAATAAAGGGCGTGTCTTTCATGGGCCAATGCCCTTTATTGGCCTCCATATATCACCTATCGGGGAGCCATTTACTGGCACCTTTTCGTCATAAAATCATAAAATACTAAAGGAGTGTCCCTCCGTCCTCGAATAAGATACTTAAAACCCTAAAATCTAAATGCTTCATATATAAAACGGTAAATGGTCAATTTTTAAAATCAAACATCGTCAATTAGTAATAATAATAAAAACTTATCAAAAGGCTTAACCCTCAGGAGTCTACAGTTTTACAAGTAAGATCAACTTGCTCTGCATTACCTCAATTTTTCTATATACAGGGGATCTCACAAGACCGGTCTAAAGGTAGTGACGATGAACAAACCGCTATTACTAGAACATATTAAGAGGTGAGTAGAAATTAGCTAATATAAATAAATAATTCAAACAGACGAACAAACAGGTTTTTTCGTAGGATAAATAATTATATAAATAAGCAGAGAATAGATTGTGCACATTCATTCATCATTATTTCATGCTTTCAATGTTTTATTTTACCTCTACCCCTCCTCCTTCTTCTTCTTCTTCTTCTTCTTCTTCTTCTTCTTCTTCTTCTTCTTCTTCTTCTTCTTCTCGCTGTTGTTTTTGTTGTTGTTGCATCTTCTCTTGCTCTTTTCCTCTCATAATCTTCTTTCTCCCTCAATGTCGCGGTTATATACGCTATTACAAAACTTCTCGTAGCTTCTTCTTTGAGGAACTTCATGAAACTACCTTTGTTAAACTCTGCGTGTAGGAGGGAGCAAAATTTTGCCCTATCTCTGCTCCATCTACTACACTCAAATAGAAAGTGTTCTGGGTTATCCTCACATCCTGGGCAAAACCAGCATTCAGCTCCGTTTTGACCACCTTTTTTTATTTTCTTGCGAAAAGTGCCAAAGCACCCACGGCCCGTCAGCACCTGGGTCAGGTGGAAATTGAAAAGACTGGGCCCGCAGGCACGCCACTCCTTTATTACCGGGATCAGACTATTAGTCCATCTCCCTTTATCTGAATTTTCCCATTTATGCTGCCATCTTTCCATCGTGATGGCGTGGCCACTTTCTTTGATTCTCCCTGTACTCTCGCCGTCTTTGTCCTGTTCTTCCTCTTTTTTGTTGTATATTTCCTCCCTTTCACGGATAATTAACTCTATCGGGATCTCCCCCGTTATAACACACAACGCATCGGCAGACACCGTCCTATACGCGTGTGCGACTCTTAGTAACGCAGTACGTTGCGTACTACGGAGGATACCTGCATTACCCTTGCTCTCGAGTCCCTTAGCCCAGATTGGAGCCGCGTAGAGAACAACCGACTCTACTACTTTGTAATATAATTTGCGGGCCACATTCCTTGCCCCGTTTATGTTTGGCATGAGCTGTGCCAATGTGTTTGCGTATTTTAGGGCCTTATTACAGGCAGTTATAATGTGCATTTTAAATATTCTGCAATCTCGAATGTGACCCCCAAGTATTTAGCTTCTCGCGCTGTCTTAATTTGTTGATCCCCACACTTTATTTTCAGGCCCCCTGCCACTTTTCTGCCTGTAAGCAGGATGGCTTCTGTTTTGTGGTGTGCGAGGCTAAGCCCCTCCTTCTTGTGTCACGCCCCATTTCTCTAATTGTTGACTCGGCCACTGATATCATCCTAGCTAGATTTTTGTCAATTATGATGACACCTATGTCATCAGCATATCCAACTAGGTGCACGTCCCATCTTGTACTAATCCTCAGGAGGTCGTCATACACCAAGTTCCATAAAAGAGGGCCGATGACGGACCCTGAGGAACGCCCACAAAAACCTGGTACCTGCAGTCAGTGTCCTTACTCCTGCATATAATCCATCTGTCCTGCAGATAAACACGTACCATGTTAATTAGCATTTCCGGGAAGCCTCTCTGTCGCATATTTCTTACAATGCTGCTCCACCTGATGGTGTTGAACGCGTTTTTCATGACCCACAGCACCAGGAGGCAGTGTCTTCTAACTTTCCTGGCCTTATCGCAATGCGATAATAGTAATAATGATATAGTAATAATGATATTGTTATTAAATGTACATTGGTCTGTGGGATTAAATCAGTATATTAAATTACATCTGATGTAGATATAGTAATAATGATACAGTTATTAAATGTATATTACATATCTAATGTAGATATAATAATAACGATACTGTTATTATATGCACATTGATCTGTGGGAAGGGATCAGTATATTACATTATATCTAGTCTAGATATAGTAATAATGATATTGTTATCAAATGTACATTGATCTGTGGGAAGAAATCAGTACATTACATTAGATACAATGTAGATATAGTAATAATGATATTGTTATTAAATGTACATTGGTCTGTGGGATTAAATCAGTATATTACATTATATCTAATGTAGATATAGTAACAACGATACTGTTATTATATGTACATTGATCTGTGCGAAGGGATCAGTAAATTACATTATATCTAATGTAGATACAGTAATAATGATATTGTTATTAAATGAACATTGGTCTGAGGGAACAAATCAGTATATTACATTATATCTAATGTAGATATAGTAATAACGATACTGTTATTATATGTACATTGATCTGTGCGAAGGGATCAGTATATTACATTATATCTAATGTAGATATAGTAATAATGATATTGTTGTCAAATGTACATTGATCTGTGGGAAGGAGTCAGTATATTACATTAGATCCAATGTAGATATAGTAATAATGATATTGTTATTAAATGTACATTGGTCTGTGGGATTAAATCAGTATAATAAATTACATCTGATGTAGATATAGTAATAATGATATTGTTATTAAATGTACATTGGTCTGTGGTATTAAACCAGTATATTAAATTACTTCTGATGTAGATATAGAAATAATGATATTGTTATTAAATGTATATTACATATATGGTGTAGATTTAGTAATAACGACACTGTTATTATATGTTCACTGATCTGTGGGAAGGGATCAGTATATTACATTTCTAATGTAGATATAGTAATAACGATACTGTTATTATATGCACATTGATCTGTGGGAAAGGATCAGTATATTACATTATATCTAATGAAGAAATAGCAGTAATGATATTGTTATTAAATGTACATTGGTCTGTGGGACGGGATTAGTATATAACATTATATCCAATGTAGATATAGTATCAACGATGTTATTAAATGTACATTGATCTGTGGGAAGGGATCAGTATATTACATTATATCTAATGTAGATATAGTAATAATGATATTGTTGTCAAATGTACATTGATCTGTGGGAAGGAGTCAGTATATTACATTAGATCCAATGTAGATATAGTAATAATGATATTGTTATTAAATGTACATTGGTCTGTGGGATTAAATCAGTATAATAAATTACATCTGATGTAGATATAGTAATAATGATATTGTTATTAAATGTACATTGGTCTGTGGTATTAAACCAGTATATTAAATTACTTCTGATGTAGATATAGAAATAATGATATTGTTATTAAATGTATATTACATATATGGTGTAGATTTAGTAATAACGACACTGTTATTATATGTTCACTGATCTGTGGGAAGGGATCAGTATATTACATTTCTAATGTAGATATAGTAATAACGATACTGTTATTATATGCACATTGATCTGTGGGAAAGGATCAGTATATTACATTATATCTAATGAAGAAATAGCAGTAATGATATTGTTATTAAATGTACATTGGTCTGTGGGACGGGATTAGTATATAACATTATATCCAATGTAGATATAGTATCAACGATGTTATTAAATGTACATTGATCTGTGGGAAGGGATCAGTATATTACATTATATCTAATGTAGATATAGTAATAATGATATTGTTGTCAAATGTACATTGATCTGTGGGAAGGAGTCAGTATATTACATTAGATCCAATGTAGATATAGTAATAATGATATTGTTATTAAATGTACATTGGTCTGTGGGATTAAATCAGTATAATAAATTACATCTGATGTAGATATAGTAATAATGATATTGTTATTAAATGTACATTGGTCTGTGGTATTAAACCAGTATATTAAATTACTTCTGATGTAGATATAGAAATAATGATATTGTTATTAAATGTATATTACATATATGGTGTAGATTTAGTAATAACGACACTGTTATTATATGTTCACTGATCTGTGGGAAGGGATCAGTATATTACATTTCTAATGTAGATATAGTAATAACGATACTGTTATTATATGCACATTGATCTGTGGGAAAGGATCAGTATATTACATTATATCTAATGAAGAAATAGCAGTAATGATATTGTTATTAAATGTACATTGGTCTGTGGGACGGGATCAGTATATAACATTATATCCAATGTAGATATAGTATCAACGATGTTATTAAATGTACATTGATCTGTGGGAACGGATCAGTATATTACATTATATCTAATGTAGATATAGTGTAAATGATATTGTTCTCAAATGTACATTGATCTGTGGGAATGGATTAGTATATTACATCATATCCAATGTGGATAGAGTATCAACGATGTTGTTATCAAATGCACATTGATCTGTGGGAAGGGATTAGGATATAGCATGATATCGAATGTAGATATAGTATCAACGATGTTGTCATTGAATGTGCATTGATCTGTGGGAACGGATAGGTATATTACATTATATCCAATGTAGATATAGTACCAAGAACCGGAGCTCTTGCTCAACGGGTGGTCGCGCCATGTGTTCACCTGCTTCAGCAGGGCTTGCTCTTCAGCACAGCCAGGGCCCGGGGCGAGTCCTTTTCCCGGTTGACTGTGCCTCGTCTTCGTAGGCTGCAATCCTCGATGACTTGTCCCATACATACTTTACACACACACACAAACCCTCAGACACTCATGGCAAGCATAGCGCTTCGAATGCTCAAAGATGCAATAATGAAATAATGAAATAATGAAATAATGAAATAATGAAATAATGAAATAATGAAATAATGAAATAATGAAATAATGAAATAATGAAATAATGAAATAATGAAATAATGAAATAATGAAATAATGAAATAATGAAATAATGAAATAATGAAATAATGAAATAATGAAATAATGAATAATGAATAATGAATAAATAAGCCCATGATGCCCATGAATAGAATAGAATAGAATAGAAGAGCCCATAAACGAACAATAAATAACAGCTGACAAATGGATACAATAATAAAATAATAAATATAATAAACGTACTTAAACGTAATTAACAAAATACAACAGAAAATCAACGCTTATATGCATCTAATGCAACAGAGCAGCTAAAGAAACAGTTAAAATAAAGAAAGAAACAGTAATAAATATGAGAACATGTAAACTAAACATAAGAAGCAAGCATATGTGAACTCGATATAAGCAAGCAAAAGCAAATAACCAACAAAACCCTCCTAACCTCAAACGTCAAATATACAACGAAGCAGCCAAGCAGGAGGGGAAGAATAAAAGTAAAAGTGTTTAATTTAACACTAGCACACAATATAATCATATCGTTAAAATAAATAAAATTCAAGATAAACTATAAGGTGAAATGAAAATAAACCACGGATGCGAAGCGTAAAGTAAAAGTCGCCTGACAATAGTAGATAGCAGATGCCAGTAATGAGAGAAAAGAAGTAAAACATAGAATGCTGCTAATTATTGTCAGAAGTAAAGGTAAAATGTAAAATATAGAGTATAACCAGAAACAGCGGGTCCTAATGCTAAGTAGGCACATACATCACCTCAAAATGAAGAAACATGAACAAGGGTACGCCATATGTGTAGTGTAATAAGCAAATGCATGTGTGACAGGGAAATCCTCGCAACCATCCGTTAAAACTATCAAGGTGACTGAAAGAAAATTACAATTAATTTACAATTAATAAGAACTAAACTGAGAGCTTACATGAAGCGCTCAAACCAGTGAAGTTGAAGTTGAGAATCCCTCCTGAAAAGCCAAGATGCCAAGATGCCAAGATAACCAAGATAATGTAAATGAAAGTCCATTAGGATTATTTAAACTACTAGTCTGTGCTACGTAGAACCAAGTAATCCTGCAATGAACAGATGTACTTAGAAGACGAGCAATCATAAAATGGAGCAGGCCAATCGATGATGCTAACGCCAAGCATCAAGCACAGTACATAAAACATAAAACATTCCTATCACATCAATTCATGGAAAAATACCATATCTTCAAAGAAGATCAGCTGGGAATAAAAGAAGAAGAAAGGAAGAAAATAAATAGATGGTGAACATAATATAATACTAATAATTGAAATTATTCATTGGAGTTATTGAAATTGCTTAAATTTGCTAGAACATTCTACACAACCACAACCTCAAACGTGATTGACAAGCAGAGATGGTGGAGAAACAATCAATGATCAAATGAAGGCGATGAACAACAATTATAAATTATTGTGAGCAAATCATCGATAAAGATAAGTGGCAACATATATCTCATAAGATTAAGATGATGAATATAATGAGCATAATAGGAGGAAATAGAACTATTAACATCAGAAATTAACCATAGTATCAAATATCAAATCGTAACCACAATCTTAGTTCATTTGCAGGAAACCCTTACGCCGGCCAATAGAAGCGGAGGCAAAACGTAACGATTAATAGGGGAAGAAAATACCCACCTGACACAATATGAGGAGCAACATGAGACGTAAATCAGCATCAAAACAATTCAGATAGTTATAAATTGCGTATATTGTTACTGAATTATCATACCGCTCCGATAAGTGTGATATTAACGTTAATACTGATACAGATACAAGTAAGTCAACGTAATACAACGTGTGATGAACAAAACTAATCAAATAATGAACACCACATACCACCGTATTATTACTAAACTATAATATGGAGGTAAAAGAAAACTAATCTCTAATATGAAGAGAAATAGATCAAAATTACTATGAACATATGCATATATATAATATGTAACAAAAAACACACCAAATGTAATCAATTTAATAAAGTATACTAATGTAGATAGTTAATTAAACTCCTCATATTATAATCAATTTAAATGAAACAATTCCATTAAACCCCTTTTGATCCCGATTGATAGAGAAGACATATGAGTACTAAAACCAAACCAGACATTGTTATAGGAAAGTCAAATGAGATCCACGGCCCAGGAAATCAAGAATTTCAAAGAATTTAAGGAACCAAGATGCATATATGTATGTATAGAAAACAATAAAGACATAGTATCATGCCAGAAAGACTGCTGCAGCGTATGCTTCCCTGAGCACCCACCATATTAACCAATACTGAACTAACACTTTCCAAATCAGAATTGCAGTTAAGATAGGATAAATCAATGTACAAAAGATTGCATAAAGTACCATAAATCATCAAAATTCCCAGATCCACCAACCGTCACAACTGCCTTAGAATTACGTTAGCCATAATATGCAAAACATTATCCAAAAGGGGTGCTGAGAGCTACAAAATGAGCAGTGAACGATATTACAGAAACATGGAACGTGAAACATGAACACACAATTGGTGAAAGAAGTCCCTGAAACATGTCAGAGTGACCAAGAATGACAATAAGAATAAGAATAATGAACAGCGAACAATAACCAGTAAACCAAAGTCAGCGTCATTCATACATCTTATAGTTTACAATTAACTAATAACGTCTAGGAACCCAAACAACCTCCGAAAGCTTAGAACAATGTACGATACTACAAGAGAAACTAAGAAACCAAGAAACCAAAATCAAACCCATCCTTAAAATACATAAAAGGATTATAAATGCAATATGCGCGCACAATATAAACTCATTAAACCATCCAATCCAGATAAACTCTACTAAATTCTATAATATAAGACCCATTAAACCAAGACAAATAGATATAATCACAGCAGGTACAGTGAAATAAAACAAACACATATTAATAATCAGAAATCAAGTCATTTAATTTAATTCAATTTAATATGTCATATGCCGCCACTAGCCACCCTGTTCATTTATTCACTCAATTTTAATAAAATAAGAGGTAGGAAGTTATATAAACAACAATGCCATACAATTTACAATCAATTCAGCACAGAATACTGATTAGGTATAACTAGGGGTAATCCAAAATCTACGATAATCTAAAATAATAATATAATATAATAGTATAATAGCTGTCACGTCCTGTGACGCATTCTTTAAAATTTCTATTTCGCCACCCAAACTCTTTAAGCCGCTATTTCGCGACCTAAATTCTTTAAACTTATATTTCGCCATACAGATTCTTTAAACTTACATTTCGCGATACAAATTCTTTGAACTTCTATTGCACCATCCAAATTCATCGCTCCGCAAAAA
Organism: Osmia bicornis bicornis; assembly: GCF_907164935.1. Classification (NCBI taxonomy): domain Eukaryota; kingdom Metazoa; phylum Arthropoda; class Insecta; order Hymenoptera; family Megachilidae; genus Osmia; species Osmia bicornis. Next base: position 9,638,646 of record NC_060227.1, read on the forward strand.
TTCTGAGTGAGCAACTCAGCCGGGATGTCGTACGGCAAGAACGCTGACGATCCGGACGAGGTGGTTCACCCGAATTGCCAAATCAAAGTCGACCTCATTAATCAATATATAATAACGAGACCAAACCGCCCGCAAGCAGACAAAATATACTACAGAAACAACACAGACCAATTATAGTACAGAACTCGTATCAGATCAAATTTTGTGCAGGAACAGTTCGCAATCAATTATAGTATAGTCACAGATCAATTATAGTGTATAACCGGATCACTTCCGTAAAATTCATTCAGAATCGGCCAGTCCGTTTAACGCGAATCCGGGATTCAATACAAATACGCGTACAGAAATCCACAAAGTACGACTCTGCTACGGGACTCAGAGACCCGACAGAGCAAATCGTCATCTGTAAAGAGCGCGCAAGTTAAGGATTGTATTTAAACCCAATAAACATTTGTTGTGATCGGAAGTGTGTGATCTTGACTCGAACATCTACCCTACCGTCTACATCCACCAGGACGACCTATTTCTACAGGTATCCTCGCCCAGCGAAAGGTAAGTAAGAACCTCTACCTAGCTAACAACGTAGATACAAATCATACAAAAAGTACGCGGAGAACTCAGTGAGAGGGAGAACTTCGCGACGTTACATAGCATAGCATAAGTGAATAATATATTCAATATTCAATATGTGAATTGATCGTAAAATAAACATAAACGTAAAACGTAAATTAAGCATAATAAGCATGAATATGATCGTAATATGTATAATAAAATAAAATAAAATAATATAATATACACAAAACAGAGCAAATAGCATCACTTAAAACACATACACTGCAATGGAACACAAGCAACACGGTAGAGCGCGCACTATCACCACAACCACCTCCGCGCTAATTAAATTTAAATTAAGTTTAAATTAGCAGAATTCAATAATTAATTAATTTAGTTAACACTTCACATCGCAAGTTACAAATAAGTACATGATGCATAAATTTGCAAATTTGCAAATTTGCACAAACTTATACAATTCCCGGAAGGAAAAGGAACGAGTGAGTGAATAAACACGCGTAACCGATGACCATGTCAACCAGGCCCTCCAAGCTCCACTCTTGTGAACTTGATGCAAATTTTAACTCGGCGCAGAAAATCCAGGCAGCGCTGATGTCGCTTCTCTACATGCATACCTTGTATCACTGATTTTAACATACACAACTAAAGATATCGTGACGTCATGTTCCCGCGAAATTTAACGCCGCGTTTTTCAATTGTTTCAAAATTTAAAGAGACTTAAAAAATATGACGATTAACCACGATAACGGTCACTAAAGCGACAGCGTGGACAGTCATATCAATAATACAATTTATTAGTTATTACCGTTATTGTTTTTGTTCTTTTCATTTTTATTATTATTGTTGTTATTATTACTACTATTATTAGTATTATTATTAATGAAACAGAGATTCTGAGGTTTTTTTCAGGTGGCTTCCAGTTTATTTCAGACTTTTTCAAGATTTCTGCTAACAATGAGATGCAGCAACAGCACAAGAAGATAGAAATTAAGTAAGTACAGAATTTTTTAAAATTGTTATTGAAAACAATAACTGTTTACATTGGTGTTATAATAATATATTGTTTGCTTTAATTTAAGCAGTTTCTAAGATAAGATAGTAATTATTAATATGTATCTTTAAAGAAGGAAGAAGAAAAAATGCAGTGTCCGAGGATGCAGAAGTGAACTTCTGAAGACGTTCAACTTTCCCTCTGTGGACACGAAGAGGATGGTGCAGTGGGTGGAAGCATGTGACAACCCCAATTTGTCACTGCTTTCACCCGAACAGCTGAAATCCCGGGTGATCTGCAGCAGCCACTTCGAACAGAAGTATATAATGATGAAGAAGCTGACAACATCAGCAGTTCCAACACTGAACTTACCAGGTAATACTCTTACATAATTTCTGTTGCGTTTGCAGATAATTGTTAATGAAAATATTTATTACACAGTGTCAGAGGCTGCCTCTATTAAAATCGAGCAGCAAGACATCCGGATGGAAGTACCAGAAGAAGAAGAAGAATGTAAGTTTTCACTTATACCTGTATAATGAAAATACATAATAATACTTCTAGCATGAAATGTATCTATAATGTTATTTAATTTTGTTCTGACAGGCAAACCTGACTGCACCGTGGGGTGGACGATAAGAGTGGCATCGTGGGACATGTGGAATACACAGCACTTCCTGGACCATCCAGAGGTTAGTCTGTTACCATAAACGAATATTACTTTTGGTTTTACTATCTTTCTTAGTTGTAGACTGGTATGTTTAACAAATATTCTTCTGTTGTTTGTAGAAATCCAATGCAACGACTTAAACAGACTAAGTCTAAAAGAAGAGAAGCCATTGCATAATGCAGGTATGAGTTCCTATATTACTGGATATTAGTATTAAATATGCGTGAGTCATTTAAAGGGAACTTTTATTAAGTCTTTTATACAATTACAGATTGTGCTGTCCCTGGAAGAGAGCATCAGCGATCACAAGCCCAGAAAGGCCAGAAAGGTATGAAATAAGTATTCAAATATTAGGTTAAGTAATCATAAGTGCAGGACAACACTGCAAAGAATATAGAATAAATAAAAAAATATTTGAAGTTATTAACTCAAAGCGGTACAATTTAATTAATTCCATTAAACATTCCTTATTGCATCCATATGATAAAATGGGAGAAATGTATACAATTTTATTTCTTACCGAAAGGAAATTGTTGATATTCTACTCCTTTTTTTTTATCATTTGTACATGTTACTGGCCATGTATGAAAAGCAAACACTATACAGAATGCCTAGGCAATATGAATCCAAAGTTGATATAATATTAAAATAATTGGGATATTTTATACTTTGCTCAAAAACGCCAGGCATTCTATACAATGCTTGCTTTTCATACAATGCTGGTAACATATGCAACTGAAATTTTTATTTTATGTATTTCTTACGTGCATTATTTGACGTATTTTTTCTTTGCAAGTTCAAGGAAATAATATACCCCAGATTGATGTACTCCAAATCGGATACACTTCCTCGTAACTGGAGGTACTCTCAGAGTTATACTGAGTTATACATCCTCCATTTAAGGTCTCGCTCAGTGCGCCACCCTAGTTTGTACATACCTTCAGTCGATATTATGCGTTTGCATGTGTAAATTACACTGTATATACGGTACACATGGCAGTAACACACATGTAAACTATATTGTACTTTATATAACTTTATATATCCTTTACAGAGTAATTTTATTGTATGTTTCCTTCTGCAGGTAATATACTGAAGATGCTCAGGGACAACATCGTGGAGAAGCCCCTGCAGCAACGAGTCTACAGCGCCGTGGCAGCGGTACTGAAGACGGCGCGGCAATGCAAGCGGCGGCAGATGGCAACGAAGGACCGCATCAAGAAGATAGAGCGTCTCGTGCAGGTAGGTGTATGCCAAGTTTTGGAAAACTTGCCAACACCCCTGCACGCGATGATTTCCGCCCAGATGCGCAACAAGGGAAGACCCATCTACGGACGACGCTTCACGGAAGAGGAGAAGGTACTAGCACTAAGTATTTATAAGCAAAGTCCAAAAGCGTTTCGATATTTGTCAAAATTATTTCTTTTGCCAAGTATCGAAACGCTTCGGAAATTATTGTCGCACATTCCACTAAGAGCTGGAATTTGCGACAACGTATTCTATGAACTCGAAGAGCGGTCCGAGTCCTTTCAAGACGAGAAAAGCAGATACGTTATTCTGCTTTTCGACGAAATTAAATTATCGCCGTCACTGGTCTACAATCCTTCAATGGACATAGTTGAAGGATTTGTAGACTCCGGTTTCTCGCGTTCAGTAGATATCGCGGATCATGCCATGGTGTGGATGTTGAAAGGCATACACGGAGTGCGACCTTGGAAGCAACCTGTGGCATATACTTTTTGTAGGGGTACATCTTCCGCGGAGAGCATCGTTAGGATGTTTAAAGAATTAGTTCGCCGTGCATGTCAGGCCGGCATTGTAGTTGTAGCCTCAGTTTGTGACCAAGGCAGCACGAATTGTAAGGCAATACAATGCCTAATAGATTATTCGAAAAGAAATGCCTTTCAGCAGTCCAATCCATTGCGGCATGATATAATTGTTATTGATGAAAATCAAATCGTGCCGCTCTTCGATCCTCCGCACCTATTAAAGTGCATGCGGAACAATCTTTTGACTAAAGATTTGCAATTCCATTTAGCGGATAATGTTCCACGTGTGGCTAAATGGTCACACGTGGAAGATTTATATTTTATTGATAGCAGTAATGCTTCTTCTCAGGACCGAGTTCTGAAGAAGCTTACTGCAAAGCATGTAGTAGTAGATAAAATTAGGAAAATGAAGGTTAAGTATTGCGCGCAGGTGTTTAGTCAATCGGTTGGGTCCGTCATGACACTCATGAGTCAATAAAGTTAAGAGTGTGTGCGGTACGCGTGAAATGTCTTTACAAGGTGTTGACACTGCTCGATTCATTCATTTTATGAATGATATTTTCGACAGTGTCAACAGTGGTCGTCCTCTTCCGGTAGTAGATACGAATTGCGAAAGACCCAATATCTGGGATGTAGGAATTAATGTTTTTCGAAGCATGACGTTTATCAAAAGAAAGTTTGCGGATAAAGAGCGTCCACTGGTAGTACACAATTGGATTAGAACGCTACAAAATTTTAAATTTTTAACAACACTTCTAGGCAATCTTGGATTTTCTCACTTTATTGGTCGTAATTTTAACCAAGATGCCTTAGAAAACTTTTTCGGACAGATTAGACAGCATGGTACGCGAAATACTAATCCAACGTGTACTGCCTTTCACGGGTATTATAGGACATTGCTCTTAAATTCCTATTCGCAGTTGGTAAGTGCGGATACTAACTGCGAATCTGAAGAATCCGCAAACTTTTTAATTAGTCTAAAAAAATATTTGTCACCTGCTCCAGCTGCATCGATGATCGACAATTCCAATATTTTTCTAAATTACAACGTTTTGGCAGCTGCTGAATCCACTGTATTGACAGTGGTTCAGTATGTTTCACGGGGTGTTCTGAAGAAGAACACCACCTGCAAATTTTGTTCGGCATTAGTTTTTGAAATGAATGTTTCTGAAGGTTCATCGATGCGTGCTGCATGTAGATCCTTAATAACGCAGGTAGTGTCTATTTGCCTCGCTAATATGCCACAGATAGCGCACACTCCGAATCTTATTGAGACTCTTAAATTATGCATTTCGGAGCATGTGGATTTTAAATTGACATGCTCCGAACATGGCAATTCTTTGACAACATATGTGATACATCAATGTATCATATATGTTGTCAAGAATTATATAGGAAGAGTAAATCGTGTTATAAATGGATCCGAGGAGCCTGCGTCTTCGGATCCACTTATAACACGAGCTCTTCATACAAGTAGGAAGTAAGTTATGTATGGAATGTATGTAATGTATACAGTATTTTGTAATGTATACAGCGCGTGTAATGAATGCAATGTATACAGTGTTTTGTAATGTATACAGTGTGTGTAATGAGTGCAATGTATACAGAATTTTGTAATGTATACAGTGTGTGTGATGAATGCAATGTATGTATGTAAAATGTCATGAAAATCACGATACGAGCAGGATGGAGACGAATTTTCGTGCAGAAGTGAGTGAGAAGTGTGGAATGACAATCCCTCATTCTTGACTGCACTCTCAGGTAAATTGACTACGAAGCTCCATCAAGCAGTGTATCTGAACAGGCAACAGGGGAGTCGGTTGAACGGCGTTCCTCGCATTCAATGTCATAACTTGCAGCATTAATTGCGACCAACTTATTGTCGATATTTTAAGCTTCTTTTTTGTCTGCTACAAGCCATTTTCCCTGCGATGTTTTCAACTTGAAGAGGTAACACCACTTTGACCGCTTCAAAATTTAAGGCTTTTTCGAGAATTTTTTTTTAACCCTTTCGGTGCGAGTGCCGGATATATCCGGCATCCATTTGATGACCTGTGTGTACCTGCGCCGGATATATCCGGCATTCATGTGATAGCCTGTAACTATATATAACAATACTTGTTAGAAGAAACATTGTTTTATGTTGAAAATCTTCATACAAAATGGGACTGATCGCGGACAGAGCGCTCGTACCGAAAGAGTTCAGAAATGCAATATTAAAATAGAAAGTTTTTTTTTGTTATATGAAAAATGGCGGCTCATAAAGTAATCCTTCTGCATTAACACGTTCGCGACGGGGCCTGATGTAAATAAATTTGTTAATTACAGTAATCAGTTATTTCAATGCTATGACGCGACAATAGTTAATGTACCACCGGTGGCTCATCTGATCCCATGGGATAGACAAGAATGTACCACCGGTGGATCATCCCATCCCATGGGATAAACAAGAATGTACCACCGGTGGATGATCCCATCCCATGGGACAAACAAGAATGTACCACCGGTGGATCATCCCATCCCATGGGACAAACAAGAATGTACCACCGGTGGCTAATCCCATCTCATGGGACAAACAAGAATGTACCACCGGTGGATCATCCCGTCGCGAACGTGTTAATTGAAGCGATCAAAGCGGTATTACCCCTTAAGGGGTTATACATAGTCAGGAACCTGAAAAACAGCGATTACATTGAATTAAGTTAATCGTCACGTATACACTCATTTTGTCTTTTGTTAAATATTGATTTGTCGAGCTGCTAGGGCCGATCTCCAAGAGCACCTCCAAAAAAAGGCGTCTTGTGGTGAACAAGATATGTCTGGAGTGGATCATCTGAAATCAACAAGCAATGAAGATTTAGATAATATAAGGTAAAATCTTGTCTTTAATAGAAGGAATCAGAAAAAGATCACGTTTGAACAAAATGGCGGCTGTTCAAAACAAAATGTCATTTTTGAAAAAAAAAAAATGTTTTAAATTGCTTATAAACCTTCCATTAAAGACAAGATTTCACCTTATATAAACTAAATCTTAATTGCTTTGTGATTTCAGATTGAGTGTATACGTGAAGATCAACTTAATTGAATATAAAAAGATTCATTAAAATAAATGCAAACGTCTTTCCAAAAAAAAATATTTGAAAAATCGCTTTTTCTCAGCTTCCTGACTATGTATAACCCATTAACTCGTTCGCTACCAGAGTCTCATGGGAAATATGTCCCATGACGTTTAGAAGAACAGACTTTATATAAATAGTATTTATATTTCCAACATTCTAAAAAAGTAAAATAAAGATTCTTTGAAACTGGCACACATGTGTCGTTGGGCTATATAAAAACTATCCGTTGTAGCCCATGCGTCACATATGTATGTGTGACATATCAAATTAGAAGGAAATGAATAGAGTTGGAATACAAAAAGTAAATAAATACAATTTTGCAAAGTGAAGTACATTTATATATTATATATATTATTTTGTATGATAAATTTTAAAACATATGTGACGGCTGGTAGCGAACGAGTTAAAAATAGAAATGTCGCTAGAGACATACAAAAATTTATTTCAACATTAACACGTTGAGTGCCACATATGTCATCGGTGACTGACAGTGTAAAATACGATATAAAATTAAAAAAAGGACATTGTTTTAACACTTAAATGACCGACATCTCAGCATTGAAACACGAGAAATCTCGTGAGCGGTCGTTTAAGTGTTAATTATTGTACATTGTAAGTTTCAATTTTAGAAATGCGCTTGGCATTGCTATACCACAATACAAGCACACTTCTAAGCAGCGCGCGTGGCCTGACGAGGATTTCCTTATAAATTCGCGTGGCACTCAACGTGTTAAATTTGCCATGAATTTGAGGATTGGATATCCCTCTTGAGATGATCCTTGAAAAGTTACTATTTTATACTGTTTTATACCATTTCTTACAATTGACATTACAATAACCAAGAATTACAATAACGAGAATACAGTCCTCATTTAGCATGGTCGGCTACCATATATTTACCACCCATCAGTAAATCCCGCATGGGATACTCTAGGCCGCTAGGCCGTACATTGAGGAGTGTCAAAAGAACTCTCACAAGCCTATAAGTAATAAGGCAGCAGGGTGGTAATACACGTTTTTAAAAACGCACAACACACACCAGGTATAAGACGGCCATGCAATTTCTTCCTGATGTACTTGGGATTATTATAATGTTGACGACACATTGTTCATTCAAACTGAAGTAAAAAACGTACAGTAATTTTGTAGGGATCATTTCAAGGGGGACACCCCAATTTTCAAATTTATGAAAGAAATTTTGGTATATCTGTAACGACATTTCTATTTGTAAACATAAAAAGAAATATGGCTTGCAGCAGACAACAGTACAGGGTGAGCCTCTCGCTACGCTACCCGAAAAGAAGTGCCGCTACAACAGAATTTAGAAGTCGACATCCCATTTCTGTCATCGTTTAGTTGACCCCTACAGCGAAGAGTCCCATTTAAACGGTGCGGAAAACAGAATATTTCCTTAAAGCCTCGTACTCAGTTGAGCATTTTTGCCCGAACGAATGCTTGCGGAGCACGAATGCTGTAGTGAATACGCGACTGAACACATTTTCACGCACACAGCCGTCTTCGCTGCAGGGACCACCTCCGACAAGTAAGCGATGACAGAAATGGGATGTAGACTTCTACAGGGTGATCCGCTCGCAGCCGGATACAAAGGAACACTGGCGACAATGAACCCCTTGACCGCACCATAAAGAGGTCCGCATTATCACGTACCAGTGGAGACTCACCCGGTCCGAGACGACTCTGTGTGTCTTCATGGTGTGGTCAAGGGGTTCATTGTCGTCAATTCCTTTGTGTCCGGCTGCGAGAGGATCACCCTGTACATTCTATTGTGGCAACACTTCCTTTCGGGTAGCGTAGCGAGAGAATCACCCTGTAGAAGCTTCAAATATCGGCAATTTTTTGGTCACAATTCAGTGCTGCAAGTCATGACATTGAATGCGAGAAACGCCGTTCAACCGACTCCCCTTTTGCCTGTTCAGATGCACACGTGCTTGACGGAGGTTCGTAGTCAGTTTCCCTGAGAGCGCACTCTTGAATGAGAGATTGTCATCCTACACTTCGAACTCACTTTTGCACGAGAAATCGCCTCCTTCCTGTTTCTATCGTGATTTTCGAGACATTCTGTATGTGTGTGATGTACATACACCTCCGTCTATGAGTATGCAGATACTCTCTAAAACATAATGCTCTTCTTAAAATTGCACCAAACAACATGAGATTTTTTGAGGAGCTGTAACAATTAATCTACTAGATGATGTGCTTTTTTCGTTTTAATAAAACGAAACGTTTGTCACAGTCGCGATAAAAATACTGAAGGACACTTCTTATAATTGCTTCTTTTGGGCCTGTAATGCAAATTAAAAACATACATGTTGTAGATGTAAGTAAACTATATGCATGTTGAAAATGTCAACGCGTCTAACAGTTATAAGCAATTGATGTTTGTGAAAATTATCCACGACTAGTCACGATTTTCACTAATTTCAAGTGCTTATAACTTTTATACACGTTGACGGATCTCGATTAAATTTTCAGTATGCATATGCATGCATATGACTCACAAAACTGATCAAATAGTTTCCATTGTTCTACTTTTTATTTAATCAAAATGTAATGACAAATTATAGATCTTTGGAAATGTATTTAATCAATAATTTAAATTACTAAATTTTAAATTTCTAAGAAAGTTGTATTTCAAGAAAACTAGGAACATTGGTACGATGTGATCAATTTCGTGAGTCACTGTAGCTTACATCTACAAAATCTATGTTTGTAATTTTCATTATAGGTTTGCATATAAAATTTCAACAATTATCCTTCACTATTTTTTTTAACGATTTCAACAAATTGTAATTTTTTTAAACGACCAGGCACATCATCTAGTAGATTCATTTTGTACAACTCCTCAAGAAATCTCATTTGGTTCATGTTTAAAAAGAACATTCTGTTTTCAAGGGTGTCCGCATACTTGTAGACGGAGATGTATGTATGTTTTGTGTGAAATGTATGTTTTATATTGAATGTATGTTTGGTATGAAATGTATGTTTTATATTGAATGTATGTTTTGTATGAAATGTATGTTTTATATTGAATGTATGTTTTGTATGAAATGTATGTAAATTAATGTATAATAATGTAATCTGCGAGTAGAATGTATGATTTATTGTATACTTCTACTTTTGATATTATTTATAATTACAATTATAATTATATTACTTTATATGAGTTATAATTTTATTTTTTATAATACTTTTATATTATATACATATATATGTATATATATATATTGTACTACAAATTTAATATATTTCCATTTCCCTTTATATATTGTTGTAATTTTTTCCCTATCATTATTTTTATTTTTCACCATTTTGAATAAGACTGACGATGAATAAGACCATCCACACGTATATAGGGACCATGTGCTTGTGCGACCATTTTCTGCGCCAAACTAATTTTAGTTACAGCATTAAATACGGGAGTTTGGAGGGCCTGATGTCAGCTAATCGTAAGACAAAAATCCGGCCAAGTAAAAGAGCGAGTGCGAGACCATAGATCACAAAGTATATAGAGGTAGAACCTAGTGTTCATAAAATTCCCTACCTCACTCCATAATGGTTATCAACCATCAAACTAACCATCAGGCCATCAAATTAATTAATTATACAGTATACAGGGTGTACAATGACTACGTGTTCAACGTTTAAGGGATGATTGACAATGTGATTCTAAACAACTTTTTCCTTTGCCAAAATGTTGGCAGACGCTTCGTTTTCGAGTTATTAACAAAAAACACTGGCCAATCAGAGCGCGCCTTTAACGCGGGCCGAACTACGAGAGTGTTGGGTTTGTTCTGCGTTCAAGCCGTGATCAAGTGCATCGGCACCACGTCGCGGTCGGTATAGTAGGACTCGTCGGGCAAAAGTTGTATGGAATAATGAATGAAAAAGAGAAAAGAATAATATAATCGAATTATTGGTTGCTCATAAACAACGAATAAAGTAATGAATAGGTGTCATGTAGGATAAATAAATTGATACTACTATTTTTTTCTTTTTTTTTTTAAATAAGTTTTCAAATAATAAAAAAGAATTAAAATGCAATAACTAATAAACATGTGAATTATAACCTACGTTAAATTTGAAAAAATGCAAGAATAATGTAAATGAAACTTACCCATTTGTCGGTGAATGGCCCACTGTCATAAGAATGGTTGGCTGTCACTGGGTCATTGTGCCGATCCTTTGCATTCGAGAAGACAACACATTACGCTGAACAGCTGATTTCCAAGCGGGATCATTGAACTCACTGAATGGTCGCTATCACTTTTCACAGAAGTTTTCACTATCACTTTTTCACATTGTTATTTAGTTGTTTCAGATGTTTTCCGTAGTTCTTCCTACGTTTAAGTAATGGGTGGCCCCGAAAGGGGCCGATTGTTTCAAGTAAATAAACATTGTTATTTACTTGTTACGGACATTTGCCGTAGTTCTTACTACGTTTAAATAATGGGTGGCCCCGAAAGGGGCCGATTGTTTCAAGTTCTTATAAAAGAGGTTCGATATACCCCCTTTCTGCCGCCACACATGCAGTCATGCGTTTTTTTTACACTTTGTTGCACTGCGCGTAAATGTACATCACATTATAATAATCCGCACTGGTCTTTAACATTTTTCTTCTGGTTTTCTTATCGATCTGACTTGAAATGGGAATGCTAGCTTTAGCGTTTGCGAAGTGTGTCCTATTTTCATTAGAGAGGGGATTTTCGTAGAAACTAACAAAGTAAAATACGCTTGACTTGGCTTTTGTTCCTACGTTTTGCAGTTTTATTGCTCTGTCACAGAGCAACTGACCTTTTCTACGGATCTGGTTTATTTCACCCGTACATTGCTAATGTCGCCAAAAACAGATAGTTCAGCTCATGAGCCTAAAGGACCTCAATAAAACTTTTACGTTTACCCTTGAGAAATTTCTGTGGACCTGACAATGAAGCATACCGAAGTGTCAATTGTCGATTTTGATGAAACTCAATTATACTATAATATGGGGCTGCAGGTATAACACTTGCCTGCGGTACGCGTACTGTCATAAAGCAGTGTAAAAGGTAAAGCAGCTTGACGAGCTCACCGATATGTTTTTCCGGATCCATTGTTCTTTGTCCTTTTCTACGTTCGGCCCGCGATCGGAGAATTAAAGGATCCGGAAAAACATATCGGTGAGCTCGTCAAGCTGCTTTACCTTTTACACTGCTTTATGACAGTACGCGTACCACAGGTAAGTGTTATACCTGCACCGTGAATTAATAGCGCAAATTAACAAAAATGTACCAGTTTCAGGAATTTAAAGTTTTATTGGGGTCCTTTAGGCTCATGAGCGGAACTATCTGTTTTTGGCGACATTAACAATGTACGGGTGAAATAAATCAGATCCGTAGAAAAGGTCAGTTGCTCTGTGACAGAGCAATAAAACTGCAAAACGTAGGAACAAAAGCCAAGTCAAGCGTATTTTTACTTTGTTAGTTTCTACGAAAATCCCCTCTCTAATGAAAATAGGACCCACTTCGCAAACGCGAAAACTAGCAGTCCCATTTCAAGTCAGACCGTCAAGAACACAAGAAGGAAAATGTTGCGAACCAGTGCGGAATACTACAATATGATGTATGTTTACGCGCAGTGTAACAGTAACGCGAACGCTGCCGTGCGTAAATATCGCGAAATCCATGGAGAAACAAACGTGCCAAGTGCACATAGTTTTCGCCAAATGGCATCGCGATTGTACAGTACTGGCTCAACAATGCCACAGAGGCGTGAAGTGGTTCGCGACACTACATCACGAGACCGCAACACAGATGCTGTTTTAAGCGCATTTGAACGTGATCCAACGATGAGCATTCGAGAAGCCAGTCAGCGTTTAGAGTAAGTTCTAATATGTATAAAAGAAATCAAAATTTTATAATGAATTGTTTCATTGTTTTAATTATGTGATTTTTGTATTTTATTTTAGCATCAAGCCTACTACGGTCCACAAGATGTTGAAGGACAGCAAAATGCACCCGTACAAGTATGTGCGAGTGCACCAAATGAATCCGCAAGATTATATCCAGCGGATTCAGTATTCCAGGTGGTTGTTGGGCGAAATCGCCCGGAATCCATCGTTCTCCAAGTGTGTCTTGTGGACTGATGAAGCCCTCTTCACCAGGGATGGGTGTTTCAATGCCCACAATTCGCACGTGTGGAGCGATGCGAATCCGTTGGCGATTCGAACACGAGCAGGACAAGTGCGCTGGTCGTTCAATGTATGGGCCGGAATTTGCGGCGATTTTATCGTTGGGCCGTACCTTCTACCTGATAGATTGGACGGCCCATCATACAGAGTGTTCTTAGAACATATCCTTCCGGATCTCGCGGAGGTAATTCCTCCCGAAATTCGGAGGGGTATGTTCTACCAACACGATGGTGCACCTGCACATTACTTTTTCTGGGGATTTTTAAAAGTACGTATGGTATTACAATTTTTAAGTTTGAAAATATTTCTTGAGATGTTCGTAACCTTACTCACCATTTCGTATTTTTATTAACTATTTCAGAGCCACGTGTACAAAGTTGCTATTTCCACGCCGGACGAACTACTGGCCAGAATACATGGCGCGGTGGCATTAATCACGCCAGAAATGTTACAAGGCGTGCAACGGAACATAAAGAAACGAGTGACTGCATGTGTGACGGCAGAAGGGGGGTATATCGAACCCTTTTTATAAGATCTTGAAACAATCGGCCCCTTTCGGGGCCACCCATTATTTAAACGTAGTAAGAACTACGGCAAATGTCCGTAACAAGTAAATAACAATGTTTATTTACTTGAAACAATCGGCCCCTTTCGGGGCCACCCATTACTTAAACGTAGGAAGAACTACGGAAAACATCTGAAACAACTAAATAACAATGTGAAAAAGTGATAGTGAAAACTTCTGTGAAAAGTGATAGCGACCATTCAGTGAGTTCAATGATCCCGCTTGGAAATCAGCTGTTCAGCGTAATGTGTTGTCTTCTCGAATGCAAAGGATCGGCACAATGACCCAGTGACAGCCAACCATTCTTATGACAGTGGGCCATTCACCGACAAATGGGTAAGTTTCATTTACATTATTCTTGCATTTTTTCAAATTTAACGTAGGTTATAATTCACATGTTTATTAGTTATTGCATTTTAATTCTTTTTTTATTATTTGAAAACTTATTTAAAAAAAAAAAGAAAAAAATAGTAGTATCAATTTATTTATCCTACATGACACCTATTCATTACTTTATTCGTTGTTTATGAGCAACCAATAATTCGATTATATTATTCTTTTCTCTTTTTCATTCATTATTCCATACAACTTTTGCCCGACGAGTCCTACTATACCGACCGCGACGTGGTGCCGATGCACTTGATCACGGCTTGAACGCAGAACAAACCCAACACTCTCGTAGTTCGGCCCGCGTTAAAGGCGCGCTCTGATTGGCCAGTGTTTTTTGTTAATAACTCGAAAACGAAGCGTCTGCCAACATTTTGGCAAAGGAAAAAGTTGTTTAGAATCACATTGTCAATCATCCCTTAAACGTTGAACACGTAGTCATTGTACACCCTGTATATAGTATATATTAGTGTTCATAAGCAAAAATGCGTAAACAAAAGTTTCATCAAATCACAGTGACCAGAACAAAATTATGTACCTACAAGAGATAACAATAGCAAAAACGCATCTTAAGAATCAAAGTATGCAGGACTGATCGACGATAAGCCGCAAAGCTACGCCATGCCTAGTTGGTAAGCAACCGCAGCATCAAAGATATTACCAGCAACGAATATACAACTTACCATATAGTATAGTAATACTCGGCCGCCTACTCCGTAACGGTTGCCACAGACAAATTATCTGCCGCGCAGTAGCTACCCACCACGCGCCAGTTACCTGCTACACAGTTACCGACTGTAGAACTGTCAATCGTGCAATCGCACAATCCTAGGAAACCAGCTTACCATCAGACTTACCATCAAAGATAAGTCTGGCGTACGACACTATTCGCGAGAAAGGTGAAGGTAATTATACTAGAAATAGAACAGTGACTATAGATAGTAGAAGACTGGACATGCCTTTGTTACCGAAGGGTGGCCATTTCTGGGGCGAGCACGCCCCAGTATGAAGAAAGGTTTCCACAGTCGGTATAACAGTCGTGCCTGTTTTGGCAGTTCTTCTGTTACCATACCTCACTGGTACAACTACCTTATCGATTACGGTAAGGTGAAGAGACGCACGCACATATAGTATGACTGCAATGTTGCCACATCTGTTTCCATATGTATTGCAACTAGTATTCGCACTTCACACACAAGCATATATCTGCTTCCATCCGTGTGCGCTATCGCTTCGGTGCTCTCCGCCATCAATTCACGTATTCTGACGCGAGTCCCGAGCAATCTGACGATGAATGCAGAAGTCACAACCAGAAGGTCGAGTTCGAATCCCACGGGGACAATTTTATTTTTAATTAGTGTGTAACCTCTTAAAAAAATGAAAGCTTGATAATTATTAATTTGTGAAGTATTTAAACAAAAGGGAGGAGAATTTTTCTTTTTTAATATGTAAATGCTATATTATATCCGTACGTCTTTAAGAAAAGATATAAGAATACATACATATATACAGAAATTTCATTCTTTATCAAATAAGTGTTTTATGCAATCTTTAATATTTATAAATGCAACAAACGAGCATAGAAAATGAAGGAAATTAAAGTAAGTACATATTTTCGATAGTGTTAGTAGTCCTGAGGCAATGTATCAGAGTGCTAAGGTTTGACGGTTTTGTACCAGGTTCAAATCCCTCTGTAGACATTAATTTTTTTTACATTGATAATATTTTTATTCAATTTCTAGAACTGTCCGTAAATCATGTATAAGGAAAAAGTGATTCAGAACATATTAAAAAATTGTTGAAACCATTTGATGATAGTATATCAGATGATTACATTATAACATTTGTTTATATGACATATACGGTGTTTCACTTTAATTCATTACTATGCCGGAATATTTCAGTAATGGCAAGTGAACACACGATGGCACATGCTCAATCGTAATGCTTTATTAGGAGCCAGCAGTTGAATTCTCGTTTGCAGGATAACGTTTTTTTTCTAGGAATTAACTCGAGCATAGCTCGACAAAATAAGATATCTTGCGGCATACCTTTGACATGTATCTATCTCATTTTATCTCGTTGCGTGTATTCTCTTTCTTTGTCTACTGAGATATGGCAACGCTGAGCTGAAGGCTGTAAGCAAAAGGGTACAATCCTGGGTACCGAAGCAATCTTCTGTTATCGTCAACGCGTATTAGACTGTTATAGTGCGAAGTGTTTCACATTTTTATATTAGGATACAGCAGATGGCGCTCGTTCTCGAGGCACAAATTCACGAGCCTTTGAGAACAAAGGCATGTCCAGTCTTCTACTATCTATAGTCACTGAATAGAAGGCAACAAATAAAAATTCCAGGCAGACCATAGTGAAGAATAAATTAATTAACAAATAAGTAAGTTAATGCTAAGATTATCATTTGTTATATATAAATAATTTGTTTGTAATAGATAAAATGAAATAAAATGTATAAATATAAATGTAAATATACACTATAAATGAAAGTGAACCTACCATAAAGCTAGATGAACAATTATGAAAATAAATCAGCCCGTATAAAACCCGAATAAAACCTATAGATTGCGCGGGTTGCAGGATACACTGCGCTAGTACATTATCACGCTGCAGAAAACGGATTGTACAAAACATCGAAAATAAAGGAAAACAACCGCCAAGGAAGGAGAGGCCGAATAAATAAATAAACTAGAATAAACAAATAACATAAGACACTTAACCAAATAAGATGAAGATGAAAACGAAAACGAAAACGAAAACGAAAACGAAAACGAAAACGAAAACGAAAACGAAAACGAAAACGAAAACGAAAACGAAAACGAAAACGAAAACGAAAACGAAAACGAAACGAAAACGAAAACGAAAACGAAAACGAAAACGAAAACGAAAACGAAAACGAAAACGAAAACGAAAACGAAAACGAAAACGAAAACGAAAACGAAAACGAAAACGAAACGAAAACGAAAACGAAAACGAAAACGAAAACGAAAACGAAAACGAAAACGAAAACGAAAACGAAAACGAAAACGAAAACGAAAACGAAAACGAAACGAAAACGAAAACGAAAACGAAAACGAAAACGAAAACGAAAACGAAAACGAAAACGAAAACGAAAACGAAAACGAAAACGAAAACGAAAACGAAAACGAAAACGAAAACGAAAACGAAAACGAAAACGAAAACGAAAACGAAAACGAAAACGAAAACGAAAACGAAAACGAAAACGAAAACGAAATCAAAATCAAACAACGCATGTAGCAACGCATGTAATCAAGCAAATCTCATACAACCATTCAAATACACAATTAAATAGTATTAATTAATACTAATTTACGGAATAAAAAAAATAAAATAAAATAAAATAAATCAAATCAAAATAAGATCAGATCGATTAACAGGGAAATAATAGAATGTGAGCCCAGCATAATGCATGACACAATGAATAATAATAAAAATAAATAATATAACAACGCGGTCAAGAAAATCGCAGAATTTAGACATTATACTGCCATACCGTTTTAGAAAAGAGTTGAATTCACCTCAAACTCTTCCCTGCACACCCCTGCATGAGAATCCTCGGAACCTCGAAAGGCTTGACAAGGATGTACAAGGTCGAGGAAGAATGAAAACCCCCTGTAGTTCGGGGGGCTTAGAATACGGCCACGGTATCCCCTGCCTGTCGTAAGAGGCGACTAAAAGTGGGTTACACAGTACATACACACATGTACATATGCACGCACACAAACACATATACACTGATGAAAAGTACGAGAAGAGATTAAAATAGAAGGAAAATGTAAAGACAATAATAGAAGGAAAACAGTAAGACTAATGAAATGTAAAAATGCGCGGGAGTTTGGTGCTGGCAGCGTGACTGCCAGCACATCTCCCTAGGCGCGTGGACGCTAGTTTTCGTTGGGCAAAAGGGGACGGGTAAGTCCTCAAAGTACGCCAGCCCTTTATGGGTAAAATCCAAGATAGATAGATAGATAGAGGAGGAATGAAAAGATTGAAAAGATTGGCGGAAAAGTGAAACACCCACCTCACGACCCTCACATGAGAACTCCTCGGAACTCCAAAAGGGCTTGATAAGGGCCGCAAGGCGGATAAATCTCAAGTCCTCCGCCGGGGCGTAACACAGACAACCCACAAATTACATCGATACGGCAGAAAATACACGAACGAATAAACAAATAAATGTATAAGATAAATGAAATATATAAGACAATACTTATAATCGATCAAACCATAATTACAAGTACATGAATTATGCAGGCCCACCAAGAAGGTTGAATCATCCAAATAATTCAATTTAAAATAGAACACAGGTAATGCGAATGGAAAGCAATAATATCCGTGAAAAGTAAACCCGACATAGTAAACAAAAATGAAATAAATAAACGTAAAATAGAATAGGCCATAGAAAAGTCAAATTCAGAGATGAGATGACGGATGACAAATTGTTTACAGAAACATAACCCTAAAGTGTCAGAACCACAAAGTGTCAAAACCAGCATGCAAGAACTTGTTAAAAGAAACAAATTATCAATTAAGAGAGCTAAATTGCAACTCACAAGGAAGAAAAGAAGAAAAGAAAGCGAAACAAGGTAAGATAATTGCAATAATATACTATAAAATATACTATAAATAACAGGAATAGCCCATCCTAATGACATGAATATTAAATTTTTAGAAACAGCATACCGTCACACCATCATGAAAAGCCATGCCAATACCAGAGAGAGACGTTGTGAATAAATTGAATTAAAGAATATCAAAGATGTACATGCGACAATAAGAATCAAGAAAACAAGGAGGCGCTAATGAAATAAAATAATAGATAAATAAGTAAGTAAATAAACAAATAAACAGTGATAGCGTGGCACAAATAACTTAACATATATAAAACATATTAAATATAGAATAACGGTATGAAAGCAAACCATAAATATGTTAATACAGTCTACAACACTTTGTACCACCATGAATGTAAAATCAGATTAAATCATAACAACAACTTCAATTCAATTTAATTCAATGATGAATGAACAATGACAGAATGAAATAATGACTGGCTGATCAGCGAAGTTACTAAGTCAAGAAATTAAAGAATGAAGTAAATAGGAGAGCGTGAAGTATAAAGTGAAGGCCGTGACCAGCATAATGTAAAAAATGTAAAGTAGCGCAGTGTAATATAATGCAATGTAATGTAATATAACATAAACAAATGAAATATAATAAATAGAATACAAAATACAAGAAGTGGGCTCACTAAATGTAACCATAAAGATTATTAGCTAGATACTCTATTCCTTTACACAAATAAATTATAAGTTAAATTGCGAATGGTAGATGGTGAATGATAAATGATCATGTCAATGCAAATGCAAATAGAACTGATTATTGCATGACATTTCAAAATAAAGTGAGTAACGTAAACTGCATAGTTCAATTAAACACTATACTACTGTATAGTGTAAGAATAAATAAATAACTCAACAAGTAGAGTATTTTAAACTAACATTTAAAATGGTGAATTAAACAGAAACCACGCACCATCAAAGCATTTGAATAGGCAGAATCATTCATCATCACAGAAGAATAACAGAATTAAGATAAATCAAATCAAATCACTAACTTCAGCTGTTTAGAGTGAATGAATGATTGAATAACGAATAATGAATGAGCGAATGAATGAATGAATGAATGAATCAAGGAAGGGAGAAACAACAGAATACCAACAAGTACGAGTAAGGTAAAGTAGAATAAACTGTTGAAAAGTGAAATTCAGAGATGAGATAACGAATGACAAATTACAATTATTTACAGAAACATAACCCTAATGTGTCAAAGCCACAATGTCAAAACTAGCATGCAAGAACCCGTTAAAGGGACAGGTTATCAATTAAGAGAGCTGAATTACAACTCAAATGAAATAAGGAAAGGAAAGAAAAGAGAAGAAAGGAAAAGGAAACAAGGTACGGTAATTGAAAAAATATCCTATAAAATAACGGGAATAGCACATCCTGATGACCTGAATATTAAATTTACAGAAAAAGCACACCGTCATAAAAAGCTACACTATTACCGGAGAGGGACGTTGTGGATAAATTAAATTAACGAATATCAAAGAATATCAGAATGTCCACTGAATATCAAAGATGTACAGGCGACAAATGACAAATCAAGAATCAATCAGGAAGCGATAGTGAAATGAAGTAAAATAACTAGTGATAATAGTGATAGCGTGGCACAAATAAATTAAATATATAAAATAAATATATTAAAATGTAGAATATAGGATAAAGAATAGTCGTATGAAAACAAACAGTAAATACATTAAATATATTAATACCATCTACAGAACTTGTACCATCATAAGTAAAATAAACTAAGTCATAACAATTACTTTAATTCAGTTCGATTCAGGATGAATGGACAGATTAGAGAATGGATTAGAGAATGAAAGAATGAGCGATTAACGGTAAAGTAACCAATTAAAGATATTAAAGAAGAATAACATAAATAATAATAAGGCAAAAAGTATAAAGTGAGGGCCGTACATAATGTAATAATGTAATGTAATGCAGTATAATTCAATGTAATGTAATGTAAAGAGAATTAAATATAATAAATAGAATACAAAGTACATGAATTGAACTGAACAGAATATACCATACTATAACCATGGGATTGTTATCTACAATTACTCTATTTCTTTATCAAAGTAAATTATAAGTTAAATTGTAAACAGTAAACAGCAAATGACAAATGACCATGTCGGTACAAATGCAAAAGAAACCGATCATTAAATGACCTGTCAAGATACATAATTAAAGCGTTGAAATCAAATCAAAGAATAACTGCTCAGTTGAGATAGGAACCAAAACTAGAAACTGATTACCAAATGGGACATCAGGATAGAATAAATAAAGGAACAAAATCAAATCAAATAAACCACATAGCTAAGTTAAACACCACATCACTGTATCGGCGAACAGTAAATAGGTAGGTCTGATACTTAGTAGACAAACCAAAGACATTTGCACAGACAATACCACTCACCACCACAGAAAGAACAATAAATCAAATCATTGACCTAATCAATAAAAGGAAAATGGATAAATGAAGTAACCGAAATAACTCCTAGGGAACCGAAATAACCAACCGCAGCACCAAAGATATTACCAACCACGAATATTCTACCCATCATACCATACTCAGCCGTTCACTCCGTAATGGTTATCCACAGACCAACCATCCACCGCGCTGCTCAGCTCAGCAGTTACCCACAGCGCGCCAGCCATCCGTCACGCCACAATTACCGACTGCAAGACCATCCATCGTGCAGCCGCGCAAACCCAGAAATCCATACTTACCATCAAACCTATTATCAAAGATAAGTCCGATATACAGTATTTTCACGAAAAGGTAATTATAAGAGCACACGAACATCAAATAAACTTCCAAGCGGATAAAAATGAAGAATAAAATCAGTACTACGGTTATCATTTACTATATATAAATAAATAAATAGATATGAATCCTATGTTTGTAATAGAGTGGAATAAAATATGAGTTACAAAACAATGAGGAAATAAATCAAATGAGATCGAATGAAATCAACCCGAATAAGATCCGCAGATTGCGCAAGTCGCAGGACGCACTGTGCCGCTACATATCCGTCGTAGAAAAAAAAAAAAAAAACAGATTATACAAAACAACGGAATCAAGGAATCGTCGCAGAACGAAGACCGAATAACAAAATAAAATAAAACATTTAGCTTAAACAATAGTCAAACGACACTCAGTCAAATAATATCAGTTAATAAACAAAATAATAAAACAAAAGAGACCAGAATAAAGTCATAGTAACAGGCAACTAGTAGAAATGAAATATGAAGCAGGAATTCAATAGGTCAAGATAAATCAGATCAGATAAGTGCATAACTTTAATCAATCAACATCGAAATGAATGAATGAATAATAAATGAATGAATGAATAACAAATGAATGAATGAATGTATACTGAATGCAAGTGGAACAGCTAAGGATATTCACAAATTGAGGAACTACAGAAAGTGCGTAACGCGCAACATACGCAACCGACATAATGCAATGTAACGCAATGCAATGTAATATAATGTAAAATAATGTAAAATAATAAATACAACAAATGAGTTATATTCCAATTAAATATAACCGTAAGTATTATTGACTCAATCCCCCCTACCTTATAAAGTATAGATTGTAAGTTATAAATTGCAAATTGCAAATTGCAAATTGCAAATTGTAAGTGATTATGAGTGATTATGAGCGATTATGTCCATACAAATGCAAATAAAAGTAAAAATTTACACCGAATGATGTCTAAGGATAAATCAAAGCACGCCTCACAAGCATCCAAGTTTCCGCCGCGCACGCAAATCCAGCCGTAAATAACAGGCCTGTATGCACGCACGTACAGAGACCTTCCAACAACCAGACAACCAGACAGCAGGGCAGCATGCAGCAATTCAAAGAAAAGAATAGAGATCCATGTTGGGGCTCCGCAAGACAACAAAATCGGCCAGCGTCGTCGTTCCAAACGACAATAAACAGCCGTTCAAAACGAATGTCTCACCGATTAGGCTGAGTGAAATACGACCCCTGCCACACGTGCGACAGCTCTGCGGACCCGAGGTCATTACGTCAAGTACCAGAGCGACGACAGTCCCGGAATGCTAGACATACCAGAATAAGGACGAAGCAATGTCCGCTCCATCGACAGCCTAGCAAATCGACTGGCTGAAAAATCCGAAAAAACTCTGGGAGTTGAAAATATAAGGCAAACAGCAGGCGGGCCCCGGCGGCAAAAATCCCCGTCTCATAATGCATCAATACATCGATACCAAATAAGCCGGCAACAAGGTAAAGGTGAAAGTGAAGCAAAAGTTAAAGCTAAAGTAAGCATATGCAGAGGAAAGAAAAGGCACCCCTCCTCACGCCCCCAAATTATATCCAACCCTACGTAATACTGAATCAAGAAACAAGGCAGTACCAATATTAAAATTCAAGTCAGAACAAGAAGACAAAGCTAAGACTACAATTCTATCCAGGATCGAGATTCGACATTGAATTCAATCCCGGAAGGTTGCAGTCAGAATAAAGATCAATCTAGGTGAAATGATTAACACAGTCAAAATCAAATGAGATTCAACCATGCGAGATAAAATAAAATAAATGAAAGTAATATGAAATAGATGATAAAACCGGATGAGATTGAAGATTTAATACCGTAAGGTTCCAGAAACCTGAAGATTGCAAAATCCAAAATCCGTAAATTAATATGTAGAGTTTAATTAGCCAACATCTAGGCCTTAACGAAGCCATAATCAAATCAGATCAGAATTGAATGAAGCAAAACGGGATTCAGTGAGGCTAAATTGAAACAATAGTCAAGATTGAAATAACAATTGGGATGAACCAGTTTGGCTCATGATCATGATGTGAGTGAGAAAAACCGGAAGCCATGAGTAACACCGAGAAAATCAGAACCAGCACCGTATCTTTGAGATAGAGATTAGAATTGAAATTAAAATTAAAATTAAATTAAAATTAAATCAAATCCAATTAAATTAAATTAAATTAAATGAAGTTAAATTGAATTAAAGTCAAGGTTCAGGGTAAACCACCCTACAATTCCCACCAGCAGGGCCGACGCGAGGCAGGTTCAACGCGCTCGCCGGAACCCGACCTCGCATTTGAAAGGCCCCAAGGCACACAAAGTTCGCGGTTAAAACCAATAAAACTAAGACTATCAAATTCATTTAACAAAATATATGCAACATCCTTCCTACCTATAAATAATTCCTTATTGTGCAATTTAAGTATGGGATTAGAATGTAGATTCCGGCTCCACAAAATTTGAACCAGGCCCCGCAAAGGTCACGCCGGCCCTGATCGCCAGAATAAACCAACCAAGTCAATTAAGTCTGGGAAGATGCAATCGAAACAATCAAATAAAGACAAGAAACGCAAACATATGACGTCAACTCAGGATTAAAATTAGAGTTAACATAATCAAAATTCCAGAAATAAATTAAATGCAAAATATAGAAGCAAAGTGAACAGCGATCCAGGTGAAATAGAATGAATTTTAAGAAAATTAAGGATTAAACTCAAAACCTCAGAACTCCCAATCCTCGAACCCTGAAAATTTCAAAACCCAGAGTCTGTAAACTCAGTCAGCTAAAAGCCGAGATAAAGGATCAATTTATATAGAGAAAATTAGATAAGAATTTCAGGGTCGTAATAAAATAAAATAAAATAATATTCAGACGGAATGAGACGAATTGAAATGATATGAAACAGGGAGATTTTAAAATTAATAGATTACAACCCTAATAGACTTCGGAACCCTGAAATTACGAAATCCCAGAATCCCAAAATCCGTGACCTCAAGATATAATCAACCACAATCAAGACCATAAGACCATAAGAAGTAATGAAATCAGGATAAAATACAGCGAAATTGAGGGTTGAAGTTTGAGATTGCAGTTTCGAAATTATAGTTGGAATGAAATCAGTCGAGGCGAGGATGGGGAAAATTAGAGAGCCTGGAAATTATGTCAGCTCAGCCGTGATTAAAGACATTGAGTGATCCCGAACGGGAATCAACTAGCCCCGAAACATCGGGCGATTAAGACTAAGATTAAGGGTCAAGCCAAAGAAGACTCAATTTTGGATAGGATTAAATCGAATTCAACCTCGAGTAAGGAGAAGAGTAAAATGAATGGAATATTTATGATAGCTGCAAGCGGCTATAAATATTTGGAGGGAAAACAGCAAACCATAGAAGTAAGGAAAATATTAATTCAAAGTTAGCCCATCGAAAAGCAAGAGTTAGTGTTTACGTTTAAAGTGTACCATTAAGATAAAGCCATCAGTCAGGACCGAGTGGATACGCCCCAAACAATACGGCCGAAGGCCAAGTTTTACGACTCGAGATCATGAGTCAGGTATCGAGTGGCCGTAACCCTAAAATACTGAAGAATACTGCTGAAATGCTGGTATAAATAGATAGACAAGGCAAACTCCAGCTATAAATATGAAAGACATACATCTGGCAACAATGTCGGTAAAATACAAGGAAGTTACGACAGTATCTATGTATGGACAATAAGACGAGATTGAGTGAAGGAAAAAGAAACACAGTGTAACAAGGTGTATTCTGACGTTGCCTCTAATTATATAATAATTACAGTAAGGAACGAAAACTGCTGCCAATATCTAAATGACCCGTACCAGAATTAGAAATGCAATGGAAGTCCAACTCAAACGGAACAGACAATGTAAAAGACCGAAATTGACAGTATGAAATAAATTGAAGGGAAACCGTAATTACTGTAAAACCGCATGAAATTAATCATAAAATCAAGATTAACCCGAATCGGATTGAATCGAATCGTTATTAATACCAATCCCTATCAGACATAATTATTTAGTAATAAGAAAACAAAATTAAGGCCGCATTTGAAACTGGAATTGAAATCGGAATCATGACCGATTCCTGTTAACTTGTATAAGAGCATGGATTAACCATTCAGTCACTCACACAATCATCGGCCATAACTTGCGATTGAGGCCACCACCATAGGCATAGATACAGGAGGCAAGAGAAGGGCGCGTCACCCCCCAGCCAATTCCCGCTTCAACCTCGCTAATGCACCCACTCCAGCCAATGAGCGCATCGCCACGTCCACCAATAGCCAGCCGTCCAAGTCTAGATCCACCCTTCTACAGCCGCAGCGGAGGGGACTGCCCGCAGCCTCTCCAGTCCGCTCGTTCAGCTCTCTTCAGTACCACATATTCCTTCATTCAGTCTGTTACACAGTTTTAATTTTAAGGAGTGAATCGAGAATACCGCCTCAAATTAACTAAGGGTAAGAGCCAGTCACCAAGGTTGTGTCATTAACCCTCATCAAATCGCATAATTAGCACTGTTTTCACGCACTAATGAACACCCTATAACTTTATACATAAAAGAGCAGACTAGCCAATCAATCAATTGAACATTCAATCATTCAGTTACGTAATTGAATTACTGCATTCATTCTCTGGAATCATCCATCATTCACACAGTAATTGAATAAGTTGACAATCCAATCCAACAGCTAAACAAAACAGAAAGCGAGAAGAGAAAGAGGGAAGAGAAACGCAGCAAAGGCAATTGTTGTGACCAGCAACCAGGAACGATAGGAAGTAAAGAGAGAAAGGAAGATAGAAGAGGGAAGGTAAGAAAGTGTTTCATAATATAAAAACGTAGAGTGCAAAGCGCAAGTGAAAGTGAAGTAAAGCGCGATGTAGCCTATACCTTAACCGAATAGTGAATAAAACAAACAAATAGTGTAAATTGGATGTAGTTAAATAATGTGGGTAATAAGATGATAATTAAATGATT
The DNA here is from genome assembly GCF_907164935.1 of Osmia bicornis bicornis. Lineage (NCBI taxonomy): Eukaryota > Metazoa > Arthropoda > Insecta > Hymenoptera > Megachilidae > Osmia > Osmia bicornis. The sequence goes on from NC_060227.1 coordinate 9,665,361, forward strand.
AAATAATTAATTGAGTTAGTTAAATAGCTAAATGAATAAGTAAATAAAATAAGTAAGTAAATAATAAGCAAATAGGCAAAAAGTAGATAAGTGAATAATCAACAGGTCCGCCGGCAAGCATCCAATTGGGCCAAATCCAATTCCAATCATTCACAACTTTGGCGCTATGGAAAATTTAAAGAAGGATCTTCTACCTGCCATCATCGAGACGAGCGGAGGAGCGGGGCCAAACACAACAGCAGGAAATGCTGTCGCATTGTATAGGATTTCGCCAGAAAGTGTACCCATACAAAGAAGACTAGAATAAGCATCCATGAACCCACAACCAGCAGCCAATACATTGGATCGTGCACACCGCATCCCTAGCGTTCCATGACCTTCCAACCTCAATTACGTTATAACCCGCCTACCCGATCGTGCTCGGCATGGTGAGGCACTCATCAAACCCTAGAATACAGAATGCGAACCACTAATATGCACATTGCCCACAAAGCGCACAACGAGATCAAGATTGCTGTAAAGAAGACGAAGACGAAGAGAAGAGAAGAAGAGGAAGCAGAAGAAGAGGCAGGAGTGAAGAAGCACGAGAGAGCAAAGGATAACAGACAGAAATTCTAGTCCTTATTTGAAGTAAGTTATTTCAAGTTACCCAAGTCATTAGCCCGTTAATAGTATTAGCACAGTTATCGCGAATATCTTAGTAACAACTAATGTCATTGATTGGCGGAACGCAAATTGTAAATTATAACAACAAAGCAACCAAGTAAAGTAGATATAGAATGTACAACCAGACAATCAGCAGAAACTGATACTATAATTCGTTCAACAGGAACAGCCATGTCCGCTTTCACAGTGTTATAAGCGAACCTGAACCACTGTCGCGCCGCCCAGGACATTCTTTGGCAAGCCGTGCACGATTTCCGTGCCGACATTGTGGTAATAAGTGAGCCATACAGCCCACGACCCGAGTGGTACACCGATTCCAGCGGAATCCTTAGCATATGGCACGTGCAGCGACCACCGCCAGCCGCAGAACTCAGGGCGATACGTAAGATACATACCTCCGATGGCTGTGTTGGCTTAGAAACCCGGGACTTTATCATTTTCGGGTGCTATTTTTCCCCCTCACTTACAATGGCCACCTACGAAGGCCAGTTAGATGGTTTGTTGACCGGAATCCTTTTGTCTAGCAAGCCCTCGATCATAGCCGGAGATTTCAACGCGCGCTCCGTACAATTGGGATCTGACCGAACCGACACGCGCGGATATCGATTACTTCGCGTCTGCGAACAAGCCAGCTTAATACCTGTAAATAGCAAAGGCGGCCCTTCCTTTACCCGCCATCGCCAACAATCCCGAATTGATATAATGGCGTGCAGTCGCGAATTAAGAACCAGCATAAGCCGCTCGACCGTATCAACAAAATATACTGGCTCCGATCACAACTACCTAATGCACCGCTTTACCGCCACTACCGCCTTCACAAGCTCCTCTATGAATTCAGAATGGAATATTCAATGTAGCCCGCCGAGCATGGAAGAATGGGCCGCCATAATAACTGCCAACTTGGCTTTCCCGCCAAAAACACCCGCCTGGATCCGTGATCAGACCATTTTCAGATTCGAAAACCGCACCGATATAGACAATGCCATATCCGAGCTGGAGTCTTGGTATGAAGCCGCACGGGCACCAAAAACATTAAGGAATCGAAAATCTGTTTCCTGGTGGAGCAAATATTACATTATACCTAATGTAGATATAGTAATAACGATACTGTTATTATATGTACATTGATCTGTGGGAAGGGATTAGTATATTACAATTTATCTAATGTAGTTATAGTATCAACGATGTTGCTATTAAATGTACATTGAGCTGTGGGAATGGATCAGTATATTACATTATATCTAATGTAGATGTAGTATCAACGATGTTGTTATTAAGTGTACATTGATCTGTGGGAAGGGATCATTATATTACATTAGATCCAATGTAGATATAGTAATAACGATACTTTTATTACATGTACATTGATCTATGGGATTAAAGCAGTATATTACATTATATTTAATGTAGATATAGTAATAACGATACTGTTATTATATGGACATTGATCTGTGGGAAGGGATTAGTATATTACATTATATCCAATGTAGATATAGTATCAACGATGTTGTTATTAAGTGTACATTGATCTGTGGGAGGGATCAGCATATTACATTATATCTGATGTAGATATAGTAATAACGATACTGTTATTATATGTATATTGATCTGTGCGAAGGGAGTAGTATATTACATTATATCGAATGCAGATACAAGTATCAACGATGCTGTTATTAAATGTATATTGATTTGTGGGAAGGGATCAGTATATTACATTAGGTCCAATGTAGATATAGTAATGACGATACTGTTATTATATGTACATTGATCTGTGGGAAGGAATCACTATATTACCATAGATCTAATGTAGATATAGTAATAATGATATTGTTATTAACTGTACATTGTTCTGTGGGCACAAATCAGTATATTAAATTGCATCTGATGTAGATATAGTAATAATGGTAGTGTTATTAACTGTATATTAGATATCTAATGTAGATATAGTAATAATGATACGGTGATTAAATGAACATTGGTCTGTGGGTACAAATCAGTATATTACATTATATCTAATGCAGATATGGTAATAACGATGCTGTCATTATCTGAGCATTGATCTATGGGAAGGGATCAGTATATTAGACTATATCTAATGGAGATATAGTAGTAATCATATTGTTATTAAATGCACATTGGTCGGCGGGAATAAATCTGTATATTACATTATATCTAACGTAGGTATAGTAATAATGATATTGTTATTAAATGAACATTGGTCTGTGGGAATAAATCAGTATATTAAATTATACGTAATGTAGATATAGTAATAACGATCCTGTTATTGTATATTCATTAATCTGTGCGAAGGCATTAGTATATTACATTATATCCAATGTAGATATAGTACCAACGATGTTGTTATTAAATATACATTGATTTGTGGGAAGGAATCAGTATATTACATTATATCCAATGAAACAATAGCAATAATGATAATGTTATTAAATGTACAGTGGTATGTGGGAATGACTCGGTATATTTCATTATATCTAATGTAGATATAGTAATAACGATACTGTTATTATACGGACATTGATCTGTGGGAAGGGATTAGTATATTACCTTATATATCCAACGTAGGTGCAGTAGCAATGATGTTGTTATTAAATGTACATTGGTCTGTGGGAGTAAATCAGTATATAACACTACATCTGATGTAGATATAGTAATAATGATTTTGTTGTTAAATGTGTATTACATATCTAATATAGATATCTAATGTATAATAATTATGTAATAAATAGGTTCCATTTTTGTCGATAACTGAGTTTGCTAAATTCATCGATAAGCGTATAGTCGATAAGTCAGACGGTAAAACAGTTTATCGATAAATTATCGACGTCTGACCGCGCATGCGCCAGCGCAACCCCAATGAACACACGGTGGGGTGAAATTCTAGAGTGGCGATGCTGGACCGTCACGTGATGGGAAATTCCAACTACCCCAAGAAACTCTATGTGGAAAAAAAACCCCGACTCAGCAAAATCTGAGTATAAATAGAGGCGTTCCACACGGTTTCAGCGCAGATCTTCTCTGACCACGGTCAGAAGCTGGCAATACTCTGAATAGTAGAGGAAAGCTTGCGCTGAGCTGTTTAGGCAGCAATAGAGCGCGAACAGTAGGTTATTCCTTCTTCTCCATTGGTGGCGTGCAGTACTACGGATCAGTGGACCTCCTACTCACGGTACGCAACGTGTTACACAGGTATTAAGCAAAGCCAACACTCAAGTGTAAAGAGCTAGCGAGGAGCCGGGGCTCCTGGAGACAGCCTGAGTCTAACACAGCTCTGGTTATACCAGAAACCGATTGCGACCCGTAGGAAAGGTTAACTTGAATCCAATAGTTTTGCACAAACCTCTGGAATTTAGTTTCCAAAGTTATTGGTGAAATTAAACAGAGTATTGACTGTGGTAAAAGACCAAGTCGCGTTAGCGTTAATTAATTAATTATCATTTATTACTAATCATTAATTTCTATTTTTGTATATTAACTACTAATTAAATATTTCTTATTGTATTCCCAATCTAGGGCGAACAAAATTATAATTTCTTAATGTATTCCTATTTCTAGCCATACTTATTGCAATACTAGCGATTTTGTTTTATATTATATTTCAAATAATATTCACTTACCTAATTGAATTGAATAAACAAATTATAATTAGTTCTAGCACATTAGTGTTTGGATTTCACTCCTTAACCGCACACCACACGAACCTATAATCCCTAATACATAGAATACGAGTCGCCTTCTAAGGGAACCGCTCTCCCTACAAGTAGGTGCAGTGACGTACTCACTTTGGGTCGTTACACTACATTGGATATAATGTAATATACTAATCCCTTCCCACAGATCAATGTACATTTCATAACTATATCATTATTACTATATCTACATTAGATATAATGTAATATACTGATTCCTTCCCACAGATCAATGTACATTTTATAACAATACCATTATTGCTATATCTACATTAGATATAATGTAATATACTCGTCCCTTCCCACAGATCAATGCACAGATTATAACATTATCGTCATTACTATATCTACCTTAGATATGTAATATACATTTAATTACAATATCATTATTATTATATCTACATTGGGTATAATGTAATCTACTAATCCCCCTTCCCACAGATCAATGTACATTTAATAACAATATGGTTCATACTATATCTCCATTGGATCTATTGTTATATACTGATTCCTTCCCACAGATCAATGGACATTTGATAACAATATCATAATTACTATGTCTACATTAGATATAGTGTAATATACTGATTCCTTCCCACAGATGACTGTACATTTAATAACAACATCGTTGATATTATCTCTACATTGGATATAATGTAATATACTGATCCCTTCCCACAGATCAATGTACACTTAATAACAACATCGTTGATACTATATCCACATTGGATATAATGTAATATACTGATCCCTTCCCACAGATCAATGCACATTTTATAACCAGATCCTTGATACTATATCTACATTGGATATAACGTAATATACTAATCCCTTCCCACAGATCAATGTACATATAATAACAGTATCGTGATTACTATATCTACATTAGATATGTAATACACATTTAATAACGATATCATTATTACTATATCTACATTACATCTATTGTAATATACTGATTCCTCCCCACAGATCCATGTATATTTTATAACAATATCATTATTACTATATCAACATTAGATATAATGTACTGTACTGATCCCTTGCCACAGATCAATGGACATTTGATAACAGTATCATTATTACTATATCTACATTAGATATGTAATATAGATTTAATAACTATATCATTATTACTATATCTATATTAGATATAATGTAATATACTGATTTGTTCCCACAGACCAAGGTACATTTAATAACAATATCATTATTACTATATCTACATTGGATCTAATAAAATATACTGACTCCTTCCCACAGATCCATGTATATTTTATAACAATATCATTATTACTATATCAACATTGGATATAATGTAATGTACTGATCCCTTCCCACAGATCAATGGACATTTGATAACAGTATCATTATTACTATATCTACATTAGATATAATGTAATATACTGATCCGGTCCCTAAGTTCAATGAACATATAAAAACAGTATCGTTATTACTATATCTACATTAGATACAGTGTAATATACTGATCTGTTCCCACAGACCAATGTTCATTTAATAACAATATCATTATTGCTACATCTAAGTTAGATATAATGTAATATGCTGATCCCTTCCCACAGATCAATGCACAGATTGTAACATTATCGTAATTACTATATCTGCATTTGATTTGTAATAAACACTTAATAACAATATCATTATTACTATATCTACATTAAATCTACTGTAATATAGTCATTGCTTCCCACAGATCAATGTACATATAATAATAGTATCATTATTACTATATCTACATTAGATATGTAATATATATATAATAACAATATCATGATTAATATATCTACATTAGATGTAGTATAATATACTGATTTGTTCCCACAGACCAAGGTACATTTAATAACAATATCATTATTACTATATCTACATTGGATCTAATAAAATATACTGACTCCTTCCCACAGATCAATGGACATTTGATAACAATATCATTATTACTATATCCACACTGTTCCGAATGATATTTGACCTGATGACTTGCCCGTAAGCGTCTACTCCGTGAATGATGTCCACCGGTCTGGAGACGAGAAATTGAGCATCTGCTACCCACAGAGGAATGTACATATAATAACAGTATCGTTATTACTGTATCTACATTAGTTATGTAATATACATTTAATAACAATATCATTACTACTATATCCACATTAGATATGATTTAATATACTGAGCCGTTCCCACAGACCAATGTACATTTAATAACAATATCATTATTACTATATCCACACTGGATCTAGTGTAATATACTGATCCCTTCCCACAAACCAATGTACCTTTAACCATTTGGGGACGGGACACTATGACGCACGAGTGTCGGCCTGGACGGGGAGTCTTGGGAGTATTTCGTGGGAAAGTAGTATGCGCATGAAAATTCATTTGTAACACTTATATATTTTGTGCTATAAACAAACGTTTGCTAAATGATTGACAAGATTTTAATAAGTGACTTTTTATTGATAATTTCAATTTTTGGTTTTAAAATTTTGTAAAGTGTGATATTTTTCAAAACAGTCACCTATGTGCATAAATGGTTTTTATCGGACCATTGTTTTCTTCCTCCTTTCATTTTCCTATTTGAGCATACAAGACAGTCCCTGCAGTTTTCATGGTCATCATGACGAATGATGTGTAAGCGACCATCCAATCTGTGTAACCCACTAGAGGTAGACGGTTCCGTATTCCTTTGACATTGGCGTCAGATTGTTCTTCTGTACACATTTGTACATTATGTATGCATTTACTGCACACATTTCGAGACCCCAAAAAAATAATTTTCTTCACCACTTATTCGATTTTCGCATAAAGTATATAAAATGGTTGGGATGCTGTCCGCAGACACGCGTCCAAAACGGTAGAAATGCTTGGGCTGCCGTCCGCAGACAACCGTCCGCAAAGGGTTAATAACATCATCGTTGATACTACATCTACATTGGATATAATGTAATATACTGATCCCTTCCCACAGATCAATGTACATTTAATAACAACATCGTTGATACAATATCTACATTGGATATAATGTAATATACTAATCCCTTCCTACCGATCAATGTACATATAACAAGAGTATCGTTATTAGTGTATCTACATTAGATATAATGTAATATACTGATCCCTTCCACAGATCAATGTATATTTAATAACAATATCATTATTGCTGTATCTACATTGGATCTAATATAATATGCTCACTCCTTCCCATAGATCAATGTACATTTGATAACAATATCATTATTACCATATCTATATTAGATATATTGTAATATACTGATTCCTTCCCACAGATCAATGTACATTTGATAACTATATCATTATTACTATATCTACATTAAATATAATGTAATATACTGATTCCTTCCCACAGATCAATGTACATATAGGAACAATATGGTTATTACTATATCTACATTAGATAAAATGTAATATACTGATGACTTCCAATGGATCAATGTACATTGAATAACAATATCATAATTACTACATCTTTTTTTTGTTTGACAGAGAGGAAATACATTTACGTACGCAGACCACCTCCTGGTTAAGGAGTAGGCCTGGGCAGTGTGGGACTCACGAGGTGCTTAGCAACCGGTCTCTGAAAAATGCGAATTCTGGTTCGGATCGTTACATCACCCCACAATACACACTAAAACCTCTCTCCGCACCGGCCACCGTCACCTCCCGCGAACCCATGGGCCAATTATGGAGACTGTCGCTGTAAGCCACGACGATGCTTCCCTCTTGCCCCAACGGTCTCGGATGGCCTAAAGACGTTCAGCCATCCGCGAAGATTGTGCATCCACAAAGCTTTAACGGTAGGCTATTTTCAAAAACCGACGGTGCTTCGTCTCATTTAGCCACATACCGATCTTGAATGACCCGAAGATCATCTCCGAGAAGTTGTGTATCCACGCTGCCGGACCTCAGAGTGGACTTTTATCCGACTTGTTTGGTCAAGCTTTTTCTTCGGGACGTGAGGACTACGTTGCAGCCTACTTTGTATTATCGCTGAGTGCTGCAGGAACTGTGCTTTATCCTTGCAGAATCCTTTCCTAACGTTGCGGCCTATAAATTAGCGCCGATTTCCTGGAAGTACGACCTACGCTACCGAGTTTTAGGAGAGCCACCTCTGACTCGGAGCAAATATGTGAACGCGAGGTAGAAGTTCCGAAATTGTTGGCTTAGAAAAGAAAAACCTATGCTGCAAGTGAGATGGGTAGATCTATACTGCCACGATGATGTAAGAGTACCACGCTCAGAGTGGCTCAGGAAACGCGTGTACGAGAGAGAAAGAGAAATTTGTTTTGAGCGTTTCAAGTTTCATCGAAAGATCGGGGATCATCGCGAGTTTCGGACTAGCCTGGAAGATTCTGCGCACCAGTACCGGATCCACAGGGACGGTGCGGGATGCACATACGCTGGAGGATAGATGCATTTGAGACGCAAGTTAGGCTCGCTAAGCGGAAAATTAGGTCCGAAAGTTCAAGTTTCGGCTTTGGCGTCTGACAGTTCGCATGATAATTCTGTGAATTTTATGGAAATCCGGTCCAAGGATCAAGGATCAAGTTGAAATTAAAGTTGCTGAATTAAATTATAATTACTTTCTTGAATTACATAGGATTGCATTTAGTTTCTTAATTTGTTGCGGTTATTAAAAGTTGAGGCGTCCGTAGGCCATATTGAGAGTTGGAAATTTTAATTTAAACTTCGGAATTGAGAGATCGAAATTTAATACTTAAATATCGAAATTCGATTTCAGAGCTTGAAGTATTAGCAGATTATCGAATGTGGGGAATTAGAGGTCCGAATTGGACAAAACCTCCTCCCTTCGCGGGACCGTGACCGGAGGTCTGTGGCGAGCCGATTCCCGAGAAAGAGTGTCAGAAGGGGTAATAAGCAAGCAGGAAGAAAATTTGCCTATCACTAGGGGCACCCGCAAGGAACGTCTTTAGTAGCCTCTTACGACAAGCCGAGAACGCTGGAGACGTATTCTACTGGCCCCATCTCCAGGGAGGGTTGGATTAGTGTTAATCAGGAAAAAAAAGTTATATATATATATATAAAATAAAATAGAATGAAATAGAGTAAAATAATAGGGGGGTCACATGACGATAGCTATAGGGGCAGTACGTGTCGGAGGAAGTGAAACAAAATCAATCAATTCCGAAGGAAAATCTGAACGGATTGAGGTGCAATAAATATCGCTGGAAAGAGGAAAAACCATAGAACACAGGTGTATAAAGGCATCAAAAAGGTACACAGAAACAAGTTACTTAAAAGAAATGAAACTGGCGAAAGAGGTAAGAGGTTAGATTGACTAATGAGCTACGTGGAAAAGTCGATATTGTAGATTAATAAACGATGTGGAATAATACGTCGATAAATGTAGCTCGATTCGATGATAAACTGATAAGATAAAGAAGAACGAAGGTAGCGACATCTAGAGGCAGACCAGAGCGGCCGCGTCAAGTCTGGCGCAGCCACGTACAAAAGTATAGGCATAGAAGCGAACACAGAGAGAGAAAAACATAGATGAGTAAGACAGGAGAGACGGAGAGCCCAAAGGATTCCGGAAAAAGACGAAGGCCGACTTTAGCTGAACAGCTTGGGAAGTATAGGTCGGGCAGCCAAGGATCATTGCTGGACCCTTTTAAAAGAAAAAGAGAAGAAGAAGAAGCAGAAGAAGAAAGAAGAAGAGTGGAGAAAGAACTGATAGAAAATTTCCCAAAAGCAAGAAGAGTAGGAAGATCACCACCGCAAGAAGCTACGGAAGGGGAAGGAACAGAAAGAGAAGGAACAGAAGGCGAACCTAAAGATATAAAAATGGACAAGTTAGACAGATTGACTGAGCTTGTGCTGACAGTGAAGAAGGACACACAAGATATTAAGAAAGAAAACGAATCCATAAATAAGGAAATAAGAGAACTAAAAGAAGAATGGAAAAGAAAGCAAGAAGCGTGGGAGCGAGAAAAAGAAGAAATACAGAAGAGAATTAAAAATCTAGAAACAAAAAGAGATAAGGCGGACGAATTAATTGAAAGAATAAACCGTATAGAGCGAAAAGAGGAGGCAAGAGAAAAAAGGGAAAAACGAAACAATATCACACTGAAAGGAGAAGAACTACCAAGAGGCGAAACACCGAAAGATACGGCAGTAAAGGTAATATCAGAAAATTTGCAGGTGGAGGTGGAAATAGAGGATGCTTTCTGGATGAGGAAGGGAGAGAGAGGGAATATTTTGATAGCAAAGTTAAGAAACTGGCAACAGAAAAAGGAGATAATGATGAAGAAGGGCAAACTGAAAGGTAAGAAAATATACATTGATAATGATTTAACAAAAAACGAAAGAGAAACTCAGAAGGCAATCTTAGGAATTGCGAAAGCGGAGAGAGAGCAGGGAGCACACGTGAAAATAGGATACAGAAAGGTAAGGATAAACGACAGGATTTTCAAATGGAAAGAGGGAGTAGGACATGAAGAGGCAAAATATTGGAGCCGACAAAGTTCGGTGACTCTCTAATTTCAGAGAGAGACAACGAGCGAAACGGGAGCGCGACAGAAGATAAGGCTCTAAGTACCACTCCTCCCGCGTCTGAAAAGACGAACAGGGGAGGAGAAGGAAATTACAACAATGAAAAGAACGAGAAAAGAAAACAGAAGGTACATGCCAAGCAGCAGGTAAAGAATAAGACATTATCGATAGGTTTCTGGAACGTCGCAGGTCTGTACAATAAAGATAAGCAATTTTGGGAATACGTGGAGACATCCGATTTTGTAGGACTAACTGAAACTTGGGTAGACGAGAACCAATGGAATGGGTTACAGAACAGGTTGCCGAACAGTTTCAACTGGAAATGTCAACTGGCAAAAAAAGAGAAGAACAAAGGTAGAGCGAGCGGAGGCATCATAACCGGAGTGAAGAAAAGGATAACAAAAAGAGATACACAGGAGGAAAATTCGGACATACAAGAAAGGAAGATTGAGATACAAGGTATCATATGGAGAATAATCACGGTATACAGCAGAGATATGAAAAAGACGAGAGAGAATATAGAAGATGCAATCGGAGGTATTAAAGAAGAAAGACTTATACTCGGAGGGGATTTCAATGCAAGAATAGGTTTAGAAGGATCAGTTAGCAATGAGGATAGGAAGGACAAAGAAACGAGAAAATCGAGAGATAAAATAAAAAACAAAGAAGGAACCAGGCTAATAGAAATGGTAGAAGACAACGGATGGGAAATTATGAACGGTAATTTTGAAGGAGACGAAGAAGGTGAACATACTTTCATCGGGGGCAAAGGAAACACAGTAATCGACTAGAGAGACCCAGCAATTAAAGAAGATATCAGAAGTTTCAGGATAGAAGAGAGGATAGAGTCAGATCATTTACCGCTGAAATTAAAAATTTATGGAGAAACCAGCGTAGAGATGCAAGAAGAAGAGATATGGAAGGAGAGACGACTTTGGACGGAGGAAGGAATGAGACACTACCAGGAGGAAGTGGAACAAATTGAATTCGAAAAGGAGGATTTAAACGAAATGATGGAAAAAATGGTACATAAGATCAACGGGACGGTACTCAAGAAAGTGGTAAAGGTAATGAAATTGAAACCAGGGTACAAAAAATGGTGGAATAAAGAATGTACAGAGAGAAAAAGAGAAACGAGAAAAGAGCTGAGAAAATGGAGAAGAGGGAAAGGGGAAAAGGTGACATACATTCAGAAAAGGAGAGAATTCAAGAAACTCTGCGAGAAGAAGAAGGACCAACAACAGAAGAAAGAAGAAGAAGAAATAAAACAAATTAAAAACACAAATGAAATATGGAAATATATAAGACGGGAAAGGAAAAAAAGAATAGGAACAACAAACAAAGTAAACATACAGGGCTGGAGAAGATATTTCATGGAATTATTGGAAGGAAAAGAACTAAAGGATCAAGAAGAAGAGAGATTAGAGGATACAAATGAAATTATAACGGAGCAAGAAGTGATGAGGCAATTAAGAAACTGAAAAAAAGGAAAGCAGCAGGGGAAGACGGCCTAGAAAACGAGGTCTGGATACATGGAGGAAGAAAGGTACTTACCAGAATCACAACACTGATAAACAAAGTATGGAAGGGAGAAGGAATGCCAAGGAGAAGGAAAGTAGGTACAATTAGCCCTATATTTAAGAAGGGAGATAGGGATGATGTAAAGAATTACAGAGGGATAACGCTACTAAATACGGCATACAAGATATACGCGATGATTCTGGAGAACAGATTAAGTGCAGAACTAGAGGAAAAGAAAATCATACCAGAGACGCAAGCAGGCTTCAGAAAAGGAAGAAATACAATGGACAACATTTTTATTCTGAACTACGTGGCATACATCTCTGCAAAGTGTCGCTGGACTGCGTCCTTCGACACCTCACAGTGTGGAGAGGACCCTTTCAGGACCTCTCGCACCGCACGTTTCCGGTTCGCACGGAACAAGCGCTGAATGCGCGTCGCTTCACGAACATATTCCTCGCGGTTGGCAGGAGTACCGGTCGTCGTCCAACTGTCCCTCGGACGGTGAGACTCGCCTTCCCTCCTCGCAGCCGGTCGTGGCCGGCCACCCCTCCCACTGGTGGCTGGATTTGCGGCCCGTTCGGTATCCACGGCCCGATGCTTAACGAAGAACTCCGCCACTTTCGCAGCGAAGTCCTCCAGCGCCTGAAGCGTAGTCACCGTTTCGGCTTCCTCAACGAGACCTGCCCTTTCGGTGCCTATCGCTGCCCTCGTACTCCTGCGGAGCACTTCGGGTCGGTCGGTGTCGGGTGTCGATTCGTCGAGTCGGCCGGCGTGTGGGACAGCATCAGGGAGCCGTGTGTCCCGACGCGGGTCGCGCCCTCTCCGGGATCCCCGGCGCTCAGGTGAAGTCGGGGGTGTCACCCTCCCCCGCCGGTGCGTCGCGGGCGACTGTGGGGCCCGACCTCTGGGGGGTACTCTTCGTGTAACTGTTTCGCGGGTGCTTATATTGTTAATATTGTGAATAGTTGTAACGGGGTCGGTCGGTTCGGTGCGCACGGCGTTGCGCACCGCGGTCGGTTTCCCCGTGCCAGGGTTCGCAAGGGAACAGGTCGGTAAATAATGAGGCAGGTGTATGTAGAAAAATATGAATTTATTCAATGAGTACTGCTACGGGTGACTACAGGATATCGGCGGCTAACCTCGCCGAGCTGGTGGTTGGGCGGTACCCTCCTGCCTCGGGTACTACAATCAGAAGATGGTCTGGTGGTTAGACGATTGGAGCCGCTTTCCTTAAAACTAATGTATAGATCTTACGTACTACGGTCGGAACCCGGTCCGTCACAGAAATCACGCGGAACTTATACCTAACGCTCTTACACGCTAAACGGACGCACGCTGGTATACGCGGAGCGCGGGCGCAAGCGGAGCGCGAACGCGAACAATTCAGCGAAAGCGACGAGGCACTATCGAGTGCCGAGGAAGTGAACGCACAAGTCGGGAAAGGAATGACCCGATTGGGCCGACGGTGTTTTATTCAATCGCGCTGCGGTGTTTCGCGCTGCGGTGGAGTTGTTGCCCGTTTGCCTCACGCGGCTCGTCTTCTCGTACGCCGAGGTAGAACCGAGCAGCGAACGAGACGACGACCAATCCTGGCCAGCCTGGGAAGCGCCGCGAAGCTGGACGGAATCGGCTGCCAAAGGCAGAATACGGTGCCGTGTAGACTAGCGTTCGGAATCCTCGCGAAAGCACCAGCAGAGATTATGAACGCGCACTAGCTTGGTCACCCCAGGTCAACCACGGGACTGACGAGGCTAGGCGCCTACGGCCGCCGGACCTATAGGAGCTGCCAGGTCGTAGCGTAGTGCAATGCTACGGCCCGTTGGCCAGAGATCTCTTCGCCAGGAAACCCATGGCGTCGATAGCTCTGGTGCTCCGGTCCGGACCTCCTAAGAGGTCCCCTCGGGGCCGAAGCCCCGAGGCAACTCATCGATCATCGCATCGATCGGTCCTACTTATAGTCTAATCGCACGGGAGCGGGGATGCCGCCGCGGTGGGGACCCGCGATGCGCGACGCCGATCCGCGGCTGTCGTCGCATAGAGCCCCCTCGGCCCCTCTTGTTCTGCCCGTTGTTCTGGCTGAAAACAGAGCCCCGGTTTGACCCGGGGCAATTAGTCGCGCTGCTGGCGGTTGCACTTAATCTAGAACGATCACAAGATCACATAGGGCTAGTAGCCCTATCGACAGTCAGAGGTCTTCTACGAGGCCCCTGCTCCACCCCCGTAGGGGTCCTTACCACGCGTGGCCCCCGGACCACTTCCTCTTCGTGTTTCTCTTGTTGTTGGTGCCGTGGCTGCCGCGCCTGCGACTTCGGTGACGGGGTCGTCAATGCTCCCTCCTCTTCTTGCCGCCCAGCCCTTCTCCTCATGTTCCGCGGCGTGACGTCCCGCCAATCCCTTACTTCGTCTTCGTCTCCTAGTCTTCTTTCCTTTTCCTTTCCCCTTTCCTTTTTCTTTTCCGTTTCCGGCGCCGTATTGACCGCTGGCGACGCCTCGGCTATAGCTGGGAGGATCTGCCTCCTCCCGGAGCGCCCTGTGGTGGGGGACGGTAAGGTGGTAGGTCCGTCCCCTCTCGTCTTCCCTTGTGTCGACCCGGGCGATGAAGTTTTTGCCCGGGTACTCCTCCTTGTTGCAGGGCGCTCTTCTGGTGTCCTTGAGGCGGCCCCGTCGCTCACCGTCGCGGAGCCCATGGGTGGTGGTGGGCTCCTCCTCTGCTTCGTTTGTTGTCTTGTTCTGGGGGGGGGGGGGTCCGAGGGGGCTCCGTGGTTGCCCTGGCAGCCCGCGCCCTGGTCGTCGGCGCGGACTCCAGGAGCACCGTATCTTCCTGAATCCTCGTCTTGAGCCCCCTCGGCGAGGTTCCCCCCCCCCCCCCGCTCCTCCTTGTGGCGACCGTGACAACGGCCACTGGTTTACTACATACCGAGGTCGTCGTCAGGGTCAGAGTCCCCGCCGTCGCAAAGGTACACGTCGCCGCCACTGTCCTGATGGGGGGCGCTTGGGTGGTGGACGCGCCCCCGGCTTCCACTTGCTTCGGCACGGGCGGGAGGGAGGTTGCCCGTGCCATTCTCCTGGTGGTCATTGTTGTGGTGGCGGTCGACGTGCCCCTGGTAACTTCTGCATACGTGACGGCGGGGGTCACCTTCCTTGCAGCGGTGATGGTCCGTTGGGGCGGGCCAGGTTGAGGAGGCTCCGTTGTGGCCCGGGTACTCCTTCTCTTCAGCCCCGGGCTCTTCTCCTTCTCTTTTACCTTTAGTGGGGGGGTTAAGGTGGAGGTTACCCCTCCGCTTGGCCTCCTCATTGACGCTGGCCCGCCGCTAATCCTCTTAGCGGCGCCGGTCCCCGCTGGTGGGGTGGTGTGATCCACGGTCGGCGGGGTGGCGGGACTCCCCGTGGATGGAGGTCGTCCATCGGCGGGGCTGGACGGCGTCCCACTCTTCTTTGTCGCTGTCGATTTCACGGCCCAGCTCGTCAGTAAGTTTCTCCCCGTCACCGATGAAGTAATTGTAGGTTTCGTCTTCGGCGCAGTCTTGGGTTTGGCAGCCACGGTGGTCCGGGAGTTGGTTAGGGCAGTTTTAGCGGCGCGCGTCAGCGCGCCTCCAGGCATGGTGGTCCCTGCCGTTTCCAACGGGGCCGGAGAGGGCCTCTGGGTCGTCTCGGCTGGCGCCGCGTCGGGTTGGGGTCGCTTCTCGGCTGGTTCACCCTCAGCGGGGGCTGCACTGCCGCCGTCCTTATTGTTACTCCTACTACTTGCGCTAATCGACGGCCGCGCCCCAGCGGCACGAGGCACTGCACTACCTTTATGTGAGTCTGCGTGGTGCTTCCTCACTTTCTTCAGTGCATAGACACTGTCGTCCGTGAAGGAACACACCCCGCAGACCCACTTCCTGTTTGCGCCGGGGTGGTGGATGCGCAAATGCTTCCCAAGGTCCTCGCGCCGTTGGTACACGGCCGACCGGATCCAGTTGGACGGCACCCCTACGTTGCAGAAGGGGCAGGGGAATGTCTCCGGGAAGGGGAACGTTATTATCACATCGTTTCCCTTGGCAGTGCAGCTCGGCTGGGGGCTCGTCGTAGAATTCATAATGAATAAATAGATAAGATAAAATAAAATAAAATGATTAAATAAATATATAAAATAAATCAGTAGTTATTTGGTAAAAGAAGAAAAAAGCGTAGGGACTCCCCAGTCAATACTTAAAACTTAGATCTAGCAAGATAAATAAATGAAATAAAATAAAAAGAAAATAAAGTAAAATCAAGAGAATAAAACGGGTATATATACCTATGGTATATACGTCGCGGAAATAAATAGACGAAAATAAATAAAAATAAAAGTAAAATAGATAAAACAAAATAATAAAGTAAAATAAAATAAAAACCTTAATCTAGTGACTAGATTGAGATCAGAAAGTAAAAACAAAACGAGCGAAACGGGGACGACCGTGCGAGTCGCTCTCCGCGATAATTTGCAAATTAAATCCGCAAATTACCGCACACAGGGGACTGAACTGTGAATATCGAGTTACACAAGTTGTAAAAGGACTCGTGTACCTCGATAATTTATCGGAAAAAAGCTAATTGAACTAATGCAAATCGAAAAATTTCTAGCTAAATAGCTAGAATAATAGAATAACGTCTACCCATAACGGACTAAATGTCTATATTTAGCCTATACGGGAGCACAAAAACTAGAGCAAAAAGTGGATTTCGGCAAGTCGGTTAGTGGGACAAACAGCTGTTATCGGTTTAAACGACCAGCGTTCTCACGGATAACAGCTAAATATAAACCAAAACAAAGACAAACGCGAGCAAAGCCGCACCGGAATCGGATACGGAGCGAAAGGGTTTCGATGTATCGAAACAGTCTGCCTGGAGTCGACAGCGCATTGCCTGCTCCAGGTGGCACCACTCTACAGTAACGCTACACTACAGAAAACCACCACCAGACTCCCAAGCTCCACTTACCGCGCAGTTCAGTTGCCGTTGTGCTGAGCGAGTCGCACCGCCGTTGGAAAAGCCAGAACGCGATCGCGGATAAGATAAAACTACGAACAAGACTAGAGATAGAATAGAGAAGAGGAGTCAGAATATTTAAAAGAAAGAAAAAGAAAAGAGCAATGTATGTTTAGAGTAGTATATGTGGGCCGCGTCCTGCGGTAATGCAATACAGGTGCGACCCGTGTCGGAGTCGGAGCAAGCTCCGAATTCCGACCCTCTTCAAAAATGAGATTAATATTCTGACTCCCCAATGGGGAGTGTATCAGATATTAAGCTGATAAGAACAGATAAAAGCGCTTTTATTTTCAGTAGATGTTTCCTCAGGGACAAGTCCCTGAGGTGATACATTATCATTCACAGGTTATGGGCCTGGCCCCTAGTATAGTTTAGCATAGGTTTAATGCATCGGGAGCAGCTCCCGTTGCATGCGTCGCGGATTGCTAGTAAACAGAATCAGCATTGAATTAATACTAGAAAAAAAAAAAAAAAAAGAAGGGGCAAATGGCCCTAGTAGTGGGTCTTCTTTTCATCACATTTTCAGACAGCCCAGCAGTACGCGCTAGAAATAGTTTCGCTGTGCATAAATACACCATAGATGTGGCAGTATAATAATAGGTAATAATAAAAATAAATAATAATATATATATATATATATAAATACCGATATGGCTGTATATAGACAGATATCAGGAACACCGATGTCTATTCGAGACTATAGGAGAAACGAAGCAATATCAGTCAATAAAACAATAAATATGGCATAAAGGATAGCGAGCAGCGTAGGTTGCATGCAATTATGTCGGTGTACCTGATGGTCGAGGAGATGAGGGTTCCTGGGCCTCGCCCTCCGTATCGGCGTTTGTATTATCATTATAATTTGTTCTGTTATCAGTACTGGACACCGTGTACTGTCTAATGCCCGAGACATGCTCGACGTACATGTCTCGGGACCACCCGATGATTTCGGCTATCATTAATTTTCGCATTAGTGAGGCGTAGCGCGGTGAAATCCGTAATAGCTCCAGGAGGAACTTGTTCCCCGGATCCCAGGCGCCCAGGGCGCCCACAATGAAAGCGTCTAGATATACTTTGTAGCCGCGCCCCTTGAGAGAATCAGCTAACTGCTGGTACTTGTTAATTTTCTCAAATCTAGCATCTACGATGGCCTGCATCGTATTTTCAAAGGGCACGGCTACATCGACCAGTACTATCGTCTTCGACGCTTCGTGCGTGACAACGATGTCCGGGCGAAGCGCCGAAGACTCTCCTGTCGCCCCGGGAACACGCCTGTTGACCCGGATCTCACCAGGGAGCCGGATCGCCTTACTCAACCTCAGGACGAGGTTGTCGTGCCGTCTCTGCCTGGCGGCAGAATGAGGACCGCAGTGGCAGAGCACATGAGGAAGGCTTTCCAGCGTGTATCCGCACCGCCTGCAGCGTTTATCATCGCTCCCCCATCGACGGGCTCCGTTTAACGGGAGCACGTCGAGGCGGGCGCGATGAATAAACCTCCAATCAGCGAAGCGGATAAACGCGCCACCCCTCATGAAGCGATTGCTCGCCGCATGTTGGGTGGTTGCCTGGAAAACCTTCCCTTGGTCCGGCTTCCGAAGAAGCGAGGACAGGTAGTGCTCCGTCACTGCGGCCCTCATCCTGGTGATGACGTGTGCCTTGGCAAGAGGCGGCACGACCACCCGACGCCCGTTTCGGGATTCCAGAACAACCGCGAGTTCAGCCCGATCATCGCACCACTCCCAGCGAAAACCGAGACGCGCTCCAGACCTCAGCGCAGCAGACCGCACCCTCGACCAAAACGACGAACGACCCGTCGTTGGTCTTGACCAGTCCCCGGCCAAAGAGCCCGACAGGTACTGGGCAAGATCCCGACCAGTCGGAGCCCGACAAAGCTTCTCGCTCGCGGCAGCTTCCAGCGAATACCTCGCGATATTAGCCACGACCGTGTCACCCGCATTCAGCATCCTGAATGCGTGAGCCACGGCCGTAACCTCCGCGAGGTCGGCTATCGGAGGGAGTCCACATCCTCCCAGTGACGGGGGAATGTGGACCACCTCCGGGCTAGCTCGCTGGGGCAGGTTAAGCCACAGCTTGACCGTCCGCTTGATAGCCTTGTCGAGCTCCGACAGGGCCATTCGTCGCATATTGGCTCCCCTGAGCAGGAAATCGAGACGCGGGACAATAAATGTCGCCACCGTCTCGATCTTCTGCCAGGGGGCGAGGAGTGACTGGTCCACCGCGTTCAGGTCCTCTAACACGCCACGGATCGTGGTGTAGGGCGTCTGATCGAGCTGAACCCCGGTTGGGACCCCTAGATGCTGGTAGGGCTCACCTTTTCCCAGAGCCGGAACGGGTTCCTCCTGGATGCAGTACACGGTATCCAGCACGTCGTCCCGGCCACGTATGTGTAGCGTGGCACATTTCTTCGCGTTGAAGGCGAGACCCAGGTTGTTAGCTATTGTTTCTACGTTGTGTAGCATTTCCCTCATCTCCTCTTCATATGTCGCCAGCAGCGTGAGGTTGTCCGCGTAGGCGAGCTCGTCGACCGTTTCCCCCGCGATTTCGTATCCTCCGGTCGACTCCTCGGCCACGCGGAGTATGTGCTCAATTGCGAGGTTGAACAGGATGGGACTGAGGGGGCAACCCTGTTTGACCCCTGATTGTATGGGGATTCTTTCCGTGTACCCCTCAGAAGTGCGGACCCTCGTCGCACAGTCTGTGTACAGGCTGGCGACGATATTTGTGATCGCCCGCGGTGCCCCGGCGTTGGAGAGCGACTCTAAGATAGTGGCGTGCGGGATCGATCCAAAGGCATTGGAAAGATCCAGCCACGCCACCACCAATTCCCCTTTCTTCCTCCGAGCGTCGGCGATGCATTCCTGCAGCACGAAGTTGTGCTCGAGGCACCCCTCGTACGGCAGGAAGCCCTTTTGGCCTCGTGAGAGCCGTCGATTGAGTACGGCCCAGTGAGTGAGGCGGTCGGCCATTACAGCGGCGAAGAGTTTGGGCAGGGTATCGCCCATCGCGAGAGGTCTCCAGTTCGACAAGTCATCCCGGTCACCTTTCTTATGGATAAGAACGGTGTTGGATTCCTTCCAAACGCGCGGAATATGCTCCATCCTGAGACAGACGTTAAATAACGCCGTTAAGAGCGTGGCGCCTGGGTCGACATCGCGCAAATCGCCGTAGGTTACGCCGTCAGGACCCGGAGAAGATTTCTTCATCCGGTCCAGGCGGCTGCTCACCTCGGCGGCCGTACATGCCGACACCAGAGCGTCACACTCCTGTGCTGTCTCATGATGGATAGTCGGGAGGGGCCCCGCACGATCCCGAGGAGCGTACATTTCCGTAAAGTGTCGCTGGACTACGTCCTTCGACACTTCACAGTGTGGGGAGGACCCTTTCAGGACCTCCCGCACTGCACGCTTCCGGTTCGCACGGAACAAGCGCTGAATGCGCGTCGCCTCCCGTACATATTCCTCGCGGTTGGTAGGAGTACCGGTCGTCGTCGAGCTGTCCTTCGGACGGCGAGACCCACCCTCTCTCCTCGCAGCCGCTTCTGGCCGGCCACCCCTCCCACTGGTGGCTGGATTTGCGGCCCGCTCGGTATCCACAGCTCGATGCTTTACGAAGAACTCCGCCACTTTCGCAGCGAAGTCCTCCAGCGCCTGAAGCGTCGTCACCGTTTCGGCTTCCTCAACGAGACCTGCCCTTTCGATGCCTATCGCTGCCCTCGTGCTCCTACGGAGCACTTCGGGTCGGTCGGCACCGGGGGTTGGTACGTCGGATCGGCCGGCGTGTGGGACGGCATCAGGGAGCCGTGTGTCCCGATGCGGGTCGCGCCCTCTCCGGGATCCCCGGCGCTCAGGTGAAGGCGGGGGGCTCACTCTCCCTCGCCGGTGCGTCGCGGGCGACTGCGGGGCCCGACCCCTGGGGGGTACTCCTCTAGTTGTTCCTTCGCGGGTTCCTGTTCTGCTATTGTTAATAGGGCCCCCTCGGCCCCTCCTGTTCTGCCCATTGTTGCTGAAAACAGAGCCCCGGTTTGACCCGGGGCAGTTAGTCACGCTGCTGGCGACATTACTTAACCTAGGACATACACAGCAACAATGACTAGACTTATTGTTATTTTTATTATTATTATTAATATTATTATTATTAAAGTTGACAGGGCTAGTCCCCCTGTCAATGGTCACCTTATTGCTTGGAGGCCCTTGCTCCGTCGCCACGGAGGCCTCCACCACGCGTGGCACCCGGACCACTTCCACTTCTGCTCCTTCGTTTTGACTACGAGGTGGCTGCCGCGCCTGCGTCCTCGGTGACGGGGTCGTCGTCGCTCCCTCCTCTTCACGCCGTCCAGCCCTTCTCCTCCTGCTTCGCGGCGTGAAGTCCCGCCATTCTTCATTCATTTCCTTTTCCTGTTCCTGTTCCTCTCCCTTCCTCTTCTCCTTTACCAGCGCCGCAGTGACCGCTGGCGACGCCTCGGCAATAGCTTGGAGGATCATCTTTCTCTTTCTCTCCACGCGCCCTGTAGTGGGGGACGGCAGGGTGGTAGGTCCATCCCCCATCCTCTTGTTTTGTGTCGACCCGGGCGATAGAGTTTTCGCCCGGGTGCTCCTCCTTACTACAGGGCGCTCCTCCGGTGTTCTTGTGGTGACCGCGTCGTTCACCGTCGCGGAGCCCGTGGAAGGTGATGGGCTCCTCCTCATTCTTGCCTGCAGCCTTGTTCTGGGGGGGGTCCGAGGGGGCTCCGTGGTTGCCCTGGCAGCCCGCGCCCTGGTCGTCGGCGCGGACTCCAGGAGCACCGTATCCTCCTGTATCCTTTTCTTGCTCCCCCTCGGCGAGGTTCCCCCCCCGCTCCTCCTTGTAGCGACGGTGATGACGGCCACTGGTTTACTGTATACCGAGGTCGTCGTCAGGGTCAGCGTTCCCGCCGTCGCGAAGGTACACGTCGCCACCACTGGCCTGGTGGGGGGCGCTTGGGCTGTAGTTGCGCCCCCGACCTCTTCTTCTCCTGACACGGGCGGGAGGGAGGTAGCCCGTGTCATTCTCCTCGTCGTCATAGTTGTGGTGGTGGTCGACGTGCCCCTGGTGACCTCTGCGTAAGTGACGGCGGGAGTCACCTTCCTGGTCACGGTGGCAGGTCGTCGGGGCGGGCCAGGTTGAGGAGGCTCCGTCGTGGCCCGGGTATTCCTTCTCTTCAATCCCGGGCTCTTCTCCTTCTCCGTTTGTGGGGGGGTTAAGGTGGAGGGTACCCCCCCGCTTGGCCTCCTCATTGACACTGGCCCGCCGCTGGTCCTTTTAGCGGCGCTGGTCCCCGCTGTTGTGCTGGTGAGATCGATGGTCGGCGGGGTGGCGGGACTCCCCGTGGATGGAGGTCGTCCATCGGCGGGGCTGGACGGCGTCCCGCTCTTCCTCGTTGTCGATGTCGCTGCCGTTTTCTTGATAGCCCAGCCCGTCAATAAATTCCTCCCCGTCACCGTAGAAGTGATGACCGGTTTCCTCTTCGGCGCGTTGCTTGGTTTTGCAGCCACCGTGGTCCGGGTGTTGGTTAGGGTAGATTTTTTGGCGCGCGTAAGCGCGCCCCCACGCGTGGTAGGTACCGCCGCTTCCAAAGGGGACGGAGAGGGCCTCTGCGTCGTCTCGGGCAGAGCCACGTCAATAGAGGGTCGCTCCTCGGCTAGATCCCCCCCAGCCGAAGGTGCACCGCCACTAACCCTTCCCGCAGGGGCAGATGTCCGTGCCCCAGCGGCACGAGGCACTGCATTATTTGCATGGGAGTCCGCGTGATGCTTCCTCACCTTCTTCAGCGCGTACGCACTGTCGTCGGTGAAGAAGCATACACCGCAGACCCACCTTCTGCTGCGCCATGATGGTGGAGGCGCAGGTGTTGCCTAAGTCCTCGTGCCGCTGGTACACGGCCACCTTCATTCGGATGGGGTGCCCCTTCATTGCAGAAGGGGCACGGGAAGGTTTCAGGAGGGGGGAAGGTAATAATACTTCGTTGCCCCGGGCGGTGCACTCGGCTGAGGGTTCGTCGTGTATTCATAATTAAATAGATAATAGAAAAATAAATGATAAGATAAAATTGTAGAATAGTCAATAAATAAGACAGCAAATACTGATATAACTACAGGACTCCCCAGTCAATAATTAAAACTTAAAGCTAATGAAATAAATAGATAAAATAAAATAAATGGGAAAGAAAGAAAAACAAAATAAATAGATATAATAAAATAAATAAAATAAATCCGTAGGGACAACGAGAGAGTATACCTATGTCTAGGTATACAAGTCGCGAGAGTAAAAGAAAGAAATAATAAATCAGATAATAAATAAAATAGAAAGAAAATAAAATAAAATAAATAAATAATGTAAAATAAGAACCTTAATCTAGTGACTAGATTAGATTAAGAATAAAAGAAACAAAAACGAACGGACGGAAAGACGACCGTGCGAATCGCTCTCCGCGACAATTTGCAGATTAAATCTGCAAATTACCGCACACAGGGGACTGAGCTGTTAATATCGAGTTACACAAGTTGTAAAAGGACCCGTGTACCTCGATAATTTATCGAAAAAAGCTAATTAAACTAATGCAAATCGAAAAATTTCTAGCTGAATAGCTAGAATAATAGGATAACGTCTACCCGTAACGGTCTAAATGTCTATATTTAGCCTATACGGGAGCACAAAAACTAGAGCAAAAAGTGGATTTCAGCAAGTCGGTTAGTGGGACAAACAGCTGTTATCGGTTTAAACGACCAGCGTTCTCACGGATAACAGCTAAATATAGAACCAAAACAAAGCAAACGCGAGCAAAGCCGCACCGGAATCGGATACGGCGCGAAAGGAGTCGACAGCGCTTTGCCTGCTCCAGGTGGCACCACTCTACAGTACGCTACACTACAGAAAAACCACCACCAGACTCCCAAGCTCCACTTACCGCGCAGTTCAGTCGCCGCTGTGCTGAGCGAGTCGCACTGCCGTTGGAAAAGCCAATACACGAACGCGATCGCGGATAAAAAATAAAAAATAGAAAAAAGACTAGACAGTAGAAAAGAGGAGTCAGAATATTTTAGAGAAGAATGCAATGTATGTTTCAGATAGCAAATGTGGGCCGCGTCCTGCGGCACTGCAAGGCAGGTACGACCCGTGTCGGAGTCGGAGCAAGCCCCGGAGTCCGACCAATTCCAAAAATAAGGTTAATATTCTGACTCCCCGATGGGGAGTGTATCAGATATTAAGCTGATAAGAACAGATAAAGCGCTTTATTTTCAATACATGTTTCCTCAGGGACTTGTCCCTGAGGTGATACATTGTTTTTCCCAGGTTATGGGCCTGGCCCTTTATATTAGTAGGACAATCTTAAATGCAGCGGGGACATTTTCCCGTTACATGTGTCGCAGATTCTCAATAGATATGTCGTCAATAGAATAGTAGAAGGAAGGGGCTAATACCCCTAGCATGGGTCTTCCTTCTGATCTCGACAGCCCAGTAATACGCGCTAGAAATAGATTTCATTATAAAAATATGGATATATAAATTAATCACAGATATATTACATTATTGCGAGGAAAAGAAAGTCCAGTATAGAAATAGAGTAGAATTCAAAAGAAGAGTAAGTGTAAGGAGCACCGATGCATATTTAATATTATACGTGAGGAGAATTATCCTTCAGTAGAGCAATAGGTAAGTAGTAATAAGGTAATAGATGTGCATACGAGAAACGATAGAAGATAGAATGAAATATAAAATAGATAAAATAGAATGAAGTACGATGAACCAAGAGAAATAGAACTGAGTTGAACATGCTGAATATGTATTGTAGCGTCGAAACTCAAACCGTTTGCCTGAGTTTCGTGATTCATGAAAATAAAATAAGGAATTATAGCAGATGAATTAACGCAAAAAAACAACACAATATTTGGGGTTGGACCCCGAGGTAAAAAAGACCTTGCGGCCAAAAAAACCTCGATAAACTGTTTATTTTTCAATACAAATGTATATAGATGTGATGTGTGTATGATGCATGTATGTGTGTGTCCGTTTTTGCTGATTGTTCTGAACGTAATCAGTCCGGATCATATATGATCGCTTATTAAATTGTATGGAGACGCGGAGTCTCCATAGGCTGGACCGACGTGCGGCAGCTAATTATTATTAATGACGATATGTAATCGTCATGGGCTGGACCGATAGACGGCAGCTTTTTATTATGGATGACGATATGGAATCGTCATGGGCTAAACCGATAAACGGCAGCTTTTATTGTTGAATATTTAAATTGGAATGGTGTGTTTTTGATCACGTACCTTGGTGTGTGGAGTAGCCTGCGTGTTTTTACGATAATCTTTAAAATCAATACAAAATGGCCAAAAAAAATGCACTGTTCGCTCGATACTGGTTTCCAAAGAACTGAACGAGGCCCGCCAGCGTCTCACTTGATTTTGCTGGGCCTCCTACCCCTACTCACACCACGTCGGCGACGCATAACGAAGTTAATTTTTCCCTTGACGCGCATTCGTCTGAAGGGTGCTGGCCGACGGCTGAACTGACCGTGCAATATTCAAAAAATACCTTGGATCCATTTCGATCCAACATGCTCCCCCCGTTGCGAGAAGAGCGAGTGAAAATTTAGCGTTTATGTGTATGTACAGGTGTTTGTGCGTAACATGTACAATCAAGCTACATCGGGTAACGGACATAACTGCGTGATGTTTCTTTTAAATGTTCCTTGTGCAGTCTTTATGGTAGCGACTCGAATGTTTCCGTCGTTTCCAGTATGAACTTCAAGGACCACTCCCAGTTGCCACCTCATGCAGGGTTGCCTTTTGTCGATGATAAGGACAACGGTTCCGAGTTTAAGATTGTCATTAACTCCGAACCATTTTTGTCTCCTTTGCAGCTCTCCCAAATACTCCAGTTGCCATCTTTTCCAGAAATCCTGACGAGCCTTCGACAAGAAATCTCCATGTCGTAAGACGATTACTCGGAACTGATGACAGATCCTCTTCGGGCAGTGCGGTAAGCGGGCGTCCTACTAAAAGATGCGCCGGTGTCAGTGCGACAGGATCATTGGGATCAGTGCTGATCGAGCACAAAGGACGAGAATTCAAAATCGCCTCGATTTCGATAGCCAGCGTATTAAGTTCTTCGAAAGTTAGAAGCTGTCCCCATACGACGCGCTTGAAGTGATGCTTGAAGGATTTCACTGCGGCTTCCCAAATACCGCCAAAATGCGGAGACAGAGGTGGATTGAAGTGCCATTCAATGTTTTTCCGTATAGAAAAATTATTTACACCCTCCTGGAACTGCTCAGAACCGAATAAGACGTATACTCTCGAAGGTTTGATTGCTTGCGCCTACGAAATTCGTCCCGTTGTCGGAATAAACATGAGATGGAATGGCCCTGCGGCCGATGAAACGCCGAAACGCGCCTAAGAAACCCTCAGTCGTCAAATCACTTACGATTTCTATATGTACCGCTTTCGTGGCCATACAGATAAAAACACAGCCATAAGACTTGACTTGTGCTCTGTTGCGATATTTTTTCTCCTTGATGAAAATAGGACCAAAGAAATCTACGCCTGTGTGATCAAAAGCGGGAGCCCTTTCCACGCGTGATCTAGGCAAATTCCCCATGTGAATCTGCAGCGGAGACGGTCGGTATTGAATGCATGTAACGCAGCGACGTACGATCTTCCTGACTTGGTTTTTGCCGTCGAGGAGCCAAAACCGATGCCGTATAGTATGTAGAGTGCTTTGAATGCCTGCATGATAAGCATTCTGATGAGTCTCTCGTATGATCAAGTCAGTGACATGATGATATGACGGAAGAAGCATAGGATGTTTCTGGCCAGAGGAAATATTTGCGTTGACCAATCGGCCGCCGACGCGAAGCAACCCGTACTCGTCCAGAAACGGATCAAGCGCAGCGAGCCTATTGCTCTTGACTCGGTTCGATCTTGACAACCGCTCGATTTCCTCGGGATAACGTTCCCGCTGAATAAGCCGAATAATTTTCCTCTCCGTCTCTAATTTCTCCGGGACAGTAATAGCCTTTCCCTTGAATTTACCCGAACGACAAAAACGAAAACAGAATGATGCAACGTTTAGCAGCCTTGAGTACGAAGAAAAACGCTCAAGGAATTCATGGGCGGCCACAGCCGAAACTAAGCAGACGTGTTTCCTCAATCCAGGCAGCTCCGAAATGGGAAGATCGATGCCAACAGGCCACTGGCTTTCTGGCTGCCCGAGCCAGTCAGGTCCTTCAAACCAGCTGTGGTTTTGAAGAAATTCCGAAGGGTCCTGTCCTCGCGATAATGCGTCTGCCGTATTATCGTTGGTTCGAACATGACGCCACTCGACTGAACTATCCAGAGCTTGCACCTCCGCAACACGATTTGCCTCAAACGTCTTCAACAAACGCGGAGATTTCTTGAGCCATTGCAATACAATTGTGGAATCTGACCAGAATATCAAACGGCTTATCGGAAAATTGAAAGTTGGACACGCTTCCTTATAAAGTCGAGCGAGAATCTGCGCGCTACATAATTCCAGCCGCGGAATTGTGATCTCCTTGATCGGAGCGACTCGAGATTTGGAGCATGCCAGACGGACATGAACACGTCCGCCACCATAACCACGTTTACTCGCGTCACAGAAACCATGTACTTCAATTCCGATCGGATTTTCAGTTAAAAATCGACAGGTCCACATTCATATCACGAATAGATAGAGATGCCCTGCGTATCGACTCCACCTAGAGTGTATTTCTTTGTGGTACCGTCTCGTCCCAATCAATCTTAACCCTCCAACAATCTTGCATGATGATCTTTGCCGACAAAATAACGGGACCCAGCAATCCTAGCGGATCAAAGATTTTGGCGATGTTAGTCAAAATGCTCCGTTTAGTAATCCTAACAGACAGATCGATTGAATTGACTGTATAAACAAATTTGTCCAATTGTGAATTCCAGACAACTCCAAGCGTCTTCAGAACCGGATTTTCTTCGATCGCGTGATCAAGATTCAAAATTTTTTCGGATATGTTGTCGAGCGCATGATGATGATTGGAGGCCCATTGCCGCATGTTGAAACCACCTTGCTTCAAAAGCTCGATAATCTCGTCACGAATTATCAGGATTTCTTCCAGAGAATTAGCACCCGTTAGAAGATTATCGACGTACAAATCTCGTTTTAAAATTTGAGAAGCCCGGGGAAATCTAGCGCTTTCATCGTCTGTGAGCTGCGACACCGTGCGAATTGCCAGAAAAGCAGAGGATGACACACCAAAAGTTACAGTACTGAGTTCCCAGACCTTGACTTCGTGGTTATGATACCAAAAGATACGTTGAAACTGGCGGTCCTCAGGATGGACTAACACCTGCCGATACATCTTTTCGATGTCGGCCGTCAAAACGTATGCATGTGAGCGAAAGCGCAGAAGCTGTTCAAAAAGAGTAGGCTGTATGGTCGGACCGACCATCAAAGCGTCATTTAAAGAAATGCCTTTGTCTGTTTTGGCCGATGCATCGAACACCACGCGTACCTTGGTGGTGGTACTGGAAGTCTTGGTTACGGCATGATGAGGCATATAGTAACCATTGGCGGATTCGTTACCAATAAGAAACATGTGATCCATATCATATATCACCTTGTGATATTCGACCTTCAAATTGGTGTTCGAATCCAACCTTCGCCGTAAAGAATGGAAGCGCCTTAGAGCCTGAGAGCGTGAGTTTGCCGAGATCGCGATCACCATTCCGAAATGGCAAACGTACCACGTACCGGCCGTTCGCGTCGCGCACCGTACCGTTCACGTAATGAGCTTCGCAAAAAGATTCCTCTGACGTTCTCGAAGATTTAGAGTTCGCATCCTCGATTATCCAGAACCTGGCCAATTGTTCGGATAAATTAACCAAGTTACATGCAGCTATAGAACTCCCTTCTTCGCTGCTCGAACCTCCAGCAATTACCCAACCTAATTGCGTTTTTTGCAAAACCAAATCGCAATTGTCGCGTGACAAATTGATTTGGCCGATTGAAAGCAATGATAAGGTGGCCCCGGATCCGATCAACATATCTACCGGTTGAGGAATGTGGAACCGAGGATCGGCTAGTTTTATATTGGCCGGGATCTTAAGCATTTCGCGCGGGAAAATTTCTTCTGGCACAAGATCAGCGATTTTCGGCAAGGTTAAAAAAGTCAAGACCTTTGAAAATTCATTATGAACGGAATGAAACCGCAACTCGATGCTGCTCTTAGATACAGTGTGCATCCCGTCAACCGCACCGACTGGGATAGGGCAAGTACGCTTATATAATTTCAGCCTATTTGCGAAATCCTCAGTGACGAAATGCGCTGTCGCACAGGTGTCGAGTAGGGCTCGGGCTTGAACGAAACTACCAGTCGCGTCACGAACGCGTATAATGGCGCTCATCATTAACTGAGATCGGGATACACGCGAGATCGTAGCGAATGTGTCTACAACTAGTCACGCCGACCCTTTAGCTTCAGGTAACTCAGTCGAAGACTTATTACACGCAGCTACCGGACGCGACGCCGCTTGGTTTGGAGCGCTTGAATGTAGAAGGGTATGATGGTACCGGCCACAACGTCTACAATGGAACGATTTGCATTCGCCTGAATGCGCGCGAAGACAGTTACGGCAAAGTTTCTTTGCTTTCACGACCTCCCATCGTTGCTTGACGCTTAACCCTTCGAACCTGGGGCATCGATAAATAAAATGATTTTCGCGACAATGAGGGCAAACCGAAGACGTTGCGGTGACAAATGTCTTTACCCCGGAATCTACCTTTCGCGCCTTCGTTGATTGCGGTTCCCGATCGTAGCGGCGCTTTCCGCGCGATCCGTCCTTATCGCGCACGGTATCGCTGTCTAACGTGCTAAGACTGAAAGCAGTCTCATTAATAAAATTGCAAAATTTATCTAAACTGGGAAATACGTCAAGAGTGAGAGACTTCTCCCACTCTTGCCGCACGTCACGAGGAAGCTTTCCTTCTAGTATTCGCACGATCAATCCCTCATCCGATTTAACCTGCAACGCCTCCAACATGCTTAAATGCTGACAGGCGTCGTCAGCGATCTTTGACAATCCTTCCGGGGTCGCGGTAGTTAATCGAGGTATATTGAGAATGGCATCATAGTGCTTCGCTAACAGAATGCGTCTTTTTTCATATGAATCTACTAGAAGTTTCCAGGCCTTCTTGTAATTCTCGGCGCTGGTGTCAAAACGTGCGAGTTTATTTAACGCTGCACCCGTAAGCGAATTTTTCAAATATAAAAATTTGTTCAAATCATTAATCTCGGTATGAGCATCGACCATGGAAAGGAAAGTGTTTCGAAACGATAGCCACTTATCATAGTCACCGTCAAATTTAGGCAGCTCGGCTATAGGGAGCTTAAGCTGCCGTTGCCTTTCAATGAAAGTTGAAGTGCCCAGGGGGTTATTTACGGTCGTATCGCTGCAACGAGACCCGCCAGCGCTCGGCATGCTTTCGACCCTCGACCCGAGGTTATAGAAATTGTCGCGTATCTCCTCCATCTGTTCTAGCCCGTCGTTCGTTTCGTCCAACAACTCAAGCTCGTCGTTGAGATCTTCATATGCATTGAAAAGTCCCGTGACGCGCGCAAGTCGCGCTTTAGCGTGCGTATTGTCGACTTTGTTTTGCTCGACGGCAGTGCGTAGAGACGTTATTTGTCTTTTGAGCGCTGTGCGTTTCTGCGCGATGAAAGTGATACGATTCGGCATTTTGATTAATTAACGAATATCAACACGAGAACCGAAAATGCGTTAACGTAATACAATACTCGAGACAATGGAACCGGAAAACTATACAGCGATACTCAACCAATATCGTTCGAAAAAAGTTGCGCGGACGTACCGATTTTATTTTCGCTCTCTCTCGCTCACGCTCTCCTTAGCTCTACGCGCCGTTATCCAGAAGAAAGAATAAATCTCGAATGAGAAGTTATTTCGATGCGAAAGTGCGAGCTGAGCCGTTAAGATTCGACTCAAAACGATTGGATTGCAAGCTCACAGAGATTCAAGACGCAAAATTAAAGGCGATTGAAGAATGAATAGCTTATCTGTATCCAATAAGATATGTAGACATCGGGTGGCAACTAAGCGAGCTGCGTCCCTGACGGAAACGACGTCCTTTTGTTGGCAATGACTCCAGGTATGCCGGGCTATGACTCGCCGTACGGTACACCTTTGTTCCATGCGTTGCTAGCGAGCGGCTCAAACCTCACAGGAGGCACCAAAATGTTTGTAGCGTCGAAACTCAAACCGTTTGCCTGAGTTTCGTGATTCATGAAAATAAAATAAGGAATTATAGCAGATGAATTAACGCAAAAAAACAACACAATATTTGGGGTTGGACCCCGAGGTAAAAAAGACCTTGCGGCCAAAAAAACCTCGATAAACTGTTTATTTTTCAATACAAATGTATATAGATGTGAGGTGTGTATGATGCATGTATGTGTGTGTCCGTTTTTGCTGATTGTTCTTAACGTAATCAGTCCGGATCATATATGATCGCTTATTAAATTGTATGGAGACGCGGAGTCTCCATAGGCTGGACCGACGTGCGGCAGCTAATTATTATTGATGACGATATGTAATCGTCATGGGCTGGACCGATAGACGGCAGCTTTTTATTATGGATGACGATATGGAATCGTCATGGGCTAAACCGATAAACGGCAGCTTTTATTGTTGAATATTTAAATTGGAATGGTGTGTTTTTGATCACGTACCTTGGTGTGTGGAGTAGCCTGCGTGTTTTTACGATAATCTTTAAAATCAATACAAAATGGCCAAAAAAAATGCACTGTTCGCTCGATACTGGTTTCCAAAGAACTGAACGAGGCCCGCCAGCGTCTCACTTGATTTTGCTGGGCCTCCTACCCCTACTCACACCACGTCGGCGACGCATAACGAAGTTAATTTTTCCCTTGACGCGCATTCGTCTGAAGGGTGCTGGCCGACGGCTGAACTGACCGCGCAATATTCAAAAAATACCTTGGATCCATTTCGATCCAACATGTATTGCACACAATTATGTCGGTGTTCCTATTGGTTGAGGAGATGAGGGTTCCTGGGCCTCGCGCTCCAGTACATCCAACGCATTATAGTTGTCGTTCATTCTATTATCAGTACCGGACACCGTGTACTGTCTTATTCCCGAGACATGCTCGACGTAGATGTCTCGGGACCACGCGATAGTTTCTGCTACCATTAGTTTTCTCATTAGAGACGCGTAGTGCGGTGAAATACGTAGGAGCTCCAGGAGGAACTCGTTCCCCGGATCCCAGGCGCCCAGGGCGCCCACAATGAAGGCATCTAGATATACTTTGTAGCCGCGCCCTTTCAGAGAATCAGCTAGTTCTTGGTATTTATTTATTTTCTCAAATCTTGCATCTGCGATGGCCTGCATCATATTTTCAAAGGGCACGGCTACGTCGACCAGTACCACGGTCTTCGACGCTTCGTGCGTGACCACGATGTCCGGGCGAAGCGCCGAAGACTCTCCTGACGCCCCGGGGACACGCCTGTTGATCCGGATCTCACCAGGAAGCCGGATCGCCGTACTCAACCTCAGGACGAGGTTGTCGTGCCGTCTCTGCCTGGCGGCAGAATGAGGACCGCAGTGGCAGAGCACATGAGGAAGGCCTTCCAGCGTGTATCCGCATCGCCTGCAGCGTTTATCCTCTCTCCCCCATCGACGGGCTCCGTTTAACGGGAGCACGTCGAGGCGGGCGCGATGGATAAACCTCCAATCAGCAAAGCGGATAAACGCGCCACCCCTCATGAAGCGATTGCTCGCCGCATGTTGGGTGGTTGCCTGGAAAACCTTACCTTGGTCCGGCTTCCGAAGAAGCGAGGACACATAGTGCTCCGTAACTGCAGCCCTCATCCTGGTGATGACATGTGCCTTGGCAAGAGGCGGCACGACCACCCGACGTCCGTTTCGGGATTCCATCACAATCGCGAGTTCAGCTCGATCATCACCCCACTCCCAGCGAAAGCCGAGACGCGCTCCGGATCTCAGCGAGACGGACCGCACCCTCGACCAAAACGACGAACGACCAGTCGTTGGTCTTGACCAGTCCCCGGCCAAAGAGCCCGACAGGTACTGGGCACGATCCCGATCGGTCGGAGCTCGACGAAGCTTCTCGCTCGCGGCAGCTTCCAGCGTGAACCTCGCGATACGAGCCACGACCGTGTCCTTAGCATTCAGCAGCCTGAATGCGTGGGCCACGGCCGTGACCTCAGCGAGGTCCGCTATCGGGGGGTGCCCACATCCTCCCAGTGACGGGGGAATGTGGACTACCTCCGGGCTAGCGCGCTGGGGCAAGTGGAACCATAGCTTAACCGTCCGCTTGATAGCTTTGTCAAGCTCCGACAGGGTCATTCGCCGTATATTGGCCCCCCTCAGCAGGAAATCGAGACGCGGAACAATAAATGTCGCCAGCGCCTCGATCTTCTGCCAGGGGGCGAGGAGTGAACGGTCCAGCGCGCCCAGATCCTCTAACGCCTCGGATCGTGGTGTAGGGCGTCTGATCAAGCTGAACCCCGGTTGGGATCCCTAGGTGTTGGTAAGACTCACCTTTTTCCAGAGCCGGAACGGGCTCCTCCTGGATACGGTACACGGTGTCCAGTACGTCGTCCCGGCCTCTGATATGTAATGTTGCGCACTTTTTGGCATTAAAGGCGAGACCCAGGTTGGCTGCGATGTTCTCTATCTCTCTTAAAATCCTCCTCATCTCCTCTTCATTCTCCGCCAGCAGCGCGATGTCGTCCGCGTAGGCGAGCTCCACAATTCTTTCCCCCGCGATCTTGTATCCTATGGTGGAGTCCTCGGCTACGCGGATTACTGGCTCTAGTGCCAGATTGAACAGTATGGGGCTGAGGGGGCAGCCCTGTTTGACCCCTGATAGTATGGGGATCCTGTCTGTGTACCCCTCAGCGGTACGGACCCTCGTCGCGCAGTCTGTGTACATACTGGCGACGATATTTGTCATCACCCGCGGCACCCCGGCGTTGGAGAGCGACTCCAGGATAGTGGCGTGCGGGATCGATCCAAAAGCATTGGAAAGATCCAGCCACGCCACCACCAGTTCTCCCTTCTTCCTCCGAGCGTCGGCGATGCATTCCTGCAGCACGAAGTTGTGCTCAAGGCACCCCTCGTACGGCAGGAAGCCCTTCTGGCCTCGTGAGAGCCGTCGGTTTTGTACGGCCCAGTGAGTGAGGCGGTCGGCCATTACAGCGGCGAAGAGTTTCGGCACAGTATCACCCATCGCGAGTGGTCTCCAGTTGGACAAGTCATCCCGGTCACCCTTCTTATAAATAAGAACGGTGTTTGACTCCTTCCAAACGCGCGGAATATGCTCCATCCTGAGACAGGCGTTGAATAACGCCGTTAGGAGCGTGGCGCCTGGGTCGACATCGCGCAAATCACCGTAGGTTACGCCGTCAGGACCCGGAGAAGATTTCTTCATAGGGCTGGTAGCCCTATCGACAGTCAGTGGCCTGCTCCGAGGCCCCTGCTCCGCCCCCGTAGGGGTCCTTACCACGGGTGGCTCCCGGACCAATTCCTCCTCTTGTTGCTGTTGCTGTTGTTGTTGTTGCTGCCGTGGCTGCCGCGCCTGCGTCTTCGGTGACGGGGTCGTCAAAGCTCCCTCCTCTTGCTGCCGCCCAGCCCTTCTCCTCATGATCCGCGGCGTGACGTCCCGCCAGTCCTCCTCTTCTTCAACTCTTATTCCTCTTCTTCCTCCTCCTCCAGTCTTCATTTCCTCCACCGGCGCCGCTGGTACCGCTGGCGACGCCTCGGCTATAGCAGGGAGAAGATTTCTTCTCCCGATGCGCCCTGTAGTGGGGGACGGTAAGGTGGTAGGTCCGTCCCCCATCCTCTTCTTCTCTTGTGTCGACCCGGGCGACATAGTCTTCGCCCGGGTACTCCTTCTCGTCACAGGGCGCTCCTCCGGCGTCTTCTGGGTGGCCA
Source organism: Osmia bicornis bicornis (assembly GCF_907164935.1). NCBI lineage: Eukaryota > Metazoa > Arthropoda > Insecta > Hymenoptera > Megachilidae > Osmia > Osmia bicornis. The sequence continues at coordinate 9,700,850 of NC_060227.1, forward strand.
TGTCGCTCACCGTCGCACTTCCCGTTGGCGGGCTTCTCCTTCCCATGGTGCCTTTCCTGGTGGTGGGGTCCGAGGGGCTCCGTGGTTGCCCTGGCAAGCCCGCGCCCTGGTCATCGGCGCGGACTCCAGGAGCACCGTATCCTCTTGAATCTTCATCTTGTGCCCCCTCGGCGAGGTTCCCCCCCCGCTCCTTCTTGTTGGCGGACGGTGACTACGGGCCACCGGTTGGCTATAGACCGAGGTCGTCGTCAGGGGCAGTGTTCCCGCCGTCGCGAAGGTGCACGTCGCCACCACTGGCCTGATGGGGGGCGCTTGAGCTGTGGATGCGCCCCCGGCTCCTTCTTTTGACACGGGCGGGAGGGAGGTTGCCCGTGTCATCCTCCTCGTCGTCATGGTTGTGGTGGTGGTCGACGTGCCCCTGGTGACCTCTGCATAGGTGACGGCGGGTGTCACCTTCCTGGTCATGGTGGTGGTGGTGGTTCGTCGGGGCGGGCCAGGTTGAGGAGGCTCTGTTGTGGCCCGGGTACTCCTTCTCTTCAACCCCGGGCTCTTCTCTTTCTCTTTCAGTGGGGGGGTTAAGGTGGAAGTTACCCCCCCGCTTGGCCTCCTCATTGACGCTGGCCCGCCACTAGTCCTCTTAGCGGCGCCGGTCCCCGCTGGTGGGGTGGTGAGGTCCACGGTCGGCGGGGTGGCGGGACTCCCCGTGGATGGAGGTCGTCCATCGGCGGGGCTGGACGGCGTCCCGCTCTTCCTCGTGGTCGTTGTCGCTGTCTTTTTAATGGCCCAGCCCGTCAGTAGGTTTTTCCCCGTCACCGATGAAGTAATTACGGGTTTCTTCTTCGGCGCAGTCCTGGATTTGGCAGCCACGGTGGTCCGGGAGTTGGTTTGGGTAGTTTTAGCGGCGCGCGTAAGCGCGCCTCCACCCGTGGTGGTCCCTGCCGCTTCCATCGGGGACGGAGAGGGCCTCTGCGTCAGCTCGGCTACAGCCGCGTCGGTGGGTCGCTCCTCGGCTGAATCCCCCTCAGCCGGGGGTGCACTGCCGCCGTCATTGTTACTGTTACTGTTACTTGCACTAATGGACGGCCGCGCCCCATCGGCACGAGGCTCTGCACTACCTTTATGTGAGTCTGCGTGGTGCTTCCTCACTTTCTTCAGTGCGTAGACACTGTCGTCTGTGAAGGAACACACCCCGCAGACCCACTTTCTTTTTGCGCCAGGGTGGTGGAGGCGCAAGTGTTTTCCAAGGTCCTCGTGTCGCTGGTACACGGCCGACCGGATCCAATTTGACGGCACCCCTACGTTGCAGAAGGGGCAGGGGAACGTCTCGGGGAAAGGGAACGTTATTATCACATCGTTTCCCCTGGCAGTGCAGCTCGGCTGAGGGCTCGTCATAGTGTATAATAAATAATTAATAAAATAAGTATATAAATATAAAATGAGTCCGTAAAATAAAATAAAATGATATAGTAAAACAGTCAGCACTGATACGAAATGTAGGTACTCCCCAGTCAATAGTTAAAACTTAAGGCTATAGAAATAATAAATAAAATGAAATGGAATAGAATAAAGAAAAATAAAAATAAAATAAAATAAAATCAATGAATAAACGGGTATATATACCTGAGGTATATATGTCGCGAGGATAAAGAAAAGAAAATAAATAAACAAAAGTAAATAAAGTCAAAATAATAAAATAAAATAAATAAAATAAAGTAAAACCTTAATCTAGTGACTAGATTAGATCGAAAGATAAAACAAAAACGAACGAACGGAAAGACGACCGTGCGAGTCGCTCTCCGCGATAATTTGCAAATTAAATCCGCAAATTACCGCACACAGGGGACTGAACTGTGAATATCGAGTTACACAAGTTGTAAAAGGACCCGTGTACCTCGATAATTAATCGGAAAAAGAATAATTAATCTACTGCAAATAGAAAAATTTCCAGCTAAATAGCTAGAATAATGAAGTAAAGTCTACCCGTAACGGTCTAAATGTCTATATTTAGCCTATACGGGAGCACAAAAACTACAGCAAAAAGTGGATTTCGGCAAGTCGGTTAGTGGGACAAACAGCTGTTATCGGTTTAAACGACCAGCGTTCTCACGGATAACAGCTAAATATAAACCAAAACAAAGACAAACGCGAGCAAGGCCGCACCGGAATCGGATACGGCGCGAAAGGGTTTCGATGTATCGAAACAGTCCGCCTGGAGTCGACAGCGCTTTGCCTGCTCCAGGTGGCACCACTCTACAGTAACGCTACACTACGAAAAACCACCACCAGACTCCCAAGCTCCACTTACCGCGCAGTTCAGTCGCCGCTGTGCTGAGCGAGTCGCACCGCCGTTGGAAAAGCCAATACACGAACGCGATCGCGGATAAAAAATAAAAAAGAAAAAAAGACTAGAGAATAGAAAAGAGGAGTCAGAATATTTTAAGAAGAGCAATGTATGTTTCTAAATAGCCAATGTGGGCCGCGTCCTGCGGCACTGCAAGGCAGGTACGACCCGTGTCGGAGTCGGAGCAAGCCCCGGAGTCCGACCAATTCCAAAAATAAGGTTAATATTCTGACTCCCCGATGGGGAGTGTATCAGATATTAAGCTGATAAGAACAGATAAAAGCGCTTTATTGAACAATTCATGTTTCCCCAGGAGCGAGCCCCTGGGGGGATACATTTTCGCCAACATTTTGGGCTTAGCCCTTTATCAAATATTTAAAAATATATAAATGCAGTGGGAAGACTTCCCATCGCATATGTCCCGCAGTCAAAGAGTTATATTGCTCATTTAATTACTAATAGGAAGGGGCTAGTAGCCCTAGCAGTCAGTCTTCTTTTAATGCGCTGGATTTAAATAAGAAAGAAGGTAATATATACTAGAGAAGAACAAGTTAAATGTACAAGTAGATATGTGTATACTGGTGTATACACATACGAGTGTATGTCTGGCAGGAACACCGCGATGCACCTTCATTGTGAAAAGAGAAGATTAAGAAAATAATGAGAAAAGAGAATGAATGTAAAAATAAATAGATGCATGATGTTAGATGTTGAATATGTAATGCCACGGAGGAAAGCAAGTCAAGAAGATGAACTAAGTGTAATGTATAGAGCCCGTGACTATGTCGGTGCTCCCGCCAGTCGGGGAGATGAGGACTCCCGGGCCTCGCCTTCCGGATCACCCGCCGCGATGTCACTATTGTTTTCACTATTGTTTTCAGTACTGGGCACCGTGTACTGTCTAATTCCCGAGACATGCTCAACGTAGATGTCTCGGGACCACGCGATGGTTTCAGCTATCATAAGTTTTCGCATTAAAGACGCGTAGCGCGGCGAAATACGTAATAGTTCCAGGAGGAACTCGTTCCCCGGATCCCAGGCCCCCAGGGCGCCCACAATAAAGGCATCTAGATAAACTTTGTAACCGCGCCCCTGTAGAGAATCTGCTAGATCTTTATACTTATTAATTTTCTCTATGCGCGCGTCTGCGATGGCCTGCATCGTATTTTCAAAGGGCACGGCTACATCGACCAGTACTATCGTCTTCGACGCTTCGTGCGTGACAACGATGTCCGGGCGAAGCGCCGAAGACTCTCCTGTCGCCCCGGGAACACGCCTGTTGATCCGGATCTCACCGGGAAGCCGGATCGCCTTACTCAACCTCAGAACGAGGTTGTCGTGCCGTCTCTGCCTGGCGGCAGAATGAGGACCGCAGTGGCAGAGCACATGAGGAAGGCTTTCCAGCGTGTATCCGCATCGCCTGCAGCGTTTATCCTCACTCCCCCATCGACGGGCTCCGTTTAACGGGAGCACGTCGAGGCGGGCGCGATGGATAAACCTCCAATCAGCAAAGCGGATAAACGCGCCACCCCTCATGAAGCGATTGCTCGCCGCATGTTGGATGGTTGCCTGGAAAACCTTACCTTGGTCCGGCTTCCGAAGAAGCGAGGACACATAGTGCTCCGTCACTGCGGCCCTCATCCTGGTGATGACGTGTGCCTTGGCAAGAGGCGGCACGACTACCCGACGTCCGTTTCGGGATTCCATCACAATCGCGAGTTCAGCTCGATCATCGCACCACTCCCAGCGAAAACCGAGACGCGCTCCGGATCTCAGCGCGACAGACCGCACCCTCGACCAAAACGACGAACGACCAGTCGTTGGTCTTGACCAGTCCCCGGCCAAAGAGCCCGACAGGTACTGGGCAAGATCCCGATCGGTCGGAGCTCGGCGAAGCTTCTCGCTCGCGGCAGCTTCCAGCGTGAACCTCGCGATACGAGCCACTACCGTGTCCTTAGCATTCAGCAACCTGAATGCGTGGGCCACGGCAGTGACCTCAGCGAGGTCCGCTATCGGAGGGAGCCCACATCCTCCCAGTGACGGGGGGAATGTGGACTACCTCCGGGCTAGCGCGCTGGGGCAAGTGGAGCCATAGCTTAACCGTCCGCTTGATAGCTTTGTCAAGCTCCGACAGGGTCATTCGCCGCATATTGGCTCCCCTCAGCAGGAAATCGAGACGCGGAACAATAAATGTCGCCAGCGCCTCGATCTTCTGCCAGGGGGCGAGGAGTGAACGGTCCAGCGCGCCCAGATCCTCTAACACGCCTCGGATCGTGGTGTAGGGCGTCTGATCAAGCTGAACCCCGGTTGGGATCCCTAGGTGTTGGTAAGACTCACCTTTTTCCAGAGCCGGAACGGGTTCCTCCTGGATACGGTACACGGTGTCCAGTACGTCGTCCCGGCCTCTAACGTGCAGTGTTGCGCACTTTCTAGCATTGAAGGCGAGACCCAGGTTGGCTGCAATGCTTTCGATTTCTTGTAGTAAACGCCTCATCTCCTCTTCGCATTCCGCCAGCAGCGCGATGTCGTCCGCGTAGGCGAGCTCCACAATTCTTTCCCCCGCGATCTTGTATCCTATGGTGGAGTCCTCGGCTACGCGGATTACTGGCTCTAGTGCCAGATTGAACAGTATGGGGCTAAGGGGGCAGCCCTGTTTGACCCCTGATAGTATGGGGATTCTATCTGTGTACCCCTCAGCGGTACGGACCCTCGTCGCGCAGTCTGTATACATACTGGCGACGATATTTGTCATCGCCCGCGGCACCCCGGCGTTGGTGAGCGACTCTAGGATAGTGGCGTGCGGGATCGATCCAAAAGCATTGGAAAGATCCAGCCACGCCACCACCAGTTCTCCCTTCTTCCTCCGAGCGTCGGCGATGCATTCCTGCAGCACGAAGTTGTGCTCGAGGCACCCCTCGTACGGCAGGAAGCCCTTCTGGCCTCGTGAGAGCCGTCGGTTTTGTACGGCCCAGTGAGTGAGGCGGTCGGCCATTACAGCGGCGAAGAGTTTCGGCACAGTATCACCCATCGCGAGTGGTCTCCAGTTGGACAAGTCATCCCGGTCACCCTTCTTATAAATAAGAACGGTGTTTGACTCCTTCCAAACGCGCGGAATATGCTCCATCCTGAGACAGGCGTTGAATAACGCCGTTAGGAGCGTGGCGCCTGGGTCGACATCGCGCAAATCACCGTAGGTTACGCCGTCGGGACCCGGAGAAGATTTCTTCATCCGGTCCAGGCGGCGGCTCACCTCGGTGGCCGTACATGTCGACACCAGAGCGTCACTCCCCTGTGCTGTCTCGTAATGGATAGTCGGGAGGGGCCCCGCACGATCCCGGAGAGCATACATATCTGCGAAGTGTCGCTGGACTGCGTCCTTCGACACCTCACAGTGTGGAGAGGACCCTTTCAGGACCTCTCGCACCGCACGCTTCCGGTTCGCACGGAACAAGCGCTGAATGCGCGTCGCCTCCCGAACATATTCCTCGCGGTTGGCAGGAGTACCGGTCGTCGTCGAACTGTCCCTCGGACGGTGAGACTCGCCTTCCCTCCTCGCAGCTGGTCGTGGCCGGCCACCCCTCCCACTGGTGGCTGGATTTGCGGCCCGTTCGGTATCCACGGCCCGATGCTTAACGAAGAACTCCGCCACTTTCGCAGCGAAGTCCTCCAGCGCCTGAAGCGTCGTCACCGTTTCGGCTTCCTCAACGAGACCTGCCCTTTCGACACCTATCGCTGCCCTCGTGCTCCTACGGAGCCCTTCGGGTCGGTCGGTGTCGGGGGTCGGTTCGTCGAGTCGGCCGGCGTGTGGGACGGCATCAGGGAGCCGTGTGTCCCGACGCGGGTCGCGCCCTCTCCGGGATCCCCGGCGCTCAGGTGAAGTCGGGGACGTCACTCTCCCCCGCCGGTGCGTCGCGGGCGACTGTGGGGCCCGACCTCTGGGGGGTACTCTTCGATCTATTGTTTCGCGGGATATTGTACTTGTATTGTTATTGGTGCCCCCTCGGCCCCTCCTGTTCTGCCCGTTGTTTGATCTAAAAACAGAGCCCCGGTTTGACCCGGGGCAATTAGTCGCGCTGCTAGCGGCATCACTTAGCCTAGGACAATCACAATTACATCGACTAGAATTATTATTCAAGTCGATAGGGCTAGTGGCCCTATCGACAGTCAGAGGTCTGCGACGAGGCCCCTGCTCCGCCCCCGTAGGGGTCCTTACCACGCGTGGCTCCCGGACCACTTCCTCATCGTGTTGCTGTTGTTGTTGTTGCTGCCGTGGCTGCCGCGCCGGCGTCTTCGGTGACGGGGTCGTCAAATCTCCCTCCTCTTCTTGCCGCCCAGCCCTTCTCCTCCTGTTCCGCGGCGTGACGTCCCGCCAGTCCCTTACATCCTCTTCCTCTCCTGTCCTCGTTTCCTGCTCCTTCCTCTTCGTCTTTTCCGGCGCCGCAGTGACCGCTGGCGACGCCTCGGCAATAGCTGGGAGAAGATTCCTTCTCCATGTGCGCCCTGTAATGGGGGACGGTATGGTGGTAGGTCCGTCCCCCCTCCTCGTCTCCTGTGTTGACCCGGGCGATAGAGTTTTCGCCCGGGTGCTCCTTCTCGTACCAGGGCGCACCTCCGGTGTCGTTGGGGTGGCCGCGTCGTTCACCGTCGCGGAGCCCGTGGATGGTGGTGGGCTCTTCCTCTGCCTGGCTTGCTGCCTTGTCCTGGGGGGGGTCCGAGGGGGCTCCGTGGTTGCCCTGGCAGCCCGCGCCCTGGTCGTCGGCGCGGACTCCAGGAGCACCGTATCTTCCTGGATCCTCTTCTTGATCCCCCTCGGCGAGGTTCCACCCCCGCTCCTCCTTGTGGCGACGGTGACGACGGCCACCGGTTTGCTGTACACCGAGGTCGTCGTCAGGGTCAGAGTCCCCGCCGTCGCAAAGGTACACGTCGCCGCCACTGTCCTGGTGGGGGGCGCTTGGGTGGTGGACGCGCCCCCGGCTTCCTCTTGCTTCGGCACGGGCGGGAGGGAGGTTGCCCGTGCCATTCTCCTGGTGGTCATTGTTGTGGTGGCGGTCGACGTGCCCCTGGTAACTTCTGCATACGTGACGGCGGGGGTCACCTTCCTTGTAGCGGTGATGGTCCGTTGGGGCGGGCCAGGTTGAGGAGGCTCCGTTGTGGCCCGGGTACTCCTTCTCTTCAACCCCGGGCTCTTCTCCTTCTCTTTTACCTTTAGTGGGGGGGTTAAGGTGGAGGTTACCCCCCCGCTTGGCCTCCTCATTGACGCTGGCCCGCCGCTAATCCTCTTAGCGGCGCCGGTCCCCGCTGGTGGGGTGGTGTGATCCACGGTCGGCGGGGTGGCGGGACTCCCCGTGGATGGAGGTCGTCCATCGGCGGGGCTGGACGGCGTCCCGCTCTTCTTTGTCGCTGTCGATTTCACGGCCCAGCTCGTCAGTAAGTTTCTCCCCGTCACCGATGAGGTAATTACTGGCATCTTCTTCGGCGCGGTTCTGGTTTTGGCAGCCACGGTGGTCCGGGAGTTGGTTGAGGTAGTTTTAGCGGCGCGCGTCAGCGCGCCTCCACGCGTGGTGGTCCCTGCCGTTTCCAACGGGGACGGAGAGGGCCTCTGGGTCGTCTCGGCTGGCGCCGCGTCGGGTTGGGGTCGCTTCTCGGCTGGTTCACCCTCAGCCAGGGGTGCACTGCCGCCGTCCTTATTGTTACTCCTGCTACTTGCGCTAATCGACGGCCGCGCCCCAGCGGCACGAGGCACTGCACTACCTTTATGTGAGTCTGCGTGGTGCTTCCTCACTTTCTTCAGTGCATAGACACTGTCGTCCGTGAAGGAACACACCCCGCAGACCCACTTCCTGTTTGCGCCGGGGTGGTGGATGCGCAAATGCTTCCCGAGGTCCTCGTGCCGCTGGTACACGGCCGACCGGATCCAATTCGACGGCACCCCTACGTTGCAGAAGGGGCAGGGGAATGTCTCGGGAAAGGGGAACGTAATTACAACATCATTTCCCCTGGCAGTGCAGCTCGGCTGAGGGCTCGTCGTAGGATTCATATTAAATAAATAAATAGTAAATAAAATAAAATGAATAAATAAGTATATAAAATAGAGTAGAATATATCAGTCGTTATCTGGTAAAAGAGAAACGCGTAGGGACTCCCCAGTCGATGCTTAAAACTTAAATCTAGCAAGATAAATAAATAAAATAAAATAAAGGAAATGAAAATAGACAAAAAATAAAATAAAATAAAATCGAAGAAAAAAGGAAAAAAAAAACAAAAACAAAAAAAAGATAAAACGGGTATATATACCTGAGGTATATACGTCGCGAGGATAAAAGAAAAGGAATAAATAAACAAAAGTAAATAAAATCAAGATAATAAAATAAAACAAAATAAAATAAAATAGAACCTTAATCTAGTGACTAGATTAGATCGAAAGATAAAACAAAAACGAACGAACGAGGACGACCGTGCGAGTCGCTCTCCGCGATAATTTGCAAATTAAATCTGCAAATTACCGCACACAGGGGACTGAACTGTGAATATCGAGTTACACAAGTTGTAAAAGGACCCGTGTACCTCGATAATTAATCGGAAAAAGAATAATTAATCTACTGCAAATAGAAAAATTTCTAGCTAAATAGCTAGAATAATAGAATAAAGTCTACCCGTAACGGTCTAAATGTCTATATTTAGCCTATACGGGAGCACAAAAACTACAGCAAAAAGCGGATTTCGGCAAGTCGGTTAGTGGGACAAACAGCTGTTATCGGTTTAAACGACCAGCGTTCTCACGGATAACAGCTAAATACAGAATCAAAACAAACAGACGCGAGCAAGGCCGCACCGGAATCGGATACGGCGCGAAAGGGTTTCGATGTATCGAAACAGTCCGCCTGGAGTCGACAGCGCTTTGCCTGCTCCAGGTGGCACCACTCTACAGTAACGCTACACTACGGAAAACCACCACCAGACTCCCAAGCTCCACTTACCGCGCAGTTCAGTCGCCGCTGTGCTGAGCGAGTCGCACCGCCGTTGGAAAAGCCAATACACGAACGCGATCGCGGATAAAATAAAAATACAAAAAAGACTAGAGATAGAAAAGAAAAGAGGAGTCAGAATATTTAGAAAGTAGAAAGAATAGAGAATATGTTTCTAATAGCAAATGTGGGCCGCGTCCTGCGGTAATGCAATACAGGTGCGACCCGTGTCGGAGTCGGAGCAAGCTCCGAATTCCGACCCTTTTCAAAAATGAGATTAATATTCTGACTCCCCAATGGGGAGTGTATCAGATATTAAGCTGATAAGAACAGATAAAGCGCTTTATTAATCAATTCATGTTTCCCCAGGAGCAAGCCCCTGGGGGGATACATTTCGCCAGATTTTGGGCTTCGCCCTTTGTACAATATTTGAAAATATAATGATGCAGTGGGGGGAATTCCCACTGCATATGTCTCGCATTCGGAAGAGTTGTATTGCACATTTAAATAGAAACAAAGAAGGGGCTAATAGCCCTGGCAGTCGTGCTTCTTTTTGCGCGCTGGATTCAAATCAGTCTCGACAAAAATACTAAAAACATGGGCATATACTTGTATAATGGTATAGCCATGTAAATATATAAATTAAGAGAAACAAAACAAAAAAAAGAGAAGAGCGAATCGTTAATAGAAAGAAAATTAGAAGAATAGATGTATAAATAGATATATAAATAAGCATAGACTTGGGTATATTTGACAGGAACACCGTAATGGAATTTCGTTAGGTAAGAGAAAAGAAATGAAGAAAAGAAAGGGAAAGAGAAAAAGAATAACCAGATGAATAATGATTAATAAAGAAATTAGGTGTAACATATAGAAGAGAAATCCGTTCTATATCGGTGTTCCTGTCATTCGAGGAGATGAGGACTCCTGGGCCTCGCCTTCCAGGTCTTCTGTCACATTGTTTCTATTGTTCTCAGTACTGGACACCGTGTACTGTCTAATGCCCGAGACATGTTCGACGTACATGTCTCGGGACCACGCGATTGTTTCTGCAATCATTAATTTTCGCATCAGGGATGCGTATCGCGGCGAGATTCTAAGTAGTTCCAGGAGGAACTCGTTCCCCGGATCCCAGGCGCCCAGGGCGCCCACAATAAAGGCATCTAGATACACTTTGTAGCCGCGCCCTTTCAGAGAATCAGCTAATTGCTGATACTTATTTATTTTCTCAAATCTGGCATCTGCGATGGCCTGCATCGTATTTTCAAAGGGCACGGCCACGTCGACCAGTACTACGGTCTTCGACGCTTCGTGCGTAACCACGATGTCCGGGCGAAGCGCCGAAGACTCTCCTGTCGCCCCGGGAACACGCCTGTTGATCCGGATCTCACCGGGAAGCCGGATCGCCTTACTCAACCTCAGGACGAGGTTGTCGTGCCGTCTCTGCCTGGCGGCAGAATGAGGACCGCAGTGGCAGAGCACATGAGGAAGGCTTTCCAGCGTGTATCCGCATCGCCTGCAGCGTTTATCCTCGCTCCCCCATCGACGGGCTCCGTTTAACGGGAGCACGTCGAGGCGGGCGCGATGGATAAACCTCCAATCAGCAAAGCGGATAAACGCGCCACCCCTCATGAAGCGATTGCTCGCCGCATGTTGGATGGTTGCCTGGAAAACCTTACCTTGGTCCGGCTTCCGAAGAAGCGAGGACACATAGTGCTCCGTCACTGCGGCCCTCATCCTGGTGATGACGTGTGCCTTGGCAAGAGGCGGCACGACTACCCGACGTCCGTTTCGGGATTCCATCACAATCGCGAGTTCAGCTCGATCATCGCACCACTCCCAGCGAAAACCGAGACGCGCTCCGGATCTCAGCGCGACGGACCGCACCCTCGACCAAAACGACGAACGACCAGTCGTTGGTCTTGACCAGTCCCCGGCCAAAGAGCCCGACAGGTACTGGGCAAGATCCCGATCGGTCGGAGCTCGGCGAAGCTTCTCGCTCGCGGCAGCTTCCAGCGTGAACCTCGCGATACGAGCCACTACCGTGTCCTTAGCATTCAGCAACCTGAATGCGTGGGCCACGGCAGTGACCTCAGCGAGGTCCGCTATCGGAGGGAGCCCACATCCTCCCAGTGACGGGGGAATGTGGACTACCTCCGGGCTAGCGCGCTGGGGCAAGTGGAGCCATAGCTTAACCGTCCGCTTGATAGCTTTGTCAAGCTCCGACAGGGTCATTCGCCGTATATTGGCTCCCCTCAGCAGGAAATCGAGACGCGGAACAATAAATGTCGCCAGCGCCTCGATCTTCTGCCAGGGGGCGAGGAGTGAACGGTCCAGCGCGCCCAGATCCTCTAACACGCCTCGGATCGTGGTGTAGGGCGTCTGATCAAGCTGAACCCCGGTTGGGATCCCTAGGTGTTGGTAAGACTCACCTTTTTCCAGAGCCGGAACGGGTTCCTCCTGGATACGGTACACGGTGTCCAGTACGTCGTCCCGGCCTCTGATATGGAGTGTTGCGCACTTTTTAGCATTGAAGGCGAGACCCAGGTTGGCTGCAATGCTTTCAATTTCACGTAGTAGTCGCCTCATCTCCTCTTCGCATTCCGCCAGCAGCGCGATGTCGTCCGCGTAGGCGAGCTCCACAATTCTTTCCCCCGCGATCTTATATCCTATGGTGGAGTCCTCGGCTACGCGGATTACTGGCTCTAGTGCCAGATTGAACAGTATGGGGCTAAGGGGGCAGCCCTGTTTGACCCCTGATAGTATGGGGATTCCTATCTGTGTACCCCTCAGCGGTGACGGACCCTCGTCGCGCAGTCTGTATACATACTGGCGACGATATTTGTCATCGTCCGCGGCACCCCGGCGTTGGTGAGCGACTCTAGGATAGTGGCGTGCGGGATCGATCCAAAAGCATTGGAAAGATCCAGCCACGCCACCACCAGTTCTCCCTTCTTCCTCCGAGCGTCGGCGATGCATTCCTGCAGCACGAAGTTGTGCTCGAGGCACCCCTCGTACGGCAGGAAGCCCTTCTGGCCTCGTGAGAGCCGTCGGTTTTGTACGGCCCAGTGAGTGAGGCGGTCGGCCATTACAGCGGCGAAGAGTTTCGGCACAGTATCACCCATCGCGAGTGGTCTCCAGTTGGACAAGTCATCCCGGTCACCCTTCTTATAAATAAGAACGGTGTTTGACTCCTTCCAAACGCGCGGAATATGCTCCATCCTGAGACAGGCGTTGAATAACGCCGTTAGGAGCGTGGCGCCTGGGTCGACATCGCGCAAATCACCGTAGGTTACGCCGTCGGGACCCGGAGAAGATTTCTTCATCCGGTCCAGGCGGCGACTCACCTCGGTGGCCGTACATGTCGTCACCAGAGCGTCACTCCCCTGTGCTGTCTCGTAATGGATAGTCGGGAGGGGCCCCGCACGATCCCGGAGAGCATACATATCTGCGAAGTGTCGCTGGACTGCGTCCTTCGACACCTCACAGTGTGGAGAGGACCCTTTCAGGACCTCTCGCACCGCACGCTTCCGGTTCGCACGGAACAAGCGCTGAATGCGCGTCGCCTCCCGAACATATTCCTCGCGGTTGGCAGGAGTACCGGTCGTCGTCGAACTGTCCCTCGGACGGTGAGACTCGCCTTCCCTCCTCGCAGCCGGTCGTGGCCGGCCACCCCTCCCACTGGTGGCTGGATTTGCGGCCCGTTCGGTATCCACGGCCCGATGCTTAACGAAGAACTCCGCCACTTTCGCAGCGAAGTCCTCCAGCGCCTGAAGCGTCGTCACCGTTTCGGCTTCCTCAACGAGACCTGCCCTTTCGACACCTATCGCTGCCCTCGTGCTCCTACGGAGCCCTTCGGGTCGGTCGGTGTCGGGGGTCGGTTCGTCGAGTCGGCCGGCGTGTGGGACGGCATCAGGGAGCCGTGTGTCCCGACGCGGGTCGCGCCCTCTCCGGGATCCCCGGCGCTCAGGTGAAGTCGGGGACGTCATCCTCCCCCGCCGGTGCGTCGCGGGCGACTGTGGGGCCCGACCTCTGGGGGGTACTTTTCGTGTAGTTGTTTCGCGGGTTCTCGTGTTAGTGGTGCCCCCTCGGCCCCTCCTGATTCTGCCCGTTGTTCTGGCTGAAAACAGAGCCCCGGTTTGACCCGGGGCAATTAGTCGCGCTGCTGGCGGTGACACTTAACCTAGGACAATCACAAGAACATTGACTAGAGTTATTATTAGAGTCGATAGGGCTAGTGGCCCTATCGACAGTCAGTGGTCTGCTGACGAGGCCCCTGATCCGCCCCCGTAGGGGTCCTTACCACGCGTGGCTCCCGGACCACTTCCTCATCGTGTTGCTGTTGTTCTTGTTGTAGCCGTGGCTGCCGCGCCGGCGTCTTCGGTGACGGGGTCGTCACAGCTCCCTTCTCTTCCTGCCGCCCAGCCCTTCTCCTCATGTTCCGCGGCGTGACGTCCCGCCAGTCCCTTACATCCTCTTCCTCTCCTGTCCTCTTCCTGCTCCTTCCTCTTCGTCTTTTCCGGCGCCGCAGTGACCGCTGGCGACGCCTCGGCATAGCTGGGAGAAGATTCCTTCTCCCGTGCGCCCTGTAATGGGGGACGGTATGGTGGTAGGTCCGTCCCCCTCCTCGTCTCCTGTGTTGACCCGGGCGATAGAGTTTCGCCCGGGTGCCCTTCTCGTACCAGGGCGCACCTCCGGTGTCGTTGGGTGGCCGCGTCGTCACCGTCGCGGAGCCCGTGGATGGGGTGGCTCTTCCCTGCCTGGCTTCTGCCTGTCCTGGGGGGGGTCCGAGGGGGCTCCGTGGTTGCCCTGGCAGCCCGCGCCCTGGTCGTCGGCGCGGACTCCAGGAGCCCGTATCTTCCTGGATCCTCTTCTTGATCCCCTCGGCGAGGTTCCACCCCCGCTCCTCCTTGTGGCGACGGTGACGACGGCCACCGGTTTGCTGTACACCGAGGTCGTCGTCAGGGTCAGAGTCCCCGCCGTCGCAAAGGTACACGTCGCCGCCACTGTCCTGGTGGGGGGCGCTTGGGTGGTGGACGCGCCCCCGGCTTCCTCTTGCTTCGGCACGGGCGGGAGGGAGGTTGCCCGTGCCATTCTCCTGGTGGTCATTGTTGTGGTGGCGGTCGACGTGCCCCTGGTAACTTCTGCATACGTGACGGCGGGGGTCACTTTCCTTGTAGCGGTGATGGTCCGTTGGGGCGGGCCAGGTTGAGGAGGCTCCGTTGTGGCCCGGGTACTCCTTCTCTTCAACCCCGGGCTCTTCTCCTTCTCTTTTACCTTTAGTGGGGGGGGTTAAGGTGGAGGTTACCCCCCCGCTTGGCCTCCTCATTGACGCTGGCCCGCCGCTAATCCTCTTAGCGGCGCCGGTCCCCGCTGGTGGGGTGGTGTGGTCACGGTCGGCGGGTGGCGGGACTCCCCGTGGATGGAGGTCGTCCATCGGCGGGCTGGACGGCGTCCCGCTCTTCTTTGTCGCTGTCGCAGTTTAAGGCCCAGAGCTCCAGTAAGTTCCCCCGTCACCGAAGCAGTTATCGGGGCTTCTTTTTCGGCGCAGTTCTGTTTGGCAGCACGGTGGTCCGGGAGTTGGTTGGGTAGATTTAGCGCGCGCGTCAGCGCGCCTCCACCCGTGGTGGTCCCTGCCGTTCCATCGGGACGAGAGGGCCCTGCGTCGTCTCGGCTACCGCCGCGTCGGTGGGTCGCTTCTCGGCTGATTCACCCTCAGCTCGGGGGTGCACTGCCGCCGTCTTATTGTTACTCCTGCACTTGCGCTAATAGACGGCCGGCCCCAGCGGCCACGAGTCACTGCACTACCTTTATGTGAGTCTGCGTGGTGCTCCTCACTTTCTTCAGTGCATAGACACTGTCGTCCGTGAAGGAAGCACCCCGCAGACCCACTTCCTGTTTGCGCCAGGGTGGTGGATGCGCAAATGCTTCCCGAGGTCCTCGTGCCGCTGGTACACGGCCGACCGGATCCAATTCGACGGCACCCCTACGTTGCAGAAGGGGCAGGGGAATGTCTCGGGAAAGGGGAACGTAATTACAACATCATTTCCCCTGGCAGTGCAGCTCGGCTGAGGGCTCGTCATGGTACTCATATTAAAATAAATAGTGAAATAAATAAATAAGTATATAAAAATGAGTAGATATAATCAGTCGTTATTTAGTAAAAGAGAAAAGCGTAGGGACTCCCCAGTCAATACTTAATACTTAAGTCTAGCCAGATAAATAAATAAAGTAAAATAAAGGAAATAAAAATAGAAAAAAAAAAAAAAAAAATCGAAGAAAAAAAAAAAAAAAAAAAAAAACCCCAAAAAAAGATAAAACGGGTATATATACCTGAGGTATATACGTCGCGAGGATAAAAGAAAAGGAATAAATAAACAAAAGTAAATAAAGTCAAAATAATAAAATAAAATAAAATAAAATAAAATAAAACCTTAATCTAGTGACTAGATTAGAGATCAGGAAGTAAAAACAAAACGAACGAACGAGGACGACCGTGCGAGTCGCTCTCCGCGATAATTTGCAAATTAAATCTGCAAATTACCGCACACAGGGGACTGAACTGTGAATATCGAGTTACACAAGTTGTAAAAGGACCCGTGTACCTCGATAATTAATCGGAAAAAAGAATAATTAATCTACTGCAAATAGAAAAATTTCTAGCTAAATAGCTAGAATAATAGAATAAAGTCTACCCGTAACGGTCTAAATGTCTATATTTAGCCTATACGGGAGCACAAAAACTACAGCAAAAAGCGGATTTCGGCAAGTCGGTTAGTGGGACAAACAGCTGTTATCGGTTTAAACGACCAGCGTTCTCACGGATAACAGCTAACTACAAAATCAAAACAAAGACAAACGCGAGCAAGGCCGCACCGGAATCGGATACGGCGCGAAAGGGTTTCGATGTATCGAAACAGTCCGCCTGGAGTCGACAGCGCTTTGCCTGCTCCAGGTGGCACCACTCTACAGTAACGCTACACTACGAAAAACCACCACCAGACTCCCAAGCTCCACTTACCGCGCAGTCAGTCGCCGCTGTGCTGAGCGAGTCGCACCGCCGTTGGAAAAGCCAGAACGCGATCGCGGATAAAATAAAAATACAAAAAAGACTAGAGATAGAATAGAGAAGAGGAGTCAGAATATTTTAGAAAGTAGAAAGAATAGAGAATATGTTTCTAATAGCAAATGTGGGCCGCGTCCTGCGGTAATGCAATACAGGTGCGACCCGTGTCGGAGTCGGAGCAAGCTCCGAATTCCGACCCTTTTCAAAAATGAGATTAATATTCTGACTCCCCAATGGGGAGTGTATCAGATATTAAGCTGATAAGAACAGATAAATTGCGCTTTATTTTAACAATTAATGTTTCCCCAGAGACAAGCCTCTGGGGGGTACATATACAGCAGTCTAGGGCGTAGCCCTTCAGATGGCAATAGGCAGAAAAAAATAGTCTAGTGCAGCGGGAACATTTTCCCGTTGCATGCGTCGCATTTACCGCATCATGCGAGGTTCGCCATTTAATTATTAGAAAGAAGGGACTGTTAGCCCGCTTATGTCTTCTTTTATTGTAATTTTAATTATGCGCAGGTGCATGAAAGTAAAAATGACATGACTAAGAAATGACTAAGAAGTTATAGTTAAACATAGCCATGGACATAGAAAAAGAGAGAAAAACCAAAGAAAAAAGAAAAAAACAAGAAGAGAAAATAGATAAGAGTAGCATATGTAAGATAAGAAGAGGTAATATAGAACACCGAGTAGAGCCTTAGCTAGGTGGGTTGGCAAAGAGAGCGTTAAAAAGCAGAAGTAATAAAGAAATGAGAGCGAAAAGAATAGTATAGGACACGGCCTATCGTGTGTGCTTTTCTCTCGGTGTTCAGGCGAGGGGAGGAGATGAGGATGCGCGGGCCTCGCCTTCTCGTTCGTCAGCGTTGGCCCTATTATTTTCATTATGATTTTCGGTACTGGACACCGTGTACTGTCTAATGCCCGAGACGTGTTCGACGTATATGTCTCGGGACCACGCGATTGTTTCTGCTATCATAAGTTTGCGCATTAAGGAAGCGTATCGCGGTGAAATTCTGAGTAGTTCCAGGAGGAACTCGTTCCCCGGGTCCCAGGCGCCCAGGGCGCCCACGATAAATGCATCTAAGTAGACTTTGTAGCCGCGCCCTTTTAGAGAATCTGCAAGGTCTTGATATTTGTTAATTTTCTCCATACGTGCGTCTACGATGGCCTGCATCGTATTTTCGAAGGGCACGGCTACATCGACCAGTACTACGGTCTTCGACGCTTCGTGCGTAACCACGATGTCCGGGCGAAGCGCCGAAGACTCTCCTGTCGCCCCGGGAACACGCCTGTTGATCCGGATCTCACCGGGAAGCCGGATCGCCTTACTCAACCTCAGGACGAGGCTATCGTGCCGTCTCTGCCTGGCGGCAGAATGAGGACCGCAGTGGCAGAGCACATGAGGAAGGCTTTCCAGCGTGTATCCGCATCGCCTGCAGCGTTTATCCTCGCTCCCCCATCGACGGGCTCCGTTTAACGGGAGCACGTCGAGGCGGGCGCGATGGATAAACCTCCAATCAGCAAAGCGGATAAACGCGCCACCCCTCATGAAGCGATTGCTCGCCGCATGTTGGATGGTTGCCTGGAAAACCTTACCTTGGTCCGGCTTCCGAAGAAGCGAGGACACATAGTGCTCCGTCACTGCGGCCCTCATCCTGGTGATGACGTGTGCCTTGGCAAGAGGCGGCACGACTACCCGACGTCCGTTTCGGGACTCCATAACAATCGCGAGTTCAGCTCGATCATCGCACCACTCCCAGCGAAAACCGAGACGCGCTCCGGATCTCAGCGCGACAGACCGCACCCTCGACCAAAACGACGAACGACCAGTCGTTGGTCTTGACCAGTCCCCGGCCAAAGAGCCCGACAGGTACTGGGCAAGATCCCGATCGGTCGGAGCTCGGCGAAGCTTCTCGCTCGCGGCAGCTTCCAGCGTGAACCTCGCGATACGAGCCACTACCGTGTCCTTAGCATTCAGCAACCTGAATGCGTGGGCCACGGCAGTGACCTCAGCGAGGTCCGCTATCGGAGGGAGCCCACATCCTCCCAGTGACGGGGGAATGTGGACTACCTCCGGGCTAGCGCGCTGGGGCAAGTGGAGCCATAGCTTAACCGTCCGCTTGATAGCCTTGTCAAGCTCCGACAGGGTCATTCGCCGTATATTGGCTCCCCTCAGCAGGAAATCGAGACGCGGAACAATAAATGTCGCCAGCGCCTCGATCTTCTGCCAGGGGGCGAGGAGTGAACGGTCCAGCGCGCCCAGATCCTCTAACACGCCTCGGATCGTGGTGTAGGGCGTCTGATCAAGCTGAACCCCGGTTGGGATCCCTAGGTGTTGGTAAGACTCACCTTTTTCCAGAGCCGGAACGGGCTCCTCCTGGATACGGTACACGGTGTCCAGTACGTCGTCCCGGCCTCTAATGTGCAGTGTTGCGCACTTTTTAGCGTTGAAGGCGAGACCCAGGTTGGCTGCAATGATTCTCGATCTCTGCTTAGTAAATCCGCCTCATCTCCTCTTCGATTCTCCGCCAGCAGCGCGATGCGTCCGCGTAGGCGAGCTCCACAATTCCCTTTCCCCCGCGATCTTGTATCCTCTGGTGGAGTCCTCGGCTACGCGGATGCCTGGCTCTAATGCCAGGTTGAACAGTATGGGGCTAAGGGGGCAGCCCTGTTTAACCCCGATAATTATGGGGATCCTGTCTGTGTACCCCTCAGCGGTACGGACCCTCGTCGCGCAGTCTGTGTACATACTGGCGACGATATTTGTCATCGTCCGCGGCACCCCGGCGTTGGTGAGCGACTCTAGGATAGTGGCGTGCGGGTATCATCCAAAAGCATTGGAAAGATCCAGCCACGCCACCACCAGTTCCCCCTTCTTCCTCCGAGCGTCGGCGATGCATTCCTGCAGCACGAAGTTGTGCTCGAGGCACCCCTCGTACGGCAGGAAGCCCTTCTGGCCTCGTGAGAGCCGTCGGTTTTGTACGGCCCAGTGAGTGAGGCGGTCGGCCATTACAGCGGCGAAGAGTTTCGGCACAGTATCACCCATCGCGAGTGGTCTCCAGTTGGACAAGTCATCCCGGTCACCCTTCTTATAAATAAGAACGGTGTTTGACTCCTTCCAAACGCGCGGAATATGCTCCATCCTGAGACAGGCGTTGAATAACGCCGTTAGGAGCGTGGCGCCTGGGTCGACATCGCGCAAATCACCGTAGGTTACGCCGTCGGGACCCGGAGAAGATTTCTTCATCCGGTCCAGGCGGCGGCTCACCTCGGTGGCCGTACATGTCGACACCAGAGCGTCACTCCCCTGTGCTGTCTCGTAATGGATAGTCGGGAGGGGCCCCGCACGATCCCGGAGAGCATACATATCTGCGAAGTGTCGCTGGACTGCGTCCTTCGACACCTCACAGTGTGGAGAGGACCCTTTCAGGACCTCTCGCACCGCACGCTTCCGGTTCGCACGGAACAAGCGCTGAATGCGCGTCGCCTCCCGAACATATTCCTCGCGGTCGGTAGGAGTACCGGTCGTCGTCGAACTGTCCCTCGGACGGTGAGACTCGCCTTCCCTCCTCGCAGCCGGTCGTGGCCGGCCACCCCTCCCACTGGTGGCTGGATTTGCGGCCCGTTCGGTATCCACGGCCCGATGCTTAACGAAGAACTCCGCCACTTTCGCAGCGAAGTCCTCCAGCGCCTGAAGCGTCGTCACCGTTTCGGCTTCCTCAACGAGACCTGCCCTTTCGGACACCTATCGCTGCCCTCGTGCTCCTACGGAGCACTTCGGGTCGGTCGGGTCCGAGGGTCGGTTCGTCGAGTCGGCCGGCGTGTGGGACGGCATCAGGGAGCCGTGTGTCCCGACGCGGGTCGCGCCCTCTCCGGGATCCCCGGCGCTCAGGTGAAGTCGGGGACGTCACTCTCCCCCGCCGGTGCGTCGCGGGCGACTGTGGGGCCCGACCTCTGGGGGGTACTCTTCGTGTGGTTGTTTCGCGGGTACTTCTATTGTTAAAGTTGTTAATAGTGCCCCCTCGGCCCCTCCTGTTCTGCCCGTTGTCCTGGCTGAAAACAGAGCCCCGATTTGACCCGGGGCAATTAGTCGCGCTGCTGGCGATTACACTTAATCTAGGACGATCACAAGAACATTGACTAGATATGTTATTATTAAAGTCGATAGGGCTAGTAGCCCTATCGACAGTCAGGGGCCTGCTGCGAGTTCCCTGCTCCGCCCCCGTAGGGGTTCTTACCACGCGTGGCTCCCGGACCATTTCCTCATCGTGTTGCTGTTGTTGTTGTTGCTGCCGTGGCTGCCGCGCCGGCGTCTTCGGTGACGGGGTCGTCAGATCTCCCTCCTCTTCTTGCCGCCCAGCCCTTCTCCTCCTGTTCCGCGGCGTGACGTCCCGCCAGTCCCTTACAATCC